>NC_133993.1:3502394-4785519 GCF_047716275.1 Strix uralensis
GGATGGCCTGGATTACCCCCATCACACACTCCGGCTGCTGTATGTGGACCACGCCTTTCTCCAGCTCGGGCACCTGCAGGCAGAGACCCCCCCATTCAGTGACACCCCAGGATCCCATGCAGCTCCTGGGGGACCAATGCCCTCCAGCCCCAGCTGTGCTCTCCGCCCTGGCACAGAGGAAAAGCAGCTGGCCATGAGTGAAGCCAGTGAGGAGTCAGGACTGGGCTCCCTGTACCCCCGCTCTCTTCTCCTTGTCCCCTGGCGCAGCTTGAGGCCATTCCCTCTTGTCCTGGCTCTGGTTCCTTGGCTCAAGAGACTCATCCCCCCTCTCTGCACCCTCCTGTCAGGGAGTTGCAGAGGGCCATGAGGTCTCCCCTCAGCCTCCTCTTCTCCACACTAAACCCCCCCAGTTCCCTCAGCCGCTCCCCATCAGACCTGTGCTCCAGACCCTGCACCAGCTCCGTTGCCCTTCTCTGGACACACTCGAGTCATTCAATGGCCTTTTTGGAGTGAGGGGCCCAAAACCGAACCCACTCATCGAGGGGCGGCCTCACCAGTGGGGTAAGATCCCTTCCCTGTCCCTGCTGGCCACGCTAGTGCTGATACAAGCCAGGATACCATTGGCCTTCTTGGCCACCTGGGCACACTGCTGGCTCCTGTTCAGCCGGCTGGCAATCAACCCCCCCAGGTCCCTCTCTGACTGGCAATAAGCACATCTGAGGCTTAGACACAAATTTTATTTCGGAACTGGATTTTTGGAACTCCTCTTCCTCCTTCCCTCCTGGGAAGCTGGCAAACACCACAACACTGCAATAAAGGGAGGAAGAATAAAAGAAGAATACTGATTAAAACAGGCTTTGACTTGGCTTTTTGTGGTAACAAAACTCCTCCTCACTTGGGCCCAAAAATCTTTGCCCTCTCTTGGGAGGAATAGGGCTTTGTGGTCTTTCTGTTCTAGTATCAGAGCACCGATAGACACGTGGGTTTGCTCTGAAGATAATGCTTACCATGGGGCCTGCATGGACCAACTTTCTCCAGGGCTTATCTACTGCCTTAGTTGTTTTTCCTGTTTCTTGGTTTTTATGCTTGTTGCACTGTTTCTTCCACCTGCATCAATGAATTTGTTATTTTAATTTTAATTTCTGTCTGAAGCGTACAAATTGAAGACAGTGATTGTCTAAATGGAAAGAGAAACCTCTAATATTGTTGATGATGAGGAAGTAGAAAAGATCTTAGTTTGAATTTGTTGTTGTTGTTGGTTTTGTGGATTTATTTTGTTTTGTTCCATGACATGGGTTGTTTGTTCTGGAAAGCAAATACTGTTACCTTGTACTTTCTTATGGGATTCTCATTGTTGGAGATGGAACTAGACAGAGATTGAGTCTGATATTTACTGACAGTTATCTTCCTGAATCCACTTTTTTTTCAACAGGGGAGCAGATGTACTCTATTTGCTTTTGTTGAGAGATGATTGATGAAACCCTGGTTGTGAGTTATTAGACGGTTTAGCGCAGTCTCTCCTGGAATTTTTCTTCCAGTTTTCATACTGATGTACAAGTATTGAGTTCTCCAACAGTGGAAGAAGGAGCTTGCTAAATTGTGTTCTGTGTGAGATTTCTTGTAGGGGTATTCATGTTATAATTGGGTGGATTTGTAGTTTGTTAGGGATTTATAGCCTCTTAAATAAAGAGGACAGTGTTCTCTAGACTGTCAGTACTGTTTCTGCTCCCGCCAGGTCACTGTATTGATTGTGACACTGCACCAAACGAGTTGGTTTGTTTATTTATGAAAGTTGCATTCCATTTTTGGTATGAAGCCACAGCTTGCCCTCTTTGAGGTTTCTACTGTTAAACTTTTGTTTTTTTTCAGAACAAATGAGTGGAATTGAACACTGTGGGCTTTGAAAGAGCATAAGGAAATGGGATGTGTGGTGAGATGGGGCATGTCCTGGTGGTCTGCGTGCTGCTGGACGGTGTTCCAAGGCAGCAGCCTGCCAGCTGTATGCCTTGTGGATCAGCAGGAGGACTGAGGATGCGATTTAGCACAACACAGCAGCACCTCAGGATATGGGTTCTAGGTTGAACATTTCAACTCCCCCTCCTTTCAGAAAGCCTCAACACTTCAGAGCCACCAGGGAGAGGAGGTAGATTTGTTCTACCCACTGTAGGTCAGCAGGCTCCAGGGCTGCTAGACAAGACCAGAATTGATGTGGGGGAGTTTCCAAATTGAGGGAAAGTCTAAGGCAGATGAGGTAAGAAACACCCTCGACTTCCACCCAAAATCAGAGCTGATCAGCCTAGGAGCCCAGCTGCACTGGCCAGTGTGTGGTCCAGCCCACTGAAGCGTGACTGTTTGGGAAGGTGCAGGTCCAAGGGTTGGAGTTGATACATGACAAGATTTTGTGGCTGCTTACAGTGGTTGCTCCTGTGTGAGGAAGACCATGAGGTGAGATTGATGACCTCTGCTGTATGCCTTGTGGCAAATGTTCAGGCATGTGACTTCAATTTACTTAACTGCAGTCAAATCTGTAAAGTCATTTTGTACATACAAAGACACTCAGACTCTGTGAGGTTCCTAACTTGCTTGTTCAATCGTGTTTTTCAGCTTCCAGACTGATTTAAATTTGCTTCAGAGATGGAAGGGTATATAGATGAATTTCTGAACAGCTGTGATGACCTGGAGAGGCAGCTGGCAGTGATGATCAGCTTCTCTCACCACTCATGGCTATCCAGCATTGTCCAGCTCTTCCAGGGTAGTCAGACACCTATGGCCAGTGGCATTGCAAAAATACATTGACTGGCTCAAAGACATGTTCCTCAGGCCAGACTTTGACTGTTGTTTAGAGTTCTCAACTAGCAAAAACAGAAGCAGGGAAATGTGAATGTGTGAGTGTGTAGATGATTGACCTTCCTCTTCTGTGGTTAGAGCAGCTACCCACATGAAGTCTGGTTTGGACAGCTGTTTGCTGGTGCCCTTGCCATGAGTTTACCAACTCATTGTTGCCTGTTCTGTTTCTTCTGTCCCAGAAGGTTTAGCCTCAGCATCTGGTTCTTTTGCTGGGACAAAATTCAGTTCAGTTGGAGCCCACATGGTGAGAACCAGCCAGCCTGACCAAAGCAGACTGGGTCACCAAAGAAGCCTTTCTCTAGCCCTGACAGCTGCTTTGGCAAAAATGTCCAGTGGCAGCTTTTCTCACTGCAGACTCTGAGGTCTTTGCAGGAATCGTGCATCCCTTTTATCTGACTGTTAAACTGGCTGGAGTGCTCTTGTCTCCTTGGCCCACAGCAAAGCACCCACTTCCATGCCTCACAAGTAGCCTGTAAATACTTATATCCTTGATAGGCATTTGTAGCCATTTCTAGCTGGGAAAACTTCCCAAGAGAAATTTCTGCCCTCCTTGGTGCTGCTGCTCACTGAATACCCACAACTTGGTGCTGTGGGCACTGGGTTACTTGCAGGGGCCTCTTCCAAAGATGATGTAAGCTGTTAAAACAGTACGTCCGTGTGTTACTTGTGCCCCTATAACCTCACTCTACTGACCACTGCAGTTCTTGAAGTGCTTTTTGGTAAGCTGCAGAACCTCAGTGGGGTAAATAGACTGTCTTTTGCATAGTAAAAAGCAAACTTGGGAAGATTATATCTCTTCTTATGTGCCTGTTGCTTTCTTACTACATAACTTTGCCATCTTTACTGTAAAAGCCTCTAAATATCTGGAAGTCACCTCTTGCTGCAGTGGATTGTGTGGGTTGTGTTTATTTTTTGGGATAGTGTTCAAGCTACTGATTGTGTCCACTTTCTTATTGAAAGAGCACAACATAAGATTGTTCGATTAAGAAAATGGATCATCCACTGACTTGCTAATATCATTGAAAGTTCCGTGACAAGCCTTGTGATGGACATTTCCAGGTGAGAATGATTTAAAGACTTAATGCCACATGTGCTTGGAATAATTCTGTTTAGCTCTGTAGCAATATTCCAGGCAAGCTGTCCCCATGACACTAAGTAAATGCAGTAGTGGAAATATTGCATAACATAAATCACATACGAGACCGGGTTCTGGTTTCAGAATACCTTCTGCAGACTTGGACAAACTCTTGTCATAAGTAGTTCAGGCACTGAAAATCGCCTTGGTCCAATTTGTTTGCAGTAAATTTTAGGCTCCTGGTTACCTAGACTGCTTGAAGATACTGTTTGTAATCTTTGCATCAGATCATAATGTTTATCTGTAAATACTGGAGAATATGACCCAAATCTGACAGTCTGAGTATTGTGTAGCCTCAGGTGCTGACATTTGACTTTTCTGGAGTCCTGATCATCCTTCTTTCTTCTTTACCCTGTGTAGCTTGAGGAAAGGGTCTTATTGTAAGTAGTGACTTTTCTCAGTGCTTGGACATGCTTGAACAAAAATTGACGAATATGTGGCATTATTTGGTTTGCACGCATGGGCTGTTTTTGCTTTGTTGTGACCAAGCTGGCTCTTAATTTTGCTCTTGCTTCTGCCCGTTCTAGGTTTTGGTTATTCCATGCTTTCTTTGAGACTAAGAAAAATACTTCCCAAACACGTGAGACAAATGTCTTTCCATCAGAGCCCCTAGATGAACAGGCTCATTCAGTGGCAGAAAGCTACTTCTTTGGGTAAGGATTTTGCTTGCGTGCTTTAAGCTTGGAAATTAATCTTTTTTTTCCTGAGGATAAGATCAGCCTGTGAATGGCAGGGCAAGAGGTTTGGGATTGTGAGCTGCTATCAGAGCATTTGTTTGTCTCCAGGACCAGGGAATGGCTTTTTTTTAATGGGATCCTAGAGGAATTTCCCAAAGATCCTTAGGTTTTGTCCAATAAAAACATGATTTTGCATGGCAAACCTGCTGAGTATGTGTGTGATGATCAGGTAGGTGTAGAGTTGAGCTCAGACTGTTTTTTCTCATAAGATTTCCGTTGCCTCTGTTGCAAGCTAGAAGTGGAGGAACCTCTGAGAGAGGTGGTGGGGTTGTGCAGGTGGCTGTTGGCTTTCTGTCTGCTCTGCATGTGAACTGCTGATGGCTCTGCATCCTCCCTGTACTGAGGGAGGTGGAGTTGATAATAATAGGTGCTTTTAGGTGGTTGCCAAAGCTGGTCCTCCAACCTCAGTAGAGTGAAAGCAGAGGACAGGGTGGGACACAGAATGGGAAACAACCGAGAATAATAGTCAGTGTCCTTGGGGGCAGCGGGTGTGCTTGGGGACACCAGAACAATGAGCTGTATGTTACTGTGTGTGGATACACATGTGGGTTGAAACTTAGGACCTGTGAATCTGGGATGCAATGAGTGACCAGAGCTCTGGGATGAAAGTGCTCTACCAGTGGGCATTATCGTGGAAAGCATTCCTGAGGCAGGAACATGCTGGCTGTTTTTCTTTGCAGGTTATTTCAGATTTTAAACACCGTGACTGTTTTGGGGGATACAGCAAAGGCTGCAGCTTTGAGGGAGAAGCACATCCATGGTGTGACTGCAGATGGGAAGCTGTGGATCTTTCTCCTTGTTGAGTATGCCAGCGAGCTGCTCCCAGTGAGCGTGTCAGAGCTGTGAAGCCTTTTACCAAGAGGCAGAGGGATGCCTGGGAGAGGTGAGAGGCTTGGGAAGCTGGGTGTGGGGTTGGTGGTGTTAGGAAGTGGAGAAGCCCTGGTCTTAGTCTCTCTTTGGGCCAGTAACAGAGAGATTGTATATTCTTTCCTCCTCCTGCTGCTGTTCTGGCTGCTGTAGCAGAGCCATTTCACAGGCAGAGGCAGTTCTGTCTCTTCCCTGGGAGTATCCTGTGCACCTGTGGCTGGGTTTCAGGATGCCTTTCTGTTTCTTATCACTCTGTTCCTTTCTTCCTGTTCCTTCTGTGTGTTAATTATGTGTAGGTGGGCATGTCCTTTTCTGTTGTTGCTCACAGCCCTGCTCACAAACATGACTGTAACTCTGCTAATCTTTTCTCCTAATAATGCCTGTACCAAATTCTGTGTGACTTTTCTGGTGCTGTTTTCTGAGCTTGATTTTCCGTAAAGGTCTATGCCTTGGCTATGGTGTTAGGAATCCAGCCTGTGCTCAAGTGCACAGTTTTTTATAAGCCACACAGGGTGAGATACCATTGTTGGATTAAGACTGTGTACTATATGTATGTCCAATTTCAAGAAATTAAATGTTAAGTGCAGAAAACAGGACTATAGATTTGGTCATGTTCTTAGTCCGATTGTAAGAGAGGACTCGCTGTTGTAATTTGAAAGACTGAAAAGGATTCTTTCCTTCAGTCTGTGAAGAATCTGCAGAAGAGAAGAATAAATCAGACAGTGCCAAAATCATTGCTTTCCAGCAACCTCTGCTGCTAATGGCCATTCATCTTTTCAGGGTAAGACCTCTGAAGTGTATTTGAGTGGTATAAGATGGGCTGATAGCTGGGCTTTCTGAGCACTGAGCTGGAGGATTTCTTTGTGTTCAGAGATCCACTCTTTCACAGCCTCTGGCTTCTGAAAATGGTCAACTGGCAGCTAATAAACTGTGATTCTTACACTGACTGTAGACAGCAACTTAACAGGGGCAAAGCTTGGCCTGAGCATTAATTTTGTCCTTGATTTGCTGCTGAGTGGAGCAATTTTTACTTAGTTTCATATTTTCTTCTGCAAAAGGGTTGTAGTAGGTGATTCTAATATCCGTAGCTATTTAGAGAGGCCCTTAGATTTGGGGTATGTTCCTTCTGTTGCTGTTGGTAGTGGGGAATTCAGAGTGTTCACTGTCTGCTTGTGATCAAACAGAATCAGTCTGAAACGGTGGATGTTCTGAGTGACCTTCTGAACTGCACGGAGAGGGCATTTGGCAAAGAACCTCTGAAGAAGATAACTGGTGAGTCCTTACAGAAGGAAATGGAGTGGGATTGTTAATGATCTGCCAAAAGACAGAAGACGGCAGTTCTGCGTTAGTGAAGCACTCTGCATTGGTTCTGGCTCGATGCACTTATCCCCAGGAGAATCCCCTCTCCTTCATTCTCTTTACTGGTCTTTCTAAATCTCTTGCTCCAGCTCTCTATCCGCATCCTCAGTGGGTTGTGTTCCTGTGTGCCTCGTACAGGATAGGTGAGCTTCAGAGCTGGCCGTTGTTCAGATGAGCAGTTTCCAGGGGAGCTCACTCATTTCGAGTCCTTGTTCTGTTCCAGCCAAGTGCTTGATTGAAGTGGTGGTATCTCCCTGGAAAAGCTCTGGGCTCTCCTAACAGCTGTCAGGCCTGAAGCTGGGTGCTTTGAGAGCTCAAGTTCTGGGCAAACTAAACGTGTCCTGTGTGTAGATACAGCCTGTTTGCTGATTTTGGCTAGTCCTCATTTAGGGCCTGTGGAGTGAGGTTGGGACTTGACCAAGAGACAACCTGGCTTGTTCTTTTGACTTCCTCTCTAACTCTAGTCTTGTTCTCCTTCAATCTGTGTAAATTTGTGGGTACTGTGGAAATAAAAGCTGTAGTTCTATGGTGGCTTGATTGTATGTAGATCTGGATTCCCAAACGAATGGATGAGTTTCAAACGTCAGCACTTTTCATGGGCTGCTGTGACTCCTGATTTCGTTGAAAACACTCTAAAATGTAGATAACTTCTGCTGACTGGCTGCTGATTGCTTTATTGTGGCCAGATAGGTGTTGCATGATTTGCAGAACTGCTAATCTAAGTAATGATTTAGTAAATGGTAGGGTTGTTACCTGGTGAGGCTTTGCAGTGGCCTAAAGACAATTTCAGGCATGTTTCTCCCTATGGTTAGTAGCCTTCCAATACAGCTATAATCTTTAGCTCTACATTTTTGATTATTTCTGGTCTTTGTTGCTGAGTGAGTACTTCTAATAGTCAGCTAGAAGGACTGTCTTCTTTTCCTTGGTGACTTTCTACAGTCTGTTATTGATGTGCCAGTGCAGCATTTTTGCCCCTTCCTGTCATTGTTTGTTCATGTGCAGACAATGCAGAGCCACGATGGGTTGAGGTGATGGTGGAAATCTCTCCTTCCTTGACCAACCCAGCCTACTCATACATTGTATTTCCAAGAGCATGTGTACATATATGCCCTAACCTGACCAAGAGGGGCTTGCAGCTGATCCTGGATGTAAGTGAGGCTCTAGTAGAGCATTGCACTGTTCGTCTGTCTTGTCCTGAACAGATACACAAGCATGTCTCTATTTTTGGTTTTTGGTTTGTTGTTTTTTTTTAATGGGAGCCTGAGATCTGTTGACTTTAAGCTGTGTTCTTCGGTAGTGTTAGGCTGAAGAAATTCCTGGGTCAGTTTATATAGCTGGTAGATTTCACATGTGAGTATAACTGGTAACAGCTTTTTTCTAGAAAGGCTAAGCATAGAGGTGCTAAAAATAAGTGACACTGAAAATCTGAATTGGTCATACCACTGAGTGAGGTGGTGTCTTCTGAGAGTAATAATGTGGATTGCAAAGATGAGCTGTCAAGTACTTTATATGATGAACCTAATACTTCATTTGTAACAAATCAAAATGTGTCCTGTCACCAACCTCTTCAGCTTTCTCCACCCTTTTTGTTCCTTATAGAAAGAACTTAGCATGGTAACGAACATGATATTGTAAGATGGAAAGTTGAATGCCATTACTTACTATGTCATTATTCAACTGGCTTACTGTGCTGAAATTCCTGTCTGCTGTACACAAGAAATGCATCAAAACAAAACACTGAAAAAAACCAAGTCCTTCTTTTTTTTTCAGGTTCTTGACCCATACCAAGAGCAAAATGAAGAAAGTGCTGTTGTTGTGATGAAAGAATCAGACAAAAATATCAAATCTGCATGGGACACGGTAACTGATGTGCCATTGCCAGTGACAAATACTCTTCAGACCTTCACTATTTAAAAATAGTGTTTCTCCTGATCTGTAGTAATAGACGTAATTGCATTTATCTGTCTTGAGCAAGATGGCTATTGCTCTATTAAGATTTATTTTAAAAGTGCAACACACAAATGGCTTGTTGGAAGTGCATGTTTATTAGTCTCTTGGCCTTGAAGGACAATGCTGTTGTAGGTCTGGCTGTTTGAATAGATGACTTCCTGAGAACAAATGACTGCATCCTGACACTAGTACAGGCCTCTCTTTTGCAGCCACAGACTGAATCATTGCTGTGATGCACAGCTGTCTGAATTCAAGATCTCAGGTTTTAAGAACTGCAGAGATCACAAAACATTACAAACATTAGGAAAAAGGAAGGAGAGTCAGATGGGGGCTGTTACTTCAGATGTTCCTTGGAAGCTTCTTTTTGATACTCATTTAATAAGACAGAGAAGTCTGTATTGTGTTCTGCTTTTAGCTCTTGTGAAGACCTGGTATCTCGTTGTTGGGGATGTCTTTACTTGAATCTGAGGTCTGAGAGCAAGGCAGTGGGGTGAGGGGAGGCTTGAGTTTTTATTTCTGAACACCTGAGAATTGAGTAGGGCTTGAAGAAGTGTGGGGTCAGGAGATGAACTGTTCTTCCTCAGCACGAGGAGGGTTTGAGGCAGCCAGTCCCCTCCGTGGGATCTCTGGAGGAAAGTTGACTCTGATGCCTGAATGGGTGCTTGAAGATGAAGAGCAGTGAGTCCCCTCACCCTTCTTGCCACCGCCATGACTACCTCTTCTGCTGTTGACAGCTAGCACCATTTATATGTTGCCCTGAGCCCAGTGGTAAGGGTTCATAGCAATCTGTTTCCCAGAGCTCTTTCTGTAGGTAGTAGCTTTGGGTTTGGTTTTAATGCTCTTTCAGGAACTCATTGTGCTGAACTAAGCAGCACCACAAGAGAGCAGATGCTGTGCAAGAAGATTTGCACGCTTTTGTGGAGAGGCTTGTGAAGAAAGCCTGCTGCATTAGCCACATCAGCAAGGCTTTGGGACAGCCTCAGCAGGAGCACAGTTGGTCCCAGTCCCACAGACTCCAGCCCCACAGTTCGCAGCACCCAGGGCTGCTCAGGAACAGACTCGCCTGAGGCAGCGAGAGCGCAGCAGATCCCCGCATCAGGGTGTGATTGCTGTGGCTGGTGTGTGGACACCAGACTATGACCTCTCGGCAGGGTGGAGGAGGAGGAGAAGGGTTTCAGTGCCCCAGAAATGCATTGTCAGACAAATACTTGGGGCGCTGAGGTGGTGACAGTGGCAGATAATGACCCTGGATGAGGGAGGAGCATGGCATCTGACTTCTGGCAGGCTGGAGAGGAGGAAGAATTCAGGAAGCACCAAAACTGCCCAGCAGAGACCAGGCTGCCTGAAGGGCACCAGCAACCCACTCTGTCCCTCCTCCCAGTGCTGCGTCTGGCCAGGAAGAGCTCAGAGGGGCCTTCCAGAGACTCGGGCAGCTCTGCCGGCTGGCTTGCCTGTCCAAAAGTCTCTTGAGGAAGAGCTTTAATCTGTGATCACCTTTTGGGATCACTTTGTGAGACCAGCACTCCTTTGGAACCCACAGGTAGAAAAGCCAAGGCAGAATGTCACGGTTAGAACTCGGCTGGCAGCCAAACCCCATGTAGCTGGTCACTCACGCTCCCCCTGCCCAGGGAAGGAAGAAAGGGAGACTCGTAGTTAGTAATTGTAATAAAATAAAACAATAACAGTAATAGAAAGTACAAATGGGTAATGCACAATGCAATTGTTCACCACCCACCAACTGATAACCAGCCTCTGAAAAAAACAGATCTTGCAATAGCACTCCCAGAAGCAAGAGAGAACTCCCCTCCTTACAGGGGGCCCCTCCTTTTTATCCTGAGCATGACGTTAGATGATATGGAATATTTCCTTGGCTAATTTGAGTCTGGTGCTCTGGCTGTGCCCCCTCCCAGCTTCTTGAGTAGCTGCATATGGACAGGACAGTGGGAGTTGGAGAGACCTTGATCTCTTAGTAACAACTGTAAACATCAGTGTGTTATCAGCATTCATCTCATACCAAATCGCATCCAAAACACAGCACTATTCCAGCTACTAAGAAAAAAAATTTCCACAGCCAAAACCAGGACAAAAGGCTGTATCATACAAATGTGGATTAGGAATTTCCCTAAATTCTTTTTCCAGAAGCAAGTGCTGGATGGAGATCATAGGATGGTTTGGGTTGGAAGGGACCTTAAAGATCATCCAGTCCCACCCCCTGCCACGGGCAGGGACACCTTCCACTAGCCCAGGTTGCCCAAAGCCCCGTCCAACCTGGCCTTGAACCCTTCCAGGGAGGGGGCAGCCACAGCTTCTCTGGGCAACCTGTGCCAGGGCCTCACCACCCTCACAGGGAAGAATTTCTTCCTTAGATCTAATCTAAATCTCCCCTCTTTCAATTTAGAACCACTGCCCTTTTTCCTGTCCCTACCCTCCCTGATAAAAGGTCTCTCTCCATCTTTCTTATAAGCTCCCTTTAAGTATTGAAAGTATGGTTTCCCTGGAGCCTTCTCGTGTGCAGATTGAGCCACCCCATCTCTGTCAGTCCTCACATTATTCAGCTCATTTCCCGGCCCTGCTCTAGACACACTCTAACAGGTCCATATCGTCTACTGGGGACCCTAGAAGTGGATACATTAGTCCAGGCACTGAGACTCCAAGTCTCAGATTACTGTTCAGTCACTACTACACTGCTGCTTCTGATACAGGACTGTACTACCAATTATGTGTATATTTTGAAATCCTAATACTTTGCATGCATAGCCATATACTCATACATATCAAAGCATGAATGAGAAAGGTTTGTAGCAGCTAAACAGTGTTGCTGCCAAAACTGTCAGATGAGGCTGCAAGCTTTAAATTTTTACACACTCAATAACTAAGGAATACACTGAAGATGTTGGATATAAAAGGGATGGTGAATAAGAATTATAGTATGCATATAAATTGTTTTTCATTTGGTAGGAGAAGGCAAGAACACAGGAACAGATCAAAACGAGAAGGCTGAAATCAAGTCTGTTATATAGCTCTTCAGCAGCATGTGTTCAGCTCTGATTCTCTGGCACCAGACTGTTTGATAAAACAGCAAGGTATACTTCCTAAAGAGTTATACTCCGGCTTTTGTGTGCAAGGGTTTGTTGGTTTTTTGTTTGTTAGCTTTTTAAAAAAGATAAACAATGCTAAATGTTGTCTTCTCTGATGGCATTATAGATTGGTTTGCGGCAGAGACATTTCATTGCAGACTCAGTCTGTGCCTTCTTTTTCTCTTGTACTGGAGAAGTTCTCCAAATAAACCTGACACTCTCTCACACACACACACACACACACACACAGAGACACACAAGGAATGGATAGTTTTTCCTTTCCTACTACAGGACAGTTAATGGCAAACAACTATGCAAATAAGAAGAGGATAGAGTGGCCAGAAGAGGAGGGAGATACAGTCTGTGATGGTTGCTCTCCAGCACTGGTGCTGCTGTTCAGTTAATCCTTGCTTCCAGAGCACCTGCTCACAAGCTGACAATCAGTGAACTCTGTCTCAGTATCCACGAGCAGAAAAACAGCAGTCTGATAAACAGTCAGACACCTTCTGAAGAATCTAACCCTAAAGCCCCACTCTTCGGGGAGGAGATACAGAGGAACAAGAAAAGCCCAATGCTGTAAAGAGTCTGAGAGTGCCTACTTGGGCCTTTAGATTTAAAGTCACATGCACTAACTGGATTCATTAAAAGCAGCTGGGGACTGGGGCCAGGCTTAATTAGCCAGAGGAGAAGAGGAGTGAAGGTTTGCCTCCCACAAACCTCAAAAGGGAGACCAAGGCTCAGCATGAAAGGTTGACTGAGAAGGGGGAGACAGGCTAGAAGAGTCATGAGCTTGGCTCTTGCTGACCAAGGGCTCTATATTTCCAGCCCCTTTCGTTAACTGATATTTGCAGTGCTGCAGCTTTAGGGATCGAGTTGTCTTCTCTTGTCTGTGAGCCACAGGGACACATACTGGTTGCTTCATTTTCTCTGGCCTGTGGTATCTCTGAGCCATGCTGCAGAGAGAGGATTAATTACAAGAATTGATATGACTATGTATAAGAATCTGACTATGTATCAATATCAGATAAGAATCTGTTTACTATGCATCATTATACCCTATATAATCACCATGCTACACGAGTTAGGGGTGCGTTGTTGGTGAGATGACTCCCCTATGCACCCGGCCGTTAATAAAGGAGTGTCTGCTTATCTACATCATGTGGGTGTCGATAAGTTCTTTTATTCCCTTTGGTGACATTGGGGATCAGGTAATGGGTCATGCGTTCTGGGAAAACCATCTGTAAGGGTATAATTGGGTTCCGTGATCTGCAGTAGGGGGGTCCCTCCTTGGAGGCACCCAGCTTGAGCTGCCCTGCATGTCGGATAAATAAACCCCTTATTTACTCAGCAGATTGGCAACTGTGTTCTTCAAGCAGAAACCTTGGGCTGATCCCTGTTAAGGTGGCATCCACATAAAATATTTGAAAAGCTGGCCAAAGCTGAGCCAATCAGCGACAGTGGGATGACATATTTAAGAAGGGGGAAAATAACTGCTGTGCAACAGCAGCTGGAAGAGAGGAGTGAAAATATTTGAGAAAAACAACTCTGCAGACACCAAGGTCAGTGCAGAAGGAGGAGGAGGAGAAGGTGCTCCAGGCACCAGAGCAGAGATGCCCCTGCAGCCCATGGTGCAGACCATGGTGAGGCAGGCTGTCCCCCTGCAGCCCATGGAGGTTCATGGTGGAGCAGATATCCACCTGCACCCATGGAGGAGCCCACACCGGAGCAGGAGGATGCACCTGAAGAAAGTTGTGATCCTGTGGAGATGGGCCCACACTGGAGCAGGTTTGCTGGCAGGACTTGTGACTCTATGGGGAGCCCATGCTGGAGCAGTCTGTTCCTGAACAATTGCACCCCGTGGAAAGGATCCACGCTGGAGCAGTTTGTGAAGAACTGCAGCTTGTGGGAAGGACCCATGTTGAAGGAGTTTGTGGAGGACTGTCTCCCATGGGGGACACCCCATGCTGGAGCAGGGGAAGAGTGTGAAGAGGAAGGAGCAGCAGGGACAATGTGTGATGAACCGATGACAACCCCAATTCCCCATCCCCCTTGTGCTGCTTGGAGAGAGGAGGTAGAGAAATCAGAAAGAAAGGAGGGATAGGGGGAAGGTATTTTTAAAATCTGGATTTTATTTCTCATTGCCCTACTCTGATTTGACTGGTAATAAATTAAATTAATTTCCCCAAGTCAAGTCTATTTTGCCCGTGACAGTAGTTGCTGAGTGATCTTCCTGTTTTGCACTAACGAGAAATATCATGGTATGTCATAACCCCAAAAGCATAGTGGGGGAAGAATTAAATACTCAAAGGGGAGCAGGCATTCAAGAAATGCGCATAAACACCTTGCACTAAGAGTGGCCTCTCCCAGTACAAAAAAAATCATTAACTCCTAAGATGGAAGGTGAGAAAAGTGTTGAAGAACTTCATATTCAGGTCTACTTCAGCTGTTGGTAAAAGGGTAACTTTGCTAAATGGAAAAAAAAGTTCTATAGAGGGAAGAGTATAAAATAAAGGCAAATCACAAAGTATTACTTTTAAAAAATCTGAAACAAGTGACAAAAACTCAGTGTTTAACTGATTGAAAAAAGTTTGCAGCTCTGACAACTACTGACAATGCTAATGATGAGTGTTGTCCTGAATTTAAGACAAAATGTGTGATTCCAGGTGGTACAGAGGACATCAGAGGAAAAATATGTGTCCAATCTTTGTATGTTTCTTACTAACAAGGTAATGAGAAATCTTTTTGAAGATGCCTGCAAGGATTGGGCTAAATACCACAATGGCAAAGCCAGGGTTGAAACATCTGCAGACTGTCACTGTACATTTCACTGTCATGTAATTACTGAAAAATCTTAGAAGTATAAGCAAATCAACTTGGTGCCCTTCCAGTTATGATGTGAAAAAAAGGTGAATGAAGATAAGAACTGCAGAAAGAGGAAGATTTGCAATAGCAACATTGTTGTGACCTGGAGGGAGAGAGATTGCTAAATGTAATCCTTGTCTACAAAGTGACTTTCCACTGTGAAACTTCAGCTATTGAGGTTTTATACATTAAACAAACCAAGTGGGAGTGTGTGAAACAGATGCTGGCCTGAAAAATTTTCAAAGTAAACAAGAGCAGATTGTTCAAAATTGGAAACAGAAAACATCAAAAGAATTGCTAAAGAATATAAAGGAAATTATCCTGATAGGGGAAGTCAAAAGGACTTCATTCAGAGGCATTGCCAAGAAATATAATTTTCACAGAATTCTTTATTTTATGACTGGTAACTGGGCACATGCCTAGCAGTGTCAAAGAATGCTTAACTATTTAATACTGACTTTAATATTGACTGACCCAGGGAAATCAAGAAACAGCCTTGACTGGAAACTTATTACTATTGGACTGAGTGTATTATTTCCTGAACAGTGACTTCAGAGCTAAGATTTGCCCAATTAAGAAACAGCCAACATGGCTTCACCAAGGACATATCATACCTGACTAATCTAGTGACCTTCTATGATGAAGTGACTGCATCAGTAGACAAGGGAAGAGCTAATGCTGTCATCTACCTGGACTTTTGTGAGGCCTTTGATACAGTCCCCCAGAACTTGTTGCTAAATTGGAGAGGTATGGGTTTGATGGATGGACTGTGAGATTGATATGGAATTGGCTGGGTGGCCATGTCCAAAGAGTTACAGTGAATTGCTCAACATCAAAGTGGAAACCATTAGCGAGCAGTGACCCTCAAGGGTCCGTACTGGGACCAATACTATTTAATATCTTTATCAAGGACATAGACAGTGGGGTTAGGTGCACCCTCAGAAAGTTTCTAGATGACACCAAGCTGAGTGGTGCAGTTGATTTGCTAGAGGGAAGGGATGCCATCCAGAAGGACCTTGTCAGACCTAAGTGAGCTCGTGCAAACCTCATAAAGCTCAACAAAGCAAAGTTCAAGGTCCTGCACCTGGGTTGGGGCAATCCTCATTTTCAGTACAGACTAGGGTATGAATGGATTGAGAGCAGCCCTGTGAAGAAAGACTTGGGGATACTGGTCAGTGACAAATCAGATATGAGCCAGCAATGTCCACTCACAGCCCAGAAAGACAACCATATACTGAGCTGCATCAAAAGAAGCATGGCCAACAGTTCAAAGGAGGTGGCTCTTCCACTCTACTTTGCTCTTGTGAGACCCCACCTGGAGTACTGTGTCCTGTTCTGGGGTCCCCAGTACAAAAAAGACATGGACTGAAGAAAGAGCAGGTCCAGAGGAGGACCATAAAAATTATCTGAGGGCTGGAAAACCTCTCCTATAAAGAAAGGCTTGAGAGAGTAGGGGTTGTTCAGCCTGGAGAAGAGAGGGCTCCGGGGAGACATTATTGCTGCAACCAAGGGCTGTAGTGACAGGATAAGGGGCAACAGTTTTAAACTGAAAGAGGGTAGATCTAGATTGGATATAAGGAAGAATTTTTTTTACAGTGAGAGTGGTGAGGCACTGGAACAGGCTGCCCAGAGAAGTTGTGGATGCCACATGATTGGAAGTGTTCAAGACCAGGTTGGATGGAGCTTTGAGCAATCTGCTCTAGTAAAAGATGTCCTTGTCCACAGCAGGAACATTGGACTAGATGCTCTTTAAAGGTGCCTTCCAACACAAACCGTTCTATGATTCTATGATTTTACAAAGAAATGACAGAAGTGTTTTATTTCAGTGTGATTTTTCTGAGAATTTGAAAACATTGCAGCTTCGATACAACTGGTTAAAAGGCAGCATTATCACTTGGTATAGTTCTGTAGAAGTAGCAAAGACATTTTATTTGCTTACACATTATCATATTCCTTGGTGCATAAGAAAAAGCCTTGACAAAGATATATTTGGTTTAGCTGAAGTATCTTAGAAACATATTAGTTTCTGGCTTGAATTATATGAATTTATTGAAGTATTCCACAGTTTGAGGGCCTCAGTGCAGAGATTAGAAGTATTTGATGTAGTGACTCAAATCTGCTTCTTATGTCTTTAGTGTGTTTCAGAACAGGTTGAATGATCTGACTGATGTCAACAACCACTTGAGAAACAGGCTTCTCAGAACATGAAACTAAGCGTCACTTCCCAAGTGATTTAATTCACCCATCCTGGAGCACCAGACCATGACAAATTAGTGGGGCTGAAATTACTGGTCAGCTTCAGAGAAATTTTGGGAGAAGAGCCTTCATCCTTGCTGAACAGAAAAAACTTTATCTCATTGCTTGTGGTTCCCTTCCCAATATGGAAAGTGTTTTTATAGTCCATGATTTTATAGTCCTAGTTTACTAAGTAGCAGAATAAAACAAGAAAAATAACACAAAGGATCACATGGCCAAAAAAAAAAAAAAAAAGTTCTCTTTAAAACTGAGAGAAATAAAGTCCATCTGTCTAATTGCAGGAAGAGAGAGGACTAGCTATCTCCACCGGGAATAAAAAGGATATTTTAATGGTCCCGTTGTGCCTTGTCTCAGGTTCAGACTCTGTGGCCCGTCAGGAATTCTATACCTAAAAGTATATGGATGGGCATGGTATCTGCGAAAATACCTACTTCTGATAAGGTGCAAGAGATCTTCCTCTCTCTGACTCTGTTAGAGATACAGCACCTCTTTCTTTCTGCCTTTGGAAAATCAAAATTAGTTCTTATTTAGAGCTACTAGAGAATATACACCTTGCGGTCAAATCTGCATTAACAGAATGTTTTCCTCCTTCTTGTTTCTTTCACACTGACAAGAGAAGAAACACTAATGCACCCAGGATGCTAAGATGTGAGTGGTAAGGTAAGAACAGGGATGGAATTAAAATTTCTGTGATTACTACAAATGCATATATTAGACATATTTATACCTTTGTTCTACTGGGGAGTGAGGAAAAATTCTCACTTCCCTCCCTCACAGTGGAACAATACAGGTATTCTTGAAAATCTCTGATTTTTTTTTTTTTTTTTTTTTTTGAGATTTCAGGACCTGGGTTTGCTAGCTTTCTAAGCAGTAAATTTCTCATCTTGCTAAGGTTCTGTTTGACACATTTGATATGTTTGCCATCAGAAAAAAATATTTGATTCAAGATAACAGTTTACAAAATGAACTAACACCCTACAGGAGACAGTCTAGGAAAAGCAACATACTGAAAAGGTCATTGTGTTAAAACTGATGGTGGAAAAATGCATAAATTCAAGGAGTATCTGGACAACACTCTTAGTTGTATGGTTTAAATTTAGGTAGTTCTGTGAGGAGCAGGGAGTTGGACCCTTATGGGTCGCTTCCAACTTGATGATTTTATGATTCTATGAAATTGTGGAAGGGGAAAAGTGGTTTCTTTTGCCCACAATGGGAGAAGGGACACAGAAAGTTTTTCAGTTAAATTACAATGGGAGATTTTGGGTAAATTTTTAAGAGAAAACTGAATAACATTAACTTTTTAAGAAGAAACAAAGGTGACTAGGGACCATGGGAAATCTATGGTACTGGAGATTTTAAAGAACAATGTCCAATGTTTCAAGCAAAGTAGAGTTCATTCTTCCTTGGAAAAGGGAAATGGACAAGATCAGTTCTTCCAAGGTATCTTTTTAACTTTTTATTCTTGGGAACAGAAAGGTTATTTTTAAACTTCATAAGCAGACTATGCCTGAGAATTCAACCGATTATAATTCTCATTCTATTCTCAGATTTATGGAAGCAACAGCAGAGCAGAAGCCCTGCTCCCTTTCAGCCTGAAATGCCATTAATATTTATAGTTGAGCTTTTCCAAACCCCTAGCTTTGGCCTTCTGCTCCAAAATACCATTTTGTCATAGTGATAAAGTACACAATTCTGGCCCCAATTCTTCTATTATTCTTTCTGAGAGATTTTCTTAACTTAACATGTGTTTACCCAACAGTGCACAAAGTTGTTTATCCAGATGATGTCTATATAAAATGGGAAAGTCAAGCTTTTCAAGTCATGTTTAAGTAGATATCTAAAATAGGTGAGGTGAAACAAATATTATGGAGTTAGTGCCTGCTGTGCACCTTAGAAGTTAAGCTAAGTGTTTGGGAAGGGAGAGGTAGTGAGACCTGCAGGAATGTGTGATTTGTTAACCTGTGCTCCTTCAGAGTACACAGAAAGAATACAAGCCTTTGAGAGGCAGGAAACGCCTGTGAAATTATTTGAGTTCAGAACCTGAAAAACATGAATAGGGAGATACAGAAAATTATACCTTCATTGTAGATCAGCCTGATGAGAGCTAGTTTGACCCACTGACAGTCAGCCTCTGTTTGCCTTGTTGTCTGCAGTGTAATCTTGGCTTTCCCACCTATGATAGATGGCAGAAAGGAATCACACTGTGGTGACTGAGTTTATCTTGTTGGGATTCACAGACAACCTGAAGTTGCAGGTCCTTCTCTTCATGGTGTTCCTACTGATCTACCTGTTGACCCTAGTGGGAAATCTGGGGATGATTGTGCTCATCCGGATTGACCCCAAGCTTCACACCCCCATGTACTTCTTCATCAGCAGCCTTTCATTCCTAGATGTCAGCTACTCCACGATCATTATACCTAGCACACTCATGACCTTTGTGGCTGAGAGAAAAGTCATATCCTACACAGCATGCACAGCTCAGCTCTTCCTATTCTGCATTGCAGTGACAGGAGAGTGCTACCTCCTGGCCGTGATGGCATATGACCGGTTTATAGCCATCTGCAACCCCTTGCTCTACCCTGTCATTATGTCCAAGAGGTTCTGTGTGCTCCTTGTGTGTGGCTCCTACTTCATGAGCTGCATGAATGCAACTATTCAGACATTATTTATATTCCACCTGTCCTTCTGCAATTCCAACATCATCAATCATTTCTTCTGTGATATGCCTCCCATCCTGAAGCTCTCCTGCTCTGACACTTACATCACTGACCTGGTCCATTTCACCTGTGCTACTGTTCTCGTCATCTCAACCATGCTCCTCATTCTCGTCTCTTACATCTGCATTGGGGTTACCATCTGCAAGATTAAATCCGCCAAGGGCAGATGTAAAGCCTTCTCCACCTGTGCCTCCCACCTGACTGCTGTCACCATGTTCTATGGGACAGGCTCCTTCATGTACTTACGGCCCAGTTCAAAATACTCTGTGGAGCATGACAAGATCATCTCTGTGTTTTATAGTCTGGTAATTCCCATGCTGAACCCTATGATTTATAGCCTGAGGAACAAGGAAGTCAAAGAAGCCCTTCGAAGAACAGTAGTAAAGCTATATTACTCTCCATGTGTATCACAGAGATTCAGGAGTCCAAGCAGGACTGAGAGAACCTGAGAACTGTTGAAAGAGAATATGCAAGTAGGTTAGTCCTGCCCAACAAAGGGAAAGGAAAAGGATCAATATCTAAGACTGCATCTTGCTGCATGTGTCTGTTGTGAAAGAGAATAGTCACTCCCCCTTCCTGTTTCAGGACTCCCTATTTTACCTCACCCCCTACGTGAAGGATGTGTCACTGAGCAGTCCTTAGGAACTAACTTTTCAGATGGTGACAGTCACTATTTCAATGGCAATATGCTTTGTAACATAGTAGTGCCCCACATCTAATCTCATGTTGTGACCTCTGCAACTATAGAGTGTCAGACAAGTCCTTTGAGAATACTTACAGGCATTTTTGTTCAGGGTGTTTTCTATTTAGAAGATGAAGGTAGCAGAATAGATCTCTAATTTTAGATACTTGCTGTGTAGAAGTCTAAAACTGAATTAGATCTTTTGGGTTCATTTATGCCAGTTGAGCTTAAGTTCTAGCAAGGCAGCTCCACTAGGCTTGCATTAGATAGACGCCACAACTTCAGTCAGGATTCCCTACATGATAGTTATGTGCTGCCAGTTTCTAGATATATTGCAGCAACTCCTATATTTCAGCTACCCAGGTACCACTCAAAACAGTGGTGAAGGATGGGCTGCAGGGAAAAGCATCACCTCACATAATTTAATCTCTTTCCATTAGGATTTAATAAAGTCAAATCCTGGTACTAAGTTTAACGCCAGAGACCAACAAGACCAACACATATGCATGCCCTGGGTTATTGAGCCTTCCCCCAAATACAATGGGAAGGTCCTTTCTGGTAGTGGATAAAACTAAGCCAGTTGGTCTGTGCTGTAAAGGTGGTCAGACCACTTGGTGGGCACATCTCTCATATAAACCTTACCCAAAGGAATCATTTGAATGCTTAATCCTTATTTACTGCAGGAGATTTGTCAAAGAAGGCGTTTTGCTGTACTGGTGATGGGAATCTTCCTGATTAATGACATGATATAAGAGGGTCTGGAATGATGAACCTTAGGAAGAAGAAAAGTATTACCAAGCAATGGACCTAGCACATGTGACCAAAGAAGGCAAGAACAGACTTTGGTAAAAACAAAGATGGGTACCTTGGTGGGAAGGGGGAACCTACAGGTTAGTTTGTGGGTGAGAATGAGCCTTTTGGGAAATTTTATCCCAAAGTACTTGTGGGGACTGGATCAACACATACCTCTTTGTGCAGGGCTCCTGAGCAACCCAACCAGGAATGGCCATTGTTCTGCACCCAATCCCTACCATGCTCCCTATGCACCCCATTGGGATAGTCCAGCTCTAAGATGAAAAGGTATATAAGCTGAGGTATATACCTCAGTGTATTGTGTGAGAGAACACCAGAAAATGAAATAGGGTATAGACACTAATGAGGTTTAAAATGGGAACATTACAGCAAAGAGGGGAAAATACATAGCAGCAGAAGACCAAAAATCAAGGGCCGGTTATGTGCATGATTGGTCTTTACTGAACATTAGTGCCTTAGCAATACCTAGAGTCTGCACATTTCTTAATGTTACTATAAAAATGGTCATACAAACCTGAGAGTGACTAGGAATACAAGGACATAGATCAAGGTCAACTAATTTTTAATTGTGATGATCAGGACATCAACAGAGGAAATAATTTACCTTCACTATAGGTACCATTAAAGAACATTATCATGTAGCAAACAGAACAAAAATGGGGAAAAAACCTAAAACTGAACTGGCAAACAGAAGCTCTGGTGCTGCTGAATATCACCTTAACAGATTTTAGAATCAGGCTTCAACCCACCCAATAGCTGGGGCTGCCTGTTGATCAGCCCTGAGTCTAATCAGCACGACCTGGAGCAGGACAATAAACTTGTATTTCTGACCATACCACATGTGTCAAAGTGTCTTCTGCAGTCAAAGAAATCATCCATGTTTTCCCTAAAATCAATGAGGGGTCACTAATGGGGATGTAGACTCTGGCAACATCCCAAACAATATACATCCAACATGCATGGAGAGGAGAGAGACTTGATGATTAACCCTAAAACACAGTTTAGTATCTTTGGTTTTCCTTTTAAAAAGAAGTGTAGAATTATGTCCCATTTCCACCTCTCAGTCAAGATGGAGACCACTCAGTTTCTGCCATCTGATACAGGGAAGCATATATGCTCCCTCTGTAGGATCTTGCAGGATAGAGACATTTTGCTACTATTAAGAAGTAGGACAAAGTGTTACTCAGAGACCATGAAGTCACTAGAAGAATTCGCTCATGTGTGCATTATAGCTTGTGCTTAAATCAAACCATGAACTTCCTGAGATAGGTGGAGGGATGTTTGTGTTGGAAAAGAATTATTCACACTGCTTAGATAGAGTTGTAGAGTACTAATGTTGTGGCCAGACTCCATTAAAAAAGGATGAGATGAGAGATACTGTTTTGTGATGTCCGAGGAACAAATATAACCTACTACAAACACCAGAGGAGTGCCCTGGCTCCAGTGTCTGCAACTAGCGCTCAGTTCCAGGATCAGAGGTCTGATAAACCAATGTAGGACTATGTCATAGTTTAAGCCTAGAGGGCAATTGAACACCACACAGCTGCTTGCTCACTCCTCCCCCGCTGGTGGGATGGGAAGGAGAAAATACAACAAAAGGCTCAGGGATTGAGACAAGGACAGAGAGAGGGCTCACTCACCAGTTATGGTCATGGGCAAAAGACAGACTCAAATGGGGAGGAAAGAACATCAACTTAATTTGAACACCATCACCACCACTAATTTACAAGAGTAGGACAGTGAGAAATACAACCACACCTTAAAAACACCTTCCCCCATCCCTCCTTTCTTCCTGGGCTCAGGTTTGTTCCCAATTTCTCTCCCTGCTCCCCCGCAGTGGTGCAGGGGGGCAGGGGATGGGGGTTGCAGTCAGTTCATCACACATTTTTTCTGCCACTCCTTCCTCCTCAGGGGGAGGACTCGTCACACTCTTCCCCTGCTCCAACGTGGGCTCCCTCTCACAGGGGAAAGTCCTCCGTGAAAATATCCCACGTGGGTCCTTCCCAGGGCCTGCAGCTCTTCCCAAATGGCTCCAGCATGGGTCCCTGCTGTGGGGTGCAGCCCTCCCAGCAACAGACTGCCCCAGCGCCGGCTGCCCTCAGAGTCCCGGCCTTCTCCAGGCGCAGACCCTGCTCCGGCGTGGGGTCCTCCCTGGGCTGCACCTGGGCGTCTGCTCCCCTGGTGACCTCCATGGGTGCAGGGCACAGCCTGCCCTCTCCCCATGGGCTGAGGGGAGTCTGCTCCAGCACACCTCCCCCTCCTCCTTTCTTCCACTGACCTCAGTGTTTGCAGAGGTGTTTCTTTCACTCCCCTCCTCCTCTCAGGTTCCCCTTCTTAAATATGTTATCACAGAGTCACAGCCACCATCACTGATGGGCTCGGCCTTGGCCAGATGCGGGTCCGACTTGGAGCTGGGGGAGCTTCAAGCAGCTTCTCACAGGAGCCCCTCCCCCAGTCCCCAAACCTGGCCACACACAAACCCAATACAGACCAATTGCCAAACCACACCAGCCCAAGCTTCCACAAATTATGCAAAACTGTGTGCCCTATGAACACCATCTGTGCCTAGCATAAAGGGTCCAGTGCCAAACAAATACTGGAGTATGCTCATTATGGCTTCATTTTCATAGTGCTAGTACAAGCAAATATTATGAACCAAATGATATAGTTAAAACACAAAATGAACTGAAAGCATCTTTTGATCTTTCCAAAATTTAGCCCTTTTGCAGGGCTTCATACTTCCAAAGTATAAATCAAAGGAGAGTCCTCCAGAAATCAATTCAGATCAAGAACTTTGGTCAGGACATCTGAATTCTCACTTAATGATAGGTTTTGAGATAGAGAAACTTTTGAGAGGTATTCTCGGGGAGAAATGGTAGAGTAGCCTGTGTTAGAAGGGTTCTTGATGGGTCTGCCGTGTTCAAAGCAGGTTAAGTTGTCCAGCTGGATTTTCAGTGTCTCCAGGAATGAAGTTCACATGGTTTCTGGGTCTCTGTTCAAGTCTTTGATCACCTTTTTGATTAAAAATGTTTTCCTTCCTAGGAAACTTATTCATATTAGAAATTCTCATCTAAGCATCACATGCAAGTGTTTAGAGAAGAAGCCAGTCTCTTCAGTCTGAACCACAAGGCCTTGTACCGAGTCCCATTCCAGACTGGGTTAGAAGGGCAGTGTAGGAAAGTGAGGACTCTCATTTCCGCTTCTCTGCATATCCTGTTGGCGCATACTAAGTTCAGAGGAAAATGTCTCTGCATGTGGGTGACAAAACAGAAATACTGCTCTCTACTGTGCTTGCTAGTGTACTTGCTATTTCCAGCATGATTTCCATGCCCACACTGGTATGGGGAAAGAACCTCTTCTCTGGTCACGGACTGGGGAATTTAATAAATGCATCTTTCCTATTCAGAGAGAAAGCATATTATTTAAATTACTGTTTGACTTGGTTAGTAAGGAACAGGACAATCCAAAGCAGGCACCCCCTTCCAGCTTAGGGAGGCAAGTCCCTGACTCCTCAGCCTGGGAAGTTTGTCAGATTGAAAGAGATCCAATTTCCTCTTCCAAATAAAACTCCATACTGAGTTCCCACTGCTCCCATGGCAGAGGAAGAGGATTAACAAAAGGTACTGAACACTAATGGCTGCACTGCTGGGAGGTTGAAGAAGGGACAAAAGTTGCTGTGAGTCAGGCACCAGCTGGGCAGAGGACTCCACAGAGAAGACAGGCTACTGAATGGTATGATTATGGCATGAAAAAATGTGTGGCCATGACCACCCCTACCACCCCACTGTAGCTCAGGATCAAACCCCTGTTGATCAGGGTCTCCCTTGACTACAAAGCTGGAAAAATCTCCCTCTATAACACGACCAATCACTCTCATATCTACACTATTGATGATTTCTTCGCTGAACCAGTCTATCCCTTATTCCATCCGGGCCACACTGATGTTGACTTGTGTGTGTCCACACTCAGGATGGTACTGGAGGCAGATTGCAGAGATGACTGGTTGGGTAGATAAAAAGAGAGAAGTGGATATTGTCTTCAGTAGGGCTTTTGACAGAGCCTCCCGTATAGTCCTCATAGAAAAACTTATGAATTATGGGCTGGATGAGCAGACAGCATGGTAGAGTGAAAACTGGCCAGGTCAGAGTATGGTGATCAGCAGCATGAAATCGAGTTGGAGGTCAGTCACTAGCAGTGTAACCAGGGATCAGTTCTGGATTGAGTTGTGTTTACTGTCTTCATTAATGAACTGGATGATGGGGCAGAGGGTGGCCTCAGCAAGTTTACCTGCTGGGAAGGGTGGATGATACATCATGGTGCTGCCATCCAGAGGGACGTTGACAGGCTGGAGAAGTGGGCTAGCAGGAACCTCATGCAGTTCAACAAGGGGAAGAACAAAAATATGCACCTGGGGAGGAGGAACACCGTGCACCAGTTTATGCCTTTGCAATGGTCACATAAAGCCTATGACTGCAATGCCTCCTTATCTCCCCATTGTCCATAAAAGGAGTCTTAGAAAAATAGTTGATGTATAAACATCAGAGTAGTTGACATCTAGAGCTTATGTGAGTTGATTTGCACTTTGGCAGACCAGTTTTGAGATAAATGGTGCAAACTGTGGATAGGTGTACCTGTTGGCACTGCACACATTGCATCTGGATTCCTGGCATGCCTGCTGAAAGCACACCCAGACTGACGACCTTGAGTGATGGCAAAGGAGCATTTCTTCCAGTCAGTCTCACACAAAGGAGGTTCTTACATCTTTTCCACAGAAGCAATGTGTTCAACAAATGTTGACAGTCCTATTAACTGCTTTAGTACAGGAAAAATATGTATCTTAAAGTACTTACGTTACCAGTTCCTGGTATTCACAGCCTAAGATACACATCTAACACCTGCTTCTAAGGCTGAGGCTCTCATCTAAGCTTCTGCTTTGGTGAGTGGAAGAAAACATTGCCGGCTGAGATCACCTCCTCCTGTGATAATGGCCTAAGCTGTGCCATCCGTTTGGCCTTCTGGAGGTGTACACCTCCTCCTTTTCACTGTAAAGCGAGCTTAGACACAGAGTTATGATTCTGATGAGTAACTTAGATGGCTATGTTTAGAGGAGTTAAGTCATGAATTGCAGTGCATCTCGAATTGCCTGGGCACTGGGCTGGGCTCCAGCAGCCAGGCAGGAAGGGCTGCTGGAGGAGCTGCTCATGACATTCCTTAACACTTTCTAAAAATTTTACCCCATAGACTTTCATAACAGTATTATCAGTTTTAGGACCTGGCTGGATTTCTTTTTTTAAAAAAAATTCTCCCACTTCAAATAAGTCTGGTAAGACTTTGCTTTGAAGGATCTTCCCCATTTACCTTGCACTGCTGCTTACAGCAGCAATTTACACATTAGTTATATGGTAGGATAGTGCAAAGTGTGGCACAAGTGCCTCCTTATTTTAGAATCTACTGCACAAATTATGAGATCATGTGAATATCATCTCATTTGTAAGAGATACAGAGAAATAACATAAAACAGCTGACTGTGATACCCTGTCTGAGACAGGCTCAGCTGTTGTGTCTCATTCTCATAGAAGCCTATGTCCAGCTTGAAAGGAAAAAGGCCAGAGCTTAATACGTCATAACGAATATTTTAGTCAGCAGGAATAAAAGATGCATCGTGGTTTAAATTACATGTTCTTAAAATGGGGATGTTATTCAAGTGAAATATAATAGAAATGTAGCTCATTGCTATACGGAATTAATTACTGGTAATATACAGTGGTCAGTAGCTCCACCAAATCTGTCTGTCCTTGCTCTTCTTTCTACAACTAATTAGAATATCTACATATGCAGAAAAATTATTTCACTGTAGACTCAGGAAACACCAATCTGTTAAGCAAGTGAGGGATCCGGATTCATACAGATGTCTACAAGCACTTGCAAGAAATGTTTGCTTGGCTTCAAAAGCAAGTGACTTCTTTGATGAGGTTTCATAAACATGTGGAGGAGCATCTCTGAGGTTTTTTTGGACGCTACCTTTATATAAATATATATGAGGCTTTGTGAGAATGTTATCAAAGGCTCAAGGACAGACAGAAGCATGATAAAACTATTTTTTTCACCTTAAATCCTTTGATTCCTATGACTTTCATGTTGTAGGATCTTTCTATAACGCTGTGGTATGATACTGAGTCTACTCTCAGGAAAAGGAAATAGATGGTGTCTTCTTTCCCAGGACCTGCAAGTCCATCTCACGTGCTTGTCATGGGTGAAAATATTTCATGAGATTATGATTTAGCAGCAATTCAAGATTTATTAATGGTGTGAGGTGGATCAAAATGTTGAATTTTAGCAGCAATTAACGATTGACCAATTTAAAGATTAACAAGGTGATTTGGTAAAATATGTTATAGTTAGAACAGTGACTTGATTACAGATTTGAGAATGAAAAGATTCACAATAACTTACTACAAGGTACCCTAAATCAAAGTGTGTATATATATGTACACACATATGTATAAACAGAAAAAGCATACACACAGACAGACAGGCAGAAAGGTTTGGATCCAGTGAAATATGTAGACACCCACACTCATGAAGGCAAATGTGCGTATTCAAACACATAGATAGGTAGAGAGGTGGATGGAAGAGGCTAGCTGATAGTTAGAATTTCCTTCTTCTTGAGTTTAAAGTAATTACTCACAATACATCAGCATTCCTCAATGGGCGATAATTGAGCCTCGAGAATTCTGACTTTATCCTGGCCCTTCGTCAGTTTTGTGGGCAGACGGTCTTTAAACCTCGGGGAGTCTGAGCCTGAGAGGCGTCCCAACTAAGGGGAGATGCTGGTCACAGTCCGCCGCAATCCTGGAGAGCTCAGAGGGTCTCGCTTAGGGTTGCTGTTTATAGGGTCCAAGGTAATGGACTTTCGTCAGGTAATTTTCCATTTCAGCCCAACATGGATGACAAAATACTCTGGTACTTTCCACCAGTTATACAGGCCCAGAACTTGCTAGATTTTGAAGTTCTGGTATCACCTCCTTTGGGCCATGACCCAGGTACAGATGTACTAGGCTGTCAGGAGGTGATTGATCGTCATTATCATTCCAAAGCGATAGGGGAAGCAGGAGCCAGGTACGTTAAGGGAGTACCTCAATGCTCTGGTCCATGGCCTTTTGCAGTCTATCTTGGGTTGGTATGTGGCCCAGGGAGGGGGATCGCACCATGCACCAAGTGGCCCAAGAGAAGTGGGGAGCTGCACCACCACAGTGTATTGATATAAAGACAGTTTAATAGGACAGAAAAGGGAAGGAGGATTAATAATAATAATAATAATAGAATTAAAAGATAGAAGACAAGTGATGCTCATCATCTGCCAACTGATGCCCAGCCAGTTCCTGAGCAGTGGCCCCTGGCCAGCTTTCCCCCTAGTTTATATACTGAGCATGACACCATATGGGATGAAATATGCCTTGGGCCACTTTGGGTCATCTGCCCTGGCTGTGTCTCCTCCGACCTTCTTGTGCCTCCCAACCTTCTCAGTGGTGGGGTGGTGTGAGAAACATAAAAGTCCTTGACTTAGTGTAAACACTGCTTAGCAACAACTAAAACATCAGTGTGTTATCAACATTATTCTCATCCTAAATCACAACACTATACCAGCTACTAGGAAGAAAATTAGCTGTCCCAGCTGAAACCAAGTCAGTATCTACCCCTTATTCTATACCATTTACATCATGCCCAGGTCCCACACTTTCCAGTACATCCCAATTAATCACCACCACCTTTCCTGTCTTTTGATACATACACACAGATATTCCCTTACTCTATGGGCCATTCCTCAAAAAAGCCCATTGAGTTCATTTAGTCCATGACTTTGGGTTCCATCTGTCATAGTAATTCTTCAGAGCAAGAGAGGGGGTGTGTGGTGTTGGATTGTTGCATGCTGATGCCAGTTCCATCACCACTGCACTTATTGGCTTCTATCATTGCTGCACTTTGCCAGTTTCATCAAAATTAATTCTCCATTAATCTGGGTAATTTTTAGTGTAATACTGTCAATATGGCATATAGCAACCGTAGTAGTGATGACATACAGTCAATTAACATCATACATTTGAAATCATTGGCTTTTCTTACTCAAAATCAAATCCCCTTGAGGTACATGTTGGGCTTCCCCATCTTTCTGCATTACCCAGCAAGTACACCCAGGTCCTTGAGCAAAAGCAATCTCACGAATGAGTTTGCCTTGACCTAAGGCAGGAATAACCCATGATGTCTTCCCCAGCATATTTTTTATGTGCACTGCAGGGACTTCATAGCCTTCTATAGTCTGTAAAAGTTTTGGTTGGGCAGAGCCAACTTGATTGGCAAATCCTCTAGTACTAACTAACCAGGTGGCTTTTGCTAAATGTGTATCCCAATGTTTAAATGTCCCAGCACCCATTGCTCTCTGTATAGTCTTTAATAGTCCATTGTATCTTTTGATTTTCCCAGAGGCTGGTGCAAGACAGGGGATATGATATACCCACTCAATGCCATGCTCTTTGGCCCAGGTGTCTCTGGTTGTTTCGGAAATGAGTCCCATCGCCTGACTCAATTCTTTCTGGGGTGCCATGTCACCACAGGACTGGTCTTTCAAGACCCAGGATAGTTCCAGGCAGTGGCATGGGGCACAGGATATGTCTCCAGCCATCCGGTGGTTGCTTCCACCATTGTAAGCACACGGTGCTTACCTTGGTGAGTTTGTGGGATGGTGATATAATCAATCTGCCAGTCCTCCTTCAGCTGCTGTCCTCCATACCACAGAGGCTTTAACCCATACAGGAGCAGGTGGATGTGCCCTGAAGGAAGCTGTGACCCTGTGGGGAGCCCACACTGGTGCAGCCTCCTGGCAGGAACTGTGACCCGGTGAGACACCCACACTGGAGCACACTGTTCCTGAAGGACTGCGTGCCATGGAAAGGACCCATGCTGGAGCAGTTCTTGAATAACTGCAGCCCAAGGGAAGGGCCTATGTTGCAGAATTTCATGAAGGACTGTCTCTTGTGGGAGGTACTCCACTCTGGAGCAGGTGAAGAGCATGAGGAATAAAGAGTGGCAGGCAACCAACGTTTCCCATCACTCTGTGCCACTTGGGGAGAGAAGGTAGAGAAGCCAGAGGTGAGGTTGAGCCCAGAAAGAAGGGAGGGTTGGGAAGAAGGTGTTTTTTAGATTTGTTTTTATTTCTCATTATCCTACTCTGATTTTACTGGTAATAAATTAATTTCCCCAAGTCAAGTCTGTTTCTTCCGTGACAGTAATCGCAGAGTGATGTCCCTGTCCTTATCTCGACCCACAAATCTTTCGTTGTATTTTCTCTCTCCTGCCTAGTTGAGGAAGGGAACTGATAGACTGGCTTGGTGGGCATCTGACCACTAGGCAAGGTCAACCCACCACATCAGTGAAGAAAACTTATTATTTCAGGTCACAAACAAAATGATGATTTGTTCATGCCTTCTACAGGATTAGATGACATACTGTTGTGAAAAGCCTCCTTTTCTTGATTGACAGCAAGGAAGAGAAGAGTCATTAGCTCAGATAGAGATATTTATACTTTATGTATGCAAAACTAGCTATGTTAATTTCATGCTCAGATTCCTTTTTACATCTAATGCCTTATATATAAGAATATATGAAATATTATATTCTATTAATATTTCAAAATGCAGCTTTTACAGTACAAAAATTGTTCTAAGCTTTAAGAAACAAGAATCAAAAGAAAAAATGATCAGTTGAATAGATCATTCAATGCCTTGACAAGCACAGAGTTTTGCATCAAATGCCTCTTGAGTGATCAGCCAATCAGCCATTACAGTCTGTAGTCAAGACTAATCAACTAACTAGAAATCAGGCTAATCAGCAAGGCTGTGTATAATACCTTTGGTAGTTGTGTTTGAGATTGTTTCCAGAGCCTTTGACATCTAAATTTGAGCCCATTATCAAGGTTGGCATGTGCAGCACAGAACTCCAGACCTGGAACACAGTTCATTATCTCTGTGTGAGACAAGGGGATTTGATTCATCTGTCCATATGTAGACATTTACAATGTGTATCATCAATGTGGGCAGGATTAGATTATCAGTGGCACTTGCTTCTGTTTTAGTCTCCATGGGGTAACCTTCCTTGCTATTACTTTTAATCCTAAAGTTTACAGGAAGAGTAAAGCCGTATCTGCCAATGCTTTAGAGAACATAAAGTCATAAAATAGTTGAGGAACGTTGTGAGAAAATAGGGTAAGAAAGCTCATGGGTTGAGGTGAAGACAGGGACATTCCTTACCAGTTAGCATTGTGTGTAAAACAGGCAGAACTTAATTTATTGCCAATTAAGATAGGTTTAGATAGTGAGAAAAAATATTGAAACACCTTTTCTCTCCCTTCACAGTCTCAACTACACTCCTTCACTCCATACTCCTCTACACCTCCCTGAGCAGTGCAGGGTGAGATGGGGGCTTATGGTCCTAACACAGTGATTTCCCTCTGGTACTCCTCTCTCACACTTCTCCCCAGCTCCAGTGTGGACACTTCCCATGGACTGCAGAACTTCAAGAAAGAAATCTGCCCTGGCATGTGTTCTCAGTGGGCCACTGTTTCCATCAGGAAAATCTGCTTCAGTGTGGGCTCTTCCATGGGCTGCAGTTCCTTTCAGGGAAACTCTGCTTCGCATGGGCTCCCCACAGGCTGCAGTGGATATCGGCTCTGGCATCACAGTGCACCTCCTCTTCCCCCTTCTCCGACCCTGCTGTTCTCTCTGTTGTTTCTTTGTTTTTTTCCCTCTGCCTCTCATTGTCTGGTGTTTCTTGCCTTTCCTTAAATATGTTTTCACAGAGGTGCCTCAGATGTCACCAATGGGCTCAGCATTGGCTAGCGATGGGTATATTTTGGAGCTGTCTGGACCTGGCTTTATCCTGCATGGGGAAGCCCCTTGCCTCTTCTCCCAAAGGCCACACTGACACACCCCCCCCTGCTACAAAAGCCTTGCCACCTACACCTAATATGCCCTTGTATTCCCATATCACTTTATTTTCCCATCCTAAATCACCTTAATGTTTCCTTTTCCTTGGTTTTGGTTCCTCCTATAAACATCCCATAATAAGTCTTGTATAATGTCAAAGTGCTCTTCCCCTCCATCACATAAGAACCTTTCTATTGACTCATCTTAATGAATTTTCCACCTGGACAATGGGGCTGATTACTGCCCTGGGATGAAGAGCTTTTTTCAGGTTATTTGTACTCCCTCTCACTGTCATTCTGTCTGTGTTCCTCTATGTGTGTGGAGAGAAGCTCTTTACCACATAACCTATTATTCTTAACTAACCACAATTTAGCACCATTTCTTCAAGTCAGTTTTAAAGGACAAAGACATACTGAGATTTCATCTGATTTTAAATACCCAGATGTAAAAATGTTATCATCTAACAATGTATGATCCCAGAATGAGTAATGGAGAAATACGTAAAATTCTATACCACTATTCTTTTCATCACAGGAACAGTTCTACAGTGTCAGAACAAGGATCAGTCTAGTCCTCTATCTATTCTCAGTGGTCAGAAAAAATTGCCCATAAGAAAAAGACTGGGCAAACATATGTGATATGACATCTGAGGATACTATCTGGCTCCTTTTTCATTTTTATTAACCTGATTTTTGCTGTCTGCTATCTAACCCTCAACAGGCCATTCTTCCAAATATTTAGTCAATCTTCTTTTGAACTAATGTGACGTTTTTGCATTTACAATGTTACTTGGTAAGGAGTTGTCCAGATCCAGCTATCCTTTTGTCATGGTTTAAGACCCAATGACAGTGTGGTTCTAACTGGATTTGGATACCACAGCAGTTTCATTACAGATATATGTAATTTTATAAATGACCCAACTTACCGTTTTTGGCAAGAGATGGCACAGAGAGAAACCAAGTGGGTTAGTACAGTGGGTTTTTTTTGCAGCCTCCCGATTCTGTGGGAGAGAGAAATGCAGTCCTGGGGACAGGCTGGGTAGGATAGTGTGGTAGGTCCTGCCAGGCCTGTTGGTACAAGGACATGGGATTTCCCTGGAGACATGGTCATGGACCCCAGTGGTCCTTCCCCTGTGAAGCCTATCAGGTACTTGTGGATAACCCAGACATTCCTGATGGGACTAGGTAGGGAATACCACATCGGTTATCTGTCCATTAAAATTGTACTGATCCTTTATGTTATGCTGGTACCATCATTGGCTTTTACAAGCATTCCTTTGTGTTTAACATCTTGTTTGAATAGTTTGACTATGTATTTTCTTGAGCACACTAAGCTGTTTTACCATTTGGGAGAGGTGGTTAATCATATTTTGTCTAATTCTAAGGCAATACAATTAAGAACAATTATAATTGATCATTTACTTATTAATTATACTCAAACCTTTACAATATAGATTATTTTAGGTGAAGAGTAGAAGTGTTCAGTATTTGTTTTCCATCTCTCACTGTTTTTTCATATAAGCAGAGTAATTGGTTCAGTAAAGAACGTCTTGGTTTGGTTTGTGTTGTTTGTTTTTTTAAAATGAAATTTCCTGTTGCCAAGTGCTTTGACTATCTATGCTGTGCCTTGGGCTTATTCTGGGGAGTCCCATCAGAGGTGTAGCAACTTCTCTAGAAGGAAGAATAAACATGACCAGAAAACAAGGGAAACTAAGTGGTGTCAGGTTTTGTAGTGACACATCCAATACACATCCAAATTTGGTGATATCTTAGTTGTGAGTCGTCTTCTCTCTGTAATGTATTCTGTATTCCTGATCCTCCAGCTGTTTATAATGGGAACAGTATTAGAATACAGTCACGACTCTGTGTATTTTCCTGTTTTTTCTTTCAAAGGAAGCTATGCTGTAAATGGCATTGGTATACATATTCACATGTGATTGATAGTATATGTATGGTGATATCTCCCTGTCTCTGGAGACAATTTTGTGATTAGGCAAGTCCAATAACATTTCAGATGACATTGCATGCCTATCTACAAAATAAAATCTGCATTCCACGTACTTAAGGTAGACACATCTAGATAAATGCCTATATTTAGATTTCTTAAACAGGAACCAATACCTGCATCTTCAGTGTTTAAATGTGTAAAGGAGATTTTTTTAATAAAAAAATCATGCTCAGAATGTTTCTTTTTATTAAAAATAAAACTACAGAATTCCCAGACATTTCAGCAAACATAATTCCTACCTAGTCTTGTCTTCCTAATAAATTTTAGAGAGAGAACACTTGTTATTCTGTACAAAGCATGACAGGTATAGTGTCTGTTATGGTCTTTATTCCCCTGATCTCATTTCAGACTGTTTCTACTACGTACAATTATACATATAAATTAGCATCTGGAGATAATTATTAGAGATAATTAGAGATAATAAGCTTCCTCTCCCCTTTCACTTCTTTAATTGGCAGATTACTTTATTAGCTCTGGGATTTTTGTACAAGGGATGCTTTCCCAGAAAAAGACACTGAGTCCTTTAAAGGACCAGGTAGGTTAGAAAAAAATGTATCTGATCCACTGCTCATTGGAAGAGTTTAAAGGCCACATGCAAACCTGGAAATCCTGAATTGGTAAGTAAGTCTTAGTGCTTTGTTAGAGTAACAGATGAATACGTCAGGAAATCATATACCCATTAAGGTGTAAATTATTGTGCTGAATGCTTCAAAAAGTAATTATTCTTGATTATCCCATCCCATACACTTTCATCATGTAAACTGCCAAATGTATAATGAGGGAATATAACTGCAAGTCAAGAATTATAGCAAAACACATCAAGTCTTTCCATTAAATTTTCCCTCTTAATAAAAAAGCAAGTTTTTTTCTTGACTTGCCATTCCTTGCCTTGACTTTGATATTCTGTAAATGTGCCTTGTAAATACAAAAATACCCAGTGTGTTTTGCAAATGCAAAAGTACCCACTGATGTTTATTACATCAGTGTCTATTCTTTTTGAAAAATGACTTTCCTAATTGCAGATGTAGAGTTCATCAAGTTCATGACAAAGACATGAGTGGTAAAGACAGGATAGAAGGAGCATTGTAGAGCCTGAATGTGAGGGTAGGTGTCTGATGATCTCTTGGTGCTATTTTTACTCTTCACTGACCTTTAGACAGTTGCTGCTATTCTGTATGGGGAATATTTGTTTGTTCAGGCACTCCTTTGCATCATGGAGTCTGCCCAGGACTTGTTCTGTGGAAAGGGATTTTTTTCCCTTTTGAATGCACAAAAGTATTGATAAAGTATCCTGCTTACCATTTCCTGAAATTCTTCTTGTGTTTTCATATTTGGAGAAAGAAACTGCCAAAGCTTTGTTCCTTGTCTCCAGTCAAACTTGTCATCCCTTAATTAATCAAAGGACTACACATGTTCAGGTAGGTGATGAAAGAAAATAGCTAAAGAATATGTTACTGTTCTGAATAGATCAATACATCTTTTGAACAGACATCTTTCTCTCTCATGCATACACAAACACGTATATATTAATGAGCTGTAAAATCTAAAAGTAAGTAGATTGGAATCAGGCATATTTATGTGTTCATTATTTGCTCTTATTTCCCTTAAAATCAGTAAGAATAAACCTTACCTCCTCCATTGTAAATAATTTATGATACAGACATCTACTTCAAGGTCAGTCAAGGATCACTAGAATGTCCATGAAGAGAAATAGGCATTTCTAGAGTGCAAATGTGTGATGTGTTTTGGGAGGAGATATAGCTAAAGATAATATTATACTCTAGACTACCAATACTCAATTAATGCCTTAAGCAGCTATCCATTAATTATAAAAGCAATCTAGAGCAAAACAGCTAATAGAAACATACAATATCTACTTTAAGTTATAGAAGTTAAACCACCTACTAGATAGATGTCTAAATCAGAGCTAAGGGCAAATTGAAAATGAGAAAGAATTATTCTTCTCTTTCAAAGACAGGTGTTTAATACAAGTTTGATGAATCACCCACTGGAGGAGTCAGTCTTTATATTCACTAAAAATTTCTTGCTTAAACATAAATAAAATCCTAAAATCTGTAGCTAAGAGAGTAGTAATCTCTATAGCAGTCTTCTGATATACTTCACTGCTGCCACTGAAAAATACAGAGGTGGATAATTTCCTAATAGGAAATGAAGAAATTTCAACGTTTTTCACAACTGTATGTTCAGTTAGTGTTACATCTATGTTTTTAGCCTTTTTTATGTATACATATACATTTACTACCTGAACTTTTGTGGTGCTGTTTTCAGCAGTGTGAATGTCAGCAGAGTCTCTGTGTTCTTCTATTCTCCATCCTGTAGGAAAGTAGTGTGCATTACAGAAGTCTTCTGGAGATTTTTTTTGCTAAGATTTGGTTTGTTTTTCTGGTGTTGCTATCGAAAGCAAACTAACAAGTCATTGGAAACAAAGACATGCGTCCCTCTCTCTTTCTTGTAGGAACTATTGGTTCTACTTTGTAAAAACGTTCCACAGGGAATAGTTTACGAAGTGCCCTAATTCTTCACACAGACTTGCTGTTGTGGAAGTCTTACATTTGCTTTTTCTTCTGCTTTGACACCTGCAGGGGTAGCTGTGGGCACCCAGTATGGAATGAAGAACCAAACTTCTATCAATGAGTTCATTCTTCTGGGATTTTCCTATGGGCTGCGGGTTCAGACCTTACTTTACCTGGTCTTTCTGGTCACCTACATGGTAACAATCACTGAGAATGCAATCATCATCTTTGTGGTGAAGAGAAATCATCACCTCCAAAAGCCCATGTATTATTTCCTGGGGAACTTGTCCTTCCTGGAGATTTGGTATGTCTCAGTAACATTGCCTAGGCTTTTGTTTGGGTTCTGGTCACAGAACATGACCATCTCATTCTCCAGCTGCATGACCCAGTTATACTTCTTTATCTCCCTTATGTGCACTGAATGTGTCCTCTTGGCTGTAATGGCCTATGACCGCTATTTGGCTGTTTGCCATCCCCTACGCTACCCAGCCATCATGACCCATAAGTTGTGCTTTCAGCTGTCAATTTTCTCATGGGCGGGAGGCTTTTCCATTTCCTTGGTCAAGGTGTCTTTTATTTCACGCCTCACATTTTGTGGCCCACAAGTCATAAACCACTTCTTCTGTGACATCTCTCCAGTCCTGAACCTTTCCTGCACTGACATGTCCCTTGCAGAGACAGTGGACTTTGCATTAGCCTTGGTGATCCTGCTGGTACCTCTCTTGATAATTGTTTTCTCCTATTGCTGTATCTTGTCAACTATCTTGTGTATGCCTTCAGCTCAGGGAAGGAAAAAAGCCTTTTCCACTTGTACCTCCCATTTCACTGTAGTCATTATCTTTTTCTCTGCCACTCTCTTTATGTATGCCAGGCCCAGGAGGATCCGTCCATTCAATCTCAGCAAAATAGTGTCTGTCTTTTACGCTGTGTTCACTCCAGCACTGAACCCTCTAATCTATTGTCTGAGGAACAAGGAGGTGAAAGAGATTCTAAAAAAGATCATAGGCCCAAGCTGCTCCACACACCGATAAGTTCCTAGGCTAAGGACACAGGAACACGGACAGTAATGAGAAGTTTATTTCTTGAAATGTAGTTGAGTAAGACAACTACAACTTGTTCATTGGTCACTCAGTCATCACTGTCTCGCTGCACTGAAGTCTGGCAAGTCAGAAATCATATCATTGGTTCTATGTGGAAATGTGACCTCATTCATGAGGGTGTTTTGATCTACACCTGGCTGTAAGCTATCCTGCTACAATAGCCATATGATAAGTCATACTAGAACCTTGACTGATAGATAATTTCCTTTTGAAAATCCTAAAAACCAGATTTATAATTTTCAAAACCATGTAGGAACATTGGATGTCATTGAAAATCAGTTGGCCAGATCCTTACAGACACAGTTAAAGAGAGCTAAAACACCCATTGAAGAAATAGGCTGACCTCCTTATTCTATCACAATCTTACTGTATACAAAAAATGTTATCTTTGCTGTATCTATACTATTTGTATGGCCATACCTTCACATGACTTCATGTTTGGCATATAGTAGTCTGTAGCAAACCTGACTTGAAGACCATTGTACACTGAGGAATTAGTGATCCACGTAACATTTAACCTGAGTAGACCCAGTCATAGGCTTTGCTGCACGTACAGCCTGGCCCGCAGGCCTCTGCTGTTCTGTGCATATCCATGGGCTGCAGGATAAACTGCCGGTTGACAGTACAGCCTGCAATCAACTCCCACTTGGTACTGATGATAACACCACTTGTGTGTCTTTGCCTTTACCTAAAAATGCAGCAAGAACTTCTTATATGCACATCCTTTCTGTCTGACAGTAGAAATGCTGGATAGAATTGTTCTCTTTTTAGAAATCCTATAATACCTTGGGTGACCAAAGTGAGTAACACTTCCACAGACAGATCTGCACAGCATACTGTTCCCTGACTAGAGGTCTGTTTGATACTGCACAACTCAGGGTTCCTAGCATCTGAAATGATGTAGGATCAGTTTTTCTTTATAGTGTTAGCTCCAATAAATGGCGTTTCAAGTGATACTTTACAGATTCTGAGTCCCTTTCTGCTGGTATCATAATGAACCTCCAGGTGCAAAACACAGGTCTTGAGGCAATTGCATTCCCACCAGTGCTAGGAGAGGCATCGTACTTGTATGGACCAGAACCAGTGTGAGAACCAGTGAGACCCAGTCATGGAATTAGGGCTCCAGTGTCACTATGAACTGTGTATAAAAGAGTAAAAATCATGTTTCCCATGTGTGATGCAGCAGTAGTACTACTTTTCTCAAGCTTGTCTTGGCTGACTTGCTATTTCAAATTTTTCAGGATGTAAAAATAAATCTTATGGGAATTCAATGGCCATCTACTACTTAGTCCTAGATTGATAGCACCTAACTTTACACCTCTTTCTTAGACTGCTGCAAAACAATTACCAAAAGGATCTAAAACGACTAACTCAGTTAAAGACATCTACCTAAAGATAACAATTCTTAGAATGAAGTGGACTGAACAACAAAAACTTTTGTTGGAAGAGTGGTGATCAGTCTGATACTATTTATTCCTAAGGAATACATTGGTCTCATACTGCAACAGTGAGTATTATTATTACTTAGTTAATAATGCTCTGATCTGTTGTAATTTTCTATGAATACAGAAAATCAGCAGCCTTCAGATTCCCACTTTTCCTAATAATAGCAAGCTGATAGAGAAAATTATATAATAATTGGGTGTTATTACTGCTAACAATAATGTTGTACTTAGAGAATTTTGAATATTTGAACCAACTCTTTCATAGTTATTATTGTTCTGGAAAATAATAATGAATTACTGTATATTAATTGTAATAACAAAACCCACAATTAGTCTTAATGATAGCCATTATAGGGCCTATTTATTCTATATTATGCTATAGACTTCTCCATAATAGGCATGGGATTAATCTTTTCTGTTTTAACAGTATGGTGTTGTAGGCATGAGCACCAATCTCCATAGACTTCACAGAAACACAGAGGCATTTTCATGGTGCTGGTAATCTGACAAAATAAAATATAAATTTGCATTGAGCTTAATCTCACATATGCCCAGTTGTCATCACTGACTGTAAGAGCACAGGGAGACTAATGTACATGTAGAGTTTTATGCAAGAATATCTCTTCTCAGAAAAATTCTATTCACGAGCTAGTAGCTATCTTACCTAACTTTAGGGATTGTAGTGAGCTTCCTAAACATATAATTCTAGTAATAACTGAAATTTCATAAGACAGCCAAAATAGCTGAGGTGGGCTGACAGTTGATTACCTAGCCTACTCATCTGGGCTCCCCTCTAAGTCAACAAGGAAGGACATATATCTCCAGAGGGTGATGCATCTTACATAAAACATACCATTCAATAAATTGGATTAAGTTATTCTTTGCAAGTGCTCCTCCCTTTTCCTTTATTGCAGACTGTATAAGGAACCAGGAGGAATGGTTTTGACTTTTCTTATAATATTTAGAAAAGTAGATGTAAGGAATATTTTAAGATGGGAGAGGCACCAAAATATGAAGTGCTTATTTTACCTAAGATTTATTATTACTACTAGTGTAATGGTTGTTTTTGTTATTATTTTAAGTAATGTAAAAAAAAAAAAAAAGAATATTGTGTAGGTTTTTGTAAATGGGTTAGGAAAAGAACAAAGACTATTACAAACCTTCACCTTCGGTATTTTTCAAATTAATCACAGACCAGAATAAAACCAAGAGCGATGTGTAAAGAAAACCATTATTAGGTTTATGGAGTTTTTCCTTTTTTTTTCTTACTTTTTAATGAGTCTTTATGAATGTTTTTATTTGCTTACTGCTTTAACAACCTATTGTTTCCTACTGTTGATTCTGGTGGCAGATTTTACTTTCTCATTTCTCAAAGTGTAGATGAAAGGATCTTAAACAATAGTTACAACATTATATATGAAGGAGAACAACATGTCTCTTTCAGAGTAGCCTCCTGAGGAGGGTTGAGTGTGAACACAATCAGAGGCAGGTAGGAGAGATGTAAAGATAGGAAAGGAATATTACAGTGAAAGTTCCTGGAGACAAAGCTGAGGAGATTCAACATGACAATCTTGTAGTACAGAGAATCACCTCCCTCGACCTGCTATCTACACTTCTTTTGATGGACCCCAGCATATGGTTGGCTTTCTGGGCTGCAAACAAGATAAACAGTCGAGATAAACAAGCTCTTTTGGATCTTCTGTATCAAACAAGGTTGAACTAGTCAGGGAGATGATAATCAATGGCAGCGTTGGCTGTAGTGACCATGAAAATGGAGTTCAGGATACTCAGGGGAATGAGACAGTCAATTATCAGAGTACAGCCCCTAGACTGTGTAGGGGTGTAAGTAGACTTCAGCTTATTCAGGGAATTGATATGTGGGAACCTATGGAACATGCTGTTTAGGGCAGTGGAAATTACTGAGTTAAAAAGCTGTAAACCTAAGCTTTGTTTTTGTGGTCAAACAGTGTCAACAGTCTTCTAAGGCACTCAAATCACTCTGAGCACTATCTTCCATCAAAGACTAGCACTCTGACAAACTAAACAAATGATTGTCTGTCCTTTACATGGTCCTCACTCTGCTAAACTATTCCCTTGTCTACAGCTTGAGAAACAGAATAATAAGTCTTGGGACAAGCTGTGAACAAGCAGGGTTCTCCAAAATTCAGAATATTTAACTTAGAAAATAAGTTTGTCTAATTTCTACAATGAAAAAAAGTCAGGTTCTAGGGCTTTACTTAAACGTAGGAGCAGGAATCGACTCTAGATGAAAACATGGTTGCAGCTAAAATGAGCCTGGGAAGAATGAATGTTTCTCTGTATAACTCTTTGTACTACTGAATAGATCCTGCAGGTGCAATTCAGTTGCCTCAGCATAAGCACCTAGTTTCAGTTGAGGCTGTTCTACAGTCTTCATACAGAGCTATTGTTCTATATAAATTAGGTGGCAAAAGTATGATAAACAGAAATTGGCAACTCCAGAAGTTGAAGTTAATATTTTTTTTAATAAGATTTTAGTTTTCTGGATTAAATGATTTTCTGGATATGTTTACCTCTCCCTGTTATACTGTAGTTCACAACACTGAATGTCAGGAAAATCCACTGTGGTCAAACTGACCCATAACTGATCAAAGATGCTGTCTCTGAAAGCATATCCATAAATACCTTATCATGCATTAGGGCAAAGAGATCAGATGTATAATGCTGTGTGTCACAACTTGAAAGGGATCAGGTGCCATTTGAGATACACTAGGATAGTCTAGTCCTCCATTTGTTACATCAGAAGAGTATTAGTCTCCCAAAGACACTGTGTTCTGTCTTCCAGATGTCTGACACACACTAGAATATCTCAAATGATATGGAAAATATGTTTAAACGTATGAACGTTATGAGAGTAAGATTCAGCTCCAGATGTCTTAAATGTAAGTGTCTAAAATGCAAAGTCAATGTACAGTTGCACAATCTGACTGCCTAGAGATCAGTGTCTAGTGCCATTTGAGATGCTTCTCTAGCCTCAAGCTGTAACTACAGAAGGTTCTGGATATTTCTTAAGTGTTTAATCATATCTGTTGGTACGTGTAATGGTTTCAAATACTACAGGATATACTAGAGGACACTAGCTGCTGTTGTCTACCTATTGGGCCCTAAATGCCTAAACTGTCATTTGGCAGATGATGGGGATCCAATCAGTGCGATCAGTGTACAGTGAAATGCAGTGACCAGTGACCAGTGACCAGTGGTGTTCCTCAGGGCTCAATTCTAGGGCCAGTTCTGTTTACCATATTTATCAATGATCTAGTGCAGGAGTTGAAGGCACCATTTGCAAACTTGCTGACAATACTGAACTGGGAGGTGCTGTTGACTTGCTCAAGGGAGAAGAGGACTTGCAGAAGGACCTAGGTAGATTGGAGCATTGGGTACTCATCAATGGCATGAAATTTAACAAGTCCAAGTACCAGATTCTGCACCTGGGATGGAGTAACGCTGGGTACAATTATAAATGGGGAGAGGAGCAGCTGGAGAGCAGCCTATAGGCCCTATAAACCTTCCCCAGTCAAGGAGGCACCCGAATTGATTACAGATTCAGATACACAAGGAGTGTGGTTTACTGATGCATCCGCCTGCTGAGTGGGATTAAAATGGCAATATAAAGCATCAGCCTCGGAAATTGGTACCAATAAAATGATTATGAAGGAGGGAGAAGGTAATGCTCAGATGGGAGCATTGCATGCCCTCTTGCTGACAGCAAAGAATGACACTGTGATTTACACTGACTCCTATGCAACTTAAAAGGGTGCTACAGAGCGGATATGCCAATGGGAATCTAATCAGTGGGAAGCAGGCTGTACAAAGGTTTGGAGGGCCAAGGACTGGCAACGATTGTCAGAAATAGGTAGATCATGACCCCTAAAGGTGGTGTGTGTAAAGGGCCAAGCAAGAATTGGGACCCCTACTGCGAGATGGAATCAAACAGGTAGATCATTTGGCCCAAATTAGGGTAGTTGATAGTGATAAAGAAGATTGGGATCAGCTGGCTGAGTGGCTACATATTAAGCAAGGTCACTCAGAGAAAACAGAACTCTATGCGTGTCAGTCCCTGGGATGGCCTGCATCTATGAAAACATGTGAAGCAGTTCTTATGGCTTGTCCACGATGTCAAATGAGGCTTGAGGCTAATCATCCAACTCAAGCCCTGGCCCAGTATATTAAACAAGGTAAGGCGCTCTGGAGCACCTGGCAAGTTGATTATATTGGTCCTTCGAAGTCATCTCATGGAAGGAGATACATCTTGGTGGGAGCCGAGGTGATGTCAGGATTAACTATGGCTGCAGCTGTTAGCACAGCTACCAGAGACCAAACAGTCCGTGTTCTGCAAGGATGGTTTACTATCTTGCCCATCCTTGAATGTATTCACAGTGACAACAGATCACATTTCACAGCCACAGTGGTGCAAAACTGGGCACGAGGAAAAGGAATCAATTGGGTGTTTTATACACTGTATTATCATCAGGCTAATGACATAGTTGAGCAGATTAATGGTTTGATTAAGACACATGCCAGTGTCTCACGATATAACTGGGACATGCGGTTATCACAAGCAGTTTTTATTGCTAATAACTGCTGAGGAAATTATGGGAACCTGAAGACATGAGCATTTTGCCCTATGGGGTTTTCAGCTAGTGATACTCCCTCATCTAGCGATCACAAGGGCCAGTTCCTGTTGAAAATATATGTAGGCCAACCTGTCATGATAAAGTTACCTTCGATTGGCATTGTGCCTATGACCTTAGTAAAACCTAGAGGTTTACATGTCTGGGAGGCCCTAGCTAAAGGTGGAAGAACTCACTGTATTAGTACCCGATGGATAATTCCTGACTTTTAATTTGATGTCTGTGTTTTAATCCGAGGCTTAGTTCTGTTTTATTCAGGACCCTGGAAAAACATGATGCTTTGGCACCCCTATTGGCAATGGTGATGGTGACCCATACAATCAGGACTTGGATGACAATGTGGTGGCAAATGAATTTTGTGAATGTGGCATCTTTTAGAAGAATATGTTTGGACTTGGTGCTATTAAGGGAGGAAGGTATATATAGGGTTTTAAATCTGTTGGTAGATCTATGTCCCAAATGTGTTAATGCCACTTCAGGTCAACAAATGAAGAAAGTGGCAAGAGACTTGAAGGCAATTGTTATGGTATGAAGTACTAGCTGGTTGGTTGGATATGTCTGAATTTTCCTTGTCAAAATGGTTAATTAGTTTCCTTCAATTTTGGTAATGATTGTAGTTATGTTTATTATGGTTTGTATTAGTTTATATTAGTGTATAAGTAGTGAGGTCTGTGTTAATAGTAGAGTATGTATTTTAAAATTTGTTTGTGTAATTATCTAGGAATGATGATCCACAACAAACATTGAAACTCATTGGAGCTGCACTCCTTTTTAACCTTGGAGGCAAGAGGTGACTGAGCCACCACTCCAAGGAAAGCAGCTGAATCATGACTGTGGTCACAGGTCTGATTGTGTGGCAGGTACACCCACCCTGATGAAGATGGGGCTTCCTGGCTGCTGAAATACAGTGGCTATTGATTTTTTTTTTTTTCATGCCCTTGTTCTCAGGGTTTTACTGGAATTGGGGCCCTCAGCCAATAAGGGCTGATATTGACCACAGATCAGATTCATCTTGGGTATAGATGGAGTCCCCTGGGGCAGCCAATTTGAGCTAGCCCCCCTGGAGCAGGATGCATCAGTTGAGGACTCTCCACTTGGGTTGGGATGCCACCCAATGAAACTCCTTGAGGTTTCCCCCTTGGGTTGGGACATCACCCAAAGAAATTTCTCAAGGTTGAGAGCTTTCATTTTTAGGTGAGTGATCAAGCATTTTCGACTGTCATTAAATCCTAGGAGTCTTGTGCAGTAATAACTTTTTTCCTCTCGTGGACATTTGGATCTGCCATTTCTGAATGATTGCTGAAGTGCCAATCAATTGTATCAAAATAAATTTTATTTTAATTATTGTCTGTTTATTTCAAGAGCCTCCACAACACTGTTGACTAAGTCTGAGACTAAGATTGGATCCAGGTACACCTAGGCTCCAAAAATGACTTCAGAAAGCAAGGAGATTCACTCTGAACCTCGTGACTCAACAGGAGGATCCTCTCTACTCTCTTTCTCTGGTCCCTGTATGAGTCGTTTTAACTCAATTTTCTTTTGTATGTTTCTTCCGTTCAGTAATTAATAAGGTGAACCTTGCAGTGTGAAACTGCTGTTAAAACTCTGTCAAATTATTATTTTACCTCAGTAAAACATATTGCTGTTTCTCTCTTTTGAGTGAGGTGCATTCCACTCTTCTTCAACACTACTGAAATAAGCAAGGTAACCAAATTCTTAAATAAGGAGAAGCTGTTCCAAATATCAATGTAAATTAAGATAGTTTAGCATGAAATGGAAGGAGGAACTTATTGGCTCATCACTTTATGTCTCAGCTTCTACAAATATTGCAAGTGGTACTCACCAGTATTTGCAAAGTGCTTTTAGACTGTTTGAAAGGAATTGCTGTACAATTATTGCACCTTACTACTACAAGACATTGTACAAGACAAACACTTATGCAAAGGAAAACAATGGGGCCTTCACAAGAGCAAACCAGACAGGAGCTAAGTGTGATAGCGAGTATGGCAAGAGTGGTGACCTTACTGCAAAGAGCGCGGTACGCAGATAAGGTGACAGACGAGGTCCACTGATAATTGGGTCTTAATTTAAACTGGGAACAGATTGACCCATTTACAGAACCAATGTGATGAAAAAGGGTCTGTTATCTCTCCTGCCATCTTTTTGGCCCTCCAGAGAGACATTCTTCCACTGTCCTGTAGTTAAATAATGGAGTAAATTTGCACATGGAAGGGAAGGAGGTCTTGCCATTCCCAGCCACACCTTATGCACTAAGCAGACTAGAAATAAGAAGTCAAATTAGGTCTAGGGTTAACTGTGCATGTTTCTCCATGGGTGTGAAATGACCTTCTCTGCTGTGTGGGGTGGAGATGGATGGTTGACAGTTGTCTTCCCTAGATTTAGACAACCTCAATTCTGATTGAGGTCTCCATGGAAGCTAGTTGTGTTCCTGTGGAGAGAAAAATGCATAATCCAAGCATGTTTTGTATGACCACATGGAAGTATATATCCAGTCACTGTTAGCAGTGTTGACAAAGCAACTCAACTCTAAGAATCTATTCCTATAGATTCTATGCTATAGATAGCTGTGGAGGCTGACTCTTGTCCTGACTGATATGTGGCTGGGCAGAGAAGAATCGTATCAAGTGCCCTATCAGAAGTTGCCTAGCAAGGTGGTGAACAGACTATTGCTTAATTAGTAGCCTCTTTCATCCTATCTATTGTCTGTGTTAGCCAATACATAATTAATTCATACTTCCAAGCTGTGTGTGTCCTATTTTCAGAATCTCTGTGCCAGACTAAAGATTCCCAAATAAACTGACCGAGTATAACAGCCATAAACAGTCCTTATTCTCTCAGTGTTTTGAACTGCAGGGTTCACCACCACCACTGCGCACAAATGGAATAGTTAAATACCTGATTTAGGACTTTGAGAAATCTCCCATTTACTCCAAAACTAGCAGATTTTCCCTGAAAAATTTTCCGTCCCTCTTCAGTTAAGGTTTCACAATCAGGTAAGAGCCCCTTATCTTCAAATCATATAAGTTAAATGATACTATTCTGTCACTGTACAACAATCACCAGCTTCTCTTCCACCAGAGGAGAAACCGCTTTGGGATTCTTCCAAAGCAATGTTTTAATGCATTTTCCCCACCACTGCAGCTTAGAGTTTCAGCCTCTGATTTATTGTGGGACCTGAAGCATTATACATGCTGAGTCCAGGGCTGACTCAATATGTCTCTCTGGTGACAGAGAAGCTCAGGCCTGTGAGGACTTTGACAAACAGGCTGTCAGAAAGGCAGCAGCGAAGAAGGATCTTCAAGGTCAATTGTGGAGTGACCCTAGTGGGAACAAAGAATTTTGGTGAGCCTTCAAAGGAGAAGGATTTACCATCTGCTGTCATTGAGGTGGGTTGGCAGTATGCAGGAAACATGTGAAGAGAGTCAGGGGGACAGGACAGATAGGAGGACTTTTCATTCTCATATCTTTCCACTTGTGAACATCTGCATGGAATTTTTGTTGTCTGAGGTACTCAACATCCTACTAATCATACATGAGTATTGCCACGATTGTCATTTCCATGTTTGTCATGAGAAAGAGACTGCAGCTGTGAATCTCTGAGTCCTGTAATGTAGGAGAGAAGACATAACTCTATGCACAAGGACCTACATTCAAACATGACACAGATGCCCCTATTCTGCCCCCACAAAGGTGAAGTACCATCAATCAATCAATCATAGACGTACTATCATAGAGTGGTTTGGGTTAGAAGGCACCTTAAAGATCATCCAGTCCCACCCCCCTGCCATGGGCAGGGACACCTTCCACTAGCACAGGTTGCTCAAAGCCCCGTCCAACTTGGCCTTTAACCCTTCCAGGGAGGGGGCAGCCACAGCTTCTCTGGGCAACCTGTGCCAGGTCCTCACCACCCTCACAGGGAAGAATTTCATTCTCATATCTAATCTAAATCTACCGTCTTTCAGGTTAAAACCATTTACCCCTCATCCTATCCCTACCCTCCCTGATAAAGAGTCCCTCCCCATCTTTCCTGTAGACCCCCTTTAAGTACCGGAAGGCCACTATAAGGTCTCCCTGGAGCCTTCTCTTCTCTAGGCTGAAAAATGCCAGTTCTCTCACCCTGTCCTTATAAGGGAGGTGATCCAGCCCCCTGATCATCCTCATGACCCTCCTCTGGATCCGCTCCAAACAGGTCCATGTCCTTCTTATGTTGGGCCCCCCAGAGCTGGACACAGATCTGCAGATGGGGTCTCATGAGAGCAGAGTAGAGGGGGAGAATCCCCTCCCTCAACCTGTTGGCCAGACTTCTGATGCACGTCTGGCTTTCTGGGCTGTGAGCACACACTGCTGGCTCATAGTTGTTTTTTCATCCATTAATACCCCCAAGTCCTTCTCTGCAGGGCTGCTCTCAATCCACTCATCATCCAGCCTGGATTTGTGCTTGGGATTTCCCCAACCCTGCACATGCAGGACCTTGCCCTTGGCCTTGTTGAACTTCTTGAGCTTTGCACAGGCCCACCTCTCCAGCCTGTCCAGGTCCCTCTGGATGGCACATCCCTTCCCTCCAGTGTGTTGACCAGACCACACAGCTTGGTGTCATCGGTGAACTTGCTGAAGGTGCCTCGATCCCACTGTCCATGTCACCAACAAAGATGTTAAACAGTGTCGGTCCCATCACCGACCCCTGAGGAGCACCACCCATTACAGCTGTCCACCTGGACATCGAGCTGGTGACCGCAACTCTTTGAGTGCGACCATCCAGCCAATTCCTTATCCCCTGAGTGGTGTATCCATCAAATCTCTCCAATTTAGAGACAAGTATGTTGTGTGGGACAGTGCTTTGCACAAGTCCAGGTAGGTGACTTCAGTTGTTCTTCCCTTATCCACCAATGCTGTAACCCCATCATAGAAGGCCGTGAAACTTGTCAGGGCTAATTTGCCCTTAGTGAAGCAATCTTGGCTGTCACCAGTCACCTTCTTATATTCCATGTGTCCCAGCATAGTTTCCTGGAGGAACTGTTCCATGATCTTGCCAGGCACAGAGGTTAGACTGACTGACCTATAGTTCCCTGGGTCTTCCTTTTTCTACCTTTTTTAAAAATGCGGGTATGTTTCCCCCTTTTCCAGTCAGTGGGAACTTCACTGGCCTGCCAGAACTTCTCAATTATGATGGGCAGTGGCTTAGCCACTTCATCTGCCCGTTCCCTCAGGACCTAGAGATGCATCTCTTCAGGTCCCATAGACTTGCAGACTCTCAGATTCCTTAGATGGTGTTGAACCTGATCTTCTCCTGCAGTGGACGGTTATTCTTTCTCCCAGTCTCCACCTTTACCTTCTGTGTCTTGGATGGTGTGGCTGGAGCCCTTGCTGATGAAGACTAAGACAAAAAAGCTGTTGAGTACCTCAGCCTTCTTTATATCCTGGGTGACTAAATTTCCTTTTTCCTTCCAGAGAGGGCCCATGTTTTCCCTAGTCTTCTTTTTATCACTGACATACCTGTAAAAGCTTTTCTTGTTGCCCTTGACGTCCATGGCCAGACTTAATTCTATCAGAGCTTTGGCTTTCCTAACCTGATCCCTGTCTACCTGGACAGTTTCTCTGCTCCCAGGCTTCTACTCTCTGTAGGCTCCTTTTTATGTCTGAGCTTGTCCGGGAGCTCCTCGTTCATCTATGCAGGCCTCCTGGCATTTTTGCCTGACTTCCTCTTTGTTGGCATGCATCGCTTATAAGCTTTGAGGAAGTGATCCTTAAATATCAACCAGCTTTCTTGGGCCCCTCTTCCCTCCAGGATTATATTCCATGTTACTCTGCCCAGCAGATCCCTGAAGAGGCCAAAGTCAGCTCTCCTGAAGTCCAGGGTGGCGAGCTTGCTGCGTGCCCTGCTCGCTGCCCTAAGGATCTCTTCACCATTTCATGGACATGGCAGCCAAGGCTGCCCTTGAACTTCACACTCCCCACCAGCTCCTCCTTGTTGGTGAGAACAAGGTCAAGTACAGCACTTCTCCTTGTTGGCTCCTCTATCACTTGGAGAAGGAAGTTATCAATATATTCCAGGAACCTTCTGGATTGCTTATGCACTGATGTGTTGTCCCTCCAACTGATATCCGGGTGGTCGAAGTCCCCCATGAGGACCAGGGCTCACGAATGTGTGGCTGCACCTATCTATCTGTAGAGGGCCTCATCCACTCAGTCTACGTGGTTGGGTGGCCTGTAGCAGAACCTCACTATAATGTCTCCTGTCCCTGCCCTCCCTTCAATCCTGACCCATAAGCTCTCAGTTGACTCCTCATCCATCCCCAGGTGAACATCTGTGTACTCCATCTGCTCATTGACATAGAGGGTGACCCCCACTCCTTGTCGCCCCTGCTGTACTTCCTAAAGAGCCTGTCTCCTTCCATTCCAACATTCCAGTCATAGGACCCATCGCAGCACGTCTCTGTGATGCCAATAAGATCGTAGCCCTGCAGGTGTGTGCAAGTCTCTAGCTCCTCTTGTTTATTCCCCATGCTATGTGCATTTGCATAGAGGCATTTAAGTTGGGCCTTCTGTGAAGCTGACTGTGAAGCTATAACTCCTTTCTGCTGCTCTTCAGGTGCTCTTCTGCTGACCTGTGACCCCTCTCCAGGCTCTGGTCATCTATTGCTGGCACTGGCATCAAAGTGGTAGGAATGGGATGGATTGACATTCCCCTCCTCAGCAACTTTAGTTTAAAGCCCTCTTCACGAGTTTGGCAAGCCTATGACCAAAGATGCTAATGGTCAGTCTAAACCTCCCATGACACAGCTTTGAACCATTCCCACATGTCCTATCACTGGATCTCGGGGAGAAGAGATCAGCACCTCCCTCTCCATATCCCCTGCTCAGGAAGCTGTAGAGACCAATGAGCTCACCCCTCAGCCTCTTTTTCTCCAAACTAGGCAAACACAGAGTCCTTAGCTGCTCCTCGTAGGACATTCCTTCCAGTCCTTTCACCAGCTTTGTTGCCTTCTCTGGATGCATTCAAGGACCTTTTTAAATTGTAGTGCCCAGAATTGCATACAGTACACAAGGTGAGGCCATACCAATGCTGAATACAGCTGGATAATCACCTCTTTTGACCAGCTGGTTGTACTGTAGTGGATGCCCCCCAGAACACATTTTGCCCTCTTGGCTGCCAGGGCATACTGCTGACTCCTGTTGGGATGCTGTTGACCAGCACCCCCAGATCCCTTCCTGCAGGGCTGCTCTCCATCCAGTCCTCTCCCCACTTATACATGTGCCTGACGTATGTTGATAAACTGTTCTACCTCTTCTACACTGTTTTTTCTCCAGTGTTTAATCCCCTCATCTATACTCTGAGGAAAAATGAAATGAGGGTTGTCATCTGGATATTTTTCAGTAGAAAGCGAGTCTTCAAAACGCATGCGATTAATACAAACTCTCAAAGACATACAGCTCATTCAAGGCAAGCTGTAGTTTTTATACAAAATGTTTTAAATTAAGGATATCCAATGATTTTGGACAATTTTAGTCTTTTTATTTTCAGTAGAGGACATCAGGTCATAGCATGTCTCCTGTCATGTGGGGAGTTTCTTGTCTCTCCACTTGCTTGTTGCTCTGCACCTGTGTTGGACAGCTGACTGTTTTCCCCCAAGGCTTGGGTTCTGTAAAGGAGCTATGAAATCAAATTCTTAAGCAGGTGAAGTAAACCCAGCAGCCCTAGTTAAACATTTCCATACTCGCTGCTCTGGGAGTCAAAAGGAAAACTGATGGATCACAGGAGTACAAGCCAGAATGCTGAACAGCTGCAGAGGTACAGCTGGATGATGATTTGGGAGGTCCACAAGCAAAAAGAATGCCACAAATCTTCTCCTAAGTTACTCTGAAGCTTCAAGAGAAGCTGGTTCCAGTTCAGGAAAAGACATAGGAAGATGTAGAAAATACAGAGAATTTCGAATTGTCTATGTTAATGTAGAAATCTTGTCTGATATTCAGAAACTTAAAATTAAGGAATTGATATTCGTTAAATGACACTTTTTCTTATTTAAATTAGAAGCTGAATAACAATACAAATTATTGGAAAGCATACATGGTTAGATACAAATCTACCTTTCTGGATATATGTATGAGACAGAACTTTCAGTATTTTGGTATATAATGTGATTCTATGTATTTTAAGAAATTCTGAAACACAATGGTGAATGAATTTCAGTAACATGATCTGTGAGCAGTGACTCACCTAGTTAAAAAAATTAAATCCTTCATAGATTTTTTTAATCAAAAAATGAAAATGTATTCCATCAGAAGCAATTCTACTTTAGTTTTAATTATTAAACTGCATTGTAACTTCAACCTTTAATTCATACCTATATCTTTTTCTATCATAAGGAGACATGTTTAGTAAAATTCCACTTCTTATAGTGTTAAGATATTTTCTGTAAAGAAAAATATCTTTAAAATAAAAGAAAGACTATACTTTTCTTCAGAGTGAAGCTAGCATAGAAAAGAAATACAACTACACATGAAACTTAGTGATATCTTTTTAGAAAAAAAAATAATTTACAAAATTTATTTAGGAAAGAGTAATTTATTGAAAAGTAATTTAAAATAATCCAAAATGTTTTGAAACATTTCAGGTTTTTTAAATATTTAAAACTCCAATACAGACTCAAATGTAGACTATTTTAAAGAACATAATTCAATACATTTAAATATGTATAATATGAGGACATTATAGATTCATCTCCATTGTGTTTTGGTGTAAAAAATGCTTTTTTTTAAACTGGATATAATTTTCTTTGTAAATTGCTCTAATGAGAGATACAATTACACACAGGTAATGCAGATATTATAGGGATATGAATATGGAGGTGTATTACTATATGATTACAATTACTTTCTATGTTTTTATTTTATATGTGAATTAATAAATAGCAGCCATGTAAATTGTTTAAGGTTATTCTGTTTACATTTCTTTGTTCTATTCCTTGTTTTCTTAATCTGAACATGAACTCAAAAAGAACAGGGAAAAATGATACAGAAAAAGAACATGGATTCATTACAGCTAATATAGAAACAACTAAATTAGTTTTGACCTCAAAATGCTTATTTTTCTATTATTATAATGAGAGTCTGGGATTACATGAATATTGCAAAATGAAAACCCTGAGCCAGGGACTGTTCTCCAACCTGGAGATATATGGCAATGCACATACCACTTCTGCATAGCTCACTCTCCTCTTCAGGATTTGTTGAGAGCACCAAAATGATTTCAGGTCTACCTGGAATGGAATTGTGTCTCATGGAAATCCTATCTTGGGTGTCCCTGTAGTTTTCACCTGGATTTTTCATATGAAGGAAAAATATCAGAGGAGAAATTGCAGCAGCTAGGGAAAGAGGAATGCAGAAACATCCAGTATCTGCTCAACACTGCCTGGAGCTACTTGAAGAGCATGCAACATTGTTCTCAACATGCTGCAGGGAACCTCTCTGGCACTGATTGCTGCTAATGCCCAAGCCACTGGAGGCCTTGACCCATACAGAGCTCCAGGGTGTGGAGACTGCTGTAGAGGTCTTGGGCTGTGGCTGGAGTGGTCTCTCTTGTGTGACACATATTTCAGACAAGGTACTGAGTCACGAGGTGAAGCAACTTGAGGAACAGGTGAACAGACCATGCATCATCAGGAGAAATGAAGGGGAAATTGACAGGGTCTTTGCAGAAAATCCATGGAGACAAGACTTTGAAGCACACAAGGCAAGGAAGGTGTAACAACTGGAAGCCATGGTGAAACATACAGTGGATGGTTTGAAATGGCACCAGACTATGGGAAGTATCTGATACAAACAAAGGCAGAAATGTTATTCAAAGAAGTTATGAGTCTGGAAGAACAGACTGAAAATATCCTCATGAAGTTCAAGAAAAGCAAATGTCAAGCCCTGCATCTTGGATCAAAAAACCCCAATGCAATGGGACAGGTTGAGGTCTCACTGGCTAGGAGAGAGCTTTGCAGAAAAGCATCTGTGGGGTGGACATACTGAATATGAGTCAGCAGCATGCCTTTGCAGAAAAGGTCAGCTACATTGTGGGCTGAGCTAGCAGCAGTGAAGCCACCATGGCAACTGAAGGGATTCTTCCCCTTCACTCATCACTTGTGAGATCCAATCTAGAGTGTGGTGTACATTTTTCTGCTCCCCAGAACAAGGAAGATACTCACATACTTGTGTGAGTCCAGAGGAGGGCCACCAAGAAGGTTAGGGAGCTGGTGCACAAGATGTACAAGGGAAGAATAAGAAAGCTGTTTTTTTCAGGATTAAAAGAGGAAAAGAATCAGGGAGATCTTGTTTGTATCCACAACTGATAGAAAAACATAGAGAATACAGATCCCTACTCTTCTTGCAGGTGCACAGGGGAAGGATGAGAGGCAAGGGACACAGGTTGGAATGTGCAAGATTTCTACTTGACTTAAGGAAACAAATTTTTCATGATGAGGGTGGTTAAACATAGCAACAGGGGCCCTGAGAGGTGATCCATGCTCAGAGATATCCAAATCTCTGCTGGAGAATGCTCTGAAAAACTTAACTCAAATTGGACTTCCTCTGAGCAGGAGGTTGGACTACAGACGTCCAGAGGTCTGCCATAACCTAAAGGGTTGCCCAGCCTGTGGGTGTATAGAGATTGCAACTGTTGATTTGTAGGATTCTGTAATACACAAGCTAGTATACCTATGATGAATAAAGGAAATATATATATATATATTTATAAAGCTATTACAAATTATTATCAGCAATCAGTAGTATAGAAGCAATCAGTAATAGCAACAATCAATAATAGCAGCAACAATATATATAATATTACAGATTACTACAAGTTTATCACTAATAAACTTACCAATAACTGCTGATATGCTTATGATTGATTACGTATATGTGCATGTATATGTATGTTCATAATCTTACCAGTACTGAGTGCATCAAACCAATCTCAGAACGGGGCCAAACTATCCCAGAAGGAAGGACAAACTGAACTGACCCCAGAAGGGGGCCCAATAAAATAACAGAGAGAGTGTCATTTCAAAGATGATCCTAGTCATGGAGTTTTGAGTCAGCTAGGTGTCCCCAGTGATATTCAAATTACTTTTCTAGGAGTTCTCATAGAAAGTTTGTGCAGAGATTTTGACCTGTTTAGGGGTAGGAAAGGGAAAAGTACATGCAGCATGGGAAGTTCTCAGGAGAGAAAGTTCCCATTTGGGTAAAAAATAAGTAATTTGTATATTACAGACATATAATGGGGTGTAGGACACTTTGAGCAGTCAATGGATGCTGTTAATTTCTATTTCTCATCTGGAACAGCAAATAGATGATTATAATTTATACTCTCTCAGACTAATTTTTATTTTTCCAGACTCTTTTCCAGTTCTTGCAGTTAGAACAGCCAATGGCAGTTACTGATTCTTACTTTCTCAGGATGTTTTCCCATTTTTCCAGACTATTTTTCACCTTTTCAGATGGTAAGTTGCTGTTAAAGCTCCTTGGTTTTGTGCTTATTGGTGGTATCTCAGGATGTCTCCAGCTTCTAGGTACCCAGCTGTACTTCAAAGAAGTCACCTTCACTTCTCAAGTATGCTTTGGGTTCAGAAGTGTAGTTCCCAGGCTCACAGTTCCCAGGCTGGCAGATATTTTCTCTGTCAGAATCTTTCCCCTTACAACCAGGACACCTTTATGGCTGCTCACATCAAGATGCCTTCCCACCTGCATGATTCTGTGATTTTAAACAAGGAAAGAAGAGAAACATATGGAAATGTTTCAGGAATGACTCTTATGATCTGCTTCAAAGTCTATTTCAGCACGTGGAAAGACAGTCCTCAAAAAGGTTTGTTGTTGTGTTTTACCCTCCAGTGACTATAACAGATGTCTGACTGACTGCGACAAATGTTACAGCCTGCATTGCAGATAAATATAATCTTATCATGGAGTATGCCACTGTCTGATGAAGGATCTTTTCAATTTAGTATATTAATAAAAGAGAGGGAGAGAAACATAAAGAGTTGTAAAACCTGACCGATGACCATTAACAAAGACAAAAGTCAGAAAAAAAAAAAAAGGTCAGTCACTCTAATTGATGACCTGTCAAGAAACTATGGGCAATTGAGACTTTGCAGCTGGTACTGATGCAAACCTGAGGGTCCAGAACTTTGGATGGAGTCAATGGGACTGTGCCAGTTGATGAAGCAATGTGTAGGGAAATGGGAGCAGGGAGGAACAAAGAAGGTGAAGACATAAAGAGGCATAAAAGAGGTTGGTCAACTGTAAACCAGGGCCATTCAGTGACTGGCTGGGCCCTGTGCCTGATTACTAAGTTCCAGCTATTGGGGGGACAAGTGTGAGTGGACTGGGTGCCAGCTACTGGATTCAGACTGGGGGTGTGGGCACCCTGTGGCCTGTGGTGTCAGCAACTGGAGACAGTGAGTCCCAGGGCCAGCTACCAGAGCCAGCAGAGTCTCAGCCTCCAGCCATTGTGGCAGGAGCCGTGTGTGTCCCTAAAACCAGCTACTGGGGAAGACTGGTGTGAGTGAGGTGAGTGAGGGTCTCAGTGCTGGTGGCAGAAGTGGGACCTCAGGTCACAACGTTTGTTCTTGGTGCTGGCTGCTGCGAGGGGTGAGTGTTTGTATCTTCCCCAAACCAAGTATGCATGAGGTGTGCATGTGTATTCACCAGTAAACTTCAATCTGGACCAGCTGGCAAGTAAGAGGCACCAGGTCTGGGTGAGGATATCAGGCAGGCAGAGAGTCCATGCTCATGCCTTGGGGTTTCTGAAAGTGTGGGGTGCCTGTATGACAAGTGTGTGAGTGCTGCACATTTGACGCATCAATCTGGACCAGCCAGTGAGTAGGGGACCCATAGGGTGAGTCAGATGGCTAGAATCTGAGCTGGGGTGCCAGGTGGCCAGAGAGGCTGTGCCAGTGCTTGGGGTATCTGCAAACATGTGTACTTGTGTAGTGGGTTGACCTTTCCTGGACACCAAGTGCCCACCAAACCATTCTATCACTCCCCCTCCACAGCAGGACAGGGGTCAGAAGATAAGATGGAAATGAACTCGCAGGTCAAGATAAAAGCAGTTTAATAAAGAAAAAGCAAAGAACATGCATGGAAGCAAAAGAAAAGAAAATATTTGTTCTCTACTTTTCATCAGCAGGTGATGTCCAGCCACTTCCTGGGAAATAGGGCTTCAGTATGTGTAGTGGTTGCTCCAGAAGACAAACCATGATAATGAATGCCCCCCTGCCCCCAACCCCACCTCCCTGCCTTTTCTCTTAACTTTTATTGATGAGCAGATGTCATATGGTTTGGAATATCCTTTTGGTCACTTTGTGTCAGCTGTCCTGGCCATGTCCTCTCCCATGATCTTGCCCATCCCCAGCCTACTGACCTTTGGGCATGAGGGGAAGAATGTTGGAGAGACAACCTTGATGCTGTGCCAGAACTGCTCAGCAGTAGCCAAAACACTGGTGTGTTATCAACACCTTTCTAGCTACCAGTACAAAACACAGCACTATGAGGGCTGCTATGGGAAAAGTTGACTCCATCTGAGCCAGTCCAATACAGTCCTTTTTGGTACCCAATGTGGGGCATGAGGAATTCCAGATAAGGATAGTAAGTGGGAGAGGTAATGGGCAAAACATGGACTGAACACAGCTAGAGAGAGAAGAGAGGAATGATTGTGGGGAATTTTGTTTGTTGTAATTGTGGTGAAGGGATGAGGTGTGGATTGTGTGTAAATTGTCCATTTTTGTTGGTGTTGTGATTATGTTATTTTGATTTTGATGTAGGGAATTCTTTTTGTTAATGTAAGGGAAGTTTTTGGAGATTGTATGATGAATGAGTATTTTAATGATAATTCTTAAATATGTGATTCACAGAAGCGAGGAGTGGAATGTATTTGGTTTGCATGGCAAGGTTTTGGTAGCAGTGAGGGCTACAGGGGTGACTTCTGTAAGAAGCTGCTAGAAGCTTCCCCCATGTCCAGTAGTCCCAATGCCAGACAGCTCCAAGACAGACCCACTGCTGGCCAAAGCTGAGCCCATCAGTGACAGTGGTAGCACCTCTGATATAACATATTTAAGAAAGGGAAAAAGTTGCTGTGTAACAGTAGCCGGAAGAGAGGAGTGAGAATATGCGAGAGAAACAACTCTGCAGACACCAAGGTCAGTGAAGGAACAGGAGGACATGCTCCAGGTGCCAGAGCAGAGATTCCCCTGCAGCTTGTGGTGAAGATCATGGTGAGGCAGGCTGTCCCTCTGCAGCCCATGGAGGTCCATGGTGGAGCAGATATCTACTCTGCAGCCTGTGGAGGAACCCATGCCAGAGCAGTTGGATGTACCCAAAGGAGGTTGTGACCATGTGAAGAGGGGCCTGTGCTGGACCAGGTTTGCTGGCAGGACTTGCGACCCCATGTGGGACCCACACTGGAGAAGTCTGTTCCTGAAGGACTGCACTCCATGGAAAGGACCCACACTGGAGTGGTTCATGAAGAACTGCAGTCCATGGGAAGGATCCACATTGGAAAAGTTTGTAGAGGACTGTCTCCCATGGGAGGGACCCCACGATGGATCTGGGGAAGTGTGTGAGGAGGACGGAGTGGCAGAAAAGAGTAATGAACTGACCACAATCCCCATTCCATGTACCCCTATGCCACTTGGGGGAGGATGTAGAGAAATTCAGGAGTGCAGTTGAGCCCAGGAGGAAGGGAGGGGTGGGGGGAAGGTGTTTTAAGATTTTATTTCTCATTATCCTACTCTGGTTTCGTTGGTAATAAGTGAAATTAATTTCCCTGAGTTGTCTGTGTTGCCTGTGATGGTAATTGCTGAGTGATCTCTCTGTGTCTTTATTTTGACCCATGAGCCTTTCATAATTTTCTCCCTCTGTTGAGCTGAGGAGGGGATTGACAGAGCAGCTGGGTGGACACCTCTCATCCAGCCAAGGTCAACCCACCACAGTCCATTTTTGTGGGAGACATCGGCCTGTCAGCCTTGCACAGCCCGTGAGAAGCAGCAAGGCTTTGATGAGAAACAGACCTTGGGAGAAAGATAAGAGACTGCTGAGTTGTGCCGAGGTGGCAGGGAAAAACACCGGACAGCTGCAACACGAGCTGTGGGAAAGTGCTGAACTGTGAGAAGTTACTGCTGCGTGAACAGCGCGTGAACGAGAGGGTGATTGGTCTGCACAGCACATGATAGAGTGGTCTTACGCTGATAGGAGCAAACGTTGATAACAGTCTAATTGCTGATTTGTTAATTATGAAGAGCTTTAATGAGAGCATAAGTATGTACTATTAGAAAAATAAACGGCTTTGCTTGATATAACTCTCATAGAGTTGTGCAAGTCCGATATCCTCCCACAGCAGTCTTCCACAGCGAAAATGTAGGCCTTCTCTACCTTTTCCTCTCACCCAAGTGTAGTGACTTTCTTCTATGGCTCTGCCACTGCTGTGTAGTTAAAACCCAGGCCTAAAAAGGATTTTGATCTGAAATGTCAGGCAGCTACATCTAGAGCACTAGTCAAAACTGAGGGTCCACAAACTGCATTTGCAGGGTGGATCTACCCAATCAAAACTATGCAATTGTGTCTGATTTGCTTTCCAAAAAGCCCTGACTTCTTGATGAGAAAATGGAAATAATAATTTTAATGTTCTGCTACCTTCCCCTAGCTCCTCTGATTCCCAAAAACCAGTCATAACAATAATGTGGAAAACATGGTAAACAAATCCGCTGTGCTGCAGATTAGGATGGGAATAATCAGGTGTTAACTTAGGTTTCTACAATAAAAATGTAAGTATCTGGGCCAATTACTTTAGCCTCCATTTATAGTCAAAGGGGAGAAACAGTCCAATTTAAAACATGATTAATCTCATCTACCCGAGGATGATCTTAAACACCCTGTAGAAGACCTCGCCATTGAGCATAAAAAAACCACAGACAAATATCTCAAAACCAGGTGTCTACATTTTAGATATCTGAAGGCAGGTAAATGAACTCAGTCTTCAAAAGAAATCATAAAAGCATCATTTCTTAGTTCTGAGAATATTAAGAAACCTTTAGAAAAGATAGAGGTGGTATTCATAATTCATATCTTCAGCAGTTAAAAAGTAGGTTAGTTCCCTCAGCAATAATAAGTGCATTTCAAGGAAGCTCAGAGGAATTAATATGAATGAATTTACTTAAGTTATTCTTTTGTTTGTCTTTAATCTGGAATTCAAAAGCTAGAGCATTAGGAAATTTGTGTTGCGATATGTCTGTAGTCCTGAATTTATGTGAGGATATGAAATTATAAATCTCACGAAAGTCATGATTTGAACATTTACAACAATTTTTCCGTGGAGCATTTAAGAACAGTCAGTGGTAGGCTTTTATGTTACAAATGTATGGTTATTTATCTGTATGTTAGGTCAGTCACATTCCTGGAAATAAATTGGAAATAAGTTGGAAATAAATTTCAACTCAGTTATGTAATTTTGGCCCTGAAGTCATGCTTCTGAGGACTGTCAAAACCATGAGACTTGCAGCAGAGATAGCCATGGTACAGATTTCTTGTTTCTAAGAAATATTAAGAGCATAGCTATTTGGTATTTGCATATTGAAGTCCTGCAAGATAAGCTATTTAAATTAGCTTTTTCCTTCTTCACTGATCTTCAAGAGCTAGTGAACTACAAAATAAATTTTTTATTCTCGCCCATGGGAATTGATTGTTCACTGTGTGATGGGTTTGAAACTAGTTCTAAATTTTAATGTGGGAAAAGCATCAATAGCAACTACATCCTGAGTTCTCCTGCTGGTCTACAACACATATGTACTCGATTGCTTCTGGGATAATTTTTTCTGACAGTGAAGCTGGAACAATTTAGTGTTCATATTAGTTCAAGAACTGTTCTTTCTGGCAGAATGAATGGGACCTCACTAGTTTTCACTCTGTGTTTTTGGCACAGCCTTCCATCCCTGTTCCGGCAGGATTTATATCCCCAAGTGCATGTGGACTGTATCGCTCCTCCTAGAGCTTCCCCTTTAAAATTTGGTGAGAAATCATAAATATGATAAGCCTATGTGAGAACTCTGTCATTAATTTGAGTGCATTATGAAGTAATAATAATTACTTCAAAGACAGCTCTTGCTATTCCAGTAGGACATCTGGGTTTATACAGAAGTGTACTCCAGGTTATCTAAAACTGGAGAGACCAGAAGGGATGTCTGTGAGTCCAACTAATGTACATACACCATGCTTAGCAACCAACCTGTGAGCAACAACTATCCCTTGTTGCTCCAATCAGCACTAGCGAGTCTCAGTGGGCAGTATATAGTGCTGGGGAAAAACATCTCTCCTGTTTCACTGGGAAGGATGTTCAGAGCAGAATGCTCTTCTGGAGACCCCATCATTTAGTTTTTCTTTCTTGCTCTTGTTCCACCAACCTCCTCACAAGGTAACTTCAGAATACATGATGCCATCATCTGTGGATCTCACATGTAAATCCTTGTGCATGCAAAGACTGTCTTTAACATCCCTTTAATCCTTCTCATGTTGTGTAGTCTAGCCATGAATTACAAGATACTTTGGACCAACTGACCTTGGGAACAGCAATCATCCCCTGAAGCAGATGACTTCGATAAAGGAGAAATTACCTTTGTAATATTCAAATGCTGCTACTAATGTATTGATGCTGTTGGAACTTGAAGTGATTAGTCCATGAAAAGATATCTCCTATAAACAGTTGGGGTTTTTTTCTTGTTCTACAGGGTAAAAACTGTAGCTGAGAGATTGAAGACAGTAGTAAATGTGCAAACTTCAAAGGCAACACTATGAAAGAAGAAAAGTCAGGCAAAAAAAGAGATGACATTATATGCAGAAGACTGCCTGATTTTCTTTAGTAAAACCTTTATAATCTGTTCAGAAAATCTTTTCAAAATCTGGATAATTTCTAAATTTTACTCATCCATTTGCCTGTTCAATCAATCAATTGCATTTTGATTGCCAGTTTGCCTGCTTGTTTGCAACCTCATCAACTACTGAGCCATAAACTGAAGAGAGAATAGTTCTACTGGGTACCAAAGAGGGATGATTCCCATGAACCTCAGTGAAGTGAGCGAATTCACACTCCTGGGTTTTTCTGAAGTGTCTCACTTGCATCATTTGCTCTTTGTAGCCTTATTATCTCTTTATATCCTCACCCTGATGGCTAACACAGTGATTGCTCTGATAATAAACTGTGATAACACCCTTCACAACCCCATGTATTTCTTCCTCACTCAGCTGTCCTGTTTGGATATCTGCTATTTGTCAGTCATTGTCCCAAAGATGCTTGAGAATCTAATGGTAGGAACAATAGGTATTTCCAGGACAGGATGTGCAATGCAAATGTTTTTTTTCCTTTTCTTTGGAGTTGCAGAATGTTTTCTCTTGGCTGCCATGTCATTTGACCGTTATGTGGCAATATGCTACCCCTTGCATTACACTATCATTATGAACAGTAGAGTCTGCAAAGGACTGGTTGCTGGAACTTACATTTGCGGGACTGCTGTAGGCTTAGTGCACACCATCATAACATTCAGCTTACCATTCTGTGGTCTTGCCATCAACCACTTCTTCTGTGAGATTCAACCCCTCTTGGAGCTGCTTTGTGGTAACACTTCACCAAGTGAAATTCAAGTCATTGTGGTGGCTGTCTTTGCTATTGTGGGTCCCTTCTTACTGATCATTTATTCATATATTCACATAATTTCCACAATTCTTAAGATATCATCAACTGAAAGCCAGCAGAAGGCATTTTCCACTTGTTCCTCACACCTTTTAGTTGTGACTCTTTTCTACGGTACAGCAAGCTCCATGTATTTGCGGCCAAAATCCAGCTACTCTGCATCTGTTGATAAGTTGCTCTCACTTTCTTATTCTGTGGTGACTCCTTTATTGAATCCTATTATCTATTGTTTGAGGAATAAGGAGGTAAAAGGAGCTCTCAGAAAAAGATGGAGGAATCTTAATTTTGTGTGGAAATGACATAGAATATTTCTATTGTTTCAGGTGGGTTTAGTGGTATTTTCTGCTGTAAATTCTTGTTCAGAAAAAATAATTTCCAAATAATTCCCAAGAACATTTCAGCTTTTGGGAAGAGAGAGAAGAGTGGAGATTTTCAACTGTAAGAGACAGTGTTAGCAGAGTTATGTTAGGATTTTGAAAGGATACTTCAGAAATTATTAAATAAATAAACCTTTTTTTTTTTCTTTTCCATTTCTATTTGTCATAAACTTTAAAATCATGTTTTACATGTTTCTCACTTTTTGAACAGAAGAGTGATGTTCAGGAATCTGATTTTACTGAAGGAACTAAGGATAAGTTTTCATCAAATTGCATTAATTTCCTGAAAATGTTTAGTAAATTTATTTGGGGAAATGAGAAGACATAATTCAAGTTATAATAAAGAGTCCAGGAAATTACTGATTACCAATTATGAGTTCTGAGATTGTTATGGATTAAAAAAAGTGTGTAAAATTGCATCCCCAGAGATCTTTGTTTAATTTCAGTCATTGTTTTAAATATTCTAGAGCAAGTGTAGACTTAATTTTTATATATGAAGAACAGTCTATGACATGTAGAATTTGGATCAAAATCTCTCATTACTTTCATGTATGTTTTCTGTCTTTAATATTTCTATTACAGATTGTTGTGATGGTTTTATCAGGACATATTTGACTTTATTAACTAAAGAGCTTTTCACTCCATAACTGAAAAGATAGGATTCACATGCCTATTTTAATTGTATAAAAGTCACTTGTCTAAGTCTGGGATAATAAATCTAATATTTCCTTGGAAAAGGAGGCAAGTAGCTTCCTCCAGAAATAAATTTTTCCTACATATCGTAGGTATCTCTTTCAGAAGATGAGCCATCTTCTGAAACTACCAATTTGGAGTCTGTAGAGGTGAGATTCATTAGCCTAAGAATGAGTTTTTAATTTCATCTCGTATGTCTTAAGTAATCACAGAATCATCTAGGTTGGAAAAGACCTTGAAGATCATCTAGTCCAACCATTAACCTAATGTTGACAGTTCCCAACTACACCAGATCCCTCAGCGCTATGTCGACCCTACTCTTAAACACCTCCAGGGATGGGGACTCCACCACCTCCCTGGGCAGCCCATTCCAACGCCCAACAACCCATTCTGCAAAGAAATGCTTCCTAATATCCAGTCTAAACCTTCCTTGATGCAATTTGAGGCCATTACATCTTGTCCTATCGCTTGTTACTTGGCTCAAGAGACTCATCCCCAGCTCTCTGCAACCTCCTTCCAGGGAGTTGTAGAGGGTGATGAGGTCTCCCCTCAGCCTTCTCTTCTCCAGACTAAACCCCCCCAGTTCCCTCAGCTGTTCCTCGTAAGACCTGTGCTCCAGACCCTGCACCAGCTCCGTTGCCCTTCTCTGGACACGCACGAGTCATTCAATGTCCTTTTTGTAGTGAGGGGCCCAAAACTGAACACAGTAATCGAGGTGCAACCTCACCAGTGCCAAGTACAAGGGTAAGATCCCTTCCCTGTCCCTGCTGGCCACGCTATTGCTGATACAAGCCAGGATACCATTGGCCTTCTTGGCAACCTGGGCACACTGCTGGCTCATGTTCAGCTGGCTGTCAATCAACACCCCCAGGTCCCTCTCTGACTGGCAGCTCTCCAGCCACTCCTCCCCAAGCCTGTAGCGCTGCTGGGGGTTGTTGTGGCCCAAGTGCAGCACCCGGCATTTGGCATTATTGAAATTCCTCCAGTTGGCCTCAGCCCATTGCTCCAGCCTGTCCAGATCTCTCTGCAGAGCCTCCCTACCCTCGAGCAGATCAACACTCCCACCCAACTTGGTGTCATCTGCAAACTGACTGAAGGTGCACTCAATCCCCTCGTCTAGATCATCAATAAAGATATTAAACAGGAGTGGCCCCAAAACCCAGCCCTGGGGGACACCACTTGTGACCGGCCACCAACCGGATTTAACTCCGTTCCCCACCACTCTTTGGGCCTGGCCATCCAGCCAGTTTTTTACCCAGCAAAGCGTACAATCATCCAAGCCTCGAGCAGCCAGTTTTGCCAGGAGAATGCTGTGTGACAAAATTCACTTTTAAGAACTATATATCTGAAAAAAATGTTCTTACTATTATAAAGTTCTCATGCTTTTAATTACTTCAAAGTGGATAGATTTAAATATTTTTTTCCATCTTCAAGGTATTATATCAGCTACCTATATGTATTTCCTCCTTAATCACCAAAGATAAATAAATGCTCTTTAAGGTGTAGTAGTAAAGCATTGTACATCTCATCCTCATATATAAATTCATGTGTGTGATTCTGTAGCTTTTTGTTTATGTTTCTTCCTCCATAATTGTATAGCAGTCCCACATAGACATTATTTTATTGTTCTGTTCTATTTTTTGTGAAGAAAACATTAACAAATATTAAACGAGTGACATAAATGAAGACAAAGCCAAAATCATCTAAAATGCAAACTATGTTCTTAGATTCATGACAAGACAGTCTTTACTCACGAATTGTAGCTTTATCTATTGCCTGAAGACATTTTTGTCATGTATTCGTTATTAATTCCATCTATTCCTTGACACATTTCCCATTCATTATGTTATATTTTGTCATTCTTTATGATTCCTACTAAAGTAAAATTTGAAGCATGATTTTGAAATTAATTTTGAGGGTGTTTTTAAGCTTAGTTTGAAAATAGCCCAGCTTATATTCTAGTAAATTTTACATGCTTGGAAATACTCCCAGGCACTGTGGTCCAGTGGATGGAAATGATATCCATATGCAATAATAAACTCTTGCTACCTCCAGAATTGAGTAGTTCTACCTAAAATGCATGTTGAGAATGTTGCTCACCTCTACATCTGGCTTTGAAATAATTTGATAGAATGCTAGTTGACACAGGCAAAAAAACAGACTTGGGAATGATATTGATTTCCTCTATCTTCAGCCTGTTGGTCCATGAAAGGTCTACAGCCATTTTAGTGTTCACAGGTCCATAGGATGACTATCCAGGGATGTCTTTATGCATAGGAGAGACATGTGCAGTCTGAAGCATCAGCTGGAGCCCAGATGAGTTAATGTTGGGCACCTTAAGTGCCCCTGCATAGGTACATTTAGGTACCTAAACCAATCCCTGATTTTCTATAGTTTTGAGATACCTACACCCACTAAAATAATCACAGTGTCTTTGATATTCCCCACCATTGCTATTGCTCAAGTTCCATGGTAAAACCATGACCTGTGCTTCTAATCTCTTAGTTACACTCCAGTGCCACTTTCCTAGTACTCTCAAGATGTCCCATGTTCCTTTATCCCTTGGCTTGAAAGAAAACAGCATTTCTAATGGAATACCAGCATGGCTTGTTTAGCTGGTTGACCACATCACCTGACTCCTGTTACATAACATGTAAACATGTGAGCTTTTATTGCCCTTTCCTCATGCTGAAGAACAGACACTGATTTTTTTATGAAACATAGGCAATCTATACCATTAAGAACTCTAGTTCACAATAAAATTCACTTGAAATGGGAAAATTTACTAAAAAATTACTAAGAAAGTAAGTAAAAAGAAAAAAATTAGGAGCAATCACATCAGACAATTTCTTAGAAATCCAACAAAAAAAAAAACCCTAAATTGTGGACAGCACCCTCTGGAAGATCAGTGTCTTTTTTTTCTATTTGGTACCTTGTTTGTCTGAGTAAGTTATTTCTTTTGAACTAATAATATGTAGTCTATGTGTAACAGAAACATTAAAAATAATAAAAGACTAAAACTCTACAGCTTGCAGGACTAATCTATAACATCTAACTTCTATAAAACTAAAGTAGCTAAAATACAAGTAAATAGTGGCATATAGGCTCTTCATATCACTCAGGAATCTAATGATCCTGGATTTTAATGATAATTTTGGGGTGCAATGCAAATAACCTAACCCTCTGGCAAGCAGGGAGCATAATGCAAGCCTTTGCGTAATGTTACACATTGCATACAAAGACAGACATCAAAAGGCAATACTAAACGGCTACAGTTTAATAATAGCCAACTCCTAGAAGACCTTCCAGACACTGGATTACAGGCCTCCTTATTGTTAAATTCTTAAAATAATCTTAAATTATGTATATCATGTAAGTCATCATGTAAATCATGTATGCTACCCCCATGAAGAAGTTTCTTTGAAATTTTAGACCTCTTAGGCTTCTGGGGTTTTTAATTAAAATTAGAGGAAATGAATGACACTCACAGTTCCCATCTCCCAGTGAACCTTACATTTGGATATTTCATTTCTTTACTCTTTTTTTAGACCTTATACCAAGGGAAAGAGGTAGAAGGATATTCATGCACCTACTTCCTAGTAACAGTACTCCAATTATTATTAAAACATGGGATTTCAGGAGAAAAAAAACAGGTAAGTAGCTTTAGAAATGTGTGATTTAGACTTCCGTATAGGAAATACTCATCCTAGTCTTCTTTAACAGTCAGTGGAAAGCATTAGGTAATTTTAAAACAATGTTTATTTAATTATTTCAGATACCTCATTTAGTGTGTTGAATTGCATAGTAATTGTTCTGTTTTACCCCAATAACTGTAGAGGCAGTACAGCATGAGTAGTTCAGATGGCCATTTCTACACTGTAAATGTAGGCACTTACGAATCCAACCCTCTATGATTAAAAGAGCCTTCCATACATAAACACCTCTATGAGATATATTTTGTGTTACTTAGGGCTACATTTCCCTTCTAGTAAGCCTCACCAATGCTTTCTTGACCTCCATGTTCTTCAGGCTGTAAATATTGGATTTAACATCGGGGTAAGAATATTGTGTAAGATAGAGACGATTTTGTCCTTCTGAGGGCAATAAAAAGAATTCAGTTTCATGTACATGTAGATGGCACTTCCATAGAACAGAACTACAGCTATCAAATGTGAGAGGCAGTTGGAAAAGAACTTTTCTCTTCCCTTGGCAGAATTTATCTTCAAAATTACTACCAAAATGTTCATGTAGGAGAAAACAATGAAAGCGGTAAGCATCAACAGGGTGAAAAGGCATCCAACTTGAGTGACCAGCTTGATCAGATATGTATAAACACATGCCAGCGGCAGTACAGCAGGCATCTCATAGACGAAGTGATCAGTCACACTGGGACCACAGTAAAGTAGGCTCCATGTCAGGACAGTGTGTGTGATTGGCAGTACCAGGCCACTCGCCCATGAGAGAGAAGTTAATGTGAAACACTTCCCATTGCTCATGGTCATTGTGGAGCGGAGTGGGAGACATATGGCCACATGTCGGTGGTAGGCCATGACTGCCAGGAGGGTGTATTCAGTAGCTTCCAGCACAAGAAACATGTACATTTGAACTGCACAGCCAGTTAATGAGATGGTTCTTCTCTGAGCTAAAATTAATGAGCAACGGAAGAAAAGTGCTGGAAGGGTAACATATATCTATGAGAGATAATGCCTGAGGAAGTAGTACATTGGAATACACAGATGAGAATCCAGGTGGATAAGACAGAAGATAAGTAAGTTTCCTAGCAATATTATGTATCGGGTCTGGCTGAGCCAGAATTGGTTTTCCCCTGTAGCAGCCCTCATGGTGCTGTGTTTTATGCTGGGAGCTGGCAGGGTGTTGATAGCACACTGGTGTTGTGGCTACTGCTGAGTAGTGCTTACACAGCACCAAGGCTCTTTCTGACATTTCCCCCCCCACAGTGGGACGGGGTGGGCAAGATCTTGGGAGGGGACACAACCAGGACAGCTGACCCGAACTGACCAAAGGGATATTCCAGACCATATGACGTCTGCTCAGTATAAAGCTGGGAGAAAGGAGGAAGGGGGTGGGGTCACCCTTCGTCCTCCAAGGCAACCACTACGCGTATCGGAGCCCTGCTTCTTGAGAAGGCCCGACATCGCCTGTTAATGGGAAGTAGAGAATAAATCTGTTTTCCTTTTTTTGCTTCCGCACGCGGACCTTTGCTTTGCTTTGCTTATATTAAAACTGCTGTTGTTTTACCCACAAGGGTTGGATTTTTTTTTTTCCTTTCTTATTTTCTTTCCCGTCTTTGCCCTGTTGAGAAAAAAAGGGGAAGGGGGGGGAAGTGATAGAGCGACTTGGTGGGTACCTGGCATTTAGCCAAGGTTAAACCACCACAGTCTATTTTGGCGCCCAACGTGGGGCGGGACAACGGCAGTTTTATATTAATTGTGCTATAGCTATAGCAGTTAGTAAGCGACAAGCTCTTGTGCTGGTCACGGGTTTATTTATTGCTCTGCTTATCTTTATTTTGCTAAGCTCGGGAACATGCTGGAAGAAATTGGGAACATCATGAGTGGTTTTATTCTGCAAGCTCCCGAAGTACTTATTAATCCTTATGTTAGCTCTTTGATACTGTTCATTAATGCTATTCGCCTATTGTGGGCTGTGTGGAGCTCGTTAGGTTTTTGGTGTAAGAGAAAGCAAATTTTGGGTGAGAGAATACCAAAATGTGCCCTGAGGCGGCCTGTCCCTGGGTGGCAGGGGGAGTGGAAGGATTTGGGCAGATTCCTAGGACGGTTATCACCTCCTGTAGCCTGGGATCTTACCCCTGAACAGGCAAGCAACCCCGCAAAACTGACACAACACCTGATAGAAGGGTGCCTTGTCTATCCCGATGAAAATCAGCAACTCCTAGCGCTGTACTGGGGCGTGGCCTATGCTTATCGAGCTGCAGTTCAGTGCTCTCAAAGGACTGTGGTGGAAACGGGAACTCAAACAAAAACAATAACAGCAGAGATTGCCCCAGTAGTAAAAAAGAAACAGTGGACAAGGAGAACAACAGGTCCATACCCCATACCAAGGGACGAAAAAGAGGAGGAAGAAGCGGGTCCTTCAGCAAAGGGGTCAGAAGAGGGAATAACAGAACTCAAACAGGAGGCAGAAACTACCCGGTCCCTGACATCATCAGAACTGCGAGATCTACGGAAAGACTATAGCCGCCAGCCGGGTGAGCGGATTGCTGCCTGGCTGCTTCGATGCTGGGATAATGGGGCTGATGCTCAGCAGCTGGAAGGTAAGGAAGCCCAACAGCTGGGTTCCCTTGCTAGAGATCGAGGAATTGAAAGGGGAATTGGAAAAGAAACAGGAATTTGCAGTCTGTGGAGACGGCTCCTTTCAAGTGTTAAAGCAAGATATCCTTTCAAGGAAGATCTTACGGACAACTCCCCAGGGAAGTGGGCTACTGCGGATGAAGGTGTCCAGTACCTGAGAGAACTAGCAGTGCTGGAAGTCATCTATAGTGATCCAGATAATGATGAAGCCCCTAAAAATCCAGAGGATGTCCTGTGCACACGGGCCATGTGGAGGAAGGTGATTAAAGGTGCACCATCCTCGTATTCTGCGGGCTTGGCTGCGATGTACTATCCAGAAATGGATATGGGAGAAGGACTAAGATGTACGCCAACTGTGGAGGCAGTCTCTTCCTGGCTTCAGAACTTTGAAGAGAGTCTTGGAACCTCCTCATCTCTACGGGAGAGTGCCTTAGATGTCAGGAGCACCCCAAGAAATCGGTTCTCTTCCACCCCAGTCAGAGGGAAAGGGAAACCTAGGCGCATGACACGTGGCGAACTTTGGTTCTTCCTGCGTGACCAGGGGGAGGACATGAGGAAGTGGGATGGTCAACCCACCTTCAAATTGGAAGCTCGTGTACATGAATTGCGAGGAAAGACACCTGCCAAGAAGAAGACATCCAAGAAGGTTGTTAATGTAGCTGGCGTGAAACCGCAAGAAAGTAATCAGCGATCTCCCAGATACAGGAAGACTGAGATCACCTCCCTTGGCCCTGATGAAGGAGTTTCCGGCCTGGCACAGCAAGGGTCAGACAGTGAATACTCTGACCAAGAACAGGAATAGAGGGCCCCTGCCTCCAGCCAGGAGGAGAAAAGGGATGATCGGGTGTATTGGACAGTGTGGATTCGATGGCCTGGCACATCAAATCCACAGAAGTACCAGGCTTTAATCGATACCGGGGCACAGTGTACATTAATGCCATCAAGTTATAGAGGGGCAGAACCTATCTGGATCTCAGGAGTGACAGGCGGATGTCAAGAACTGTCAGTACTGGAGGCCGAGGTTAGCTTGACCGGGGATAAGTGGGAAAAACATCCCATTGTAACTGGCCCAGAAGCCCCTTGTATCTTGGGCATTGACTACCTCAAGAGGGGGTATTTCAAAGACCCAAAAGGATACCGATGGGCTTTTGGTGTGGCCAGTGTGAACACAGAGAAGGTCAAACAGTTGTCTAATCTGCCTGGCCTCTCGGAAGATCCTTTTGTTGTAGGACTGTTGCGAGTTAAAGAACAACAGGTGCCAATTGCTATGAGGACCGTGCACCGACGGCAGTATCGCACGAACCGAGACTCTCTGGCTCCCATCCAAGAACTGATCCGTCAACTGGAGACCCAAGGTGTCATCAGTAAGACACATTCGCCTTTTAATAGCCCAATATGGCCAGTGCGAAAGTCTGACGGAGGGTGGAGGTTGACAGTAGACTATCGTGGCCTGAACGAAGTGACGCCACCACTGAGTGCTGCTGTACCAGATATGTTAGAGCTCCAGTATGAACTAGAGTCAAAGGCAGCCAAGTGGTACGCCACAATCGACATCGCCAATGCATTCTTTTCAATTCCTTTGACAGAAGAGTGCAGGCCACAGTTTGCTTTCACGTGGAGGGGTGTCCAATATACCTGGAATCGACTACCCCAGGGGTGGAAGCACAGCCCCACTATTTGTCATGGACTAATTCAAACTGCACTGGAAAAGGGTGATGCCCCTGAACATCTACAGTACATCGATGACATCATTGTGTGGGGCAACAAGGCAGAAGAAGTGTTCAAGAAAGGACAAAAAGTAATTGAGATTCTTCTGAGAGCTGGGTTTGCCATAAAGAAAAGCAAGGTCAAGGGACCAGCACAGGAGATTCAGTTCTTGGGAATAAAATGGCAAGATGGACGCCACCATGTGCCTATGGAGGTTGTCAACAAGATAGCAGCTATGTCTCCACCGACCAACAAGAAGGAAACACAAGCTTTCTTAGGACTTGTGGGATTTTGGAGGATGCACATTCCAGGTTACAGTCAGCTGGTGAGCCCTCTCTATCAAGTAACCCGAAAGAAGAACAATTTTGAGTGGGGTCTTGAGCAACAACAAGCCTTTAAGCACATCAAACAGGAGATAGCTCGGGCGGTAGCTCTTGGGCCTGTTCGGACAGGACCAGATGTGCAAAATGTACTTTACACATCAACTGGGGAGCATGGCCTCACATGGAGCCTCTGGCAGAAGATACCAGGTGAAACTCGGGGTCGACCATTAGGATTTTGGAGCCGGGGATATCGAGGATCAGAAGTCCACTACACTCCAACTGAAAAGGAGATACTGGCAGCATATGAGGGGATTCGAGCCGCTTCCGAAGTTGTTGGTACAGAAGTACAGCTCCTCTTGGCACCGCGATTGCCTGTACTACATTGGATGTTCAAAGGAAACATCCCTTCTACACACCATGCAACCAGTGCTACCTGGAGTAAATGGGTAGCGTTAATCACGCAACGAGCTCGACTGGGAAAACCCAACCGTCCAGGAATCCTGGAAGAGATCATGGACTGGCCAGAAGGTAGAGATTTTGGAGCACTGCCTGAGGAGGTGGCTCGTGCCCAAGAAGCACCACCATATAACGAATTACCAGAAGATGAAAGGCGGTATGCTCTGTTTACTGATGGATCCTGTCGTGTGGTAGGAAACCATCGAAAGTGGAAAGCTGCTGTGTGGAGCCCCACAAGACAAGTCGTTGAGGCCACTGAAGGAGAGGGCGAGTCAAGTCAGTTTGCAGAAGTAAAAGCGATCCAACTAGCCCTAAAGATTGCTGAACGAGAAAAGTGGCCAGTACTATATCTCTACACTGACTCCTGGATGGTGGCTAATGCCCTGTGGGGGTGGCTACAGGAGTGGAAGAAGACCAATTGGCAGCGCAGAGGTAAACCCATCTGGGCTGCTGCACTGTGGCAGGACATCGCTGCCCGAGTGGAAAACGTGGCTCTAAAGGTACGTCATGTAGATGCCCACGTGCCCAAAAGCCGTGCCACCGAAGAACATCAAAACAATGAGCAAGTAGACAAGGCTGCTAAAATTGAAGTAGCTCAGCTGGACCTGGACTGGGAGCGCAAGGGTGAGCTATTTGTAGCTCGATGGGCCCATGAAACATCCGGGCATCTCGGGAGAGATGCAACGTACAGATGGGCTCGTGATCGAGGGGTGGACCTGACCATGGAGGCCATCTCACAGGTCACTCGTGAATGTGAAACATGTGCTGCAATCAAGCGAGCCACACGAGTAAAGTCTCCCTGGAACAGAGGGCGATGGCTGAGTTTTCGATATGGTGAGGCCTGGCAAATTGACTATATTGGACCATTGCCACGAACACGCCAAGGCAAGCGCTACATACTCACCATGGTGGAAGCAACTACTGGTTGGCTTGAGACGTACCCTGTAAATCATGCCACTGCCCGAAATACCATCTTAGGTCTTGAAAGGCAAATTTTATGGCGACATGGTACTCCTGAAGGAATCGAATCAGACAATGGAACCCATTTTCAAAATAATCTCATAAACTCCTGGGCAAAGAAACATGGCATTGAGTGGGTGTATCACATCCCTTATTACCCACAAGCGTCTGGAAAGATTGAAAGATCCAATGGACTGTTGAAGACTATGTTGAGAGCATTGGACAATGGGGGATGGAAACACTGGGATATAAATTTAGCAGAAGCCACTTGGCTAATTAATACCAGAGGATCTGTTAACCGTCCTGGTCCTGCCCAAACAAAACCCCTTCATACTGTGGGAGGAGATAAGGTCCTTGTAGTACACACGGGGAAATGGCTGGGGAAGGCAGTATGGATTGCTCCTCCCTTGGGAAAAGGCAAGCCCACTCGTGGGATTGTTTTTGCTCAGGGACCTGGATGTACTTGGTGGGTAATGCGGGAGAATGGGGCTACTCAGTGTGTGCCTCAAGGAGATTTAACCTTGGGGGGAAAATAATCTGTGGGCTGAGTTGTATGTTGCAGGAAGTGATGGAGGAAGTAGGAACGACGAAGAGTGAACCAGATACATGCGGTGATGACCCAAACCTAGCCGGTGCTGGAGTCCAACAGTCAAACATACTGCTCCTGTCCTGAACATCCATCTTGACAGATGGCAGCCAAGTCACTGAACATCTGGAGGAGTGAAGAAAGCTTACGGAATGAATAAATGAGTGTTATGTGGGACCTGGGCATGACGTAAATGGTATGGAATAAGGGGTGGAGACTGTATCGGGTCTGGCTGAGCCAGAATTGGTTTTCCCCTGTAGCAGCCCTCATGGTGCTGTGTTTTATGCTGGGAGCTGGCAGGGTGTTGATAGCACACTGGTGTTGTGGCTACTGCTGAGTAGTGCTTACACAGCACCAAGGCTCTTTCTGACATTTCCCCCCCACAGTGGGACGGGGTGGGCAAGATCTTGGGAGGGGACACAACCAGGACAGCTGACCCGAACTGACCAAAGGGATATTCCAGACCATATGACGTCTGCTCAGTATAAAGCTGGGAGAAAGGAGGAAGGGGGTGGGGTCACCCTTGGTCCTCCGAGGCAACCACTACGCGTATCGGAGCCCTGCTTCCTGAGAAGGCCCGACATCACCTGTTAATGGGAAGTAGAGAATAAATCTGTTTTCTTTTTTTTTGCTTCCGCGCGTGGACCTTTGCTTTGCTTTGCTTATATTAAAACTGCTGTTGTTTTACCCACAAGGGTTGTTTTGTTTTCCTATCTTATTTTCTTTCCCTTCTTTGCCCTATTGAGAAAATAAGGGGAAAGGGGGGGAAAGTGATAGAGCGACTTGGTGGGTACCTGGCATTTAGCCAAGGTCAAACCACCACATATTATAATATAGATAAGGGAAAAGAAGTCAAGTATGAATCACTGCAACTTTGGATCATCAGGCAGACCTAAAAGGCTGAATTCTGTCAGTAGTGTTTGACGGTTTGTGTTTGGAACCATGGTCTTCTCAGTGATCAGAATAAATAACCTGTGATAGAGAGACAGGTAAGATATTAAACATGTTTGTCCTATGCATAAAATTTTCTTTCTCCTACATAATTTTGGACACAACATACAGATAATGGGATTTCTGATAATTATTGAAGTGTACAGTGTAGAAATCTGCATCTGAACAACTTGTCCAGACTTCACTTATATTCAACAGAAAAAATAGGCTCATATGAATGATGTATCTCATCATAAGGACCAGAAGAATTGCTTCCTTGCTAATGTGTTTTTTTGACACTACCTTGTACAGGAATGAGAATTGTGACTCATCTCAGCTGACATTAAGTTCCTATTATGGAGACATCTACAACTGAGCAAGTCAATTCAGTGGTCCTCACCCCACCTATTACACAAAATGCACTCACACATGCACTTCCGGAATGCAATCCGCCCAGCCTCTTCTGGATGAGAATGTAAGTCTGTACAGTGAAGAGTATATGTGAGCAGAAGTCAGTCCATAATTCTTCTTTTGGATCACTCTTACTCTACCAAACAAAAACAATATAATCATAGATTATAATTTCCAGAAAACTGGAGCTAGTCAAAATTGTTTTCACTCAGTGGTAGATTTCCAAGAAAAAGTGAAAAATAAAACTGACACGAAATGTATTTTTTTCAGTTAAAAACCCAAATTTCTGTTCAAGGTTAAAAAAAAGTTAAAGATGCAGTTGTAGTCAAAGAAACATTATGAATGGTCAGCATCCAAATTTTTTTTTAAAAAATTGCAGTAATTTGGATGACATCTTAAATGGGGAGGTGGAGGAGGTGGGAAGTAGGGAAATAATATCTGCTTCTGTTATTGAACATTTAACTCTCCTAAGATTCATTGCAGATTTGGGTTTTCCTAGACTGAAAAAAGTGAAGTTGAAATTCAGGTTCCATAAATGAAGAATCTTACATATAACTCAAGATGTTATTGACTTGGGAATCAAAACTGCCTCATGCCTTCTGCATGATCAACAGAACACTCTCACTGTGGCTGATTAACATACAAAACCAGAAGTTCCTTTTTCCCCCTGTGATTACAGAAAAGATAGTGTAGCATTTTATCCCTTGATTCAGTATGTTCATAAGTGCCTAAACTTAAGTGGAGCATGTCCTGGATTGTCTTTGTTTATTTCTCAGCTAGAAGTAAGAATACAAAGGGGTTTAGCTTATATACACCCATAATTCCATTTATGAAGTTTTCAGTTAAGAATGTGCTTTCTTGACTACATGAATGACAGCATTTGTTATTTAACAAAAAAGTCAAATTTCACTTGTGTAGTTTATCAGAGAATTCTACAAATGCTTGAATTTTTCATAAGCTAAATTTGTCATTATTTTTCATTCACTTGGAGACTCTCAAAAATTACTCACACAGGTATTGCTATTTCTTATATGGAAGAAAGAGAAAATATTTATCATGATCTTAGCTAATATCTACACAAAGAGAGAAAATATGGGACAGAATTTATTTGGGGATTACAATTTTCTGTTCACTGACCACAGAAAACAATACAGAATTAGAAAAGTAATTTTAGACAACTTATGTCAGGACTATGGCATCTCAATTCATACTAGAAAGATTGCATTCTTAATCTCTGAAAAAGCTACTACTCGTGGAAGCCTGATTTTAACTAGTTGAGAAATTCTTCTCTAAAGAGTTTCAAGTATTTTTCATATGTCCAGTTCTAAAATATATAGATACAGATTAGCTTGTGTAGATATATATTAACATGTGTAGACATATACTAACATGACAGTATTTAATCAAATTAAATAAAAATATCAGGGAACCATAACATACTGTGCTGCTCTTGCTGGACTTTTATGGCCAAATATCTTGTCTTTGGTGCTTCAGGACAGGAGTTCTCAGTCATTTTTCATCTATAATTATATTTCCACTTTCCATTCTTCCTAATTCACTGTGATACTCAGAAAGCAAAAACATAGTTACTGAAGAATTGCTTTCACACTTTATTCGTGGACAGAACTGACAGAAAAAAACTTGTATCTTCTGTGTAAAGTTGCTATGAGAATATCTTTATGAGTTTGTCTAGCTTAGAAAGTTGAAGATATGAGTAGGAAACTTCCTTATGTATTTTCTCTTATGCGATCTGGGACATGTTCCCTAGAGCTCAGCCCAAACATGACAAAACACAGGAAGAATGAAGAAAGGGTACCAAAGTGAGTTTATAGTACAGACTCCTGGAGATCACATATCCTGAGATCTCAGTTGGGCTTGCATGCTGTTGTTTCAGGTTTTAGCTATGTGTGAACTGTTGTATTAGTTAAGGACATCCAGATCATGCTTGGATTAAAAGTCCATAATTTTCATAGAATCATAAAATTATAGAATCGTTTGGGTTGGAAGGGGCATTTAAAGATCATCCTCAGCTTCTCTGGGAAACCTCTTCCACTGTCTCACCACCCCCATCATAAAAAATTGTCTAAGGTTTGGTTATAAGGAAGAAATGTTTTACAATTCTATGGTTCTATGAAAATTATGTACTTTGTTCAGCACAGCCTGAGATCTACCTGGCATGGGAACAGCTCTGTGGAAAGGGACCTGGGGTCCTGGTGGACAACAAGCTCAATATGAGTGAACAGTGTGCTGCTGTGGCAAAGGAAGCCAACAGGATGCTGGGCTGCATCAACAAGGGCATCACCAGCAGAGATAAATAAGTCATCATCCCACTCTGCTCAGCGCTTGTCAGGCCACACCTGGAATACTGTGTTCAGTTTTGGTCCCCGTTGTGCAAAAAAGATGTGGACTGGCTGGAGAGTGTCGAGAGAAGGGCCACAAAGATGATCAAAGGACTGGGAAGCCCACCTGTGAGGAAAGGCTGGGAGAACTGGGTTTGTTCAGCCTTGAGAAAAGAAGGCTTAGGGGACACCTTATCACCATGTTTCAGTATTTAAAGGGTGACTACAGAGAAAATGGAGACTCCCTTTTTACAAGGAATCACATGGAAAAGACGAGGCATAATATATACAAGTTATTCCTGGGGAGATTCCAGTTAGACACAAGAGGAAAATTTTTCACAATCAGCCATTGGAATAATCTCCCCAGGGTAGTGGTGGATTCCCCAACATTGGACACTTCTAAGATTTGGCTGGACAGGGTGCTGGGCCATCTTGTCTAGACCGTGCTTTTGCCAAGAAAGGTTGGACCAGATGGCCCTTGAGGTTCCTTCCAACCTGGGATTCTACAGTTCTATGATTCAATCCAAATCTACCTTCTTTCAGTTTAAAACCATTGCACCTTGTGCTGTCACTACATGCCTTCGTAAAAAGTCTCCATCTTTCTTAGAAGCCCCCTCTATATATTGAAAGGGATGCTCTCTGGATGGCAGCCCTTCCCTCTAGCAAATAAAGTTCTCCCAGGGCCTTCTCTTCTCCAGGTTGAACAACCCAAACTCTCAGCCTTTATTAGTAGGTGAGGTGTTCCAGACATCCAGATCATTTTTGTGGTGCTCCTCTGGACATGCTCCAAGAGGTCCATGTCTTTCCTGTGCTGAGGACTTCAGAGATGGATGCAGTACTCCAAGTGAGATCCCATGAGAGCAGAGGGGAACAGTCAGCTCCTTTGACCTGCTGACATGCTCCTTCTGATGCAGTCCATTTGCCTTCTGGGCTGCAAGCACACATTCCCATCTCATGCCCAATTTTTCATCCACCAGTATCCCTAAGTCCTTCTTCACTGGGCTGCTCTCAATCCATTCATCCCCCGGTCTGTACTGGCAGTGGAGATCGCACCAACACAGCTGAAAGGACCTTGCACTTGGCCTGTTGAACTTCATGAGGTTCACATGGCCTCAATCCTCAAGCCTGTCAAGGCCCCTCTGGATGGCACATCCCTTCCCTCTAGCAAATCAACTGCACCACTCAGCTTGGTGTCATCTGGAAACTTGTTGAGGATGCACTCAACCCTACTGTCTGTGTCACTGATGAAGATAATTAAATAATATTTGTACCAGTACAGACCCTTGACGGACATCACTCATTAAGGTTTTCCACTTGGACATTAACTGTAACACTTTGGATGTGGCCATCCAGCCAATTCCTTATCCATCTAACAGTTGATACGTCAAACAGGTATCTCTCCATTTTAGAGGTAAGAATGTTGTGGGTGACTGTATCAAAGGCCTTGCAGAAATCCAGGTAGATGTCATCCATAGTTCTTCCGTGTCCATCAGCTGATTGCCTCAGGACCTTGGAATGCATCCCATTAAGTCCCATAGACTTATATATGTTCAGGTTCCTCAGGTGGTCTCAAACCTGATCTTCTCCTATGGCGGGAGGGACTTCATTCCCCCAATCCCTGCCTTGAGGTTCAGGGGCTTGAGACATGTGGGAGAGATTGCCATTTAAAACTGTGACAAAAAATTGAATACTTCAGCTTTCTCCGTGTTGGTTGTCTCCAGCTCTCCTGTTTTATTTACAGGTGGGGTACATTTTCTTTGATATTCCTTTTCTGGCTAATGTACCTGTAGAAGCTCTTCTTATTACTCCTTGCATCCCTTGCCAAATTCAGCTCCAAATATGCCTTAGCTTTCCTGACCCAGTCTCTATACATCCAGGGAGCATCCATATACTCTTCCCAGGATACATGTCCCTAGTTCCACTGCTTGTTCATTTCCTTCTTACACATGACCAGGAAAGCCTTACTGATCCATGCTGATCTCCTGCCTTCCTTGCTCAATTTCTTACACATGGGAATCAAATTCTTTTGTGCTCTTAAGAAAAATGTGCTTAAAGAGCTGCCAGCCCTGTTCTGCTCCTTTATCTGTGATGGGAATTTTCCAGAGGGTCCCATCCACTAATTACTGAAACAATTGCAAATTTGCTCTCCTGAAGTTCAATGTCCCAACCCTACTCTTCACCTGGCCCATATCCCTCAAGACTGTGAATTCCACCAGGGCATGATCACTCCATCTCAGGCTACCACCAGTCTCTAATTATTTCTTCCATGTTGGTAAGCAACAGGTCCAGTAACACTTCTCCTCTGGTTGGTCTGTCTATCACCTGGATTATGAAGTTATCCTTGACAGAGTCCAAGAGTCTCCTGGTCTGCTTACAGCTTGCTGTGCTGCTTTTTCCAGCAGACGTCTGGGTGACTGAAGTCCCTGTCGCGGGTGAAAGTATTAACACGGTGATGGTTTAGCAGGAAATCTAGATTTATTAATAACTAACAGCAATTTATCATTACAAAATAATTCAGAAATGTTGAAAGAAAGAAAAGTGACTTATTTAGGGATTCTAAAATGACAAGATTCACACTAACTTACTTAATGGTACCTTAATTTATACATATATACATGCACATACATAAAACGTACAAACACACAGACAGAAACAAAAGTATCTGGATCCAGTAGAATGAAGTACGTACCCACACACCAATAAGCAGAGAAAGAACAGGTGAAAGAGAAGCTACCTCAAAGGAAAATTTCCCTCTCGAGTTTAGAGTAAATACAATGCCTTGGCATTCCTCAACGGGCGATAATTGAGACTCGAGTGGGTGGACTTTGCCCTGGCCTTCCATCAGCTCTGGCAGCAGATGACACCTTAAAGGTTTTGGTACCTGAGAGGCGTCCCAGCTCAGGGGAGATGCTGGTCACAGGCCCGCTGCGATCCAGGAGAGCTCAAAGGGTCTCCCTGTTGGTCACCATTTATAGGGTCCAAGATAATTGACTTTTGTCTGATACCTTCTGGTGCCTTCCAGCAGTTGCACAAGAACTCGATGAATGTGAAACTCTGTTCTTGTTCCCATTTGACCACATCCCAGGCACAGGTGTGCTAGGCCCTTAGGAGATGATGGGCCATTTTAACCATTTCCGAGCAATCGGGAGGGGCAGGAGCCAGGCTCGTTAAGGGGGCACCTTAACATTAGCAGTCCTTATCTCCACAGATTGGTGTATAGCTCGGGGGATGTGGGTGGAATCACACCTTGCACCAAGCAGCCCAACAAGGAGGGGCTGGGAAGGGTAAGAATTGCACCACCACAGTCCCCCAGGAGGATCAGAGACTGTGAGCATGATGTTTCCTGTAGATGAAGTAAGAACTCTTTGTCAACAGGCTCCCCTTGGTCAGGCAGCCTGTAGTAAACACCAACCACAAGGTTTCCTTTGTTGGCCCCTAAGTTTTACTCACAAGCTCTCAACCTGTTCATAACTGATTTTCAAAGACAGTTCTGTGCAGTCAATCCATTCTTTTACGTAGAGGACAATGCCCCTGCCCCTGGATAAATGGTTGATAAAGTAAGTGGAAAACTGGCCTAACCATTGGTCTCTAAGGGTTGTTATCAGCAGTAGAAAATCCAATTGGTGGTCTGTTACTAGAGGTGTCCCTCAGGGATTGATACTAGAGTCACTGGTGTTTAATGTCTTTAACAATAGTCTGAATGATAAGATGGAATTAATTCTCAAAACATTTTCAGATGATATCAAACTGGGGGGAGCAGTTATACCGGAGGGCAGAACTCCATGAAGTTCAAGAACAGCAAATGCCAAGTCCTGTACCTGAACCAGAATAATGCCAGTGTGCCCTTGCAACAGAGGTGGCCAACCACATCCTGGCCTGTATTAGCAAGCATGTAGCCAACAGGAAGTGATGAAAGGAAATAGAAGTAAAGTTATGGCTCCGTTCAGCCACTGTGAGACCCCATCTGCAGTACTGTGTCCCATCTGGGGATCCCCATGACAAGAAAGACATTGACATATATGAGCAAGTGCAGGGGAAGACCACCAAGATGGTTAGGGGGCTGGAGCACAGGGTGAGCTGGAATGGCTGATAGTGATTTGTTTGTTTGTGTGTACTTTTGTGTCTGTGTGTGCTTTTTTTTTTTTTTTTTTTTTTATTTTAATAAAACAGTCAAAAGCACTGGAACATTTTGCCCAGAGAAGTGATGGGATATTCATCCTTGGTCATGTTCAAAACATGACTCTACAAATCTTTGAACAAGCTCCTCTAACCTCCTCTGAACAGGAGATTGGACAAAATTACCTTTGGAGGAGCCTTTCAACTGCCATTATTCTGTGATTCTGTGATTGCTTAATATTTATAAACAGTGGAGAGACACTGGAGTTTCCAGAGAGTGAAAAGAACATCTGCTCTCAAAAGGTTAATTGCTTTCTACCAGAATTGTTTAATTATTCATTTACACTGTATCAGTTTTGGTGTCCAAATCAGAACTCTCTCATGTGTGGAAATGAGGGTCTTTTGCTTTGTCACTGAAGTATTAATTCTTCCACACAGCATGATATTTAAAAAAAGGCCTCTCTAATAATTCTTTTAGATGTTTTGTATTGTATGTATCATATGATATTATGCATAAAGCATAATCAGCTCAGACTGGATTTACACTGTCATAAATTCCTTCATGATCTACATGTTCTTCACTCTAGATGGCTGATGAAAGTTAAAACTTCAAGAGGCAAAAAGAGCAGCACTATTAACACTGCACTTAGATGATCCGATAGAGGCCAGACAGCGGTGTGTTAATTGTGGAGATAATTACCTCCCCTGTAATGCTTGCTGGGAAGATTTCGGGGTAGACGGCATAAAACGTATATGTGAAAGACCAAGTTTTAAGTGTTTTTTTTTTTTCTTTCATGGAAAACCCTATGAAATTTTAAGCTTTACTGTTCAAGAACAAGCAAAATTAAATGGGAATTAAACAGAAAGCTAGTGGAACATGGGAACTCCCGGACGGCCGAGAAGTTCTCCCAAAACCCATAGCTACCAAGATAATGCAGCAATTCCACAAGAAAACTCATTGGGGAACTCAGGCATTAGTGGATCAATTTGCAACTAAATACATGTGCATTGGGATATATGACATAGCTAAGCGAGTGATAGGGGAATGTCTGGTTTGTAAAAAGTAAATAAACACCAAATAAGAAAACAAGTATATGGGGGGGGGGGCGAGAATTGGCTCATAGACCTTTTGCAAGAATACAAATAGACTTCACCGAATTACCAGAGGTGGGAAGGTATAAATACTTATTAGTAATTATAGATCATTTAACCCAATTCGTAGAAGCCTTTCCCACAGCCCGAGCCACAGCTCACACAGTAACAAGGATATTACTTGAAGAAATTATACCTCGGTATGGAGCAATAGAAGCAATAGACTCAGATAGGGGTCCACACTTTGTATCCAGAGTAGCCAAAGACACTTTGGCTGCCCTGGGTACACAGTGGCAATACCACACTCCGTGGCACCCGCAGAGCTCAGGGGAAGTTGAACATATGAATGGAGAAATAAAAAAAAAAAAAACAAAAAACTTACCAAATTAATGTTAGAAACCAAAATGTCATGGGTAAAGTGTCTCCCTTTAGCCTTGTTAAATATCAGAACTCAGCCCCGAACCAATGTAGGCATTTCTCCCTTTGAAATGCTATATGGGATGCCCTATGATTTAGAAATGCCACCGGATCACCCCCAACTTGAAGAATTAAAGATAAAACCCTACCTGATACAGCTAATGGCAAGGGGGAAACAACTGCAGGCCCGGGGGATGGTAGTGCAAAGGCCTCCATTGGATGTGGCCATGCATCAAATCCAACCAGGAGATAAAGTACTGATCAAATCATGGAAAGAATCTTCTTTGACACCCCCGTTGGGGAGGACCCTATGTTGCTCTTATCACTACAGAAACTGCTGTTCGGACTGCTGAGAAGGGGTGGACACACGCGAGCCGAGTAAAGGGACCTATACAGGATCCGGCCTGGAAAGTGACCAGTCCTCCTGGGGATCTACGAGTCACCCTTCGGAAAACCTGAAAAAACTCTCTACACATTGTGGGATAAGAAGCTACGAAGGACTCGATGAGTGAGACCCTGATATTTTGTCCAATTGAAACTTGTATTTGTTTTCCCTTTATATGCATAAAGTGTAATGTATGTAAAGAAGGCTGGTGGATTCATAATGCACATGGAATAAATCTTCGGTCTAGTTGTAATCAGTGTTATCAATGAGAACGGAGATTAACTAATCAGGCCCTAAAAATTGAAGTAAAAATGGGAAAAATAATTGAAGATTCTAAAACTTGGTGGGAAATATTTACCAAAGGGATAAATCCCAAAATAGAGTGCACTCACCCTAATTGGCCTACTGAATATCACCCTCAGATCCTAAGGGTGATCTGTAGAAAGCAGATCCCCTGGGTCCCCTGTCGTGGACCTGAGGTTGAAGCTAAAAACTGGGAGGCCTACGTGTCCCGGAGCAGAGGTAAGCGTACCCCTGAAGAATACGGCTGCTGCCGAGAAGATGGAACACCCTGCTGCTCTAAGCAACAGAGTAGGCAGAGGAGGCAGAGACGTACTAAAGTGGGGAAGACTTTGCTACCCTACTCTGAAGAGAGAAGGACCTCTGAGAGGGAAGGGCCAGATAGGAGTGCCAAACAACCTGATACAAAAGAAACTAAGAGAAACTACACAAATTTATAGAATCCCACCAGCCTTCTATTGGAATTATTGGACAGCCTGGCTAGGTGTATTAATCACCGTGAATACACCACTAGGGTGAGCTAGAACGACTAACCAATTCCACCAAACTTTTGAACATACCCTAACTAACCAAATAGTATGACCCTGGTCAGACGCTTATTATAAACATACAGGACGTATGGGTGCAGATTTGTATGGGACAAAGTTAACAACCACCATAATAAATAATAACCAAACACTTCAAAAATGGGAAAATTCATCCCATACCTGAACAACTAAAAAAGGAGATGAGATACAGATAGGCTGCAGAGTATTCAATGTAAGTGTGATAACAAGCCGACACCCTTTGATTCAAACCGTCCGTCAGCCCCCTTTGACTCAAATCGTTATCAGAGACAAGACGGAATCTAAAATAACTCAAACCCGTTGTGAGTCAGAGGCCTGTTGGTATGCATTTACTGCAACCCAACCGGTGTCCATAGTTTGTTTGGAAGGGATCAGGTCAAGAGATCAAGCTATATCTTTCCAATTTCCATTGAACATACAGGAGGAAACTACAACTACTCCTACTCATACTGTTCCAACACAACCAACTGTCGTGCTTAACCCAAGAATCTTTGGAATTGAACCATATGCAATTAGAAATACAGGTCAACAACAAATGCTGTTTAACCCGGTGTGGTCTCTCAAACAAGTTGAATTGCTGATGCAAAATAATGTTTCAAACATTCAGCCAGCCTGTTCACCTTTCCTAAAGACTTCTTATGAGAGATGGACAACCTGGCTGCAAAAACGAACTCCTCACACGAAAAGAACGCAGAGGGACCTAACCGGTGTTTTGGGAACAGGATTGGGAGTTTTAAATAGTATTGATTCGGAGGTGATAATGAACAAGTTGACTACCTCAATTAGTGATTTAACTAATATACAACGACCTTTGCGATCTTCCTTATTGGCTTTGGGGGCTAACCAGTGGCTGTTGTCAAATATATTACCAAAAGGGGAAAAGGTAAATATAAAGGATCATGAATTGATTACAGATGCACTCAGCATGCTCCAAAATAACCTCTCTTTAGCTCTCAGCTGCATCCAGGCTCAAATATGGATGCAGTTGATAGCTACCTCAATTATAAGAGAAGGTGAAGAAGGTATTCTCCCTACTGAAATTCGGAGAATAATTTGGGACACTGCCACTGATTTTGAAAGGAGACTCCAATCCTGGTGGAACCTGGTAAACTTTACCTATGACCCCATCACAAACACAACTACTACCTTTATACTCACTATTTACAATGCCACCATATAGCAAATTTACTCTGTCATTGCATTAGGGCTGAATCACAATGGGACCATACTCTATCCTTCTGAGCATAGAGTATGGGCCCGAAAGGTAAACGAAAATTGGCAAACTGTCAATCTAGAGTCTTGCATTGTACGGCAACAACAAGGATTCATTTGTGAAGGCAATGCAATTGAGGCACAAGATATTTGTTTAGATACTGAACAAAATATTTGCCACTTTGAGGTCCATCCCAGTGAAAATCCTAAAACAGTACTCATATATATCGGCAAAGGTTGTGTATGTTTGAGGACGGTTTGTGAATTCTTAACCGTAGACAAGATCATAGTAGAGACTAAAAATTATTCAAATCTCTGTGTTTACAATTTCACAAAGATAATCAGATGTGACTTTTCCTATTTAGCCCCGATCATGTCTCACCAACTCCTACAATCCAATTATATGTTAATACATAATCTACAACCTACACCCATTGGAATGAATCTCACTTTGGTTAAACAGTTACTTCAACACAAAGACTTAGTTGAGATTTTAGAGAAAGTTAGAGAAAACGGACAGAAAACTCTAATAACTGTTCATCACAATGTGGAGGAAATACACCGAGTCTTGGAAAGAGCAAAAAGAATGCAGAACATAACTGGTGGGACACCCTTTTTGGATGGTCACCTACTACTACAGGCATCTTGAATAAGTTGTGTCACCCCATTGTGGTTCTCTTGATATTAGTTTTGATCAGTTTGACTTTGTCAATAATATTATATGTCATAACTTGGAGAATTATGCAGCGGGTAACATATCTGATGTCTGTCACCCGTCCAATACTCATTAAAACCAAAAACGACCAATTAGATGATGACTTTAAATTGAAAAAAACTCTCCTGTTAAGTCAACAAGAATTACAATGATTTGATGAACAAAATGGTAAAAAGAAAAAGGGGGGATTGTGATAGACAGTAAACTGTTTGTTCATCAAATTCCATTAAAGATACTGGGAGCTCGTGACATGTTATTCCATAAACTATGTAGACCTAAGCTTAATCTTAACTATTACACTGTCTAATGACTAACTGACTGCAAGTGCTTATCTAAGTTGAAATGCTGAAGCAAGGACTCCTATTGTGCAAAAGACTGAAAGGAGGGAGAAGGGAAGAAGGACAAAAGGGAAGTGTCTGTACTCTGTAAGATATAAACGAAAACTTTGTGAGCCACTCTCAGGAAAGCAGGAAATACGAGGAGTTGGTGACGCGAGGAAGACCCGGATGGAGCGACCCCCTAGCTGCAAAGTGCGCAGACGCAGAGTACGCCTCTCAGAGAGACCCAGATACCGGAAGGCGGAGGATATAAAAAAGACTGACCCTCGGGAAGTGAGTGCGCGCCGTTGGTGGAGCAAGGACTCCCCGGCCGCCCAGCGCTGTTTTGCTTGTTGCCGCTTGCTAAATAAACAATTGGAATTTTTATTGGCCCTGTCTCACATCAATTTGAGAATTTACTTATAACAGTGGCCCCCTGTGAGAAGCTTCTTGAAAGTTCCCCAGCTCCAACTCAGACCCACCTCTGGCCGAGGCTGAGCCAGTTAGTGATGGTGGCCGCGCCTCTGTGCTAACGTATTTAAAAAAGGGAATCTGGGAGGTGGAGAGGGGACTTGTGAGGAGGAATTACAAGGACACCTATGTGAACACCAAGGTCAGTGGAAGGAAGGAGGAGGAAGGGGGGAAGGTGCATTGGAGCAAACAGCCCCCCTGTATCCCATGGTGAGATGGCAGGGCCACCCATGGAGGTCACCAGAGGAGCAGAGATTCGCCTGCGGCCTGTGGGGGACCCCCAGGACTCTGTGGGAAGAAGAAGCCCCTGTTGTTGTAGCTCAGTGCTGCGAGGACTGCAGCATATGGAGGTGACCCACACTGGAGCACCTGGAGAAGAATGCATCCCATGGGGAGGACTCATGACAGAGAAAGTTTGTGGAGGACTGTCTCCCATGAGAGGGATGCCGTGTGGAGCAGGGAGAAGAATGCAGAAGTGTGCTTCCTCCCGCCTTGCAGGAAGAAGTGGTGGACTGACTGCACCCCCCATCCCCTGACCCTGCACCACTGGAGGAAGGAGGTAGAGATATCAGGAACAAAACTGAGCCCAGGAAGAAGGGAGGGGTGGGGGAGGTGTTTTTAAGATATGATAACTCTTCTCACTGTCCCATTCTGTCTGTTAAGTGTTGTTATCATTAGTATTTTGAATTAAAGTGATGTCCTTTTTCTTCCCCTAATGAGCCTGTCTTTTGCCTGTGACCATTAATGGGTGAGTCACCCCTCTCTGTCCTTATCTCCATTCCTGAGCCTTTTGATTAATTTTCTCCTCCCCAATGCTAGGGGGGGAAGGGTTGAGAGAATAGCTGCGTGGCGCTCAGTTGCTCTCTGGGCTCAAACCATGACAATATGTCTGTTTTATATTTACTTACCTTACTTTACTTACCTTTAAGGGGAAAAAAGTATTTTCAGTATGCAGTTCATTTGAAAACATGTACAGATCTGCTTTAGTGGGAGACAAACTGACCATCTGGACTTGAATCAGTTACTTAAAGATCTATGATGCTGTTAGAGATGACCTGCTTTGTTCTGCATAGCTGCCAGTAGAATAAGGTTCTCCAGTTTATGCTATGTTATAAAAGCCACACTATGCTTTTGATCTCTAAATACCTCTTAAATGGCTCTAAGCACTTATGTGTGGGTATGTGAACTGAGCTGAAAGTCTCCACTGATGGCAATTAGAAACTGGAAACAACATGCAGTTGTTTATTCACAGACCCTTAGTGCCACAGGGGGATCCAGAGCTTTTATGGAGACCATTCATCTCATGAATGTCAGAGGTTTCTGAAATATCTACACAGGGCTGGCAGATGTGATGTAGAACTTGATGAAGATCTACAGCCACAGCTGTAGCTACGGCTTCCTACAACTGGAGGCTTGGCAGGATAACCTCCTGTGACTGATTAGCAACCCTCTATAGTGGAAGAAGGCTCAGAGGAGCTGGGCACAGTGACATGCTCATGAAGATCACCAAAGACTATAGCAAGTGGCCACAGCTGTTGTAGAGAAAGCTGAACTTACTCGATACTACGGGGAATGGAGGGTTGGCCTTAGCTTAAGATAAATGTCTCCATCAGTTGAGTGGATCAACTGCTTATTTAAATGTCCTTCCCTGAGGTAATCAAAAAGTGTAAAGGTCTTTCTGAGACAGCCAGACCAGCATGGGGGAAGTATATACATGGCTCAGTCCAACCTAAAGTATGAAAAATGAACAACCGATAAAATGAACTTTGAAGAGAACAATGGGCTTCAGCTGCCTTCAATCCACATATTCCTTCCCAGCGAGGGGACACCCAGCGTTGTGACAGCGTACAGAGACCAATAAATAGGAATCGTGCTTGTATTGTGATTTAACTGTATATTGCAATTGCTGTGTTGTGTCTGTTGTGATTTCAGTACATTTCTTATCAACCTGTTAAATCAAAATCCCATGTAATGCCAAGTACGTTTGAAGAAGTAAATTTAGTATTAAAACATTAAACCTTTCCTGTCTGGAATATCTAAAATAACTGGTTCAGCATGTATTAGATTCTCGTACCTCAACACCTAACATGACAATAAACGCCTGTATTGAAGCAAGTGAATGCTGCTCTGTAGAGACACCATGCTTAAAAATAACCTGATTTTGGTATCTAAATATAGGTATCTGCATGTAGGTAACACATTTAAACTCCTCCATTTTAGTAATGAAATCTTGGAGAGGAATTCAGCTGAACCCCAAGCAGGCTAATCAGCTGAATCATGCTTTAACAGGACTTATTTCCTTTCCGTCAAGCAATGATTAAGCTTGTTATAATATCTAGGTGTCTAGAACACAGCAAAGACTGCTCTCTCAAAGCGCCTGTTGCTTTCATTTGACAACAGAAGGAGTGCAGCAGGCACATGGGGAAGGGAGTTGCCTCACAATGCTTTAGCTTTTTTAAAGAGTTAATATAAGCTGGAGGAAGTTGCTGTAGCTTTCCTTTGCAGTGAGAGAATATAGAGACACAGAAACCTCCAAAGAATGATTCTTTTCATTCTTAGATAGGTACTCAGTGAGCTAAGATGAATTACAATTTAAAAGTATCTGTCTTCATTGTTTAGGCAGTAAATATAGGCATTCATTGTTTAGGCAATAAGATCAGACTAAGCAGCTCAGAATGGAATAACTAGTCTAGATGTTGTACTCGGTCTGACAAGTATGGAGGTAATTTTCTTCATAGGTTGGGGGATGTTGGAGAAGTTGGGAGGGTACATAAGTTGCAAATCTGATCTGAACTGACCAAAAGCCTATTCCATGCAATATAACGGCATGCTCTGCAATAGAAATGGAGGGGAGGGTGTTTTAGTGGAAGGTACCCATTGTTTGTAAACTGGCTGGGCATTGGTAGACTTGTGTGAGACTGTGAGTGATTGTCTTTGCAACACATTTTGTGGTGTTGTACTTTTTCCTTTATCCTTCCTCTTTCCTTCCCTTATGAAACTACCTTTATCTTGATCCACAAGTTTTCTTGCTCTTGCTCTTTGTATTCTCTCCCCAGTCCTGCTGTGGGGTGCGGGGAGAAAGCAAGTGTGATGTGATGCTTATCTGTTGGCTGAGGTCAACCCACAGCAGATGTCTAATAGAATTGGAAGCACATTCTATTACTGGCTTTTAATAAATATAAAAAAATAAAAAGTAACTAATCTGACTAGATTTTTTTTTTCCAGAAATTTGTCCTTTAAATACAAATCTGAGGTTTCAGGTAATCGTGATTTTCCTGCCTAGGATTCTGAGCGAAATTATGTTCTCTTCTTCCCCAGTAGTTAAGGAGTTTCATTCAATCTTCAAATCCAGTAAAATACACATATTATATCAGTATGCATGTGTGCATAAGTGAATATTGTAGCATTTTTTTCTCTGATCCTAAGAATAGAAAATGTCATTGCTGAATATATCAAATAATCCTCTCATCTCCTCCTATATTTGGTCATGATCAGTAATCTTCAGATATGAAAAAGATTCTTGCAAACAGAAAAGAAATCGCAGTAAGACAGGAAGTCCCAAGCTTGAATTCTATTCTAGAAGATTCAAGTTAGGCAGTGAAAATTGTGAGCATATTGTAGGACCAAAAGAGATTCTGCAGAGAGATTTAAAATCTCCCTCATCTGCAAAGGAGTGCAATTTAAGTCCTGACATCAGTGACAATTGCATGGGTTGTTCAGGCATGACAACTGGAGACAATTAAAAACATGTGTCCTGTCACTGGATCCCAGGGAGAAGAGATCAGCACCTCCCTCTTGTTGTGGTTTAAGACCAGAGGGCAACTGAGCATCATGTGGCTGCTCATATATAAATATACTGCTCATATATCAATATAAAAAAGAAGCTGGGGATTGGAGACAAGGACAGGGAGGTCTCAGTCACCAATTATGGTGATGGGCAAAAGACAGACTCAGTTGGGGAAGAAAGAACATCAATTTAATTTGGACACTACCACCACCAGCAATTTACCAATCAAACAGCATAGGATAGTAAAAAATACAACCACATCTTGAAACCACCTTCCCCCACCCCTCCTTTCTTCCCAGGCTCACGTTTGCTCCCAATTTCTCTCCCTCCTCCCCACCAGCAACGCAGGGGCGCAGGTGATGAGGGTTGTGGTCAGTCCATCACCGTTGTTTCTGCCGCTCCTTCCTCCTCAGGGGGAGGACTCCTTGCACTCTTCCCTTGCTCCAGTGTGGGCTCCCTCCCATGGGAGACAGTCCTCCATGAACTGTTCCCATGTGAGTCCTTCTGAAGGGCTGTAGCTCTTCCCAAACTGCTCCAGCATGGACCCCTGTGGCATGGTGCAGCCCTCCCAGCAACAGACTGCTCCATCCTGGGCTGCCCTCAGAGTCCCGGCCTTCTCTGGGTGCAGCCACCTACTCCAGCATGGGGTCCTCCACAGTCCACAGGCAGATCTCTGCTCCACCAGTGACCTCCATGGGCTGCAGGGGCACAGCCGGCCCTCTCACCACGGGCTGCAGGGGAGTCTCTGCTCTGGTGCACCTCCTCCCCTCCTCCTCCTTTCTTCCACTGACCTTGGTGTTTGCCTAGGTATTTCCCTCACTCCTCCTTCTCCTCCTCTCAGGTTCCCCTTCTTAAATACATTATCACAGAGGCACTGCCACCATTGCTGATTGGCTCGGCCTTGGCCAGAGGTGGGTCCGACTTGTAGATGGGGAAGCTTCTAGCAGCTTGTCACAGAGGCTGTCCCTGTAGCCTCTCCCCCACTGCCAAAACCCCACCACACACAAACCCAGTATACCTCTCTCCTTCTTCAGGAGGCTGTAGAGAACAATGAGGTCACTCCTCAGCCTCCTTTTCGCTGAACTAGACAAACCGAGTCCTCAGCCATAGGACTTTCCTTCCACCATAGGACATTCCTTCCAGACCAACTGACTTTGTTGCTCTCCTCTGGATGCATTCAAGTACCTTCACATCCTTCTTAAATTGTGAGGCCCAGAACTGCATACAGTACTCAAGGTGAGGCTGCATCAATGCTATATATAGCAGGATGATTACCTCATAGGCATAGGAATGATCTCCTCTTCCTGGTATCCAACGTGGGAATGGTTCAAAGCTGCATCAGGGGAGGCTCAGACTTGACATTAGGAAACATTTCTTTACAGAGAGGGTGGTCAAACACTGAAACAGGCTTCCTAGAGATGTTGTTGATGCCCCATAACTGTAATTTTTTAAAAGGAATTTGGACAATGCTTTTAATAACATGCTTTAACTTGGTCAGCCCTGAACTGGTCAGACCATTGGACTAGATGTAGGTTATTTCCAACTGAAATATCTATTCTATTCTATTCTATTCTATTCTATTCTATTCTATTCTATTCTATTCTATTCTATTCTATTCTATTCTATTCTATTCTATTCTATTCTATTCTATTCTATTCTATTCTATTCTATATACTGTATGTTGGCCTTTTTTGCTGCGAGGCTGCATTGCTGGCTCATGGTCAGCTGCTTGTCACCCAGGGCACCCAGGTCCTTCCCTCCAGAGCTGCTTTCCAACTGGTCAGCCCTCAGTATCTACTGTACTCAGTTGCTGTACTCAGACCTCTTCTCATTACATATGCATGACAACACACATGCACACACACATGCAAACAAATGGATAGTTCATCTAGGACTGTGGTTTCCCAGTAGCAGGCTCTCAGACTCTGTCTCTCCAATATTTAGCCTCAAGGCCTATGGTATATCTAGTAGCTGCTTCCCAGACATGTCCTCTTATTTCCTGGTTACTCCAGCTTGAACCTCACTAATGTCATACACCTCAAAATAGAAACCACTTTCATTCAAGAAAATAATTAGGAATAAATTTAAATAAGAAGATAGGACAGACTGGTGATTAGACTCAGGACTTGGCCAGACAGGCATAATAATCAGTGATCTGTTTATACTCCACTGGCCCCTTTATCCCCTATTTCTTCTTTTTCCCCATGCTCCTCCGCAATTCACCTTGGTCTCTCTCTTTCTCTGGCTTTGGTCCTTCCCTTAAACATCACAAAATCACCTTAAAACATCCCATAGTAAGTTTTCCACAGTCCCAAAGTGCCCTTCCTCCTGATTCCATAGTCCTATAGCCCCTTCAGTCTGCATGGAGTTTGGGGGAATCTTCTGTGGTTGACTCCACCTGATGGATTTCACATCAGGGGCAACAGGCAATCATACCCCTTGGATACCTCTAGGAATAACCAATGCAGTGTGCTCTGTGTTCACTGGTTAAGTTACTAGGGGTCCTCTGTCTGTCATTGTTCCCCTGATATTTAACTGGCCTTGTGTTTATGGTGAGTAGCCTTTAACCATGCAAATCTAGCACATTACACCTGCTTTGTAACTGCTGCTCTGCAGGCAAAGGAACTTTAATTCTGTTGCCAAAAGTCACAAGTTTCTAGCCTCTTCCATTGTGGGAGTCTCCATTATGGCTCAAACTTGTCTCTAGCTGTCCCTCCTTTACTAGGCCTCAGGTTCTTGGTTCTTCGGGGTCTGAGAAATTCCCTGTTGTTCTTCTGTTTCTCCTGCTGACTGTGCAGTCTGTTCACCTCTTCCCACAGCTCCTTCATCTGGTTACTCAACACATAACTGAAACACACATCCTCCATGTGAAGCTATCATCATTCCCAGCCTCAGGGAGAGACACCAGGCACTCCTTATAGCCAGAGACCTGGATGCTTCTCCCGCAGGAATTCTGACTGGGTAAAGGTCTCTGATGAGTCAAGGACAGTTGGTTCAGATATTGCCAAAGATGCTGTCACTTGTTTCTCTGATCTGTTTATTCATATGCCTTGAATCCTGTACTGGTTAATACTTAGCCCAGAGGAATCCCAACAGAGACAGAAATGGCTGACTGAAATCCTTTCTTGCTATACATGCTTGCCATGTGGGTATGACTCCATAAGACAGTCCAATGTCTGCTAAGTTAATGCCAAATGAAAGCACACTGCCAAAATAATCAGAGGGAAGTTTCTTATCTTGTGAATAGCACCCATGGTGTATTTTCTTTCTGACTGCAGAAAAGTTCCACCATCATATAGATTTATGTAATAATGCAACTTTTGATTAATCAAAAGAAATTCTCAAATATGAATCTTCCTACGGATGTATGTATTGGCCAGAAGAAAAAATGTTCCATTCAAACCAAAATAAACCAGCCAATAATACAAACTAAAACTTTGTTTAATGAGTATCAGTTCATAAGCATTATTTTGGGAGCAATCTTTAGCTGATAAAGCTACTGCAATAATTTGTAATGTCACTGAACATAAAAAAGATCTTTGATGTTCCAAGCCCCCAGTCACCTTTTACTGGATCTGTCATGACATGAAACACACATCCATAAAATAACTTAAACATTATTAAGGAGTTTTAATATTCAAAAGCTACATAAGATACTGAAAATAATGAGGTGTTTGCTCATGGTTCTCCACATGCAGATAGACATGAAGAAAGACATGTCATAAGAAGGTGAAGGAGTTCAGTGCCATGAATATTGTTGGAAGACTTGCCTGGGTGAATAGGATGAGTCCTTCGATAGTACTTCCAATATGGACTAGTGGTGTTCTGCCTTTACTAATTGTAGTGGTTTAAACCCAGCCAGCAGCCAAGCACCATGCAGCCGCTCACTCACCATCTCCCACCCAGGGGATGTGGGAGAGAACTGGTGGGGTAAAGGTAAGGAGACTCGTGGGTTAAGATAAAAACAGTTTAATAACTGAAATAAAATAAAATAAAATAAAATAAAATAAAATAAAATAAAATAAAATAAAATAAAATAACATAAAATAAAATAAAATACAAATGGCTAATGCACAATGTGATTGCTCTCCACCCGATGACCGATTAACCAGCCCGTTCACGGCTAGTGATCCCAGAAAAGAGAAGATTGCAAAACCACAATCCTGGAAGCGAGAGCTCCAGCTTCCTGACCAACCCTCATCTATATACTGAGCATGACGTTATATGATATGGAATATTTCAGTGGCCAATTCGGGTCTGTTGCTCTGGCTATGCTCCCTCCCAGCTTCTTGTATGCCTGCACACTAGTAGGACATGGGAAGTTGAAAAGATCTTGATTTCTTAGCAACAGCTGTAAACGTCGGTGTATTATTAGTATTCTGCTCATACCAAATCCTATACTGAATCCAAAACAGAACTATTCTAGCTACTAAGAAGAAATATTAGCTCTATTCCAGCTGAAACCAGGACACTAATCTAAAAACTTACATTTTTTGGGGTTTTCACTGGAAAAAAATTGTTGTTCTACTTCAGAAGAATCCCAGGATTTACGTAACCTGCATGCAGATTAGATATTTCAGCAACAGAATGGGAAGTGAAAGGTAGAAAAATTCAGACTGACACTGTAGTCACTTTCAGTAGTCCTTCTAAAGTGTGATTCTTAAATCATGGAGACCTATATATTTCAGATCTCTTTGTAGCTGCTTGTGAAAGCTCATGTTTTACAATGTCTTAAAGAACCTGGATATCAGGTCAGAGTGTGGTACTGTGGATATATATCTAACTGAGGAGAGTGTTGATATTCTGGACAGCAGAGAGGACCTTCAACAGGCTGGAGAAATAGGCTGCCAGGAACCTCATGGGTTTCATCAAGGATGAATGCAAAGTCTGGCACCCAGATAAAAGTAACTCTATGCAACAGGACAGGTTGGGGCCTTATAGAAAAGCATCTGGGGGTGCAAGCTGAACAGGAGGTAGCACATCCTTGCATCAAAGGCAACCAAACACCTTCTCACTTCAATTAGTAAGATTGTAGCCAGCAGGGTGATGGATGTGATTTTTACGCTCTATTTGGCACTTGTGAGATTCCTGTTTGCAGTACTGTGTCCAGTCTGGGATTGCCCAGGGCAAGAAAGATACTGACATACAAACTGCAGTTAAGACTGTGAAGGGCCATCCCTGTCTTTTCTTACTACAGAAAGATAGCTGGGACACAAGACATTGGAGGAGAAACTGAGAAAGGTGGGTATGTTAGGAAGAGGAGGCTAAGGGGAGGTGTCATTGCTGTCTACACCTCCCAAATGGGAGTGTAATGACTATGGATCTAGACAGGTGAGGAGCAAGGACCACAGGTGGAAACAAAGGAAATTCCAGTTGGATACAAAGGATTTTTTTTTCTTTATCCTGAGGGTGGTCAGTATTACATTATCTGATGAAAGCCTGTCTGCACATCCACAGAGAAGTACAGAACACAAAGGAGCACAAGAGCAGATAGGGAGCACAAATAATAAAAAACCATGCTGGACTACTCCCAGGCTCATCATAAGGGCCATCAGCTCAGGAAAGACTCATCTGTACAAGCCCCGATGAGCACATGGGAGCCCAAAACAAGAACTCTGTGAAGAACAAGCACCTTGTACAGGCCCCTCCCAGGGCTGTCCCAGCAGACTGATCAGCCCATGTCCAAGTGTGACACCCATCAAGAAGAGTCATCAAGAGCAGCTCTCCAGATCATCTTTTGGAATAAGAGGGGTCACTGCCTAGCAGTGTGGGACACACCAGATTCAGCTATGGGACCAAGGGAGGCCTGGTGGGCTCTGGTGTGAGAATGTCAGTGTGTCTGTATGGGCAAGAGCATGGGGAGGTCGGCCATGGGACCAAAGGGACCAAAGCAGTCCAAGCCAGCTGCATGTGTATGTTTGTGAAGATCTGCTGGAGTAGGACTGTTGTCTCAGGGAGTCTTATGTCTTATGCCAGCAACTGGGGAGACAGGGAACCAGGGCCATCTACTGGACAGATTGAGTGTCTGAGCCTGACTGCTGGAGGGATACACCTTCTACACGTGTGTATACACACATATACATATGTTCTCACTGGTACATATCCATTCTCCTCAGCGAGAGAGGGGAGCAGGATGGTGCTATGTTTGGGTGGGTACTCTGAGAGTCTGTGATCTGTGTGGCCAGCCATGTATATGCGTGTATAAATGTATACATGTTTATATGTATGTATGCCTGTACATAAATAGGGGGTGTATATGTGTGCTCTGTGTGCCTGTGCCTGCTGGCAATACAACTTCAGCCTTGGGGACATGGAGTCGGCATGGAGCCTTGTCTCTCTCAGGCTGTTAAATCCAGCATGATATATTTTTCTCTAACACTCAAAATATTGGAACTTGTGCCTAGAGAGGCATATATCCTTAGGGATACTAAAAACTTTACTGAACAGGTCCCTGGGAAACCTGACCTAGTTTGCCCTGCTGTGAGTAGGAGTTCAACCAGACAACCTCCAGAAATCCCTTCCAACCTAAATTATTGTTTTATTCTAAAATTAATATGTTTGGGATCAACCAGAGATACTGCATTCCCAGCATCCTCTTTGGGTTTCATGATAACATTTACTCTCTAACATGTAGGACATCTGCTGTAGTGTATTTCTAGCAGGATCATTTACAGTTTGCCATATAAATGTTCCTCATATCAATCCCATTATTAATGACTGGTCTCCAGTTTGGAGTGGATGAGGACAGGGGAAAGATTTTTTCAGAATCCCTTTTCTAGAGACTCTGTTGCAGCTAAAAGTAGCACTGGATGTCAGGAAATTAAAATCAGCTCTTACAATCCTTCTCTGATAAGACTTGATCATATCTGCTAACAGTGATCTGAAATCAGTCAGGGCACTGCCCAGGCTTTGGCAGATGGTGCCTGGGTCCGGATGGAGGTTTAGGAAATTCTAGGACACAATAGTTACAGACAGCTTGGAAGTAGATATCTAATTTAATAGTGTAAAATATGTTAGCTTTAGAGATGTGGCTCTTTGGTATACCAGTTGGTCTCCAAGCTAGACAATGGTCTTTGGTACATTTTATTTACTAGCATAGACTCCTTAACATGTTGACACACTGGTGCATCACCACTAAAAAAAACCCAGAGTAATTCTTTCTGCTCCAGGGAAATACAGTTCCCAAAAGGCCCTGTTTTCCAATTGCAAGCACTCTGCAGATGTCTCAGATACCCTGAGGCATCTAAATGGCTGTAGATGCCTTCCTGTAGGTACCTGAATGACTCCTGTATATCATTCACAGCATCCCACGTAGAGTGAGTCCTAACCAGTGATACTCTCAGTCCTGCAACCCAGTGTCCCGTCATGAACAGCCGCTCAGATTTTGGTATATGTACTGTCTTGGGAAAATCCTCCTGTAAAAGAATCAGGTCCTTTGACAAAAGAAACTAAATAGCAGAGCTATTTGTGATTTGTACAAGGATGAACAACAGATAACTTGTGTCTTATAATGATATTTTCTCACGCACACATAGTGTCTGTAATAGTCTTACTTCTGATGCATGCTGCACTGAGTGAAAGGAATATTGGTCTTTTTTATTTGTGAGAAAGTATATGGAGAGTGTGAGTCCAAAATGGTCCTCTGTTCCTAGAGCACAGATGGTATGAATTAACCTATCTGCTCTGAAACAGTCATTCTTGTGCTAACAAGCAGTTTATTTTGACTTGGGACAGATCAGGAACTAACTGCAGGGTGTCAGTGTTCACAGAGATGACTGAGTCTCAGGAAGACCTACTCTGAGAAACACCTATGAGCAGGATGCATTTTAGACACAGGGCAAATAACAGCAGGGTTTGGACCTGAGATTTCCCCACCGATATTAAAAATATCTTGAATTTGCCTCAGTCTGAGTTTCTCCAGCTCTTCCCCTCTGCTTTTGCTCACATCCTTTTCTTCTTGTCCTCTCTTCCCAAGACAATGAAGTTTCTTTCCAAGATGCTTGGTGCATTCATCCCAAGGCACTAGAGTTTCACCAAGTTTTAATTAGGCCTTTGTGTTTAGCTGAGTCCCTCCCAGGGGAGGCACTGGGCTGTAGAGAATTGGGGAGAGGGCCAATCATCAGTTAGAAAAGTTTTTAATCTCAGGAGTGAGTCCAATTCCCGAAGTTCTTGTTAGCTCAGATTAATTGCTCTTAGTTTTTTATTGAATGTAAATATTTCATTGTCTGAAGGAAAGTCAGGATCACATCAATCCAAGTCTAGATGAGACTGGGAACACTGGTCTCTTTGATGTTACACCCTTGTAACATCAGAGCTGGAGAGAGTCAGGGTTCTTCTAAAACTTCTGAACAGCTCCAGGGCCTGTCAGGACATTGCACTGGGGTCACTGGGCCACTGCATGCAAATAGGGCCTTGCTTAACCCTGCCCAGAGAAAGCATACTCTTATTTAACAACTCCCCAGAGCAAGGACCAAAGGCAGCAAAAATTGCTTCCCTGGAAGGGACAGAGATCAGAGATAATATTGCTGGGTGGTGTAAAATGCTTTAACCAAAGCTAATGCACTCCTCCTGAATTAGGCTCAGAAGTTCAAAGCCACGTGCTCCAGTGTAAAACAAAAATATCTCCACTAGAATGAGCAGGTCAGGATGTCCTCTAGTATCTCCTAGTGTAAAACAGCAATGAGTGCCCTGGAAACCCTCAGACTAAACCTCCTCTTTCTCACCATTACTGGTACAAAAATTGCTCCTTTCCTATCAATGTGCTGATTCCCTTTTTATAGCAGAACCTACAAGTAAACATTAAGAGAGTGAGAGGGGAATGGGACCATACCATTCTGAGCTACAGACTCTTTCCCCTTTCTAGTCCCAAAGCAGTGCTCTGTCGAAGTATAGCCAATGCATGACATAGCAGGACCGGGCAATAACTTTCCGTCTATGCCCGATTATAGTGGTCAAAGGAGGCTACCATCTGAAAACAATTAGTGACCTACATGACATTTACTGGTAAACCTCACCTGTGCTCCAAGCAAACAGGAGTCCAGAGTTTTAGACCAGTCTGACAGACACCTGTACTCCAGTAACTCAGCTTGTTATTCAAGCCCTGAACCTTTTGCTTGAGTGTGCTATTCACCGCACTACTTGTCACAGCACATTTCATACATATTAAACTGTTGCTCTGTCTTGGGTTAGCCATTCTCTCCTTTATCCATGCTAACTGTTGTCTTAACCATGTTATCCACACTCCAGTCTGATGTTATCTCACTGCTGTCTCCATCTCCTCAGGACATCCCACTCCCTCATTTGATCTGTTGTAGCAAATGCAGTTCTTAGTTGTCTGACTTGTGTTACCCACCCTTGGTGTACCCTGCTCCAGCTGCTGTCTGAATCAATGCAGTACCCTTGCCTGGCCTATTTACAGTGCCCCATTGCCAATGACTTCGTCTGAACTAATCCATTCCCCATTGACTCTAACCATTTCCCTAGCCCACTCTATTCATTTCATGCTATTTTATCCGACTGCCCCAGCATGGCCTGACCATTATGCTCCAGCTATTGGCCTTGGACATATTCTTTATCCTTCTGCCTTCGTACTGTCCACACTACCACACTAACTCTGCTCTGGCCTTATCCATTTTCCATTCATTCACTACCTCAGTTCAGCACATCTGAGTTAACCTATTGATGTGGCCTTTTCCACCCCTGTCAAAACAGATTCTTGTCTAGTGAACACATTTGATTCCTGTGTCATACCTGACCTTTGACCATAAATCACTGTTGCAAAATTCCCCATATGTTATTCTGTTGTACTGACTTGGCCTATCCACTTTGAAGTCTGCCTTTATCCCTCTCCAGCTACATTTACCACACCACTGACAGCTGCTACTTCATCATGCATCATGGCCTTTTGAATAAGAACTTCAGCCTTCAGAGGCATCTCAACCATCTTCCCTTGTGCTGTACATCCTTACTGGCCTTGCCCTGCCAAGCCATGTCCATTTTTGCTACCCATTACTACAGCTGAGTCCATCATAGTTCCATGGTGGACTGAAATACCTCTTCCATGCTTTGGTTCTTCCATTTCCTCCTATCCTTTAGAAAATCAAACTGGATTAAAACTGACTGAAATCAAGGTCTTGTTCAGCAAATGGAGCTATGACAGTATCAGCTGTGTTCTGCTTTATTGATAACCACACATGCAAAACCCTTTGTAGTTCTTTATCCACAGTTTTCAGTGTGCATCTACAATGTGATCCTCCTGATGTTTTGTTGTGCAGAGAAAACTGTTCCCAAACTCTGTAGACACAGATTATGAAAATGGCCTTGAACATACATGTATGAGGTTACCAGGAGTATGAAAGAGGTACTAGTTGCTTGAACTGATGGTCTAGGGCAAGCAGAAGCATAAGTGCACGGCAGGAAGAAGTGTGTGTGTGGAGAGTGCTCCTGCTGAAACCCAGCAGTATCTCACTTGCAGAACACAGTCTGTTCCAGCTTTATGAGATTTTAATCACATTTCAAAGTGTGTCCAGATTTGCCTGGGAAGACAGACACAGCAAAGGATCTTTGATGAATTTAACTGTAGGAGGCTGTAAGATTCACCTTGGCCTATTCAGAGTACCTACATTAAACCACTCTCCCAGGCTGGCATTTTAGATGCAACTGACTTTCCTGATCACATTTATCAATATCAACACACTGCTCTCTTCTGGCTTACCCAGTATGTACTGCTGTTTGCTCTCCTCCCCATGTGTTTTGACATAAGCCTTGCCTCATTTCTCAGTTGTGTATTATGTTCTGGCTTGATGTCCTGAATATAATTCACAGCCTTTCCTTAGCTTGCTTCATCACATTCGACATTACACCACTCTGTAGACTAGCAGCATCTAACCCATTGCCTGATCTAGCACTTTCTTGCCATCTGCTACTCGGGTATGGTCGTTACTTGCTAAGCTACTGTCGGTCCTGGTTATGACATGGTTGAACCATGTGAGCACATAGCCGTCTCTCTGACCTGGACCTCCCCTCTTCACCCAGACCCCTGGTATGTTACATTCATGCCAAGCCCATCCCTCAGGCTCATTCAGTCACCAATAATTTCCAGATGCCTGGCAGCAAAGCAACATCTTTGACCTAGTACATCCATAGTGACTCTCAGCTGCTTGTTATCCTTTCTGCTGGGTAACCCAGGTGTGGCAGGGCTAGGGAAGATTACTTCAGGCTGGTGCTTTCTGCTGTTCCTGCTGGCTCACAGGCAAGAACTACCTTGCAATGAACGCTGATGGGCAGTAGATGGAAGCATTAACCTGAGTATGTGCTGCAGGCACCATCTCCAGAGACAAGAGCGCCAGCTGCTAGAGCTGCTACTGCAGAAGGGAGAGTTGGAGTAGTAGGGGGGCAAACAAGTTCATCAGACTTGCAGAACTGTGCCACAAGCACTGCTGGAGTTATTTCTGAAGATGTCTCAGTGTACAGCTGGGAAATTTGTTGGCTGTGAAGAACAGTGTGTCCACAAGATTGACCTTTGTTTCCTTCCTTAGCTTGATTCACTTTTGCATCACAGCTAACCCAGTCTGGCTTCATATTTTGCCCACTATCCCAATCTTTATGAATGTTGCCCTATTGTGGTACATTCATTTTGACTCATTGTCTAGTCTGGTCAATATATATTTTCTTAGAAGCCTGGATATCCCATGCCCTAGTCTTATCAAACCTGACCACAGCCGAATATCTCTGTTTAGAGACCATACCTTCCGTCTTAAACCACTGATCTATCATGCTATAGACTCATCCATACGTCATAACACACTGCTCCATTCTGATTCATACTTGTCACTGACTTTCTGGTCTGCTCTGCCTTACCAGCCTGATGCTTACCCTGTTCCACCCGCTGCAATACCCTGACACAGCCAGTCCTTCTACATTCACCAGCTGGACTGACCTGGTCTGTTAGTATTCCACTACCCTGAACAGGTTCAGCTACATGCCTTTTCCTCCCCCAGGTGCTGATGAAAATACACAGCCCCCTGTTCACTCAGTTCCTTTTGTGAGAAAACTGGCTCATGCGTGGGAATTCTTTTGGATGCATCACACTGAATTTCCTTCAAATACCTGGCTGACAGACTCCACCAGAGAGTAAGCCTGACCTCTGAAGGTAGCAAGCTGTGAGTCCTGTCTTATGTTCCCTGCCTACAGATCCACCTGCTTTTCAGATTCCTGCAGACAATGGATAAAGAAGCTTGTAATGAACCTGTATAGGCTCTAGGTGGAGCTTATAACCTAAAATATGCAAGAGGCAGCTAATGTGCTAGCTGTGAGATTTATTTTTCCAGGAGAAGTTTACATAGGAGTCTTTGTTCTCCTTCAAAAAGTCCAGAGGCTTCATGAGCCTTTGTCTTACAGGGGCCACCCTCTCTTAGTGTCAGGTGTTAAAAGCCAAAGATTTCTGAAGGTGGCACAACTTTTAATAAGGAAACCAACAAACAGAAAATTTATTCCCACTGGGAGCATGGAGCATAATGTATACTGTTGCCTTGTCCTGGTACATTCAGTTTAACAAAATGACAGAACTGGCCTACAATAGCCCTTTGATTTGGTGTGTTGAACCCTAATGCAATTCCTGGCCTTGACAGATCTTACTAAGACATTACACAAACATGGTTCCAAAAACCAATCAACTGCCTGACCTCATTCAAAAGGAAAGAAAAAGGGGAAAAAAAAAAGAGACTACTTCTATATCTTTGCCCACTCCTAATAATGTAGCACCTTGGCCCAGTATATGGAACTTATTGTGATGATCTGAGTCAGCCCACCCAGGGTACACTAGTCCCTATCCTGTCTATCTGTAGTCAACACACTTCTCTAAGGAAGTTGATTAATTTAAGATAAAGGTTTAATTGATGAGTTGGTTAATTAAAAGGATATGAAGCAGGTCTCTGATGTCCATTACTATAATCTGGGGCTTCTTTGGTCTGGAATTTTACTCTTGCCTTTCCAGAAATGGGGATAGCTTGTTGGCCCTAAAACAGATTGAACTTGGATCTGCTCTTGAGGAGTAATCTGTCTAGTCATGATTGAAGGTCCTCCAGGCTAAGCATGGGTGACTTGGGACAAAGTTTTTCTAAGAAAGAGCTCTTAGTCAAGATATTCTAGCCCTATATCAGTCTAATTATAGGCAGGGTAAAAATCATAGCATTGTTATTATGTGTGCAGAGTATGAGTGCAGAGAAAACAGTGGAGCTATCTTGATTGCATTAACCTGATATTTTCCCTCATGAGAGTAAGGACAATGGGATCTGGATATCTGGTACCCATTCTCTTCCTTGAGTTCAAAATTATTTACTTCTTATTTGAGTCCTGATGGAAGCAAGAACTGTGAGATTAGTTCAAAACTATGTCCTGGTCTTATCTATAAATTCTATCTTTCTGCTCTGGCCTGGTCCTATTTGTTACTGTTTTTGTTCAATTTTAATCCATCAGGGCTAAGTGTCAAGTTTGAACACCTGAGTCTAACCCACTATTCTTATGTGTCAGTCAATTGTTCTACTCATTTCTTGCTCAGATCCATCACCCTTAGTTCATTAGTTCAGTTTGTTCTGTCCATTTTATGCTCATGGTCTCAATCTGGTTCAAACCTGTTGTTTCACTGACGTCTGCCAAACCCAACAAAACAAAATACAGTCTCCTCTGGGCTGACTTATCCATGCCCAGTTCCTATCCACTCTTCAAGAAAACAAGTACAGCAAGATGGAGAAAAAAGGTAGGAATGTGAGAGCAGTAGATTTTCCATATTATCTGAACTTTTGATTTTATAAGAACATCTTAACATATGAACATAGACACTTGGCTCTCATTCATTCAAGTGAAATCATCTATTTTCCTCTTACAGGGACCAGCAACTTTGTCAACCCCATTGAGGTATGCTGGGTTACATCAGTGAGATCTTAGCCCACTCATGCCAAAGAAGTAGTAATAATATACCTCAGAGATACTACTAATGTATTTCAAGAGACCTACTCTACCTAATTTAGATCACACGAGCACTTAAGTACAAAGACACTAAGGGAGTGACAGCAATCTACTCTGTCTCCCAGTCTAAGTCATAATATCCTGACACATATTCAAGCTTGGTGGAAATCTAGACATTTGCAGATTCAATGTGTACAAGCACATGGAGCTAAAAAGATACCAGACTTTTGTTCTAGACAGTTGGGACTACTAAGGAACCTAAGGACATGAGGAGACTGGCTTCATTTTGCTTCTTCAATTCTCTTTTAGGCTCTGAAATGCATCCTGGTTGAGCCTTATTCCTAGATCAGCAGCAATGAAGACTTTCTGGACTGTTCTAACCTGTCCTTCACTTTCTGTCCTGGGTTCTTTCTCCCACATTACCTCAATGTAACTCACTCTCATATCCCAACTCACTGTCTGGCCTGACATGGTTATGTTGTTCTTGCCTGGCCTCTCAAGCTACTCCATGTGGTCTACATATATCCTCATTACTAGGTCCTTATAGCTCTTCCTGTAGAAGTGGTTGAATAGACCACAGGAGTGCATTACATATCCATAACCTTGTCCATCTCTGATAATGGAAGGCCTTGGCCTTGTCAACACATTATGACCTGTTAATGTGTGTCAGATTGTCCAGAAAGCTAAACTATATTAGCCTTTAGAGACTGACTTCTGTTTCCCAGTGGTGCTAGATTTCACACCAGATATCAGCTACAATTTATAGCAACTATCACAATCTTTTAAATGTAGTTGTCCAGCCAGTCTTCCACCCACTGTATCATCCAGTCATGGATATGACTGGACATGGCTCCATAACCTTCATGTAGACTGTGATAAGGCTGCTTTTCCTATGATTCCCTGGATACTTCCTGCTCTTCTTTCAAATGGGAATAACATTTGCCCTTTCTAGTTGTAAGGAACCTCTTCCAACTGTCATGACTTTTCCAGAATGAGCGTAGCCTCACAACAACATTGGCCATCTCCCACAGTACCCTCAAATGAGACCAATGTGGTGTTGTAGACATGTGTATGTTCAACTGTCCTAAGTGCTCCTGCATGCTATCTTTCTCTCCCGTAAGTAATGCTCCACAGGTTCTGCTAGTAAGCTGTAGGACCACAGAGTCATGAAGGCAGACCTTACTAATGAAAACAGAGGCAAAATCACAATTGAATTTTTGCTGCCTGTGTCATTTTAGAAGATCTTCCTATTGCTTTTCACAACACTTGCTGGTTTCAGTTGGGTAATTTTACTTTGTCTTTCCAGCTGTCCTGGATCCCTTTGATGAATTATCAGGGCTATCTCCTTTGAGATCCTGAATAAGCAGACATCTGATCTCCTGAAGTGCAGGACTGTGATTCTATTGTTTGCTTTACTCATTTGCTCTCAGGATTTTAAACTCCATAACCTCATGGACTCTGCAGCCAAAGTTGCCTTCAGCCTCCACATCTTTGACCAGTTCTTCTTTCTTTGTGAGCAATGAGTACAGCAGAACACCTCACCATAGCCGTTTTTCATTGCCTGTAACAAGAAATTGGTTTAAACACAATAGTCAATAATACAGTTATAATGTAGACATAATTCTAGTTGTAAATTGTATAGTTAATATAGGTGTCTATGTATACTGAATCATGGAATCACAGAATCTTTTAGGTTTGGAAGGGACCTCTTAAGACCGTCTAGTTCAACCCCCCCTGCTCAAGCAGGGTCAGCTAAATCAGGTTGCCCAGGACGATACCCAGTCAGGTTTTGAGTATCTTCAAGGTCAGAGATTCCACAACCTCTCTGGGCAACCTGTTCCAGGCTTTTGACCACCCTCACAGAAAAGTGTTTTCCTGTATTCAGATGAAATTTCACGTGTTTCATTTCATGCCCTTTGCCTCTTGTCACATCACTGGACACTACACACAGGTAAGATACACTGAGCTGCCTTTTCTCCAGGCTAAACAACATCAGCTCTCTCAGCCTCTCCTCATATGAAAGTTGCTGCAGTCTCTTAATCATCTTTGTGGCCCTGTGCTGAACTCAGTCCAACAGCTACACATCTTTCTTGCACTGGGGAGCCCAGAACTGAACATAGCACTCCAGATGTTTACTCATCAGTGCTGAGTAAAGGGGAAGGATCACTTCCCCTGACCTGCTGGCAATGACCTTTCTAATGCAGCCCAGTATGTTGTTGGCTTTTTTTGCTGAGAGGGTACATTGCTGACTCATGGTCAGCTTGTAGCCCAGGACCTCCAGGTCCTTCCCTGCAGAGCTGCTTTCCAGTTGGTTGGCCCTCAAAATGTACTGGTGTCTGAGGCTACTTCTCCCCAAATGCAAGACTTGGTATTTCACCTTGTTGAAATTCATGACATTCCTCTATACGGAGTATGTATATAATATATATATATGGGAAATTACAGGCCTGTCAGCTTGACGTTGGTGCCCGGGAAGCTGATGGAGCAGCTCATCCTGAGCACCATCACTCAATGCATGTGGGACAACCAGATGATCAGGCCCAGTCAGCGGGATTATGAAAGGCAGGTCCTGCTTGACAGACCTGATCTCCTTCTACGACAGGGCGACCCGTGTATTGGGTGAGGGAAAGGCTATGGATGTTGTCTACCTTGACTTTAGTAAGGCCTTTGACACCGTTTCCCACAGCATTCTCCTGGCAAAACTGGCCGCTCGTGGCTTGGATGGGCACATGCTTCGCTGGGTAAAAAACTGGCTGGATGGCCGGGCCCAGAGAGTTGTGCTGAACGGAGTTAAATCCGGTTGGTGGCCGGTCACTAGTGGTGTCCCCCAGGGCTTGGTGTTGGGGCCACTCCTGTTTAACATCTTTATTGATGATCTAGATGAGGGGATCGAGTTCACCCTCAGTCAGTTTGCAGATGACACCCAGTTGGGTGGGAGTGTTGATCAGCTCGAGGGTAGGGAGGTTCTGCAGAGAGACCTGGCCAGGCTGGAGCGATGGGCTGAGGCCAGCTGGAGGAGTTTCAATAATGCCAAATTCTGGGTGCTACACTTGGGCCACAACAACCCCCAGCAGCGCTCCAGGCATGGGGAGGAGTGGCTGGAGAGCTGCCAGTCAGAGAGGGACCTGGGGGTGTTGATTGACAGTCAGCTGAACATGAGCCAGCAGTGTGCCCAGGTGGCCAAGAAGGCCAATGGTATCATGGCTTGTATCAGCAATAGCGTGGCCAGCAGGGACAGGGAAGGGATCTTACCACTGTACTCGGCACTGGTGAGGCTACACCTCGATTACTGTGTTCAGTTTTGGGCCCCTCACTCCAAAAAGGACATTGAATGACTCAAGCGTGTCCAAAGAAGGGCAACGAAGTTGGTCAAGGGTCTGGAACACATGTCGTACGAGGAGCGGCTGAGGGAACTGGGGTTGTTTAGTCTGGAGAAGAGGAAGCTGAGGGGAGACCCCCATCACCCTCTACAGCTACCTGAAAGGAGGTTGCAGAGAGCTGGGGATGAGTCTCTTGAGCCAAGTAACAAGCGATAGGACAAGAGGTAATGGCCTCAAATTGCGACAGGGAGGGTTTAGACTGGATATTAGGAAGCATTTCTTTGCAGAACGGGTTGTTAGGCATTGGAATGGGCTGCCCAGGGAGGTGGTGGAGTCCCCATTCCTGGAGATATTTAAGTGTAGGGTCGACATAGTGCTTAGAGATACGGTGTAGTTGGGATCTGTCAGTGCTAGGTTAACGGTTTGACTAGATGATCTTCAAGGTCCTTTCCAACCTAGATGATTCTGTGATTCTGTAAAGGCCATTCTCAGTTAAGTCTTCTGTGGGGGCAGACTTCCTCAGTCTCCCTTTGTCTAGACACAATTTGGACCTGAGTCTGCTACGGCTACGAATCTAAGGAGGAAAATTATCACCTGTCACTGTAAGAGCAAGCTGTAATAACTCTGGTGTAATCTACTGCTTTGGAAACAGATACACCCAGTGCCAACTTCAAGGAATGAGAAGCAGAGATTTATGAGGAAAGGAAAGAAACATCCTTTTTTAATGAAAGGCTCCTTCAAACTTCCAGAGTTAAGTAAGTTGCAAAGTGCAGTCTTCTGAGGTATCCTCAGAAATGTATTTGTGTAGATATTGCAGATATTAAGAAGAAAAACAGAATTCAGGAAAAAAAAATGCCCTGAAGTGATCAGGGTCTTTTAATTTCTTTATCCTGCTGTCTTGGATTTCTCTGATCCTTATGGGTCCCTTCTGACTTGAGATATTCTATGATTCTATGTTGAAAATATTCATTGACTCAGACAGGTTCTTGATAACCCAAGTCCCTGGCTTGGCACATCAAACTCAGCTCACTGCCTTCTCTTCCCTCTGTATTACCTTCACTGGTTAATTCTAACTAATTTCCTGTTTTTCCTTAGCCATGCTGAAGTAGTTTTTTATTTTAAATCAGAGCTGATATGATGCAAGAAGAATATATTGGTCTGTGAGAATCACATGTTAAAAAAAAAGTGTCTTCATTCTGTCTGTACCTCAATTTCTGGCTGATATTTGGGTCCAGATTTTCTGTTTTGTGTACATTCTCTGTGTGAGTGGCTCTCACTTTGGCATTGGTCTGGAGTGAACAAGTACTTTGGGAACTCTGACAGAAAGAAATGATGGAGCAGAAAGATGGACCAAAACCCACCTCTACAATTCCTGGGGACACCCCTATCTTGATTTAGATCAAGGCAAATTCTTGGACACATTAGAAGAATTTATAGCAGGTGTCTCTAAATTGAATGATCAGTTCAGATTTTCCAAAGTTGCAGCAGTAAATTTAAATTAAGAACTGGGAACAAAGTTCAGAAACTCCAAGCAAAATGACAATACACCTGTCCTTTTTCAAGTAGACTGATGTTGGCTAAGAACCTTGTTGCTGGCAGGTCCTAGTCATCTGGTACTCCTTCATTCTCACATGCTTGCAAGGATCTCTGAGTCACAACAAGCAGCTTCATTGACCCCACTGGAGCTGTTCTGGTGCTCATCATGACATCTATTCCCAGCAATATCAAAGAAATAATATCAAGTGTATTCTGAGCATTAGACTTGTGGCAATTGACACAAATGCTATGCCTCTAAAGGCAATGAATAATGCTCATTTACTGCAGCTGGAATTCTCACCATTAAAGTCAATTAACCAGGAAGCCCTGTGTAAATCCCCATGGGATTATGCCGTCTGCTTTGAATTTGTGATTTCACTTTTCATTTGCAGAAATACTAAAAGCAGCTGTTTATACCAAGAACTGCTATTTCCAAAGAAGTGAGATAATACTTTTGTGTCTATCGGTCCATTTCTGCACTCGTTTAGCCATCTGAAAATAAGCTAGGATGTTGTCTTGACTGATTAACTTTAAATGCTTTTACCCCCCAATGTTGTCCCATCATCTCAGTATTTTTGACAATCATCATACATGGCCTGGCCTGGTGAGGCCATCTGAACCTAGGAAGTCCTATCTTTACTCATACAGGATAATCCACAGCTCTGACCTTTTCTACCTCTAACAGTGCAGTACCATGTCTTTGCCCACTCATCATTTGGACTGTTTACTAGAACCTATGTGCCTTCAGGGTCATCTCTTTATATGAAACACCACTTGGGCTCTACCTTCACACAAGAGTGCTGGAAATTTCAGAAGAGCCAAAGGAAGAAAGGAGCCCCCATTCAATTCCCAGTCGGCAGCTGTATATTTGAACACCTCTGCAGAAGGCCATGTCCAGGCTAAGCCTGGTTCACAAGGAGAAAACAAGCCAGCAATCCCTTTGGTCACAGTTTATGCCTGGTCCTGTTGCTACAAGTCTGGAAAGAAATTGTCTCATCAACCTTATGGGAGCAGGTTTGGCTGAAGGCCTAGATCATGTTACACTGAGTTGCTATAGAGACAGAAATTGTGTTACCTCTTGCCACTGCTACCACAAAGACTGTGTTTAAAGCTAGGACAGATGGATTTACGTCTCCTCTCAAAACCACATTTAGTTATGGTAAAGAATGACCTGCAGCACACAGCTTTTTCTGGTATCAGCTGCCAATGTAAAAACAGGTTTGAAGATGGTTCAGGACTTGTAAAGAAAAGGAAGCTGCAGAAAATGTTGAGTTTTGCAGGGAGATTGCTGTAAGATTTCACTTGAGTTACTGTCCTGCCTTGTTTCATCCAGAATAACTTTCACCTCAGTGTTTACTAGCAAGTCCAGCCTTCAGGAATCCCAGATCCCAGAGGCCAAGGGGAAAGGCTGGGGCAAGAAAGATGTACCCTTGCTGCAAGGGGATCAGGTCAAACAACACTTAAAGTAACATACATAAGACCTGATGGGATGCACCTAGAAGGGCTGAGGATGGTAGGTGTCATTGCAAAGCCACTCTCAATAATTGATCAATTACAGAGATCCAGAGAAGTGCCTGAGAACTGGAGGAAAGCAAATGTCACTCCTATCTTCAAGGAAGACAAGGAGGACCCAGGGAACTACAGGCCAGGCCGCTCCACCTCTGTCCCTGGGAAGATGTTGGAACAGCTAATCCTGGAAACCATTTCCAGGCACATGAATGACAAGAAAATCATCAGATGTAGTCAGCATGGCTTCGTCAAGAGGAAGTCATGCTTGACCAACTTGATGAACTTTTATGATGAAATTACTTGTCTGATAGAGAAGGGGAGAATAGTGGATGTTGTCTACCTGGGCTTCAGTAAAGCTTTCAGCACTGCCTCCTCATAGAGAAGCTGATAATGAGTGAGCAGACAGTGATGAGAAGCCTCGGTGAACAGACAGTGAGGTGGATTGAAAACTGTCTGAATGGCCAGGCCCAGAGAGTGGTGATCAGTGGAACAAAGTCAAGTTGGAGCCCAGAAAAGACTCAGGGAGGATCTCATCAATGTATAGAAATACCTAAGGGGAAGGAGTAAAGAATCCCAGAATCCCAGAATGATTGAGACTGGAAGGGACCTCTTATAGGTTATCTTGTCCAACCCAACTGCTCAAACAGGGCCACCTAGACCCAGTTCACCAGGACCATGTCTAGATGGGTTTTTTTAATATCACTAAGGAGGGAGACTCCACAACATCCTTGGGGAATCTACTCCAGTGTCTGGTCACCCAGAGAGTGAAAAAGTGTTTCCTGATATTCAAATGGAACCTCCTGTGTTTCATTTTGCCTCTGCTCCTGTCACTGGACACCACTGAAAAGAGCCTGGCTCTGTTCTCTTTGCACCCTCTCTTCAGGTGAAAAGAATTGCAGCTGAATTACAAGAGATGGTGACAAACTCATGTTCATTCTGGATCCTTCAGACTTTTCCTGACTTTGAAGACAGAAGGGCATCACATGGCATGAGCCTGGTCATAAAGGACAACTGCCCTGGAATTCTTTGGGTGCCTAAAGCAACATTAAACACCTGTCTTTTGGTATCTGAATTACTTCCATTTATTCTGTTATGGTTTTGGGACAACATTGTACTGCTGCTGGGGAGAGGAGAAATTTTTCTCACCAGCCCTATGGGGTCTGGGCTGGCTGACAGCCAGCACTGTGTTACAGTAGGTTACTGTCGATACAGCAGTCTGCTAGTGCCCAAGTCTCAAAGGGGTAATGTTTGAAGAAGAGAAATATTCATCCTTTGACAAAGGGCCTTTTACATACCCATGAGTTACCCGAAAGGAGAACTTCATCTGTATCAAAGAAAACAATTTTAAAGGAAGTGAAGAATATTACAAATATTCTGCCAGATTCCCCTATTAATAATACAAAATCTACCCTATCAGAGGCTAACTGGGGAAGAATGGAGAGGTGGTGTCCTTTAAACTTGAACCTTAAAAAAGTCCTTGTCCAGGGACTCCTCACTCCCCCTCTCTCTTCTTGAATTAGTGTACTACACATTTCAAACAATATTTTGCTTTGCTTGTGGGGAGGGTTTTCTCTCCAGCCCTGGTATATAGAGAGCAGACATGTAACTTCTAATGTGCTCTGAAGGTATTTCCTTTTGCCTCAGTAGTGAAGATATTCCCCAGGTCTTAGTGACTTGCTGGTCTGGATCTTCTAAGGATGAGGTGACACAAGCTCCAGCCCACAGTAAATGTGGTTAACAATGTGATTGCAACTACAGCCTAAGGTCCTCCTAGGTAACCCTGAGGAACTGGTGCCAGTAAATGTAGCATATAGGCAAGATCTTGCAGAATTATATCAGCATATTATGTAAATTAACAGGGCAGGGCTGGAAACAGAGATTTCTGTTTCTAGCAGGAAAGGGCATGGACTAACTGACAGAAGGGATACTATCCTGATTACATCAGTGCAGTGCAATAATGCTGATATCACAGGAACAATCAAATCCACACCATCTTCGTTTTTACCTGTGATTCATGCTTGTGGGTTCAAAATTACTTTTTGTTTTTTTTTTTTTTTTACAGGATACATATTTTTAAACTCTGACGTATTTTGGCTTCACTAATTAATGCTGAACTAATGCTCTCATTGAACCTAACCTGCTGTCCTGGTGTACCCAACTGAATCCTTTGCACTAGTTTGTGCTCCCTTGTTACCCACTGTCTCAGCGTAGACAGCAAATCTAGATTTATTCTATTACATATTTACAACATAGTAACTATGAACCTAGTGGTGCTGGTGAAGGGAGAACTCTTCCAGCTATCCCAAGATAAAGGAAAGATGGAGCTCCATCTGCTGCCACTGGTGCAATAGAAAACAGATTTCATAGGGGCAGGCCCCTGCTAAGTCACAGAGTTAACAGGCTGTTGAACCCTGTCTGGTGGAAGAACAGATCTGAAGTTCATATGCAGCTTGGCTTGGTAAAGAGCTGGGAGCACACGTCTGAATTGTGCAGGGAACAATGGTATCACATTTTCTTAATTCACTGGCATTGTACTACCTTACACCCTGTCTTGAAGTGTTTAACCTTCATCAGAGCAGTTTAATTTTATGTTCTGTCTCTGTCTTCTGTGTTATCCCATTACCACCAGTCTGGCCTGATTCAGTCAAGTTAAGACATTGCCCTGGTTTGGCTGCTCACACTGACTCAGCACAGGGAGACCACATACAGCTGCAACCCATCTTACTCTTGATAACCCAGCACCTTAACCTGCTCAATCCTCTGTAACCAGTTGATTTTCACTAAGCCACCTAAGGTAACTAGTCTTTTTATTTGGTTCCTTTTTCTCCAGGACATTGATCTGTATCAATATCTACCTCCATTTTGATAAACTTTCCTTCAGAAATGTATTTAAATAAATCTAAAAAATTATAATACTGCATTCAGTTCAGCCACCTTCATCTCATTTGATGAGCATTGGTAACAGCTGGGACTTTGGATAACACCATCAGAAGTCCAAGAATGCACTGGCTGAGCCTCGTGGAGAGGGAGAGGACAACGACAACTTTGGATCCTTTTGTTTTCAATCCAGGCTTTATCTTACTTCTGATATTTCAAGAAGAATTCTCACCAGTCCCATGGTAGCTGGACTGGCTGGCAGCCCAGATTCTGTGACAGATGGTTACTAATGGAAACAGAAGCTCTGTAAACTGCGTTCAGCACAGATAAACAAAACATGACTTTAGCAATCCTACTAGTTACCAGGTACTTCTCCATTCCCTTTCCTCAGAATTCAGTCTAGCAATTGAGTTCAAACTCTTGGTTAATTGATGCTGTCTATTCAAAGCAGAGGCACCATTACTGGTTGTGTCAAGTCAGGCTATTCCATACTTAATAAAGTTAATGTACAGCCAAATGTGTAGCAATCTAGTTTTATAGAATTAAGAGGTATGATTTTACTTAGAGAAAAGGAATTCTTCTCATTCAAGCAAACACATTGAAGTTCATAGGAAGTGTGAAAATGTCTTAATTTGTAGCATATGGGTAGCTGGCCCTTGTTTGCTCTCATTGGGCCATGCTGATGTACTCCTGAAATTGAATCATAAAATCAAAGAATAATAAATAAAGGTGGAGGGAGGAGCGTGTGTAGGATCCTGTTCAGCCCTTAATAGGGCTAGGATTCCCAAGGAGTCTTAAATGTAAGAACAAAGGTTTTACAGTGAGGATGGTCAAATGCTAGAATAGCTTGTCCAGAAAGGAGTGGAGTGGAGTGTACATCCTTGGAAACCCAGCTGAATATGATCCTGAGCAACCTTCTCTAGCTGACATGCTTTAAGCAGAGAGGAGTGAACTAGATGCTCAGAGATCCTGTTCAACTCTACTCATTCTGTGATTCTATGATGGTCTTTGAAGGTGTTTTCAAGGCCCTGATCACTTCTCATGAATAAAGTTATGTTCATATAATAGCACATACACTTGTCCATATCGCTTTATTCCTCATACCATGTCTGAAGCTCCTTTCATTGGGTAAGGGGAATTTCATCTCCAGCCACTGAAGCTGTCGTTTGCAGGAATAGCTGCCGAATGATCACCAATAGGTAGTATGGAACCATGGTCTGCAGCTGTGTTGCAGATTTCAACACACAGAAGTGTTGAAATACAGTGGGGTCTTTATAGGATCAGGGGTGTCTGTTTCTTTAGGAATGCCTTGTGCTAAGTCCCAGGAATCCCTGTTGAGGTTCACACATTTGCTTGGTGTTCTGGCCTCATCCAGACTGGAGCAGTGGCCTGGAAGGAGCCATAGCTGGCTGTCATAGATATGAGAGATATATTAGTCTCCAGAGCTGCTGCTCCAAAATAGGAGTTTCATAGGGGAAAGAGGTGGTGCATTTGCTCTCTAACAAAGGCTGCTGCAAGCTGCAAGAGGTCGGTGACCTGACTGTCACTCAGGCTGCAGTTCTCTTCAATATGAAAACAAAGAGCAGTGGGTGGAAGAGAGTGGAGACTGCAAACTCCAACTGAAACCCATCTTACTGCTGCTGCTTTATTCTAGACACGTGGTATCAGTGAAATCAACTGAGCTAATCCATAGCACTTCGTCCTGGCATCTCAGTTCATAGGAAAAATGATAACTAATAGACCATGGTCTTCTAGCCCTCTTTTCCTTCCTGAGACCACAGTGATTTATTCATACTGTATGTTGATTTAGCTATGCTGTTTACATTTATATAGCAGGTCCACTACAACAAACTTGTCTGTTTTTACAGTGTTGCCATATCCTTGACACATGATTGTCTTCCAAAAACAGCTAGAGCTAAGTAGTCCTCTCAATTCCTGAGTATTGTTCAGAACCTAGCACTGGCCAGGAACCATTCTCAATAGCTCACCTGCATGTAGAGACTTTTTTTAGAAAGTAAAAGAAAGTAATGAGTCATGACTGGCCTGTACTGTCTTTGGCTGAGGAAGTCTGCCATTCTTTAGTTTTTATGAATTGGCAGTCTCTCAGCAGTGTGAGTCTATCTTCCCTTTGAATTTAGGATGTTATTTCCAGTTTCAGGGTTATGGATAAGCGTTTATTGCTATTGAATAATCTTCAAAAGTGATTAAAAAAAAAAGGGATATCAAAGTCAGACTGATTTTCTGAGTGTGCTTTGAAACCTGGGTTGAGAAGTCTTACCCTGCTCAAGTTCAGCCCTAAGGACAATTTGTCTGTTTCTCTTTCTCTTCTCACAGCTTGGCTATGATACTGCTAACTCGGATATAAAAATGAATTTTCTCCTCCACCCCTGCAAGCAGCATTGCCATGGAGATAAGAGATTTGTTAGCTGCTCAAGCTTTATCCTCAGTACTAGATAGTAAAATGAAATATAGTTCTTTTCACTGTGCATGAGGCCACTGTTAAGCACAATAGCCTGCAGATTCAAAACTGCTTTAGTATCACTTGTCAGCAGGAAAAAAAAAAAAAAACAAACTACATGTTTGAAGGTGGTATAGGTCAAAACAACACTGATTTGCTAACCAGGATAGAGTTCTTTGAAAATTAGCAGTCATTATATTTACCAGAAAAGAGAGGGAATGCACCTCATACCTGATAACGTGTTCCTCATATTAGTTGTCATGGGAATAAAAACCATCCAGAACACTGATACACAGAACTGTGTATTTGCACAGGAAGGCAGGGATTTCTAAGAGACACTAGGGGAATGAGAACATGCTTTCTACTTGGATCTGTGCGTTCACCTCCTTGAACATCGTAACAATATTTAGGTCTTTCCACAGTACCTCCATCAGTATCTACCGTGTCCCCTAAATCAAGAATTTAATTTCTCACTCTGTGATAAACCACTTCCGCTGACCTCATCTGGTGGCACAGGTTGTTCTAGCCCAGGATATTGTGTGGAACCACTGACCAAAGGATAGAAAACCACTCTGGGACAGGAGATAATTGTGAACTGTGCACAGCAGGAAGGAGGTTTTCTCTTCCAAGTTACACTGCTTGGGGTCTTACAGCAGATTGAGTTTACTGCCTACACTTCAGCATATACTGTGGCTCCACTGTCACAGGATCACAGTGACAGATTTGCAACAGTCAGGGCCTTCATTCCAGTGAAAGCTATGAAGGACTTACCCCATTGTACTGGGCCTGGCGAGGATAGAATTAATTTTCTTCACAGGAGCTCATACGGTGCTACGTTTAGATTTTTTACCAAAACAGTACTGCTAATATATTAATGTTCTAGCTCTTGCTGAACAGTGTTTGAAGAGCCTCAAGGCCTTCTCCATTTCTCACTCTGCCTGCTCCCCCTGAGTGTATGAGATAGGCTGGGAGGGGACACAACTGAGCAGACAACCTGAAGTAACCAAAGAGATATTCCACACCATGCAGTGTCATGCTCAGACTTAAAAGGGAAAAGGGAGGCGTTTTAGGGGGTGTTAGACATCTTTTGCTCAGGAATTGGCTGGGCATCAGTCTACCCAAAGGAGGTGGTGAGTGATTGCCTTTACAACACTTGTTTTATTTTGTTTTCTTCCTTCACTTATTTGTCTTCTTTCTTCACTTATTAATTATTATCTTGTTTGTTTGTTTGTTTTACCTTGACCCTCAAGTTTTCTAGGTTTTATTCTTCCTTTCCTCTTCCCTCTTCCCAATGGGTGTGGTGGAGGGGAAATGAGTGAGTGTGTGGTGCTTACCTACCCACCACAGTTAACCCACAACACCCACCAATAAAAATAAGACAAATTTCTAGTTAGCTCTAGTTGAAAAATAGTAAATTGCACCATGGGACATTGTGGTGGCAGAAATGCCAAAGGAGTAATATAGATTTACCTAGCTAGTAATGGGGCCCCAAAAATCCTGATTAAGCATTCAGATTTGGTATTGCGCTCTCACAACTTATATTTAGTTTGTTAATATCAGTTCATTCTGAGGCAAGAAAGTAATTAGTTGTATCAGAAAACAAGGATTACTGAATGTATCCAAGGGAGATGGAAACAATGTTTCAGCCTATTTCCTTGAGATTTTTCTGAAAATTCTACTTGAGCTGTCTTGTCTAGGTCAGTCCTGCCTGCTAGTTGAGGAAAGACCATATGGCATTTACTTTGTTTACAGCTTTGATCAGCTTCTTTTGCTTCCACACAGTGTTCATCTGTAGTCCCCAGAGGAAAGGAGCCCAGGAGACAGTCTGTGATTGCTCCTTCTGTGAAGATTAGATGGAAGATATTGCAGCTGTGAGAAACGCCACTTCATATTGGAGAGCCTAGGGAGGAGAGGTGTGGGAGTGGGGGGGAGAATGTGTGTGTGTGCAGGGACATCCATTTACAGGCTATTCAAATTAAAAGACAACACAATAAATAAAAGAAATATAAATTAAACATGGACATATGTATACTGTAATAAATAGCAGATAATGGGTATAGTAACAAAGCCCAAAAGTTTATAGTAATAATTCAAATGTAGCCTTGAAGATGTTCAAATAGTAACTTCGTAATTGTTAAAAAAGAAATAAGATTGTCACAGGATGAGAATGGGTCTCACTGGTAAATGACAATTTAGTATGGAATGTTTAAAAGTTATGGGATAGTTTCGAGGATTGTGGGAATGCATGAAATTCATCGTAGGATGTTCCTGGGAATTATCAAAGGTAGGGAGAGGCCAAGTTGAGGTGAATACAGGAGAAAATGTGTGACTTGAAGTCTCATCTAGAGATCAAGAGATACCCACAAAGGGTATGTGTAAGTGAAGTGAATTAGGGTGTATGTATAGTCCAATAGCATATTCTCAGCTTGATTAGCAGGAAGAAGATTAGGCTTTCTCTGTTGTTTATGTTTATGAGAGTGCTGCCTGTGTTTGTGTGGGTGCCAGTAGAGTCCTCACTGTTTTAATCAATATGGAGCCATGACTGTGCTTGGTTTCCTGTGCCAATGCTCACGTTTGCCATATGTGCTCTATTGCTACTGGCTGGATCTGTGAATGGGGTAAAGAAGCAGTCTTCCTTCAAGCAGGATGACATAAGAGGATTTCCGTGAGTCCTTCAATCCACCAGATAAGAATATGCTTAATAGAGCAGTGGTGTGCAGTGAGAGAAGGATCATTGTCCACCAAAATCTCCTGTTAAACTGCAGGAGTGTATGACTTCTGATACTAAGGCTCCTCTTGTATCAGCTTTCATAGTCTAAACAGCTTTGAATGTGACTTGAAACCATATGGTCAGCAGGAGAAAGCAGAGGCTGGATCCCTCATCGCACTGCGACGGCATGGCCAGCTCATGGCCCTCACTGTTCATTCCTACCCAATGCACCGCTCTATGCCTCTTCACCAAAGTCTGCTTGCTGCTCACTGCCCTTTTGTGGCTCCCACAGCTTTGGGAGTGCTACACTCAAGCACCTGAACTGTTTCATTCACACAGCATTTCCTGCTTTTTTTCCTGTTAAAATCACATTTGTGGATGTGATGGACCTCACTCAGACTATCCATCCATTTTAGCTGTACCCCAGTCCCTATATTTCCATTAAGTCTCAGCCTAGGTAGCAGTTCAAACACATCCCTTTTTCCTGCCTCACCCTAGTCCACCTGATTATTAATTCCTCTTTTTATTACATTTTTTATGACACATTTTTCTGGCCTATTTTAGCCATGCTAAGACTATACCTGAAGTCAGTTTGGTTTCACTCTCACACCAATATCATTTAGCCTGCACAGTGACATGGAGAGGGGTTTGGTCTAATCAACTCATACATGCTCTCTATTCACCACTGTGAGCAAATTAAATCAAACAAGCAGAGAATTTGTGCTTATTTTAGTTCCCTTTTAACAGCTGGAAATCTTTATTTTGCTGTGATCCCAGATAACTAACATGGGTCATGGGGAGAACTGCTGAAGACTTCTTGCCCATCTACAGTACCATATTGTCCATATTCTGTCCAATGCATCTCCCATTATGGGAAGAAATTTTACCTTTAGCTGCCAGATAACAGCTGAAGATACTAACTACAGGTAGAGCAGGGAAAAGATCCAGAGCAGCTGCTCTAGTTTGGCAGAGGAGGGGGTGGTGGGCAAAGTGAAAACTGAGTTGTATGGCTCTTCTGCAATAAAGTTCAATTCTCAACAGCAGGATGAGAAACTCCCACTGCTGTGGTCCTGTGGTGGGTGTCATAAGCTGGGACTGAATTTGGTGCAGTCGAATGACTGGAAGTTCAAATGGCAGCAATGGCCTGAGTACTGCAGGAAGGAGATGCCATACAAGTCATCCTTTGTTATTTCTCTCTTGTAGTACAGGCATGTTTGCCTACTGTGTGTTGCCAGTTTGCCAGTGCTGACCCATGAACATCACTGTTCCATATCTGTTAAACCATTCAATTTTGCTGCAGTATTATCATTATTTCTCATCTCTTTGTATTTGCTTCAGGCTGGTTCTGCTACATCGCTTTGACAATCTCTCTCAGCCTTCTGAAAGAAACAAGCAAGATGTGATTCCCCCATGGGCAGACTATTTCAGGAAAGTAGGTTAGTGTGAATGGTTCAGAGCAGCTAGCCTGAGAACATCGTTTCAAAGGTATGAGCTGAGATTTCAGTCAGAGTACTGGAGTTTTCGTTACTGCTGGCAGCTCTCATATAGTCTTACCTATGGAATTAAATGCAGATCACAAAACTTAGTTCCCTCTGTTAAACACCAGAGGAGAATGTCTGGCTGTGATGAACCTCATATAATAACAGATATTAAAAGCTACCAGATTTGTAGGCGGTGCAGGGTATGACCAGGAGTTCAGACATCAAGGATTGAAAGAGTCCTGCAGGTAGCAGAAGCTGTAAAATTAACCTGATCTCATTACCCTTACTTTAGCCCATGCCCATTCAGCTCAATCTTGAGTTTCAGACCCCAAAATGTGCTACAGACTTACTGTGAAGAAGGAGGCCTGCCACTACAGGACAGAGAATTTAGACAAATACACATGGCCTACACAGAGCCCCTGCTAGGTTCTAGAAATGAGTCAAAGGTCCAAGCTTTCTTTTGTCTGGATGTCATGAGCTAAACATGCCTGAAGGTGGGTCTGAATCTTGAGATATTTGGCAATGAGTAATGGCAAAAGTTAAGATCATCTTATTCCACTGTTCTGGTGTGGTTCACCCATATTAAACCCCTTCTTACTTAGCTAAATCTAATCTCATGTCCGTCATGATGACCAGCATCAAGCCCATGTGACATCTGCCCTGGCTCAGTGCCTGAGCTATCCTATCCTGCTTTTTCTCTTGCCTGGCTGATACCATCCAAACTATCCTACTATGCCAGCCTCTAAATCCACCTTAATTTACCAATCCTGCCTGCTCTGTCTGAGTTTATACTGTATCCCAGCATTCTCTATTCATGCTGATCTGATGCCTAAGACTGATTCAGTCACACTGCAATAATGATGAAGTACATATAGACACAGTCCATTTTGCCATGACCCACCCCCATTAACCCTCTATCCTGGCCAGGTTTATCACTAGCACAAGGAATTAATTAGGATGGAGCTCTGATTTTTAAAGGTCAGCCAAATTTTCTTACCTTAATACGATGCAGGCTGTTATGGCAAAGCATTTGGTAGTCCTTATTCATAGTTACCAACTCAGCTGTTCTCTGTGTATTTTGGGTTCAATCCTGCCTCTGAGGGTGGTGGAAAACTTGTCTCCAGTGTCCAGAGCAGGCATGGATAAGAGGGATCTTCCAACACTCAGACAGGATGTTCCAAGAGACTGGGACTGCAGAACCTGTGAGGATTTGTTCTTTGCTGAAAAGTGGGACTTGCAGTGTCATGCCTTCCAAGGTGTTAAGTTTCACATGTAAAACCGGTTTGGCAGTAGCACAGAATATGGCTGAGAAATCAGACAGCAACACAGTATTAAGTCTTCCAGAGGGGAAATGCTGCAAAAAGAATCTTGCATCACTCCCCTCACCTAGTTCAACATTATTGTTTCATTGCACCATCCTGGTCTATGCTTTCTAAAGTGACACAAAATGGTTCATACTGAGACTGATTCAACTTAAATGATTTGATTACAGAATCACAGAATCATCTCAGTTGGAAAAGAGCTTGAAGATGATCTAGTCCAACCATTAAGCTAACACTGAATGTTCTCCGCTCCACCAGATGCCTCAGCGCTGGGTCAACCCGACTCTTCAACCCCTCCAGGGATGGGGACTCCCCCCCTGCCCTGGGCAGCCCATTCCAACGCCCAACAACCCCTTCTGCAAAGAAATCCTTCCTAAGAGCCAGTCTGACCCTGCCCTGGCGCAGCTTGAGGCCATTCCCTCTTGTCCTGGCGCTGGTTCCTTGGCTCAGGAGACTCATCCCCCTTCTCTGCACCCTCCTTTCAGGGAGTTGGAGAGGGCCATGAGGTCTCCCCTCAGCTTCCTCTTCTCCACACTAAACCCCCCCAGTTCCCTCAGCCGCTCCCCATCAGACCTGTGCTCCAGACCCTGCACCAGCTTTGTTGCCCTTTTCTGGACACGCTTGAGTCATTCAATGTCCTTTTTGGAGTGAGGGGCCCAAAACTGAACCCACTCATCGAGGTGTAGCCTCACCAGTGCCAAGCACAGGGGTAAGATCCCTTCCCTGTCCCTGCTGGCCACGCTAGTGCTGATACAAGTCAGGATGCCATTGGCCTTCATGGCCACCTGGGCACACTGCTGGCTCATTATCAATCAACACCCCCAGGTCCCTCTCTGACTGGCAGCTCTCCAGCCACTCCGCCCCAAGTCTGTAGGGCTGCTGGGGGTTGTTGTGGTCGAAGTGCAGAACCCAGCATTTGGCATTATTGAAACTCCTCCAGCTGGCCTTAGCCCATCGCTCCAGCCTGGCCAGGTCTCTCTGCAGAGCCTCCCTACCCTCGAGCAGATCAACACTCCCACCCAACTGGGTGTCATCTGCAAACTGACTGAGGGTGAACTCGATCCCCTCATCTAGATCATCAATAAAGATGTTAAACAGGAGTGGCCCCAAAACCCAGCCGTGGGGGACACCAACTCATGACCGGCCACCAACCGGATTTAACTCCGTTCACCACAACTCTTTGGGCCCGGCCATCCAGCCAGTTTTTTACCCAGCGAAGCGTGTGCCCATCCAAGCCACGAGCAGCCAGTTTTGCCAGGAGAATGCTGTGGGAAACGGTGTCAAAGGCCTTACTAAAGTCAAGGTAGACAACATCCATAGCCTTTCCCTCACCCAATACACGGGTCGCCCTGTCGCAGAAGGAGATCAGGTCTGTCAAGCAGGACCTGCCTTTCATAATCCCGCTGACTGGGCCTGATCATCTGGTTGTCCCACATGCGTTGAGTGATGGTACTCAGGATGAGCTGCTCCATCAGCTTCCCGGGCACGGAAGCCAAGCTGACAGCCCTGTAATTTCCTGGATCATCCTTCCGACCCTTCTTATATATGGGCATCACATTAGCTGATTTCCAATCTGTCGGGACCTGCCCGGTCAGCCAGGACTGCTGGGAAATGATGGAAAGCAGCTTGGTGAGCACCCCAGCCAGCTCCTTCAGCACCCTTGGGTGTATCCCATCTGGTCCCATAGACTGGTGTATGTCTATGCGATGCAGTAGGTCACTGACTATGTCCTCCTGGATTGTGGGGGGGTCATTCTACCAGTGTCTATCTTCTGGCTGAGGTCTTTCTTTTGCTGTTGAAGTACTTATAGAAGCATTTCTTGTTATCTTTGACTGCTGAAGGCAGATTAATTTCTAGCTGGGCTTTAGACCTCCTGATTTCTGCCCTGCATAGCCTCATAGCTTTCTTTGTAATCATTGTGAGTGGCTAGCCCCTTCTTCCAAAGGCCATAAACTCTCCTTTTCTCCTTGAGTTGCAGTCAAAGCTCCCTATTCAGCCAGGGTGGTCTTCTCTGCCGCCAGCTTCTCTTACAGAACCTGGGGACAGCCTGTTCCTGTGCCATTAAGACTTCCTTCTTAAAGAGTGCCCAGCCTTCCTGGACCCCTATACCCTTCAGGACCATCTCCCAAGGGATTCTGTCAAGCAGGTGCCTAAACAAGTCAAAGTCAGCCTTTTGGAAGTCGAGGATGGCAGTTCTGCTGCCCCCTCTCCTGGCCTCTCTAAGAACAGAGAACTCTATTATTTCATGATCGCTGTGCTCAAGTCGGCCTCCAACCGCCACATCCTCCACCAGTCCTTCTCTGTTCACAAAAAGGAGATCCAGCAAGGCACCTTCTCTGGTCAGTTCACTCAGCAGCTGCATCAGGAAGTTATCTCCCACACATTCCAGGAATCTCCGGGACTGGTCCCACTCTGTTGTGTTGTATTTCCAGCAAATGTCTGGGAAGTTAAAGTCTCCCACAAGAACAAGGGCAAGCAATTGTGAGATTTCTCCTAAATGCCTATAGAATATTTCATCCACCTCTCTGTCCTGGGTGGGTGGCCTATAGTAGACTCCTACTACAACATCTGTCCTGTTGGCCTTCCCCCTGATTCTACCACAAAGACACTCCACCCTGTCTTCACTACACTTGTACTCAAGGCAATCATAACAGTCTCTAACATACAGCGCCACCCCACCACCTCTCCTGCCTTGTCTGTCCCTTCTAAAGATCTTGTAGCCATCAATTGGTGCACTTCAGTCATGGAAGACATCCCACCATGTTTCTGTAATAGCCACAACATCATAATTTTCCTGTTTCATCACAGCTTCAAGCTCCTCCTGTTTGTTACCCATGCTGTGTGCATTGGCATAAATGCACTTCAGATGGGCTGATGTCCCCAGCACCTTTTCGCATTTAGAGGTCCTAATTCCAGCCTGACCTTTCACAGGTGTTACCGTAGTTACTGATCCATCCATATCCCTTGCATCTTTGTTGTGCTACATGTCTCCATGCCTTGCCTCCGCTGAGATGGCAGGTTGAGGGTTGTCACTGCCACAACAGCCCACAAACTCTGGTGATCTACCCTGGGGCTTATGTCTGGGAGTTCCAGGTTTGTCCCCTTCCCCCTTCAAACATAATTTAAAGCTCTCTCAATGAGCCCAGCTAACTCCTGCCCCATGATCCTTTCCCCCCTCTGGGACAGGTGCATTCCATCTGATGCCAAAAGGTGTGTTGTCCTCTATACTAACCCGTGATTGAAAACTCCAAAGCCCTGCTGGTAAGTCCAGTCTTGGAGCCACAAGTTCATCTGCTGACTTCTGTAATCTTCCTCATCTGTCCCTGCAATTGAGGGGATGGAGGAGAACACTGTTTTTGCCCCCAATCTCTTAACCAGTTTCCCCAGGGACCTGAAATCTCTCTTCATTGATTTTGGACTTCTCCTGGTAATATCATCACTACCCACCTGAAAAACCACGAGAGGGTAGTAGTCCTTGGGTCTCACTAGATTGGGGAGTTTTACTGTGAGATCTTTTACCCGGGCCCCAGGGAGGCAGCAGACTTCCCTATGAAGCGGGTCTGGTCTGCGTATGGGGCCTTCGACACCCCTCAGAATGGAGTCACCCACTACAATGACCCTTCTGGGGTTCTTTTTAGAATTGGTTTTAATACATGGTCCAGGGAGACCCGGCCTTGGTGGACCTTCATCTTCCTCCTTATTTGGCTCATTTTCTTCATCCTTCTCTGCTTCATTCACAAGTTCCAGGGCCCTGTATCTGTTGTGAAGGGACACCATGGAAGGTGAAGGAGGTCAGGAGGGGATTTTCCTGCCTCCCTGAGCAGGGACCTGTTTCCAGTTTCCCCCACCTCTTAGGTCCCCTCCTGCCTGGTAGCAAGAGGGTGAGGGATCGCCTGCCTCTTTTGGAGCCTCCATTTGCTCCTGTTGCTTCAGGGGTGCTAAGGTGCTACTCCACCAATCAATTTTCCTTTCTCACTCCCTAACACTTCTTAATCTGTTGGTGCTCTTGCCTCGAGATAGGACACCTCTCAAGGTTGCTCCTCGAGGAAGAGAGACCTTTCACCAACAGCAGATCTTTGGTAAGTGACCAATACTGTACATAGCCCTGTATTAGGGTAACTATGATTTGTGTCTTGGTGACTTTGATTCTGTCTTTGTAGTTGTCCTGGTTTAGCCAGGATAGGGTTAAGTTTCTCCAGCAGTGGGGGGGAAGCTCTAGCCAGGTTATTCAGATACCATGCAGACGTCACATCCTGGCGCCGAAGCGGGACAAGGGGTTACCGCGTGTACTGTGGGATTTGCTCTATTCTCACTGCTGTATTGGTAGATATTTTGCTCTGTTCATTGTTATTATTGTTATTCTTATTGTTATTGTTGCTGTTTGTTTTGTTGCTGTTGCACTGTTGTATTAAACCTTTCCTTATCTCAGCCTCGGAGCTTTGTATTTTCACTCCCTTTGTGGGGGAGGGGCAGCGGTCGCATGGTCTCAGACCCCGGCAGGGGCTAAACCACCACAGTAGTTTTGAATCATTCTTATATCCTTTGTGCAGTAAGTAGCAGAATGAACCTTGACAATGAACTTTGTTAAATTGCACTTTTCCAACAACATATTTCAATAAAGTCATTTTGCTGATACCTTTGACAGTGGTTCTTTACGCAGTCTGAATCACCTATTCGTGACAGGAGTACTGCAAGAAGAATAGCAGATATACTTACTCTTGATCACATGGCCCAATCAGTGGCCCACAGCAGCAAAGAGGGGGTGATTGCAGCTATGTGATGAGATTGGTTTGCCCCAGATTTTTCTTGTGCACGTATTTTTCAGTTATTTGTCTATTTTCAACATTTTTTTGGAATGGGATGAGAGCAATACAAAGCTTTAATGAAGTTACTGAGCTTATGACTACATCATTAAAATCTTGGTATATCTGAAGATACAGCTAATACTGAAAAGGGAAAATTGAAGAACTTTAAATATTATTTAATTTTCTTTTATAGTCCACATACATTTAGGCTTTGTAAATTCATACATATTTTTAGTTAATCAAATAGTTCTATAATGTGAATGATCAGGAAGGGGCTTTCATTTTGTCAAAAATTAAGGTGTAAATGATTGAAGCTTGCTAGCAAAGCATTGTTCAAATTCTTATATCTTCATTTTGTTAGGACACCTTTTCAACAAAATAATATATGATAGTAGGAGAAGACAAGTATAACTGCACACCCTAAACTGTGGGGACCATTTGTAAATTTGCAAATTGACTTTATTCAGATGCCTAAATGCTGTCATTTTGAGTATGACCTTGTCACTTTAGATCTCACATCTCGGGATGGGTAGAAGCCTGTGCTTGTAAACATGCAGATGAAACTACTGTTAGAAAAAAGTTCCTGAGAGAATTTCTGGGGTTAGTATAACACTAACACTAGCTAGTGTGACCAACTTTACTGAATAAGTAACATAGAAAATTTGTGAAGCCCTACAAATAGAACAAAAGTATTATTTTGCCCATCACTCCCAATCCAATGGGGCTGTTGAGAGGAAAAATTCTGATTTTAAAGAAATTGGCAAAAATTTGTACAGAGCTTGACCTGAAATGTCCAGATGTGTTACCTGTCCCACTGAACAGTAATGCTGAATATATTAGAGGATACGTGAGAAGAAAAGGAAGAATTGCTTGGACTAATGACTCTAAATGATGGTAAAATCTAGAGGCAAGAACACATGACAGGACAACATGGCCCACATGGTTGATCCTGGGATCCCAGGAGTTCTGAGCACTCATGACAGTAGTATCATGACTACAAAGCAAGGATGAGTGAAGAGAGAAATAGGCATACAGATCATTGCTTTCTTATCACCTGTACCGTGCACTAAAAATTAGGTTAATAGAGAAAATCTCAATAAATGTCATAATTTGGCCTTTCCTATTAGCATCAGAATTACAGAAAGACAGACAGGTATATTAATGGCTTTATAACTGCCACATGTGTTTTACTGCCTTGACACTGATGACCTGTCTTCTTTCTTGCTTTATTTTAGAAGCTTACTTCTTGCTGTTCTTGTGCACAGAGCACATCCTCTTCACCTGGATGATGCGGGGTCGGCTTAGCTCTGCATCCCAATAGTACTCTGGGGAAAGCAGGCGTGTGGGCTTGTGATAGAGGAGATATTTGTTGAGGTGACTCTCATCATGCCACCTAGCTTCAATGCCATTTTCTCTGTCCTTCATGACCCCTTTAAAACAAGCTCTGGTTAGTTTGTAGACCTCAGCCACACTTCCCCCATAGAAGCTTGCTGTATAATAGAAGTCCCCTTCTCCCTTAGGTATAGCAGCTTGTGACTCAGTACGTGTCTCATATGATTTGCTCTCACGACGTGCAGTGTACTGCCAGGAACTGATGGTCCCCACCAGTGCATCAATGATCTCCACACCAATGTGTTCAAACAGCTGGACATCAACGTCTATGGAGTAGAGATAGTGGACCTCGTATTGGAATTGGCTGCGGATATATCTGCTGATGATATCCATACGGCTCATGGAGATATCCTGCCACTGTGAGTGATTCTGGACAGGGATGACAAAGAGACGATTCTCAGGGGCCATCTGAATGTGAGGGATCTGCTCAGGGTTGTCTGTGAACAAGTAGAAAATCACTTGATGTCCAGCAAGGAAGTACTTGTTGGCAGAGCTCATGAACCCTTCTATGAACTGGACATATCTGAGAGACAGGAAGGGAAAAGAATGGAGAGAGGTTCCTCTTGCTGAAGAATGGCAGCTTTTCAAATTCATTTTATTTCTCCTTTTCTATCCATTGTTCCCTTACTATGTTACTGTCCTTTATTGAACATGACTGCTTCCCTTTCAACACTTCTCCATGTTGCTGCACATCATACCATTTTTCAGTTTTCACTATTCTCTACTCCATTGGTCACTGTACAGAACACATACCTTTTACCCCATGCTGCTCCTTAATATCATTGCATAGTATAAATACTTCTCCTCACCTTTCACACTTACATGTTCCCTGGCTCCCTGGCACTCTTTCTGTAGTGACCTCACTGTTCTAGAGAGGATCACAATTATCAGTGAAATAATTCTGATTGCCTTGAGATACCTGAAGTCTCTAAATCTGGGCTACTTAGTGGAGATAGAGGGAATATAGTTCTTTACTCACTCAGAAACTCGAAGAAGAACCTCCCGCAGAACTTACAAGCTATAATGGCATGGTTACTGGAGATAATATTTTAACTTTAAACTCTAATAGGTACCCATTAAAAATCTCAGCTTTGCAGAATCTTTGTAATTTTTTACCCCAGGTTAGAGACAAAGCTTGTTAGAAACGTAGCAGGAGTTGGAGTTTTATTCTCAAGGCATCAAAATCCTAGTTATATTTCGAAGGATATTTTTTGCCCTTTGCAAGGCAACGTCTCCTGTTGTTTCACAGCTAGTTGCTTTACTTGGGAAGCTGACACTCACATGTCATATTTCTCTCAGTCTAAATCTGTTCATATTCTGTCTTTGGAACCTTTCTCACTCCTGCTCCACCAGCAGTATTGCAGCATAGCTGGCAGGTGAGAGATTTAAGTATTTGACAAGAAATAAATGACAAACCAATACTTTTTGACAGCAAAAGTGACCACTCCAGTGACCAGTTTCTTCTGCATATATTGGGCATTAAGGATGTCTCTATTGAATGTGCCTTCCCAGACAATTGGAGCCAACCAGGGTGTCAACACCAGTACATCCCGCCTCCTGCAAGGAATATGAGAGTGAAGGTAGTCTTTAAATGACCTGTAGAATTCATAAAGACAAACACAAATTTCTTCAGCACAGATGTCTACCTTTGAGATAAGCATCCCAAACTACCTTTGAAATCACTAGGGATCAAGAAAGTCCTGCCTGTGAAATCTGAGATATGAGTGATCTTATCCTGGATAGACACCTAAAAGTCTGATGTTTCTAAAATATTTGCTTCTCTACAAAGTATCTAACTGCAAAAGAACTGGAGTACGTTTAGAACCTGTGTTCCCAATTCAGCCTTTGGTGACAGGAAAGTTGTAGCTACACCTGACTGTACATAACCATACCTGACTGCTAGCTCAGCTTCACAGAACTATGTAAACCGAACCATTTGTGTCCACACAGCGTTTCATTCTTTCATCCAATTTTAACACCCAGAGTGTACTAGCTCAATCCAGCATATATCCAGAGTGCAGGAGTGTAAACAACACACACAATGAGGTGATTTAGGTACAAGTTACGGTCTTGAGCCCTGAGTTAATTTGAAAGCATGGAGAAAACCAAAATCAGCAGAATGTCATTTACTGCTGAGATGGTTTTGATCACCTTTTGGAGGTGTCACTGACTATTGAGCTCCTTAGCCCCTATACTTATTAATTTTATCTGTATGATTATTCAGATTTTGTAAAATTGAACCAATATATTTCTCAAGGCATTTTTCTGCCTAAATGTAGGTGTCTATGTTGCACATCTAATATTGTCAGGGATCCATTATTGTAAGTGAAGAGAAACAAGCACTTCTATGGTATAATTAATCCTCTCATAATACAAGTATACAGAATATGTTTATGCCACAGATGTATTTACATTTCCCAATTTACTGTAAAGAGAGACTAAGAGACTTGGTGTGAACATATACAACTCTTGTACCGCATGGGAGACCTGATAACTTCTAATATTCGCAGTGCAGACATCTGCATATGAGCAATCCAGGACACATTCATAGTCAGTCACAAGAAATAGGCACTTCCACAGAAACTCCTCCAAATTATTTTAAATATTTGGATGAACTATACCTAAGAATTGCCTATTTATACTTACAAAGTATAAAGGGGAAATCTAGCATCATTAGTTAAAGGTAGATATTGTTAAGGGAGTTGTTGAATCTGATAGCCCAGTAGAGGCAAGGCTGCTGCAGCTCAATGTGTCCTGGTCCAACCAGTAGCCAGGCAGAAAATCTATTCCCAATAAACACACACAGAGGCACATATATATTACCTACACTTATATATGTCTGGACACACAGATAAGGTGAAGAGATAAGGAAGTGATTGGTGACAGTCAACATTTATGCACTAAGGGCAAATTATACCCGACAAATTTGGTAGCCTTCTATAAAGGGGTCACAGTGTTGGTGGAAAGGGGAAGAGCAAATGACATCATCTACCTGGACTTGTGCAAAGCATTTGACACTGTCCTGCACAACAACCTTGTCTCTAAATTGGAGAGACATGGATTTGACAGATGGACCACTTGGTAGATAAGGAATTGACTGAATGGTCACACTGAAAGAGTTGTGGTCAGTGACTCGATGTCCAACTGGAGAGCAGTGACGAGTGGCATTCTCAGGGGTCAGTGTTGGGACCAGCACTGTTTAACATCTTTGTTGGCGACATGGACCGTAGGATTGAGTGCACCCTCAGCAAGTTTGCTGATGACACCAAGCCGTGTGGTGCAGTCGACACACTGGAGAGAAAGGATGTGCCATCTGGAGGGACCTGGACAGGCTGGAGAGGTGGGCCCGTGCAAAGTCCTGCACATGGGTCAGGGCAATCCCATGCTGGGTGATGAGTGGATTGAGAGCAGCCCTGCAGAGAAGGACTTGGGGGTATTAGTGAATGGAAAACTGACTATGAGCCAGCAATGTGAGCTCACAGTCCAGAAAGCCAACCGTGTCCTGGGCTGCATCGAGAGAAGTGTGGCCAGCAGGTCGAGGGAGGGGATTCTCCTCCTCTACTCTACTCTTGTGAGAGCCCACCTGCAGTGCTGTGTCCAGCTCTAGGGCCCCCAGCATAAGAAGGACATGGACCTGCTCAAGTGGGTCCAGAGGAGGCCATGAGGAAGATCAGGGGGCTGGAGCACCTCCCCTGTGAGGACAGTCTGAGAGAGTTGGGGGTGTTCAGCCTGGAGAAGAGATGGCTCTGGGGAGACCTTATAGTGGCCTTCCAGTACTTAAAGGGGGCTACAGGAAACATGGGGAGGTACTCTTTATCAGGGAGTGTAGTGATAAGATGAGGGGTAACGGTTTTAACCTGAAAGAGGATAGATTTACATTTGCTGTAAGGAAGAAATTCTTTACTGTGAGGATGATGAGACTCTGGAACAGGTTTCCCAGAGAAGTTGTGGATGCCCCTTCTCTGGAAGTGTTTAAGGCCAGGTTGGACGGGGCTTTGAGCAACTTGGTCTAGTGGAAGGTGTCCCTGCCCGGGGAGGGGGGTTGGAACTAGATGAACTTTAAGGTCCCATCCAACCCAAAGCATTCAGTGATTCTATAACACAGGCAGAAAACACAGCATTCATGCAAACACAAACAACAGCAACAGTGTCAAACATTTTAGCCTTTAGAAAAAAAAATATATAAACATATATATTACACACAGATATATAGATATGTATATATAACATATATCCCTCCAGCAGCTGGCCTTGTAGAATTTATGCAGTAATTGACCCTGAACCCCTAGCCTCCCAGTTACCTCGCAAGACCATGAGCTCACTGGCACTGACACGTGCAGTATTGATCCCCCACGCTCACACACACACAAACACAATCACAGTGGATCTATTAACCGGCCTTAGACACTCAGTCTTTTCAGCAGCTGGAATGTGGATGTTCTCATCTCCAGTTGGCTCATACACAGACACACACATGCAAATGGGTCTCTCAGGCAACGCCCAGACCTTACAGTCTCTCCAGTAGTTGGCTTGGGCCTCCTGGTCCCTCCAGTAACCAAATCTCAGACCATCTGATCTCTTCAGTATCTGAAGCAGGCTTGTGGCTACTTTGATACCTACCTCACAAACTACTTATTTTATTGTCAGCAAGTACAGCTAGGCATTTGCTAGCTATTGCACCCTAACATATGTACCCACACAATATGCATGCACTCCAGTCTCTCCAGTTGCTGGCATCCCCAGATGTGCGGGCCTCCATGACCTGTGGTCCCCAGTCCGGTTGTTAGTACTTACATTCTCACTCACTCCAGTTGTTGGGATCACAGATTCACAGGCCCCTATGACCTGTGGTCCAACTAGAGTTACTAGCACTTAAATGTTCACTTGTCTGGTCTCTCCAACTGCAGTCACTGCAGGCACACAGCTCCCCAGCCTGTGGCCTGACTACAGTTGCTGGTATTTCAGCCTCCATACAAATACATGCACACAGAAGAACCTCTTACCTAGGAAGACAGGTGGAAATAGAGCTTAGTGAGAAGACAGAGCAGACTGTGCTGACCAGGTACAGGGCATTGCTACACAAGCATCCTGACCAGCATGACCTTACATGCAACCGCCTCCTTACATAACATTATCCCTTTATTTTCCCATGCTTGTTCCTCCTGAAACCATCTTGATGCCTCTCTTTCTCCACTTGTGGATCCTCCTCTCAACATCTCATAATCAGTTCTGCATAATCCCAAAATGTGCTTTCCTGCCATCTCATGCCCTTGTAGGCAGTAATTCCTCTCAGTCTGAAAGTTGCTCTGGAGAGCCTCTCCCTTTGACTCATCTTAATAGATTCCATCCCTGGACAGTGAGTCCAATTCTCTCCTGTTACAGCCTTGGTAGGCCTTTACACTGTTTGTTTCTCTTATTAGCCTACTGGGGTTCCCTGCCTCCCATTGTCTCTTTGTGCTCCTTTGTGTTGTGTACAGATGAATCTTTTATCACATAGTGTAAAAAGTATCTATACGGCAAATCTCTAAAGTTATCTGAGAAGAATCATCCTTGGTACATCTTCTTTTTCTTTTCAATAATTGCAGGTTTAAAGAATCAAACTTACTGTGGTTTTGTCAGAAGCGGCTGAGGATATAACATGCTGCAAAAAAGAATATATATTAACGTGGAATAATGTACATGGTCATTCACTATCGCTATAATCCAATAATAGTAATAACAAGAATAGCAAGGATTGTAAGGATATGTAAGGAGTGTAAAGATTTCTGGTTTGAGAGGGTTCTGCTTAATGGCTATTCAACATCAAAGGTAAAGACAAGAAACAAAGGACATAATTAAAACTCAGACACACAAACTTTCATGATCAGTAGATTGTTAAAACAATAACAAAAAGGAACTCTGAAGTCAGTGACTCATGGGCTGAGGCAAATTGTGGGAATTTGCAGTATTTATGTTTAGAGGAAGAGCCGAAGCAGAGAAAGGGAGGAATAGAGATAGATTGGGGAGAACAAATGTGTGAAAATAGAGAGAAGGTGGTGGATAATAGGGTCCAGTCTTATATAAACAGGCTGTCTGGTTAAGCCCTGAGCCTGTTCACTGCAGTCTGTCCTATCTTTTTTTGGACTCTATCCTTATTTATTTTCCATGTGACCTTGCTCTCTAGTCTGTGCATGCAGATGAATATGGCAGCAAATATCAAACTGATCAAGCCTGTGAGCAGGAGGAGACCAGAATCTGGAGAGACTTGCCGTCAGAGCTGGAGACTGAATAAATGAGACCCAAGGTCTGGGCATTGAGTCTGGACAGAGCTACTGCCTAGTCTAGGCTTTGAGGAGCTCACAGGAACGTGCATCCCTGTGGAACAACAGAATGAAGGGGTGTGTTTGTCCACTTGTGAACTATAGCTCTGAATTGTCTATGTGAGTCCTGCTTATGTAAAAGCGTGTCTCTGGTCTGTCCTGGTCAATCTTGGTGGCCACTGTGTGCTTGCATCTTTCATATTTGTGTTCAGTTTCACCATAGGCTGGAGATACAGACTCAGAAGGAGAAATCCTTGAGTCTTAAAGATGATGAAATTCAACTTCCTTTAACAAGAATAATTACACAGGCCTATGTTTTGCACTAAAGAGACCATGGCAGTTCTCTGTAAACTTTGGAAAAGGGCAGCTGTGTTATATTGTATTTGAAGCGAAGAAGCTATTCTTCACACAGACCATAAGATGACATAAGAGGCCAAGGGAGAAATACTTCAGGGTAATCCCTTGCAGGATGTTCTTAGGCTTTTGTTTCACTACACTGACTCCTGTATAACCTCCCAGTTACAGGAATGTGTTTCTGAATTACTTTACGCAGACACTATTTGAAAGCAATCCATATAATCCACAGGTCCTGTGGATCACTACATGCAAAACGATAATTTGAGACCATGTAAAGGATAATATGAGATCATTTTGCACCTGAACAGCTCCAAGACATCCCTTGTGTCAATACTGGGAAGGTGTGTGCCTAAGTGTGTATGACTTTCTTCATAGTGTGGATTGCCAAAACCACTATCAGTAGTTAGAGAGTCAAGTGAAGATTTCAGTTTAGAAGGATCTTCCTGACTATGACTAGATAATACCAAGAACAGAACAAACAACAAAACAAAGAACAAAATTCCTCAAAAACCCCCAGGAGAAAAAAATGAATTCACTCCTTTTAGTTTTATAGTGATGAATTTTAAAATCTAGGAGGAAAATAATTAAAGAAACATTAATGTGGAATATATATATTTAAATTTATACATCTGAGTTTAATAAGTACCAGATTTCAGTCATCTAAATATTAATTTATCATCTGTGATTTTTCACAGAATCACAGAACGGCTGAGGTTGGAAGAGACCCTTGGAGGTAATCTGGTCCAACCTTCATGCTCAAGAAGGAATATCTGGAGCCAGTTGACCAGGAGCACGTCCAGACAGCTTCTGAGTATCTCCAAGGAGGGAGACTCCACAACTTCCCTGGCTAACTTGTTCCACTGCTTACCCACCCCAACAGTAAAAAAGTCTTCCCTGCTGTTCAGACAGAACTTCCTGTGTTTCGGTTTGTGTCCATGGCCTCTTGTCCTGTCACTTGACACTACTGAAAAGAGCCTGGCTCTGTCTTCTTTGCAACCTCCTTTCAGTTATTTATATACATTGATAAATTACCCTCTGACCCTTGTATTCTCCAGGCTGAACAGTCCTGACTCACTCAGCCTTACCTCATAGGAGAGATACTCCAATCCCTTCATCCTTGTGGCCCTTTGTTGAACGCTCTCCAGTATGTCCATCTCTCTTCTACTGTTTTTTTTAGAGCCATTGGCTTTAGAATAGGCAATTCCAGAAAATAATTCATCCCACTGACCTAAAATGTCCCTTTCACAGACATTTACAGTCATCTGGAATGCTAACTGTTACCAATAAAAATAGCATCAGACAAGGACTCTTCTGTTTTAGCTTCTGAGATGGGTGGTGACCGAAAAGGGAAAAAATTAATTAAGGTCTAAGTAAACCAAAAAACTTTCAGCATTCACCATGATTTTCCAGTTTCCTTTCTGAAAGCAAACAAACAATTCTGCATCTATTTTTAATGGTTTCTGGAAGAGTACCTTCTCTAAATAGGCATGCTTTCCTATTCATTCAGCCTTGTTGTCAGCTGTCCTGACTTGTATGTGCCAGAAATGCAATCGTGCGAACAACGTAATATCATGTTAATGAAGTCAGAGAACTTGTCCTTACCGTGGAAGCATTGGAGATGTTTCATTTAAGTCTGTTTGGCTGTAAATGAGAGAGAAATAAAAGACACATAAATAACTGATGGCACAGCAGTTTCAGATTTTCTTTTTCATTTCAGGAGGGATGAGCCCCACAAGAGATCCTTATGTGTTTCAGCAGTACTCCCCCGTGATTCAGTGCCAATGGGTATCCAGTCAGTTAGGCTCCATCACAAATATCATGAGATGATTTATATTACTTCACCTCCATATAAAATGTTAACTACATTTAAGTAATGTTCCTCAGACATTCAGCTGGTCTAACTAGGGTTGAATGCAAAATAATCTATTTTAAGATTATTTCCAGCAGTTCTGCTCCTGTACTGTATCTTCAGGAAATTTGATTTTACTTCTACATGGTAAGCGTCTGGTCCAATAAGGCCAACCCTCTTCAGCACAGTTTGTAGTTTACTCATGGATATATGTCTCCATGCCTGCACTCTAGAGTAGACAGGACACGTCACAGAGAAGATGACACTGCTGTCCATTCTCATTGTTTATGCAGGTTCCTGTAGACATGTCACCAAAGGGGAACCTGCCAATCTTGATTCCTAGATTTTCCAGTAGGAAAAACAGGTTCCATAAGGTGGAAACACTAAAAGTAATAGATTAAGCAGGCTAAGAGAGAGAGAGAAAAAGAATCACACACACACAGACACAGAAAGATACATCTAGCCATATTAACTTTTTTTTGGGGGGGGGTTGGGGGGTGTGAAAATACTGTCTCATATTGGATCCTTTTAAATTTCAAATCAGTTACAAAAATAATGAATTCTCTTTGTTATATTGTTTTATTGGAGTTAAAGTTTAGTCCTTCAGTCACATATGCTATACTCCTTAAAGAATAGTGTGTGCCACTGTGAATGTATTTAGAGCAGCATTTCTAGAGAGTAACATGACTGTGTATTTTGAGAGGTGATAAGGAGGGGAAGCCTAAGTCAAAAAAGCAGTGTGGATCAGAAATGCATAATTCATAAAACAATAAAAGAAACTGATGAAGTATGGCTCAGTTAAATGAAATAAAACAGTTTTTTGTTTAAAAATATGTAAGGTTTCATTCTGGTATACTACCACATGAAACTCTTTCTTGCTTCTATATTCAGAATCTGTCACTTCTCAGTGAGTTTGTGGACCTCACCAAATTGGAGGGAATGGACAATATGCCAAAGAGCAGGGCTGCCATTCAGAGGACCTGGAAAGGCTGGAGAAATGGGCTGACAGGAACCACATGAAGTTCAGCAAAGGCAAATGCAACCTGGTCCAGAGTAACCCAATGGAACAGGACAGGCTGGGGGCTGACTGACTAAAAAGGAGTCCTGGTGGACAAGAAGTTAAACAGGAGAGAGCAGTGTGTACTTACAGCAAAGAAAAGTAACTGCATCATGGCCTATATTAGTAAGAGTGTAGCCATTAGTAAACAGGAGAGATTCTTCCCCTCTCTTTGACACTTGGGAGGGGACTGGGGTAGAGAAGTGGAGGTACACAGTTGGCAAGAAATGCCATGTCAAGAACTGGGAAAGTCAAGAAGAGTCAAGAAGTGGGAAAGTGATAATAAAGCAAATCATGTAATCAGGGCTGTCTAAGGGTACTTGTTGGGTAAACCTGTTTTCATCACAGCAGGGTATATCTGGACAATAAACCAAACCTGTTTTTCTGATGATACACAGGAGCCAGATATGCTTCCATGGTCAGTAGAACCACTGTGGGAGAGAGGTACCTCCCACACCTAAGAGGGGAAGACCCAGCACAGATGGACTGAGCATTCTGGTATTATCGTGCCCACTCTTATTTCGGGACCAACAGTTCTAGGAACTACCCATCACTTCCTCACATATTATCTGCTAAGTTTTTATCCTTTCTTGCTTAATCAAGTGTGTCTAGTGTGAATGGCATATAACCCAGATCTCCACTGAGTCTGACATAGTTTCCTTGTTACCAAGACATAATTTTGACTTTTGAGACTATTCAGGTTCAAAATTCATTAAAAAAATGGGACCTATGTCACAGACCAGAAGAGTGTTATCTTCATTGTTTAACACTCAAGGGTATCTGCTGCATTTCCTCCTTGTGGATGAATCCTATCCTCTTCTGTCAAGAACATGTGTAGGTATTCTGAATATCTTTAGAGAAGCCCTAATAAAAGTGAAGAAATATAATCCTAATGTGGTCGGTGCTGTATTTTCTAGAGGAATGAGTTAATGCAGTGAACTGTCCCCTATATTGAACCCATATTTTTGCCTCCCATAAAAAGACAGCCCAGGATTCAACATATTCTTATGGTGAACAATCATAGAATCACAGTATGGTTTGGGTTGGAAGGGACCATAAAGATCATGTAGTTCAAACCCCTCTGCCATGGGCAGGGACACCTTCCACTAGCCCAGGTTGCCCAAAGCCCCGTCCAACCTGGCCTTGAACCCTTCCAGGGAGGGGGCAGCCACAGATTCTCTGGGGAACCTGTTCCAGGGCCTCATCACCCTCACAGTAAAGAATTTATTCCTTATATCTAAACTAAATCTACCCTCCTTCAGTTAAAAACCATTACCTCTCATTTTATCACTATACTCCCTGACAAAGAGTGCCTCCCCATCTTTTCTGTAGCCCCCTTTAAGTACTGGAAGGCTGCTATAAGGTCTCCCCAGAGCCTTCTCTTCTCTAGGCTGAACAACCCCAACTCTCTCAGAATTATCATAAAATATGGTAATAACCTGAAATTATCATTAAGGATAAAACTCAGGCATTACATTATTTAACAAGCTAGCTGTTCTTATAGGATAGAAGACCCTGATTTGTCACTCAGTGTTATTCAACATGGATAAATGAAGAGGACTGATGTTTAGCAAGACATCCATACATATTCATAGGTTGGAGCTGTGGGAGAGCAGAGGTAAGAGGTCCTTACTGTGAAAGCTGACACAAGCTCTGATTCATGTTGGTCATACTAAAACCAAAACAAAAACACAAAAAAGAACTTCTGGTTAACAAAAAGAATATCAGGGACATAAGGCAAGTCTTACTTTCTTATATAGTGGTGTACATCCCAGGTTTCACTACTCAAGGCTATGGTTTGGAATTAAGGTCATTGAAGACAGACATCTGACCAAATTAAAGTAGTTTTTTTCCCTATAATTGGCTACAACTCAAACCTATTTTAACTGTAATTCCTTTAACTTAAGTTCCTCCTAACACATGCACACGTGCATGCACATATACACACACTTTAAATAATTCAAAATGCAACTGTACTGATTTCAAAGGATTTACTTCTGGCTTAGAGGAAAATAAAAGATCCTAGTGGTCCTGTCTTTGTATTTGCATTATGTTATAACAGCAGTCCCAGATCTAGAAATATAATTAGTTGTCCAGAGTGTTATTTGTGTAAGAACATGACAGAGACTAACCATGTCAAGATCGCCAAGTATGGGATTAACAGACTTTGGCAGGGGCCACTTCTTTCTAAAGATTACTGAGGAAGCCTAGATGACTTCCTTAGAAATGGATGTCTAAAGCAGTTGGGATCAAGCTGTCTTTTTATGACATGATTTTGGGGGAGCTGGATCAATTTATTTACATTTCCCTCTTCATAGTCCCCAACTTAAATCTCTGGAATCCAGCTCAAGGCATTCACAGATGTCTGCATCTTACTGGTCACCGCAGGATGGCTTATCCCAAAAAGGAAACAAGCACTTCTAGGGCATGGCTCTTCTGCTTAAGAGTTAGTTTCATCAGATGAGTCTTATCCTAGTGGCCTAGAATGACAATGCTGGATCTTGCAAGGCATGCAGAATGAAACTCAGACCCTTACAGCAATATATTCTCCTCAGAGGAGGCTGTGGGTTCCTGGTCACTGGCTGGGGAGAAAGGGTGATGGTACCTTGGATGAAATAAGGAAACAATGCGTCAATGATTAAAACAATAAATCAACCCCTCCTCCACCCCCTTTATGACTGAAACTGTAAAACAAAGCTAACAGAATACATATTTGTGTGGCCAAACTGGTGATGAGGATGTGCAAAGCTCAGTTGTTTCAAGAGAACTGTCTAGATTGGTGTTATCTGCAGATCTCTGAAGATCTGTGGATGATTTAATGTGCATTTCATGAGGCCCAAGACCACTCGTGCCAAAGGAAATGTGTCTGCTTTACAGCAGAGCTTGTTCTCAGCTCCTGCTAGAAACCGATTGGGTAGTCCCCTTTTGGAGCGAGGTGTCTACACCATCACTTTGACTATGCTCTGGCCAGTATGTGGGATCTTCTCTGATGTGAGTCAAATTGTATCGTCAGCAAAAATGTAAGCACTTCTGATGGATACTCTGCCTCAGGCAGAGTATATGGATGAAAAGCTTGTCCTAGTTCCTCCATTTGGAATAGTCCTCAAAGATTATTCCAGCAAACTCTGCATTCCCAAATATCCCCACTTTATCTCATGCCCCGTTCCAGGGCACTGAGCACATACTACGGAAGCATACTGTAGTAGGCTGCTATGGGGACACACACACTTCACAGAGTCCTTCTGTTGGTCTGGAGTCCAGAGATGTCACCATGGTATGAAAACATGAAAATACACACTTGGTCTCACAGGAATATACAGAGTGCAATTAATCAGATTTTTAGAATTCCACAGAAGAGATGAAAAGTGTCCACACTTCCTTATATTTATCTTTTGAATATAAAAGGGGATTAGGAATTTAGTTTTGTGCAAATGCTTACTTTGTACCTGTCTAAGTATAGCTAGAAGAAACATCACCCAAGCTGGGCAACAGAAATATATGCTAGTTGAGAATCGTTACCAAAGGTTAAACACCCACCAGATCACTCCAGTGATTCCTGCTGTCACTAGAACAGCCAGTCCATGTAATTTAGTGATTCCCATGTTGTTGGTGTTGAAAAAAAGATTATGAGTCCTGGATTGACAGTAAAGTGACAAAAACACACAGAAAATACTGTAGTTATTAAATCTTAAAAAAGCATCCTGTTTTGGACAGCAAGTCTGGACATAATACAGAGAAAAATTATTCTTCCTAGAGGGAATGTTTTACATCTAGAGATTTATAGATACTAGGTATTTACAAGAGATATTCTACAGACTGAGCTCTCATTTGAAAGTGGTGGTACAGTGTAACATTTTATTAATGTGCAAACAAATAACTCTCAGTTCAGATTTTCTCTGGATCAGGTTTTCTTCTTTTTCTGTCCACTCTGTTCTTTATCTTCTCTGTTCCAATCTCTCATTCATCCTTTCTTTCTGTCTAGCTCTCCTTTTTGACCTGAATTCCTTGGGTTTTCTACTATGTCTCTTATCTGTGCAGTTCTCTGTCTTTCTAAATTGAAGGTCGCAATCCCTTTCTCTAGGTCAGATTCTCTTCCCCATCCATTCTGTGGCTGTTCACAGCTGTGGTTCAGTCAAATCTTACTTTGTGCCAGCCTTCTGAAAAGACTGTTTGTAGCATTCTTTGTTTGTCCATATTACCTCCCTCTGCTCTCAGCAGCTCTCAAGTATCCCTTCCACCTGTAACCACCTTTGTTAGACACCATGCCCTAGCCCCAGCCCATTACCCTCCAACCACAGTACTCACCTATGGTGCTTTCAGTGCCTCCACTTCAGCAGTGTCTGTTCTCTTCCCCTTCTGCTTCATCTCTCCTCACATACCTGCTGAACCAGTATCATCACAGCAATTCCTTTCTGTACGTCAACCATGTATCAGCAGCTGGGCTCAGGGCCAAACGATGGGCCTCCACCCAGTTCTTTACCTAATGCCTCCTGAGTAATGGGGAAACAAGAAGAACCTTGCAACAATCAGTTATTCCCTAACACAGCAACACTGGGATTTCTGATGAGCAAGGAGATGCCCCCTTAGACTTCCAATATGGAGTTTTTTTCTTTAGAATGTGGGCATTTTTGTCAAGAATTATTTGTCCTAGCTGCAAATATTTGTAATGTAGACATTTCCAACTGCACTGAATTTAAGATAATTTTTGTAGTCACAGGAGAGAAATAAACATTTTCAGGACATAATTAATTTAATCTTAAGGGGGACCATTAGAGTCAGTAGCCTAGATTCACCAGAGCTAGTGGATGCCTAAGAAAGTCTGAGTCTTTCTGTTCATTTACTGGACGAAAGGACAGTTGCCTACAAAGAATGATTCAAGTCCTACATAAGATGAGTCTGTTCTGTTGGTGCCAGTCTGTTCAATTCCAGTGACCGTATAGAAAGCATGCAGCTGTGAATAGCATTACAGTAGCTGGATGCAACAGCCAGGGTTTTTTGAGTGAACCACAAATATTGCAGGGAAGGTTGGATTGAGAAATATATCTGTGAGTCACCTGCTGTTTCTCATATTTGCAGGTAGGTTCAGACTAGTAACTCAGGATCAGTCAGTAACTTGAAGTAAAGTTCCTTATGTCTAACTTTACATGATGAGCTATTCAACCAGACTACAGTTTGTTTATCATCAATGGAGATAATGACACCATTTTAGGGAGTCTTCATGTGACCTATTCATCTATCTGAAAATGATGTGACTGAGATCCTCACCCTTAACTATTAAAAGAATCAGGCTGTGAGGTTAGGTAGAGGTTTCTATGCCCTACATGCTTAAAATGAAGTGAGATGAATCTCACCCCTAATTTAAATTCCTGAAAGGTGTAAGAGAAATAATGAAAAGTGTAGTCTAAAGAAATGGTAGGGGAATAGTAACAAGAAAATAAGGCATAAAAGTGAAGTGATCACATATGCAAAATGACTTAATGTCTTGCAGAGTTCTCTTGCATCTGTACCGTTACTATTATACCCCTGAAGGTCCATTAATTAAACAGTACACTGGGAAGCAGGAAGAGAGAATGAGAACTAGCAGGTGACAATCAGACTTACAAATACCCACCTTTCCTGAATTTTATCTTCCCACTTTGGTCTCCAGTCATCCAAAAGTACTGAGTTGGAAGTTGATTATTTATGACTTTAATCCTGTTTGGTACAACTCTAGATGTCTTACTATCATTCCAGCTATGGGCATGTATGCCACCAGTGCATCAATAAACACAACAAACACAAAGTCTGTCTACAAGTATGTTATTAATAACACCCCACCCTGATCCACGTCCCCCAGATCAAGTGGTACAAAGTTACTTGGATCTGCACTGGACAGGATTAAACCCATATAAAGTTGATTGCTACGTACACATCACATCATAGCACTTCACCCAGGTCTTCCCTGGGCTCTGTCTGGTGTCCTTGTGGCTCTTTGAGATTTCTATTTGAAGTAACTCTAAGTTGTGTTACAGTCCAGAAAAGTGTTGTTTCACTTGCATGAAACAGAGTGTGAGTTCTGTGTTCTGTAACTCTGCATGGAGCATACAGGTGTGTTTAATGGACAACACAAGGTTTCCTTGGACTAAGTCAGAAATTGAAGTTATTTGCCAATGTAGATACAGGCCTGCCTAAAAACTTAACTGTGGTCTCTTTTGGAGTGCTTCACTGTTCCTTTATTACTTTTCTTTGCCCATTCTTTGAAAGAAAATTTGGACTAGTCTCAGAATTCTGGTCTCTAAAGGAACTTTGTCCCATTTAAAAAATTTATTTGTGGCAACTTTGAACTTTAGCTTCTACTTGGGCCCAAACTTTCTGACTGCCTGCCTGGCTTATGCTTATTTGTACTCTATTTTTAATGAGAATCAGATATCCAGAGATGAAGACTTACCTTCTCAAACCAGTGGGTTTTCCAGCAGCACAAAACTGAATTGAATGTGTAGGCACAAACAGACAGAGGAGTCTGGGATACATCTGCTGTACTTTAGCCACTGAAGAACGGAACAGATGGTTAGTGCCTTGGGTATCCAAGACATCTGCACAGGTCTGGCAGATACAACTCAGAAAATACAGACCATCAGCTGAAGGCTAAGAAGAACATCTAACAGTGTTTGAAAAGACACACATTTCAGAAAATGAATCCCAAACCATTTGTCTGCTTTTGAGTGAGGTGAAGCGCTATCCAGACTCTTTTATATTAATTCTTTCCCCACTGACTGTAAGGGGAGTTCAGCCATGTAGTTCACATATGGATACTTGCAGTATTGCCACCTGCATTTAGGTATCTTAGTCTTCAAGTTGAATCTCACTCTTGAGTTTGTAGGCACGTGGTGGGAGCTGGATTTCTCTTCTGAATGGTGTCTTACATCTACAATATTATCGATACTTAATATTTGGGCATCACTTTCTCTGTGGAACCTCAAGCTGTTTTCAAGGCCAGTATAATCATTGTTTTATGTATGCAGAAACCAAGGCACTGGAAAGTGGAGAGATCTATTGGTCAAAGCTACAAATTATGATTATGAGCCAACAGCAGAGTAGAAATGCCCTGAGTTCCAGTCCAATGTCTTATCACATAAACAGCATTGACTTTGGAGAAAGAAAAACAAGTATTAATAGTTCTACCATAGCTGGTTAGCACATAAAAAATAAAAGGTAAACATGAAAATAAAAAATCCCCAGATGATCAACCTCTTCCATAAGGTTTAGAAAGAGAAGGTGAATTTATTTCCTCTAATTTTGTTCTTAGTTCTCTTGGGCTTTGAAGGATTATATACGGAGTGATATTTTCCATCCTGGGAAATCTTTCACTCAACGGAAGCTGCAGAAAGTCTGCAGGAACTGTGTGTGCTCACAGCATTTTACAATCCAGCATGCTTTCAACCATTCAGAGAAAAGAGAAGAGGTAAGGTTCTAGCTAAACAAAATAGAGAAACATAGGCATAGATGCTGATCTCTTGTTCAGACAAAGAATGTTTAATTTCTTTTTCTCTAGTTTTTTTAAGAGGTCTTTCTTGTTGTCTTATCTCATCTACACTCTGAAATTACCAGCATAAGTTGGGGGAGACTTCGAAGTTAGTAGTTTCCAAGAGAAACAAAGTGTGAGAGAGAAGAAAGAAGGGTTGTTCAGGAAGGAAAACAGAGGTGGATATAATGAGGGTCAAAAGGTTAGAAAGATGGAAGTTTCTTACTGTACTTAATGTGCTTTTAAAATCCTATGACCTCTGTTGAGAGATGGTGACAGTAGCAGAAGCAATAATATATTTCAATGTATTTTGACATTAATATTAAATTTTTAAATTGTTTTTCCCCTTAAATTTAAGGAGTATTCTAGTGTGAGCTAAACTTCCTGTCACCCCCTCTCTGTATTATATGCAACTGAATTTCTTCTGAAGATAGTGAAGGTATTTATGTGGTAAAAATTTGTATTTATATTCCACTTTCAGTGGACTAGAATATAAAAAATATTCAGCGTAATTTTTACCCAGAGAAAATTCATGTGACATTAATGATTCCCAAAATTAAACCTGGAAGCTATCTTTATATGTCACCTGAGAGTGATCCATTATTTGAAGGCAGCTAGCTGAAATACTCTAATTAATCACCCTTTTTTATTAAATTATTGTCAGTCGATATTATAGGGTACTATAAAGTAGTTTTGGAATTTTTAAAGTCTATATTGGAAAATGTAAACATAATTTTTATTTTCTCTTTTTGAGATGCTTTTCATTCATGCACTTTTCAATTACAGTTTATATTCTATAGCTTGTTAAAATCACATAGGTTAGGGTTTTTTCTTGTACTGCTTAGATCTCCATTGGCTATACTGGAAACCAAGTTACCTCACTTATTTGTCAGCATTTACCGCAGCTTAAACTAAATGCCACAAATCTCATGGAAGTTGCTAAAACAGGGTTGAGGAGTGCCACGCACAGTACAAGCTAGGAAATGTGAAAGACTTAGAGATAAAATTATATTTTATATTCTGTCGCTTTATTTTTTGGCAGCAGTTAGGTGCTTGTAATGAAACATGTAAGTTATGTAATTAAACTAATTCTCCATAGAGAATCCATATGCAAGAAAAAAAGGACTCAAATTTGAAATAGATATTTTAAAACTCTAAGACAAATAAATAATGAGATCAGTAAAATACATATTTCTTTTTCTGTGGATTTTTTTGTAACATTTCATAACATCAGTGTAATTTTTTTCTTAATGTTTCATACAAACAATATATTCTGAAGGACAAAGCATGAACATCATTCTAGAAAGGCAGTTGATTATTGAATATGAATGTGGAAGAATAAGTTAAAAAAGCTTGTTTGAAATCTTCACTAAGAAGTGAAAAAGAGTAAGAATAAACATCAAACTTCAGATTGTAGTAAATCAAGACTAATTCTATCAAGCAATGCAGAAGAAAAATGATGGATGGGTACTGTAATTACTGTAGTCTATGAGACTGTATGAAAGCTCTTATTTGTGAGAAGTCACCTGTTTTAGTCAATCATCAATATATTAGAAATGAGAGAAATTTTCAGGTGTACAGGTCCTTCCCAATTCTGAAAGAAAATAATAAATGCAAATACCATAACCCTAGCAAACTTAATTAAAGTGCTATATTTGAGAGAACAAATACATATTTCCTTATGCATATAGTCAAGAGAAAGGGATAGAGAAAAACTGCTCAAGCCAAATTTCCCTTACATGAGTTCAGCCATTTAGCAAGACTGTGCTTTTTATCTAGCTGTCTTTTGGCATTAGTGGTCATCTGGGGAGTAGCTCGGGTCTGAAATGAAAAGCACATTTAATAATGTTTCCTCTACCCTTTGACTGTCTTTTAAGTGAAGTTAGGGGTAAGAAGGCCTATGAGGAAATTGGTGAAACCTGACCATTTTTTTGGAGCCAGGATCTGAATCACTAATCCTATAATGCTGCAGGACTCAAAAATTTTCAGGAGTGGTTAAATAAGAATGTAAATTAAATACCCAGTGTGAAATGTCTGTTTATATTTGGTATTTACAAGTCTAGTATGGAGAGGATGCTTGGAGGAGATAATACAAGGTGACTCTTATTTCCTTACTTTTTCCTCCTTACACATTCCAGGTCTTCAGGGTCATCATGATGCAGGAAAATGATACCCACATCCATGAGTTCATCCTGTTGGGATTCCCTACTGTCATAGAGCTGCAGGCTCTACTGTTTGTAATTTTCCTCACTGTGTATTTGTTGACTGTCCTTGAAAACATAGTCATCATCACTTTAATCAGAAGAAATCACCAACTTCACAAGCCCATGTATTTTTTCTTAGGCCATCTGTCTTTCCTAGAGGCCTGGTACATCTCAGTCACTGTTCCCAAATTGCTGGTAAACTTTCTGGTGAAGAATAAGAGCATCTCCTTCACAGGTTGTATGGCCCAGCTCTACTTCTTCATTGCCCTGGTCTGTACTGAATGTGTTCTCCTGGCTGTCATGGCCTATGACCGCTATGTGGCTATCTGCAACCCCCTGCGCTACCCAGTCATCATGAACCACAGGGTCTGCATGCAGCTGGCCATGGGCTCTTGGCTGGTTGGTTTTCTGATATCTGTGCTAAAGGTCGTCTTCATTTCCCAGCTCTCCTTCTGTGGCCCCAGTGTCATCAACCACTTCTACTGTGACATCAGCCCTTTGCTCAACCTCTCTTGCACTGAGCGGTTAGTTGCAGAGATGGTGGACTTTGTCTTTGCCTTGCTTATTTTGCTGATCCCCCTCTCTGTCATCATAATTTCTTACATGTGCATAATCAGCACAATTTTGTGCATTCCCATGGCCCAGAACAGGAAGAAAGCCTTCTCCACCTGTGTTTCTCACCTGACTGTTGTCATCATCTTCTTCTCAGCCACCCTCTACATGTATGCCCGACCCAGGAGTGTACATTCCTTGGACCTCAACAAACTGGTTTCCATAATTTATGCTGTAGCCACTCCAATGTTAAATCCATTCATTTACTGCCTGAGGAACCAGGAAGTAAAAGACACTTTATGGAATACCTTGTGTGGCATGGGTGCTGTCTCTAGAGTTTCTGGGTCCGATCACTAATATAGTACTTTGAAGATAATCTTCCAGCTGAATTTGTCTGAGTCTTATGAATATCTAACAAGACTTTTACTTTCATAGAAATTAAAATTATGGTTTTGTTTAGACATCAGTTGTTAAGGATTACTTTACCCGAGTCAATCTGCATGTTAAGCTAAAATCAATGAATGCTAACACTGTGTAAAAGAAGGTGTTTCTACTAAACATATCACACACTATTCCTGACCAGTAGAGAAGGCAATAACCATTGCCTTCTCTTAATGTATGTTTTTGGTCTGTACCAAAGAACACAATTGCATTCTGACCTTGATTGAACTTAATATGAAACTTGGATTCAAAGAACAGTTATGTCAAATTTCTTCACAGGTATTAGGATGAGAACTTCAGTAATTCAGATAATACCAGTAATTTTAGGTAGTTTTTATAGAGGAACATGAACCACCACTGAGAAGTTCCTGCTTCTTTTCATTAACTTCAAATAGAACTTTGGGAACTAGCTGAGATTTACAGAACAAACATTTACGTTTGGTGAAGAGGGTTAATTTACATAGTTTAACTTCTATTTTAAATGCTAAATGAGCCTCCTGATTTTCAAGTGTAATTTTCCTCTGCTCCTTCTGTATTGCATGAGGAGATATAAGCACTAAGAAAAGAATCAATTGTCTAAACATTCAGAAGGAGACGGACAAGAAGAACTTTAAGCAATTCAACAAAGACATATGCAAAATCCTGCACCTGGGAAATAATTACCCAGTACTTCAGTATAAGTTGGGCATTCACTGACTAGGCAACAGCTCTACAGAAAAGGACCTGGAGGTCCTGGCAGACAAATTAACATGAGTCAGCAGTGTGCCGCTGCAGTGATGAAAATCAACTGCCTCCTGGGCTGTATTAACAGTAATCTAGCCAGTAGGCCAAAGGAAGTGATCCTTCCCCTCTATTTGTCACCTGAGACTGCATATATTTGTGAGATTACATCTGCAGTGCTATGTCCAGTTTGGGGCTTCCCACCACAAAAAAACCCACATGGACAGAGTGTAGTAGAGAGTTATTAATAATGGACCACATGGCATACAAAGAGAGACAGATAGAAATAATTTTTAAGTGTGGAAAAGAGAACGTTAAGGAGGTATTTATTTGGAGTCTGCCACTACTTGAAGGGTATTATAGAAAAAATAGAGGCAATTCTTAGTTGTGTATACCTGAAAAGACAAGAGCCAGGAGGACAGTTGCAACCAATTAAATTCAGATTAGATAGTACAAAAAAGAAAGAAAGAAAGAAAGAAAGAGAGTGATTAAGCACTGCAACAGAGTCCCAGAGAGGTTGTGAAATCTCCATCTTTGAGTTTTTCAAAGCTTGACTAGACAAATCCCTGAAAAACCTGACCTAACTGAAATATGCTTTTGACAGCAAAATGAGATAAAACTTCCAGAAGTGGAACCCTTCCAATCTAGGTTTTTGTATGATTCTTTGATCTGGATGTCAGGTGGAAAATCCTGTGGCATCTCAAATAGCAATATAAATTGATGTTTAGGCAACTGAATCTCACTGTAGCTACCTACTGAATAGGTTTCAACATATGACTGAGCAATACATTCAATACAATCTAGGCAATACATTCAATGGTTTATAGACACCCATTCAAATTTATATAGACAAATGGAGCTCAGTTCTGTTCTCCACTCAGAAGTGTCTAGTGCCATTTGACATCATAGAATCATCGACTCAGAAATGTTTTTTAGGGACCTTTGAATATCACAAAATCACAGAATAGTTGAAGTTGGAAGGGACCTCTGGAGGTCACCCAGTCCAAACCTCATACTCAAGCAAGGAAAACCTAGAGCTGGTTGCCTAGGACATGTCCAGAGAACTTTGGATATCACCAAGGATGGAAACTCCACAACCTCTGTGGGCAACCTGTGCCAGTGTTTGGTCACCCTCACAGTAAAAAAGTGTTTCCTCATGTTCAGAGAGAACCTCCTGTTTGTGCCCATTACCTCATGTCCTGTCAGTGGACACCACAGAAGAGGCTGACTACATCTTCTTTACACTCTCCCTTCAGAAAGAGTCGTATACGTTGATCAGAACCTGCCTGAGCCTTCCTTTCTCCAGGCTGAACAGTCCCAGCTGTCTCAGCCTTTCCTCATAGTAAACAAGCTGCAGCCCCTTAATAATCTTAATGGCCCTTCACTGGACTCTTTCCAGTATATCCACATTGCTCTTGTTCTGAGAAGCCCAGAACTGGGTGCAGTACTCCAGGTGTGAGTAGATCCATAATTTGACTTCCCTTTGTAGCACAACACTCACCATCTCTATATTATGCCAGTTGTGGCTTGATCTAGCTGAGAGTTGAAAACCTTCACAGGCAGATACTATAATCTCTCTGGACAACTTGTTTCAGTACTGTTCTGACCTCCTAATGAAGAAGCTCGTCCCAATGGCCTATTTGCAACTACTGACTTGGAAGTCATTATCTTCACTTCTTTTTATAGTATCTGTCATGATGAAGAACTGTTTGGCCCCATTGTCTTTGTAACTGTAGGCTTCTGTTAGACCACATCATAGCCTCCTGTTCATGACATTAAACAAATCTACGTATCTCACCTTCTTTTCATAGTACACGTGCACTAGGACACAACTTAACTTCTTAGTAGGGCTTAGTAAGAACTCTCTAGTTTCTCCACATTTTCCTTGAACTGGGGGAATCCCAAAACTGGACACGGTAGTCCAAGTGGAGCCTGACCAGCCCTAGAATCATAGAATCATAGAATGGTTTGGGTTGGAAGGGACCTTAAAGATTCCAAGCCCCCCTGCCATGAGCAGGGACATACTCCACTAGACCAGATTGCTCAAAACCCCATCCAACCTGGCCTTGAACCCTTCCAGGGACATGGCAGCTAGAGCTTCTGTGGGCAACCTGTTCCAGTGTCTCACTACCCTCACAGCAAAAAAATTCTTCCTTATAACAAATATAAATCTACCCTCTTTCAGGTTAAAACTATTACCCCTCGTCTTATCACTACACTCCCTGATAAAGAGTCCCTTCCCACCTTTCCTGTAGCCCCCTTTAAGTACTGGAAAGACACTATAATGTCTCCATTTCTCTGGGCTGAACAATATTCCTGCTTGACAAACCTGATCTCCTTCTACGACAGGGCTTATTTGATGAGGGAAAGGCTGTGGATGTTGTCTACCTTGACTTTAGTAAGGCCTTTGACACCGTTTCCCACAGTATTCTCCCGGCAAAACTGGCTGCTTGTGGCTTGGATGGGCACATGCTTCGCTGGGTAAAAAACTGGCTGGATGGCCAGGCCCAAAGAGTTGTGGTGAGCGGAGTTAAATCCAGTTGGTGGCCAGTCACGAGTGGTGTCCCCCAGGGCTGGGTTTTGGGGCCACTCCTGTTTAACATCTTTATTGATGATCTAGACGAGGGGATCGAGTGCCCCCTCAGTGAGTTTGCAGACGACACCAAGTTGGGTGGGAGTGTTAATCTGCTCGAGGGTAGGGAGGGTCTGCAGAGAGACCTGGCCAGGCTGGAGCGATGGGCTGAGGCCAACTGGAGGAGTTTCAATAAGGCCAAATGCCGGGTTCTGCACTTCGGCCACAACAACCCCCAGCAGCGTTACAGGCTTGGGAAGGAGTGGCTGGAGAGCTGCCAGTCAAAGATGGACCTGTGGGCTTTGTTGACAGTCAGCTGAACATGAGCCAGCAGTGTGCCCAGGTGGCAAGGAAGGCCAATGTCATCCTGGTTTGTATCAGCACTAGCGTGGCCAGCAGGGACAGGGAAGGGATCTTGCCCCTCTACTCAGCACTGGTGAGGCTGCACCTCGATTACTGTGTTCAGGTTTGGGCCCCTCACTCCAAAAAGGACATTGAATGACTCAAGCGTGTCCAGAGAAGGGCAACGAAGCTGGTGAAGGGTCTGGAGCACAGGTCTTACGAGGAACGGCTGAGGGAACTGGGGGGGTTTAGTCTGGAGAAGAGGAGGCTGAGGGGAGACCTCATCGCCCTCTACAACTGCCTGAAAGGAGGGTGTAGAGAGGGGGGATGAGTCTCTTTAACGAAGTAACAAGTGATAGGACAAGAAGTAATGGCCTCAAGTTGCACCGGAGAAGGTTTAGACTGGCTCTTAGGAAGTATTTCTTTACAGAACGGGTTGTTGGGTGTTGGAATGGGCTGCCCAGGGCAGTGGTGGAGTCCCCATCCCTGGAGGTGTTTAAGAGTAGAGTCGACATAGCGCTGAGGGATCTGGTGTAGTTGGAAACTGTCAATGTTAGGTTAAGGGTTGGACTGGAGGATCTTCAAGGTTTTTTCCAACCTAGATGGGCTGCAACTCAGTAGAGCTGGTTGCTATTCATCTCACCTAACTGTATGAATGGGGTTTGACTCCAGGTTTAAACATATAAGTGGGAGCAGAAGATGACTCAGCTTTCAGCATTATCAAGGATATTCTAGGACTTGAATTAATTGGACAGTCATGGGTGTTTCGTGCCTCTTGGAATGACCTTTCATACCCTGGCTGTCCTCTAGTTGCTGTTTTGGAAGGACACTGGCCTTACACAGAAACTGTGCCATATCTACCAGTGCTATAAGGTGCCCTGGATACCCTGGGGGGTTCAAAATAATAGTAGACATCTATCCTGGACACTGAATAGGTCTCTAAGCAATATAAAAACACTGTCTAGAGATCTGTTGAGATGATTAAATATAAAAGCAAGCATCCAGTTTCCTAAACATAACCATCAGGAGCCATTTCAGTAGAATTTGTGTATCTCACCTTGGCCACAGTTTACAGAGACTGTATTGCCCAGGGCTTCACTGACTATTATCACATCTTAGATACTTAGGATGGAAATTTACTCTAAAGGATCCACTAAGAGCCATGTGGACATATACCATTCTAGTCCATTTGTTCAGGGGAATAGAGATTAATCCCCAAGACAGGTCAAAAGTGCTTAAGAAGCATTACAAACATATATTAATGATTTAGAATGCTTATGTCAAATAACATGGGTTTGCTCCTGTATCACACATACCTTAAGAATGTAAATTCATTTGCAAGGTGCCTTTTGGAACTAAATAATTCTCTCTCAGCCAAAACTTATTAGGGTCTGCTCCTCATAGAATAGATAAAACTATTTTAATTTTGCCTCCTTCCTCTGTGGAAAAACTGTGGATTTTTTCAAGAGTTTCTGGGTATGACATGCTCTCAATTTCATACCATGAAACACCATTTTGGTAGGTTGTAGTAAAGCCTTCATGTTTTTTCAAACACTTTCAACTAAGCACATTGAGGAAAAATGTAAAATATCACTATCTTCAGAGTTCAGAGGAGAACTGGAGTTTCTTCTCAGAGATTTAGATCTACACCTAACTACCCAAACTGTACTTATTCCTTTATTGAAACTCTCCCTAATCTCCTGTGCTATTGCTTAATTGTGCTAATTTGCATTGGCTCTATTAAATTATTCTCAAAATTTCCCAGCATGCATTCTGTCATTCCTGGTCTCCTCATTCTTACTGTCCCACTTCATAAATAAGAGTCAAGCATGTCTGCATGTGTATGTTAATGTTTGCTAACTTCAGAATCACAGAATCATAAAACAATTTAGGTTCAAAAGGATCTCTGGAATTCCAACATCCTTCTCAGAGGAGTGCCAAATGTGCAGACAATTCAGCTTGCTCAACTATGAGGTTGAATTTTTATTGTGTCCAAGGAGATTCCACCACCAATGTGGGCATAAGTTCCATCCTTTCTGTGAAAATATAATCTCCTTATATCTAATAGGAATTTCTGGTGTTCCAATTCATTCTCTATTGCCTCTACTCCTGCCACTGGGTACCTCCAAGAAGAGGCTGTCTCCAACTTCTCTACTCCCACCCCCTTCTCCCACCTAGGGACCTGTAAACAGTGAGAACTTCCCTGGGCCTTGACCTCTTAAGGATAAACAAGCTCTGCTCTCTCAGCCTCTCCCCGTATGTCTTGTTCTCCAGACCCTCAACCAGCTTGCTGGTCTTTCACTAGACTCACTCCACTCTATATGTCACTGTCTTTTTTATTCTGGGGAACCTTAGACTGGACACAATACTGCAGTATTGTGCAAGACTGGGGTCTTGCAAGTGTTTAATAGAGGAGACAAATGTCTTCCACCATTCCACTGGCTACAGTTTTAGAAATACAGCCCATGATGAAGTTGTTTGTCTTTGCTGTAAGGGCACACTACTGACTCCTGTTCAGTTTGCTGTCAACCAGGATTCCCAGAAGTTTTCTGCAAGGTTATTTCATAGTCAGTCAGGCACCAGCCTGTCTTGTTGCATGAGGGGCCTTTTTTGTCCATATGCAGGATTTTGCATTTTTCTTTAAAATGTCATTAGGCTATTTAAGTGTTAGAATCACTCATCCCAAGACCCCTCTGAAAAACACAGATTTTATCAGTAAGCATAATTTTTCACATGGAAGTAGTTTCTTAATTATAACTCATCTTATTTTTCCAGATCAAAGAACTCTATAAACACTAGCCATCAGCTCAATCCAACTGAGGTAAGAACACTATGAGGGTTTTAATGTACACAGAAGTCCATCAGTGGAGCCCACACTGGACTTGTGATTAGAATTTGAGATTGTCTGTTTCATGTCCTCTTTTAGTCTCTGGATCATATCTCAAATTTCTGACTGAGATCTTAAAAAGTGCAAGACACTTCCTGGTGTGATTTGAAATTAAAACTGCAAACATACTGTGATCTGGTCTCATTCCTTCTGGAGAAGGATAGGAGTCACATGCATATTCATACAAAACTCTCATGAATTTTTCAAAAGGCAATATCTTCTCAGTACTACCATGATTGTTTATTAATGAAGCTTTTTACCTAGTGTGATGGAATCAAAGAGTCTGCAGGCAACATCAAGCTGTTCAAGATACAGGATGCCAGACGGAGGTTAATGCCACCTTAATGTGAATGTTGGATGGAGACTTTCAAGAGAAGAGTTAGGCACTAAATTGTGTTTGAAATCAACAGACATTGGAAAATGAAAGGAAAGCAGGGACATTAGCGTCACTTTTATCCTTCTCTTAGACTGTCAACTTATGACATGAGATTCTTCTCACTCAGTTTTAGCCATTTAAAATTAGTTGTTTCACCAGAAGCCACTAGTAATCAGAGGATACAAATAGCCAAATATGAAGGACAGCTCATTTCTTAAGCAAAATATTTCAGATGTTTAGATAATTTGGGGAACACATCTTTTGGAGGTAATTCTGTTTTTTCAATAATTATGAAAGGAGGGACAACTAGCTTTGACTTGACTCATAAACTTTTGGATTGCTAAAGTTATTTGAAGAGAATTCCACAAATTCCACAAATTTCAGCTTTACTATATGGCACAATAGTTGTGTGAAGGATCTTTCATGTGTCTTGATATTTGTTTTTCCCTAAATTTAGTATGTTAGGTAATACAGTATTAGATACCAGATGTATAGTGAATATCAGTCATGACTGAAATTAACATGTGGCTAGAGCCATGAAAAGAGCTCAGTTTTCCTTTGTGGGATTCATCTACCTAAATTTAGGGACTGTGAGAGACGAGAAACCAGGCCTGCGAGAAACTAAGAAAAACATCCTGAGAAAGCAAAAGTTGAGGCTGATTGAAGAAATGCCTCAAACACTCGCAAGACAAAACTATGAGTCACAGGGTGGATGGTGTGGAGGTCGAAGCTGATAAGGCTGCCCCAATAACACAAGGTGCAGCTGTAGGAGGGAGCCCTGTGGAGACAGGACGGCTCTGCTCTGGGGCACCGGGACAAATTTCAAGGGCCATCTGTCCGGTGAATGACCTTTGCTTCATTATCCATGAAATGCATATTAAAGTTAACACCCCTCAATATGCTAACAAGGGCTAACATGATCATGCTAATTACATCATCCCATGAAACACCTTACCCCTCCCCGTACATGGGATACGTGGGTGTGTGGGTCGATCTAGGGGATGGACCCAAGGAAAGTGGGTATAAACCAAGGGCGGGGAAAGAAAGGGGGGGCCCTGGAGAGTGCAGTGAAGCGAAGAAGACTCGGAGACTTGTTGTCCGCTCCACTGGGGATTTGCGAATCTGAGTCACTTGCCTCCCTCATCTGAGTGGGACGTGACAGGGACAGGACTCTGTTGCATAGTCATCTAGTGTCAACTCAGAGATAACTCCAGCTCTGGTTGTAAGAAAGGCGTGGTGATACCTGTGAACCTTATGAAAATGTTTTGAGACAGAGACATATAAGACACTAGAAAGCAACATTTATACTAAATCTTGCACTAGATGTTAGCATATTTTTCTGTCATCATCACAACCACAAGTCTAAATTTTCATTATAGTCAGTGGAGATACGATCAATAGTCAATGAAGTTTAAAGAATGGTTCATCTGAACAAATGTGGTAGCTAATTCAGTTGCTGGCAAATAGGAATTTAATGTCATTTGAGATGCAGTAGATCATCCAGATACACTCCACAAGGGTATAGGCATCATCTAGGTTGAGTATCAAAACTTCCAATTTCATAAAGAAGTCCCAGGTATTACCAGGAATCCCAAACACTACCAGTTTGGGAAACTGAAACGAGTCCAAGATAGTTGTCTACTTTTTGATGACATGAATGACTCTATAGACTCCACTGATGGCATTGACCAGGTTTCAGATGACTATAACAGTTGAGACTACGACATGTCCACTTCTACTGTAGAACTGGAATGGGACTCAAGTGACTGGTGTAGCTTTGGATGATCTTGGGTAATTTGTTGGCCTGTAAGTGTCAAGCTAGGAAAATATGTGTCTTCTAAAGTTCTTGTATTATATGGCAGCCTCACACAAATGTCTCATATAAACTTGGTTGCTTTGGGCCCCAGGCATTTAATTTTAAGTATTTAACAACTAAAATTAAACGTGATGAATTCTCACTGTCTTAGTCTGAACTACTGATTCTAGGTTTACTTTGTGTCTAGTGAAGATGAATACTTATTTTCAGGAAATATTCCATCTCATCCTAAAGTAGCTATATAATATAAACAAGACAGAACAGAACAGATGACACTAGATGACTATGCAACTGACTTTATCACCTGAGATAAAATGAGTTAGTGGGTAAAAATTTTCTATTGCATAACCTCTCCCAATTTCTTCTACAAGATATACTGTTTTAATATTTTACACAGTCATTTCCTGGAACTGTTTATGTCTGTTCATTGCCTATACTGCGATGCTAAGGACAATTACACTCCTAATTCTTTCCCCAACTATGAGATTACATGACATGGAATAACCTTGAGCCACTCTCTTTTGGGCTAGAAGAGTGAGGTTTATCTTTGCTGTATTTATGCATACAGAAGTGAAATGTGTATAGATAATATGTAGGTCTAGACTGTCTTTGAAGTCATTGACAGCAAATGAGACCTCCCAGGGCTACAGATCTGAAAATAATGCCAGATGGAGCATACTGTGGAAGTGTAAATTTCTCTCTATTGAATGTTAAAGCAGACTAGACGACTTGATTTCAAATAGATACCTATACTGTGCAATTTTAGTTATGATAAATGCAGCCTGTAGATGGGATTTATCTTACCTTGCTTCAGATGTCTAAGGATTACCTAAAGTCTATGCTAATCATCTACACACTCTAAAGCATTAATGAAGAAAAATAGTCAGCTCTCATGTGTGATTTACCCCATCCTTCAACAGGTATTTAAGATAAATTAGATGAATTTACCTTCCTGTTACCAGATAGGAAACATAGCTGATCAGTTCAGACAACTACCTTTTAGATATCTAAATCCAGATGAAATGAATTCCACTTCATTTGACACTGTTTTATATACAGCAACTGGTATCCATGTACCCCCAGTAAGCTTGGAAGTCTCAAATACCTCTCATAAGTCTCTATTATAATAGAGTAAAATTCCTCTGAAAGTAGTGAACAATGTCAGACTCTGTACTAGGTCGAATGGTTATCATTATTTGTTTTAGAGGAGGGAAGGTACCTCTGCTCCATTTCAGTCCACTCCATCCAGCAGAAAAAAAATCATGAACCAGCTTTTTTTTTTTTTTTTTTTTCAGAAGACTAGTTTATTTTCACTTTAACCTTATTTGTTGACTCAGTTTTCACAGTTATTTGACAACTTCTGCTTTTTTGGATTACTCTTTCCGATGAATAAAATAGCAATTTTCCCACTATGCCTTAAACTTCAATTAAACTCATGAGCTAAGCAGTTAATACTAAACAGCTGAGTAGAATATGAGGCATCACCAACCAACTTGTACTGCAAAATGTGTACTGTAAATTAAATAGGAATCTAGATTTATTTTCCAAATTTCTTGAATAAATAAGAGAATATAGTCAGATATTAACAATGTAGTTTTTTTCTCAATTTTGTAAGTCATAGAATAGCATGAATACATGTATATAGAAAGCATTGAAAAAAATAATATCCTAATCACATGTACTCAGATAAAGTAACAACAACAACGACAACAAAGGATGTGAGTCATCAGAATATGAAAAAATCAGGAAAAGTTCCTCACAGACAGTGAAGTCACTCATCTGTGGGCTGTCTCTGGAGTGCTTGTGGGAGAAAAACACTCTCCTCTGAAATGATACATGTTATTCTAACAGAAGTATTTAAGGATGACTCTACATTATCAATAACTTTACCACCACTTCATTCCCAAATTGTGATTCCCAACTGTGATGCCAAGTCACTGCGAATATGTTTATTCATATCTGAACAATCTTTTGGAGTGATATAACCATTTCCAGATCTAGGGATTATATATGTAAAGGCTCCCTCCTTTTAGGCAGTATAGATGAAAATGTGCTGATTTGTCTTCCATTATACTAGACTGAATTCTAGCCCTATTCCAGCAGAATTGATACTCTCAAATATCCCTATATACAATGCATAACACTCACATCATGCAATAAGAAACAGTATACTGGTTGGATGAAACACAATTCTGTAATTATTCCAGGCAACTTGAGGTGGGAGAAAAGAATGGTAATAATAAGGAAGGACTTCTTCTGAGATCCTCAGGTCATCAGAGAGGCTTAAGAGAAGATCTAGAAAAAATGCTGTGCAGAATTGTCCTGGACATTTTATTCTAAGGGGAACTAGTCTTGAGCAAAATGAATGTAATCCCTCTGCACCCCTTGGCCTGTTTTTTGGGAATCAATCCCTTTAGCAGTATAGAAGTAGCTAATAATGAGCAGAACAGATCACTATGAAGATGTCAATATCTCACTGTTGACACATAAGAAGATAAGTGACTTAGCAGCTCAGCTAAGCTTCTGAATTTAGGAAAATATATAGTCATGATTGGGATTCATCTCATCCAACCCTAACAGCACCTAACAATTACCTCCATTTGAGCTAATTGTACAAGATTATTTTGTAATGGCTCAATCCTTTCTAGAGCACAATTCAAGTAATTTTGTCTTAACTGTTTTCTTTGGGATAAGATAAATCCTACCCAATGTTCATTTATCTCCACTGTTTAAGTTAAGACAACCAGTTTATACAAGTACAACCTCATGACAGGTCTTTAAATGTGGGATAATAATATTTTCCTTGTCATATCTGCAGTGTCAGGAAAGACAAACCCTATAGAGTATGAAGGCCCAAATCCCTTTTTCTCTGCTGAGTAAGATAAACTTTTTTGTTACATGCCTCACATTGATTAGAGGAGAAGCCTTTGAAAGGATCTGTTTAATGAGCAGCTGTACAACTTGTTCAGCAATTTAATCAACAGTTTTAGTCAAAAACCTCTGAAAAAAGAACTCACCAAAATAAGAATGCTGCTTATTTGCCTAATATGCTTCTGGCTACTGGAAGATTACCAGACCTTCTGTTTTCAGAGTTCAGGTGGTTATTTTTTTTAAGCTCAATGACAAATACTATTGCCAAGCTAAGGGAGAGAGAAGAAATAATTTGTTTCTTTAATTGGTCCCTTTGGAAGAACAAGTCAAATGCACAGATGAAGTCTTCAGGAAAGTGAAGAAATAATAAACAGATGTCATGGCACAGTCTCTCTGAACTTCAAACAGTCCATTCAACGTTGGTACTAGGACTCAAATTTGTAAGTGAAACAGAAATATTTACTAATCTAGCATTTCTTATCATAAATATTAATAACATGTTTTTTAAGTCTGCTAAGTAGTACATTGGCTAATGAAGCTAGCAAAAAAAAAAAAAAAGACAGAAAATACAGGTTTTTAATTAAATCTTTTTAGTGAGAAGCCACATAATAGATCTTATTTCTCACAAAACAACTGTGAATTTTCATGCAACAAAAAGAAAAAAAAGGGAAGCAGTATCTTTCATCAGTATCTTTTTGTCAGTCCCTTCCCTTCCCTTCCCTTCCCTTCCCTTCCCTTCCCTTCCCTTCCCTTCCCTTCCCTTCCCTTCCCTTCCCTTCCCTTCCCTTCCCTTCCCTTCCCTTCCCTTCCCTTCCCTTCCCTTCCCTTCCCTTCCCTTCCCTTCCCTTCCCTTCCCTTCCCTTCCCTTCCCTTCCCTTCCCTTCCCTTCCCTTCCCTTCCCTTCCCTTCCCTTCCCTTCCCTTCCCTTCCCTAATATAACGTTTTGTTCAAACAACTCTTAGAAAAAGGACCTACAGTTACAAAAGACATTATTGTAGGTCTCTATAGTTAGGCACTCAAGAACTAAATGCATTGTTGATGTTAGCATAGTAGACTAAAAGAATAGGTAGTTTTGAAACTTTTTCAATAAATTATTCATGGTATTACTTGCATGATTTTACTTCATTAACAAAAAATTTGTGCTTCAAAGCCTTTAGAAATTAAACATCAAAGTTTGGGAAATCCAACCCTGGCTTTGTCATAGTTAACAAAGAAAACACAAAAGAACCTCAAGGTTGTTCATCCGGATATATGTGTCATTGGAATTTCACTTCACTGGTGTCTCGTTTTCCCCAGCGATTAGATAGCAGTGATGTGATTCAGCTGACAGATTAAGGGTTCTTAGTTTTTGTGTCTCCATGTAGAAGTGTGAGATAGGAGTTAAGATTCAATTACCTACATGTAAGTGTCTAGTACTCCTTGAGATATCCTAGATGATATCCTCCAAATATTGTTTCAGAAGGTCATCTACCAGCTGATGAGCTATATATTGGATAGCCTAGGCTATCTCAAATAACAATAAATAACTATATTTAGACCGAATCAGTCTGTTAGTCTCTGAACTTGTACTGTTAGTGAACGGGATTACATCGGTTCACAAGTCAAGATACCAATTTAATGTAACAAAATGGACTTGAATAAGTCATCTACTTTTGAGATGCGAAAAAATACCTTTCCCAGCCTCCAGCTGTCATTTCAGAAGGACAGAGGTCCTCTATAGATCCTGTGTTATGTCTACCTGGAATTAATTGATAATTCAAGTACCACATGGTATGTCAACTTCTAGTAGGCAACTATTTATGGGCAAGTGAGTCAATATCTTAACACACAATTCAATTGCCTGAAACAAGACTTAGATCTTAGCTATCCCACTTGGCTTCTAACTGCTATTCCAGAAGTGCACAGGGCTACTGTACATCTTGTGTATATGACATACGTATTTGGACAGCTCAGATAGACTGGGGTATCCAGCTGAATCTTGCCCTTATCACAGGAAAGAGGACTCCAACACTCATTAGTTATTCAGGCTTAAACCCTGCTTACACAAGAACTGAAATATATTATACAAAATGGAAACAAACTGGCAAATTTCTCAAAATTTCTGAAAAATGTGAGACAATGTAGGGAATTTTCAAATTGGATTTTGGATCAAGACCACAATTTCTGGACACATGGGCTATAGAGTAGAAAAGCTTTATTTATGCTTATTATTTAAATTATGTTAAAGTTACAGTTTGAATTCTGACCTTTATTAAAGTTTCAACTTTACAAAATAATAATGCATTAATGATGATTATGTAAATACTGCTATTGCTGTTGATAATATTTTATTATTTTAAGAAGTATCTATGGTGACAGATTTTCTGGCAACTGTTTGCAAATTCACAAATAAGTTCATGGTACAGTTTAGAAAATTACTAGACATAATAACAGATAATGCCCTCTAGAAGACGTTAGACATGTCACTGAGAGAATTCAGAATTATCATTATTTTGGTGTAAATACCATGACTTTGAATACCTTAATAATTAATAAAACTAGTAATTATAGCACTATCAATGCTAATATTGGCTGCAGTGTGAAAGAAATGTTAAACAACTGTAGAACAAGAGAAAGAGAGAAAGGTATTCTAATGTATTATAATCACTAATAGTAAGTCATTGATGTCATTGTCTTTACAGATTTAGACTGGAGACATGGACATGAGCAATCACAGCATGGTCAAAGAATTCATTCTCCTTGGATTTCCCATTGCTCCTCGCTTGCAGATTCTCCTATTTGCAATATTTCTCACTGCATATCTCTTAGTTTTAGCAGAAAATATTATCATCATCCTGACTGTCTGGACAAACTATAACCTCCACTCCCCTATGTATTTCTTTCTGAGTAATTTGTCCTTCCTGGAGATCTGGTATGTGACAGTCACACTCCCCAAGACAATGCTGAGCTTCGTGTCAGTGACAAAGCAAATCTCCTTCATGGGTTGCATGACACAGCTGTACTTCTTCCTCAGCCTGGGTAACACTGAGTGCCTCCTCCTGGCTGTCATGGCATATGATCGCTATGTTGCCATTTGCAAGCCTTTCCATTACTCTAATATCATGAGACACACTGTCTGTGTCTACCTTACTATGGGGTCTTGGATGACTGGTTTCTTAGTTTCTGGATGCAAAGTATTTTTTATCTCTCAGCTAACATACTGTGGACCCAATATAATCAACCATTTCTTCTGTGATGTTTCTCCTCTCTTGAACTTAGCCTGCACAGATATGGAAAGAGCTGTTCTTATGGATTTTGTGGCTGCCTTATTTATTCTTCTGATGCCTCTCTCTATAGTAATCATATCCTATACCTATATTATTTTCACTGTCCTTCACATTTCATCTGTACAAGGTTGCCAAAAAGCCTTCTCCACCTGTGCCTCCCACCTTATAGTGGTCATTGTCTTCTATGCGACAAGCATTTTCATCTATGTGAGGCCCAAAACATTTCCAGTTCATGACACAAACAAAATTGTGTCTGCTCTCTATGCTGTTGTTGTTCCTCTCTTCAATCCCATCATTTACTGCCTGAGGAACCAGGAAATCAAGGATGCTCTCCAAAAGGTCTTGTTCAGAAAAATAGTTTCCTTGCAGAAACATTAGCAGATTTAATGACAGAAATTAAGAGATTATATAGGCAAGAAAACCACACAGAAATAATTGGATTTTATGATTAAGTCTCTTCATGAAAAGCTCTGGTTTGTACTTCAGAAGCTGAAGCAAGATAGTCCAAGTATTATTTTCTTGAAATTTGGAAATTACAGGGAACTGATTGATATGAATGAAATAGACATACATGACCTTCTGTCCTTCTGAGTCCCACCAGAGACTTGTTTTAAGGAAAGAAAAAATTAAATGTTGTTTTAAGTGCCCTTAGTTTTGCTTTAACAGTCAGATCTCCTATATAATCATAGATAAAAGTTTATACAGAAAGACAAATTTAGGCAAGATTATCTGAACTTTTCTCTGGAGGACCTTGCATTTTTTCACTGAATACATGAGGAAACCATTCCCATTTTGTCTAGCTGAGGGTGAGAGCTACCCTAACTTTAGGAGTAGAGTTATCTACATGAAGACAGAAGGAACAAGGCCAGATAGCTATAAATACATGAATATGCTCTTGAAATTATGTCTCTCTAGCCCAGCCTGAAGCAATTACCTCTGGGAAAAGAGGTCTTAGCTCAGATTTGAGATTCAAAGAGAGGATGAAGCACTTCAGGTTTCAGGCAATTCCTATTGTCTCTTGCTGAAGCTGGAAGATGATGTTTGTGCCTGTCAGAGGCATATGCTGGTTGAGGATCTTTGTCAGCACATTAAGGATCTGTAGGAAGAGGTCAGAAGACTGTATGATATCAGAGATGATGATAAAATCGATTGAAAGGATGTTCTGAGAACCTGCAGCTACAAGAACATGAACCTGTACAGAAGGAGGGAGAGCCATAGTGAGTCCATGTCAGGTTGTGTAATGGAAACACGGGTAATGGGAGCACCATGACAATAACGACTGTAACCTTCTGACTTCTGTCAAGAGGAAGAGGGCTGTTCTTCTCCTTGCAGATCTACAGCTACAGAATGGTTTCAATGCCCTCAAAGTAGATAGGTGGCTGAATGTCCTATCCAAAGAAGAATCAGTGCCATCTGAGCCTGAACCACACAGCAGTACCAGAAGGATGTGGCAAGTCACAGTAATAGGGGAAGTCCACTCCGTGGGGCACAGAGGCCTGACCTGTCAACCCGAGGAGCTATCTAGAAAGATTTGATGCTTGCCAGTGGCTCAGTTCAGAGGATGATTTGGAGAGACTGCTGTGGTGGCTTGGTTGGCTGCTGGATGCCTCAGCATTACAGGGGGAGAAAATAAGATGAGAAAGCTTATGGACTGAGATAAAAGGACCGGGAGATCATTTACCAGTTACCCTCATGGGCACATCAGATTTGACTTAGGGAAAATTAATCTGATTTATTGCCAATTAAAAATAGAATAGGATAGTGAGGAAAAAAAATACAAAACTAAAAACACCTTCCCTCTGCCCCTCTTCCAGGCTCAACTTTACTTCTTAATTTCTGACTCTTCTACATCTTGACTTCCAAGTGGTGCAGTGGGATGGAGAATGGGGTTGCAGTCAGTTCATAACACTCCTTCCTCATACTTTTCCCATGCTCTATCATGGGGTCCCTCTCACTGCATACAGTTCTTCACAAACTGCTCCAGCAAGGGTTTTCTGCACAGTGTAGAGTCCATCAGGAACATACTTCTCCAACATGGGTCCTCCACTGACTGCAGTTCCTGCTAGAAGCCATCTCCAGCATGGGATCTCCATGGGCTGCATCCTTCTTCAGTGCAACTCCACCTGCTGCAGCCTGGGGTCCTCCATGAGCTGCAGTGTGGATATCTGCTCCAAAGTGGTCCTCCATGGACTGCAGAGGGACAACACACTTCACCATGGTCTTCGCCATGTGTTTCAGGGGAATCTCTGCTATTGTGCATGGAGCACCTCCTCCTCGTTCTTCTTCACTGACCTTGGTGTCTGCAGGGCTGTTTCTCTCACCTTTTTCTTACTCTCTCTCTCAAATTGCCACACAGTGTTTTTACCCTTTCTTAAATATATTATCACAGAGGTGCCACCAGCTTTGGTGATGGGCTCAGTTTTGGGCAGCAGTGGGTCTGTTTTGGAGATGGCTGAAACTGGCTCTGTTTGACCTGGGGGCAGACCCTGGTCTCTTCTCACAGAGGCCACCCTGCAGGACCCCCGGCTACCAAAACTTTGCTATGTAGACCCAATACAACTGCCAAGCTTGCCCAGCCCTTCCAACTCAACAGTTCTATGATGCTGTGATTCTGCAGCCTCAGATACGCTCCTCTCTTTAAGTGAAGTCAAAATTTATTTTGAAATTCTTTTAATAAAAAGTTCATCTTTATTTTAACTATTTGAAAACATTTGACTTAAATATTGTAGATGGCAATTCTGTTCTTGCTAGATGGCCCGGAATGCTCAAATTTTATACTGTTCATCACTCATCATTTTTTTAGAACAGTCAAGCTCTGTCTGCATTGCATTACAGGAGTTACAGGCTTCGGATCAATTAATTCCTCAAGCTTTTAACTACTCACTGATCTATCTCCCAAGAAGACAGCTGCATGCCACACACATCATTTGGCTGCTCCACACTTGTAATTTCACCACGTTAGTGGTCACTGTGAGCATATTAGTGTTCATTTCCAATTCTGCTTTTTAAATGACAGGTGTACTCCAGCCACAAGAGATGAAGCTGCTCTGCTTTGTCTATACAGGTGGTCACAAAGGTTCCTGCACTTAAAATCCTCATCTTCTGCCTATCCTGGGACTAGAGAAGGTCATAGAACACAATATGGATGAAAGCTTGTAGTTCTAATTCTAACCTCACATGGCCCGTCTAAACCAGAGGCAGTCTGTTAGGAAGTTCAGTTTGTTCTCTGTTCCTTTTGGGAGTTCTCTCATCAGCACTAGAGACCTCTGACAGTGAAAGCAAGCCAACACACATGATATGATCAGAATAACAGGTTTATTGTCCTACACTAGGCTGTACTGGTTAAGTACAGGGCTGCTCGGCATAGATCCCAGAACAGCCCTAATGATATTGATTGCTACCCCTCATAATCCTTTTTACTCCCTTTCCTTCCTCCAAATAAACAAGTCAGCCTTATTTATTTTTTTCAACATTAGCTTTGGTTTTGCTGATTTGTCAAATTTATATGGTAGCTACATCCTTAGTATGTGACACCCTGTAAGCCAGCAGCCCCCTCTCAGTATCTTTTAATATCTTTCACCTGGGGAAGTTCCAGTACTACCTTTTTACTGCCTTAGAATCAGGTGTCTTCCCCCATCATTATTCTGTTGTCTGGGCTTACTAAGCACTCCAAAAGAAGAACAGGCTCTTTAAACTTAAATGACAGACTTTGTTGCAAAATATATAATATCTATAAGCTTTTCTTAGCAGAGAAAGTCTCAAAATGATCTGCATTAAATAGAAGTACAATGTGTTTATAAACAAGTCCTTTCACTGTAGGAGACTATGTTTGTGGGACCATCTCTGTCCTAGTGTTTGTTTCAGGTCATTGTCCCATCTTTCTTCATAGGAAGTCCTTCTGTCCCTGGCATCAGAGGTTAGACTGTGTGTTTACTCCTTGCTCTTCTCTGCAATTTCACAATCTTTGTTATGCTGCAAGGTCTCCCTATGTTTTTTGTTTCATGTCCCCTTTTCCTTTCTTCTCTATGGGTCATTTAGCTGTGTGGAAACCTCTCTCTTTACTGTCCTCACCTGAATTCCATGTCAAGAGGAATCCTCCCCAACATACTGTCTGTCAGAGAGCTTTTCTTAAACAAGACAGTCCTTACTTAAATAAACACAACATAATTAGCAATAAGTAAAGAAAATAAATGTAATTTATTAAATCAGAATGCCAAAGTCACCAGATGAGTGATGGTGCTAAGATTAAGTTCCTTCATGTTTCTCTTCAACTTTTGATATTTCGTCTGAATACCCACACTTGCTTTACAGTCACTAAAGCAACTCAGGTGAGACACCTCCTTTGAGAGGTGGCATGAAATATCCATAGCTTCTCAGCTGCTCATTTCCTCCACTACAGCAGACACCTATGGGGTATGGCTAGCTGAGAGCTAGGAAGTTATTGTTCTCATCATATGGTAGATGTGAAATAAAGGTAAGACAAATTACATCATAGGACTACTTTTTTTCTTTCTATCTTTATCTTCTATTTTTTCCCTCTGAAGATCGAAAAGAACTCTAGAATGATTAATTGAGAGATAAACATCTCCCTTTTAGTACTTTATATTTACCTAGCTAGATCAGAGTTCTCCAGTATAGAAGTCTACACCTAAGCTTAGACACTTACATGTAGGCAATTGAATCTACAGTGTAGAAGTCTACATATAGTTTTTGGTGGTGGCCTTTTTTTTTTTTTTTTGTCAATGTAGAGAAGTGAGGGGAACTTCTATGGTGCACTTAATCCTTTCTTTATGGTAGACATCTGAAACTGAAACCTTAACAGTGTGGTACAAGCACATCAACAGAGGTATCTAGCTGAGATGCCCAACCTCAGCTCCTTGACTGGGAAGGTGCATTTCTGCAGAAGGTCCTCCTTCTGTCAGTCTTAGTAGGCATCTAAAACAATATGGAGGGGAAAAATCTCATTTTTCATCTCAGTCCTTATCGATTTTACCATGGATACTTATGTGGTTTACTACATGTTCTGTGTGAAACTGATCAACAGACATGGTATCAGGGTAGAGATTATATATTTATTTAATTATTTATTTCATATTAGATGAAAATGTAAAGAAGAAGTAGGAATTATTTACGTGATTTGCATAATGTTCTTTATTCCACGTCTGACTGACTATTCTCACTTAAAAGATGTTCTGGTTATGATGATATAAGCAACAGCATTAATGCTCAGCCACATATCTTACATCATTATCCCAGCAGGTCTTTGATCTGCCACACCATCATGCAATGCTAGTGTCCTAGACAGACATCACAAACTGTAGAACTGTACTCAGAAGCTGAATTACTGTCTAGATCTGCTCTATACATGCCTTTTGCCTATTATAAGAATTCAGATAGGTAGCTCAAACACAGATGAGAAGTAGTTCTGACATAAAAGGAGCAGATGAGTTTATCTCAACATAGACAGTTATTGCTGTGTAGAAGGCAAATATTTAATAAGCTGAGTCAAAATCAGCTGCCCTCCAATCCCTTTATAGTCCAGGTCATAAATAGGTACTTATAGAGGGAAATTCCTCTCATCATGAGGCAAGCATCTGCTTTAAAAGCAGTTTATTTTCCAGAAGTGCTGAGTTGCCCTCACTGACTGTAAAATAAAACCAGGCAGGCATGCTGCTTTTATGAGTTGTCTATATTGCAGACAGATAAAATCAGGTGAGATCAATCCTATGAAAATCTCAGGTTGCAGAGAGCATAACTGATAATTTGTAGATCAATTAATTTGAACTGCATGTGTGTAGGGATTCTGGCTTCAACTCTTTCACCCATGTATAAGGATCTAGAACCATTTGACTGCTGCTTGTTGTTCTGTTTGACATCCATCATAACTCTCAGGTCTTTTTTATCAAGGGTGCCACAATGGATTCTCAGCCTAGCTGAAGTATGTCGTTATTCTGGCTTAGGTACAGAACTTTGTATTTTCCACTCTGAAAACTCTGTATTTCCATATGAGGTTTCCTTTGCTCCAGTCCTGCATATATGCTACATGCTTTATAGCATCCTTTCTGGTTTCCAGCTGCAGCTGCATCTGTCTTCTGTAGGTCTTGCAGAGTATTTGCTGGCTGACTGGAGATGATTTGGATACCATAGAACATCCAGTATGCCAGTAGACAGCAACATATACTTACCTGATCCAGCGCTTTCCCTGTACCTTAGATGTTAGGAGCAGGATTAGTCTAACCTAATTTGAGGGCTCTACAGTGCAGATGCAGATACATGAATGTGCATGTTTACGTGTGTGCTGAGGGTTTTGGTTGCAATTATATGAGCACAATCCAGCTCAGTACAATGAAGAGAGTTGAAATAGATACCTAGCTGAACAAATAAATTAACTGCCTACTGAAACTGCTTTCTGGACTCCTTTGTCTCTATTCTTTGGGACTTCTGTAAGTGGAAGCCAGTAAGAATAGAGAACATCCCAAATGTCACTAGACTGCTGTGTTTAGGCAGCTGAACTCCATCTTAAATATTTACATATTAGGTGTTTAAATTGGGACAAAGTAATCCTATATCTAATATAAACCTAAATGTAAATATATGTATAAAACTCCATTTTAAAGCTGAGGCTTTAGTTGATAATTATTGTACATGACTGTGAGTACTTAAATCAGGCATGCGGGTACTGAACAGAATTTCTGTATGTCAATGTCATCAGTCAAGATAGACAGATGAGGCAACTTGAGAAACTGGTTCAGTCTATCTAACAGAGGCATTTCACACTATTGGAGGAATCATTTCAACATAATATTTCTACTGTGCTATTTTGAAAATACATAGCATGGCTTTTCATAACTCCAGTGTAAGAGAAACTACTTACTCCAAAACTGATTGCCAGTTCAGGTTCTGGATTTAGATTTAGGGCACTGAAACCTTTTTCTAGTTTAGTCTTTGGTAAATGACTGCCATATCTCTGCTTCAGGTCTTTTTGGTTTTGGGTTTTTTTGGTGTTTTTTTTTTTTTCCTCTGCCCTATAAAAATGAGTAGCTATCAGCTGGTGTTATTTCATTGTCCAGTGTCTCAGAAAATATCAGACATTGTCAGTTTCTTACTTCTACACTGTATGGAATCACAGAGGAAACAATAGCATCCCTCTTTCCGTGATTGCTTCCACTGGGAGGCTATCTATAATTTCTAGGTCAAATCCCATGAGACACTGAAGGTAAATAAAGTGGGTCATTCATCTATGCTGGTATAAATCATGCATCTGACACAGCAGTCTACAATTCATCTGTTCCTTATTGATCATATTCTCCAGGATCAACTAAGGCAGTGGATTCCACTCTGAATTCCCACTACAGAAGGTTGAGAACAATTTTGTTTTTCATACTACAGGCTGAAGCATTCTTATTATTGAAGGAACAATCTGAGTTAGTGACAGACAAACAAGACCCAGAACTATAATTAGCTGCAATTACACCATAACCGGAATGCTATGTGTACCTTTGTACCTCAATAAGGTTTATGTAGATGTAAGTCTCTTCAGAGCTAGCCTTAGAAACCTCTGATGGGGTCCTTCAGATCTGTTTGGAGGTTTTTAAAATCAGATTATATATATCCTTATGTTACTTTGCATTTCCCTCACAGTTCTTGGGATATACGTGATATAACTTTAGAAATGTATAGATGTAGAAACTAAAACTTTGGTGATGTAAATGTCTATGTATTAGCTCATAATCCAACATTTCTTTATACTGATGGACAATATGATAGTATGATTCATCTGGTTTATTTTAAACCTGTGTCTTAGATGAGATAGGACTGCTAGTGCCTATTTATCTCCATGAAGTATAAAGTAAAAAACATTTACCTTTTTACAATGAAAAATTCTGAATTGATTAGATGAATTTCACAAAACTAATTTCTAGAAACCCAGCAACAAAGCATCTGGACTTTTAGAATGTCTTAAATGGTGGTGTAACCCATTGCTATGAATTTAAGCCTGTCTGGATAGGTTTCATTGTATTAGTTTATTGTAGGTGGATAAGGTTCATCTTTCCCCTACAGAATGGGTGGGAGGAATGAAACCAGTGTCATGTATTTCATTCTCCTGGGTTTTCCCACCACTGCTGAATTGCAGCTGCTCCTCTTCTCTGTTTTACTTTTGGTTTATTTATTAACTGTGTTGGAAAACTTCCTTATCATTCTCATCATCCAAACTAACCACAGTCTGCAAAACCCCATGTATTTCTTCCTAGGAAATCTGTCTTTCTTAGAGATCTGGTATGTTTCTGTCATTGAACCAAAGATGCTCATAGATTTCCTTTCTCAGGACAAACATATCTCATTTCAGGGGTGCATGACACAGTTGTATCTCTTCGTGACTTTTGTTTGTACTGAGTATATTCTGTTAGCTGTTATGGCCTGTGACCGTTTCTTGGCCATATGCAAACCTCTCCGATATTCACTCATCATGAATCATCAGTTCTGTGCTCAGCTGACAGCTGGCTGTTGGATGTGTGGTTTGATTACTTCTTCCATCAAGCTGAGCTTTATAGCCCAGCTCTCGTTCTGTGATGTAGACAAAATCAATCACTATTTCTGTGATATTTCACCTCTACTGAATATGTCCTGCAGCGATTCCTCTTTGGCTGAGCTAGTGGACTTCATCTTGGCTCTGATTGTCATCATGGTGCCTCTGTGTACTGTGGTCACCTCCTATATTTGCATCTTATTCACCGTGTTGAAGATCCCTTCTTCTCAGGGGAGGCAAAAGGTCTTTTCCACCTGCAGCTCCCACTTAACTGTAGTGATATTGTTCTACTCCACCACTCTTTTCACTTATGCCCACCCTAAGGTCATGTATACCTACAGTGCTAACAAGTTGGTATCACTCTTGTACACAGTAGTTGTGCCACTTCTGAATCCTCTCATATATTGTCTTAGAAACAAAGAAGTCAGGTTCGCCCTGAGGAAGACCTTTACTTGCACAAGACACACCTAAGAATGGGCTTTGCTCATGAATATCAATTGGCAGTGCTGATGAACTAAAGTCAGGAGTCCAGACCTTATTCCATGCTGAAGTGAAACGCTCCTATTCATGTACCCAGTAATCATATTTATTGAACCAGACCTTGATAAATCTCAGTTTGATCTATGTATATACTATGGGTTTGGGTTGGGAGGATTTTTTTGCTTGTGATTCTATGCTGTCTACCTTTCTTAGAAGTCTTCAGCTGAATGACTGCTCCAGTTTTAGAGAATGTTTGGCAATGCTAGAAACTACACCCCAGATTTTGTTTGCCTTAGATAGATTACTAGGTCCAGAAAACATTGGGTGGGATTGTAAAAGCCATGTAAAATTCAGATATCTACATCTGATTTATTTACCCTGGGATTTTGTTATTGTCCCTGGAAAGAAATAGGCAGCAGAAAAGGATGAGTAATCGTAACTGTCTTAGATACCTAATTTAGGATAAAATGAAACATCCTCTGAAGGAGATGACTTTTCTAATATAACAATAGAGGGAGTATAATGTGAGTAGTGCATGCTGTGGTATAATTACAGTGTAACTTCGACTCAGTCTGCTTCACACCAGGACCCTGGTACCCTGAATAACTTTATTGTGCCCAGGGCACACCAAACAACCCACTCCAAGAAGAAATTCAGACACAATCCACAGGATAGATCACTTCGATGTTTCCTTCAGGCTGCATGAATTTTGGATCCAACAGTATACCAGCAGGACTTAAACTCTGACTCACAGACTACGGTCCAAGTCTTCCCATTGACTATGAAGGAGTCTAGAGACACACCTGATGCATCTGAGTTAAATATTTAATATCTGTGAGAAAATCTGATTATTAGTTAAAAGCCTGTCTGCATAAAAGGTGCCTCTAAGAAATCTACTCCATGCTCAGAATATCACAGTGATTCAAAATGTTTAATACTCTGTAACAAAAAAATAAAAAAGGTAAAAAACTGTCAGCTGAGTGCATATCTATATGACCATGTTAAATATGGGTTTGAGTTTATAACTGAGACCATGGTATGTGGTACATTCTATACTCTGTACGAGCAGACAGCCTTTTCAGATCTTGCAGTTAATGAAACACCTAGCTTTCCAGGGAGGAAACCTTAAGACACTTGCTGGAATAACTTGTTCTGTGTATACTGCTGCCATGGGTACAACTGCTTCAAACAAGATCTTTTGAAGACTTAAGCACATTTTAAGAATCTGAAACTCCTGCTGTCTGTCAGTGAGTTAGGACGATTAGGAGCTCACTAACTGTCTCTGAAGCTCCTGTTGCCTGGAAACTTTATCTAAAACTCCTGTTGTCTAGATCATAGCCCACTTTGGAAGATACCAGAATTACCTGACAAGAATTGTGGCCAAAATAGCAAAATACTGACCAAGAGAACACTGTGGCTCTTTATTTTGGCTGCTACAGCTTAGTTTTCTGTTAACCTGTTTAAAAAAGCCATTTAATTAAATGAGTAGTAATTGTTATTTCAACAAAATGATTTTTAATAGGATATAGGTTACCTTTCCACTGCAAAGGTGTTTTATTATGATGAAGTTTTTCATGTTTGTCTCTGTTACATTTAAATCATTGATGGTTCCACATAAAACCAGAGTAAAAATAAAGATTTAAAAATAAGGACAATTAGGTCAGACAAGACTACACATCCATGAAATGGTTGGCCATACTGACACAGTTTTGACATTTTCCTTTACATTGTTATGCATAAAGGTATCTCTTTTTTCTTCTTGTTTTCTTGCTAGCTTGATTCCTTTTCTAATGAAGATAGATATCTCTAAGGGACTTTTCCCGCACCCTGTTTTAAACAGGTATGTTAGTACTAGAAGAATAACACTGTGGATGCAGCTATTTCTCTCTTTTGACGACAGAGGAAGATTTGACAATAGAAGAAGCGATAGACAATAGGCCTAGACTGGATGATACCTTGACTGTCTAAACTTAGGTTCTCTGTACCTAAATCCTAAAGGAAACTAGACAAAATATTTTATGAGCAAGGTTATGCAAAGAGAAGTTCTTTGAAGTTATTTCCTTTTCTAAGATAATTGAACAGAATAAGAACAAAGAAGAGGTAAATTGTGCTTCTGAGGGTACATTTCAAGGATTATAAAGAGACGGCTGAAGTAAAGTGTTAACAATTCATTCACTGTTTTAAAAATATTAGGTACATGAGGGTTATAATGAGGGTGTCTAATAGAAATGAAACAGAGCAAAGAAAATACCAGTAACTGGATGGATATTTGTATCACTCAGCTTTATACATCTATATACATCTTTATACATACAGAATAGACAGCTATGACCGAGGTGGACGTCCCTTTAGGTCAGTGGAGAGAAACAGAAAATCCTAGAATGTTATTCATACTTTCTATGGTAAATATTCTGAAGTGGGATTGTTTATTTCTATCCACTGAATTTAAAGGTAATCTAAATTATTAGTTGTAATATAAGCATCAACCCACTGTATATATCCAAGCCTCGGTGAGATGACACCTAATTTATGGAAACAAAATGACTAAATGTAATTGATAAGGAGTCACTTGAAATGTTATGTCAATTAATATTATTTTCAACATACTGTGTAAAGTAAACATTTTAATAGAGAACATTTAAGTAAAAATCTCAACATTTGAGGGTTTTGTTCCCAGTACTTTAAAAAATAAAAAACCCCTCAGTTTCTCACATAAAGAAGTGTTTCCTTTTTTCTTAATAATAGGTGCTTTTATTTTTTTACAATTATCCATGCTTCTTTTGTGCATTTCTTGGCTCATATGGTTTTTTAATTGTTTTGTATCAGCTGAAGAAGCATATTCATTTGTTCTTTTGTTGAGGGGATGGCAGCCTTTTGTAGGTTAGCTGCAGTCTTAGGGTGAGATTTTGCTCCCCAGTTACATCTGAACTAGTTGTTTAGACTAACTTTAGAATTAAATGCCTGGTTCCCGATTGATTGTAAAGTAGACCTTTAAACTAGTCTGGATGAGCTGCATGCAATGTTCCTTTACACTGAAGAGAGTATAACAGGGTAATTGGTTCATCTGCAAACTAATACATTAGAAGAATCTTCAGATATGTCAGATGAATCCCTTTTCTGTTTTTTTCCATCTGTCTCTATTTTTCATTGTTCTTATGTTTCATATATCTTATTGCTTATCTTATTCTTCTAATTGCTTCTCCAGACAAAGTATTAAGTCCTACTTTCTTATTTAAACATCATCTGAAAGGAAACATGGAAAACCACACTGAGGTAATTGAGTTCATTCTGGTTGGGTTCAAATCTCATCCAGGATCACAACTCCTTCTCTCTTCTGTTCCTAGTAATGTACGTTGTCCCTGTGGTAGGAAATGCCTGCATGATCCTCATCGTTAGAATGGGCTCCAAGCTGTACACTCCGATGTACTTTTTCCTAGAGAACTTCTATCTTGGACATCCGCTATTCCTCTGTCATCACTCTCAAAGCAGCACTGACATTCTCATTGGGCAGAAGAATCATTTCCTACAATGGCTGTGTATCTCAAATGTTCTTCTCTATTTTTGGCACAATGGAAGTCTTCTTCCTTGCTGAGATGGGTTATGACTGATTCACTGCCATCTGCAATCCACTGCTGTAAAAGTCGTTATGAATAAAATACTTCATGTTTTCACAGTGGTGGGCTCTTAACTGTCAGGCTGCATCAATTGCACCATCCAGAAAGGCTTTGTCCTTTTGTGGGCTCAAAAAAATAAACCACTTCTGTGATGTTCCTGCAGTGATGAATGCCTTCTGCTCAGACACACTTTTCAGTGAAATAGTAATGCTGGATCTATGTGGATCAATTATTGTGGGCACTGCCTTTGTGCCTTTTATCTCCTATGGTTATGCAGTCATCACTACTGTCCAAATGCCTTCAGTCAAGAGCAGATGCAAGGCCTTCTCCACTTGCTCTTCTCACATGGTGGCCATCAGCTTGTTCTTCAGGACTGTTTTCTTCATGTATGCTCAGCCTGGGAACACATCACCTCACAAAAGCAACACCCTCTCTATCTTCTACACTATTGTTATTCCCATGCTAAATCCTTTTATCTACACCCTGTGAACCCTGTGAAACAAGGAGGTAAAAGGGTGTCTGAAAAAACACTTAAAAAGAAAAGGCTTTTTTAAAATACCTTTGCGAAGGATGAGAATGACCATGGTGTCCAATTTGCTACAGATATTTAGAATGTAAAACAACAGATATCAAGGGACATCAGGGCTTGCTTTCAAGAGACTTTTGGGATTATAAATGGTCAGTGTCATGGATGAAAGCAGGAGGTATAAAAGAAATCTAGGAGAGTTAGATCAGATGAAGGTGTGGATTCACTTAATGAGATTTAGACATTTACAATCTATCTGAGCTGTAAGACAACCATTCAAAAGGCACAAGCATTTTAAAGCCATAATTAATCCAACTGTGTAGTAGACAGCTAAAATAGGACATAAAAATTGGACTCTGGCAGTGCCTTATTTCTATGCACTGGAACACAGCCAGTTCAGGTGGAGACATTCTCACTGTAAACATCCAAAGATAAATTAGGTCAATAATGAGTGAACTGAATTATTTATTTGTCCTGAACTCCTCATTTTTTGTAATATATATCTGAATACCGGTTTCATGTGTTTGTGTGCATCTTTTCATGAGTGTTTATAACAGGATAGGAGCTATTTCTCTGTGATAGATAAGCTTAACAATACAATCTGACATAGTATGAAGATAATATGTTTAAGTTCAACTTCACAGTTGCTTGCAGTGGTTCAAAATTCTGGTAAAAAAATGCACATTTCAAAAAATACCAACTTGAAACTTTTGCATCAAGTGTCTGAAGCATGACTTCTTGAGTTATCATGGAAGAACTATCCTACCAGAAGATTGCTCAGTTCTCATTATATTACAACATAAGATAAATGCCAGGGCTGACTAGAAATCAGAAATTACCTCTCAGAGAAAGTAATTCTTTAAATGAATTACTTGCTCACTTCCTACTCAAAAGAAATTATATCATTTTAAAATAAATGAATCACTATCCATAGTTACCTCTTTCTCTCTTTTGATACAGAAGGTATACTATAAGCTCAAATGCAGACGCTTATATTCCCATGCATGCAGAACCATCCTAAACTGATGGAGAAAATACCAGAGCAATATCCCTCTGTGTAGACCATGTACCATAGGTATTTCTATGAGCGTTTCCTACTGGTCACTATTTTAACTTCAGTGACCACCAGCCTTCCAAAGGATCTCAACTAGTAGAAAGCATCTGTAAACTGTGTATTTAAAGGCATTAGGGTGGAATGCAGCTCCACTTTCAGGTATCTATGTTCAGGTACAATGGAGGTCTCTGCACCTGAAGGTTAGTATTTTCTAGAAGCTATTTGGCTCACGCTGCTATAGACAAGCCTCAGCCAGGGATCTTTTCTAGTTACCCCTACATTTCATAGCTAAAAACCATGAAGTGGTATGCACAGTTCATGCCATTTGACTTAGGCACCACAAACACTCCTGGTGTTGTTTAATTTAATAATACAAATAGAGCCTGTGCACACAAATCCTAAATGCTACTTCAGTCAAAAATATGAGGTTGGTATTTTCAGAAATCTGATTTTTGACTGATCCTTTGCCAAATAGTAAGCTGTTGGTCTAAACTGAATAGTTTTTAATAGTATCTAAGCCATTTCAAATCATAGTACTGTGAAGGAGAAGGATGCTGATGAGGATGTAGGATCCTAACTGGGAAATATATATATTGAAATTTCAGAAGAAAAGGGCAGTTAAAATTTCTAAAGGGGCTTTAGTGCAGCTGAATGATGGAGTTTAACATGCTGCATATTACAATTATATGAACCAGGGACACTTCTCTAAAAAAAGGAGTCATGTATCAAAGAAATGTCACAGATTATTCCACTAAGACTCAGAAGGCCTTCACCTTTTGATCGATCAGAAGTCTGTTGGACAAAGTCAGGTTCCTCCTGTGTGGCCATCAAACAGCTGCCCCGCCTCTGGTTATCTAAATGATACATGAATCTAACCTCATCATTAGGACTCTTTTCACAGTGAATGGAGAGAGACAGTTTCTCATAAGAGTGAATCACTTCTGTCATCAAATGTATCTGGAAACAGTTGCTAGACTCTAGAGGACTTTTTTTTTTTCCCCTCAGATCTGAACATATAAACCTTATAATACTGACCAGAACTTTCTTTCAAGACACTCTTATAGTCCCAATGTAGAACTTTCATTAAAAAAACTAAAACTCGGATATTACTCTAGAGTTTGCCAAGGCCAGGAGGTTTAGGCACAGGATTCATCTTGTCTTTAGATAACATCCCAGTGCAAATGCATTATAGTGATGTTTTCTCATGAAGTAACTAAGATATAAGAAGTTAGAGAATAAAAGAATAAAACCACATCAAAGCTCCAAGTTCAGTCAAAACAGTGAGGGGAGACTTCAGTCTCTTTAAATTCAAGGACTTACTAAAAATGCTTAAAGTAGAAGTGTATGATTCACTTGGTTTGGTTTGGTTTGGTTTGGTTTGGTTTGGTTGGGTTTTTTTTGTTTTGTTTTTTTTTTTTAATACACTAAAAAGTTATGTACTTTCCCTAATGTAACCATACAGCTTTCACTAATAGTTAAAGGAAAGACATAAGCATGGCCAGTAATACATATATAGCACATAATTTAGAGTCAGCTTTTCTGATGGATTGATTTCTGCTGTGAATGTAGTTTTAGAATCATAGAATAGCCCAAGTTGGAAGGGATCGCAAAAGATCTGGTCCAGCCTTTCATGGGAAAGGGAGCCTAGATGAGATTATCTGGCATTCTGTTCAATCACATCTTGAAAACCTACAACAATGGGGACTCTACCATGTCCCTGGGGAGGTTGTTCCAGTGAATGATTGTTCTTACTGCAAAAAATTTCTTCTTTATGTCAAGATAAAACCTCTCCCAGTGCAACTTGTGTCAATTGCCTTTTGTCTTCTCCATGTGACTCCTTGTGAAGAGAGAGCCTCCATCCTCTTTTTTGCCTTTTAAATACTGTGATGAGGTCCTTCCTGAGCCTTCTTTTCTCCAGGGAGAAAAGGTCTAACTCCTTCAGTCTTTCCTCAGGGGGCACGTTTTCAAGCCCTGTGATCATTGCCCTTTTCATTGCCTATTAAAAGAAGCTCAGACTATAAAACCAACATTTAAAAAGATGGAGAGTAAGTTGGTGTAAAATTAAGACAACTGAATTAAGAAAAAAGAATGTAGTTACGTACATGCTATATGAACATCAAGAGAGACATTTCAAAGAACAGAGATCCAATTTACCTCAGTGAAGGTGAACTCAGCTCACTTTGAAGGAAATGCTTATAAGCTGATAAATTTCTCCCAGAATTAAACTGACCGTATGGACTAGATATGACAGGTTAGGTGCTCAGAACAGCTTCCACACGTAGATGCCACATTCACTTTGGCATGCCTTAGGGAATATGGGACATCAAGATGGCATTGCTGGATGTGATAGGAGTCCTGTACCTTTCTGCAATGACAGATGGAGACCAGTTAAGATATCCAAGGTACTTGAAAGATCACTGAGAACCGACGCCTAGGTAACTGGAGCAAGTCTCATCCTCAGATTTGTTAAGTTAGGTGCCTTATTATCAAATGTCTCTATAAGTCAGTTAAGTCAATGTAATTCCCTTCCCCCATCTGCCCACTCCCAATTCTCAGTCCACAGCTAAGATATCTGTGCAGCTGCAGCACTCAGGAGATAACCATGTCCTTGAGAAGGATTAACCTGTGATAACTTCCTGGATGTCACATGAACTGCTCCTGGCTTCCACCCTAAAGTAAGATGTGCTAGGCAGAGCCTACATTACTGCAGGAATGACTGAAGCTTTGATACAGTCTCAGTCCTCCAGCTTAAGCTCATCCTTAGTTTCCTGCATTTCCATGCAAGCCTTTGCATAGACCATGATCACCTGTTCCCTGTGAAGGTAATTCCCTGAGAGAACATCTTTAAGGAACAAGTCTGTTTCCTCCCCTAGAGGCAACTTGTCAATTTCTCCAAGGAATTCTCGCCTCTTAGTTGAAAGCAGAGGAAGCAGAAATAACACTTCTCACTACAGGAGGAAAGGTCTAGGCACTAGAGCTTTTCAAGTAGTCTAGCAGTGGTAGTGATATGGACAGAAAACTATTTTCTATTTCCGATCAAAGAGAAGGTGTGCTAGGGCAACGCCTCTCTTTCTTCCACTAGATGCTCAGCAAGAATCCTGTCTTTCCCTCATCTCCCAGTGTCAAGATCTTACCTTTTCTTTCCTTTCACATAGGTAGGTGTGCCCAGTGAAGGGATGGATGACAGGACTCTGGACTTAACTGTGTAAGGCATTTTCCATGGATTCTGTACAGTTCTAACTTTCTCTGCTGTATGTTGGAGTAATGCTGTGCTGTCTCTGCTTAACATTTATTATGTCTTTAAGAGCTGCACAGGGGAGTCCTTTTCAGTTAAAAGCAGAGACAGAATTCTCCAAAACATTCCTGAAGATTTTATTCCTGTGAAACATTTCTTGAAATGCTGTTTCTGTATTTATTTGTTTTGGTTTATTTCTTTTTAAGTGGAAGTGCTCCCTTCACCAAACAAGCAAACCAAAAAGAAACAATCCAATAACTGGACAGACAGAATATTGAGAAACCAGACTCTAAGGGACAGAAGAAAAGACAAGGAAAGAGTGGAAGGAAAAGAAAAACTCTGTATGTGGGAGCACAGGGACCGAACAATTACTCGGTTCACTTGGCTTGTGTCTGAGATATGTATTGACAAAGGGTTAGTGTGGCGGGATTCACCAATCTGAGTGGTTTGCAATGTGAACATCCTCAGCTGAGACTTAGGTCTTGTTTTGTTATCTAAAATAAGAAACGGGCACTCCTTGAGGGTCATTCATTTGATCCTAAAATGGCTTCTACAAATGATAAAATAATTCATGCTCAGTAATGTACCTGCTCCTCTCCTGTGAAGAAGGTAGATCAATCTGTTGAAAAGAACTTTTTGATAGACATCAGCTCTAAAGTCCCCATGTCTCCATGCTCCACCCAAGAACATCCATGGTTCTGTAGCACTGCTTTGATTCAACTTCTGTCAGCAGATTATTGAGCTGCATTGAATCAGGGATTTGTGTTCTCAAAGGAACTTTCAGGAAGTTTACATTCACTCATTCTGGAAAGTTCAAATGAGTTACACTGTTGCTTAATGTGCAACCTCCACTTCAAGGACACCTTAGATTAGCTTTTCCTTCAGTAACAATGTCATCTTGGATCATCTCTTTGTGCTTAAAATTAATTTATCTACATCTCTCTCTCACACACTCATACCAAAACACAGTTCATCCAGTTCTCTAACTAGATAGATGTCTTTCTCTGTTAGTCTGTCTGTCTAAACTTAGAATCAAATAGAAAATCACACTACAAGAGAATCTGACTGTCACAGACATCTGCTTTAAGGCCATTGCCATGTCCTGTCTGAGCTCATAATTTTTTTAAGCTGTTCTTAGACACCTGCATTCATGGCAAGAACAACTTTTCCCCAGTTTTACTGTAATTTCTTCCCTGTAATGATAGTGTGAAGGATTTTGTCCTGTCCAAGGGAACAAAGAGAATTGTGATGTCCATTTTTAGCAGCAAAAATCATCTGACATTAGTAAAGGATCTAGCACACTGCTTCTCCCAACTATTTAAGAAGGGAAAGTGGGTGTTTTCAAGTGGGCTTCTACAAATTATTTTTCCATCCCTCCAAAGTCTGTCTTTAAATTGAAGTTGGAGATGATCCAGTCCAACCCCAATACATTCTGGAGGTGTTTGTTTCTTTTCTTAGGTGGTCAAGATAACTAAAATGGTTGTGCATAGGCAATCCCTTCTTTGACGTGAAGGGAGGTGAATGGGAGCAAACAGTGCATTCTGCTCAAAAAAACCCCAGTATGCTCAGATCAAAAGAGAAGCAGCTATTGCTATACCCTCTTCCTGAGAGGAAGATGGGCCACAGCTAAGAAATCCTTTTTTCTCTTTGGTTTAAAGGTAGTATGGAGCCTTGCTGACTCAAGGTTTCTCTAGGCAAGCACTTCTAGAAGTCCTCCTTTCCAAGAAATACAGGTGTATAGGGCTAGATCTGAAGAGGGTCATCAACTCAGATCTCCATATTTATGTTTGTTTCTGCATTCCTAGCCCATCTTGGAATTAGAATAGTTGTGCATGTCACCTTCAGCCTGTAACAATTTCACTTCTCCTCTTCTCTGGATTTTCTGCTGTAAACCTGCTCACTGTGGAGAATCACACTACTCCAGAAGAATTTGTACATCTGGGACTACCCCTGCATGCAAGTTCTTACTTTCTTGTTTATCTTGGTAATCTATACTGCAGCCATGGTGGGGAATATGGGCTTGACCACAATCATCATCAATCCACAACTCCACACTGCGCTGATGTACTTCTTCTTTGGTAATATTGCCTTCATACATGTCTGTTATGGCAGCAGTGTTGCCCCTAAAGTCCTGGTCAGACCACAAAGGCATTTCCTATAATGGCTGTGCAACTCAGATTTTCTTTGGAAGATTCATTGTTTCCACTGAATGCTTTCTTCTTGTGACAATGCCTTATGACTGCTTCACCACCATCTGCAATCCTCTGCTCTACCGGATTATCATCTCTCAGAGGGTGTTTCCTGCTGGTTCTGGTTTCCTACCTTTGTGGCAGTTTAAACACTGCAGTACACACGAGTTTAATCTTTCAGCTGAATTTCTGTGGGCCCAATGAGATTGATCACTACTTTTCTGAGCTCCTATCACTCCAAAAGGCATCTTGCAGTGAAAATTATGTCAATAAGTTTGTGCTGTTCTCCTTTCTCTTTCTTTATTATCACTTTATGCTGTGTGATCCTGGTATTCTACTGCAACACTACTTCCACCATCCTGAGGATCACTTCTCAGGCAGGCTGGAGAAAAACCTCTCTACTTGTGCTTCCCACTTTACGGTAGTAGCAATGTATTTTCACACAACATTTGAAATGTATGCCATTTCTTCTGACTCTTCTTCACCAGACCAGATCAAATTATTGTCCACTGTCTTTTTCTCCTCATATTAAATACCATCATCTCTAGCCTGAGGAACAAAGATGTGAAGGATTTTCTGAAGAAAACACTAGAAAGAAAATTATTCTAAGGAATTACACCTATGAAGTCACATGCTTTCAAAGAAAGCATTTTCAGAAGCAGAGAGGAACAAAGAGGAACAAAGTAAAAGTCTCACAATGGATTTTTCTAATCAAAACTCAAGTTCTCTGTTCATCTCATTTTGAAAATTTTCATCACAATTTCAAGCATATTTTCTTCAAAATTAGTTTGCAAAACACTGCTGCATGTTTCCTTGAAGTAAAGTAGGTTTAGCCACTACTAGAAGTGCTTCAGTACAACTAAAAGGTTGCTGATACTTTGTAATGAAGTATCATTTTGTAATGATTTTGAGAAGCTTGCAGCCTGAAGAGTTGTTAGTCAACAATTTCTTTCAGTTCATTTGATGTGGAAACATAGGAGAAGGGGGCAATTGCTGCTATATGCCTCCATATCTCTTTTATGGCACCTAATATGGTGCCTCTGGGTGCAGGAGGAGATGAAAAAGGGAGGTCGATGGGAGAGAAAACTTCTGAACTTCAGTGGTTTTGATGGAAAGACAAAAACAGTTACAGACAACAGCTGGGGTTTTTTTGAGAGTGGCTATATCTACCATTTCTCTCTTCTTCATGACCAACAGCAGAAAAATATTCCACTATTTTGTTTTTCCAAGGATGTAACAACAATTTTTGGGGTTTATTGATAATTGCAGAACCAGTGCAAGGACTTTTCTCCACTTGTATATCTCCTACTCTTTAATTATTCCCTGGTTGTACAATATCAGTGTCTGAGATTGTAACTTTACTGAAAATCTTTGATTTATCGAGATTTCTGTTTGGAACATTTGGTATGTTTAAGCTGGGAGTCAAACTACCATCTGGTTTTCTAAGTCAACAAAAGTAATCTCCCTTCAGTTAAGCCCTGCTGCTCACATGCTAGGCTTACACTGTTCCTTCAAGCTTCAGAGAGAATTTGGTCCACAGAAAAGGAAAATGAGGCCTAAGATAGACCAGTAAAGCTTCAAGCTGTGCAGACTGACTGCAGCGAGTTTAATCCATTTGGGTCTGGAAAAGTGAGCTTGCAGAAGAGAGAAAAAGTAGCAAAAATTATAAATACATAACTGAAAGAGAAAGAAATTTCCCAAAACTGTTTCTGTTGCCAGAAAGGTGACTCATAACCTGGAAGTGTCTGTCAGTTACCACTGTACATGAAGTGAGATTATGTTCGTAAACCAAGCATAATTATAAACCTAGGTAAAAGAATGTAATTGCTGAACACCACAAGTACTTTTACAAAAAAAAGGTATTCTTTCTTTGATTGTTCTTTTGGAGATGACACAATAGGAAGTACACTAAATACTGTACTGATTTTAAGGTTTGGTACAAATGGTCTCACCCTTTGCTTATAAATCTTCCACCAAATCGAGTTTCACCAGTTCATCATTCCTAAGCAAACAAAATCTGAGCATTAAACACTTGGTGGGGATGAAATTAAGCCAAAAATAAATTGCTGAAATTTATGGGGGTAATGTTCTCCTGCATTTGCAATAGGAATCACACAATCACCATTGCATGGAGTCATTGCAATATTCTCCATATGAGCTGCTGAAAAAGTGGATATTTATTTTTATACTTACTTAATGATTTATTAATTTTCCCCCCAAAATATATTGCTAGGAAGAAACAAATCCAAGAAAATTGTACAGGCTAAGCTATGACACAGGATCTAGTATTCTTGAACAGCAGCAGGAGTCAGACAGACTACCATACAGCCGTAAAATGCTATTACACCTTTGTATTTTGCCACCTCTATTGGCCCCTTTTAAGTAACTAAAGGTAGGCAAATGCAAATTAATTCTGAGAAATATAAAATTCAAATTGGTATTATCTGTTTACATCTAGATACCATAAGATTACATCTGAAGCTTTCATGTACTTCTACAATAAATTTGACATTTCCTAAAATCACTACACTTCTAATAAATCAGATATTTACATAACTTCTCTGGAATTGCCTGTTTCTCTCTAATAGCCATACAGGGAAGCCAGACAGTTGCCCAAGATATGAATGTTAACAATACAAAATATACATTAAGTGGATGTACATCCACTGTTCTACCTCACCAAGATGTCAAAAGAGATGCCATCAGCTTGTGTTGGCATCCTACACCCTACAGACTGCAATTCTGTATGGGCAGCTTAAAGAATCACTTCTTTTGTCATGTCCCAGCTGTTATGATTTCTGCACTTAAAGGCAATTTAATTGTGTCCATCAGCATGGCAGTGATAATCACCTCATACACATAAGTTATCTCCACTACCCTAAACTCTGAGATAAGTCTGAGAAAAATGAGCAGCAAGTCAGGAAAGACCCATCAGCTGGGGCTTGTCTATCTCAGTGTGGGTATTTATAATACAGACATCTCTGTCTGAACTTGTTTAAAATTACCTTTGTATACATACACTTATTGCAGGATAAAATTTCAGGTTCTATAGCAAGCAAGTGCAACTCTGGCTACCAGATGAGGTGAACAAAAACCAGACGTGCTTCCTTTGCTACAATATATTTTGGGTGTAATGTGAACATCTTCAAAGGACAATGTGAGAAACTACAGACCATTCAAGCTCCTCCCTTCTGTTCCTGGGAAAATCATGGAGTAATTCTTCTTAGAACACACTTTTGGTCACATGAAGAAGAATAAGGTCACTGGGAGCAGACAGCATAGATTTATGAAAAGTAAATCATTCCTGGCCAGCCTATATCTGTCATAAAATCACTGGATTTGTCCAGTGAAGGAAGAGAAGCAGGTGCTATTTACATGAACTTTAGCAAGACTTTTAACACTGTCTTCCATCATATCGTAGCCAAGTTATGACTTTACAGTGTGGATGGATGGACAGCTAGGTGGGTCAAAAGGCTGGTTGGATTATCAGGCTCAGAGAGTCGTGATCAATGGGTCATACTCTACCTGGAGTTGTCAATGGGTCTACTCTACCCTGAAATACTGCAGCAGGAGGTGAAGGAGTGCTTACCCATCAGGTTTACAGATGACACCAAACTGTGGGAGGGAGAGGGGAATGGCACTCAACGGCATAGATTGGCTGGAAGATTTGGCCAATAGGAACTGCATGAAATTTAACAAGGATCCAAACAAATGCAAATCCCTGCATGTGGCAAGGAATAACTCCTGTCAATGACACAAGCAGGGGACTGACCGCTAGGTAGAAGCTCTGCAGAAGAGGCTCCAGGAGTCTTGGTAGACAACAAGCTGAACATCAGTCATCAGGGTGCCCTGGCAGCAAAGCAGCTGAACTGTATTCTGGGCTGTTTAAACAGCACCATAGCCAGTAAATCAAGGGAAGTGTTTATCCCCCTCAACTTAGCATTCATTAGACTGTACCTGCTTTGATCAAGAAGGTGTACTTCAGATCTCCTGAGGTCCCATCCAGCATAAATTACTCTATAGAAGGTAAGGATAGGGTTCATGTGCCTATATGACATTAAGTACTGACATCTTAGGTGCCCCAGAGCATCACACGTGGCTCTTGCTCCCACTAAGGAAGGGTTTAATTTAATATATGTCTTGTACAAAAGTGTCAAATATCCTAAGACATAGAAAATATTACTGTATTGCCTGTGTTTAGACATCTCGCTTGCTCCTTTAGTATATACCTGGCTAATCATGGTAGTTTGCTTTCTAGTCAAGGGACAGTCACTACAGTCCATGGATTCTAAGAAGTAGTCAAATTCATTGTAATGCACCTATTCAAAACAGAACAGATAAAGGAAATTCTTGGTTACTAGGTCATGTAAATACACAAACAGAGGAGCCAAATCCTGCCTGTTGTAAGTATAAGCTAGTGTTTTCCCCTTGGTACAGATTCTGTGTGGATCTGATTTGCTTATGAGTTCTCAAAGTAAAAGTTCTTGTACCGCAACTTTGGTCTAGTTGAAAACAATGAAAGCAGTGTCACTAACCACAAGAGGAATGTTTTTTTATGCTCTCATGTTGGAGAATGAGGAGCAACTCAACCATACAGAACTCAGATTGGTCCCTAAAAGACAGAGCTTCATTTTTTCCATGCAACAGAAGAGAAAACAATGCTCTCCTAGCCTTGTCTAATTCTTGATCTCTAATTTCCATAGAAAACTATTTCAGATTTTTTTTACATGAAACTTCATTTTTTTTCCTGCAAATTTCTATTTTCATGCTTTAAATAATATTTTTCAAATGTCTTTTACACATTTGTAAAGAATAGAAGCATCAAGAAAAAACTAGGCTGGTATGTTCATCTTCATCCTCTTCTCTCAAGTAAGTATCGGTTTGTGTTTTATCATTTATGTTAATGCACATTTATTACAGAAAAAGCTTTTCTCACTCTTTGTCCTTCCAACCTTCTTTTCTTCCTCCCCTCCTTCCCTCCTCCCCTCCTTCCTGCCTTCCCATTTTTTAATTTTTCATTTTTTTATCATTTCCCTTCTTTCCTTTCTTCCTTATTCCTCAGAGTTGGGTACTATGAGATTAATTTCCCCTAAGTGTATGTAAATACCCCTAAGTGTATATAAATACCACAACACATCCCCTTTCCATAGTTCATCTCTATTGTCAATGTCTCTGTTGTCAAGTGCTCTTTGAATACAATTCACCTGGATTATTTTAAAGTCTACTTCAGGCGCTTCATGCTGAAGAGAAGAATCTTCTGTAGAATTCATTGATTAAAATCTGCAGTTAATATTTGGATTGGTGAGACTCCTCTTATGAGTAAAGTTTATCCATCTTGAAATTGACTTCACATGAGATTTTCCCTGCCTCTGACTTACAATAGAGCAGGCTGTTATCAAATCTCTCTGACAGTTTCCCCTGTGTAGAGGTTCATGGTTCATTGACACTGTAATGATTTTGAGTACAGTGGGCAAAGTTTTGCCTAATTAAGGGATGGAATCAGACCTTCTGATCTGAAATGGTACTAATCTATGAGAATCACTTGTCATTTTTTGACAATCACATTTCCTTAAAGTGTCTTCAATTGAGACGTAAAAAAAAAAGACATTGTTAAAGAAATATTGCACACAAATATTTAATTCTAGAACATACACACCTACACATACACATATCTATATTCACATGTAAGGTATGAAATACTATTGCTTTCATTTCTTTTCACAGCTATGCATATAGATAGACAGATAGAGATATGGAGGAACAGTAAAATATTAAAGTGGATAATTAAGAAGTCATGGGAAAAACCAGCCTTCCCACCATGGAAATGTAGATATGTTCAGCCTACAGTCTGTTAGCACAGCATATCCCTTCCTGTCTGCCCAAATCTGATATTAGAAACATATATATAATACATATATAGAAAGATTATTATCAGCTAGACAGTGTTGATATGTTGGTGTAAGCATAGATGAATGGGTGGGTAAATGTGTGTGTGGGTATGTGCTCTCATAGCACATTTGTGAAAGGGATTAACCTCACAGTTTACTACAAATATATCATAATAGGTGCATGTAAGATTTAACAAGCTATCTGCAGGTGAAACTGCGAGTTTGTGCATTTATGTTGGTTGTGTCTAACCATGGGATTTCTGTCACCTCATTTAAACCATCCAGAAGACAGGTCAGATTCACTGTAGCTAATCTTAGTGGCTCAATACAGTTACTAAAAATAAATGCCTTTTGCAGGTTATCCAAGACATCTGCACAGTGCCTATAAGTTTCTTATACCCTTCAGTTTCTACATCCTTCAGAAGCAAGAGCTGAAAGGTGGGTGGCATAATCTTCATCATCCCTTATGGCAACAAAAACATATTTTTAGGCAATCCCTGCTATTTCACTTCTTAATCATACCTAGCAACCAAAGAGGAATTCAGGTACTTAAACACAGGCATCTCTAGTGTTATTTTGTGGTACCCTGCAAGGACACAGATCTTCTGCAGGTCCCATGTTATATCTGCCAACTCCAGATGAGTGTCTAAGATATCGCTGGCAACTAAAATTGCACACATCTATCTCACAGTATAGAGGTGCCTGAATATCTTCATGAGTGCCTGGAGTAACTCACACGCCATGCTAGCTGTCTAAGCTCTGATCATAGTCACATAATTATACATAATAAAGTGGAAGTGTAACCCATATAGATAACAGTGTCCGGAAATATTTAACCCATTCCTAACTAGAACCCTATATGAGGCCAGATGAATCACTGTTTAGAGTCACAGATTGTATTAATTAGGGATTTGATTTGCTTGTCCATCTGATGTTTTGAGAGGCCCTTTTCCCCACCTGGCAGATTTCACTCCAGAAAGTTCTGAATGTCCTGTAGTTTTTGTGTCCTAATTTTTTCTCTGTATGAATGACCCAAATAACTACAGCATGCAAAAGGCATTACACATGTCCACAAGCTCATATATGGACACTGAAGATGAGATTCAAGAACCTAAACACAGACATAGGAAAGCATTTGAGATATCCTAGAGTGTTTCACAAATTCCTGCAAGATATGACACAGAACTTATGGAAATCTCATAATCTTGTAGACTGAGAGGTGGAAGGCCAGAATATGTACAGCATCTCAAAACATGCTTATGTTTAGGTACCTGAATCACTAGCATACAATTTAGCCACCCACAGTGTGATTAATTCCACACTGTTTAATTAGAACAGGTTAACTTCATATCTGAATGTCCTTTTTCAGTCAAAGGAGAAAGACCAGCACTTCGAGAATGTGGATTCGTTCATTCTATTGTGCTTTATGAGATATTCTCACTTCTTAACAATGTTTGTGTCTCTCCATTAATTTTTGCATATTCACTACATTGTAACAAGATTATCCGCAAGAAGACCCATCTAACATATTTAAGCAGACAGGTGCCTGTCTCAATCTTAAAGACTAATAGTACGAGAGATGGAAGTACATCTAGAAATGATATCACAGGTATTTAGAGGAAATGCATTAATCACTGTGAAGATGCTAATTTACACAAGGATGACTAACAAGATCTAGTGAGATGACTTAATTAATTGTGTCCCTTAATTAATTATCAGAGGCACTAAAGATCAGTGTCCAGAATAGTGTTATAAGAGTAGCTGGTTGAGTCCTGGGTGAGAAGAACTGTGGAGGTTGGGTGAAAAACTCATGTAAACCATAGAGTATGGAAAAAAAATAATATCCTAAGCATTGCACACTTTCATGTACCTGGCACATTTCTGATTATGCTGTGTTAGTGTCAGGAGATGCTTGAGATCTGGATCAGAAATATAACTCACAGTTTTGTGAGCCTGATCCTAACTATTTACAGAAATGGTCCTAGAAAAATTCTGCACTCTACTTCAGAAAATCCCCCTTGTGTCCCAGTAGTACTTTGTGAAGTTGCTATGTTGTTTCCATTGACTGTTTTTTTTCATTATGAATCACTCATTGCAACTTTTTTTTTTTTTTTCTCAATCCAGACAGCCCTAATTACAGACACAGATTTTCAAGTCACAGTCTGTGCATTCAAGCTAGCTTGAGTGGATGTTCAAACTGCTGCTACATCTGCTTCTCCTGCAAAGTCTATAGCAGCTTTGTATGATTCTCAGCATGCCCTCAGATAACCTGACCCATGTGGTTGAATTCATTCTGGTTGGTTTTCCAGGTAAACAGGAAATCAAGCTTTTGCTCTTTTTTATATTCTTCTTGGCTTATGTACTGACAGTGACAGAAAATGCAATAATTGTTGTGCTTGTTTGGACAAATCTCCAGCTTCACAAGCCAATGTATGTTTTCCTGGGCAATCTTTCCTTTCTGGAGATCTGGTATGTCTCTGTCACAGTGCCCAAAGTACTTGTGAGCTTGGTGACAAAGAGACAAGGCATCTCCTTCACAGGCTGCATGGCTCAGCTATTCTTCTTCCTGGCATTGGCCTGCAGTGAGTGCACTCTCATGGCTGTCATGGCCTACGATCGCTATGTGGCCATCTCCAACCCATTGCATTACCCAATTATCATGGATCACACTCTTTGCACCCGTCTGGTCATTGGCTCCTGGATGAGTGGCTTCCTGATTTCCACGGGGAAGGTTTACTTTATATCACGTCAGACCTACTGTGGGCCTAACATCATCAACCACTTCTTTTGTGATGTCTCCCCCTTACTGAAGCTAGCCTGCACCAACATGTCAGTAGCTGAGCTTATGGATTTCTTATTGGCCCTGTTAATCCTTCTTGTACCACTCATTGTGATTATGGCCTCCTATGTGTGCATCATCTCTGCTGTCTTGGACATCCGCTCAGCCCAGGGGCGTCACAAGGCCTTCTCTACATGTGCCTCTCACCTTTTAGTGGTCACAGTGTTCTACACAGCCTCCCTGTTTATCTATGCCAGGCCCCAGCCTATTGATTCCTTCAGCTCCTACAAACTGGTTTCTGTGGTATACACTGTCCTGACACCCCTCGTCAACCCCATCATCTATTGCCTGAGGAATGAGGAATTCAGAAATGCTTTTAGGAAAACAATACACTGGAGTATTACACTGGAGTAGGAGTCAGGCATCAAATCACATCACTTCTTTCCCAGCATGCAATCCATCTGATTTGGTTTAGGACAGTCACAGCACGGAAAAGGATAACAACACTATCACCCTGTTAGGAGAGTGAAATTAAGCATTTCTATGCCTGGATTCCTCTTTGTTAAGGTAGCCATCTAAAAACTGTCAGCTTATTTGCACTCCAAAAGGCATCTTTTTTTGCGTCAGTTTTGAAGTGTATGTAGGGCACTAACTTACATGAAAATAAAATAAATCTCAGCACACCTAATAGGTAAGCATTTGAAGCACTTACCTCTTACACTTAAGGAGGCTCCTAAGACCTGTGCAGACCTAGTCAGTGTACTTTTAAACTTTGATGCTGCTGGGAAAATGTCATTAGCTTCAGTTTCTAGCAAACCTTATGTAAGACTCACTGGAACATTCCTTGCTTTGGATAAATGAATGAAGACTCTGCTAAATCATTTGTAAAAATGAGCTTTGTACAAGTTAGGATTTAAATTTTCTTCTTTAAATCAGATTAAGTGTGTTGGGGAGAGGGGTTAACAGATGCACTGTTCTGTCAAAAATGAATGACAAGTCTTTGTTTATCAAGTACAAGATGGCTTCCGTGGGTATGCCAGTGATACGAGTACAAGGGCGATAAGGATGTAAACAGCAACAATTAGACATAATAGATAAAAGTAGAGTCCAGCAGGTAACTGTCTTGATCTCTTATAAATAGAAAATCATCATGTAGTCTTTGAATTGGCCTAGAGGACACAAATCTATGCCATTGCCTTATTGGGAACATTAGAAAGAATGTATGAAGGCCATTTCATGCTGAATCCTTGCCACCAAACTAATCCTGCATCTGTTTTTTTATGAGAAGAATAGTACTGTTGTCCCCTGACTGAAACTGGCAGCTCTGAGACCACGGTACAGAGAATACACACACCGCTGAACAAAAGACCAAAAGCTGCAACGTGCGCTAGCGCTTGACAAGGGCTATTACATGACTGGGGGGGGTGTCCCCATGTGTATCTGAAATCTGCAGCTACTGCAGCTTTAACTTCTATGAGAAGAGTCTTTGGGACATTTATGTCTCATGACATTAATGACAGAAGGACCCGGGTTTCTAAATGTGACTAATATAGCCACTTCAATTAAGTGAAGTAGAAGGAATCCAGAACAATTATGATTATTTTTTTATTATTCATACTATGATCAGAAATTCCACCTCTTGCTATGTTTGGAATAGTTAAGATTTTTAAATGTGGAACTGGAGAGTCTACCTCAACTTCAAAGCTTCCTGGCTAGAGATGTGAATTGAAAGCTTTGTAAATGACTGAGCATCACTCGTAGAACAAGAAATGTGCCAGGGAGAATATCATTTGACACTTAATTCTATTATAGGCTCTGGCCAGATCAAGACCCTTATTAAGTGACTGCATCTAAAAGGACCAGCCTGGGGAGTATCAGTGACTGCAGTTACAACTGCATCAAGGATTCTCACATTTGCACTTGGAGTCCCCATTGCTTGTAATGAGCCCCGAAGGGCCAAAGCGTTCTCTGCTGTAACGACCTTCTGCAGCTGCTAACAGTGTTTAAGTGTCTGCAGACAGAAGAACGGCACAGCTAAAGCTGTTGTACACTCATACAGTTAAATGTTTCCAATCATCAGATTTGCTCTGTTTAATGATGGAGTCCAGCTTTGTAACATCCCAAATACATCTGAGATATGAGTCACTGGTCATACACACTTAAAATAAATTGGGAAAGGTGAGGGGAGTAAACATAATACACATGCAAGAAATTCTTTAATTGTATTTCTAAAAGTAAAGAGATCATATAATGGCAATCTTTTTGTAAACTTACATTATGAAACAGTTTATTAATATTGGTAAGAAACTGGTATGCCGGTAATGTTATAATAGCTCAGGCTTCAAGAAGAAACAGGCCTTCACAACACTTTACTCCCTTTTTAGCAACATAAAAAAGATATTGATGGTGAATGGGGCTTCATAATACAGGCAGCATTCTCTTGGAATCCCAAGGGAACTGAAAGCCTTCAGTGGCCTTTGAAACCAAGTGTAGAGTTAGGACCCAGGGCTGAGGTTGAATTTCATTTTGAACTTCATCTTGTTACTGAATTAATGTTTTAGAAAAAGTTAAATAGAATCTAATTTCCTCAAACTACTTCTATTTTATCTGTTACAGCACTTTCTGATAATGACAAGACACTGTCCTTCCTTTGTTTCTGTAAATGTTTTTTCTGCCAAAAGTAATGGTTATCCAGCTGATGTATTATTACCCCCTTTTTTCCAGAAGTATCAGTTATTTACCATATTATTAATCAGAAGCGTGTCAAAGAGGCAATGCTGCAATATAGTTATGCACCTCTGTACCAAAAGAACCTGAAATAATATGCAACATTGCTGTCCTGCTCCTGTATTTATCTTACCTGAAGAAAATGAGGAAGGTGTTAAAGAGAAGACAACTCAGAAACTTCTACTTGTGACTAAGTCATTCCAGATCGGTGGGAACACCTAACAAACTCATGAAATTTTTAGCTGATATCAAACTAATTCTATCTCCAGTTGCTATTACACTGGGTAAACAGCATAGAGAGATAAATTTCCAAGACAGAAACCCTTCCACGTACATCACGTATCTATGCTGACTACGTCTATGCTAGCACGTACAAGGATCCCAAAGCTATTGAGTGAACTTGCGGACGTGTTGCATGCCTCTCCATGAACTAGAAACACTGAATCACTGTATTGCAGACATTTATGGGATGTGCAGAAATGTGTACTGTGTAGTCCAGAACTGGACAAAATACTACAGGTATGGCTTCACCAGTGCTGAATAAAGGGGAAGGATCACCTCCCTTGATCTGCTGGCAACACTGCCCAATGCAGCCAAGGATTCCAATCACCTTCTTTGTAGCAAGGGCACATTTCTGACTCCTGTTCAACCTGGTGTCCATCAGGACCCCCAGGTCCTTTTCTGCAAAGCTGCTTTCCATCTGGAGAGTCCCCAGGCTGCCCTGGTGCTTGGAGTTGTTCTTCCCCAGGTGCAGGACTTTGAACTTCTTGTTGAACTGCATAAGGTTCCTGTCAGCCCATTTTTTCAGTCTGTCAAGTTCCTTCTGGGTGGCAGGACAACCGCCTGGTGTATCAGCCGCTCCTCCCAGTTTGGTGTCATCTGCAAACTTGCTGAGTGTACACTCTGCCCCATCATCCAGATCATTAATGAAGATGTTGAACAGAAATGGACCCAGTATTAATCCCTGGGGTACTCCAGGGTTTCTGGGCTCCAACTTGACTTCATACCACTGATCACCACTCTCTGGGCCTGGCCATTTAGCCAGTTTTCAATTTACCTCACTGTCTGCTCATCTAGGCCATACATCATCTACTTCTCTATGAGGATCTTCTGGGAGACAGTGTTGAAAGCCTTACTGAAGTCCAGGTAGACAACATCCACTGCTCTCCCCAGATCTATCAGGCCAGTCATTTCATCACAGAAACTGGTTAACAAGTTTGTTAAGCATGACTTCAACTTAGTGAAGCCATGCTGACTACACCTGATAATTTTCTTGTCGTTCACAAGCCTGAAAATTGTTTCTAGGATTAGCTGCTCCATCACCTTCCTAGGGACTGGGAAGCTGCCTGGCCTGTAGTTCCTGGATCCTCCTTCTTGACTTTGCTTTTCTCCAGTCTTAGGGCACTTCTCCCAGTCTCCATGATCAATTAAAGATTGCAGTGACATCTGCTGGCTCCATCAGCACTTGTGGTGCATCCCATGAGGTCCTACGGACTTACATATGTGCAGTTTACTTTGTTACCTGATCTGATCCTCTTCCAGCCAGGGTACGTATTCCTTGCTGCAGTCTTTCCCCCCGTTCTCTAGGATGTGGGCCTCTTGAAGGTGAGTCTTGCTAATAAAGACTGAGGCAAAGAAAGCAGTACTTCTATCTTTTCCATGTCCTGTCCTCCATTTCATTCATCAATGAGCCCATATTTTCCCTAAGCTTCCTTTTGTCTCCTATGTACTTATAGAAGCCCTCCTTGTTTTCTTTGACATCCCTGGCCCAATTCAATCGCATTTGGGCTTTGGCTTTCCTAACTTCATCTCTGGATGCTTGGATAATATTTCTGTATTACTCCCAGGTCCTTGCTTCCACCTTCTTTATGCTTCCTTTCTGTGTTTGGGTTTGGCCAGGAATAATTTGTTTATCTATGCAGCTCTCCTGGTATTTTTGCCTGACTTATTGTTGGGGTGGATGGCTCTTGAGCTTGGAGGAGGTGATCCTTGAATATGAACCAGTTTTCTTGGGCCTCTCTTCCCTCTAGACCCTTACCCTGTGAGACCTTCCTAGCAGATCTTTGAAGAGGCTGTAGTCTGCTATCCTGAAGTCCAAGGTTGTGAGCTTGCTTTCCACCTTTCTCCCTGCCCTCAGGATCCTGAACTCCACCAGCCTGGGGTCACTGCAGCCAAGGCTGCTTGATCGTCACATACCCCTCTTTCTTGGTGATGGCAAGGTCCAGCAGAGCACCTCTCCTTGTAGAATTCTCAGTCACTTAGAAGAGGAAGCTATCACCAATGCCCTCCAGGAACCTCCTGGATTTCTTATGTACTGCTGTGTTGTCCCTTGGGGTCACTGAAGTTCCCCATAAGGATGAGGGCCTGAGAACGTGAGGCTGTTCCTATTTGTCTGTTGTCATCCACTTGTTCTTCCTGGTCAGGTGGCCTATAGCAGACACTCAGTACAATGTCACCTTTACCTGTCCTCTCTTTAATCATAACCCATAAACTCTCAGCTCCTCTTCTATCCCAGGCAGAGCCCCATGCACTCCAGCTGCTCTCTCACATAAAGGGCAACTCCCTCTCCTTGTCTTTCCTTCCTGTCCTTCCTGTAACAGTGCCAATGAAAGTGATAAAAGGTGCATTGCTTTCTCCAAAACCTTCCCCAAATACTAATTATTCACATGAAGACTCATTAACAAACTGAAAGCTGGTCATACAGAATTTGCCAACTTCTTGCAATAACATTTATGAAAAGGAAAACAATCAGTTAAGAGAAACACCAACATCATAGAAACATCTGGCTAACCCTACAAATCCAGAACATTCAGGATACGTGAAAGAGAAGGCAGAAACAAAAAGAATTTCAGACAGCTGCCTCACATCTTCCTTTGGGATTTAAAATGTTGTGTAAGCAAATTTTCTAGAGGTGTTCACATGCATTGCCCTTCCTTGTGGTTGAGGCACTTTTGCAGTAGGGGAAAAGTATGCTTATGAAAGGGAAGCTGAAATTTACATTCATAGCATTCGCATTCATAGAAACCTTGGTGTCTAGACTAATCTTCTTCTTATAATGGTCATCAACACTCAACCCCTTCTAATAAAGGACGCCCTTTCTCCCCATAATGGGAGAACAAGACTCTAAAAAAAGTCAGGAGAAGTGTATATAATGTGTATATATGCACATATCTAGAGGCTGAGAGAGTTGGGGTTGTTTAATCTGGAGAAGAGAAGGCTCTGGGGAGACCTTATTGCAGTCTTTCAACATATACAGGAGGCTTATGAGCAAGACAGAAAGACTGCTTAACAGGGCCTGTAGTGACAGGACAAGGGCCAACACTTTTAAACTGAAAGAAGGTAGATTTAGATTAGATATAAAGAAGAAATTTTTTACAATGAGGGTGGTGAGACACTGGAACAGGTTGCCTAGAGAAGTTGTGGATGCCCCACCACTGGAAAGGTTCAAGGCCAGGTTGGACGGGGCTTTGAGAAACCTGGGCTAGTGGAAGGTGCCCCTGTCTAAGGCAGGGGGGCTGGACAAGGTGGTCTTTGAAGGTCCCTTCCAATCCAAACTGTTCTCCGATTCTATGATTCTCACCTATCTAGACAGCAGTTTTGGGCAGGCTTTGCCCCGTGATGGAAGCAGAAGTGTGGGGCTTCCTCAGGTGCTGGCGCTGGGGCTCTGTTATAGCTTGGGACTGATTGCTGGCATGTTTTTTTCCCCATCACATCTTGTTAGAAGGATACAGTGTGGTTAGGAGGAGGAAGTGAGACAGGGCATGCTGGATTTTGTCTTTCTAGGAAGTTCTATCCAGTGAAACACCATGAGACAGACGGAGGTGTGAAGAAAACACAAGTTCAAGACATATCCAAAGGTCCCTTATAACTGTCTTTTTTTGACAGTTTGCAATGAAGGACCAGGTGCAGCCATCTGCCCTTTACGGAGGAGTGAAAAGAGTGCGTGTACAGCACCTCGAGCTGACATCACCACCGTGACCCATCCAGCAGACAGAGGCTGAGGAGACCGCAATGCATATGGAGCTCCAGGACACTGCTCGCCTGCCAGCACATGCCACACAGAAACCAGCTGTTCAGCTCCACCCTTCACCCTGTGAACCACGGGGATGTATCTTCCTGTGCAAATAATTCCCAGTCTCTTAGATTTCCAGCTGGCTCCTCCTAGAAACCCAGTTCCTTCTTTGCTTAGCCACAGGACTTGCCAAACACTTTTACAGGGCTGGTGGCAGGGAGGATAAGAACACCCAGAGCGGGGTGTGAGGGAAGGAGGATGGATGGATGGATGGATGGATGGATGGATGGATGGATGGATGGATGGATGATGGATGGATGGATGGATGGGTGGATGGGTGGATGGGTGGAGCAGTGGCTATGGGTGTGTGTGCAGAGAAGGATGGACTAACTGTAGACAAGTGCATAGAAATAACGCCAGCATTTGTCCCTGCTTCAGAACAGCCACCAATGTGTAGAGATCCTGCCTACATTTCGGTATCACCCTCTGCTCTTTACAGGACACAAAATAACAGAGGCTGACAATGCAGGCAGCTTTGTGAAGCAAAGGCTGCCCCAGCTGCCTGCAGGTGGAAAGTCTTGTGTTTCAATGGGCGCTTCATGACATCTGTCACGTCCTGCTCAGACGAGGGAGACAAGTGACTCAGATTTGCAAATCCCCAACGGAGCGGACAACGAGTCTCCAAGTCCAAACATTTATTAACTACCCACAATGTGCTAATTGAACACACAATAATTGGCTAAGTATATAGCAAGTTGTGGCAAGCAATACAATATGCCTTGCATTGCTTAATGGGAAAGGGAAAAGTGAGAGATAGAGGAAATAGGGAAATACAGATCACCCGTCTGGGTTTCTGTGCTGATCCCGCCGGTGAGGGTTCCAGGAGGCAGCCGTCTTTTTTGCTTCACTGCACTCTCCAGGCCTGCCCCCGCCCCCCCCCCTTCCTCCCCCCCCCCTTGATTTATACCCACTTTCCTTGGGTCCATCCCCTAGATCGACCCACACACCCACGTATCCCATGTGCGGGGAGGGGTAAGGTGTTTCATGGGATGATGTAATTAGCATGATCATGTTAGCCCTTGTTAGCATATTGAGGGGTGTGAACTTTAACATGCATTTCGTGGATAATGAAGCAAAGGTCATTCACCAGACAGATGGCCCTTGAAATTTGTCCCGGTGCCCCAGAGCAGAGCCGTCCTGTCTCCACAGGGCTCCCTCCTCCAGCTGCACCTTGTGTTATCGGGGCAGCCTGATCAGCTTCGACCTCCACACCATCCACCTGTGACTCACAGTTTTGTCTTGCGAGTGTTTGAGGCATTTCTTCAATCAGCCTCAACTTTTGCTTTCTCAGGCTGTTTTTCTTAGTTTCTCACAGGCCTGGTTTCTCGTCTCTCACAACACCTCAGAAGAGACATCTAAAGTCCAGTGGCAGAATTACATCCTTGAAATAATTTCTTTTTCCATGACCCTGAGGAGCCAGAAGGTGTCCAGCGGGAAGGGAGGGTCAGGGTCAGCGACAACGACCCCGGGCTATTCCCAACTGCACAGTTCTTCATTCTCGATTAGAAACATTCAAAAACGTTTCACTGGCATTTAACTCTTAACTAACGGATTAACAGATTCCTGAGTTGCTTTCTCACCGCCCGGTGTAACGGGCACAACCTGTGTCTCGTTCGGTGTCGGATCAGACTCTGCCCACCGCGGGGGTTCCCGCTCCCCTGGGCGCCTCCTCGGGCTTTGCTCGTTCCTCCGCTGCCCCTGCTCCGTTCCGGCCGGTTTACCGGCACGTTTCTAAGCGGCACCGGAGCCACTTTCCCCCGCCGCCCGCCCCGTCCCCCCGCGCTGGGGCGGGACCGGCTCCTGCTCTGCGCGCGCTGGCGGCAGCGGCCGGGGGGGCGGGGCGGGGCGGGGCGGCGCATGCGCACCCGGCGGGTCAGCGCGCGCGGCGCAGCGATGCGGGTGCTGGTGGGTGAGTGAGGGAGGGAGTGAGGGAGCGCGGCCGCGGCGCGAGGGGCCGGTGCGTAGTGGCCGCTCGGTGGCTACTCGGTGGCCGCGGCCGTGGCCGTGGCCGTGCGCGCTGTGGCCCAGGGGCGCTGTGCGGGTGCGGACTTCAGGCCGGCAGCTGCCGGCGGGGGCGGGCGCGGCTGGTCCTGAGCGGGGCCCCGGGGCGGCGCCTCCGGGATGGGGCCGCGGCTCTGGCGCCGGGGCCGGGCCTGCGCTGGGGGTGCTGCGGACAGAGGTCGGGGACAGCCCCCCGCTTCCTGCGGCTGGGGATGGGCCGTGGTGCGCGGCGCCCGGACACGGGCCCGCAGGCCCTCGGGGCTGGGTGTTCCCCAGGGCCGCTGGGGGGGTGTCTGGGCCCGGAGTGGCGCCCCGCGGGAAGCTGGGCACGGTCATGGGGCCGCCTGTGCAGGCCTTGGGCTGCCGGGCCGGGTGGCAGATCCGTAACGTCCTGTCTTTCCCCCAGGCGGTGGGACTGGCTTTGTGGGCAGAGCCCTGACCCAGCTGCTGCGGAGCCGGGGACATGAAGTGACCCACGTCTCTCGACAAGGCGGCAAGGACCGGATCAGCTGGGTACGGGACGAGAGCGGTCGCAGGAGGGAGAACGTGTCAGGGCTGAGGAACAAGCCTGCTTACCCTGGCCTGCCACGGCATACAGGGAGTCTGCGGTGGGGAGTGGATGTACTCTTGAAACAAAGAGCTTCACTCAACAGCCAGAACTGAGTATAACTGCTCAGCAGGGATTCTTTATTCACAGCGCTGGGCAGCACTGGGGATCGCTCCACCACAAGTGCCACACTTACTAACAACACTCTGACTAATATACACAAAAAGCATACATATGCATCAGATTTCTTAGAAAAGGCAGTTTTATGCTAATGGGTTCTTAGAATTCATTTACATAGTCTGAGCATGCGTAGTAAAAATAGAGTGAGGGTCTTCTCCCCTCCTTAGGGGTCCCCACAGCCTTTCTCACACTGTCCGTTAGTGAACTTTAGGTTTCTTGTGTCCATATCTGGTCACAGAGTGACCTCATCTGTCCTTCAGCTCCTGTTTGTTCCAGCTTTCAGTCACTTATCTTGACACTGGTGTCGTCTTAGGCACTTGTTTTCTTTAGGTTCCTGCTATTAGGGATGTACTCAGGGAGTTTTTCAGACTGTCCAAGGTCTGTCTTACGTTCACTAGACAAGGAGTTAAAGGTTTCAAAACATCTTACAAGTGGGTAATGACTACAGAGGGTAGTTAGGAAAAAGTATAAATGAAATTACATACATTACAGTAAAATACAGGAAAAATAAAAGCTAGTAGAACACAAGTGATGTCTAACGTTAAAACTAAATGTTTTATTTTACAGGCCCCTGTAAATTAGCAATTTCAAGTATCTTTGTAGCAACTTCCCTCAACTCTTGGGCTCCTGGGTGCTCCGTGGGTCTTAGTCATTGGGATGGGTACTGCTGTAGCTCCAAGGAGCAAAACCTTCTCCATTCATGCTTGTGCTCCAGGCAGAGTTGAGAAGGAACTGGCTGGAGTTCATAGGAGCCCACACTGCTGGCTGTTGGAAAGGCTTGAGCAAAGGGGAGGCTCAGTGTGTGATGTCTCTGTTATCCCTGCCTAGGAAGAGTTGTCCCACTCTGGACTGCCCCTGTGCGACGCCGTGGTGAACTTGGCTGGTGAAAATGTCCTCAACCCTTTCCGCAGGTAACTTGATGTCCTATAGTGCTCATGGGACAAGGTGAAGGCAAGACAGCCTACTGTGTCAGAGATTGTGAAAGGGATCTGGGGAGGAAACAGAGTGTCCAGGAAGCACTTGGGTTGCCTAACTGTTACTGTCTGGATCCTCAAGTATCCAAAATATTTCTTTGGGCCTGTTAAGTTCTGAAAGACTTTTGGAAGGCAGGTTCCCTTCTGGATTGTCAGACAGAGGCCAGGCAAAGAAGTTCCACATTTCCAAAATGACACTGGATGCCTACATTCAGGTAATGCAAAATCAGAACCAAATTTGATTTCTGTGAGGGTGTTTTTGGAAATGCCTTCACCAGGTGTTTGGGAAGAGTTCACTGCACCCAGCTCCTCTGCTACCTTTGTCATAAGGCAGTCCAAAAGCCAAGCCTTTTGTGGGAAGTGGAGAGCCACCATCTCCCAAAGTCCCCATGCACTTAGGTAGTAAGATCCCATGTCATCCCCTTGCTCTGGGGACCTCTCCTGTGCTTGTGAGCGGGTGTCTGCTGAAGCCCCCTTTGGTGCTGTTGTTTTCTGAGATGTCCTTGTGGGGAGTATAATCAGTGGCTCTCCTTTTCCCAGATGGGGTGATGCCTTCTGCAGGGAAGTCATCAGCAGCCGGGTTGAGACCACCAAGACCTTGGCCAAAGCCATTGCTGATGCTGAACAGCCACCCCGTGCTTGGGTCGTCGTCACCGGCGTAGGTATTGGTTGGACCCGGCCAAGGCATGACGTATGCTGACCTGGAGAGGTGTACCTCCAGACAGAAACATGCTTCTGGGGGGACACACGTCTTGCCTTGAAGTGCCAGCTTTATTGCTATCAATGTCACTGTGTTTAGGCAAGCGTTGATCAGCTTTTTTGTACTGCTGGAGAGGAATTCGAGTCCCTGTGCTTTCCCCTGGTGTCATTAGGACAGGACCTTTTCTCCATTTTCTTTTGAAAGCCTTTAGGCATCCTGTAGAACCAGTTTGTCTAAGCAGGGCTTCAGCTGAATCCCCCTGCACTTTGCTGCTTGCTACAGTCTTTAAAGCTGCCACAGTTTAGGATCTGTGATGACCAATTTTAGAGCAAGCACCTTTCTCTGCAGCCAGATCAGTGTGTTGGTGCTGCTATATTTGGTTCTTGGGGCTGCCAGCTCAACCTGAGTATTGGTGCATCTTGCTGAACTTGCAGAGTGCATTGGTAGTTCAAAAACTTGTCTGCATTGCCATCAGAGAGATCCTGTGCTGTTCATTTGAGGATGTCCCTGATGGAGTGTTTGAGTTCTGGGTGCCTGGATGCAGGAAAGAGGGGGGTGGTGGCCCATTTTGTGGGGGGTGGGGGGGGTGGGGGGGGGTTGGTGTTGTGATTCAACCCTGACACCCTTTCTGCTGTTACACCCACAGGCTATTACCGCCCTAGCCCCACAGCTGAGTATACTGAGGACAGTCCTGGGGGGGATTTTGACTTCTTCTCGTGCCTGGTGAGCTCCTGGGAGGCTGCAGCTCTCATCCCTGGGAGCCCAGCTCGTGGTGTTGTGGTGAGATCTGGTGAGATGGGGCATCATGCCTGTTCGGGGTGGCTCTGCTTTGGTGCTGGGGCAAGAGGGGGGAGAGGAGGGAGAAGGACATCAGGTCTTGTGCCTCTCCTTTTTGGGGTGCTGTTCCAGTCCAGCCCTCTAAGGATTGTCTCCTGGTTGTAGGTCTGGGGCTTTTCTTCCTTTGGGGAGGGGTTCCTGGTCTCACTCTGTTCTCCCCACAGGGGTAGTGCTGGGCCGAGGTGGTGGTGCAATCTCTCAAATGCTCTGGCCTTTTCGTCTGGGACTAGGAGGCCCCTTGGGCTCTGGGCTCCAGCCCTTCCCATGGATCCACATTCGGGACCTGGCTGGGATTGTCTGTCATGCCCTGGAGAGTGAGTGTGTGCAAGGCGTCCTTAATGGTGTCTCCCCATCCTCCCCTGCCACCTCCAATGGCACCTTTGCTCAGGAGCTTGCTGCAGCCCTGGGGCGCCCAGCCCTGCTGCCAGTACCTGCTTGGGCTGTGCGGGCTGTCTTCGGGGCAGAGCGGGCCATCATGCTGTTGGAGGGACAGAGGGTGGTGCCAAAACACACCCTGGAGAGCGGCTACCATTTCATCTTCCCTGACCTGTCTGGAGCTCTGAAGGACATTGTGGCTTGAGGACTCCTTGGCTGGGCTGGGTTGGGCCCTGTTTTTGTGAGCTCCCTGGCTCACATGCCATCCCCTGGGTGAAAGAGGGTGGCCCTGGCCTTTCTTGGCGCTTCCCCATCCCCATACAGAGAGAGTGAGCTTTCTTTTCACCTTCTGTGTCCCTTTGTACATCCCGAGTTTCAGAGTCATCCCTCTTACTGCCATCTGCAATCTCCACATTACCTGCTTTTGGGGAAGGTCACAAGCCCCTCTAAGAATTGTGATTTCTGAATCTGCCATCTTCCCTTTTCCACAGTGTGCATGTGAGCTGCTTGCAGAGCAACTGGGGACGTGTAACGTCTCCTCCCATGAGAGACAGGGGTGACAGCAGGAAGGAGGTGTTCAGGTGTTGTAATTCTCCTCCATGTTACTGGAAGTCCCTCTATCTGTTTCTCCCCATGTCTTTCCCCCATGGTCACACAGAGACCTAGTTAACACTCTTCTGCTTTGCCTGTCTCAGTCTCATAGGGAATGGAGTTGTGGCCATGGGAGAAGATCCATCTTGAGGGGGTGCAAAGGGTGCTGGATACGGATAGCTTGGAGACTTTGTCATCTCCTTTCTTGTGGTGGCTCTGTGCTGGTACCAACTTACAGTGTCAGAACCTCCAGTTGAGTCTAGGCCCAAGAGTCACACCCTTCCAGGGTTGCATAACACTGATGAAAGAGAACACTGCTTTGCCAGTGTGTAGGGACAAGGGTGGCAGTGGGGCTGTTGCCCCTGGACTGCTCTTGAGGCCTTGGGTAAATGTCAACTACATCTGAGCCTGTGCTGGGGAGAAACTGGGTGGTTGGTTCATCTTGGTGTGAGGTAGTGCAAGGCACCGCTTTAGTCTAAAGGGAGCACTTCAGCTGTTGCCTTTGTTGTAGTTACCTAATCCCAGACAGGGTGGTTTTCCCTTATTTGTCCCATGAGGTGGTATTTGTGTTCAGGGGGTTCCCACTGATTGGGAGGTGAGAATATCCAGGCTGCCTGGGCTGCCTTGGGAAGCGGTACCACTTCTCTTGTGCAGAACATTGCAATTTCATCATCTCATACTGTAAGAAAATGTGTCCACGTGCTTCCTTTAACCCATCCATTTTCACAGGCCAAAGGTTGCGGGGCATGAAATCTAGAGAGCGGCTAAGTTCATTATAGCACTGCTTCTGGAGAAATATTTGTAGTATGATGTAATTTGGGGCTAGAAAAATATATTAAAAAGCACTTCAGGCAGTTAAAAAGACCTTCTCCATTCCTGAAATAAAAAACCTTCCACAGCAAGAGCAGTCCATATGTTTCTGGTTTATGTCAGGTTAATGTAGTTGAAGGGTCAATGTTGGTGGAGTCTAGACTTCCCACTCACCTGCCTCTTTGCTTAGGCCCTACTGGAGACAGAATGGCAGTTTGCTGACTTCCTGAGCAGGAAAATGAGAGTGGGACTGTCCAGCTGGAACTGGAGATAGTCCTTGCAGTCAGCGTGAGCACAGCCAGGTGAGCTGAGGCTTTGGGAAGAGCTATGAAAGCAACATCACTTGCTTGGATTGCGTCTGTGCTGCCTGTAAGTTAGGTACAGATTCCCTCCTCTTCCCATGTGCCTCAGTTTCCTGTCCTCGAGAGTGGGCTGACCTGCTCTGGGTTACAGGCCCAGTTCGTTGTGGGGCAATACAATGGGGACAATCAGCAGTGCTTCGTCTTTAGTTACTCCAGCTGCCTTTTTAGAGCCTCGGACTTCAGGCTGCTTCCCCAGATGCTGTGGGCTACAGCATCCGTCTATCAGGCAGGCTGCCTAGGTTGTTAGGCCCAGTTAGGTTGTTTCTGTATCTGTATGTACCTTGATTGCAACAGCTTCAGGTTGTGATTGGAAATAAAGACAAGTACAGCTGGAGAAGCACTGGCAACCCACAGCTCTTCTGAAAGATAGTTACATATCCCATGAAAGGCTGCTACTGAGCAGAGTTCCCAGGCCTCGGACTGCCTGCCTGGATGTGTAACTCGCTCAGGATTTTGAAGGGTTGTTTCAGCATGTTTGCTTAAACACATGTCACAGGACTTAAAGGAGCTTCTGACACCTGCACATCCCAGTGTGGGATCTGAAAACACTGGCTGCTGGGTCTGGTAAGGACTTTCCATCATGATAAATTCACAGACACACACCATACCCCTTTGTCTACTGTGGAGTCAGAAAATGTGTATTAGGGTGACAGCAAGCTGAGATTTTGGACCAGTGTCTATTTTTGATGACCATAAGGAAACCCTGTCCCAGAGGCTGCAAGAGTTTGTGATCCAAAGTACAGGTCTTAGGCTATTGTAATGCTGGCACAGCCCATCCTGTAATGCTCAGTGCTAGCAGAGTGTTTCTGCAAGCATGTCTGAGCTAACTGCAGTGCCCCAGATGCGCTCTGGAGATTTACTCTGATCTGGGACAAGTCTCTGCCCTTTTAGAGGTGAATGCTTATGATTGTTAAGATGTGTCAAGAGCAGCAGCTGCCTCCAGCAGCCCCAGCCCAGGGTCCTCCTGCCTGGGCACTGGCCTCCCATCCTGGTGCCCAGGTAGCCAGGGTCTCTGCCCAAGCAAAGGGACACAGCTGCTGCTTTCCTGTTTGCAGGTTCGGTCAAGCCGGAAGCTGAGTAACCCATCAGAGGCGTGTGCACACACATGCAGACAAATGGCACTCGGGCAGATGGCACTGACATCACTGGTCACGCAGACTGCCCCAGCCAAGATGCTGCTGTGAGCAGCTCCCACACATGGGACCCACATGACAAGCACAGCCAGCTGTGTCCGTTCCCACTCTGGGGCTGGCAAACTCATGTGACACCCTCAGGGTTCACAAGCACGTGCGCACTCATGAGTCCCTCAAGCACCATCATGACTCCTCTGTCTGCCTGGTACCCCTACCTGGACCCAAACCCTCTGACCCCCCCACAGTCCCTTACCAGCTGGCCCAGCTTCATACACCAAATACGCAACATTCACACACTTGTCCTGCAGGCACCCCACACTGACAGGTACCCCCAGATACCAGCATGGATCCCCTGCCCACCTGATACCCCTGCCTGGACCCAAGGCCTGCTACTTGCCAGCTGTTCCAGCCTGAAGTTCACCGGTGGATGCACACGCACCCCCAGTTTATGGGGGACACAGACACTCCTCCCCCAGAATCCAGCAGCAGGCACACAAGCTGTGAGCTGCTGTCCCACTCCAGCCACTGGTGCAGAGCCCTTCAGGCCCCTCACTCGTGCTCCCCCCAGTAACTGGTCTTGTGGACATTCAACAATGGTTGTAGGGTGAGGCCCCACTGGCTCCAGGAGCTGACACCACTGGCCAGCGGTGTCTGCTCCCCCAGTCTGACTTCAGTACCTGGCACCAAATCCACTCATGTGGATCCCTCAGTAGCTGGCGTTGAGTCCTTGCAGCACACATACACGGGGTAGAGTGAGATTACACAAAGTTATGAAAATGTTTAGTAAGAGGACAGGACAGGATGTGGTGGTGAGGTGTAGAGCTCAGCGAGACCAGCACTGACTGGCCCAGGTTTACACCTGACCAGCCTCTTTTACACCCCTTTTCTGTCGACTGCCCTCTTTGTTCCTCCCATCTCCCCCTCCCCTGCACATTCCCTCAACAGCTGACATGGTCCCACTGACTCCGTACAAAATACCGGACACAGGTTTGCATCCTTACCAGGTGCAAAGTCCTGGTTGCCTATAGCTTCTTGAGATCTCATCAGTTAGTGTGATGATGTTTGTTTCTGCTTATTGTCTTTGTTAATGCTAATTGGTCAGGTTTTGTGACTGACTGTATCCCTCCCTTTCCTTAACTTCCTAACTGTAAAAATAAATGTTCTCAGACTCGTTCCACACATCCTTCCCAGTTAGGGTGACCAGGATTTTTCTCATCACAACCTCCCTTATCATATATTAGGTTTATCTCTGTATGTTCTTGTTTATGGCTCCTTTGACCAGATATCTTTAAAAGAGCAGACATGCTCCTTCCACATCCCCTGACACCACCCCACTGACTGGTAGTAGCAGAAGCAGCTGCACCACTCCTCACTCCCATAGAGCCTCAGTGGGTCTCCTTATGGGCTGCACACATTAGGGGCAGGAGTCTGACTCCTCTGGGCATTAACAGTGGAGGAGGGAGGGTGCAAGGGCTGCAGCTGCTGGCCACTCCATCAGAAGCAATAGACATGAACATACTGAGGCACTTAAGATCAGTAACACTTCTGTAAGCGTAACAGTTCACATAGGTAAGTCCAGTTGTTTGGCTTCGATAGCTGCACCTCCCCAGGCACTGGGTCATGGCACGTCTGTGGCCAGGTAGATCCTGCAGGTTTGGTTTCATCCGGCAGAGCTGAGTGATCTGCACTGTTGACCTGCTTCGGGGTTAGCTCTGTCCTCACTGTCGAGTTGGATCTCAGTATCAAAGACAGCTAGGCTTAATTCTTAGATTTTGGAACGAGTGGTAGTTCTGCACCATTTGTAATGTTAGTCCAGGTTGCACATTCTTTCACAAATTGTAAGACATTGCTGTTTTCCTAATTAAGGTTGGCATTTCTCTTTCTGTACCCCTTCAATTCTGGTGAACCTTGGCTCAGACTTGACTGGGACAATTTTCTGAGATTTTAGGAGCATATGGTGACTACCGCTCCTATAGATTTCCCAGGCTAACCCAATGTCCCTTCTCAAAGCAGGAAGAATTGTAAATGAGAAGCTGGAATCCAAGGCAAGCTTGTACCTTCCAAATTCCCCAATGTAGTGTCCAGTCACATACACATACCCTCCTCCCCCCGACCTGCATGTAGGGAGCATGCGTTGGTTCAGGACATACACACAGATGTTCACAGAAACACACGGACAGAGACATGCACATCGCTCCCAACTGAAATTGCCAGACTATGTATTGGGGGCGCAGGCTGGGAAGGGAAAGAAAAGCTGCTGTCAAGGACAGCTGTCACTCAATCTAGTTATTTCCTTTTCAGGTTCTGGTTCTTCAAAGGATTACTTGTAAGACAAATTGAAAGGATCTAACAAGACCATTAGTTATGATATTTCAGGATACTGGTTTTTCATACTTGGTAACATGTTCGTCTGCCCCCGTGGTTCATGGGTATTTGATGAAGGTTAGCGTGGACAGGTGTGTGTTGTTCCTTTCTGTACTCCCAAAGGCATTTTACCTGCAATTTACACCTGACTGTCCCCTTTTATACCCCTTTCTGTAAAGACCCCATCTCCTCTTCCCCTGTACATCCCTCATGGGTTTGTACAGCTCTAGCTGTTCCCACACCCCTTCCAGCCCCTGTCTGCATCCAGGGTCTCCCTGTTTCACTGTTTCAATTGCAAAGCCCCTGCTGATCTTCCCGGAAATGGCATCTGTGGTTTCTTGATAGCCCATGAATCAATGTGAGTGGTGAGGTTTGTTTCTTGTCATTGTCTCCATGTTTGTTTTGTCAGGTTTGTGTCTGTATTTTGGTTTATTGTCTCCATCTTTCTTATCATCCCATCTGAGGAGGCCACCGATCAGATAAACTCACTGGACTAATTCTCACACTCTCACATGCCCTCATCAGTTAGTGTGACTGACCAGGTTTGCTTCTCATCACTGCCTCCTTTGTCAGTCAGGTTTGTGTGCCTGTATGTTCTTGTTTATGGCTTTCTCCGTTTCTTATTATCCCTTTTTTTGCATTGAGAAAGTCCTTGACTAGATACGCTTAAAGCAGCAGATAATATCCTTCCACATAGCCTTACAGAAGGGACCAGTGTGAGGCAAGTGAGGGGCTCACTGCTGGCAGTTGGAGCAGGACCGCTGGTCACAGCCTGTGTGCCTGGTGCCAGTTGCTGGGGGGGCGAGTGTCTGTATCCCCCACAAACTGGGTGTGCATGGGGTGTGCGTGTGTGTTCACCAGTGAACTTCAAGCTAGACCAGCGTTGAGTAGGAGGCCCTGAGTCCGGTCAGGGGTATCAGGGAGGCAGGGGTCCCTGCTGGTATCCGGGATACCTGTGAGTGTGGAGTGCCTGTGGGACAAGTGTGTGAGCGCTGCATGTTTGGTGTATCAAGCTGGACCAACCGGTGAGTAGGGAACCCGTCGGGGAAGGGGGTCGGGGGCTTGGGTCCAGGTAGGGATGCTGGGCAGACAGAGGGGTTTTGCCAGTGCTCAAGGGACCCGCAACTCACATAACTCAGATGGCAGCAACCATTACTATTATTACTTGGGAACATTACTTTTAATTTCTTCAAACATGTATTTAAAATGCATTCAACAGAAAGATTGAAAGACAAAACACTTAATTCAGTCTTAATTCATTCAGCTTCTAAGCAAAGAAGACTGGTTTTAGTCCTCTAGAAAACCTGTTGAGCGAATATATAAGGGAAAACAAAGACAGCTCTTTGGCAGGGAAGGACTGCGTGCAAGGAAATGCCCAGTTAGCCAGCAGTCACACTTTGCTGCAATAAATGAATGCATTGGATCGCTTATGTGCCTAACCCCACCCCTTTAAAAAAAAAAAAAAAGAGTATGTATGAATGTGGGTGCAGTTCAGGATAAATGTATGAGCCACTTCTAGGCCACTTCTGGAGATACTGCCATTGGCTGCACCTTTATTGCTGGCTAGGAGTGACAGTCTTCTGAGCAGCCTGTCCTGTGAATGAGTGTAATGCCTGGTGCTGTTTTAATCTCTAATAATTGTAGGGCAATACTGTTCCTGAGAAGAGATGAGAATCCTTGCATCATCATTTGCAGTGATCAGCTAAAGGCTGAAGTTAGTTATGGCGGACTGGAGTTCGTAATGATGTTATAATCTGGCTGATTTCTGGGAAATGATACAGTGGGCAGGTCTATGGCAGAATGGTGACCCTCCGTGAAAAAGCCATTCTAGCACCTGATAGAACCTGTGCACCCTCACAGACAGAGCTCTTGTCAGAGCATGCGACCACCCAGGCTTGGTGTCTGGGTCTTCCCTGGGAGATGGAGGGCAGTAACAAGCATGCTTGGAGGAGGTGTGCCCAGGTAGACAACTGCTCTGCCTGGTGGCTGAGCTTCAGGAGGAGGTGGGCAGACTGAGGAGCAGTTGAGAGTCTGAGAAGGAGATACAGACCAGTGGAGCTGTGCTCTGCGATCTCTGGTACGCACAAGCCAGCTCAGCATGGCCACTACTGAGGGATGTCCAGTATCTATTTTGTGCCAGGATGAAGGCAGTGTTATGAGGGATAGGGAGGAGTGGAAGCAAGTTGCTGCAGGGAGCTGTAAGAGGAACCCCTCCTTACCCTCTCAGCTACCTTTACAGAATAGGTATGAGGCTCTGAGTATGGTAGACAATGGAAATGATCACAAAGAAGAGGAGGAATCTGCAAGTACTCTCACCAAGTTCAGATCAACCAACTCCTCACATCAGAGCTGTATTAAGACCAGTGCTGAGAAGAAACAGCAGTGAGTTATGGTCATAGGTGATACCCTCATGGGCAGAATGGAGGAACCCATCTGCAGACCAGACCCACTTTTCAGGGAAGTTTGCTGCCTCCCTGGGGCCTGAATCAGTGATGTCAACGGACAAGTGATGAGCTTAGTATAGCCTTCAGATTATTACCTACTCCTGCTCTTTCACTTGGGTACTAGTGACATCACAAGAAGTCCATGTCAATTAAAAGAGATTTCAGGGCCCTGGAAAGAATGCTAAAGGATTCAGGAGCACAGGCAGTATTTTCCTCAATCCTGCCAGTAATGCTGGAAGAAACAAGCATGCCTAAGACATCAATACCTGGCTCAAGACTGGTGCCTCCACCAGAACTTTGGCTTTTATAACCATGGAAGAGTTTCTGAGACACAAGGTATGCTGGGGCCTGATGGGATCCACCTGTCCTAATGGGGAGAATGCTTCTTTGCTCATACGCGGCAGGACTGATTGAGATGGCTTTAAACTAGAATCGATGGGGGAAGGGGATACCGTGAGGAGAGCTGAAGGTAAGCCAAGGGTTGACATGGCACTGCCTGAGGGTGGCTATGCTAATGACAGCATTTAGACTGCTTGCAGGCATACTGAGGGTTTAGGAGCACATCTGAAATGCTTGTACACCAACACACGCAGTATGAGAAACAAATGGAATGAACTGGAAGCACTGGTCCATTCCCAGAGATATGATGTCATTGGTATTAGTGAGACTTGGTGGAAGGAGTCTCATGACCCAGGAGTGCTGGGATGGAGGGCTACAGGCTGCCAGTGTGGAGGGCTGTATGCTGTTCAGCAGGCTGTCTTTAATACTAATGATAGACTTTGGGCTGCCCCATCCTCTGAGTTGGAGGACCACACAGTTGTATCTGTTGAATGCCCGTAAGTCCATGGGGCCTGATGGAATTCATCACAGAGTACTGAAGGATTTAGTAGATGTTACACCTAGTAACAGAAGGAGATTTGGTGCGGCCTCACCTTGAGTGCTGTGGCAGTTCTGGGCCCCACAATTTGGGGGGTGTTGAATGACAGCCGGCTGAACATGAGCCAGCAGTGTGCCCAGGTGGCCAAGAAGGCCAATGGCATCCTGGCTTGTATCAGCAATAGCGTGGCCAGCAGGGACAGGGAAGGGATCTTACCCCTGTACTTGGCACTGGTGAGGCTGCACCTCGATTACTGTGTTCAGTTTTGGGCCCCTCACTCCAAAAAGGCCATTGAATGACTCGTGCGTGTCCAGAGAAGGGCAACGAAGCTGGTGCAGGGTCTGGAGCACAGGGTCTGGAGCACAGGCTGAGGGAACTGGGGGGGTTTAGTCTGGAGAAGAGGAGGTTGAGGGGAGACCTCATGGCCCTCTACAACTCCCTTAAAGGAGGGTGCAGAGAGCTGGGGATGAGCCTCTTTAACCAAGTAATAAGAGATAGGACAAGAGGGAATGGCCTCAAGCTGCGCCAGGGAAGGTTTAGACTGGATATTAGGAAGTATTTCTTTCCAGAAGGGCTTGTTGGGCATTGGAATGGGCTGCCCAGGGAGGTGGTGGAGGTGTTCAAGAGGCGGGTTGACATAGCACTTAGGGATCTGGTGTAGTTGGGAACTGTCAGTACTAGGTTAATGGTTGGACTGGATGATCTTCAAGGTCCTTTCCAACCTAGATGATTCTGTGAAATTTAAGAAGGATGTAAAGGTCCTTGAATGGGTCCAGAGGAGGGCAACAAAGCTGGTGAAAGGGCTGGAAGAAATGTCCTTTGATGAGTGGCTAAGGACTCTGGGTTTGTCTAGTTTGGAGAAAAGGAGGCTGAGGGTGACCTCACTGATCTCTACAGCTTCCTGAGGAGGGGACATGGAGAGGGAGGTGGTGATATTTTCTCCCTGGGATCCAAGGACAGGATGCCTGGGAATAGTTCAAAACTGCACCAGGAGAGGTTCAGACTTGACATTTGGAAACATTTCTGTACCAGGAGGCTGGTCAAACACTGGATCAGGCTTCCTGGAGAGGTGTCAATGCCCCATGCCTGACAGTGTTTAAGAGGCATTTGGACAATACCCTTAATAACATGGTTTGATTTTTGGTCAGCCCTGAAAGTGGTCAGGCAGTTTGACTAGGTGATCGTTGTAGCTCCCTTCCAACTGAACTATTCTATTCTATTCTATTCTATTCTATTCTATTCTATTCTATTCTATTCTATTCTATTCTATTCTATTCTATTCTATTCTATTCTATTCTATTCTATTCTATTCTATTCTATTCTATTCTATTCTATTCTATTCTAAATTTACATGGAAGAGTGATATTTGATTTTGCTCTGAAATTAAATGCCCACTTGAAATGGTCTAAACTTTTCTCTCCAGTATATCAAAGACTCTGATTATCGCCAAAAATGTCTGATCATGACTGTAATTAGCAAAATGACCTTTTTCTACACTGCTATCACTGAGTCATTGAAATTCTTCATTTTGCTTTGCAGAAGAATTATTCAGGATTAAACCTGACTTTCTTGAGGTGTTGGGGAAGATGTACTTAGGGCTTCCATTGCCTAATGAAGACCTAGCTTCACTGGATTTCCCACGGCACGTTTTGTCACACGCCACTGTGCCCCATTCTCCAGGGGCATGAGTTCTGTGAGGTGTAGTTCTCTGTTGCTGCTCCTTAGGAGACTTCCAGCTCCTGCTTATATAGGTGCTGCTGGGAAATTTGTTGTGATACTATGGGATTTTAACCACCTAGAAACAGAATGACAGGCCATTAAGAAAAACTCCAGATTTTACACTAGCAATTTCTATGGCCTAACAAATTATTCAGTATATTCAATCATGAGAAGAATTAAACAAATTCTCTTTATTGAAACAACCTCACTGACAAACTGAAAAAGGTCAGAAATACATTTGGAGGCTTACTGCTGCAGTGAAATTGGATGATTCAACCACAAGAACTTTTTCTAAGAGAAAATAAGTTTTCTCCATGTTAAAATTCCCTGAAATGTCCCGTGGCAATAATTTCCTGGAGAAAAAGAGAGAAAAAACAAGCATATTTTCATCCTGTATTTGAAAAAATTCTTTTCACAGGGAAGTGACTTCTCCTCTGTACATTGTTTTTATTATTACCAGCATTGGTATTGTTGAACAGGATATGTAGGTATGAGGATACCACTCCCTTAACCCAAACTGCAGACAAATATTCACTCAAATTCATTGCAAATAGTAAAACTGCATTTAAAATATTTTCTCTTGCTAAAAATTGTATTTATTCTGTAATGAATCTTAAACCCCTACCTTTCCGTTTTGGGGAACAGCATAAAAATGAAAAACATTTCAAATATATGTATATAAAAGAAATATTATATTACATACACACTGTATTTTAAGTGTGTATTATATATCAATATATGATTTAATGTATAGTATTTATATGTATGTATAATGTATATATATTAAATAAAAATACTAAAAATGTTTTTTCCTTTTCAGTCTTGAAGAAAAAAATAATGAAGACTTCCCATTCAATGATTCAAAGATTTTTTTTAATTGAGGGGAGGACAGAAGGTCAACAAGGGTTTTTTTCTGAAGGCTTCCCACTGAGATTGCTATCTGTATTGCTCAGAGCCTTTCCACTCTAGCCTAAGTCCCCCACCCCACTTTAGCCAGTTCCTGGCTGTGATGCTCATTTTTCCCTTGTGAAGTTTCTTGCAGTATGCTCCCCTTCCCAAAGTTCCAGCTGACTACCCCTCAGCGAGTAGCAAGGACAGGCTGTTTGCCCAGAAAAGGTGAATGGGGAGCTGAGGACAACCGCAAAGCAGGGTCAAAGCAGAATCAACTAGAGGAGGTTGCTCAGGTCTGTTTCCAGATGTGTTTTGCTCCATCCCTTCACTCCTTCCAATCAGAAATTTATGCACATTGGTATAACCCTGAGCCTTCTCTTTTCTAAGCTGAACTGTTTCAGCCCTCTCAGCCTTTCCTCATATGAGGGATGCTCTAGTCCCTTAATCATCTTTATGACACTTCACTGGACTCTCTCCAGTGTGTTCATGTCTCTCCTGTACTGGGGAGCCCAGAACCGGACACAGCATTCCAGGGGTGGCCTCACCAGTGCTGAGTAGAGGGGAACGATCACCTCCCTTGACCTGCTGACAGTGCTTCTGCTCACACAACCCAAGATGCTGTTTCCCGTCTTTATTGAGAAGGCACATTGCTGGAGCACATTCAGCTTGTCCACCAGGAACACCAGGTCCTTCTTTGCAAAGCTGCTGTCCAGCTGGGTGGCCCCCAGCCTGTATTGTACTTCAGGTATTCCTTCCCAATGCAACAATTCGCAATTTCCTTTGCTGTACTTCATAAGGTTGCTGTCAGCCTATTTCTCCAGCCTGCCCTCAGGATGGTGGCATAACCACGTGGTTTATCACCCCCCTCCTCACAGCTTTGTATCAGCTACAAACTTGCACAGGATGCACTCTATCCCATCATCCAGGTCATTAATGATGAGGTTAAACAGCATTGTCTCCAGTACCTATGAGTCTGAAGCTTGGAGACTCAAAGCTTACTTTTGCTTTCAGAGCTTGAAGCCAAGGGCAGTTCCTGTAGGAATGAAGTGAGGAGCGGGGTGAGAAGAGAAGGAGCGTAGAAGGCTGCTGGCCAACTCAATGACCAGAATGAGGCAAAGAGAGCTGGTGTTACCATACCCCTAATCCTAGAGGAGCTAACCCATAACCACTCGGTGTGCTCAGGGATTTTGGCTGCTAAAACACTCCAATTGCCTACATGCATGCCACTGAGCATGCAGTGTGGGTGATCAGCCAGAGAGGATTTGCAGAGGAAAGGTGGGCACTTGTGCAGGCATTCCTAATTGCTGCCACTTATCTGTCCTCAGTCAGGCTGCAGACACTGCAGAAGTTCACATGTGAGCTGGGTGCTTAGACTCCCTTTGCGGCCAGGAAAGACAGCTGGGCACTTCCTGGGGGCAATTCATCCCATTTTTGGACAAGTCTAAGCAGCTTGAGTCATCTGAGACAACAAATAATTCTGCCTGTTTCTGTTGACTATAATGGGAGCCTGGAGGGAAACGGATCTACAAGTCAATGGTTACACAGGCCTGCACATGTGCAGACACAGTGCAGAGGCTGTGCTCTGAGGTATTAGTAAAGGGGCTCTCTACCACAGTGCCAATGGCTGGAAGAGAGTTATGTGACTGAATATGACATTGCTTGAGGAAGATGCAAATGGTGTCTCCCACTCCCTGGAAGAACTGAGCTGTTGGTTCCCAATCAAGGTCTTGATTGTCACTTGCTGAGTAAGTATCTGCAGCACCAGCTGCAGCGGTGGTACACCTTGCCTCCGAGATAAACACCCACAGTATGTCTGAAGACATCCTGATTTCTCTCCTTTGCCAGGACAGGGACTGTAGATATGAGCAGAGGTCTATTTGTCCCTGTTGTACATGTGACATCTCCTAAGGGAGGTGTGTTCCAGCCTCTTTCACTCTTTCTCCCTCAGCATGTTGACCACTACTGGTTTCAGGCTGCTTTCTCTCACATTTTGTCATCCCGGTCGTGGTGTTCCTTCCCACAAGCTGTGGCTGTGGTTTGAGAAACTCTGCTAATAAATAGCCTGTAACAACTCCCAGCTTCATTCTGGTCACTGGGTCAGTGGTGGAGGCAGGTGGGTTGGGGGAGTGGAGGTATCTAGATACAGAGCAGCCATCAGAGACAGCCCAGAGGCCAGACCCTCTCACAGATCAATGATGTAAGCACTTCCCTGAATTCCAGACTCTATGCCAAAGAAGAGAGGGTATTCTGGGACCCCACATCATGGACCCTTAGACAAATGGGGAGCAGCGGTGCAACTCATTTGTTTTAAAGGAACACATTCCTCCTCCAAATACCCCAGGTCAGCTATGGCCCTTGCACACCCAGACCTGTAAGAATGTTGCTGGTTCTGAACCCCAGCGCTGAATTTCACTCACTTGTTTATCTGCAGGAACATGTTTTGCCTAAGCCAGTCACCTGGGAGGAATTCCTCTCCTCTGTTTTCATATATCTACAAAACATTTGTCTACATCTGAGCTTGCCAGCACAATGCCTTTAAATCAGGCTGGAGAAATAAGGCCTCTGGGGATCTTCCACCTCTGACCCTCCGTTAGACCATTGCTTCAGGAAGAGAGGACTCCTGCCTGCTACTCCCGTGATGAGATCTCCTCTGTCTGTAGTGCAGTGCCAAGGGATGAGCTTAAGAATACAATTCAGCATCCTCAGCCTAGGCAGCTACTGCCTTACTTGTGTTCCGGGACACAGACCTGGCCACCAACTGTGGCCCCAGCTGGTTGTGTGTCTCTGGGTGTCCCTGTGCCGTGTCTGCCAGCCCAGTGCAGTCATCTGGGATACCCTAGAGAGCAGCAACCCTTGAGGCACTCCTGAAGTGGGACAGGCACCTCACAAATGTAGGTTTGTCTCAAGTGAACTGCCCACAAGTGTTGTCCGCTTCTCTCCATTGACCACAGAGCAAACTAACTAGTTAAGGCCTGGCTGAATATTACCTGCCTCAAGTCGTGGGGCTGTGCTGTGCTTACAATATATACAGTCTCAGCTACTGCACAGAAAATGCCCACCTTAGTTCTGCTCCACTTACCACAAGGCTCTTGCATCTGCACGTAGTCCTGATCCACACGAACAAAGTGAGCACTCCAAGAACTGCAAGAACTTTTTAATTAGCTCCATGGTGACAGAATCTCAAATCTGCTAATTATTGTTATTCTTTTTTCAATGACCAGAAGCTCAGAGTGGTTTGAGATTTTGTTTTCTTCTTGAATCCCAGCACTTGGCTTAACACAGGCACCTGGAATCCTATGAGGGAAGGTTGCTGGAGTCTTCTGTTGGAGGTGGGTTTGCATCCCCTGCTCCTCTGAGTAGGGCTATGCTGCATTATCTTGTAACTTGACCATGACATCTAGGAGCTTCTCTGAAGTTGGATCACAGAAACAGCAGGTTGCTGGAGGTATTTACTCTTTCTGACAGAAATACTGAAAAGACAACTAATTCCACACACTGCCCATGACAGTGTATATACAGAGGAAAGAGTATCACTAGGAAAGAGAAAATCACCTGAAAATGCTTGCTTACCACTTGTAATCTATCTTACTTAACGCTGAAAGCTTCAGAGGCGCTACCCACGTGTTGGGGCAGGTCTGAAGGAAGACAGTCTATGCTGCACCGTTGATAGCTGCCTTACAGCATTTCTGTCTGTCAGATTTTTACCAGAGCTCGATCTAAGTCTTATGTAGGGAGATTTCTCAGACAAAAGAGAAAGTTTGGGTTTGAATTGAAAGCAGATTGCCTTCTCTTCTCTCCCCCAATACTTCTGCAAAAATACTCTGTTCTCACAGAAAATGAAAACAAAGAAATCTCTATACAGTACTATCTGTGGATTGTTACAAAACAGGTTTTCACACCAAAAGTGGGTTTCCTTTTTGGACCTGTGGAAAAAACTGCACTTTGCAAGCAGAAAAGAGGAGTATGTTTATAAGGATTTAGAATGCAATTCTTCACTGACACTGAGGAGCTGTTTCCCATCACCGACACTGTGATGGGAAACAAAGTACAGAATCCTTGCAGAGCATTCACCAAAGGCAATGGAAATGTGCAGAAAATTCTGGTCTCTACAGTTCTCTGAATTTCTGTTTTGAGAATAAATTACCAGTTTGTAGGGGAAAATAGAAAAGTCCTGGTTTGTTCTGCATATGTCTTTTCCTTGTAAGAAATTCCTTTTTTTTTTTTTTTTTTTTTTCAACTGAATCAAATCAAGGCAGTAGCTTCCCATCAGGGAATTGCCTTCAGTCTTGTTGGGTCAGAGTGGGCAGGTGGGCATCCACCATCTTCTCTTAAAACTTCACAGTTTCTCCAAACTGACTGGATATTATAACATTGTTTTTCTAAAACCTAAAGCACTGTCTCTGTGATTTTAATTCATGCATTTATTTGATGGAAAAGAAGCTTGAAAAAGGACTATGATGCAGAGATCTTTGTAATCATTTAATGTAAGGAAACACGAGTACTTGGAAAAGGATTGGGGTTGAGACTGAGCTAAACCATACTGTCCGTGGAGTCTAACAAGGAGTAGCATGACCACAGTGATGTCACCTTTAGGGTGAGCACATTCCCTCTCCAGACTTCTTCACACTAATGGGAGCTGACACGGGCACCTCACTTGTCCTTACTTATTTGTTAGCTCACAGGCCACCTAGCCTGATTTGGATTTATATGTCAGGGTAGCCCAAATGGTAATAGTGGAAGCTTAGGGAAAGCAGGTCCTGTGTGGGTGACTCATTTGTCTATATCTAGACAGAGAAACCCTGGAGCTCCATGGATAAGCTTCAGCTCAGCTTAACTTGCAAGTAATTGCTCTAGGTGAGGTACATTCCAGGCAGAGGTGTTGCTTTACAAGATGAGTGGTGTCGTTAATACTCTAAAGGGAAGGGGTGTGCCATCCAGAGAGACCTCAACAGGTTGGAGAGGTGAGCCTGTGCAAACCTCATGAAGTTCAACAAGGCCAAGTGCAAGGTCCTATACATGCGTCAAGGCAATCCGAAGCACAAATCCAGACTGGGCGATGAGTGGATTGAGAGCAGCCCTGCAGAGAAGGACTTGGTGGATGAAAAACTGAGTATGAGCCAGCAGTGTGCATTTGCAGCCCAGAAAGCCAATCATATCCTGGGGTACAACAAGAGCAGTGTGGCCAGCAGGTCGAGAGAGGGGATTCTCTTCCTCTGCTCTGCTCTCGTGACACCCTACCTGCAGTGCTGTGTCCAGCTCTGGGGGTACCAACTTAAGAAGGACATGGACCTACTTGAGCAGGTCCAGAGGAGGCTGCGGAAATGATAGGGGGGCTGGAGCACCTCCCCTGTGAGAACAGGCTGAGAGAGTTGGCTTTGTTCAGCCCAGAGAAGAGAAGGCTCCAGGGAGACCTTATAGCAACCTTGCAGTACTTAAAGGGGCTACAGGAAAGATGGGGAAGGACTCTATCAGAGAGTGCAGTGATAGGATGAGGGGTAATGGTTTTTAACTGAAGGAGGGTAGGTTTAGATTAGATATAGGGAAGAAATTCTTCCCTGTGAGGGTGTTGAGGCCCTGGCACAGGTTGCCCAGAGAAGCTGTGGCTGCCCCCTCCCTGGAAGGGTTCAAGGCCAGGTTGGACGGGGCTTTGGGCAACCTGGGCTAGTGGAAGGTGGCCCTGCCCGGGGCAGGGGAGTTGGACCTAGGTGTTCTTTAAGGTCCCTTCCAACCCAAAGCATTCTGTGATTCTATGCAAGTAGGCAATAAAAATGGGTTAGCTGAATTGCTTGCTAGAAACACCCATTGATTATGCAAGAATCTTTAGTTGACTAATTCTGATGCTGTAGATGTCTAAACCTGGATAGGCAAATCCTGTCACTAGTGCCTACCATAAGGTTATGTCCATATTGCCTTTGATTTTTACTTGATAGCTGACTTCTGATTTCAGATTTCAGTGGCCTACCTATGCTGTAAGAAAAGACAAAGCTTGACTACAGTCTAGATCATCCAGTGACTTGCACATTCTCCTTTGTGGAGAAGCAATCGACTCATTGAGGAGCAGAGTCATATGAGAGTCAAACAGCAGGCAGTGTCAACAGCCAGAGATTCAAGTATAAGCTGAAATCTTGAACTAACATGGTTGGTACCTGAGTTTATCTATCTGCATCTGGACTAGAAGTTCAGTAATGATTCTGAAATGCTTCACACCTGCCAGTTAATTTCTGTAGGGATACAGAATTTTAACAGTAAAACTTCATAGCACAACTGTGTTAATTCCTTTACCTGGTACAGTACTCCTCTAAATTATTCCATATAGGTTTTAGTGTCACCCTAAGGCTTTTTGATAATGAGAAGAAAAGTATTTGAAGCTTACTTAATATATATTATGTTGCTACACAATGTACATTATGGAGTTGTTCCTAAGAAAATTGTATTAACAAACAAAACAAAAATAAAAAAGCTTTCACTTATTTACTTCAAAATTTTTTTTTTAATTTCCCACACCAAAGTATGTATTTGCTGACCAGTTTCCACATTGAGCCTTTGATCTCCTTGTTACGCAAGGTATAGATCATGGGATTAGTCAAGGGGAAGATGACTGTATGGAAAACAGCAACAACTTTTTCCATTGGGACAGCTTGGAAGGGTAAGCCATAGATATACATCGCTGGGCCACACATGACAAAAACCACAATCATGTGGGAAACACAGGTGGAGGCTACTTTGTTCTTTGCCTTGAAGGACTGTGTCCGGAGCTTCAGCAGCAGGACAATGTAGGAGATTAGGAGAAGTGTAAAGCACATAATGATAACAACTCCATTGTTGAGGAACATCAAAAGCTCCACAATGAAAATGTTGTCACAAGCTAACTTGACCAGCTGATGGACATCACAGAAGAAGTTGTCCAGGATGTTGGGACCACATAAGGGTAGGTGGATACTGAGAGCAAATAGAATGATGCCATGGATGAAGCCCCCAGCCCATGTAGCTCCAACCAGGACACAGCATACCCCTCTCTTCACAAGCCTGGTGTAGTGAAGAGGTTTGCAAATGGCTACGTAACGGTCATAGGCCATGACCATGAGCATGAAAGCTTCAGCTGCTCCCAAGAAGTGGAGGAAGAAAAGCTGGGCCATACAGGCACTGTAGGAGATGGTCTTCTGGTGTGAGAAAAAGTCAGCCAACATTTTGGGTGGGGTCACAGAACAGTAGCAGATGTCCAAGAATGCCAAATTGGCCAGGAAAAAATACATGGGTGATCCCAGTTGAGAATCCCCCCTAATTGTGAGAATGATAAGGATGTTGCCTGGCAGAATGATCATGTAGAAGAGCAGGAAGAAGAAGAAGAGAATCATCTGGACTTCATGGTTTTGAGACAATCCCAACAGAACAAACTCTGTAACTACTGTATAGTTCTCATGTTCCATTTCCACTCTGCAGAACCCTGAAAAACAGACAATAATCATGGAAAAAAACCCAAACACCAGTGTCAATCTACAGAAATGTTTGAACAACCTGGGGCGTATTTAGATTGCCTAAAATGCATGACCTTTTCCCATTTCCTAGTTTTAGGGAACTCATAATGGTGAAATACTTGGAAGCCAGTATTTTAGATTCCCACTAACTTGGTCATTTTACTGAAAATTTAAGCTGGAAAAGTCCACATTTTATCAGATGTTCTTTTCCCTGGGAACTGGCACCTGGATGGAATATAGTTCATAAAGTATCAGTCCACTCTTCCATGGGAAGGCTAACTTTTGTGTTTTACAGTGTAGATGGCTTTACTTGAGCTAATCATGTCTACTCCTTCTCTAGTTGACAAAAGGAGGTCCTTCTAGGGTGGGCAGATTTAATTCTAGAGTACATGGGCAGATTTACTTCTAGAGTAGACCGCTAAACAAAGCTAAATGAAGGGCACTCTAAAATTACATAATTAGCCTCAATCACATCCACTGATTAGAAAAGTAAACTACGTATATATCACTCACATCTGAAGGAAGTTTTATGAATCTCTCAGGTGAATTCATCTAACAGCTTCAAAGTTGTTTGCAATTAAACAATTTAAAATTCCTTTATACTTAATTATGTCAGTATAGCCAGCCCAGAGAATGACTAACTCCATCCTAAGTTTTGTCTGGCATATACCAGTTCAAGTATTTTCCAAAATATTTCATTTTTCCCTGTTGTCTTTCAAGGGAGCTGAGGATGTCTAGATCACGTTCAGACTTCCACCCTTCTCCAGAGAAATCCCACAGCGGTGACTGATTTTCCAATAAGTCAACAGAACACTGGAAACATAAAGAAAATGCAATTATCTAAATATGTCTATGAAATTACTCCACCATGAATCAGTGTGATGGCAGTCTGGAAAACAAATTGACATTTTTTCATAGAATGTATCAAGTAATTTAATTTAAATATATTTTGAATGGAACTGTGGATTTTGACACCTCCCTCATGAAGAAAACCATAAAAATTGGTCAGATTTCTTTTAAAAGTCTTTCCATTTATCTAAGTTCTTTTATTCCTCCCACGTCTTTTTCTTCTTTTGTGTCAGGAGAAAGTTATGAGGTTTTGCCTACATTTTTTTAAACACTTTTGTTCCATTTTGCTACAAAGACGGTAAGTCTGTCTGCATGATGGCATCTGCACATTACTGCATTAGTAACTTCACCAGCAATGTTGAGGTAGAGAATAAAGCATACTGAAAATGCTTTAGTAGGAGAAAATGTTCAGACCAGTATGGATTATGAGGTTTAAGTATAGTTTTAGTTTTGTTCCATTGCTGGGACCAATGAGAAATTAAATGTTGACAGAGGAAGAGAAAGTGGCAAAAAGGAGGAAAATTCAGAATAAAGGTGGGAAAAAAGGAAAGTAAGAAAGGAATAAAAGTAAGAGAGAAAAAATACTCCTTACATCATTTCTTGATGTTTTTGTCAAAAATTAAAATTTCATGTTATGCCTAGAAATTAAAAAAAAAATATCTTTACATTCTTTGTTTTCTCCATCTCTTCCTTTCGTTCATGGACAGCTGAAGGGCTCGTTGTGCTGGATGTGTGTATAAATTAACCGATATTTAATTTCTCAGCTGTCTGCGAATCCTTCGCCATCTGATCCGAGTTTCTCTTTGCCTCACTTTGAATTCCCTCTAAGGGGTTTGATCAGCTCCAGTCTCTTCCCATCTCATCACATGACAGAAAGTTTCCTGCAGTAACCTATCGCTCCACTCTGCTGTCCTGTACCATATCGTAACCTACACATCCAGCTAATGCAGAAACAACGCTCTCCCCTCACCTCTACTTGGTTATAGAGACATATATGGATGCACTTGGCTTCCCTGGCTTTATATCTACAAGTCTCCCACACAGCTCAGTATCTACTACTCTCTGGCTTCTTCAGCCCTAATCAGCAAAGAAGTGATCGAGGTTGCTCCCTCTTTGCTGTTTTCTGCTGCACCACTTTAGATAGGTGGTAAATATTTCCCAGTTTTCTACCTACTTCCCTGATGTTATCAGTCTGCTTATAGAATCATAGAATTGTTTAGATTGGAAAAGACCTTTAAGATCATCAAGTCCAACCATAAACCTAACACTGCCAAGTCTACCACTAAACCATGTCCCTAAGAGCCACATTACACATCTTTTAAATGACTCCAGGGATGGTTACTCAACTGCTTCCCTGGGCAGCCTGCTTCAATGCTTGACAACCCTTTCAGTGAAGAAATTTTTCCTAATATCCAATCTAAACCTCCCCTGGTGCAACTTGAGGCCATTTCCTCTTGTCCTATCACTTGTTACCTGGGAAAGAGACCAACACCCACCTTGCTACAACCTCCTTTCAGATAGTTGTAGAGGGCGATGAGGTCTCCCCTCAGCCTCCTTTTCTCCAGACTAAACAACCCCAGTTCCCTCAGCTCCTCCTCATAAGACCTGTGCTCCAGACTCTTCACCAGCCTCCCCTCTGCTCTTTAGGTGCAAATTGTGATTTACGCAGACTTCCTTCCACAGTGAAAAAGACTGGCTGCTCTGAACTCAGGTCTATTCGTTCTTCCCGTTTTCACTGCTGCATTTTGTCTTCACTACTGGAATTTACCAGGAAAGCTACATAATGAACTCCTTCATTTGTCTCTTTTCAGTCCTTTAAATGGTTTAGTTCAAAAAGAAACACGTTGCAGGAGACCTGAGAACCAGAATCTATGATTGTGTTGACTCATTCTGGTCTTTTCTACAGTGAAGCTATCTTTTAATGAGTTATTTATGGGGATGTTCATACTGTATAATTTACAGTGCAGCTGATGTAGATATCTACATCTGAATAAGTCAACATAGTGACCTGAGAGACAGCGTGGAAGGAAAAAGATACAATTCCTCTTTGGAAGTGTGGGAATGGAAACCAGGTCCTAAACACAGATGTTGAGTGTGATTTTACATGCTCCAGAATAACCTGCTTGGTCTCCACTGTCTGGTCTAGAAGGATGGATCCTGTGTCTCACCATCTGATCTGGTGGAGATGTCTGAGATAACATCCAGTGCCATCAGAGTGGTTCAGACTAAGGTTGACTATTTGAATTCTGCTCTACATGTCTAGCTCAGACTTCTAATTGTATCTTTATCTCTGGACAGATGAATTGTACCCATAACCTCTGAATTTATGCCCTGGTTATTTCTGACTGATAGGTAACTCCTGAGTCTAAATGATTGTGTAATTACTAAGGAAACAAATTGCATCTGCTGTTACAAGGATGATGATCAAACCCTTCCTGGATCTGCTAACGTCATCATCAGAGGGTGGCATATCATTATTTATCAGGGCAATACTGTCTACCTGTGGATCCAAGTGAGGTGAGATTCTGAGATTTTAACTACTATTACCTACAAAATTTGGTCATGGGCATCAAGGAATACATGCTGATCCAGGAAACTTCATTGTTAGTCTTATTAATGTTTTGGCAATCTAAGCAAAATACAACAATCACTCACTACTAGTCCAATCACAGTAATTCTAACTTTCACCCAATTTCTGTTTAAGATCTTTACTGATAAACTCAGTAGCAACAAGTATCTGTCCCTTTTCTTTGAAGTTAAGATCTCAGCCTTCTTGGTATCCATAGTTCAAGGTCAAGCATCCTTCATCCTCAGGAAAAGTGAGCAGTCAGCATCTCAAGACCTTGTACTGGGACAAGCACAGTATTGCCCGTGACACTCATCTTATTGCAATCCCAGCTTTAAAATCCTACAAACACCTAACAGCTTCAATATGCTCCCTTTCAGGGGCTCTGTTGGTACTCCATCATTCTGACCTGAAGTCTTGCTCTTCTGGCCATGAATCCTCTCCCACACACCCATGTATTTAGTACTGCTGTGCATGCACCAGAGGTTCAGCTCTTTTAAATACCAGCCCCACTCATAGCGATTTGTCTCCCTGCCTGATTGTCAGAACTAGCACCAGAGACTGCAGCCAGACTGCCTGTGGCCTTAGCTGCTTCACTCACCACCTGATGACAGAGGGCAAACATTATGTGCCAGAAGATGGAGAAGATTTTGTCTCTTTGCATTCTCTAGGTAACGCTTTCTTCGTCTCTTCAGAGTGTGCAGGTTGTTTCGGGTTTCAAGGGTGAAGGTTACATAACTGTGTCAGCAGCTGTGGTTCTGGAGCGCTGTCTCAGATGCCCAGGGGTCTTAATAAAACTCTAAGGTGTATGTCTTTACAATTATTTATTAATATTGATTAACTATTTATTTTAACATATTATTCCTGGAACCAGTGAACTCTAGAGGTACCTTACAACTCACTTTTTTATGATGTCATGAGTAATTCTGCATTTAAATGACTGGTAATCTTTGCTTCTGGGAAACAAATGAACCCACAAACTCTGACTTCCCATATTCTGTAGACATTCTCATCTGGAAATGCACAGGATGGAAAGCCATCACCTACAATTCCCCAGATCACTTAATTTTCCGTTTTTATGAGTATTCAGGAGGAGTTTTCTATAGTCCACTGACAAAGACACATACTTACAGGAACTGTAAAACAAATAATTTCAACAACTTCCCCCGCACCCTGCCCCTCTCTCCCCATTTCTCTTCCTCCCTATCCCTCTTCCTTCCTTTCTTTCTTTCTTTCTTTCTTTCTTTCTTTCTTTCTTTCTTTCTTTCTTTCTTTCTTTCTTTCTTTCTTTCTTTCTTTCTTTCTTTCTTTCTTTCTTTCTTTCTTTCTTTCTTTCTTTCTTTCTTTCTTTCTTTCTTTCTTTCTTTCTTTCTTTCTTTCTTTCTTTCTTTCTTTCTTTCTTTCTCTCTTTCTCTCTTTCTCTCTTTCTCTCTTTCTCTCTTTCTCTCTTTCTCTCTTTCTCTCTTTCTCTCTTTCTCTTCTCTTTCTCTCTTTCTCTCTTTCTCTCTTTCTCTCTTTCTCTCTTTCTCTCTTTCTCTCTTTCTTTCTTTCTTTCTCTCTCTTTCTCTCTCTCTTTCTTTCTCTCTTTCTTTCTCTCTTTCTTTCTCTCTTTCTCTCTTTCTCTCTTTCTCTCTTTCTCTCTCTTTCTCTCTTGCTTTCTCTCTTGCTTTCTCTCTCGCTTTCTCACTTTCTCTCTCACTTTCTCTCTCTCTCCAAAATGTTTCTTTTAATTTGTGTTGGCAGTATATCAAGGGGTCAGATGAATCAGGACTGGGAGGTCCTTATTTCTTTTCACTGCCTACAAAGAATGGGTAGCTCAGACTTAAAGATATACCATCTACATGGCTACAGTTAAGTGCAATTAATTCCACTGTGTATTTATACATTAATATTTAACGCATAGCATACATTATATAGTCCTTATATACCTTTATATTAATTAAAACCCTTTGCAATGTTAACAAAAAATTAAACTCACCACAGACTTTTAAAAAGACAATGTTAGAAGCTAAATTAAAGAAGCAGCAGAATCCAACAGTGCCAAAGATTCATTTTGTGATTCAATAGTGAAGCATCAAATATTGCACCAGCAACATGTCAAATGATTAATTTATCTGTTTTCTAGGGTTTCCGAGGCTTCCTTTAAGACAAAGGGCAATTCAGTACAAGTTGCCCTGTCCGAATGATTAACCAAAACACAACCTTGAGCCAGGACAAGAAGTGGCAGGTGCCAGGACACCTCATGGCAGTGGAATCCCCACCCCACACTCACAGTCACATGTCCCACCTGATGCGGAGGTCCTGCCCCTCTTCCAATCACATGGCTGAGTAACCCTGCTGCTCCTTGCTTCTGGGGCTGCTGATTTTGCTGCTATTATACCCCATATGATTTTAAAATAATGCCCTGTGATTGGTTGCTTATTTTCTTAGGGCCAGGATATACATACACATGCTCATGCACATGCACATACATTTACATCTCTGTTCAAGTATGTTTACACATGTATATTTAAAACTAAATATGTATATTCACAAAAGGGTGTGAATAATGTCATTGCTTAGAAAAGATAAGGAATTAAAGTTTAAATGTGAATAATAAGAAAACACATGTACATGTGTTGGAGTGGAAGATCCAGAGGTCTGGGGTTAAGAGATATGTAGAAGAGTATAGATTTGTTAATTTAGATCAGGTACCATTACATAAAACTTTTGTTTGGAGTGTAGATGGATTTTTTTACCATATACACCAGCTGTTTGGACATGGTGATTGTTCTCAGATTATTCTTGAAGCTGTCAGCATGCACGACTTCTTATATTGTCCCACTGTTAATGTAAGCAATATGAATATAGGGAAACACTTAGAATGGGTCATTTATCTCCTAAAAAGTAATTCACCTGTGTTCTGATCAGACTTTCCTCCTGGCTGACATTACTGTGATAATGGCAAAGGCTATGATGGCTACTGCATAGCTTCCGAATGAAAGAGTGGACAAACTATGAGTTACCAAAGATGGAAAGTGCATTTGTTCAAGTTCCCAGCCTAAATATATGTTTCATAGATGCTTTAAATTTTCTTTTTCCCATGAAAGTAAGCAGCTTTCCCCAAGCACTGGGATTTGAGGGTTGCAAAAATTATTTCTCCCATTTTTTTTCAACACTGTTGAAAATCAAAATTATGTAGAACCTTATACAAAACCAGAATATTACATGGTGAATGGCATAAGGATAAATTTTTTCTATGACATGCAATCAATTGGAAGATTTTTGTCTTTTACTATGGCCAAAATTTTGAGGGAGCCTTGCATATCACAGGAGAAGCAGGGAGTTGGACTTGACGATCCTTATGGGGCCCTTCCAACTTGAGATATTTTATGATTCTGTGATTCTATGAATGATATTATGGTGATGACTTATCTCACATTCGATGACAAACAGGGTGATGAAAATATGAAGGTGTGTAATTTAGACCCCTTTCAGCATAGTGTGCTGACCTCTACCTGCATGGCCACACAGCAGTTGGTGTTTCTGAAGTGTAACACTATAACACTTGCCGAAATCGTCATCACTAGAGGAAAAAAGATCTTTGACACCCTTCTCTCAGTGGATTACACACACAGCTGAAAAGGAAAATATTCAACTCCCTCATGAGTTATAAGACAGTGACTCTCAAATGGGCAAATGTTATCAGAAAAAAAGATGGAGGAACCCTCTGACTGGGGCAGACTTTGGTTATTTTTATTACATGACACAGCAAATGATAGACCGCATGACAACAGCAGGGTTTAATATCAGGTCTATATATATAAAAAGCTCTCAGATGGAGAGCTCACAGTTCCTAGTGAGGAACAGTACATGCTTCTGTTACCCAGATGTGCTCTTTTTGTCAGCAGGTTCTATGTCATTTATTTATATGACTAACACCATTCACTGAAAAGGTACATTACTGTGATTTTACTAGTCTCTATCCCTTTATCTACAAAAAAAAAAAAAAATCCAATGCCCTCTTGGACACCCCAAAATTTTGAGAATTTTGATGGCCTGATGGCCTATTTTGGCATGGTCAAAATAAAAGCGTACTTCTCTCAAGCACTTTCCCCCTATCCTTCCCTTTTGCTGCACTTTTGCTGAAACCTGCCAGGCCCTCTGCACCTGCAATGGTGAAGGAAGAGCCCTTGTGGGCACCTGGTATTCCCTAGAGTAGAATAACACGCCTTCCTGTCCCCATGTACATGTTCCTGTGAAGTTCACTTTTTGTCCTGGCCCTCCATTTGGGTGGGCAGTGGTGCTTGTACCTTGCAGCACAGCACAAAGATGAAGGGTTGCCTCAGTTATACTGTATGGTCCTCCTGTTGCTCTGAGGCCATGTCAGGGAGCCTCTTGATCTGACTCAGGACTCATCTCTTCCTTGTGTGAGGTGAGGTGTCTTGATTATCCTCAGAGGGTTGGTCTCCTGCCCTGCAGACATGTTCAGTCTTTTTCATGTACCCCCACTCACCCACCTCTTTTAAGCCTTCCCACAAACACATTAGGACTTGTTCAGCAGACATGGAAAAGAAGCTTAAATCATCTAGTCAGATATCCCACTACAATTAAGATTAGATGCCCAACATTGCTATCTATTTATAAAGACACACATTTTCCTTATCAATGTAAATGATTACCGGTGTATTATTACTGACCCATATTATAGTGCCAACAGTAGTACTAATATTTAAAAATAATCGTTGGAACAGGATCTCATTGTATTTGGCATAGGTTGTGTACACACAAGTGTAGTTTACTCGGAACTGTTTATGGTTTAAGCATGTAAGAGCAGACAAACTTTCTACTCCAATGGAAGGGTACAAGGAGGGGATCTTGCCAGAATCATAAACTGTGTCAGCATGTCAGGATCTTGGCAGCCCAGATCAAGAAAGGCATTGGGAATTGGTGGGATAAGACCTCTTAAATATGGTTTTAATCTGGACCACAGACACACGTCTCTTCCATAAATACTTAAAATCCTACTAACTTCAACTGGATCCCAGCAGAGTAGTCAGAACCTCAGTGGAGAGAAACATGCACCTCCACATTCCCTTTAAAACAAAACCTGGTACTCTATTAATTACGAGCATTATATAACACATCACAAATACAGTCCATTTATTTCCTTTAGGTAGGGTGCTGTGTTTGGTTTTGTGTGTATGCACATACATACATGAATATGTATAACACATACATATGTGTTAATATTTAAAAGGTGGGAAAGAGACAACAAAATGCCTTTGCAACTCCTGTTCCTTCTTTATTCTTGTCCATAGCATGAGTTTGGCTCTGTTATGGCTTATTATGAACTCTGAACGAAACTAATGGTTTAAATTAATTTCTGATAGACATCTAAGGAACCGTATATGGGCACTGTCTCAGTTCAAGAGAGGCCTGAATTTATCTGTGGGACAGCAGCAGCTGATGAAAAATACCTGCCTTTTAAAGATCCACACCATGGGGGTTCTGTGGAAGGATACCTACGGGTAATGCCTGTATTACGTTCTGTGACATATTCACTAAAGTCTCTCTGTCTTCCCCATGTAATCTCAATACTGTATGCTGGGGTATGGATCAACCTTACATGTATGAAGGGAATCTTCCCTATAGAGTCCCATGCCTTTCTCTTTGAGGCACAGGAAAAGCATATAAAATTAATACTAGATTGAAATCAGGTTAGGTATATTAGAAACAGTAGTTCACATATTGGGGTTGGGAAGATGAATCCAACCACAAACTGTTGCCTTGGTTTATTTTGGCTACAGCCTGTGGAGCTGTGATCCACTAAATGGCATAATTTAACCATAACTCCCTTTTTTATAGAGGAGACAGGATGGCATAAGTGTAAGTGAGCTAGGCTCTAGCAAAATCAATGGTTGTGTGTCTTAGATACCAAAAAGCAGTGCTCCTTCCTAGAGGTGAAATTCTGATTTACACTAGCTGAAGACCTGTCTCACTGTCTACTGCACCAGTTTCTCTTTGTGCCAGCTCTTCCTCTGGAGTATCATTCACGCACATGTGGCATATGGAAACAGGGAGCAGAAGGGGTGAATTCCGGGGACACAGTATGTTGCTGATAGTGTTTGATGGAAGGGTCCTACAGCAGCTATAAAGCTTTATTCTAAATGGATGAATGATTTTGGATATGTCTTTCTTCTTGGAAATAGTCTGAAACACCTTTAAAAGAGGCATGAATTTAAAAGCTTTAACCATTTGAAATGTGTTGTCCCTTAAAGTGATTCAGGCTAATCACATCAGTGTTATAGTATTAGAGCAATTAAGCTTTTTTGTAAGGAAAGGCTTCTTTCAGTCTTGACTTTTCAAGGAATAAAACAAGAAAAAATTAATTCCCTAGCTCTTTTCACAGAGGTAAAAGTAATCAGGTCCCAGAAGCAAAGTCAGTAGAAGCTTAAATGAAGTTTCCTTAACTCTGGTTCTCCAGTGTTTTAATTACGAAGAAAAAAGTGTTCCAATGATACATAGGCGAATTAAGTTCCCTGGAGGGGTTTAAAGAAACACAACATTGAAAAATGTAATTAACCGCTTTGCCATTAGCTAGTTGTTGTGAAGTTTCTGAAGTCAGGCAATTAATTTATCCTGAGATGACTTACATTGACTTTCTTTTTAACAAGCAAACTAAAAAAAAAGAACATTATACTGAAAAACTGAAAAATCTCAGACCCCCTTTATTGCCTTTACTGTCATTTCACTAAGTCAGCTGAAATCCGTACTGTTTCCTAGCAGAGACAGCCTTCAGAGATCAGCATAACCACACTGGTAGTGGAGATTTCTTTTGCTTGACCTCAATATGGAAACTGTAGTTTGAATGCTGCAGGATTGGGCCCAGGCTATTAGCCAAGCTGAAGTACCTGTTCCATTTGGAACAAGCTTTAAAACCCTTCCTACATTTGGTGGTTTGGAGTAAATTTTCTTTGTGTGGAAATTTCACTGATATGTGGGGAGGTGCATGTAGGTGACCTTGGGATATATGCAATTAATGCAGCACTCCACAAGTTGAAATCTTCTGGAAAGGGAAGGGGATAATTTTAAACACCTGGTTTCATTCATTCACACTCATTCTCACAAAGGTTTCGCTCATTGCTGTTTCTACACACCCATAACTATTAAGATGCTTGTGTCCAAATGGTGTGGTCATTATCACCAGTATGCAACCCAGAGGTGTGCAAAATCCCTTAGTTTCACTGTCCTTCTACTTCTTACATAGCTATTTCATAGGTCTGGTCCTGTTCTTCATCTTGTTTTTATGTTTTTTGACTCAGTTTCTTTTTTTGCTTCATGCTCTATGGTTGTTTGAATGAAATCATATGCAATGTAACATAGCAATTAAAACACAATATTCTTTTAACCCTTTTTCTACAGATTTTCCTGAGGCTTTCAAAAACACATCTCCATTCGTACTTCATTCACATCAAATTTAATATTTCTGTTACAAAATTCTATAGGGCAAATTTCTCATTCCTGGGTCTCTTTGTATTGGTACCAAAAAGAAGAAAGACCACGTCGAATCGTTTGGCAGTCAGCTGTGTTGAGGCATGAAATGAACTTTGTCTCTTTTATAATGGATGTCTGTTATCTACCTTTCACTAAACCTCTTTACTAGTTGCTCTTTGTTTCACAGCTGCTGCACTACTACATTGTCATTGCACTGAACTTGGTATTTTCTTCAGATTATGTCTGTTGACACGCAGCTGATTTAAGAACCAAAATCCTTGTGGCTGCTTTGTGTATTTTTACCTTTGAGGTTTGTTTGGTTTGTTCACCTTTTATTAACAAATGTACTTCTTTTTTAACGTCCTGTTTTGGTTTTGGTTGGTTTTTTTTGTTTGTTTTTTTTTTTTTTTTTCAGATTGGAGGAACATTTTACTTCATTGAGGGATAAAATATTTGTTGGGGTAACTGTTCCATAGAGGGAAGGCAACTGTAATATAATTTGTTTTAAAATTACCTAGCTTTTGAAACTCACACTATTGTATTGTGAAAGTCAAAGCTTTATTTTCTCTAAACTCAGAAGTTTATAATAGGATGGGAAGGTAGAATTAAAGTTCCCTTTGAGGTCAAAGTTTTCACTAAGTTAAGGCTAAAACTAGAGTAAGACCAGGACAAGGGATAAAATAAGACTGGAGTACTATGAAAGTGAAGATTAAGTTTGGAGCTACGATTAGTTAAAACAGGATAACAACCAGGATTTAAGATGTAATTTAAGGTTACAGTTCTATTGGGTTATTGCTCAAGTGAGTGATAGGCTTAGGACTGTATTCACTTAGTGTTTGGATACGGGGCAGGTTGCATTTCTACTGGGTGCTAAAAATGCCTAAAGTAACTAGTTTATCACTGGACGTCTATACTAGACAAGTCTCAACTATGCGAGTCTGCATTTCATCACAGCAATCCCAGTCTGTAGGTTGGTTCATTACACCAGACTTTGGATGACCAGTCTCTACCTTTTTCAATAATGTGACCTTAGTTTCTTAGCTTCTCAGAGCCAAAATAACACCTGCAAGTTCTACCCGTCAACTGCCCCATCCTAGTCAATATATTCCTTTCAAAGGAGCCATTGTTATACTACTTTGTTTTAGCAGGTTGTATAAAATATAGATAAGAAATTAAGATCATATTGTATATTTATAATTGTACAGATATAGTTAAAAGTCTATGAGATGTAGACAAGCAATTTCTTCAAATCTTGTGTTTTCTTTTATCTTTTTTATTTATTTAATTATTTAATTTTCTTTTAAATTTCTTTTTTATTACACTTAGAATGCAACTAGCACTGTATTAGATGCCAGCAACTGGGGAGATTGGGATCCAGGAGTCAACTACTGGGCAGACTGAGTGTCTGAGCCAAGCTGCTGGAGGATTCATTTGTCTTGTACCTATGTATGTATATATATATTCTCATCAGTGGACTTCCATCCTGTCCACGTGGAGAGTGGAGTAGGGTGAGGCTGTCGGCACTTTTTGTGTTCATATGAGTGCTCTGCATGCTGGCCGTGTATACATATGGTGTATACGTGTGCTCTGTGTGTGTGTGTGCCTACTGGATATACATTTTCAGCCTTGTTACTGGTTGGACCTGGGGACATGGAGCTGCATCAACCTCACCTCACTTGGTCTGTCAGACCCAGTCTGATGTATTTACCTCTGACTTAAAGATCTGTCCTAGGGAGTTATTTTTTTCCCTCTGAACAAATGTGGCAGTGCAGCTCATGCTCACTGCTCTGTCTTCATTTTATGTCCAGTTAAGTTAAATTGTCCTCTGAGCCCTATATAGTATCCGCAAACACAATAATTGTTGTTATATGCTCAAATTTAGTTTGTTTTTCATTTGGGGATTTCTTTTAGCTCAGAGTGCATGGAACTACAACCCAGAAATATGTTTCAGACATGATGCTGAATACAAATGTGCCATTGTCCAAGACATATTGCAAAAGCATCTAAGAGTGTTTACAAGTGCAGTAAAAGCTGGGAGATCTTTGCAGGATTGTTTCTGTGGAAAATCGTCAAAGCTTGTGGAGTGTCAACTTTACTGCCAGTACAAAACTGAAAATGGAATGAACTTGCCTCAGAACTGCACCAGGCTTCAGAGCATTCCACTTGAGAAGGGATTTGGATCATGAAGCGTGACTAATCCCAGGGAAGGAGCATTGGAGGCAAATCACACAGGTACTTTAGTTGGCAAACTGTAGATACTGCCTAAGATGACAAACGTTAAAACACCTCAAGGCAGTGAAGTAAATCCAGTATTTTCTGTCCTGTGCGCTATATAAATAATAGCTCATCTCCTAGACCAGGTCTAGAGAAATAGGAGCTCCAGCCCTCTTACTCATTCTGTGATAAATGGATGTTACTCCCATTTTTGAAATTATATCAGCAGCTGTGGTGATTCATCTGACCTGTCTTGACAACTGTCATGAAATAAATTCTCCTTGCAGATGACTACCTTCTCCCCCTTCTCCCACTGAGTACAGCTAGGGTCTGGACAATGTGGGTAGACATCATCAGCTAAATTTTAGGCAGCTATGTTTTAGTAAGTGAGATGAATATTATCTCTCTACATTCAAATATGCTATCTAGCAGATCTCATTGCCTGAAAAAAAAATCCGTGAACAACTTTTCTTGCTTACTTCCTTGCCAGTGTACTTGCTCACTTGCTCACCCTCTACACTCCTAATCAAAGTGGCTATGGGCTTAAAGTGACATGGCATGTACCCCCTTCCCTGTCACCTTAAATCAACCAATCACATATTCAATTCTGAGAGTTTTACTAAGCAAGACAGCTACCTGTTGCACCTCTGCAATGTTTGACAAGTCCTTAGGTGGGAATATTCAGTCTGAGGAGAGATCAATACTTATTGAGCTTGGTTTCATATTACTCTGGGCTAAACCCCCAAAAGATATTTAAAACATTGTTCTGTGAAAATAATTTTTTCTTTGTGTTCAGTATGAAAGCAGCTTAGGCAGCTAGCTAAGCTGAGGCTTGTACACTGCAAATATCAAAATATTGACAGGCAAATTGCATCATTAAAGACGGGGGTAAAAAGGCGAGTGTCAGCATATTTATATTGAGCATGGAGGCTGAAGAATCAGTTTTGGTTTTCTAAAAAGAACAAGTAACATTGAGGACAGACACCTTGCAGCTTCCACAATATTTATACAGTCCCTGAAGATAAACCATTGTTGATTGTAAAGTCTAATGCATTACATAAAAGTATTATTGGAATGTTATCAATGTTTTTAGCAATCAGCAGGAAATTTGAGCCAAAATTCCCAAAAATTCTGCAAGGAATAAAAAACATCTCTAGAATACAAAAGACTCTTTTGTACCTGAAGAACCTCACATCATCCTTACTGATTTCAAAGCTATATTTCCCAAGAGAAGGTTTCCAATCACAGCTCTTCATCATTCATATCACAGGTAAGGAGCCAGGCCAGTTTCAGAGAAGAAGAAACTCCAGGATCTGCTAGGTAACTCATTTTAGCCTTTCTACTGATATAAATGGAAGAATCAAAATAGTTCTCTAGTCCTCCTGAGGACTTCTTGGTGTGATTAAAAAGGTAGCTATGTCACAAGATGGGGAATAAATTGAGTAGGTCTGCAGTTGCACAGAGAATCATTAGAATGAATGAATAAATGAGGGAGGAAGGAAGGAAGGAGGGAAGGAAGGAAGGAAGGAAGGAAGGAAGGAAGGAAGGAAGGAAGGAAGGAAGGAAGGAAGGAAGGAAGGAAGGAAGGAAGGAAGGAAGGAAGGAAGGAAGGAAGGAAGGAAGGAAGGAAGGAAGGAAGGAAGGAAGGAAGGAAGGAAGGAAGGAAGGAAGGAAGGAAGGAAGGAAGGAAGGAAGGAAGGAAGGAAGGAAGGAAGGAAGGAAGGAAGGAAGGAGAATTCTTTCTCTCAGTAGAAATAAAACAAAATAAAAATGTTTTCTGGCTGACTTCCCACCCCATACCTAGCCCATTTACCTTAAAAATATGAATGTGGTGATGAAATTGAAAGAATAGGCAGTCCAGGTGTCCATATACTTAATGAGGAATGCTGAATTCTGAGTAAGTCAGCGATGAACCTTTGTCTTTCCTACCTTGGGTTATGTTTGCATCAGTTAAGAAATTAAATGAATATGACTACTGGTTTTGTGCAATGGACTTGCTCTTTATTCACTGCTGCTTGATTTCTTGGAAAACTGTTTTATTTTGATAATGATAAATGATCAGTATTTCATTGCAATGCATTTATCTGAACAAAAAGTATTTCTTATAAGAAAGTGAGGAAAATTTATATAGAACATGTACTTACATTCTTCTTTAACAACCAAAAATATTTTCATGTTTATTGTGAAGTTGTATGTTCTGTATTTTTTCGACATCTTTATAGTCTTCATGAGAGACCTCTTCCAAAGGTCACAGATTTTCCTTTTGTTCTTGAGATCCAGCCAAAGGTCCCTGTTTAGCCAGGCTGGTCTCCTTCCCCGCCTCCTTGTTTTCCGGCACACGGGAACAGCCCGCTCCTGTGCCTTTAAGACTTCTCTCTTGAAGTATGTCCAGCCTTCCTGGACTCCCATTTCCTTCAGGGCAGCCTCCCAAGGGATTTTGTTAATCAGTCTTTTGAACAGGTCAAAGTCTGCCCTGCAGAAGTCTAAGGTGGCAGTTTTACTAACCCCTCTCTTTGTTTCTCCAAGGATCCAAAACTCAATCATCTCATGATCACTGCACCCCAGACGGCCTCCAACCTTTACCTCCCCCACAAGCTCTTCCCTGTTCACAAGAAGCAGGTCCAGGAGGGCACCTTCCCTGCTCGGCTCACTCACCAGCTGTGTGAGGAAGTTATCCTCCACACATTCCAGGAACCTCCTGGATTGTTGCCTCTCTGCTGTGTTGTGATCCCAGCAGATACCCAGGAGGTTAAAGTCCCCCACAAGAACAATGGCAGGTGACCGCAAGATTTCTCCCAACTGTTTATAGAAAGCTTCATTCACCTCACTGCTTTGGTTGGGGGGTCTATAGCAGACTCCCACAGCAAGGTCTGCTTTATTGGCCCTTAACCTAATCCAAACACTCTCAACCCCGTTATCACTATACTTGATTTCTGAGCTCTCATAGCATTCTCTTACATACCAGGCCACTCCACCGCCTCTCCTTCCCTGTCTATCCCTCCTGAAGAGCTTGCAGCCATCGATTGCGGCACTCCAGTCGTGTGAGGCATCCCACCACGTTTCTGTTATAGCTACGATGTCATAGTTCTCGTGCTGCATCATGGCTTCAAGCTCCCCCTGTTTGTTGCTCATACTGCGTGCATTGGTATAGATGCACTTGAGATGAGCTAATCAATCCAACACCTTTTTGTGAGTGTGGGCCCCATTTCCTACCAGACCCTACTCAGGTGCTTCCATGATTTCTAAACATCTATCCCTTCTCTCAAATGAAATGGCAGAGGGAGAGCCCTCACCACTCCACCATCCTTCAAGCCTTGGCATGCTTCCCTTGAGCTTATTCCTAACAGGCCCAGTTATCTCCCCCTCCCCCCTCATATCTAGTTTAAAGTCCTGTCAATAAGCCCTGCCAACTCCTGCCCCAGAATCCTTTCCCCCCTCAGGGACAGCTGCATCCCACCTGTCTCATTTGTTGCTAGCAGACAAAAACAGGTCAAAACAGGTAAGCATAATTTGACTAAATGTATGTGTCCAGTACCATTTTACATGTCCATGCATAATCCATCTACAGTCACAGAGCTGAGAGATGTGACACAACATTTATGGAAAACCTTTTTATCATGCTCTTCTGGAGGAGCAGCTGGGCACAGTTGTCATGTGTCACCACAAAATCTCATATGACATTACACATCTGTGTTTAGTCAGCTGATTCCAAAAGACTAGATCATGATAATGATCTCCCTAAAATAAACCATGCTGTCTCAGTTGTCCGTTTTCTAGCAAATATTTAGTCTGTGGAACGGATTCAACTGGAATTTCCATAGAGATGTCCTGTATCTATCTTCCTTCCTTCCTTCCTTCCTTCCTTCCTTCCTTCCTTCCTTCCTTCCTTCCTTCCTTCCTTCCTTCCTTCCTTCCTTCCTTCCTTCCTTCCTTCCTTCCTTCCTTCCTTCCTTCCTTCCTTCCTTCCTTCCTTCCTTCCTTCCTTCCTTCCTTCCTTCCTTCCTTCCTTCCTTCCTTCCTTCCTTCCTTCCTTCCTTCCTCCCTCCCCCTCCCTCCCTCCCTTCCTTTCAGTATTTTTACCGAATTTCAATTTACCAATATAATATAAAAATATAATTATTACTTCAAAACATAGAATTCTTTTCAAGAGTTAAGACTGCAGACATTTATTGGATCTGGGTGGGATGGAGTTAACTTTCTTCATAGTAAGCCCTATGCTGTGTTTTAGGCTGGTGACCAAAACATCATTCATAGCACACCTATGTTATAGTTAATGCTGAACAGAGCTTACACCATGTCAAGGCTCTTTCTGTTTCTCCTGCTGCCTCCTGCCCTCCTTCCCAGGGGTAGGCTTGGGTTGGACAAGAGACTGGGAAGAGACACAGCCAGGACAGGTGACCCAAATTGTCCAGAGGGATACCCCATACAATATGACATCATTCTCAGCAATAAAACTGGACTGAGTTTTACAAAAGTAGCCACTGGTCTGCGAGTGGCTGGGCATTGGCCTGCTGGTGGTGAGAGCCCACTTTTGCATAACTTTTTAAAATTTTTTTTCTTCATTTATTAAACTGTACTTATCTCAATTCAAGAGTTTTTCCTCATTTTTGCCCTACCAGAACACACTACCATACAAGCTGCTATGAAAAAAATCAACTCCATCCCAAACAGACTCAGCCCAAGGTGGAGGACAGCAGGAGATCACTTTAAATTATCTGTATTTTATCTGTAGATTCAAACATTTAGGATGGGACTTGACTGCCTACACATAAGTGCCTTAATGTCTCTGAGATACCTCTGGAATATCAGAATAGTCCAACTGGCCCTGGCTGATGTAGCAGAAGACCTGTGAGAGTCCTCTTGTTCAAACAGACTGACAGCTTGAGGACAGATAGAGCACTCAACAGTGTCTGAAATGTCAGATGAGTGAGATAATGTTTTAGCATGACTTAGCATGTCATTTTAGGCATTGTAGATTAGCTTTCCTAATCTTCAGCAGACTCTACAGATAAAAGTGAATCTCTAGTGGACTTCGTATCAGATCTGACAATGCTGTGTGGATGTCTTGGATACCTTGATGGCTCTGAAATGAAACTGTGATATCTATGCTTGCACAACTGAATCGACTTTAATTTCTGTGCTTAAAGGTGGATATTTATACATGAAGTATGCGTCTAACCTGCCATTTAATCAAAGGATATCTAGTAAATAACAGCAAAGGTCTACTGAGATTGTCACAGTTCTAGATCACATGACTGCTGAGGAGAGGGTGAAGGACTTGGGTTTGTCAACAAAGAAAGATCTAACAGCAGCCTTCAACTTCTTGAAGTGTTACAAAGATGATAGAATCAAACTCTTCTTGTTAGTGGTAGACAATGGGGGACAATGGGCACAGGATGTGGCTTGGGAGATTTAGCCTAGACATTATGAAAAAATTCTTCAGTAGCAGAGTGGTATGGCACTGGAAAAGATTGCCAAGGATTTTTTCAGATATCCATCCATGGAGGTCCCAAGACTCATCTAAACAGGCCATGGCTGACCTAATCTAATGTCAATGGTCAATATTCCTCTGAGGGGGAGATTTGGATGAGAGACCTCCAGAGATACTGTCTCACCAATATTTCTGTGCTTCTGTGATTCTGTGGTTTGGGGAGTATGTATTCTGAATTTCAAAACCACTGTAGTTTAATATGTCTGTGCTGAACTAGTCATTCTGTATCTCTTTTCTGAGTCAAGGCAGACAAATAGGCACTTTTTGGAAGGGATTTCTCTAGGCATTTCAAACATTTGCCTTGGGATGCTTACCCTAGAAATGCTTATGTCATTACATCGATTTTAAAGGGAGTCTCTATGACTAGTGGAGATGTCTACAATTTGGACCTTCAAAATCAGATAAATCAAATACCAAACCATAGGTCCTCAGTGATTCAGTGATGATTCTTGACTTTGCTCAATGATGTATTTGTGAACACTGTTCTTTTTCAATAACACTGTAGTATTTTATCTTCTTTAATGAACTAGATTTCCACTGTATTTATGGTTTTCAATATTTTGAAACGCTGCCTCTTGCAGAGCTCATTGTTTGTACATATTTTTGAACATTCTTTTCTAATACAAAAGAGAAACAACTGTAATTTTACAGTAAAAATTGGGAAATCAAATGCAGTGGTCACATTTAGTGGCACTCATTGGCTTGATTCATTTGCCAGCTCATAAACCTTCAGCCTAGTCTCCAACTGCTAGCTCAGGAGGATGCAGATCTCCTTTAAAGTGTTGTCTCACACCTGGACTTCTCACAGACTTTGGAGTACCTCAGGTGACACTAAATGCTTATCTTAAAGCTACTGAAGGAAAACTCAGTAGTGTCCTTGACTATGATGGCATGTAGGGAGTTAACTCACAAGGAGACATCTTCATGTGTCCTTATTGCTAGAAGTACCCTGGCCATAGCACAGAGAGCATAAATAAAATATATTCACCCAAAATTTCTTGGTCAATCTAGTTGATGTGGTGGAACCTAAAGAAAATAAAAGCTCTCTTTTTTTTTTTCTTTTTTTTTTTTTTTGTTGTTGGTTTTGGTTTTGGTTTTGGTTTTTTTGGGGGTTTTTTTTGGGTTTTTTTTTGTGGATATGCCCAAACATGTTACTTGTGGTTACTCTCTAAAGACCAAAATCTTTAAAATTTCCAGAGTTCATTTTTACTGAAAAATAAATTAGAAGAACTAACTTTTAAACTAAAGATGCCTGAGAATGTTTACCTAAGGTAGAAAAGCAATGATCAAAAAATATTTTTTTACAAAAAAAAGTCTGTTCTTCTCATTGTACCTCTTGATTCCAGGGTTGGTTTTGGCGATCTCGGTGACTGTTAGATTTATCTCTCTGTGATAGCTGTCTCATACTGACTCATCCCAGCAGTCTGACAGTATCTCAGGGAGCTGTAGGCTTTCAGATTGTTTCTGTGACCCTAAAACTCTCATATTACTTAACCTGTAGACCATAAGCATGTCTCCTCATAGCAAGCTCATTTACTTTAAGAAAACTGATCTTATCTTCTTCCATAGTGGTTCATGTGATACAGACAATCCCAGTTTAAAGAAGTATAACAATCAAAGTGTGAACAAACAAGACAGATATTGTGTGTCATATTGGATTAATTGCTCCTTTAGAATATAACTGTACAGCGTAGACAAAAAATTAGTAGACGATGTCATGATATACTCATGAGAATCAAAAAATTCCTAGGTATCTTAATAAAGTTGTCCAAATGCAGAAGTATTATTCAATATACGAAGGAAGGATTTCGAGTGGTTATTAATGGCACAAGTTACAGGCATAGACATTCTTTAGGAAACACTGTCATCACACACTACTAATATCTTACTGGGGAAAAAATGAAAAGAAGAAAAACATATATGACTAAAACAAATAAGGCAGAAAGAACAAACTTCTCATAGGTAAGGCAGAAAGCATAGGATGATGAATTTTTAAACCTGGGAGAATCTTATATGACATTAGACTTCTCAGTGAAGCTATGAATACTATATTCCAGAGGATCAAAGATAGACTGCTCATACAACTTAGAATTGTGTTAATACGTACTAAATGACCTGAAGAAGAAACATTCTGTAGCATAGATTGATTTTTATCTGTCAAGGATATAAGGTGAATGGTTTTCAAAAAAGACAAGTCACTCAGCATTAGACATGGTAACAGAAAAAGAAATTATGCCAGTGAAAAGCCAGCAAGATCCCTTTACTCCTAGAGATAACAAAAATTTTATTTCAGGGGAAGATTCCACATACTGTATTTAGTATTAACAAGATGCAACCTGCCCTAGGCTCTACAGACTCTATTGATGAGAACTGCACTTAATGTAAAGGGACCTAAGCTGAATTTCCTCTGACTTAGTTCTTCAGAAAGGATTTCTCATCTGCAAATGTCTTTGCTGGAAGCTCAGGTATTTCAATAATGATAAGTTACAATAGTTACAAAGGAAAAGGGTGTCCTTTCAGCAAGGAGTTAAACTATTCCCTTTCTCCTGAGAACAGAACCCTAGAAACAAGTCTCCTGATGGCCTTTTTCATTTCAGTATTTCTCAGGGTGTAGACCATGGGATTCAGCACTGGAACAAACACAGTGAAGAAGATGGAGGCCACTTTGTCCAGTTCAAATGTCTTGAAGGGCCGAGCTGAAGTGCTAAGGTTTGGACAACAGGCCCAAGCCAGAGTTGACCTATAGATGAATCCTGTATATTTTATAACTGATAACCATTGTGGTAGTAGGTTGTACTAAGTTATAACAACCCACTTATGCTGGTGTAAAAAGTTCTAAAGCATTGAAATACTGAAGCCTGAAAAACAGGTCTCAAGCCGAAGCTACTAACATAGCATGTAGTCATTAACAAAGTATGCAAGCTCAGTAGTGAAAGATGCAGCTTAGAATATAATCAGTAGTGAGGATGAAATGCTGAGAGAATATATCCAACTTCCCTTGTTTAGCCTTGTTCAAGGCTGAGAACCCACGTATTTGGCCTTGTTAGAAACTCCCTTGGTTCCCCCCCCCGAGCCCTGGCCAAGCTTTGGGTGGAATCCAACAGGAGAATGAAACCAGAAATTTTCTACTCAAAACAAAGGTGCCAGCTACTCTGGCTTGTCGATCTCTGGTATATAAGGCTGGACCCGCTCTCAGTGACTTTGGATGCCTCACCTACGGGTGGACGCACCGCGTAGGATTTCCCACTTGCCGGGACAGGCTCTCCAAATCCTCGCTGTAACCGGGGCTGCCCAGCATCTGCGGGTCTGGATGATGGTAACGTATGCAAGTGGTGATGTATCTTTCTTAATCACTATTCTCTCTCTCATGTAGTAATGCTTTGATGCATTACCCTGTATTTTCCTGTTTGTTGCTTTAAGTGCACTATTCTCTCTTTTCTTACTGCATGTTTTCTGTGTTACATTATTTGGTTATCACCAGTAAAATACGCCTACTCTTTTCACTCTGGTGTCCGAGTTTAATTGGTATCCTTAATCAGCAAAACAGACGTCTGCCTGCCAATAGGAAGTAGTGACTGATGTTCACTTTTTGCTTTGCCCGAGCACACAGCTGTTGTTTCCCTTATTAAGCTGTCGTTATCTTGATCCATGAGTCTTTTTGCCTTCCCTCTATTTTCTCCCCATTTCATGGGAGAGGGGAGTGAGCAAGAGGTAGATAGGGTGCTTAACAGGTGGCCAGGGTCCACCCACCACACAGTGGAACCTTTGGTAATCAACTGGCAGGGGAAGACACATAGGTATGTGACCTGAGTCAGCCAATGCCTGGATGGCAAGGTGTGTGGGAAAATTTGGACAGGTGTCTAGACCAGTTTTCACTTCCAATGGCCTGAGCATTGACTCCTGAACAGACATGTAATCTTGCTGAAATGGCAGATCATCTGAAAGAAGGATGCCTTTTTTATACCAAAAAGAGACAGTGACTTCTAATGATGAAAGGTAGAAGTCCTCCTCCTTCTGAAAACTGGTTTTGCCATAAAATAAAGCAAGATCAAAGGACCTGTACAAGACAGACAGTTTCTGGGAATAAAATAGCAAAATGTGTGTTGTCACATCCCAATGAATGTGTTCAATAAGGTAACAACCATGTCCCCACCAGCTAGCAAAAAGGAAACACAAGCTTTCCTAAGCATTGTGAGTTTCTGGAGAATGCATATTCCCTCTTGCAGTGAGTTTGTGAGTCCTCTCTACTGAGTGACCTGAAAGAACAACTCTTTCAATTGGGACCCTACGCTACAATGAGCCTTTGAACAAAGCAAATGAGATAGTTCATGCAGCAGCCCTTGGGACAGACCAGAGAGGACCAGCTGTGAGGAGTGTACTCTGCACCACACCTGGGGAGTGTGGTCTCACCTGGAGCCTTTGTCAGAAAACATTCAGAGACACCCAAGTTTGACCTCCAGAGTTTTATAGCTGGGGGTATAGAGGAAGTCACTACATCCTGAATGAAAAGGAGATACTAGAAGCATATGAGGGAGTTTGAGCTGCTCCAGAGGTCAGCATGGATTTATGAAGGGGAAATCATGCTTAACCGACTTGATAGCTTTCTACAAGGAGATGACTGGCTTAATGAATAAGGGAAGAATTCAGTAAGGCTTTTCACACTTTGTCCTGTAACAGACTAATAGACAAGCTGACAAGGTATGGGCTAGCTAACCGGACAGTGGGATGGACTGAAAACTTGCTGAACTGCTGTGCTCAGAGGATTGTGATCAGCTGCAGGCCAGTCATTAGTGGAGTACTCCAAGAGTCAATATTAGGTACAGTAGTACTATTTAACCTCTTCATTAATGACCTGGATTATAGGACAGAGTACATCCTAAGCAAGTTTGCAGATGGCAAAAAGCTGGGAGGATTGTTGGGAGACCAGATGGGTATGCTGTCATTCAGGGAGACCTCAAGAGTCTTGAGATATGGGCAGAGGAACATCATGAAGTTCAGCAAAGGGCAATGACAAGTTCTGCACCTGGAATAACCACATGCCCCAGTACAGGCTGGGAACAACTGGCTTCAGAGAAGACTCTTGGGGTCTTTGTGACTTAGTAGGTTTCACCAGATGCGGTTGCCCAGGATTCTGTCCAGTCCTGTTTTGAATAGCTCTGCAGGGGGAGACACCACAACCTCTGTGGAAAACTTGTTCCTTTATTTGAGCACCCTCAGAGGAAAAAAGTTTGTTCTTCTGTTCGTAAGGAATTTCATGGTTTTTAATTTGTGCCCATTACCTCTTGTCCTGTCACTGGGCACCACTGACAACAATCTCACTCTGTCTTTTACATTCTCTCCCACCAGCTGTTCATACACATTTATAAGATTCCCTCTGAGCTTTCTCTTCTCCAGTCTACACAATCCCAGCTCTCAGCCTTTTGTCACAGGAGAGATGCTCTGGTCTCTTAATTGTCTTCATGACTCTTCACTGGACTCTCCCCAGTATGTCTATGTTTCTCTTGTACAGGGGAGCCCAGGACTGGAGACATTACTCCAGGTGTGGCCTCACCATCACTGAATAAAGTGGAAGGATCAACTCCCTGAACTTGCTGACAAGGCTTTGCCTGATGCAACCCATGTGACTCTTCAACTTGGTGTCTACCAGGACTTCAAAGTATTTCTCTGCAGCACAGGAAAGTTTTTGAGAGTGTTGAAACAAAGAAACTGACTCAACAGTAAAGTTTTACTGTTAAGCAGGTATTTTTGTTAGCAGCGTTGGGGTGGCCTTGGGGATTCTCCACCATAAGGGCTTCCAAGAATTAGTAAGGGACATCGGTTTACATACACAGAAATCATATATATTCATTAGATTTCCTGGAAAGGGGTGTCTTATGATAATGAGTTCCTGGAATTTGTTTACATAGTCCAAGCGTGCATAGTGAAAGTAGGGTGTGGGACTTCGGTGGTCGACGGAAGAAAGAAGTAGTCTTCTTCACAGTGTTTGCTTGTTGTCCTTCTTTCCAGAGCAGGCGCTGTGAAGTAAAGTCCAGGTGCCTTCGTCCTAAATCAGCAGAATCATCCGCCCTATAATAGGGTCTCTGTGTCTCTTTGTTCAAGCCCCCCCTTACCTTAGTTTGCCCATTCAAGGAGCTGCCCAATTGTCCGTTGAAGGCCTTGAGTCTGCAATCAGTGATTTACGTAGGGAGTCTAACGAGCGTATTAATCTTACCTAAACAGACAAAGAGACCTAATGAAACAGCTGAGGAGTCAGGAGCCCCTGAGAAACAAGCAAAACACAAGCAAATCTTTGAAACAAACAAAGCAAAACACAAGCAAAGCTTTCATACATCACAGTTTAGTCTCCATAACTGTCAGAAATTCATTTGTCTGAGCCCTTTCATTCCCTTTCAGTGTCTAAGTAGAGATCTAATGGATTCTCAAATAGCATCACATATATGGCTTTAAAGGGGTGTTTTCAGTCCTGGAGTTCCCTTTTCTAACATTCAAGGACAACCAGCTGCAGCAGAATGAGGTTTCCATTATGTACCATATCATATCAACCAGCACCATGAAGACTCTGCTGACTGTATTCAAGAGCCTTCCTTTGAACATCATGAGGTAACAACCAGACAGACAGACATCTATATGGAACGCCTTTAGATGCTTTAGCCACTAGCTGGAGCCATTCTAATTTCAGGAACAATTCAGTTGCCCAAACAATGTACGTAATGATCTGAAATTCTCTCTAGGCCCCATTAAGTTTCTTGGTGTGGCATTCAAGTACCCCAACACAGTTGATCAGTGCTGCTTGAGACGCCATAGAGTGATGCCATATCTACCATGGAGCTGGTAGATATGCACTGGACATAAGTGAAACCCCAAAATTCCTGAACTGGCTGCTGGTGGTCAAGTAGGGTATGCCTGGGGCTCTGAAATTGTACTTCATGCCTATGTGTGGATAATTAAACACCAAAGGTAGGGAAGATGAATTCCTCACTTCCTGCCATCTCCAGATACCTACAACTTGTCTGTTTCCCAGGTTGTCACCTTAGCTCCTTCTACACACATTTAGAGTTTAGTTCATGGTTTTGGAAGATCTCTTAGAGACTCGTATGTTCTATTCCAAAAGTTCCATTGCCTCTCTGCTAAAGCACTGACAAATCTTCATGGAATCAGTTTCCACATATCCTCACATCATCTGAATGGCTCAACAGTGGCAGAAGACACCCTCTCCTCTCCTCTCCTCTCCTCTCCTCTCCTCTCCTCTCCTCTCCTCTCCTCTCCTCTCCTCTCCTCTCCTCTCCTCTCCTCTCCTCTCCTCTCCTCTCCTCTCCTCTCCTCTCCTCTCCTCTCCTCTCCTCTCCTCTCCTCTCCTCTCCTCTCCTCTCCTCTCCTCTCCTCTCCTCTCCTCTCCTCTCCTCTCCTCTCCTCTCCTCTCCTCTCCTCTCCTCTCCTCTCCTCTCCTCTCCTCTCCTCTCCTCTCCTCTCCTCTCCTCTCCTCTCCTCTCCTCTCCTCTCCTCTCCTCTCCTCTCCTCTCCTCTCCTCTCCTCTCCTCTCCTCTCCTCTCCTCTCCTCTCCTCTCCTCTCCTCTCCTCTCCTCTCCTCTCCTCTCCTCTCCTCTCCTCTCCTCTCCTCTCCTCTCCTCTCCTCTCCTCTCCTCTCCTCTCCTCTCCTCTCCCTCTCTCTCCTCTCCTCTCCTCTCCTCTCCTCTCCTCTCCCCTCCTCTCCTCTCCCCTCCTCCCTCCTCCTCTCCCCTCCCCTCCTCTCCCCTCCCCTCCTCTCCTCTCCTCTCCTCTCCTCTCCTCTCCTCTCCTCTCCTCTCCTCTCCTCTCCTCTCCTCTCCTCTCCTCTCCTCTCCTCTCCTCTCCTCTCCTCTCCTCTCCTCTCCTCTCCTCTCCTCTCCTCTCCTCTCCTCTCCTCTCCTCTCCTCTCCTCTCCTCTCCTCTCCTCTCCTCTCCTCTCCTCTCCTCTCCTCTCCTCTCCTCTCCTCTCCTCTCCTCTCCTCTCCTCTCCTCTCCTCTCCTCTCCTCTCCTCTCCTCTCCTCTCCTCTCCTCTCCTCTCCTCTCCTCTCCTCTCCCCCATGAAATGAAATATGATCTACAAGATAAAACCACAAAAAAAACCTATGCAAGAGGTTCTCAATATGGTCTGAACAAGTTCTCCCACACACATATGCACACAAGCGTACATGTACATGCATACACACAAATGTGCACACATGACCACTCAGAGGCTGTTGGAGATCTGGTTGTTCTGACGAGCTTCTTGGTCTTCAGGATGTCCTGGCAGAAGGCTGTGTTCTGCTGACCGAGGATGCCAATTAAACTCAGACACCAGAGTGAAAAGAGTAGGCTGATTTTACTGTTAAACAGAATAGTACACTTACTTATTACTACATACAGTTAAGCAAGGCGGTGCATGTAATCATTACTACACAATGGGGAGAACAGTGATTAAGAAAGATCCATCACCACTTGCATACATTACCAACATCCAGATCTGGGCAGGCCCAGTTGCAGTGAGGATTTGGAGAGCTTGTCCCGGCAAGTGGGAAGTCCTAGGTGATGAGTCCATCCGTAGGTGAGGCATCCAAAGTCACAGCAAGTGGGTCCAGCCTTATATACCAAAATTCAGCAAGTCAGAATAACTGGCACCTTTGTTTTGAGTGGAAACATCTGGTTTCATCCTCCTGTTGGATTCCACCCAAAGCCTGGCCAGGGCTTGGGCGGGAGATCCAAGGGAGTCTCTAACAAGGCCAAACACTTGGGTTCTCTGCCTTGAACAAGGCTAAACAACGGAAGTTGGATACACATTCTCACAGCATTTCATCCTCACTACTGATTATATTCTGTCCAAGCTACATCTTTCACTAGTGAGCGTACATACTTTGTTAATGATCAGATACTAATAATTCACAGTAATGATAATACAGATTTTACTAATTAGCAGATACTAATAATGGATAATGTTTGGTTGTGAGGTTCATCTAGAGGTCAACTTTGTTTCGGGGCCTATTATTCAGGCCCCAGCACTACAGGCTGGCATGGCGATGACTGACAGAGTCCATCATTATAAGATGGTGGTTGTACCATCTGGACTGCAAAAGAAGGCAGTTCATAGAACTGCACTCATGCTTGTCTCTAGTATTTGTCAACAGGCAAAACTGTTGACAACTTCTGAGATGACACCCACGAGAAGTTTTTTTCTTGCTCATTATGATATGATAGCGATGGACTAAGGCCAACTGGAGGAGTTTCAATAAGGCCAAATGCCGGGTTCTGCACTTGGGCCACAGCAACCCGCAGCAGCGCTACAGGCTTGGGGAGGAGTGGCTGGAGAGCTGCCAGTCAGAGAGGGACCTGGGGGTGTTGATTGTCAGCCGGCTGAACATGAGCCAGCAGTGTGCCCAGGTGGCCAAGAAGCCAATGGCATCCTGGCTTGCATCAGCAATAGCGTGGCCAGCAGGGAAAGGGAAGTGATCTTACCCCTGTACTCGGCACTGGTGAGGCCGCACCTCAATTACTGTGTTCAGTTTTGGGCCCCTCACTACAAAAGGGACATTGAATGACTCGAGGGTGGCCAGAGAAGGGCAACGGAGCTGGTGCAGGGTCTGGAGCACAGGTCTTACAAGGAGTGACTGAGGGAACTGGGGTTGTTTAGTCTGGAGATGAGGAGGCTGAGGGGAGACCTCATCGCCCTCTATAAGTCCCTGGAAGGAGGGTGCAGAGAGAGGGGATGAGTCTCTTTAACCAAGTAACAAGCGATAGGACAAGAGGGAATGGCCTCAAGTTGCACCAGGGAAGGTTTAGACTAGATATTAGTAAGTATTTCTTTCCAGAAGGGGTTGTTGTGGGTTGGAATGGGCTGCCCAGGGCAGGGGTGGAGGCCCCCGTCCCTGGAGGTGTTTAAGAGTGGGGTTGACATAGTGCTGAGGGATCTGGTGGCGTTGAGAACTGTCAGTGTGAGGTTCATTATTTAACTAGGTGATATTCAAGGTCTTTTCCAACCTAGGTGATTCTGTGATAATTTTTCTGTTTAAGCAAATTCACCAAATAGCACATTTTGCTCCTACTCACCTTTGGAAGACTAAATGATGAGCCTTGGTCTCTGGAGTCTGCTGAAAGAGAAGATGTCCACGTGGAGTAATAAAACATGAGAGAGAAGAACCCTGGGAACTCTGGCCCAAGTTCTCTGCATTACCAGGTGAAATGGCACGTACAGGCTGATGCCACACTTCCATACAGGCACTTATGGACCTAGAGCGTTCATGGGTCATGTAGGAGACTGCAGTCAGTTTCCCATTCTCTCAGACAAAGCTAGAGATGATTTTATTCCCCCCTCCAAATGACAGAAGATAAATGACTCCAAGGTCCTTGAGTCATTTATCTGTGAGTGTTTGTATGAGGCTCTCAGGCACATCTCCAAAAATTTTTGTTCATGACATAAAGAACTAGTAACAGAGAGATGCAAAATACAAATGACACTAAGGCCCAGGTGACAAGATACCTGTCCAAGACACATTATGCTACAATGATTATACTGTATGAAATATTAAAAAGATGCAAGGTTGTATATCATGAATAAGAAGTAGCAAGATTCATATACACGCATATTGGACAGAAGAAACACAAAATCTCTAATTAGAGTTTGAGATACATCCATTTTCCAAGTGTTCCAAGTTATCAGGGTGTTTAAAAAAAGTCAAGCGTAAAAGCAACAAAAAATCCACGTATACAGAGGAGAAGAAAGATTCCTTTCAAGCAGAATCAGTTCATCTCTTTCTCAGCTCAGCTATAATTTTTATTAGTACTCCTTTCATTTCTTTATTCCTCAGGCTGTAAATCAGGGGGTTTAATGTGGGAATTATGGTTGTGTATATGAGAGCTAGGAATTTCTTAGTGTCTTCTGAATTACTGGATTTTGGCCGTAAATAATTCAAGGTCCCGCTTACACAGTACATTGTTACAACAATGAAATGTGAGGAACAGGTGGAGAAGGTCTTGTGTCTGCCCTCAGTAGAGGAAATCTTCAGGATGCTGGAGATGATGCAGGCATAGGATACCAGGATGAGACAAAATGGTGCAAAGATGACCAGCACTGTGGCTGTAATGATCTGCTTTTCATAGAATGATGTGTCAGTGCAGGAGAGCATAATGAGGGGGGGAATATCACAGAAGAAGTAGTTAATCTTCTTGGGCTCACAAAATGTCAGTGTGAACACCCAAGCTGTCTGCACCACAGACACAACAATACCACTGCAGAACGACAGCAGGACCAAGGAATGACAAACTCTGCTGTTCATGATGACTGAATATCTAAGGGGTTTGCATATGGCCACGTAACGGTCATAAGCCATGGCTGTCAAAAGGTACCATTCTGTAGTTCCAAAGAAAACCACACAGTAGAGCTGTGTGGCACAGCCCGTGTAGGAAATGCTCCTGTCCTCTGACAGGAAGTTTACCAGCATCTTGGGGACAATGGCCGATGCTGTGGAAATATCCAGGAAGGACAAGACCCGGAGGAAGAAGTACATGGGCGTGCGGAGGGTGGGGTGCACTGTGACCATGAAGATGAGAAGATTCCCAATGATGGTGAAGGTGTACATTAAGCAGAATGTGAAGAACAGCAAGTGCTGCAGTTCTGGGTGGTTGGACAATCCAGAGAGGACAAATGCCGTCAGCAGGGTGTGGTTTCCTGGTTCTGGTCCCTCTGTTGGCTTCATCTGGGAGGAATCAAATGGACAGACTGTCAGCGGGGTAGTCGCTGCACCGAGATCACGGTGCTTCATCCAGTTACTGAAGTGAGGAGTCTCTTGGGAATCCCTGGAGAGCCACTGGATCAAAGGGTGCAACTCTTGAGCTGGCTTAGCTGAACAGAGTAAGACAGCAATGGCTGTGTGTGCTGAAAGCACATGATGTTAGTGCTCTCTAAGTTTCATAGTTTGGGATAGTGACCAAGCATACAGTGATGAGGAGTTGACATTTAAGGCTTGGCTCCATCATGGGTGTAGGGTTAATTGTGTTCCCCCCAAACATCAGCTCTGTGGTCCCAACTGGTTCCACAGGTGCTTTCTGCACTGAAGGAAAAGCCCCGTTGACAACAAAAACCTCCACAGTCCAAAAAAAAAGCAAAGCCAAAAGAAAGCAAAACCAAATAAACTTTGTCTAGAGACAGGCAAAGGGAGAAGGAATAATTAGGGGGAAAGATGCCCATAGAGAACACTAAGGACGTGCAAAGGCTGAAGCTCACTACTGTCTATCTGCTTCATTAGTCACACTGCCTCATTACCTGATGAGTGTTGCCGTGTGTGTGATGCTGATAGGATATTCCTGCAGCGCTGTGCCGGCCGTGGTAGCTTTGTCTTTTCTCACTGCCCAGAATGGGAAACTGATGCACAGAAAGAGAGAAGAAATCAGCTGCCCACAGAGGAGAAAGTGGTCATTAATTCTTGTCATCTCTTATCAAAGGGGCAACCAACCACTGGGCTACACCAGTAAATCTCAGGGCACAGAATGCATTTTGGCAGCAGAAATGTATCCATATATGGGGACAGAGGGGGGAAGAAGCTTTCCACTGTACACACATGGACCTGGTCAACACATCACAGCACACAGAGAAGGTCCCATCATGAAAGCAAGAGCAGTGCCTACAGCCCTGTCATGATTCAGTCCCTCCTCGTACTGGCTCCATCTAATTTCTCTTTCTGCTATAACGTAACTCACACAATATGCCTTTTTGTCCGTGGGTTTTTCTAACATGAACGTGAAAGCGAAAGCTGTGGAACTGGGAGCCACAGATGATTTTGACTTACAAGCACAATAAAGAGACTATTAACTTTCCCAGGCATTTAAAGGTCTGGTGTATTTAAAAGGAATCTTTCTGGTTTTGACTGTTTCCATTCACACAGAAATGACAGAACACTGTGTTATCTGAAGCTCCAAATTCTGAGAGATCCCTCAACAACCTGTGCATAACAGAATAGAGAATGACCTTAAAAATTCCCTGCAGTTTGTAATGGCACACACTCATGCGAGTTTTCTTAACTTGTTCAGAAGTATGAATCTACCTAATTCTGCTCTTTGACCCCTTGTGAAAGTTTTGGACTGTTGCTTTGGTCATTAGCTGTGAATTAAAGTCAATAAAATGCACAGCAGTCATTGTTTTACTGATAGGTTAGCATTTTATTCCCTAATGCAGAACACCTCTCAGAAACAACTCTCACTTTGTGTAATTCTTGTTCAGTGGCTATGAGGACCTTAAAGTGTTGGTCTTAGTTCTTCTTTGGATTTGCTTTATGTATTCACAATAAGCATTCTGAAGTAAGTGTCCTACCTTCAGCAGCTCTGCCATCCAGTGCCTCCAAAATGGATCATGCAAATCTCACTAGAAGAATTTCCTCTGTTTTCTTACATTAGGGACAGTGTTGGGTCGTTCAATGCCTCCAACAGATTTTAAATTGTATTTCAAATGCAGATGCCCTCCTGCCACAGCTTGAATAATCTGACATTAGCACATGATATATTCCATGGAATGTCAGGAGCATGAATAATGTAATTTACCTGCCTTTCACACAGGTACCATAACTGTCAGTTGCCAAAGACTAGCCTCACAGCGAAGAAGTCGAGGAATTTGTTAAAGTTGTTTCAACTTAGTTGAAGTAGTAGCAGAATCAGTAGTTTCATGGAACAGGGACAATGAAACTACATCACGCACAAGCACTTTGACTTGCAAGTCCATGAGAACCTACATGAGCATCTGCACGCTAGTTCAATTATGAGATTGCTTCTGCAGCAAGTTTATGTAGTGCCTTATAACAACAATCACAGGAGCAAAAAAGAAAATTGTTTCCTTCAGAAATTTCTCTAGTAATTGAGGATGTAGAGAGCTACAAGCTGGCTTTATCACTATCCCAGGATACCTTGGAGTCTCAAACACCTTCAGCATTATTAAAGGATGTCAACAGCAGCTGCAGGCTCTAGCAGCCCTTTCCCAGGACGCTCCTGACCAGCCACTGGAGCCCAGCCCAGTGCCTAGGGACTTGGGATCTCAGGGACGCAGCTGCTGCTATCTCATTTGCAGGTTCAACCAATAGTAAAGTTAAGCACGTATCCTGGAGACTCACAGGACACAGACACGCAAAGACACACACAGACATGCAAAGGACTTTGACATGGCCAGCCACACAGACTGTCACAGACAATACATACAGGACTCACATCACAGCCATGTCCCCTCCTCCTCTGGCGCTGGCAGAGACAGGAGGTTGCTAGAGCAGGCTCACACATAACATCCCCTCGCCCTCTGACCCACCCCACAGGTCCCCTACTCACTGGCTGGTCCAGCTTTGAGTTTGCTGATGAATATACATGCACACCCCCTGCACACCTAGTATGGGGGAGGTATAGACACTCCCTCCTGCCCCCAGCAGCCAGCACAAGGCACGAGAGCGGTGACCCAGGGTCCTGCTCCAGCTGCCAGTGCTGAGCCACTCACCCACCTCACTTGCGCCAGTCCCCTCAGTAACTGGTTTTGGGGACCACATGCTGTTCTTATCCCAGTGGCTCTAGGCTGAGAACCTACTGGCTCCAGCAGCTGGCACCAAAGCCACTCACACTGATCTCCCCAGTAGCCAGTACTTGGTCCTTGCAGCACATGTGCACATGGGAGAGAGCAATAATATGCAGAGAGATCTGAAAAGATTTAATAAGACAAGACAGACTGCAGTGATCAGGCACAGGGTTCAGCCACACCAGCAGTGACCAGCCCCGGTTTACGCACAATCAGACCCTTTTAGACCCCTTTCCTTTCTATCCCCCTCTTTGTTCCTCCTGGCTCCCCTTCACCTGAACATCCCCTCAACAGCTGTCGCAGTCCCACTGACCCCGTTCAACATATTCGACCCTCATGTTTGCATCCTTACTAGTTGCAAAGTCCCAGTCACCTGCAGTGTCTTGAGAGCTCATCAGCTGGTGATGTTTATTCCTGGGTATTGTCTCTTAGTGCTAACTGGTCAGGTTTTATGTCTCTGTGTTTTTGACTCCCTCCCTTTTGTTATCATTCCAATTTGGCAAGGTCCTTAGTCAGAAAATCTGATTGGAAAATAAACATCCTTGCACTCGATATGGATACCAAAGAGCTATCCTCTTAACATCTCTCAGTAACAGGAGATCAGTATTATGGTTGTCTCTACTGTGTCTTATGATTTTGGCAGTTCTCAGAAGCATGATGTTGGGTCAAAATGTATTTTTTTTGGACACAGTGGATTTGGTCACAACATTTTCCATGTTATTTTTATGACTGATTTTGGGGAAAAAGAGGAGTTGGGGGAAGATAGCAGAACATCAAAATCATTATTCCTGTTTTCTCATCAAGAAAAGGAAAGCAAATCACACACAATTGCATAGTTTTGATTGGGTAGATCCAGCCTGCAAATGCGGATTGTGGACTCTCATTTTTGTCTACTCCTCTAGATACAGCTGCCTGATGTTTCAGATCAGAATCCTCTGCAGGCCTGGGTTTTAACTACACAGAGAGCAGAGCCATAGAATAAAGTCACTACACTCAGGTACAAGGAACAGGTAGAGAAGGCCCAGTGGAATGTCCCTCAAGGCTCTGTACCAGGACAAGTAGCATTTAATATCTTCATCAGCAACCCAGACAGTAGGATTGAGTGCACCCTTAGCAAGTTTGTGGATGACAACAAGCTGAGTGGTGCAGTTGATTCATTAGAGGGAAGGGATGACATCCAGAGGGACCTTGACAGGCTTGAGAAGTGGGCTCATGAATGTTCAACAAGGCCAAGTCCTGCACCTGTGCCAGGGCAATCTCCACTACCAACACAGACTGGGGGATGAAGGGATTGAGAACAGCCTGGTGGAGAAGAACTTGGGGATACAGTGACAGAACAAAGGGAAATGGTTTGATACTGAAATAAGGTAGATTTCAGTTGGCCATAAGGAAGAAATTTTTTATGGTGAGGGTGGTGAGCCACTGGAACAGGTTGCCCCAAGAGGCTGTAGATGCCCCATGCGTGGAAGTGTTCAAACTGATGTTCGATGGGGCTTTGAACAATCTGATCTAGTGAAAGATGTCCGTGCTTATTGCAGGAGAGTTGGACTAGATGCTCTTTAAAGGTCCCTTCCAACCCAAAACATTCTATGATTCTATGATTCTATAGTTCTATGATTCTATTACGATTCTATGACCATTGTCCCAATTTGCTCCCAGGAAAGCATTTTACCATGTATCCCGAACTAATAGCCACTAATGGAAATTGGGAGACCTGCAAAGTGATCATTGAAATCTGTGCTGGGACAGCACTTTTTCAGTGAACAGATCCCTGGTCACTAAGAATAGATACGTTCCTATACCCACCTAGAGGATCATGGTGGGAAGGAACACAAACTGCTGGAGACTCCCAATTAAACTCCCAATTAAACTCCCAATTAACAGAAAGTTTGGGGTTTTTTTGGGGTTTTTTTTGTTCTGTGTAATAGTAATATTAACTCTGTAGAGAGAACCAATGGAGAGGTTTATTACTTTCTTCAGATGCAAAATGGAACCAGGCTACAATGCCAGAATGTTCTTTTGGGTCTTGCACAAAAATTATAGGACTTTCCTGATTTATTTGATATCTGCCTGGGAATCTTAACCGTCACACAATGGTAACGAGCATCAGTTCCCTACCTGCATACATGTACCACAGACTGGCTGGCTTGTCTTTGCTGGATGCCAATGACTCATCAGTTGATGCTTCCACAATGTTTCAGGTCTCCTGTCTTAGTACTAAATAATTGTATTCAGTGATGGGTTCCCAGAAGTTTTTCCCACTTTGGTATTGTTGCTATGTGTTTTCTTGTAAGGAGAATGGCCATAATCCAGTAAATGACTAACTACAAGCCATATTGATAGTAGACCATCATCATCTGGGATGTGTGCTTGGGACATCTAATGGCAGATGCATGATTTGCTCGTTTTTCACAATCTGTTATGCAGATGGAGGTTCTTGTACAGATACCTTTCTGTAGTCATGAGAACATGAGTCTTCTTCTATAAGTCAGATCATGGATACGTGTTCTGGTTTAGCCCCCACCAGCAGCTAAGCACCACACAGCTGCTCACTCACCCCCCCACCAGTAAGAGTGAGAAAAGTCGTGGGTTGAGATAAAGACAGTTTAAAAGATAAACAAAAGCTGGTACTTTGACATCTAAACTTAGATCACCTGTATCTTACTACAACCCTGTAGGTATCTGCAAGGAGATGACAAACTGCAAACCAACTCATAAAGGCCCTGAGTGCACAAATGCCCCTGCTCAGACTCTCCTATGGCCTCCACCCACACCCTCTGCCCTTGGGCCCAGGGTCTACAATTAAGATCACTTAAGCTGAGCCTTGTATTAATCCTGATCAGGAGACCATTGCACGTTTAGGAGTTAGTGATGCATGTAACAGTTCACCTGAGGAGGTCCAGGCCTGTGCTGTGCTGAACATCCAACATGGACGCAGGATAAACTCAGCAGCTCACGGCAGGTGAGAGGCAGCTCCCACTCAGTACCAGCACCACCACCACCTGCATGGCCTTGCCTGTGTCTAAAAGTCAAGCAAGAAGTTCTCATGAGAACATCCTTTAGAAACAGAGTTCCTTTCTTGTGAGGGAATTATATAATCGATCAAATGACCAAGAGGGAGAGCAACCTCCATGGACAGGATCTGCTCAGCACGCCATGGGAAAATCAGTCTCTTTCTGTATGAATGCAGGTTTCCAAGCATCAGAGGGGACATCAGATTTGCTCACTACCCATGATCTTTTTTGTTGTATTCTATTAAAACAGCTCTTTCATTTAGCCCTTTGCTGTTGGTCCTTTCTTACTGAGATCCAGAACGAACCCTTCATCATCTCGCTCACCTCAGTGCCCCTCCAAATGCAGAAGAGATGACACCCATATTCCACAGTCAGAAGGAACGCAATGTACTGTTTAAACTATTAACTGTCATGACATCATTTCAATTGGACATTAAGCAGTGAAACAGATGCCAGTTAAACTCAGTTGAGCCTAAATCTGCATCCAGACTTGAGTATCTCCAGACCTGATTTGACAGGCATGTTCTGCAGCTCTTCAGATAAATCATACAATGGAGAATCACTCCCCCAGCTCCTCCTGACCCCTCCCCAGCCCCACTGATCAGACCAGGGCCCAGATAATGGACTTAGATTTTTCTTACTAGATGTTGGTTATTTGAATCAATACAGAAAAATTCCACTTGTAGCGTTCTGGGGATTTTGACCAAAGTGCAGACAGAGAGAAGAGGAATTTATTACAGAAATCTGGGGGTTATATTTGATTAAAACTGGAATTGCTGGCTGATATCCACACTGCCAGTGTTAAGAAATCTCATTCAGTCTGAATTTCTTTCACCTGGCCTTAGGACTGTCTTTCCTCACTCTTATTTTCAGTCATCAACTGTAGAGTGACCTCTGCATTGTAGTCATCTGTGAACAGCAGAGCGCAAGTGATTCTGTAGGGAAGAATCACCTAATGTGATGTAGGTGTCTTCTGGGTGATAAGGTAGATGACTGGTTGGAAGTGCTGTATCTTTGTTTAATTAAACAGAAGCATAGTATGATTCACCCAAATAAAGACAGAAATTATTATCCATAGTGGGCAATTTTTGAACAATCTGAAGGGCCTATCTGAGATGGCTTGATGCGTTCTCCCATGGAGGGGCCTGTCCCTCACCATTAATTAGAGAGCCAGAGTTAGACACGAGTTATGCACATGTTCTCTCCTCCTGCAGAGCCTTTTACCTGTGCCTAGTTTGTGTAATTTTTTTCCATACCAAATTTTCATCCCTACAGTTAGGTGGGATCAGCCCCAAGAACATAATTGGGTAAAAAATAACAGGTTAAAATAGATACGCAAGTGCTCTAAAGGTCTGTCTTTATGGTGAGTTCCAGGAGCTAACAGGAGAACCAGAGAGAGTGTTTTGTTGTCCCTAAACACTGAGGAAAAAATAATGGACTCCTACAATTGCAAGTAATCATTACCCAGCAGACTGTTTTCCACTGGGAACACAAACACCGTGAAATACTCAAGGTTCGAGATGTGGCTGTTCCAAAAATATTTACCGCAGCCTTCTCCTAATGGCAGGTGAGCTACCTTATTTTACTTCAGTCTCCATTCTCTTCTTCAGTATGTTATTGTCCTTCTGCCACCTACACAGGGATTCTCTTTAAGGGAGGCTCATCTATCTATGAAGGGACTGGATTGCTGGAATAGAAAAAAAATTCCAAGACCTTTTTTATTCTTGAAAAGGACTGCTCCTCCTGAAGAGTGCCTGGTAATTTCTTTAGTACTTTTTTGTTCTAATTATTAAGAGGAAGGGGTTATAATGGTTGGGGGTTTCTGTGTGTGTGTGTGTCTTCTGTGCGCATGCACGTGTGTGCTTTGAGTCTGGCTTTTTTCTTATTCACTGAATGTTATGTCCTCCATCCCGTTCAAAATATATGAATGAAATGAGAGGAGCTATTTTAAAGTCTTCCCTGTTCTCTTTAATGTATGTGTAAAAGAAAAACAAAACCTTCAAAAAACTTCCCTCTCGTGTTTGAATAAATTATGAGAGGAAAATAGCATGTGTACAGTTGTGTAAAAAGTTTCATTTCACAGAACTATGGAGCAGTTGAGATTGGCAGGGACTTGTGGAGATCATCCAGTAAAACCCCCCACTCAAGCAGAGTCAGCTAGAGCACATGGTCATGTCCCATCAGATTTTGAGTATCTTCAATGATGGAGATTCTTCAGCCTTTCTGGGTAACCTGTTCCAGTGTTTGACCAAACTCAACATACAACAACAACCAACCAACCAAACCGAAAAACTCCTCTCTTATTTTTAAATGGAATTTTCTGTATTTCTCTTTGTGCCTATTGCCTCTTGTCTGTTCATACTATGCTGAGCTTGAGCTAACCCTGAGTGGAGAAACAAAAGGTTAGCATGTGCTCTCAGTTGTAGTTTTTTTTGTGGACTTGTACTGCTTTTGTTTTTATATAGTGTGCAGGTGGGATAGACGTGAAGACACACACTGAATACAGTAATCATGTGTGGTACTGTGGAGCGTATACAGGATTATCCGTGTGCAGTTGATGATTCTTTTCTAGAATGAATCACATCCACATAAGGATAGCAAGAGGGACTCACTGCCAAAAAACCCGCTCTATCAATAAATTAACCATTTCTGTGTTTTAAGGACCATCTTCTTTGCTTAGAAGCAAGTGTTAGGATAGCAGAGCTCAGCTGGATAATGGGAGAAAAGTCCATTTCAGAGACTGGGACAGTAGAATCACAGAATCGTCTAGCTTGGAAAAGACCTTGAAGATCATCTAGTCCAACCATTAACCTAACACTGACCGTTCTCAACTCCACCAGGACCCTCAGCGCTATGTCAGTGCTAGAGTACAATCCTCATCCTGAAAGGCAGGAAGAGTAAAATATTCTGCCATCATGAAGAAGACATATCACTGGAAGTGAAGTACACTCATTTGGAAAAGTTGTTCTTACTTATCAAAGGCTATGTGAAGGGAACCACCTTCCCTCCCCCCTCTAAACAATCTTTAGCTCTAGAAATACCTGAACACAACAGTAAAATATCATTTCCTCTTCTGGGATATTGTCCTATTACAAAGTAATCTATATAAATACTTAATTTACTATTTTGCATTTCTCTAAGTTAACTAGAAAACATGTATGCTATGACTTCTGCAGTTAAAAAAAAACACCTGAGGGACATGACCAGCATGAACCACACAGTGGTGACCTATTTCCAATTTTTACCTTTCTCCAGCATTCCAGAAATCCAAGTCTCTCTCTTTTGTCTGGTATTGCTCATGTACGTCAGTACTTTGCTGGGAAACATTCTCACCACTCTGATCACTATGGTAGATGTTGCCCTTCACTCCCCCATGTATTTTTATCTCAAGAACTTGTCCTTCCTGGAGATTGGCTACACTACATCCACAATCCCCAAGATGTTAGTGAACTTCCTCACAAAAAGGAAAGGCATATCCTTTCTGGGCTGTGCCTCTTAGGGATCACAGAATGTTGTCTGCTGGCTGCCATGGCCTTTGATCGTTATGTGGCCATATGCCGTCCCCTGCGCTACATGACCATGATGAGCTGGAACATGTGCTTCCTGCTTACAGCTGTATCTTAGCTTATTGGGGTCTTGGTGGCCTTAGGGCAGACAACTTTCATCTTTACCCTTCCATATTGTGGGCCCAACAGGATCAATCACTTCTTCTGTGACCTGCCGCCTCTGCTGAAGCTGGCTAGTGTGGACACCTACAAGAATGAAATCACCACCTACAAAATAGCAATCCTCTGTGTCACAGTTGTGTCATATGCCTGGATTCTCCACACCATCTTCAAGACTACACCATCTGGGGGCAAGAGGAAAACATTGTCTACCTGCTCATCTCACCTGGTTGTGGTCACTCTGTTTTATGGATCTGCCGTTGTGACCTACCTGAGACTCAAAGCTTTCTATTCAAGCAGCAGTAACAGACTGTTTTCTCTCTCTTACATACTGATGCCTCCAATGATGAACCCCTTGGTTTACAGCTTGAGGAACAGAGAGGTGAAGCAAGCCTTGAAAAGACTGATAGCCAAAAATATAAATATTTGAAAAGTTTATGAATTATATTAAATGAAATCTAGCAGTAGCTTTGATATTGTGTGTGTTACTGGAAGGCCAATATGACTTCTTATCACTTACCCAAAAATTCGTATCTATCTTTCAGGTCTGAGTCAATCCTCCAAATAATTCCATCCTTTTTTTTCTTTTTCTTTTTTTTTTTTTTTTAGAGGTATTTCTCAGAATGTTTGTCATGTAATTTTAAGGTAGGTTTGGCATACAGATCAAGTGAATTGCAGCTACCATATCTTTTATGGCCTGTCCACCCATACAGAAATAGCTCTGTACTTTGCAGGTGTTTACCTGTGGTAAGATGAAACTCACATTATTCTCTGAATATTGTGAAAACATTTCTGTGGAGTTTATATAAAAATAATTACACAGTGATGCATGCTAGAAATTATCAGAGAAGAGGACAAAGGACATAATGAGAAGTACTCCACAAATATCTAAGACATTAATCTTCTGGTGAGTTCTGATGTAGAGTGCCGCGATTGAGAGACGGGAGGCAGGCTTGATGCAAGCAAAGTTCTCCACTTTATTACATGTAACACTCATTTTCATAGAAAATCAGAAGATGCGTGTGTTAAATTGATTGGTTGCTATGCTTCAGAATTCTTATCAGCGCGCGCTAATTGGTAGCTACTTAACATTTAGCAATTGGACTAATAGCAACTAAGCCGCTCCTATAAAAAACTCTAAATTCCTTGCTGTCTGCACCGTCTTTGGCCGTTTATCAAGCATGACTCACAGGTTAGCAATTCTTCACCATATCAGCACTTTTCCCAGTGCTTTTCTCTTTCCTTTATCAGGCCTCCCAAAGTTTGTAGCCTACAAGTTCCAGTACATCCCCCTCTAACAACGGAGCAGTACAGGCCGTTCTGTCTGAGTCCTTCAAGTCGTATCCGGCAGTAGAGCTTTTAAATATTATGAAAATGAAAGATAAATTCTCTTTAATTCTGTTTGCCTCTGCTTTGTCTCTCTGTCACTGTATATACATTTATTTTTCTCTTCCTTTATCCATCCCTGTGCATATAAAGCCCTGAAATTGTAGCTGACCAGGAGGTCCTTCTGAGATCTCTTCCAATTGGAATTATTCTGATTTTATATGCATATATTGCCTCTTCACCTTTCCATCTATCCTTTCATATTGATGCAAGGGGTTGTGTGTGGGTGTGTGTGCATTACACCTATCTTTGTTCTTTGTTCTCCATTTCTGAGCTTATGCATCCATTCTGTCTGTATAACTATTCATCTACTCCTGTGTATGCTGCAGCACCTCTCTTTCTTCTTCCCTCTTCTGTATATAGTTCATTACCATATGATTCTCCACTCAGTTGATTGACTCAATTTCTATATGTCAGTCTTTCTGTCAGTCTTCCTTGCCTTGCCTGTCCAAAGACTCATGGTGGGATTCATCTGTCCAGTCCAGCCTCCATCTGTCAGAAACATTCATATCCTGATTGTTTTCTGTGTCATATTGAAATATGCCAGACTTAAAAAGGGGGGGGGGCGGGGGGAAGTTATCTATGTGTAGACAACTGAATAAAACACCATATGCCTTATTTTCAGGTGTCTAAAGTGGATGCGGATGAATCCCAGTTAAAATATTGAACATTTTTCAAAAATCAGACTTTTTTTAATACATATCAAGTTAATTGTCTCAAAGAATGAAGTAACAGGGGGGACCTTTCATTTCTTTTGGACTTCTCTTCCTTTTTAGTACTATGAGTATTGGTGACCATGCTCATAGCAGCCTATGAGAGGGAAAAACTACTTTTCCCTGGAATGGATTAAAAAAAAAAAAACAAACTGAAAAAAGAAGAAAAAAGCTTTGACTTCCTTGCACATTTTAAAGAAATATTTTTTTTTCAGTACATTTTTGGGTCATCTGGGTTATGAATTCTAATATGTAAGGCAGAAAATAAGTAGCAATACAGTAAACAATGTTCTGGTTTTTTATTGTCTTGTGTTGTTTAGATGAGTCTTTTGTCTGATGTTCAAAGAGGAAACCATAGTGACACACCTGTATTCATCCTCCTGGGTTTTCCTGGCCATCAGTATCTGAAAATGTCTTTGTTCGTGCTTTCTTTCATCATGTACATCTTGGCACTCTTGGGAAACTTTTCCATCGTGGTCTTAGTGAGAAGCCATCCACAACTTCATACCCCCATGTACTTTTTCCTCTGCAATCTGTCCTTCCTGGAGATCTGGTACACCACAGCTTGTGTCCCCAAAGCTCTAGCAGTCCTCTCGGGTGGAGACCCAACCATTTCCTTTGAAAATTACCTTCTACAGATGTACTTTGTTTTCTCTTTGGGCTGCACAGAGTATTTTCTCCTGGCTGCCATGGCATATGACCGTTGTCTGGCAATCTGTTTCCCCTTACATTATAACTCCATCATGAATTGCACCCTTTTAATCCAACTTGTCTTCGGATCATGGTTTTGTGGTTTCTTGTCCATAACCATACCTACATATATGATTAGCACATTGTCTTTCTGTGGCTCTAATGTTATTAATCATTTTTTCTGTGACATAGCCCCATGGATAGTTCTCTCTTGCACAGATACCAGCCTGGTTGAGTTAGCGGCCTTCATAACCTCATTCATTGTCATCCTTGGCTCATGCACTATAACCCTGGTGTCCTATATTTACATCATCTCTACCATACTGAGAATCCCATCAGCTATAGACCAACAAAGGGCCTTTTCCACTTGCTCTTCCCATCTCATTGTTGTGATTATTTGGTATGGTTCTACCATTTTTCTCCATGTCAAACCTTCCATAAAGGACTCACTAGATTTGACTAAAACTGTCCATGTACTTAACACTATTGTCACACCTTTGCTGAATCCTTTCATTTATTCTCTGAGGAACAAAGAGGTGAAAAAAGCTTTGAAAAGAACAGTGCAGTTTAAGGCCTGGGCTTGAGCTGGGATTGTCACTCAAAAGATGATATTATGTTTCAGGGATTTTTTTGTTACTTTAAATACTGAGTTTATCTTGGAGATATGAGTGAGGTTGGAGCACATTTTACAGAAAATTTTGTGGACAAAGTGTGGACCTGGGAGTCATGGATTTCATCTCCAGCTGTATCATAGACGTTCTTGCCTTGCACTTCCACTTCCTGCATTTGTAAAATCTGGACATCACACAAACCACTGTGGACTGGTTCTCTGATAATTAGGTGTAAAAATATATAGCTAATCCCTTGGAATTATTATTTGTTTCAGCCAATTTCAGAAATCTGTATGAGGAATTTCATCACCTGGGTCTCCTTTAATAGTCATGAGCAAGTGACAGGCACCTCCAAAAACCTATTTGAGACTTAAGAGTTCATTCACCTTAGAGGTGGACCCTTGGACAGCACCCACATAACCAAGATACTAATTTTGATGTGTCTACTTTGATGTTTCTACAAAGACTACATCCGGGCCTTCATATCCACTTTTATTCCAGATATGGGGATTCATTCTACCTGGACATAGAATATATTGTTTTCATTTAACATTTCCTTGGGCTTCTGAGGATATACCCATACTATGTAATTAAATAGTGCCAGGGAATAGCCCTGGGCACAGGAATATGATTTTCTATGTTGCAGAATTGTTAGAAAGATCCCTGTTATAGCATTGGGTTATGCGACCTACTATTATTGCAAACATCCTTTGTTATTAGAGGAGTTTTTATCAGGCATAAACCATTTCTATAGATGGCTTGTATGTGTTTTCTGACTTGCTTCCTCTGTCTTTATCTCTTTCTTCTCCTCTCTCAGTTCTTTTCATTTGGTTGGTTGGGTTTCTTCCCTATGTCTGTTCTGATATCTGCAATGAGAGCCTGTTACCTCCAAAATTGTTTTTTTAAAGGAACCATTAAAAAACCCTGCCTTGTTCTGTGTTCATTAAAAGGATCTCTGCTTCATGACATATGACATAGTAAAACACACTTGTTTAAAGAAGCAAGTATTAAAGACAAAAAATTGCCTGCCATAAAATGAAATGTTCAACTGTCCATTTAATATCTGCAGTTCTATGGAGAATTATGGAAAACTCATTTTGACTCCCTGTGGTTCTACAACCACTCAAAGAACTGGTGATGACTCACCAAGACCGGAAAATCTGTGGGAGAGCTGACAAACTGCCCAATGGATTAAGGATAACAGCAGAAGCACATGACTTCTGGTATAAATTGATCTCATCATGAGTTACTACAATGGGAAATAGGCAGGAAATACAGACTTAAGCAGTTATCCCAGTGAAGGTAATTATTCAGAAATTCAGTAAGTCATGGGAACAGGACGAACAGGTCTTGTGTCAAATATATGTCACAAGTCAGGTAAAGGAAGTGAAACAGCTTTTAGGTGGTCCTCTCTGTCATACAATTCCTGGTAGACAAAATGTTAGGGAGAGGCAGAAGGAAAGATGGGAGAAGCAACAGTGAGCAGCCATTAACTGCTAGGCCTCAGTGACAAACAACATCATTCCTAGTCTACCCATGACCTACTTCATCCAGTAGCAGAGCCACAGAGCCATGTGCACATGTTCACATATTGGTGCAGGCCTGGCTTTCTGTCCCCATCCCACACCACAATCTTCCTTCCTTCCTTCCTTCCTTCCTTCCTTCCTTCCTTCCTTCCTTCCTTCCTTCCTTCCTTCCTTCCTTCCTTCCTTCCTTCCTTCCTTCCTCCCTTCCTTCCTCCCTTCCTCCCTTCCTCCCTTCCTCCCTTCCTCCCTTCCTCCCTTCCTCCCTTCCTCCCTTCCTTCCTTCCTTCCTTCCTTCCTTCCTTCCTTCCTTCCTTCCTTCCTTCCTTCCTTCCTTCCTTCCTTCCTTCCTTCCTTCCTTCCTTCCTTCCTTCCTTCCTTCCTTCCTTCCTTCCTTCCTTCCTTCCTTCCTTCCTTCCACCGGCTGAGACTTTCTTAATTTTATATGGCTTACCTAGGTGGCATTATTCCTGTACCCATACCCTGAACTCTGAATGAATCCCAGGGGTTCCTGCACAGAGCACATCCATGGGAGGAGTGATCAGACCTAAAGAGTTGTTTCCTAAGGTTATATGCAATTCCGAAAAAGAGTATGAACTCAAATAGTAGCATGAAAATATAAAACACTGCTGTCAGTGCCAAAGTCCTTGCTTACTTTTTTTCCTGTTACAGTAATATACTTTTATGTTGTGGAAATGCCTAAAGATCAAAGTACTTCCCTTTGATCAGCCCTTCACTCTGGTCAGCCCTCTGCAAGCAGAAAAGAGAAATAAAGTTTCTTTCCCAAGCAGCTGAGTAGAAAACCAAAGGCAGGGGATGTTGATGTATGGAACAACACAAGGAGATCAAAACCACCCCCAGGCCATCCTGAGAACCCCTAAGCTCTATTCTACTGAAGCAGACATGGAGACAGAAACAATTTATTGGAAGAACTTGATAATAATGAAGGGTTGTTTGTGTGGACTTTGGGACATGAACATGACTGTGACTGAAATGAAGACGGGGACTGCTACAGCATAGGTCAGGTAGGGACTGAATGCCCAGGCCTGTGCTTAAATGAGACCCCTGCATCCATGTGCAAAGGGTGTGAGTGGAGGCCCCAGGTGAGACTGGTGATGGACATAAGGGCCTACTAGCGTGATTAGGGTCCTGACAGTTTGTTAACTTACACATTAAAATGACCTTTGCATTGGAAGATAGTTTAGTGAGGCATGAACTTCCAGCTTTCACCATGCAAAACATCTACTTGCAGAAATCAGAGAGGAATCAGTCACTCACCTCCACGTACCTGTCTGTAAATGGCATTATGACAGGAACTTTCTGTGTGATGATGTGTCATCTGTTTTGAAGGTTAAGCATCTCTGTCTGAGGTATAAACAGTATTTATTTTAATTTCCTATAGAAGTCTAAAGAGTTTATTAACACATCAGTGTTGTCTGGCTTGGATTTCATCACAACTCAGTTCAAATGGATCAAATGTGGCTACTTGCTACTGATTAAGTCAAAGAGATGCTATATGTAGCCAGGGCAGAGAAGCAGGCATCGTCATAGTCTTTATACACTCAGGTGAGGTGAATTCCACCTAATTAATCCCCACACATCATCTTTATTCCCACCCCCCTTCCCCCCAGGGTACTGGGAACTCTGCTAGGAAGTCATTCACATGAACTCACTGCTTTGTGGCTCTGGATATCAAAATATCACCAGAGCCTACAAAACACCTTGCTACCAGATCTTTCAAGGCCTGTTTGACTTGTTCATTTTGGAGAGTGTAGATGTAAGGGTTACATAGCTGAGTAATCACACAGTAGAGGAAAGACACAACTTTGTCAAAATCCCTTCCACCCCGCTGGCTTGGTCGGATGTACCTGAAGATGGAGCTGCTGTACAGAATAGTGACCACAATGAGATGAGCAGAGCATGTGGAAAAGGCTTTTTTCCTGCTTGCTGAAGACTGGATGTGTGTGACAGTATGGATGATGTAGGCGTAGGAAAAAGCAGTTACTGATAAGGTGCCAGGTAATACTAGAACACTTGTCACTAGCATTAGTTTCTCAATGAGGCCTGTGTCCGTGCAGGACAGCTGGAGCAATGGCGCTATATCGCAGTAGAAGTGGTTGATGATGTTGGACCCACAGAATGGCAAATGGAATATAATTGTGAGTGGGGAGAACATCAAGAAAAAACTTGCCACCCAGCAGCCCAGCACCAGCTGGAGACAAAATCTATTGTTCATGAAGGTAGCATAATGCAAAGGACGGCAGATGGCCACGTAGCGGTCAAAGGACATAAGAGCTATATGGAGGAAAGTGCAGATACCCAGGATGAAGAAGAGGGATAACTGTAGGAAACATCCAGAGTGGGAAATTGTTTTTACTCCTGTGAGGAGGCTGTAGAGTGTTCTTGGCATGAAGGTAGAAGTGAAGCAGATTTCCACGAGGGAGAAATTCCTGAGAAAGAAATACATGGGGATGTGAAGGTGTTGGTCCACCAGTGTGATGGTGATGACAACGATGTTTCCAAGGAGGATCAGGAGGAAGGCAACAAAGAGAGTGGCAAATAGGATGGTCTCCAAAAAGTGATTGCTAGTGAGTCCTAAGAGAACGAACTCCACTGTTGTCTGATTCATATCTGAAAGCTGTAAAATAGTTAAAAAGAAGATGTTAAAGATGTTCCAAGAAGAAGAAATGAAATCCTAATCAGGTGGTGCATGTGGTGGTCCTAACTGGAAGACTATTGTAAGCCAAATAGTGAGTGATCTTCATAACGGTTGACCTGAGTAGGTACCTGGCTGTGCTGCACATATCACTTGGCCACAGGACAAACTTAGCTGGCAAATCATAAGTAAGCAGCCTTTAGGCAGCTCCCACTTGGGACCAGTGATGACACCACCAGCATGTTCTTGTCCTCATCTTAAAGTGAAGCAGCATGTTCTCATGTGGACATCCTTTTGCTGGACAGTAGAAATCATGAATAGCATTTTATAATTCTTAAGAAAATCTGGTAAGACCTTTAAATACCATAATGTGTGGGAATTACTCCACAGACAGGATCAGTGCAATGGTCTGTGCCTTGGCTAGTAATCCATCCAATATTTCACAACTGTGCGTTCCCAGCATCTTAAGAGTCATAAGATTATCTATACTATTCTCTTTCCCTTTTCATATTAGCTTCAAAAAATGGTATTTTAATTCATACCTTACAGAATCTGAGTACCTTTCTTACTAGTATCCATTACAAACCCCAGAGCCCATGCATTATAGTACCTTTGAGGACAGATTCCAAATGAGACAGCATACCCTTTTCCATAGAAATCTTGAATGTGATTCATGTCACCTGTCTGTAGATTGATACTTGCCTAAGTACCTGTATATTCCTCAGTATCTGCTGCGTTGTCAAAGGCAGAGATTCAATACCTCCAGAGAGATTTTCTGTAGATCTTAAGCTGAGTGTCTGAAGTACTGGCATGTGTTCACTCTTGAAGATACTGACCCTAGATGATAAGAAGAGATTTAAATCCTCCCTTGTCTTATTTGTGGTACCACAGGTCAGGATCTGCAAGCATTCTTTAACATTTCTGACTAATTTCTATTTTCCAGGCTGACTTCCTGATTTAGCAGACAAATACCAGTTTTAGTGCTCTACTTTTTAATCACATTTCCCCATATTTATGGTAACATAAAAACAATAGCTCCCCAAATTCCTGTGGGTTACCAGTCTGTATCAGTTTCCAGGTGGCAGTGCGGTGGCAAGGTCTCTTCATCACATTTTAGAAATACAATGAAAAACAGAATAACTCTTGTGCACAAATGGCATTCCCTGAAAAAATATTAATAAATTATTTTATTTAATTTTTTTTTGTTCATTAATTCCCCTTAATAAATACTCCTAGGGAAAAAAATAAAAGGGAAAAAAAAAGCAAAAAAAAGCAACAATGATCTGTTGAGGAGATAGCAAGGATTTCATAAGCAGCCTGCAAATCATTTCAGTTTAATGTGATCTCAAGCCTTCAAACTCCCATTAGCATGCTCATAGCCACTGTTTCACAATCACTATGCGTGCCTTCTGAACTGTTTTAGGGCTTTATTTTAGCATGAGATGAACCCTGCACTGGAAGTTCACTCCATTAACTGGAAAGGTCACCTGCCCATTGATGATGTCTCTCTTGTCTTCAGTCATCCCAGAGGAACACCAATAACTGAAGCACAGCCACCTGTCCTACAGATTATATTGTGTCTCACATTTACCTCTTTCTGACATGGAGTACATCAGTTGAGCCTTCTTTCTCTAGATCCACATTTTATTCTTCCCAGTAGTCCTACATTTCTCTTCTGTCTTCCAGCTTAGGGAATAATTAGGCACTGAAATTTCCTGATGACACTGCTTGTGACACATCACTTTTGTGGGCAGGTTTTGGGGACAGCTGGTTTGCAGAATCATGGAATGAGTCACAGAACACTTGAGGTTGGAAGGGACCACTAGAGGTCATCTGATCCAACCCCTCTAATCAAGCAGGTCACCTAGAGCATGTTGCGTAGGACCATGTCCACTTGGGTTTTGAATGTCTCCAAGGAGAGCCACTCTACAGTCCCTGTTGGAAACCTGTTCCAGTGATCAAGTCACCCTCAGAATAAAAACGGTTCTTATGTTCAGACATATTTTCTTGTGTTTCTGCTTGTGCTCATTACCTTTGGTCATGTCACTAGGCACCACTGAGAAATGCCTGGCTCTGTCCCCTTTGCACCCTCCCTTCAGATATTTATGTACATTGATGAGATCACCTCTGAGCCTAGATGTCACAATAATATAGCATAGCTCTACTCCAAGCAGCAGGAGATGCAAACCTATCTGCAACATTGCCCTGATGGGAAGTTACTGCCTTTGATTCAGTTGAAAAAGAAAAGGAATTTCTTACAAGGAAAAGACATATGCAGAACAAACCAGGACTTTTCTATTTTCCCCTGCAAACTGGTAATTTATTCTCAAAACAGAAATTCAGAGAACTGTAGAGACCAGAACTTTCTGCACATTTCCATTGCCTTTGGTGAATGCTCTGCAAGGATTCTGTACTTTGTTTCCCATCACAGTGTCGGTGATGGGAAACAGCTCCTCAGTGTCAGTGAAGAATTGCATTCTAAATCCTTATAAACATACTCCTCTTTTCTGCTTGCAAAGTGCAGTTTTTTCCACAGGTCCAAAAAGGAAACCCACTTTTGGTGTGAAAACCTGTTTTGTAACAATCCACAGATAGTACTGTATAGAGATTTCTTTGTTTTCATTTTCTGTGAGAACAGAGTATTTTTGCAGAAGTATTGGGGGAGAGAAGAGAAGGCAATCTGCTTTCAATTCAAACCCGAACTTTCTCTTTTGTCTGAGAAATCTCCCTACATAAGACTTAGATCGAGCTCTGGTAAAAATCTGACAGACAGAAATGCTGTAAGGCAGCTATCAACGGTGCAGCATAGACTGTCTTCCTTCAGACCTGCCCCAACACGTGGGTAGCGCCTCTGAAGCTTTCAGCGTTAAGTAAGATAGATTACAAGTGGTAAGCAAGCATTTTCAGGTGATTTTCTCTTTCCTAGTGATACTCTTTCCTCTGTATATACACTGTCATGGGCAGTGTGTGGAATTAGTTGTCTTTTCAGTATTTCTGTCAGAAAGAGTAAATACCTCCAGCAACCTGCTGTTTCTGTGATCCAACTTCAGAGAAGCTCCTAGATGTCATGGTCAAGTTACAAGATAATGCAGCATAGCCCTACTCAGAGGAGCAGGGGATGCAAACCCACCTCCAACAGAAGACTCCAGCAACCTTCCCTCATAGGATTCCAGGTGCCTGTGTTAAGCTAAGTGCTGGGATTCAAGAAGAAAACAAAATCTCAAACCACTCTGAGCTTCTGGTCATTGAAAAAAGAATAACAATAATTAGCAGATTTGAGATTCTGTCACCATGGAGCTAATTAAAAAGTTCTTGCAGTTCTTGGAGTGCTCACTTTGTTCGTGTGGATCAGGACTACGTGCAGATGCAAGAACCTTGTGGTAAATGGAGCAGAACTAAGGTGGGCATTTTCTGTGCAGTAGCTGAGACTGTATATATTGTAAGCACAGCACAGCCCCACGACTTGAGGCAGGTAATATTCAGTCAGGTCTTAACTAGTTAGTTCGCTCTGTGGTCAATGGAGAGAAGCGGACAACACTTGTGGGCAGTTCACTTGAGACAAACCTACATTTGTGAGGTGCCTGTCCCACTTCAGGAGTGCCTCAAGGGTTGCTGCTCTCTAGGGTATCCCAGATGACTGCACTGGGCTGGCAGACACGGCACAGGGACACCCAGAGACACACAACCAGCTGGGGCCACAGTTGGTGGCCAGGTCTGTGCCCCAGAACACAAGTAAGGCAGTAGCTGCCTAGGCTGAGGATGCTGAATTGTATTCTTAAGCTCATCCCTTGGCACTGCACTACAGACAGAGGAGATCTCATCACGGGAGTAGCAGGCAGGAGTCCTCTCTTCCTGAAGCAATGGTCTAACGGAGGGTCAGAGGTGGAAGATCCCCAGAGGCCTTATTTCTCCAGCCTGATTTAAAGGCATTGTGCTGGCAAGCTCAGATGTAGACAAATGTTTTGTAGATATATGAAAACAGAGGAGAGGAATTCCTCCCAGGTGACTGGCTTAGGCAAAACATGTTCCTGCAGATAAACAAGTGAGTGAAATTCAGCGCTGGGGTTCAGAACCAGCAACATTCTTACAGGTCTGGGTGTGCAAGGGCCATAGCTGACCTGGTGTCACGGTCTACTTGGTGGACTTGTGATGGTTTGTTTGCTATGGTCTTGAAAGTGCAAAATTAAGGTGACCAACACCAAAGGGGATAGCATCAATCAAACACTGAAACTTTATTGTGTTGCCCGTGAAGCGGCATGCAATAGTTAGAGAAGGGTGAAAGAAAGGGGAAAAGTAAAGTTAAGTTTAGAGAAAGAGAAGGAGAGGTTATAGCTACCACCGCTGATCTCAAGACGTCTTAACAGTCCTGGGTCCAGCTAATGCTCCATTTCAATCGTCGTGATCCTTGGTGGGGAAGCTTCGGATTTTTGTTTTTCAGAACTCATCTTTTATGCTTAGTGACACACCTTGCTCCTCCTCTGCCTCAGGGATCTCCGCCCTTCTTGAGTGAGGCTACCGCGCCTGCACGAGGAGGAGCATCCGAGGCGTGGTCAGTCTTGGAGGCAGGTAGCCTTCAACCAGGAAGTGTGTTTTGGTATTATAATGAAGCAAAGTTCGTCTAAAGTTCATGATTTCTTCATCGATGTTATGGCAACAGTTGCCATCCATCTTTTCTGACAGTAGCTATGTGGTTATCTCTAATGGCTCTGGTGAGGCTCAGGTACCAAACAATAGCACAGCACTCTGTACCACACAGCTCAGGTACCGAAGAACAGCACTGCACTGACACCCTTAAGGGAGAAGTCATTGTCCTTCCACATACCCATACAGGGGGGACCAACACAAAAAGAGAATAATATGAGGAAGCCATAAACAATAACATGCAGGGACACAAACATGACTGACAAATGATAAGGGAGGCAGTGATTTGAACCAAACCTGGTCAGTTACACTAATTGATGAGGTCATGTGTTATTCAAGTCCTGTATGTAGGTGCTGTAAATGGCAAACTTGTTTGAGGGTAGCACTTTTTCTGCCAATGTCCTTTTATGTCTGTGCATGTGTGTGTATGGGACATGTGCTCAGCTTTGCTACCAGTTGAACCTGCAGATGAAAAAGTAGCAGCTGCATCCTTCATCCTGGGCAGACATCTCTGGAATGGGGGCACTGGGCTGGGATCCAGCAGCCAGGCAGGAGGGTTCTGGGTGGAGGATGCTGGAGATGGAAGCCACTTCTGACATACTTTAACAGTTTCATAATCAGCATGATTTAGTTGAGGTGTCAGTATTCCTGAGAGTACATGTATATAATCCTCATGTTATGGGGGAGTGATCCTTTGTTAATAAGCACACAGTGATTAAGTTGTAACCAGACTTCTAAAGACTTCTGTAACCAGACTTCTTACTATGTGGACATCAAATTGGGGCTTGTGCTAGTAAATCCTTGTCTAAATTGGATCAATAGGATTGCAAAGATCTTAACAGAATGATAGAAGGATAATAAGGGGTGTAAATGGCTCTAACAGCAGGACTAGTGATCGGGCTTTGTAGTTTGGAGGGTGAAAAGAGATGCTTATCAAAGTATGCACAAGACCTTCAATAAGTAACAGATCATTAGATCACAGACCCCAGTCAGTCCCCAGCAGAGAGACAGCCCTCAAGAACACCATCAGAGACTCAACATTTACCTCAGACCCAGACAAAGGGTTGGATCATGAGCCCTTACTCCTACCAGAGGCATTTATGTTAAGGATGCTGCTTTTCCTCTCCTCCTGATATGCAAGATGCACAAATGCAATCACAGCCTAACAGACATTTTTTACATGTATTGTTATTAGTACTGGGAAAAATGACCAGCGGATATTTGGATTGCCAGCAGAACACTTAAGCACTCTGGGAGGATTAATCATGTTTTTTGTTCCTCCCTGTTGCTCCCACTAATGATTTAGTTTCGGTTGGGTCGCAGACTGGTCTGTTCTATTATCAGCAATTTTCCCAACCACGAGAACACGTCAGTAAAACAAAGAGTGTGCAAGACAACAGAACAGCGGGCAATACTGCATCTCCTTCCCACCTCAAGGGCCTTTAACAGCCCTTCGTTATCTGTACGCAAATGACATGTGTCCTTCCAGTACTTGGTTCTCCTGAAAGTACAACAGGCTGGACAGGGAGTTGGCGTTTGACTTGGTGAATTGGTGAGAACTGGTGAGACCCATCACCAATTCTGTCTCCAGCTTTGTCTTCCTGTGAGCCAGCTCAGAGGGACATTCTTGTTACCTTGGGTATCAGTTTTCTTCAGTGCATCTCAGAACACCTCGGTCTCCTGGAAGGTGACCCGTGTCCCATTTCTCTGGGCCCTTAGGGCATTCAGTTTTTCAGCAGGAATATGATCTGAAATCTCGTGTGTCCCGTCTGAAGTGGAAGCAAAGAGGCCCACGCATTAATTATCCCGTGGTACTGGGAATCAGCTGCAGTGGACTGCATGCATCGTGGTGCATAATTTAAAAAGATTCTGCCCTGAAAGTCTTAAAAGGAGGATCACAGTGAGCACCAATGGTCTTATCGGCACATTCTATTTGCACCTGAATAACCTGAGGCCAGAAGAAAGTGTCACGCATCACTTCACCAGACACTTGAGAAACCTGCTGTTCACTGCTTCCATAAACCTTCTGGCAGTGAATCAGACCTTGCTCACACGGAAAAGCCAGAGCTCCCGAGATATCTCCCTGCAGCCAGAGCTCCCTGCAGGTTCTGACTCGGACAGTCACACAAGCAGGTACCTGTCCTTAGCTGAATAGGCTGCTTTTCAAAGAAAGGTGTCAGACACCCAGAAGACACAAATTTGCAAATAGATGTGGTTGTTTTGCAAATGCATAAGCAAACAAGAACAGTAAAGATTAATGCCTGTAAAAACAAAACAAAACAAAACAAAAAACCTCAAACCAAACAACAGAACCAAGCAAATCAAAAAACAGATGAGATGAAGAAGTTTTAGCAACTAAACTGAGAACTTCTACTTGGGGGAGGGTGAAACCTTCACCAAATATCCTTTTCTTTTTCTAACTCCTTGTTCTCAGGTCTAGCTCATTTTTCATGGCTACCCCCACCACAGCCAGCGCAATCCCAAAACCTGCAACTCAGAGCACACATCTGGAGCAGCCTCTACAAACAGCACTGCCAGGTTGCTGAAACTGCTGGTTTTCAAGATGCACATCCCTGATTACCCCCAGTAGCTTTCTGGATGGTCTTTCCTGGTATTGTATGCAGGAAGATTATAGTTTGTGTATACAGTTCCCACATGCAAGAACGTTCTCTTTACCTCAAAGGAATAAGGCAAAGACATTTTCTTCCGCTACCTTTTAGTGAAGACTCATGTTTCTGAAAAGAATTCTTCCCTCTCCCCCAGGCCTTTCTAAAAGTGTTCTGAAAGCCAGACACCTCCAGAGATATGCCTGGTACATAACATATTCCCTCCACATCATCCCTACAGTTTTGAGGAGAAATAGGAGTGTTTTGTAGCCATTGGTGCACAGCCAGTGTGCACTCTCAGTGCAGGCCACAGCTTTCCTGACAGCTTTTCCCAGGGCTTGCCTGACCTCTCTGCTCCTCAGGCTACAGGGGGTTGACCAGGGCTGTGAGGATGGTGTGGAAATGTTGTTCAGGTTTCTCAGCGGTGGTGTCCCCGGCAGCAAATAGGCAGTAAGAACTGTCCCTTAGAAAATGCTGACCACAGTGGTGTGTGCGTGGCTTTCACTCCTCACACATGGTGAAGAAGGTCTCCTGCCTCCCCACGCTCGATGGCTTCCTCAGGGTGGCATCTGTTATGCAGACATGAGCTGCCAGAGTGAACAAAACCAGCAAGACTACAGCTCAGATAGACATGACAGCGGCCTGTCACTGCAGGAGAGGTCCAGCAAAGACATCACATCACAGAAGTGGTCAGCTGGGCCACAACACTTCAATTGGCTTGAGAAGTCTGTGATGATTGTGAAACTAGTCAGTGCCCCAAGCCAAGAGCCAGCTGCCAGCTGGAAAAACACCTTCCAGTTCATCATCCTGTACAGAGCACGGGGTGACATATGGCCAGGGAGTGATTGTAGGACATGGTGGCCAGCGGGTAACACTCGGAGACTGCACGAGATCCAAAGAAATGGAGCTGAGCCGTGCAGTCCTGAGCAGAGGTGGTCCTTCCCCTGTCAGGAAGTTGGCCAGCAGCCCGGGCAGGTTGATGGAAGTACAGCACATCTCTGAGCTGCTCAAATTCACCAGAAAGAAATACATCGGGCTGTGGAAATGCTGGTGTCACCACCAACACAGTGATGCCGTTCCCAAGCACAACCTCTGCACAGACAACGAGAGAGAGGAGGAAGAGGCACCTGGAATCAGGCGCTTTCCCGAACCCCAGCAGCAGAAACTCTCCTGGTGACGTCTGTTTTTCCCATTCCCCTTTCTCCATGCAGTATTCTTGATCTTTCTTTTCCCCTCTTGTCAGAAAGGGCACCTCTGAGAGAGGGAATATTTGTGAAAGGAAGCATTACCAGAGGGAAAGCAGTGTTTTGTACAAATCAGGCTGTACTGGTTACCCGGAACAAGAGGTCTTGTTCAGAGTTGCTTAAATATTATGTGCTTGCTACCCATGGGAAAGAATGTATTGTTTACCGGGAATCATCGGCCGCAAAACTGCTTCTCATGGCACATTGCAGGCCCCACAAATGCTTCTCATCGCACCCAAGGACACATAGTATGTATTACTGTCCATACAAATGTTTCTCCTCAAATACAAGGACAAATTGGATACATCAGATAGGTCAGTCTGTTCTTCAGTCAACAATAATTAGTAAGGAACTTCTAATCAGGAGCTACCGTCCTTGAAGAGGAGAAACATCCTGGAACATGGAAGCTTGTTAAAATTGTTTTATGTAAACCAGTTTAAGAACCTGCCCCAATACAGACCCTCACCCTTTGAGCTTGTGCAGAAAATTAAAACCCCACTGTAACTTTGAATCAGAGCGAGCACGTAACTAACCAATGAGGGATAGAAGTGATAAGTAATTAACCAATAATCATTATAGTAAATATGTAATCATGTAGTTTGGAGTGTATAAATACTTCGAAGTTCTTTTGTGGGTGCTTGATTTGTGGACTCTTTCCACCTAGCACCCTGCACAGAATAAAGCAATATCTCCTCCCTAAACTAATCTTGGTTTCAAGAGTCGTTATTTCAGGTATCATATTCACGTTTAGGGGCTCCACACAGTGCAAGAAGAAGAGTGGGTTGCTGGAGAGGGCTCGTCCTAGGAGCGCACCTTTCCACCAAGCAGATGAGTCGCCCCATGAAGGTCCTTGTTACTGCCTGTGGAATAAAAAGGGAATGGGCATTTGCTCAGACTTCAGCAGCGCAGTTGCTGTGCCTGAAGTTATTCCCAGGACGCTCTTCACAGGTGTAAAAGGTTTCTCCTTCTACTGTCAGCAGGAGAAAGACACCTCAGTGTGAGAGAGATTTATATCTCAGATCCATGGTAAGAGAAAGAGGGAGCAGCACAAGTACGCTCAGCTTTGTGTATGGCGAGGCAGAAGCTCCCAGCCCTTGCTGAATTGCTGCGTGGGTGTATCCAGCTCATTATTGCGTCGCGGGATGGACACTGCAATAACGGCACTGACAGAACAACGGCAGAACAAGGGCAAAGCGGCCGAGTGCCTCTGGGTCAGTCTCGGAGCCGACTCTTCAGGAGACAGAGCTGACCCAACAGGGACAAACAGCAACCACCTGCCTGGAGACACTGAGGGAGTGCAGAGAGCCAGCGGGCAATGAAATCGGAGGGGATGGAAGGCCAGCTCGAGTTAGTGGTTCACGTACCCGTTAACCCGAGGAGGCTCAGGCCCGAGCAGGGCTGGGCCGTCCTTGCTTGAAAGTGCGGCGGGAAGTTCTCGTGTGAACACGTGAACATCCTTTCTGTCTGACAGCAGAAATGATGAATACAGTTGTTTTCCTGTAGGAAAATCCTCCAGGAGCTCGAGTGACCCTTCCATGCATGGGATCTGTGCTGGGGGCTGCACCCTGCCTGGAGACCCCACTGGTGCTTTACAGCTTGGTGTTTCCAACATCCGAAGGGAAATGACATTTTCTGTATCATCCCCTCTTTCTTTACAGAGTTAGTTTGGCAGTTTACAGGGTCTGAGGACTTTTCTTACTGGGATTGGAGCAAAGCAGCACCTCCCAATGCACAACAGGAGGCAAAGGTCTTCTCCAGGCCACCTCAACATGCCGGGTGGGATGATCTTGAAACCCCCGTGGCCCGAGTGTGGACGCTAAGGGCCAGTACGCAGGTCTTGTGGACCTCAGCAGGTTGGCAGCTCTCAGGGATCTGAGAGTGCTTGTCCTAAGGCATCTGCAGGTGCCTGCGTAACTGGAGCCCTGTACCGCTAGTAGTGACCGTGACTCCATGACGAGTCTCCACTGCCAACTGTCAGAGTTAATCACATCACGGCTGTACTGTAGACGCATACTGGCAAGTTTAAACAAACAGAACTGACATAAATGCACCTGCTATTGCTGTGATTATCATGACCACATGCCAGTCTGTGTGAGGTATTACAGATACGCTTCTTACAGCCACAATTCCTTTCCTCACTGGCTAATACTGCTTTACACTTTCCTCCCCAAAAACCGAGGAAAACGCACAACTGGTGACATATCATACCAGATGCCCTTTCTCCTGTAGAAGAATCAGCACTGCAGGTATTGAGTACCTCTGAGTTTTCCACTGTGGTTTTGGGGCTCTCTGCTCCGTAGTGCCAGTAAGAGGCTGAGCAAACAGAGGGTGAAGTGGGGCAGGAGCATCCTCTAGTGCATGCTTGTGGTCAATACCCATTACACACCCGAGTCCACGCCTGAGGAACAGAAACCTCTACCCAGACTCCATCCTAGGGTTTTCCCAACGTTGTGGATAAGCACAATGATGTCCCTGCTGATTTTCTCCCACACCTTTTGAGCCTTTAGAGGGACACACAGATGGTGAAGGAAAACACCTAGGTGGTCCATAGAAATCCATAGGTCCACAGGATAGGCTGCTCAAAAAATGTAATGCACCAAAAACTCTTAATACAGCTTTCCCCTAGGCGGGGATGAATTGTGTCTGGAGATGGTGATGACAAGTGCAATTAGGAGAGATTCCCCCAATGAACACTGAATGAAGAGTGTGAGGACCTTTCCTGTGATGGTGCCGGGAACAAAGACTCAGGTCTGGGTGTCACCTGTTCTGCCCCATATGGCTTCCCTCCCTATTTGCTCTGAAAACCCTTATCTCACAGGAAGGCCAAAAGAAAGTTCATCTCTTTCACTCTTCCTTCCACAGATGGAGCTCTGGGCCCAAAGCACCTCAATGCCATTTCCTAGTGTTATGGAAATAATCAGTGTCCTGGAGGGTGTCTCCCTTGGGATTTCAGGGAGGGTGAACTGCGTAAGTGTATCTATCCCTGCCAAGGGTGAAAACTATTTCAACACTTTGGGTAACAGCTGTCCCTTCCTAGGCCTCCAAAGCATTTCAGCCTGCTCTGAGAAAAAGAGAAACTGAGGTGGTGCAACAAGCACAGGCTTTTCCAAACAGATGCAGCAGAGCCTGGTGGGGCTCTGGAAAGGGGATTCAGCTCACATCCTGCAGAAGACTATAATGGGGTTGACTCCTTCAGAATTAGGCAGCTGAGGTGACCGAGGTTGCCTTTTCAGCCTCTGCCAGTGGTCAACAGGGAGGAAAGAAGCAGAGTCTGGTATTTCCTCCAGGCTATGGAGACCAACAAAGTATGATCAGATGAGTCACCCTTGGGAGTCTCTTGGAGGGAAGAAGCCAAAACCTCTCCCTGGAGCAACAGTACATCTGTTGGTGGCTGAAGTAAGCTGAGGTACCAGTATTTCCTCACAGTCAGGATTCACCTCGCCAAAATGTGAGGTCCTCAATGCCCCTCTTTCCTCCTTCTACACCCCAAGGAGCATGGGAGGGCACATTCCTCTCAGCCCAGTCCCATTTGCATCTCTGGGGAAGGTGACTCCTCTGTCTCCCCACTGACCTCCAGGGCAGGAGGGAGTTCCCAGTGCACAATGGGCTGCATCTGCTCCAGACAGCAGAGGCAAAGCTTAAAGGGAGAGCAGCATTTCTTTTTGGAGTCGCATGCTCCGACGGAGTCAAAAAGTTAAAGCTAAAACCAAGTTGGACATTAATCACCTGACAACTTTTCTCTTACAGCTAGGGTAAGTTAGACATCAGTCACTTGTCTGCTGGGCAAAGGGTTGCTACAGCTGCTACCACTAAGATCAAGCTCAAATAAGTTCAAGCTAAAAGTAGTCTAGAAAAAGCCTGGCAAGTCCTCAGCTCTTGTCTTGCTAACCTAGAACAGGTCTGTGCTCTTCCAAGAGCAATGGCAGCACCTTATTTAGTGTATTACAATACACAGCTCTCTGGGAAGCAACATCCTTTCATGCCCCTCCTGGTGACTTATAGATGGCCCCTGGAAGGAAGGATCATAGGCCCAACTGAAATAAAGGCTATGTCACACCTTTTGTCTTGCAGAATATTCAATATTTATTGGAAAATGAATCAGAGACTTTGCCAACATGGAGTGAGACCCATGAATTCAGGGCCCTGGGGCAGGAGAGAGTACACTGCATGACTGGTTTGGTAAGGAAAAGCTCCTGCAGTTCCACCTCCAACGTGCTGATAGTTTTCAAAGCAATCCTGCCCCACATGAGTTCTCTTGGACATGATGGGCTGGGTCTGGTGTAGATGAGAGTTTTACTTCCAAAACGATTGGTTTACATGGCAATGCAGGTATGGGAGTTCCTAACACAGCCTGGACTTTTGTTCAGTGAAGAGGTCAGCAAGTGGGATGCAAGAGGAGTCCTTCATTGGGAGCCACTGCTATTGCGCCTGCTGTTGACACCTCTAAAGACTCATTTTTCTAGTGTGCACAGCGCTCTCTTGTCAAGACGGAAACCATAGAATCATAGGATGGTTTAGGTTGGAAAAGCCCCCTAAGATCATCGAGGCCAACTGTTAACCTAACACTACCAAGTCCACCACTAAACTGTGTCCCTAAGCTCCATCTTTGTGGGGGCCCGTAGCCCATTTTGCCAAAGCTGAATTTGGGAAGGGCAACCGCTGGGGAATGTGATATTTCCTTCCCTCTCCCACCTCCACCCAAACCAAACACACTGGAGGCTCTGAACTAGAGCTTTTGTCTTGAGGAGTTCAGCATGATACAGGTTCAGCCCCACCAGTATAAGACAGAAGCAGTGAGAATTCATCTGTAATGTAGGACCCCAGCTGGTAACAACACTGGTATCCCAGCACAGTAGGTGAATTTAGGCTGTACTTTCTGGCACCTGCAGGTGCTGCCTGTCTGTAGCACAAGGCACGTGTTGAGCTCAGAGCCTGAAGACACTTGGCTTCACGTTGCTCCCAAGGAGGGTGTTGGCAGCCTCCAGGCACTTGTCCAGCTGGGACACTGCAGTCAGGGAGAGACAGAGGCACTGAGCGAGTCAGGCAGGAGGGGGAGTCCACAGATGGGAAGGAGAAAGGGGACACAGGACTCCTTCACCTGCCCCCAGGAAACTGTGGTCCTGCGAAGGGGTGAGGCAGGTCCCACTGGAGACAGAAGGGAGGAGGCTGTGCTGTGGGGATCAGCAGGGAAAGGACCCTCAAGACTCACCAGCTCGGCTGCACAGCCAAGTCACAGCCTTGGCCTCCAGCAGCTCACAGAGGTCCTGGTAACACTTGTCGTTTCTGTGCAGCCAGGTCACAGCCAGCATTGTGGCCCAGATGCTTGGCTCTGTGGCCTGTAGGAGAACAATGAGTCAGGCCAGCACGCAGTGCTGAGCATCCTCCCTGCCCCTTCACTGCTTCCCACCCCTTCCTTTGTGGCTTCTGGTTTCTGATTCCTTCATTCGCTCTCTGGCTGCCCCTGGGATGCCAGTGTTGCCACCAGCCAAGGGCTTCCCACTGTCCCAGGATGACACACTACCACCATAAGCAGTTTTCCTCTTACCTCACCAGGCATCTTTCCCTTGATTTCAGCCTCATCAATTTCCAGAACAGAGGCCAGTCCTGAGCTGAGGGCCCAGGAACCATCTACGTTCTGCAGAGCCACCAGCTCCTGGCACTCAGCAAAGGCTTTGGTGAACCAAGGCCCAAAAATTGGAGAGCACCAAAAAACTTCCCTGTGATCCACATTCTTGAGAGAAGAAACAGGTGGTGGTGGTGGTTTACATGCTGTGGGAGATGTGAACAGGAGGGTTGGGAGAATGACAGGAAGCTGACCCCTCTACTCCTCTGTGCAATGCCCCAGAACATTATCTCTGCTCTTCTTTAGGCAGTTACCTGCAGTCTAAGCTCCTTCCTGCCTGTCCCCAAAGCACTCCCATCCACAGCCCTTCTGGACACCACTAACTCACCCCCACCATTGACCGTTGCCTCTTCTCCCGGCATTCCTGCTCAGCCATGTCCCAAGACCTCTCTTGATAGCCCTCCAACGCATCTCATCCAAATGTGTATTTATGATCTAGCACCATCCCTGTCCCCTCCCTGGGTGTCCCTGAGCTGGGTCTCATACTTGCTGAAGGACTTTCACGTTTAATGGTAACTAAGGGAAAGGTTAAAGGCAAAAGTCATTGGTTTCCATGCCATGGTCAAGACATGGCAGCATAACCCTCCTATAAGAGATTAGATTATCCCATATTAGATTATCCCATACCTTTTGAGGAAGCCCCCTGCTGGGTCAGGGCAGCAATGCCATGAGTGAGTCGCCGGAGGGCAAGCCGTGACTGACGCACTGCTGTCAGCCAGCCAGGTGGGACCCAGATGGTCACAGGATAGCAGGAAGAGGTGTTACCACGGCCACAAAGCTTAATGATCTGGCAGGTGACGAGTGACTGGCGGGGTGGCAACAGTGCCAGGGGCCCTTTGAGGGCAAACAGGGAAAAGAACTGAATTAAGCACATGGGAAAGAAGCACCTGGTGGTGATGGGGCCTACCCCGTGAGACTGGGGGTGCCCTGTGGCTGGGGTTCTAGTTCCAGTGGAATGAGAACATCCCATGGAGCTGCCTCACCAGCTCTTTCCTGCAAGTGTCTTTCCTTACCTCGGTACCAGGTGACCCTGTCTGATGTGCGAACCCCCACATAGCTGGTAAAGGGGCAGATGATCCCCGAAGTGAGGCTGATCTCAACTGCACGATGCCTGGGTTCATCGCTTGACCCACTCGCAGCCTCTGGCAACAACCTCTCCAGCAAGCATCTCGCAGCCAGACGGTGCCCAGCCAGCCTGGGGACAGAGGCGGGTGAGGCCCGGCCACCTGGCTCATCTCCATGCTGGGGAAAGGTGGACAGGGAGAGCCTGGACCCTGGGTCTCTCCCTTCAGGGATGAGGGTGGGCAGAGGGAAAACCTGCATGCCTGGGTCCTCGTCTCTCTGGAGGGAAGTGATGCCCAGGTTCCTGGGTCCTACCCCTGTGGGGTCAAAGCAGGGAAGGAGGGCATGCTTGGACACCTGGGTTCTCTGCCAGTTTAGGATTGTGTGTGGAAGATGGGAATGCACAAGCTATCTGGGCCCCCTCTCAGCTGGAGTCCATGTCAGCAATGAGGGGGATGCATGCATCTTCCCTTAGGGCAGGGTCTCACCGGCCGTCTCCCTGTGGGCACAGTGGGAATTCAATCGTGTGAGTGACATCCTGGCCGTCCAAGCTGTACTGCAAGGTCATGACCCCCTTGGCCAGCGTTGCATCCTGGGAACACATAGGAAGCTACTGGAAGATACTGGGGACATAAGATGGTTACTGGGGAATATTGGGAAGTTACTGAAAGATTGCTGGTGGTTACTGGGAGGCTACTGGGAGGTAGCTGGGGATGTCTGTGGTCCCAGCCCTCACCTGTGCCTGTCCATGGATCTGGGCATAGAGGAGGCTGTGCTGACCCTGAAAGATGGACTGAGGGGTGCCACGCAGCACCTCAACCTCCAGGCCACGGGGCAGGGTCCAGCTCAGAGACACTTCCGCAGCTGCTGGCTTGAGAGCCTGCTTCAGGAACTTCAGCACCTGGGGACAGACAACAGGACACCCTAGTTCACAGATCCACCAGGGCTCAGCCCACGGCGCCTGGTGCTGGAGTTCCCTGGGGGACACTGAGGTGTGTGGGGTAGCCTGCACCAGCTGGGTTCCCTGGGCACAGTCAGTCTGTGGGTTATAGCGGGGCAGAAGCCCGGGCACCTCGGTCCTCAGTGGGGTGGGTGGTGGGGTAGAGTCAGGGGAAGCTTGAGTGCCTGGGTTCCTCGGGCAGCTGTGTGAGGGCAGTTCAGGTGCTGGGGGGCTTCAAAGTCCGTGTGTCTGTGGACTAGAGGGGGACCTGCCAGGGCTCCTAGGTTCCTACCACAGATGCCACAGTGTTGTCAGAGGAGACGTAGGTAGCTTCACCCCCTGTTTCCCTGGCCAGGGCTGTAGCCAGGGCAGCACTTTCCTCAGAAAAGCAGAAGGAGAAACACCTATGGGGAGGCAGAGAAAAGTGTGAGAAATGAGAGCCGTAAGTGAGTGCAAGGATGCTGGGCTAGAGCTGGAGAACACAGGCTGGAGTTAAAGCTGGGGGAACAAAGCTGGGGTGCAGAACAAGGGGGCAGGAAGAAGAGCAGGGAGTAGAGTGAGGGACTGGGGTTGGATCTGGGGTTAGACAGGGAGCTGGCAGAGGAGAGCTGGGACTTGCGGCAGAGCTAGGGTCAGTCTAGTGGGGCTGGGGTAGAGTTTGGGGGCACATCAGGGTGTACAAACCCTGTGCCTGAGTTTTCCTGCTCTGTGAAGGGTGCCTTGGTTGTGGGAGTAGTAAGCGAAGAGTCTCACATGGGGGCTTGGCACAGGAGAGCTGTGCAGGGCGGGAAGGGTCTTTGGGACACTGGAGGGGCCCAAGGATTGGGGCGGGCACTGGTGAACACGGGCCCTCATCAGGGATAGAAATGACTGGACAACCAAAGTGTGACTGGAGGACTGGGGGCAGAGAGTCCCCGTTACCGGTGGCTGTTGCGGTGACGGCAGACCTCAGCGACGATGGCTTCTTTGTCAAGGGGTAGCCTGGCCATGAAGATGAAGAGCTGAGAGACAGGGGACATGAGTGGTGGGGTCCTGCACAGGAACCCCAAAATGTGGAGAGCAGGCCCCTGAAATGGAGAGAGGGGCCCAGGAGAGAGATACCCTGTAGCGAGACGACCCCAGGGAGAGAGATCCACTCAGGGACAGAAACCCCCACAGATATAGACCCACTTCTCCATTCCCCCACACCCCATGGTATCCTTCTTGTTCCCTTGTGACCACCACATACCTTGGGTGGCTCCTTCCATCCCTATTCCCACCCCCTCTCCCCCTGGGACACCTATCCCACCCCTCCATGCCCCTGCACCCAGACCTGGCGTGTATGCCCGCGGGGGCGGGGGGTATTGTAGACTGAGCGGAGGGTTTCCAGCAGATCGGTGTCACCCAGGCTGGAGCCGGTCGGGGGGATGCGCCGCATGGCCTCGGTCAGGTTGTCCTGAGTATATTCAACACTTTGCCTGTGGGGGGCACGGCATGTTTGGAGAGCACATTGCTCTGTGCCAGCCCTAGTGCTCCCTGAGATCCTGCCCCACAGCGCTTCCCACAGCTATGCCCTAGGGTCCTCTGCAAGTCCCTGCCCCACAGTAGTTCTTGAAGAGACATGGCTTCATAGTTCCTACAAGATTCAGCTCAACATCACCCCAAGAGGTGCTATCCCACAGTGCCACAAAGATCCCATCCCCAGAATCCATCCCTGCCCTACAGTAGTCAGTCGTGCCCTCTGGCACCCAACATTGCCCTGTACCAGCCAGCCGATTTCAGAGCATGCACACCTGCCCTCCAGCATCTAACCCTGCCCCATAGCACCCATTCCAGCCCCACAGCACCCAGCCATGCCCCGCAGTATCCAGCCCTACCAACCAGCACCTATTCCAGCCCCATAGCACCCAGCCTGCTCATGTTTGCTCACGGGTAGATGCCCACAGATGTTGTTCCATAGCAGTAGATGTTGAAGTAGCAGCCCAGGGGCAGGCTTTTGAGAAGGAAGAGCAGGGAGTCCTGTGGAAAGACACAGCAGGCAGGACTTGGGAGGCACTGGTGTGGGGTACAGATGCCTTTGCCCGTAGTCTGGTCCTCCTAAAGCCTCTGGACTCCCCTGTATGACCTGAGCCAGTGCCCTGAAGTTCCCTGGGCTCCCGAGATACTTCAGGACCATTTCAGGCCCCACCAGTCCCCCCTCACATCTCTGTCCCTCTGTAAATGCCTGCCCTGGCCTGCTCCCCCTCAACCTGCTCCTCCACCCCATCCTGGTCCCTGTTCTGCAGGGGTACCTGAGCATGCTCAAGAAAAGTGGTGTCCAGGAGGAAGATGAACTCTCCAGACTGGCGCTGCCCAGGCACTGTCTCAGGGATGCTGGGTGCCAGCGTCACCAACACCATGGGGTCACCAAGCAGAGAACCTGGAGGAGGTATGGGATCGGATGAAGGCCAGACAGGCACCCCCCTCCTCATCCTGGTTCTGATTCTCATTGTGCTTTCAGCTTCCACCATCCCAGAGCCCGTGATGCCCCACACTGGTACCTCAATACCCTACTGTACTGTTCACCAACTGCACAGCCCAGTGCCCCATGTATTCCAACCCAGTGCCTCCAACAGAGCTACCCAGTGAGCCGTAACTCAGAACTCCCTGCACGCATCCTGCTGTATCTGACACCCCATCACAGTGTCCCTAACACCCCACCCTGGAACCCCAGGACCCAGACTATCCCATCTGAATGCCTCCCATTCCTATCCCAGTGTCCAATGACATCTCGCCCCCCAGAACCCCCAGTGTGTCCCCGTGCCCCAATGCCTCCTGCAACCCAGAGGTGCCCTCATGTTCCCTCCGCAGCTGCACTCACCTGGAGGGGCTGTGGGGTCTCCCTTCTCTACCACAGCACTGACTGCCGTGGGTTCTCCAAAATACACCAGCAGCTCCAAATCCTGATGATCTGGGGGGCTGCCAGACAGTGAGACCTGGAGAAGAGGTGCCTGACCAGACATGGGAGGAGGGGACCCGACCCAGCACCGGGCCAGGCGCAGAGGCACTGATCTCAGTGCATCCCCTTTTTCTCAGTGATGACAGCCCTCCCCAGCTCCCCCCCGGGGTCCTGGCACCCAGGAGGGCATACCTGTGCTGTGCTGCGGTCCTGGGCAGTGTAGAGCAAAGGGGTGAGGGAGAAGTTGGCCTGGACATTGGCCACTCCATGGGGGGACTGCAGGCTAGCGGTGAGCAGCAGGCTGTAGGGCAGCTTGCTAGTGAGACAATTGCAGGCTGCAGGGAGAAACATGGCACTGGGGTAGGGAGAAACATGGCACTGGGGTGGGCAAAGGCTCTCCCTGCAGGGGTGGGGGGTGGGAGGGGCAGGATTTGGCATCCATATATAGGCCATATGGAGAGATTTGGGGCTTGTCAATAAGGCGTATGGAGGTGTCCATGAGTCTGTTTACGGGGAATGGGTGTGGGAGGTGTGGATCCCCTCATGGAGCACAAGGAGGAATATGTGGATCTGTCCAGGGGCTGCATGGGGGCAAAATGTGGGTCCCCCTGTGGGCGCGAAGGGAAGTTGCATTGTGTCTGTTTGTAAAGTACACGGGGAGTCTGTGGCCCTTGTGTGGGGTGTGTGACTGGGAGGGCAGGTTCCTTGTGGGGTCACTCACCATAGTGTTTTGTGTGGGGATGCAGTGTGGGTGCCAGCACAAAATGGGCTGCTCCATCTGGCTTCCGTGGCAGCTCTTGGACATAGCGCAAGGTCACGACCACCTCCCTGCCAGCGGACAGGGTGCCCAGGAAGCAGGCAAACACCTCACCTGGGCAACTAGACTGATTCTGAAGGTATTCCAGATTCTCCCAGCCCGCTGTAGCTTCGTGCAGCTGCTGGGCCTGGGTGGGAAGGGGAAGGACAGACAGTTGATCACCAGGCAGGCCATGGGCTGCTCATGCTATGCCCTGTGGTGGTTCGCCCATTTGTCCCTGGACTCTGGTACCTCATCCCGCAGCACGGCCTGGACCTTGGCATCCTCACTGCAGGCCTGGAAGGAGTAGATGGCCATGTGGGAGCCCAGGGGGAAGACAAAAATGACTTCTGTGGAGATCTGACTCTTGTTCTGGTAGATGAGTTCGGCAGTCACGTCAGCCACATAATCCTGGATAGCAACATCCACCACAGCACTACACAGAGGCACCGAGTACAGGGGTACGTGGAGCCACTTCCCCAGCAAAAAGGATCCTGTTGCTGTTGAGAGAGATGCAACCTGTCCATCAGCACACATGAACGACACAAGGAGGTGACTGGGGCTGCTTCAAGTATGTGGCTGTTCCCACCCTGGAAACCAAGACTAGGTGACCAACGTTACTGAGGGTCTAGTGTGAGCCTGACGTGGAACAGTATCTGCCTCCCACCCCTCCAATTTCCCTTTTTCCCATTCCTCTGTTCCCCACCCATTTCCTGTAGAGCTCTTGCCCATTCCCATCCTTGTTTCACTCTGGGAAGATCCCATCCAGATTATTTCCCCTGTGGCTGCCTATCCTTCTCCTTTCTTTGTCCCCCTTTGGGAGCACTCCCCATTCCCCAGATGTCCCTCAGCTGTCTGATCCCCAGCTCACCGTCATGGGTGTAGGATTTTCCTAGAAGTCCAAAGCTCTGACGCCACATTTCTGGAGACCTACAGACAAGTCTCCTGTAAGAGGAGAGATCCACAGAAACCACCAGGCAGCCCCTATTCGATGACAATTCCTTGACATTTCTCCTACATACATAGCTGGAAGCCCCAACCCACCATGTAGAGCCAGAGCAAACTCAAGGATTCAGAAACCCGTGTTCAGGAGCACTGGGATGTCACCAGGAGTATCTCTGCATTGAGGAGGTCTGCACCCCCCACCCCCACTCTGGGGGGATCTTGAAGAGAACTAAGGGATAACAAAGGGAGATGGGGGGAAGAAGGTGAGAAAGCAAGAGTGGATGGATGGATGGATGGATGGATGGATGGGTGGATGGATGGGTGGGTGGATGGACGGATGGGTGGGACTGTACTGGGATGAACAATGCATGGCTATCCACCCATGGCTGGATGGATAGATTGGCAGACGAGGTCCATTTTGGGACAGATGGACACATAAGTAAACAAAGAGAGAGACACCAGAATTTTTGTTGAAAGCGATGGGTGGACAGGTGGAGGGGTCCATTTTAGAAGAGATGAGCAGGTGCCCATCACCAACAGTATTGTGTGAATGGAGCTGCACAAGAGAGAGCACCTGTGAGGGCAGGTTGAAAGTCCAGATGATAAGGGGGAACACGATGGAGAGAGAAATGAGGCCAGGGACAGCTATTCCATGACTGCAGAGCAAACCCCAGAGAGTGTTTTGCTGATCAGGGATATCAATTAAACTCAGACACCAGAGTGAAAAGAGCAGGTGTATTTACTAGAAATAACTAAATAATATAACAGAATAATATAGAAAACATACAGTAAGAAAAGACAAAGTAGCGCACTTAAACGAATAGGAAAATACAGGGTAATGCATCAAATCATTACTGCCTGAGAGAGAGAATAGTGATTAAGAAAGATACATCACCACTTGCATACGTTACCATCATCCAGAGCCGCAGTCGCTGGGCAGCCCCGGTTACAGCGAGGATTTGGAGAACCTTTCCCTGCAAGTGGGAAATCCTACGCGGTGCGTCCACCCGTAGGTGAGGCTTCCAAAGTCGCTGTGAGCGGGCCCAGCCTTATATACCTAAAAATCAGTAAGCCAAAATAGCTGACACCTTTGTTTTAAGCGGAAATATCTGGTTTTCATCTCAGTTAGGTTCCCCCCAGAGCCTGGCCAGGGCTTAAGAGAGAAGCTAAGGGAGTTTCCCTGCTTATCTAGTTAATTTATGAGCAAGGTCACAAGGCCAGACAACTGTTTCCGTGGCCTTGTTATCTTGCTCACACATAAAGAAATATAAGGATACATTCAGGATAGACATGTTTTATGCTGTTTAAACTACATCTTCTATGCATATTTCACTAATGACTACATACGGAGTTAGCAGTTTCAGTTCAGGGCCTGTTGCTCAGGCTTCAGTATTTCCACCTTTTACATCAAAATAGGTGGTTTGCTATAACTTAGTATAATACCTATTAGTACAATGATTATTGGTTATAAAATGTACAGGATTCATCTATAGGTCAACTCTGGCTTGGGCTTATTGTCCAAGCCTTAGCACTTCAGAGAGGCACTGGGGGAGGGTGTAGTTCAGGTGACACCTGGGCGTCTTCTGGCCAAGTGCCAGGAGGTGAAGGGGCCTGCCCTCCCCCCCAAACCCATCCACATCAATCTCTCTGGTTCAGACACATTTGCCTCAATCTCCCCAGTTCCCGCTCTGGGGTGAGAGGGTGGGGAGCACCAGGAAAGTCCCCACCCCCCCATCATGCTGACAGGGTGGGCAGACAGAGCAAATAGGGTGTAAGTCCTCGCGGGAGTAGGGGTGAAGGATGGACAGAGGGATGGATTGAACAGGGGCGGGCTCCCCCCGTGAACAGAGAGAAGGAACAGAGAGTAAGGGCAGAATAACGAGGGGAAGCACAAAGAAGCCGACACTCACCAGGATCAAGGCCAGCAGGGCGGACTGGCACTCCGATGGCCGGAGGGAGAGAGGGAAGAGGAAGGGGGAGAGAGAGGAAGGGGCAGAGCGGGGAGGCCCAGGGACAGGAGGGAGGGATGGAGAGACAGAGCAAGAGGCGTTCGGGCGGACAGGGAGGCGCCGGGCTGCGGCTGCAGAGGGGTGGCCGGGATGGCGAGAGAGGAGGAGGGGCCGGCGGACAGACGGACGGGCGGGGGGGGCAGCGCCGGGGGGGCGGGGACACATCGCTGCAAACCCCCTCCCGAGCAGCCGGGCGGCTGGTTCCGCGGGTCTGCGCGGGCAGCGGCGGTCCTGGGTGCCGGGGAGGCGGGGGGATGGAGGGGAGAGGGGCCACCCCCGGGGGAGGGGATCTGAGGGGGGTCCCTGCACCCCCCGCCCCCTCGGCAGCGTCGGCAGGCTGGGCTGCGGGGGCCGCCCCGCATGAGCTGCCGCCCCGCGGGTCCCGCGAAGAGGGTTCGCTCCCGGGGTGCGAAAGCCAATCTCCGAGACAGCGCCGGGGCACCCGTTCATGCCGCACTGGCGCAGAGGGGTGCGAGGGGGGGATTCCACCCAGCCGGCACCACACGGGGGGTCTGCAGGGTATTTCCACGCTGCAGCCTACACGAACACACATTTCCCGTAACGCCCATTGCTCAGTTTCTGACCGCTTCATCCCTCGCTGGTCAGTACCAGCCTCCTCTCGATTTAACGTTACAGCCCGTTTTAATTGTTCTGCGCAAGCTCAAAGGCTGAGGGTCTTTCTTCGGGCAGGGGTCTTCCGAGCAGGGGGCGGGAGTTGTACTGTTGTAATGAGGATAGTTCCTCACAAGGACACTCTAATCTCTAATTAAGCTGATTTACGATACACAATTTGAATGAGCTTCCATATTTCAGGTTCTTCTTCCAGCACAGTAGCTCCTGATTAGAAGTTCCTCACTAAATCACTGCTGACAGTTTAAAGAACAGGCTGACCTAACTGATACGCCCTATACGTCCCTGTATTGGATGAGAAACATTTGCACGGACTACAATATGTCCTATATGTCCTTGTACTCGATGAGAAACATTTGTTCAGGCTACAACGGGAGTGTCTGTGCCCCCAGCCCCGCCAGCGCCCGGCTGGGGTGGGGTCCCGGGTGCCGCAGGGTGCTCCAGGCAGAGCCGAGGAAGGGGCTGCCGACCCCTCAGCGGGGCTGCTCCTGGCCAAGCAGAGTCTGCCGAACCTCCCCCGCCGCCCAGGCCTTCCGCTCTCTCCTCACGTCTGATGCGAATGGCAGCAGCTGCCAGGGGCTCCCTGCAACCAGGGCGGCATCTTCTGTGTGCCTGAGGAGGTGGCGCTCGTCCCTCCAGGAGCCTGTCCCCTGCCAGGCCTGCAGCACTGGCTGCAGATTTGGAGGCTGGGCTCAGGTCCACACGCTGATTAGTGCCAGGCTGGCGTCTGGGTGGTGGACTGCGTGTTGGCCTCGGTCCGGCCGGGATCGGGGCGACGCGCAGAAGAAAGACAAACTCACACCAGTTTGTTGAAGGGGGGACATTGCCGAGAGCAGGTGCCGCTGCACTGTCTGCCAGCTCCCAATTTATTCCCAACAGTTTACATGGGTTTGTTTTTACTTCTCCATCCTGCTGACCTTCAGGTTTTATCTGTTTACTGCTCACACGCTCACCATGCATTCTGCAGCCGGTGTTCCTGCTCTTTCTGACGCTCCAACACGGTGTTCCGAAGGTTGCCTCGGTTTCCCACAATCATTCTTCTAACCTCAAGGTCAGTTTACATTTTGTTAACCACCAGTGCTTAACTCCCACACTGCGAAGCAGCAAAACCAACATACTGGCCAGCTGAGGAATGGGAAGGGCTGGCAGACAAGCTCAAACTCATAAACCTCCTTTTGACATGGGTGTTTCCTCTCATCTGCTGGATTGGGATGCTCTGTCTCCACCTTCCTCCCGTGTGCCAGCCACGCTCATGCCTCCCTGGCAGCCAGGCCCCGGTTGAGACAACTCACCTCACTGGTGGCCTCTGGACACTCAAGGGGCCAAATCGCGTTTGACTTCAGATGTGTTGCTCCCAGAGCACAGCCTGGCTGTCTCTCCCTGGGAGTGTGCGTAGCGCTGAACTCTCACTCCTCCAGCAAACCTGTGCAGCTTCCTGCAGTCTGCCTCTCAGGACTGCTGTGATTCTCAGACAAGGCCACTCCCAGGCTGTCCTGACAGTGTGACAGCCTCGATCAGCACGGACAGTTCTAGCTGCCTTTGTTCGAATTCTGCCACGGTGTGTCCAGTCTCATTACACCCGTGGGATCGAGTTCTTTGAGGAAGTGGGTGAACTGACATTCACATGCTGCTGGTAGATGTGGCCCATGACTACTTTTAGGAACTGGTGGAACACCTCACGTTGTCTCCAATAGTTCTGATGCTTATGAACAGACAAATGAGCCACAGGTGTAGATGTACATGCTGCATCTGAGCAGCTAGGGAACACTTCCCTGCCTCTTGGATCTTCCTTTCCTCACCCCAGGTGATGAGTCACGCTTGGTCAAAAAGTGCCACAAATACTGAACTGCTGACCCCTTAACCCAGCTTCACCTTCCCAAGCTTCTGTCCAGCTGGGATGCTGAAGGTTCTCACTGACTCTTGATGGAGACCACTTGGTGGCTGTGAATGGTTTTGGGGTGCTGGACCTCCAGTATCTTCTGAGCATCTCTGGAGGATGTCAACCCCCTCACGTCTGGGCCTCTTGAAGTGCAAAGCAATAACACTTGGTCTTAGTGCAGCATAAAGGTAGTCTGCCCAGATGCTTCACATACTTTCTGTCCAGACAAAACGGCAGAGCCTGGGGCATCCAGAATAGGAAGCAGCCGGGTGAACAACCCAACTGGTGACAGTGGTACAAGAAGTTGCCACAGGGCTGGAGGGCAGCTGTGTGCTGCTGCGGAGGGGATTACTGTAGCCACCCCTCCATGTCTCACACGCACACACATGCTCTTTTGGTGCTGCGGTATGTTCAAGTCACCTGTATAGGACTGATGTATGCAACTGCAGGAATCTTGCACCCTTTGTGACAGGGGCTGGAGGCCAGCTGGGGCACCTAAGGATGTCTCAGATGTCTCTAGGTCCCATTGCACAGACAACTGAATCACCCTGACTACGTGAAGTAAAGGGTTGAGAGTTGTCAGGGAGCCTGGATGGCAAGCAGAATAAACTACCCATCAGGAGAAAATAAAAAGGAGGGATGTCGTTATGAGTTGAGGCCTCTGGAGCTTCTGACCACAGACAGCATGCAGAGGAAAACACATTTCACTCTGCAGTGGCCTTTATTCCCAGATCTGTGTAAAGGTGAGAACAAACAGGAAGCCCAATTTTCAAGTTCTTTTCATTTTATCGTTTGAACAAACCTTTCCATAATTTGGGGCACTAGTGTGTATTTGAACCATGTGGATCTGAGAAGAGATCTCTGGACAAGTCCTACGTGTGTGGATATGGCCAATGCTCTCCAAAGTATGTCATCAGTGTGAACGCATGGTCATCCATGCCCAGAGAACTGTTCTCAGAGGGCAGGATTAACTTCTGGGTGTAGATCAAAAGACCATATGGAGTCTTGTTTAGCTTGTAAATAAGGGATGTAAATTTTTTAAGGACATGTGAAGCCCCAAACATGATTTCCTAGTAATCACAGGCCAAATAAATGTCTCAGACTATTTCTGGAGATAACAAGTGGGCTTTGAAAATTTATTCAGAATCTCTGATTCTAATCTAGCTAGTCCCAGAGCTAGATTAGACTACAGCCATGCCAAGGACTAGCCAGGCCAGGGTAGAGCACCAAAGGCTAAGGGGAGGCTTAAACACTGCAACAAAACTGAAGCCTGGCCACAGATGAGTTACCTGCGTAAGGTAGACAGCAAATATTGCAACTTAAATATTGCATCAAATACTGGGGATGGGCTTCTGTTTGAGATAAAGGTTGGGAAATGCAGTTCCCTCAACGTAGGTGCTTTTTACCACCTGGAATGCCCCAGCTGTCCAGATAAGCTTGGCAGATAGCAAAGCCTTCTGCAGCATCAGCTGAAGGTTGTGTGAAATACCCTGTAGTGCCAAGTATGGTGTTAGAAAATCATATTAGATGACTAAATGCCTGCCTAAGGCAGCTGAGACATTCAAACCCCAGAGCTGTGAATGGAAAGACAAAAAGCAGGAGAAGCAGGATAACGGGTAAGAAAAGCATCCCTGCAGTTCAGAGAATATCTAATGGCACAGTGTGCAATTTCTTCTAACAACTCAGCGTCAGCACCAGACCTGGACAAGGAAAACCAAAGTAAACACTGGTTGGGACTCATCACTCCAACTGGCATTCCAGAGTCCATCTCAACTAATCATCTTGAGTCACTGGTCAGAAACAGGAGTGCCTCTGGCAACAAATCTTTCAACAACTCTACCTCAACACATGACTCCACCCTTCGGTCTGTAACTGCACTTGAGCACTACTTCAGCTGTACTCCTTGTACTCCTTCCAGGGCCCTCTTACAGTTCACAGGCCCAACAGGTCTTTTGAGATTGATGGGATTACAAGAACTACAGTGTCCTCGGGAGTACTTGAGCACTAAAGGTTGTTTCCTTCAGCAAACTTTGAGGAACTTGTAATGTCAAAACTTGGTCCCCCTTTTTTTTTGCAATGTGCAGAAACATTTCCATACATTTGGTTTCAAAAAGGTTCTTGTTATAATGGTTATAATGTTATTTCATCCATGACCATTCTTATTTTTTCTGCTTTCAATGACAATGCACACAAATGTTCGTGAAGTAAGGGCACATGTGGAATTTCAGTAATTAACTGAAATTTAAACATGATTGATGTGAGTTTGAAGGCTCTGGCCTGTTCCAATCTGGTTTAAGATGTAAGATGCAGTTGCCAATGTGTAAAATACATGTGTATACACAGTCAAAACATAGACATCTGTAGAACACAGTTTAGGAAAGCCAAATAGTTTTAATGTCAATAATAGTCACAGAAAAACAAGCAGCTTCTTGCCATTTTGACTGATAATGGGAAACAAAATAACAGAGAAAATAAATTATAAAGATGAATAGGAAAATTACTATGTGAAGATCTTATTTCAGATGGAAAATTCTGTTTTCACCCTGTTCTAGTTGTGTCATAGTCTGAAAATTCTGCAAAACATATGAGGTGTTGTGTGTCGTTAATGGTAAATTCCCAAATGCACTAATGCCAATGGACACTTGCTATTCCAGCAGGAAAAATAAACAGTGGGACAACTGACCGATCTTGAACCAGTTCCAGATGGAGGTTCATCCTTCAGCAGTGCACAGACAGGCAGAGCAGAGTCCCAGCCATCTGGAGAAGGTTTCTGCACTGGAAGACCTGATTCAGCTACAGAGCGAAAGCGCTTCAGGTGGGGGTGCATCATATTGAGAAATTGTTATGGTACCCTTCGAGGTGAATTAAACACATGTTTGTGCTTAAATATAAAATAAAAAGTTAATGAACAATGCATTGGGCAGAGTCCTACTGCAATATGCAGTTCTACATGGAGTCTGCCAAGCTGTGTCAGAAGCAGGTTCCTTACATCCATTTGCACCAGCAGTGCTCCTGTGGGCGGGTGCATGGGGCATCTCAGCCTGGCCATGGGTCCATCCCCCAGCCCAGCTCTGCTGCCCAAAGGTGGCCCCTGAGCTTGGGCCCCTCAGTGCTCCCATTCTAGGATGGCTACAAGACAATGCTGAGGCTGTTTCTTACCTCACCACCAAGGGAAACTGCACTCCCCTGGAAGGAGTCTGCTTTGTCTCTGGCGTTCCTGCTTCCAGCCTTCTTGTGGTTGGGCCTTCTTGCCCTCCATGCCAGATCACTCCTTGGTCACAAGTTACTGCTGCTGAGCAGTTAAAATTAGAATTTCCCCTTTAATATCAGGCAAGGCGGAAATCACATTTCTAACAGGTAAATGAGATTAATTTTGTTCAAATTAGAAAAGGTTATTTTATAACTCTCTTCTATCCTCTAAGTCTGGTCCAGGGTGAAAATATTAGGGTGGACATTAATGCACAACTATGAAGAAAATTACAGCAGGAAGGATGAATAGAAAAACAAGCATGCTGTCAATCTGTTAGATATTCACTGTAGTGTAATTGAATACCAAATCACCTTAGATATTTTTTTTACTTTCCATTTGCACAGTGTATTTTGGGATAAGAAGGGAAGAAATTCCACTGATAGCCTTAGCAGTCTGCCTGTAAGAATTACAAATGCAAACTGTCCTGCAGCAAGGTAGGTGGGAAATTTTCCTCTGATTTTTTCTACTAAAATATGGTGAAACAAGAATAATTTTAATTCTATTTTGAATGTTACTCTTTTGGATATTCTATCTGAATGAAATAAAGATATTTCAATATGATTGTCCAGAACTAAGACAGTAGTCTGTGGTCAATAATGAGAGAGAAAAAAAATCCTCTAACAGTGTAGTTCATCTCAATTACTTCGAACTCTGACGGTGGGATTAGTATGTCCAGATATGTGTGTCTGCACTGAGGTTAATTGTGTGTGCCACAAGATTTAGTTTAACAAGTAACACCAGTTCCCTGGCAGATTTCTTGTGAGTGAGGAACACTTTCTTGTTCCTCAGCCTTGTGTTCTTTTAGCTTCTGGAGGAATGCTTTAACAGAAAGAACCTGAAAAAAACAAACAACAAAAAAGATCAAAACCAATCCCCAACACTTAGAAATAAAGGAAAAAAGGAGATAAGGGAGGGAGAGAAAGAAGATAAATTCACCGTTTTAATAACTGTCAGTGCATTAAAATCAAAAATCCATTTCTTCTCGTGATTTCCTTCAGTATCTATTTCCTACGTTGGTATTTGTCATCTTAGGTGATGAAATGGTCACCCACCCAAGAATGCCTCTTTTCCTTTCTTCATCTGGCTGAAGGTTTCTAAATCATAGCTCGTTTCTGTTGGCTGGTGTCGTGGTTTGAACTCGACCAGTAGCCAATCACCACGTGGCCAGTCATTTGCTTCCCCCCCCCTCCCCCCCCCAGTGAAATAGGGGAGGGACAAAAAAATGAAATTTGTAGGTTAAATAAAAAAAAAATAATTTAGTAATAGTGACGAAACAACTGTAACAATAGTAAGTCCAAATGGGTAAAATACAGCAGTGGCTCACTGACCGGCGACTGGTACACAGCCCGCCCCCCGCAGCGACCCGACCGCACCAGAAATCCCGCCACCGACTGGGAAACCAAAACCAAAATGGAAAACGAGAGAGCACCGTCTGCCTGTATACTGAGCATGACGTCACATGATATGGAATGCTCCAATGATCAATGTGGCCCGGCCCTCCAGCTGTGCTCCCTCCCAGCCCAAGGAAAGTTAACTCTATCCTGGCTGAAACCAGGACAGATGGAATATCACTTTCTGACCCCGCAGGTTTCAAAAAATATTGCCAAGTGAGATAAACGATACCTTTCAATATTTTCCTCAACATTTTTCTGCATATTTCAGTTTTTTGTCAAGTTCAGTATCCACAAACACTCATCAGTCTGTCCGGTTCCTTGAAAATGCATCTTACTGGTTGTACTGGTCTGGTGTAGTGTAAGTTATCAAAACATCCCAATGTAGTTCTGTGTGATGGTTTGCAAAGCCAAGGAAACCATTTTGTTAAAAAATTTGCATAAAAGAAAATTAAAAAAACCCCACAATAATCTCTCCCTGTGTCTAAAATGCCCCAAGAAGCTCCATAATTCAGTGTTCCCTATTGTTGTGGTTTAACCCCAGCCAGCAACTAAGCCCCACACAGCCACTCCCTCACCTCCCCTCAGTGGGATGGGGGGGACAATCAGTGGAGTAAAAGTGAGAAAACCTGTGGGTTGAGATAAAGACAGTTTAACAGGTAAAGGAAAAGCTGCTCATGCAAGCAAAAGCAACACAGAGTATTTATTCACCACTTCCCATGGGCAGGCAGGCGTTCAGCCATCTCCATGAGAGCAGGGCTCCATCATGTTACTTGGGAAGACAAATGCCATCACTCCAAACATGCCCCCTTCCTTCCTCTTCCCCCCAGCTTTATATGCTGAGCATGACATCGTGCAATATGGAATATCCCTTTGGTCACTTGTGTCCTAGCTGTGTCCCCTCCCAGCTTCTTGTGTACCTCCACCCTACTCGCTGGTGGGGTGGTGTGAGAAGCAGAGAAGGCCTTGACTCTGTGTAAGCCCTGCTCAGCAGTAACTGAAGTATCCCTGTGTTATCAACACTGTTTTCAGCACAAATCCGAAACATAGACCCATATACTAGCTACTATGGAGAAAATTAACTCTAACCCAGCCAAAACCAGCACACCTGTCCACACCTGTCATTGGGAGTGTCAAAACTAGTGACAGCAAATCAAAAAATGACAGTGCAATTGGAATGGACTACTCATCAGAAAGGTGTTCTCTACCCAATCCTATAACTAGGGACACATAGGACCATTGGGGGATACCCAGAGTTCCAGAAGGACTTTGGGAAGGAACCATACAACCTTGCATCAAGAATCAGGACCATCTCTACAACACCCAGAGAACCTAAGAGTACCGGAGGGAACCCAGTTGCCCTCAGCAGGAAACCTTTTCCATCTCATAGCTATTGAGTGAGTCACAATCCCAAGGTTCATTCCAACAAAGACACTTTGGTAGCGTTTAGCACTGGATGAGGACATCCAAATGTGCACATTTCATGAGAGAATCTCCATGGCAGCCACGGAATCTGAATTCACAGTGTCATCAGTGGGGATTTAGTCACTGCCATGGCTGGATTCAAAGGATGGTTCATCCAGCCAGACATTGTCTGCTAGGGCAGTGCTGAACAACTCACTGCAGTGACTGTGTTTTGAAGTTCCCCATGGCCAGGAAGAGAGTTTAGGCACCCACACCACATTAGGCATACCTAGAGTGCCACTCTAGTCCCTAAACATCGGTCTTGAACAAGATTTTAGGCTATTGAAGACATCTGCATGGGGCTGGAAGCTATGAGATATGATCTAGAGGAAATGTGCCCTTCTGGAGTGGTAGCTGTAGGCCACATGAGCGCTGCCTGAATTCTTTGCTTTTTCTCTTGCTTTCCTGTCTTTCCCACTGCATATTTAAGACCCAGATTTTCACTGGTGTTAATAGAAGTAATTCAGGCAAGGTCTTAATGCTAGCCCTAGGACCAGGGTGAAAAAGAACTCTGCTTGGAAGTTGCTGCTGCAGTAGTAATTCCACACCCGCAGGCACTGGCACACAAGGGTCTGCACTCCTAAACTGTCAGCATGTTCCTGGGACTGGTCATCAGTCCAGGGAAACCCCCAGGAATGAGTCAGGATTTAGCACCTGCAAAAGTGTACTCCCAGCAGGCAATTTGGGTGGGGCATCTCAATTTTGGCAGCTAGAAGAGTTTGATCAAATGGGTGTGGCCAGCAGGAACAGACTACGAAATAAGATTTAGAAACATTGCCAGGGCATGTAGGCACAGTGTTAGGAAAGCCCGTGCTCACCTCAAGTTCATCTTTGCAAGGAATGTCAAGGGCACAAGAAGAACTTCTATTGCTACATTAGTTGTAAAAGGATGAACAAGGAAAATGTGAGGAACTGTTTTAACAATTATGGTATGTGTAAAGGCAACCAGCAGTGTATGGATTTGCAAGACTTTCTGCAGTACTGATAGAGAACTGTAGAGGGAGCCAAGTGACTCGGTTGTGTTCCTGTTGTCTGTGGTCCCTGGAACAAGCTGGAGCGTCCCACCACAACACAGAGGGAATTTGTGGATTTATTGGATCCCAGGACTGAATGAAGTTTGCCTCGTTGTGGACAGTCTGAACTTGGAATTCAGGTATGGAGTGAAAACTTACGTGATTCACACCCTGGTTGCGCCCCGTGCATCTAGAGGGACCCTGTAACGTGACAAGTAAAGGTCAGCCACAGTACAGCTAAAAAATAACAATGCATCAAATCTAGACATGGAGCAGAGAAAAGGGTGCCTGATGCGTATAGTGGCAGGGGATGTCTCAAGGACACGTGGAAAGAGCTGTCTTCTGGAGATGTTCCTCTCTCTCTAGCTAGAGCCAACATGACTACTCCAGACTCATATATCACCTTTGCTATATCATAGATTGAAAAGATAATTCTCAGGCCGGTTCTGGTGATCTAGTTGTGACCATTACAGCAGCCAGGATGGAAAGAACTCTGTTTAGCTTCTGAAATTCATGCAAATCATTCCACCCATCTTTGGGTTGCCTAAGCAAGCTGTACAGAGCTCAGTTCACCTGTCCAAACATTTGAGGTGCCCTGGGGTACCTGGTCATTCTCATCAATCCACTAAATGTGATGTAGAAACCATAAGAAAACCACACTCTTCTGAATGGGCAGTTGGATGTTAGGTGGGGTACTCCAGGGCGTCTCAAACTATTTGCAAGGCCATATTCTGCTTTTGTTGTGAGGTTGACTTGAGGTTTACTGCAAAGGAGCAAACAAATGCTGATTCAGCGATGGTGACAGGTGACGATCATGTGTGGGTGTATTCCGTGAGCGTCAGGGAGCAGAACTTGGGAAGCAGTGGGGCAGTGCCAAGGGGTCCTTTGTTCAGTCTGTTTTATCTGCATTGTAACAAGGAGATAATGGACATTGCTGGGATCTGTTCTTACATCAGTCATAGGGTAGACTATTGTAGTTCCTTACTTGGAGCATTACCAGAGCTCTGGCAAGAGGTAGTGGGATACATGGACATCAAGAGAAGCCGTTAAGCTCATGGTTTTGATCTCAGGGAGCAGAGAAGGAGGTGTTCAAGGCCTAATGTAACAGAGGATGGGGGCTGAGGTGCAACATTTAGGCCTGTGTGTGTTTGAATCCAGAGATGACCCAGATCGGGGTGGAAGGAGGGAGCTGTGAGTTGGGATGGCTTGTGGTTCATGCAGGTGTCAGCGGTGAGTGTTGCAGTCACAGTGTCTTGGCTGATCACTGTAACTGAAGCCTGGAGAGCAGGACCTGTGCATCTGCCAGTGTCCTGGAAGAGCGGGTGTGGAAAGGTGGGTCCATGGCATTTCCTTTCCACGCGCTGTGTGTGCAGATTGCTGGCTGAAAGGAGCACCTTCCCGGCACTGGGGATTGCTGTTTGCCTTCTGCAAGGGAAGTTTGATGCGGGAGAAGTCTATGGCTTTGTCTGCGGCCTGCAATCAAAGTCTGTGAGTTTCTGCTCTAATGAGCCCTGGTGGGAACACATTGTCCAACTAAGTTTCTGGTCTCACAGCTCATGCTGGGCTCCATTAAAACTCCAAGTAACTTTTCTTTCTGCTTCTGCCTGTCATTTCCTCGGGGCAGCTTGCCAGATTTTGCCACAGCCACAAAGCAGCAGGGAGGTAGCCTCAAGGGGCTCATTAAAATGCTGACAGCCATAATGAGCTCTGTGTTTGGTTTTCTGCAACTCCCCATAGAGCTGTAAGCATTGTGCTAATTAGGGAGCTCCCAGATGTGTTTCAGTGAATACCTACAGCATAATTTTCGTTTGTCATTTGTTTTAATTATGTATAACAAGAAGAATGGAAACGAAGAAATTCTCAAAGGAAATTAGTCCAGCTTATACCCTGATGGGGATCAGGCAGAGAGAGGGAAAGTATCTTTGTGATCAAGCAACAAGTGGCCAGAGTCAAACTTTGATTCGTGTGCTGGGAGTAAGACAGTCCTTGTTACAGTCTGTTCTCCTGCCACTGCAGCCCACGGCAGTGTCAAGGGCTTTATTTGCAAAGCCTTGGTCTGCTCTAATAGCAGTGTCTTTACCTGTTGTACTCACCATGCACAGAAACACAAGGAATATTCATCACCATCGCAAAAGAATTTCAAGGCCTTTTTGAATGAAAGAAAGGAAAAATCTTAATTTTAAAAAAGTCATATCTTTTACTCTGGTCCCCCTGAACTCCAGTTTCCTCAGGACATGAACCCTGAAAAGAGCTGGCTCAGTGGAGAGATGGACAGGTGATAGAAATTTGCAGAGTTAATCAGACTAAGGAATTTTTAAACAGTGGAATAAAGAGAAGTAAATTAAGAAAAACTGAATGCACATACAGAAGAGAATGTCACTGACTTGTCAGATAATTTAGCAGATGTGCAGGACAACTGGGTATCTATTGACTTGACTGGTTCAGGAATTACAGAGTTAATGAGGCAGAGCTACAGATAGAAGCACTCACTTGGGATGGATTTTTTTTCTCTAAAGTTAACATCATTTTGTAACACTTCCATGATAGGACCATGGGAAGTTATAACAAAGAAATTTCAGATGTGAACAGTGGATTCATCTGGAACAGAGGGATGCATTTTTTTAAAATGTCAAAGTAATTGTTGGAACCGTTCATTTAAAATTCATATACTATTTATAGCCACAAGAACCACTGTCAGCAAAGCAAAACAAAAATACAATTATGAGCAAAAGAACAGACAGATGGGAAAGAGGAAAATAGCAACATTTTCTACAGTTAAAAATGTATGGATTGTAGAAGAAATCTTGTGAAGTAGTATTTCCTTCTGAAACTGTTTCTTTCTTGCTTTTGTTATTAAAGTGTTCATAACATTTTGCTTTTGTGTATCAGTACTTATTTCAGGGATGGACTGAAGCAGCTTTCTTCTCCATGCCTTGCATGTTCTGACCTTTCTAGAAAAGTGCACAAGACTGCAGTTGATGTTGTCAGCACTGACTTTTGAGACAGCCCACAGAGGCAGCTTGGACTTGAGGGTGTATTTTGAGTGAACTTAGTGGATTTAGCCGAAATCCACCAAAAGCCTTTCTTACAGTGTTTACATAATAGAAGAGCCTGTGGTAATTTCAGCCACTTGCAAAGTCTCGCACCTGGGACAAAATAAGCCCCCTCCAGAGGACAGGCTGGAGGCTGGTGAGCAGGGTGTTGAACCTGTCTCAGCAGTCTGCCCTGCAGATGATGAAGGCCGACTGCATATTGTACAAAATAATTAGAAACTGCTGGCTTTGTGCTGAAATGCCTCCTGTGGATTGTTTGGGGAGAAGCAGGGAAGTTGTTTTTCCCATTTTCTGGGTTTCTGTTTTGGACCCACTGCTCGTTTCTTAGGGCCTATGCTGGTGTCTTTGACAGGCACAATGTTGAAACTGCACTTGGGGACCTACAGCATGTTTTGAAGTTCAGAAGGGGTGGAATTCATCAGATTAGAACTTCATGGGCAGGATTTAAGAAATCTGCATTAAGGCATTTATAGGCACATTTCCCGATAGTGGTTGGAGGTCCAGCCAATGCAGCCATCTGAGTTCCAGGCATGGTTTGTCTGACTGGCAGAAAGATTTCTACTTCAGAGACAGCTCTCTGGGTTCTACATGAGGTTTCGGTTTCCTACAGTGAGATGTCTGATGCCCTTTGTGATGTCTCAGGATAGCTGAAGACAACCCAGTGGGGCTGGGCAAGAAGGAGCAGAAAGAGGACTTTTGTCCTTCTGGAGTGATGTGTAGAGGCCCACTTGGCTATCCCAAGGCAAGTCCAGTGGCCCTAGATACCTAAATTTTGTCACCTGACTCATTCTCCTACTGCAACCCAGATTCCTATCTTGTCAATGGCCAGAATGGTTAATAACTGTCCTTTTCTTGTTGTGCAGGAAACCGTGTTGTGTTTATACAGCTGAAGAAGCGGATAAACTTCAGCTCCAACACCTCTGTTGCACTCACTTATTTCAGTGCTCTCACAACTTTATTTCTATCTTTGTACACAGAAAAGATGCTTGGACTTTGGAAGAAGGGGCTAGCCACTCACAATGATTACAAAGATGCTATGAGGCTGTGCAGGGCAGAAATCAGGAGGTCTAAAGCCCAGCTAGAAATCAATCTGGCTTCAGCAATCAAGGACAACAAGAAATGTTTCTATAAGTATGTCAACAGCAAAAGAACGACCAGGGAGAGCCTCCATCCCCTGCTAGATGCAGGAGGAAACATGGTAACAAGTGATGAGGAGAAGGCTGAGGTGCTTAATGGCTTCTTTGCCTCAGTCTTTAATAACAAGACTAGTTGTATTGAGGGAATCCAACCTCCTCAGCCAGAAGACAGAGACTGGGAGAATGACCCCACCACCCCCCAGGAGGTCAGTGACCTACAGCATCAGATAGACACACACAAGTCTATGGGACTGGATGGGATACACACAAGGGTGCTGGAGGAGCTGGCTGGAGTGCTCACCAAGCCACTTTCCATCATTTCCCAGCAGTCCTGGCTGACCAGGGAGGTCCCAACAGATTGGAAACTGGCCAATGTGACGCCCATCTATAAGAAGGGTTGGAAGGATGATCCAGGAAATTACAGGCCTGTCAGCTTAACGTCAGTGCCTGGGAAGCTGATGGAGCAGCTCATCCTGAGCACCATCACACAACACATGTGGGACAACCAGATGATCAGGCCCAGTCAGCATGGGTTTATGAAAGGCAGGTCCTGCTTGACAAACCTGATCTCCTTCTATGACAGGGCGACCTGCTTATTGGATGAGGGAAAGGCTGTGGATGTAGTTTACCTCGACTTCAGTAAGGCCTTTGACACTGTTTCCCACAGCATTCTCCTGGTGATACTGGCTGCTCGTGGCTTGGATGGGCACACGCTTCGTTGGGTAAAAAACTGGCTGGATGGCCGGGCCCAAAGAGTTGTGGTGAATGGAGTTAAATCCAGTTGGCGGCTGGTCACAAGTCCCCCAGGGCTCAGTTTTGGGGCCACTCCTGTTTAACATCTTTATTGATGATCTAGACGAGGGGATCGAGTGCACCCTCAGTCAGTTTGCAGACGACACCAAGATGGGTGGGAGTGTTGATCTGCTCGAGGGTAGGGAGGCTCTGCAGAGAGCTCTGGACAGGCTGGAGCGATGGGCTGAGGCCAACTGGAGGAGCTTCAATAAGGCCAAATGCCAGGTGCTGCACTTGGGCCACAACAACCCCCAGCAGCGCTACAGGCTTGGGGAGGAGTGGCTGGAGAGCTGCCAGTCAGAGAGGGACCTGGGGGGGTTGATTGTCAGCCGGCTGAACATGAGCGAGCAGTGTGCCCAGGTTGCCAAGAAGGCCAATGGCATCCTGGCTTGTATCAGAAATAGTGTGGCCAGCAGGGACAGGGAAGGGATCTTACCCCTGTGTTCAGCTCTGGTGAGGCCGCACCTCGATGATTGTGTTCAGTTTTGTGCCCCTCACTCCAAAAAGGCCATTGAATGACTCGTGCATGTCCAGAGAAGGGCAACGGAGCTGGTGCAGGGTCTGGAGCACAGGTTTGATGGGGAGCGGCTGAGGGAACTGGGGGGGTTTAGTCTGGAGAACAGGAGGCTGAGGGGAGACCTCCTGGCCCTCTACAGCTACCTGAAAGGAGGTTGCAGAGAGCTGGGGATGAGCCTCTTTAACCAAGTAACAAACAACAGGACAAGAGGGAATGGCCTTAAGCTGCGCCAGGGCAGGGTCAGACTGTCTCTTAGGAAGTATTTCTTTCCAGAAGGGGTTGTTGGGCGTTGGAATGGTCTGCCCAGGGCAGGGCGGGGAGTCCCCATCCCTAGAGGGGTTTAAGACTCGTGTTGAAATAACACTGAGGGATCTGGTGTGAGGTTAATGGTTGAACTAGATGATCTTCAAGGCCTTTTCCAACCGAGAGGATTCTGTGATTCAGTGATACTGCACCAGTTTCTGGAGACTAGCAAAATATTCTGTAGCCCTAGCAGTATACACTGAGTTATTCTTCTGGTGAATTAAGTTACTGAGCAAGGCGAGGCTTCAGCCTGACCTTATGTGGGTGTTCTTGGGTGGGACTCCTCCTAGCTGACCCAAGGAGACATTAATAGACCTGCGTCTGGGCTCCCAAATCCTGGTATTTATTTGTGAGTCAGGCATCTGATGGTCAGAACAATCAGTGGAGCCAGATAAATGCTTCACCTGTCAATACAGGTTTTCTTGCTATGGGAATCTGAATGTTTCTCTCAAGTCCTTTCATTTTCTTGTTATCCAGTGAGTATATTTGAAGCGTAGAGGCATAACTCACATGGAGACAGCAATATTACAAAACCCAGCCATAAGTGAGATGCATCCTTAAAGTCATGAAATTATTTCCACACGTGAAATTAATGAACAAAATCATAATGTGGCCTTGCAACGAAGGCAGCTAATGGTGTCCTGGGCTGCATTAGGAGGAGTTCCATAGAGCACAAGAGCTCTCAGTCCCCAGGTGTAAGAAATCAGGAAAGGAAGGCAAGAGACCAGCATGGATGAGTCAAGATCTCGTAGTCACACTAAAGGACAAGAAGGAAACGCACAGGCAGTAGAAGGAGGGACAAGTATAGGGACACTTCCGACTTGTGTTGAATGGGGTCAGGAAGGCCAAGGAGAGGCTGGAGCTGAACTTGGCAAGGGACACAGAGAATAAGGGCTTCTACAGGTATGTCAGCCAGAAAAAGAAGGTCAAGGAAAGTGTATCCCCCCGATGAACTTGGCTGGTAAACTGGTAACAACAGCCAAGGAAAAGGCCTTTTGCCTCAGTCTTCACTGGCAACCTCTCCTCCCACACCTCTTGAGTGAATGGACTGCAAGACAGGGACTGGGAGAACAAAGTCCCTCCCCCTGTAAGAGAAGATGAGACTCAAGACCACCTGAGGAACCTGAACATGTGTAAGTCTATGGGACCTGCTGAGATACATCCCAGAACCCTGAGGGAATTGGCTCATGTAGTTGCCAAGCCACTTTCCATGATATTGGAAAAGTCATGGCAGTCAGGTGAAGTCCTCAGTGACTGGAAAAAGGGAAACATTGCACCCATTTTTAAGAAGGGTAGAAAGGAGGGCTCTGGGAACTACTGACCTGTCAGCCTCACCTCTGTACCTGGGAAGATCATGGAACGGATCCTCCTAGAAGCTGTATTTGGGCACATGAAGGACAGGGAGGTGATTTGGACAGCCAGCATGGCTTCACCAAGGGCAAGTCTTGCCTGGCCAAGCTAGTGGCCTCCTATGAGGGAGTGACTACATCAGTGGACAAGGAAGAGCTATGGATGTCATCTATCTGGACTTCCGTGAGGCCTTTGACAGGGTCCCTCACAACATCCCTCTCTCTAAATTGGAGAGATATGGATTTGATGGGTGGACTATTTGGTCGATAAGGAATTGGCTGGATGGTCACATCCAGAGGGTAGTGGTCAACGGCTCAGTGTCCAGCTGGAGATCAGTGACAAATGGTGTCCCTAAGGGGTCTGTACTGGGACCAGTACTTTTAATATATTAATCAATGACAAAGACAGTGGGATCGAGCGCACCCTCAGCAAATTTGATGATGACAGCTAGTTGAGTGGTGCGGTTGACACACCTGAGGGGCAGGATGCCATTCAGAGGGACCTGGGCAAGCTCAAGAAGTGAGCCTAAATGAATCTCATGAGGTTCAGCAAGGCCAAGTGCAAGGTCCTGCCCATGGGTCAGAGCAACCCCCAGTAGTAATACAGGGTGGGGGCTGAAGGGATTGAGAGCAGCCCGGTGGGGAAGGACTTGGGAATACTCGTGGATAAAAAACTGGACATGAGCTGGCAATGTGCGCTTGCAGCCCAGAAAGCCAACCGTGTCCTGGGCTGCATTAAAAGAAGCGTGTCCAGCAGGTCAAGGAGGTGATTCTGCCCTTCTACTCTGGTCTGGTGAGACCCCACCTGGAATACTGATCTGGGGTCCTCAGTACAGGAAAGACACAGACCTGTTGAGGCGAGTCCAGAGGAGGGCCACAAAGATGATCAGAGGGATGGAACACCTCTGCTTGAGGAAAGGCTGAGAGAGTTGGCATTGCTCAGCCTGGAGAAAAGAAGGTTCAGGGAAGACCTTATTGCAGCCTCCCAGTGCTTAAAGGGGGCTTATAAGAAAGATGGGGACAGACTTTTTAGTAGGGCCTGTAGCAATAGGATAAGCAGTAATGTTTTAAACTAAAAGAGGATGGATTTAGACTAGATAAAAGGAAGAAATTTTTTATGATGACGTGGTGGAACCAGAGAGAGGTGGTAGATGCCCCATTCCTGGAAACATTCAAGGTTAGGTTGGACGGGGTTCTGAGGAACCTGATCTAGTTGAAGATGTCCCTGCTCATTGCAGAGGGGGTTGGACTAGATGACGTTTATAGGTCCCTTCCAACACAAACTATTCTATGATTCTATGAGTGTTTCCAGCAGGTTGAGGGAGGTGATCCTTCCTCTCTACTCAGCCCCGGTGAGGCCACACCTGGAGTACTGTGAGCCGTTATGGGCTCCCCAGTAAAAGAGACTCATAGACGTAGTGGGAAGAGTCCCTCAAAGTGGCATAGAGGTGATGAAGGGACTGGAACATGTCCCATGTGAGGAATGGCTGAGAGTTGTGACTGTTTACCCTGGAGAAGAGAAGGCTTTGGTGGGATCTTATCCATGTATATAAATACCTGAAGGTCGGTTGTAAAGGGGACAGAGCTAGGTTCTTTTCAGTGGTGTGCAGTGAGATGACAAGAGGCAATGGGCACAAACTGAAACATGAGAGGGTCTGTCTGAACATCAGGAAACTTGTTTTACTGTGAGGGTGACCGAGCACTGGTACAGGTTGTCCAGAGACATTGTGTAGTCTTGATGCCTGGAGATATTCAAAAAAACTATCTGGAATCGGTCCTGAGCAACTGGCTGTAGGTGGCCCTGCTTGAGCAGGGGGGTTGGATGAGATGACCACTGGAGGTCCCTTCCCACCTCAACCATTCTGTGATTCTGTGATTCTAGGGTATTGTCAGTGTGCAACACAGAGTAGAAAACAGCTGTAATCCATGCTCTGGTGACCATCTATCTGCATGCAAGCTTTCCTGTTCATGACTCATAGTTCAGTGGTTTGCAGATAGTGACCTAACAGTCATAGGTCATCATGGTGAGAAAGGCTAAGCTGGTTGCGGCACAGAAAACAAAGGTTTGGGTCATACAACCAGGGTAGGAAATGGAAGTGGTGTTCAGCAGGGAGGTGGTGTTCAGCAGGGTGGCCTCCATGAGAAGAGACCAGGGGCTGCCTTCGTGCTGCCCTCATGTTAGACACAGACAGCTCCAGCCAGCTTGACAGTGGACTCACCTCAGACCAGGGTCAAGCCAATCAGCAAAAGTGGTGGCATGTCCCTGAAAAAATATTTCTAAAAGGGCAAAATCCTGCATGCCAGTGAGGAGTGAGGAAAAACAAATTGTGAGAAACAATCTTGTGAACACCAAGGTGTCGTGGATGAAAGTATTAACATGGTAATGATTTAGCAGCAAATCAGTATTTATTATTGACTAGCAGCACTTAATCATTAACTAATTTAAAGATTTACAAAATAATTCAGTAAAATATGCTATGATTAAAATAGCAATTTAACTACGGATTCCAAGATGACAAGATTCGCACTAACTTATTATATGGTACGTTAAATCTGTACATATATACATGCACATTCACAAATACAAAATGTACAAACACACAGACAGACAAAATTATCTTGATCCAGTAAACTTTGCATGTCCCTACACTCGTGAAAACACCTGTGAATACCCAGACACATCGGTAAGCAGAGAGTGGGTAAAAGAGAAGCTAGCTCAAAGTTAAAATTTGCCTCTTCTTGAGTTTAGTAAATACTCCCAATGCATCAGTTTTCCTCAGCGGGTGATAATTGAGAGTCAGGAAGAAGTCCAACTTCACTCTGGCCTTCCATCAGCTTTGTGGGCAGACAGTCGTCAAACTTTGAGAAGTCTGAGCCTGAGGGGTGTCCCAACTCAGGGGAGATGCTGGTCACAGCCTGCTGTGATCTCTAGGGTCCAAGATAACTGATTTTCATCAAGTAATTTCCCATTTCATCTCTGTAAGCCCCTACCCTTGCCAGGATTCAGCTACCTGTGTACCAAGGATCTAAGGCATGGCTGTGTTACGGCTCAGCTGTGTAGTCATCACTCAGACAGCTACAAAGGATCTGTGAGGAAGTCTGTAGAGAAGAAAGGAGTACTGTGTGATTATGGACAGAAGTGGAATCCTGGAGATGTGATCATTGCTAACCGAAGGATTCAAAACAACACAAAAACTGCACAGAAGGTCTAAAATCTAAAAAAAAAAGAAGGAGGCATGCAAGTCAAACTCATCAGGGGGTCAGGAATCACCAGTCCATTTGGTCCATCACCAGTGTGTGATAGAATGACCTTGGCTAGCTGCCAGGTACCCAACAAGCCGCCACTGTAACACTCCCCTTTCTCAACTGGACAGAGAGAAAAAATATAACAAAAGGCTCATGGATTGAGGTAAGGACAGGGAGATCACTCAGCAGTTACCATCATGGGCAAAACAGACTCAGCTTGGGGAAATTAATTTCATTTATTGCCAATCAAATCAAAGAAGGATAATGATAAATAAGAACAAGTTTAAAAACACCTTCCCCCCACCCCTCCTTTCTTCCCAGGCTCAACTTCATTCCTGAATTCTCTACCTCTTCCCCCTGAGCAGTGCAAGGGGACAGGGAATGGGGGTTGTGGTCAGTTCATAACACATTGTCTCTGCCACTGCTTCCTCCTCACACTCTTCCCCTGCTCAAGCATGGAGTCCCACTCACTAGAGAGAGTCCTTCTCTTTAATTCTTCTCCCATCCAGCTTAATTAGAAAAACCTGCGGCAACTGACTCAAAACTTGCACATGTTTTAGGCCCCTCATTTAGGGTATTTGACAGCATTAAATGCTTGATTTGGTTGCATATATACAGGTGTCTAATTTCTTTTGAAATGTCTCAGGGTTACCTGACCAGCCTTCAGTTGTGTCCCCCAGGGACAATGGTCCTCCACAGGGTCTGCCACTCCTCTGCAGATGTCTCATTAGTCTAGGAATTCAAATGGATCCTTCTGACAATGTGTAAAAGTCAGCAGAGTAACTCAGTAGCATTTTACGTGCCTTATGATGTCCCATTTCATCTCCAGGTTGCAGAAACCAATAAATAAATATCTAATCTGCCAGCACTGTATCAATGTTCTGAATGCTCAGTGGTACTTAAGATGTAATTAGACATCTATGTTTAAGCAGCTGAGTTCCATTCCAGTTGCCCAGGTGCAAGTTACTCACCACAGGTGGGATTTTTCTCACTTCAACTGAAATCTACATCTCTGCCTTTTTTGGTTAAGGGATAGTTACAGGCAATCCAGGAAACCAATTCTGCTCATGTAAATAAGGTATCTACATTAGTGTGAGATAAATAATTTCCTACAAATGCCTTTTATATCCATTGTTCAAAAAGGGTTTATAGATGAATTTATCATGTAGCTCTCTACAAGGAAAGATGCTTGAAGGTGGATGAGCAGACTCTTGCCTTCTATTGTTTTTAGGTTGGGGGTTTTTTTGTTTGTTTGTTTGGTTGGTTTTTTTTCTGGTGAAAGACTCCTCTGTTCTTTGAATCACTCCTCAGCAAATCCAGGGGCTAATAATCATGTTCACTTCATCAGGGAACAAATTTGTCTCTGAAAGTACTGGATACTAGGAGCCTACTTAGATTTAGCACCTTATCTTTAGTAAGGCAGAGTTGTGCAAGATGAATTTAACTAAGAATCTGACAACAAGGGCAAGGAGTAATGTTGGAAGGTTCAGTTAAACCTTGGTAGTGGAAGTGTTTATAAAGGCTACGTTCAATCAGTGATGCTCCTTTTAAGAGCTCCCCTTGGGTATGCCTATGCTTACATGGTATATCAGGGTCACCTACCATAAAGCTCCAGTCCTTCAACTGTCCACTCCCACTCCACATGTCCCATTTTTGTTTAACTATCTCTTTAGGCTCTGAAGATCAGACACAGAAGGAGAAGAAGGAAGGATCACTGCTTCATACTCCAGAGTTTCTGCTACAGCGTGGATTCATTTGCCTTTACATGCTTAGCACTGAATTTGAGTATTGCTCAGAAAGGCAGTGTAGACATCATCTTAGAAACCAGTGAGGAGGAGTAGCAGGCAATGCAGAAGGGAGATATTACTGAGCCTTGATGAATCCTGTTCTTTGGAAGAACACCCAGTAAAAAGGAAACACTGACTGATCTCAGGAACAAGGTTCTGGAGACTCTCACTATTTGTTTTTTGTGCACTTCCCTCAAAACATTTTTATCCCTTTAAATCCAAAGCACAGCACTACACCAGTTACTAGGAAGAAAATTAACTTTATTGCAGCTGGAACCAGGACACTCATCTGCTCAATTCATTCATCCATAGCTTGAGGAACACACAGTTTCAGGAGGCCTTAAGGGAGAGCATCAGAGTATAGTAATTTCTAAACACCCAGAAATCTGAGGTGGTGATGAATGTGGATGCAATGGAGAATGTGCAAGAAAATAATTTAATAACATTTCTGTCTCTCCTTAGACATCCATCCATTCACTGACATACCTATTCCTACACATCCATGCACCCATGCATTCATCCATTCATCAATCCATCCACAAACAATTGTCAATAATCTTGTAAATTATTGAAACCTGTTCTTTCCGTTCTTTCTCCTCCCTTTTTCTTCCCACAAGCTTTCTTGATTTTCTTTTCTCCATGTTGAATGATTTAGGACAGTGGTGGCTAGTCCACAAATCACTCTCTTACCAGATAGTCCAAGTCCCCATGAAGAACAAAGAGAAGGGCTTTATGTGAACAACATCACTGTGTCATTTAAGGAGCCATTTGTACACACAGAACAGTTTCTTCCTTCCATGGAATGGAATCAGAGAGTATGGAAAGGGATGGGACGGTGGGAAAAACATGTCATCAGCTATCAGTGAATAAATGCCTGACCCTTCCATTCTCACAAGCCTCAGTGGTATGTGATAGACCTTTCTCTGATGTATACATAGTTCAGTTTGAGCCTCAGCAGATAAAGTGTCAGCTACCTCTATAATCCAGTGAGTGAAGGTGGGAAACATGCTGTCAAAGAAGCCTTTAAATGTAGAAAAACTGGGCCAATGAGGAAGGGGTAAGCAGGGGTGGGCTTTTTATTTGGGAGAGGTAGCTAGTGGTAAAGGGGAAGAACGTGGGAGGGGAGATGAATATCAGGTGAAACAACTCATGTGTTGGGGGTTGTTCAGCACACCTGTCAAACAACCCTGCTCCTGATCAGTGGAGTTTGGAACAGGAGAAGAAACCTGTTGCTGTCATAATCATACTTGTGTCTGACACCTTCATGGTTGAGAGACCTGGTGTCTTTTCCTTGGATTTGTTGAGGGAACACCTAGGGGACCGGAAAGGCATTCTGACTTCCTAGTGAAGAACTCTCTTCTGCTGGCATCCTGTGGTACCTGAGATGCTCTGGACTACAACATGAACAGGGCTAGTAGATATGGTTTAGGGGCTCCACAAGATGCAGCTTCTGTACAGTAGGTGCTGCAAGCCAAGCTGAACATACCAGAACATCTCATGGAATTGTCCTTCTGAGTTTCAAAAATGGCTGAAATAGAAGTGTTTTAGGCTATCAGAGTCATTGTCATGGTTTGGGTGATACAACACAGGATGTACCATAGACCTTCAGGAGCAGCAGCTGCAGACAAGATGGAATAGCCTGGGACATGTAACAAGACCCTAAATTCCCAGGAAACATTATTGCCCCAATATACTTTCTGAGTAATAAGGAGAAGTAAGCATGCTCAAGGCATTTTTCATCTGAAAGATATTCTGCTTAGCATGTAGGGATTCATGTCATAGAATTGGCAACAGGATGTCAGAAATGTCTGCATCTCCCCCTTTTGGTGTCCCTGTGATGCCAAAGACAGCTTAGACCACTTGTCTAGAACTGGCAAAATTAATTCCTCTCTCCCTTCTGTTCAGTAACTTTCAGTGGACTCTTGTCCCTTGGATTTACTGATTATACTTTGTCATTAACAGCAGCTAAGGGAAATAACACAGAATAGCTTTCTTTTGTTTGGCATTCTGTACATTAAAGAACACAATATCCTCCTGGTATCGGCTCACTACCAGTCCTAACACATTGCATTGAGCCTCCTCATTCTCACCCTCAGGAGTTCCATCTGTTCCCAAGAAGGCTGCACACACAAGCAGGTGTGAACATGCTTTTATTGGTGGCCAGAAAGCAAAGCAGGAGGTAGCACGCAGCAGTGGGAGGAGGGGTAATGTGAAACTGTGTGTACTTGGGATCTGTGTTTTTACCTTGCCATGGAGACATTCCTTAGGGCAGAAGCCTGTGCATATGCCATGAGAGCATCCCTGACTTCATTTCAGCTGCCCCTGGAAGCCTCTGAGCATCAGCAGATGTTTGATACATTGTGGAAATGGGACACTGAGCATTTTAGTCGGAGGAGGGAGAGTCAGGTAGGTCTTGAAGCGCAAACTTTCTCAGCTCTTCATGTATCCAGGGCCCAAAATAGAGGACTCTGGTAAATACTGTAGGGAAGATGCAGCATTTCCGTCCATAAGAAACAATGCCATGAGCCTTGCCATTGCAGACTAATGGGCCTCCAGAATCACCCTGTGAGGTAAAAGGAGTGGGAGGGGTCAGACATGTCAGAGCACAGCTCCCCCTGCCCTGAGGGAGAAACTGGCCCTCTTGCCTCCCTCTGTGTGAAGAACCTCCTCTTTGGACCATCTCCCTCCAGGCCCAGCTCCTCAAGGCTTGTAGCTGCCTTACTACTCCTCTAAGCCAATCTGTGAAGCAATTCAGGCCTAGAGGCCATCTGAGATTCAAAAACTGCCTTCACATCCCTGAAAAGAAGAATCTAGTCCTACTTTAGACACGTGGGAATATCTGAACCATCCCACTGTGTTGGGAGGAAATAACAAAGGGTTTGCACGAGATCTGCAGCCTGCGGGAGCAGTGGCTAGGATGGATAGAATATTGCCAGATATGTGAAAAGGAACATGATGCTGACAGTTGGGGCAACTGCATGGTGGTCAGCACGTCAGCTTCAGACCTCCTGTGAGGAGCCTCAGCACATCATCCTGAAGCATCTGCTACATTGTAATCCCCTGCATCCCCAGCTGAGAAGCAACCTGTCTGTCTAGTCCCAACCTCATCCCAAGCTTGGAGCCCAAATTAACACTTACCTTCCAAGTTGATTTTTTGCGATCATCATCACCAACACAGACCATAGACTGATGGTCGTAGCTGCTTTTAAAATATTTCTCACACTCTTCATTACTCTGCACCTTCAGGTTCACCTCCATCAGCACACTAGTCTCATTCTGTGTCTGTGATGTCCAGCCCCAGCCAGCCACTTCGCATGTAGTTCCTGGACCCACACTCTCATTGTGACTGGGCAAAGGGATATAACTCACTTCCTTAGTGAGCTTGGCCCTTGGGTTCAGCTGCCAAGTAGAGAGAACACAGGGTTAGAGCAGGGAAAGGAATGGGAACAAGTTCATGGAGCTGGGGAAGTGAGCAGGGGGAGATCTCTCAGGCAGCAAGGATGTGTGTGGGTATACCTTCAGCAGCATGATGTCATTTACATGGGTTTTTTTTGAATAGTTGGGATGGATGACCCAGTGGTCAACGTGGAATTTCTGCTGGCTCCGTTCATTCTGACTTATGTTGTGAGCTCCCAGGGTCACAGCGATATTCACTTTCCTGCCAGGAAACACCAACATATTCCAGCAACACTGACCACAGCGACACAGCCCCCATGGCAGGTGGTTTGAGGGAGGTGGTGGTGGGATATGCCTCCCCAGAAATTAGTTCTCAGCAAGTTGCCCTCTGTAGCCTGGGCTCCTTCCACATTCAGCTGAGGGTTCCTTACCCCATGCTGACATAGCTCTGAGGTGTCCCATTCTGCAGACAAAAGGGGAGGAGGGAATGAGAGACACCAGCCTCTCTTCTCCAACAGCAGCTCTGACCCATGGGAGGAACCACAGATCAGGAGACCACTGCGGAGGTGTCCTGTTCCCAGGGGAACACTGCCCCTGGCAGACAATTCCTGCAACTCACAGGGCATGGCTCAGCTCACAGAGAGCCCTGCTGTGCCTGAGGAGACACAGAGTACTCTTTCAGCACAGACCAGGACTGCGGCTCTTTGTGAATGTGTGAGACTCAAAAAAATCACATGTACAAGAAAGACAGAGCCTTACGTTTCACCAGCCACACAGTGAGCTGCTGAGAGCACTGCATCTGGGCGAATCAGGAACCCTCCACACTGATAGTTCCCTGACACACTTCTAATTGATAAATAAGCCATGTAGGGCCTGGAGTGGGGCTTAGCTTCCCATCCGCCAATGATCCTTCCTGGAAGAGAGATGAGAAGTGTTAATATCGCACATGCCACTATTTCCCATCAAATTTGGAGCTGCATGAGGAGAGAGGGTCATCCTCCGGCATCATAGGCCAGTGATGCCAATAACTCTCCTTCCCTGGGCTGTCCAAAGCATTGCTTATGCCCAATGGAGAGAAAAGCGCACAACACTTCCTGGGGATGGCTGACCACACCTCCTCTGGATGTCTAAAATGCTCTCAAAGGGCACTACACTAGTACCTTTAATGCATCACTGGTTTCAGGCAGTCTGAGCTGAGAGATATGAGTAGAGCAGAGAGTAGAGATATGAGTAGGCAAGGCAGATTGCCTACTCAGTGCCCATTTCTGCCCTTGTCTGTCCTTGTCTAAATCCCATCTCTCTGTACTCACCAGCCCCAGCCCATGGGAGAAGGAGAGAAGCACTTGCGAGCAGAAGGAGAAGCAGCATCTTCCACCACTGCCCTGGAGAGCCAAAACCGTTGTGATGGCCGGGCAGGAGACAGGTACAGAATGGCAATCTATATATATGAAGTTTTGGGCTGAAACAGGAAACCTCATCAGCTTGTGTCATCTGCTGCTTCTATTCTTGGAAACCTCAGACTGTGGTTTGGTGAGGGGTTCATGTCACATTCTCTGTTTTTTGTCACCATCTCCTCCAAAATCTGGATAGCCCTAGGCTTGTACAGAGTACCCAGAGTACTTGGTACCCAGGCAGCAGTGAGAGGAGTGGGAAATCTCCTGTTGAGTGCATATCTCATTGGAGACCCTTGGCAAGAGCCTCCTTGGATCCTAGATGTGGGTTGTTTTTGTTTGGATTTTTTTTCTTTTTTTCCCTGTCCCCTGATAGGAACAGTGAGAGCTGAACAGGGTCAGGCAGAGGTCCTGGTTCTTATCAGAGCAGCTGACACCATCAGAGGTGCCCTTGGGATATCAGAAATCACCTGTCGGAGTAGCTAAGGCGCATGACCTACTGGAGACTCACAGCCTCGCACTAGTGTTCTAGATCATCAGACAAGTCCATGGTGATGAGGGAAGTCTGAGGTCATGCTGGGAAGTCAGTCCATGGGCCCAGGTCCAGGTCAGCAGGTTACATGGCCGGGCACAGGCACGGCTGAGACACAGCTGGAGCTGGAGCTCAGGTGGGGACCAGAGTCAGAGTCTCCTCTTCAAAGCAGATCCCATGCGAAGGGGAGCAGCCCTGGCTGAGGCCTCTCTGAAGTCCCCCCTGGGACGCTGGCCCCAGTGTTACCAGGGGGAAGGGACACAGCCCTCAGTTGCCCTGGCTCTAGGTTGACCATGAGCCCAGCCAGTCAAACCTCCAGGATGGGGAATGCACTTAAGGCACTGACACTGAGGATGGAGACTGGACAGCCTCTCTGGGCCACTGACTCCTTTGCTTCACAGTTCTCATGGTGAAAATGTTTTTTCTTACACACAGCCTGAACCTCTTTTATTTCATTATTTAGTTATTAATGCCTACCTGTTATCTTCCTGTCTCATGCTCCCACCATTTGCTGCTGAGAAAAGCCAGGTTCCATCTTCCTGGTGGTTGCTTGCAGGTATCAGAAAGCTGCTCTTAGGTCCCCCACAAGCCCTCCCCTTCTGTCTGAACAAGTCCAGGTCCCTCAACCTCTCCTCGGTGTAGACCCCTAAGGTACTGCACTTCTTACAGGCGTCCAGGGAGAGTATGGCCTATTAAGCACCACCACCACTCTCTCAGCGCGATCATCCAATCTGTTTATACCCATCCAGTTGTCCACCCACTCAGATCGTAACATCCTAAGCTAGACAGAAGAATATCCTGGGAGACAGTGTCAAAAGCCTTGCTAAAGTCAGGGTAAATGACATCCACTGCTCTCCCCCATCCATAATGCCATAATTAGAGAAGGCAATCGTGTTGGTCAGGCCTGTTTTACCCTTGGTAAATGCTTATTAACTGTTCAGTCCCCTTCCTCTCCCCCATATGCCCTAACGTGCATTATAAGAAGAAGACTTGCTCCAAGACGTGCTTCAAGACTTTTTCCAGACTTCTTAGGAAAGGTCTGCTTCTCCTGTTGCCAGCTTTCACTTCCACCTTTTCATTCTTCCAGAACGTGCCAGCATGACATCTAATCAGGGTTAATCTGTTTCCTGGAAACTTTTTAACAGTCCAGTTTCCGTCCCACAGAGAGATAAAGCAGAAAGCTGCAAACCACTTTGGTTTCCGTGATATGTGTGATTGTGTTATCAGATGAGCACAGACCCAAACTGAGGAGACATTCCAGACAAGACCAAGCTGCAGCACTGAATGATAAGAAACACTTGAGCAAACTCATACCCTCTTCAGTATTCTGACATTTCCAGCAAAGTGCTGATGTTCTCCGCAATTCCTCTCTTGGCTGGTAACTCAAACAACTGTAAAGTAAGAGATTGTCTTCCCAAGCAGGAAGATATGCTGCAAGGCTTGTGACCTCTTGAATGGGCCTGTGCAACCACACTACTGGGCACATGGGCTGGGGCGTGTCCGGGCCCTGCACGGTGGTGCCATTATACAAGTATATTTCTGTGCACCCAAGAATTTTTCTGTTCAAAATATCAGAAGGGTCAGAGTGGACATGTTTGTGTTGCAGCTTACCAGGGCAATGTTTCTGAAGGTGAACACTGAGCATGCGTACTGCCCCTCTTGGGATGTGTCAGGAGGCATATGGGAGGTGATTGAGACCTCAGTACCTGCTCAGACACTCACAGAGGACTGAGAGACACAAACCTGAGCTGCTCCATTTGCACCAACTACCTGGAGGCATCCCTGGAGCTGACTGTTCCAAGAATCACAGGGAAATCCCAGCTTGGAGGTACCTGGTTGAGTTGCTGTAAAGCACAGGCTGAGCATGCACCCATGCTTTGTGGGTGCTCAGAGGACCAGAACCTGGGCATGAAGTGGAAGTTAACTTTCATGAAAATGAAGACAAATCCTCTCTCCTTTGCCGTGAATGGAGTAGAGTGTACCAGAGGTAGATGGCGTTTAAAAGACTGAAGTTCAGCAAGGCGAATCCAGGCACATCCTTCCACTGCTGCAAATGAAATGAAAGGCAAGTGGTCATTGGAAGTACTGACTGAGGACAAGGCACCTTCAAAGCACTGCAGCTGATACACAGCAGAGGCAGAGGCGTCCTCCCCTGGTTGTGATCGGAAGGGAAAGTCTCACTCCTAATGCCTGAGTGGTGGAGCAGTCAGTAGCTTTGGCAGAGGGTGGAGGTGAGAGGCTGAGAAGACAGAGCTCTGAATGGGATTCCTGGTCCTGCTTCTCTTGGGCAAGTAGCCCTCCTGGCTTTTCACATACCGTTTTACCCTCTCCTGGCTGCAGCACAGTGCCTTTTAATCACTGAAACTCTACCAGTTTGTTCACAATTCTAAATTGTCCAGGCCTCTGCCTTTCCAGGGGCTGCAAGGGGTCTGGCTGCCCTACTCAGGACGAGGATGTGCATCCAGTTGTGCCCACAACAAACCCTTCACTGGAACATTGAATTCAAACTTCAGAGTCACAGAGCTGCAACGATACCTTCATTTAAGGAAACCACAGGAGCCAGAAAATTAGGACACGTGTTCGACTCTCATTCCTTCTACAGTGTGAGAGCTTGGCCAGGTGGCCTCCCAGGTTTCCACACCACACTAACTGGTAGGATTGGGGCTACATGGAGGAGAGAGAAGGGTCCCTCCACTATGTCTCTGTGCTTGGCTTTGCACTCTGTCTGAGAAGGGGGAGACTCTGTCTTTCAGCAGCAACACAACCAATGGCTAAGCTGAGAAGCCAGCTCTGACCTGTGGTTTGTCTCACATGACTTTCTCTTTAATTTAGGCCCCTTGAAGGCTGAGGAACCTTACTGCCTGCAGGCTGAAGGGACCTGCTATGGGATGCCAGGAGCAGAATTTTGGAATTGTAGAAAAGATACTATGGGATGTTTAAAGCAATGGTCAAAGGTGGGCAAAGGGATGGGACTACGATGGCCTAAGGAGAAACATTTGTGGGAAAGGGGGATAAAAGGAGCTGGTTGTGTATAAACAGGTGGCTGTCAGTGCAACTGTCTGGCTATGTCTTCTCATGAAACTCCATCTCTAATGATTTTAAGAATGAGTTGTCTAAGCCCCAAGCCCATGAGAAGAACACGAACCGTGCTTCTGTCACAGCGCTGTGCGAACTGACAGAGCACATATACGTGCTACATGAGACTTTCTTCTGCCCCTCCCTTCCCCATCACTAGACCACAAGGTTTATTCAGACAGGCATCTTCTTTACCTCAGACATATTTACTTTTCCTGAAAGAATGTCAGCCTCTTCCTTTCATCATTTGCAATGATTTCCACAGCTTTTCACACTCTTATGGTGTTTGAACCCAAAGTGAGAGATCAAGCTCTATGTTGATTTTAACGTTTTTATGATTTCTGCCTGGATAAGAAAACAAGAAGGCACAAATTCAGTGTGAAACTTGAAGCACAATCATTCCTACAGGGCACAAGGGGAAGAACATGCTGATTCAATCTCTACAACCAAAAGAAGGCTGAAAGGATAGAAAAAATATGGAAAGGCTGGATCAACCTGAAGGTGGAAAAAATGCCATTTTGGGTTTGTGCCACTTTCTTACAATGTACGGCTCCATCCAGGAAAGACACAAGGGTTGTTTGTCCTGGTCACAAAATGTAAAACTTGAGAACTCCTCCAGACACAACTTAGCATGAGAATAGAAATACCTGCCTTATCTTGAAGATAAAGCCCAACCTTGTCAACTGAGCATGGGTCTTTCACAGGAAGCTGTTTGGTTTGCCAGTGCCTTTTTACCATTGCCTGGCTGCAGCAGGGTGTGCTTTAATTATTGAAACCCTACAGGAAGACCCGACTGCTCAGAGGTGGAAGATTGGTTAAAGATTGGTTAAAGATTAAAGTCTTGTCTGAGTGGGGAAGATTAAAAAGATTAAAGTCTTGTCTGAAAGTGGGGACCATGAGTCCCAGTCCCCCTGTGGCTGGTGTGCCAGGAACTGGAGAGGCCAGCCAGCCAGCCTGAGTAGGGTAAGAGACTTGTAAACCAGGTGTTGAAGTGGTCATAAGTTTGGGGTGGGTACCAGACATACCCAGAGTTCAAGAGCTGGCTACTGGAGGGACCAGCAGGACCAAGCCAACCACTGCAGAGACCACGAGGTCTGGCCGTCACCTGAGAGATCCGTCTGTGTGTGTGACTGCATGTGTGAGACAAGTGGAGATGGGAGGATCCAAGGGCCATCTGTTGTGTACGCTGAGTGTCTAAGGCTGGTTACTGGGGGAACACATCACACATGAATGTCTGTTGATGTGTCTGTCTGTGCAAGTGGGTCTGTGTCCCAGCAGCTGGCGTGGAGTTGGGGGCCTCAGGGACTTGCCTGCACAGATGCCAGCAACTGGGAGACCTGGGATCCAGGGTGGCTCCTGAGTCGACAGAGTGTCTAAGGCTGAGTGTCTTAGTGCTGCTGGGGGACCCCTGTGCCTAGGTGTGGGTGCTGGTGTGCGTGCAGGGTGTTTCTATCTATCTGCCTTCATCCATGTCCCTGGTGTGTATATGCAGTTGTGCCTGGGGTGCACATTTGTGTGTGCCTGGAAGGTCTCAGCCACACCAGGGAGATCTGGTGGGAGCTGCTGTAGCTGCTTCCCATAGAGCCCAGTTCAGACCTTACAGCAAGGTACCCTCTGGGTCACCAGCCCTTCAGACACTGCCACCTCCAGAAGCTCCCTCTGCTTTGGCATGAGAGGAAACAAACTTTGGGCATCCATTCAGAAGTGACAGTAAATTGGGCATTGCATGAAGTCTTCCATTTACTCCTCCCCTCATCTCACCTTAGCTGTCATCACTGACTTTTCATGGATTACTACTTGATCTGCTTTGCTCCTGCTTCAGATTCCTTCCACCAGCGCTCCCCAGTGAATTCCCTGTCCAGAGCAGCTGGGCAGGGTATTCCCCAGTTTCATCTGGGACACTTGTAGGCCAGTGCAATGCAACTTCATTACATCAGGCTTGCAGGCTTTCTCAGACCTGGGAATTTTGGATCCAAAATCAGCACCACAGGGAGTGGTCCCATGCATGGATGCATCCCTGACCTTACAATGCTGCTGCCTGCTCCCAGCATTGTGGGAGAATTCGCCTGGGCATATTATCAGAATATAGGTGGAATAGTGGTCCAGGCCCTACTGAGGTTATGGACATCACCAGTCTGCCAGTCAGTCAGTCTGAGAGACTGGTTTACACATGCTGAGCTGCGTGTGTTTATCGGTACTTCAGCTAGGTGTGTTTAATCTGCATTGTCCTTAAAAATAAAGCTCTTCATCCAAGTCTGAGCTCCTAATATCATTTTAGACACTTCAAACTGAGTTGTCCACCTACCCCTGTGCTGCCATCACAGGGGAAGAGAGATGAACTGGCATCACAGTGGGAGATGATCTGGATCACAGGAATCACCCTGGAAATAATAATTTGTTTATTTTTCATTCTGAGTAGATATGAGGAAAAACAATCTTGGTGATGATAGTTCAAAACCAGCCTGTCTGATCAAAGCCATGAACAACCTGTTGGATATTTGAAGTTGGCCCAGCCATGAGTGGGAGCTAGACCTTCAGAGGTCTGTTCCATCCATGGTTTGAAGCCATCATTCCAGTTTAAGCATCCTGTACCTTCACCTTCTACACGATGTCCTAGAGCAGAGTGCAACAGTATTGCAGCAGAAGTGGGCTTTACAGTTTCTTCCCATTAAACATCTTGTTCACTTGTGGTTAAGCTCAATATCAGTGAGGATGGTTAGGGAGAGGAGTATTTTGCAGTATGGGTGAGGTCAGAAGTTTATGGTTAGGTCTGTCTTGAGTCACAGATATTATCTGCATTATTTCTAGCTACTGAAGTCAAATGTAGATGAGGGAACTGAGCAAGTTACAGTTTCAGCTTTCTTTAGTGTTTCTTCATCAGAACCCTTTAATATGTGCTGCAAAAGACAGTGTTTCACCCAGCAAATGAAATGAAATGAAAAGGAGACAAAATCACACACGAGCATCTTGTGTCTCTTTCATGCACGCAGTATGAGCAACAAACAGGGGGGACCCTGAAGCCATGATACAGCACGAGAACTATGACATCGTAGCTACCACAGAAACGTGGTGGGATGCCTCACACAACTGGAGTGCTGCAATCGATGGTTACAAGCTCTTCAGGAGGGATAGACAGGGAAGGAGAGGTGGTGGTGTGGCCCTGCATGTTAGAGAATGCTATGAGAGCTCAGAAATCAAGTATAGTGATAACGGGGTTGAGAGTGTTTGGATTAGGTTAAGGGCCAGTAAAGCAGATCTTGCGGCGGGAGTCTGCTATAGACCCCCCAACCAAAGCAGTGAGGGGGATGAAGCTTTCTACAAACAGTTGGGAGAAATCTTGCGGTCACCTGCCATTGTTCTTGTGGGGGACTTTAACCTCCTGGGTATCTGCTGGGATCACAACACAGCAGAGAGGCAACAATCCAGGAGGTTCCTGGAATGTGTGGAGGATAACTTCCTCACACAGCTGGTGAGTGAGCCGAGCAGGGAAGGTGCCCTCCTGGACCTGCTTCTTGTGAACAGGGAAGAGCTTGTGGGGGAGGTAAAGGTTGGAGGCCGTCTGGGGTGCACTGATCATGAGATGATTGAGTTTTGGATCCTTGGAGAAACAAAGAGAGGGGTTAGTAAAACTGCCACCTTAGACTTCTGCAGGACAGACTTTGACCTGTTCAAAAGACTGATTAACAAAATCCCTTGGGAGGCTGCCCTGAAGGAAATGGGAGTCCAGGAAGGCTGGACATACTTCAAGAGAGAAGTCTTAAAGGCACAGGAGCGGGCTGTTCCTGTGTGCCGGAAAACAAGGAGGCGGGGAAGGAGACCGGCCTGGCTAAACAGGGACCTTTGGCTGGATCTCAAGAACAAAAGGAAAATCTTTGACCTTTTGAAGAGGGGGCAGATCTTTCATGAAGACTATAAAGATGAAGTGAAGTTATGCAGGGAGAGCATTAGGAGAGCCAAAGCACAGCTAGAGCTCAACCTGCCTGCAGCTGTTAAAGATAATAAAAAATGTTTCTATAAATTCATTAACAGCAAAAGGAGGATTAGGGAAAATCTCCCTCCTTTACTGGATGCAGAGGGAAACATGGTAACTAAGAATGAGGAAAAGGCTGAGGTGCTCAACGCCTACTTTGCCTCAGTCTTTAGCAGTGGAACTGGCTGTTCCCTGGACACCCAGCCTCATGAGCTAGAGGATGGGGAGGGGAAGCAGAATGAGGTCATCACAATTACAGAGGAAATGGTCAGAGACCTGCTACACCGCTTGGCTGCACACAAGTCTGTGGGACCGGATGGGTTACACCCAAGGGTGCTGAGGGAGTTGGCAGATGTGCTCGCCAAGTCACTTTCCATGATTTACCTGAAGTCATGGCTAACTGGGGAGTCCCATTGGACTGGAGGGTGGCAAATGTGACACCCATGTACAAGAAAGGCAGAAAGGAGATCCAGGAAACTACAGACCTGTCAGTGTGACCTCGGTGCCAGGGAAGGTCATGGAGCAGGTCATCTCGAGTGCCTTTACAAGTCATATAAGGGACAACCAGGGGATCAGGCCTAGTCAGCATGGGTTAATGAAAGGCAGGTCCTGCCTGACAAAGCTGATCTCCTTCTATGACAAGATGACCGGACTATTGGATGAGGGAAAAGCTGTGGATATTGTCTACCTGGATTTTCAAAAACCATTTGACACAGTTCCCCATAGAATTCTCATAGAAAAACTGGCTGCCCATGGCCTGGATGAGTGAATGGTCTGCTGGGTCAAGCAGGATGGATGGTCCCAGAGAGTGGTGGTCAGTGGAGCTAAATCCAGCTGGTGGCCAGTCACAAGTGGTGTTCCTCAGGGCTCAGTGTTGGGACCATTTCTGTTCAGCATTTTAATGATGATCTTGATAAGGACATAGAGTGTATCATCAGTAAGTTCACAGATGACACCAAGTTAAGCGGGACTGTCGATCTGCATGAGGATAGGGAGGCTCTACAGAGAGACTTGGATCGATGGGCCAACGTGAACAGGATGAGCTTCAACAAGGCCAAGTGCCAGGTCCCGCCCTTGGGCCACAACAACCCCCTGCATGGCTACAGGCTTGGGGAGGTGTGGCTGGAGCTGTCTGGAAGAGAAGGATCTGGGGGTTCTAATTCACAAGCATCTGAACATGAGCTGGCAGTGTGCCCGGGTGGCCAAGAAAGCCAACGGCATCCTGGCTTGTATTAGAAATAGTGTGACCAGCAGGAGTAGGGAGGTGATAGTCCCCCTATACTCTGCACGGGTGAGGCCACACCTGGAGTGTTGTGTCCAGTTTTGGGCACCTCAATACAAGAGAGATCTCGAGGTGCTGAGTGAGTGCAGAGGAGGGCAACGAAGCTGATGAAGGGCCTGGAGAATAAATCCTGTGAGGAGAGATTGAAGGAGCTGGGACTGTTTAGTTTGAGGAGGAGAAGGCTGAGGGGAGACCTCATCACTCTCTACAACTACCTGAAAGGACATTGTAGAGAGGTTGGTGCTGGTCTCTTCTCACAGGAGATTAGTGACAGAACAAGAGGGAATGGCTTTAAACTGAGACAGGGGAGGTTTAGACTGGACATTAGGAAAAAGTTTTTCACAGAAAGAGTGGTCAGAGAGTGGAATAGGCTGCCCAGGGAGGTGGTGGACTCACCATCCCTGGATGTGTTTAAGGGTCATTTAGATGAGATGTTGGGGGATATGGTGTAGGGGAGAACTTTGTAGAGTAGGGCTCATGGTTGGAGTCGATCATCCCAAGGGTCTTTTCCAACCTGAATGATTCTGTGATTCTTTAGAGTGGGCAATCTGACTTGGCTCGTGGAGAGCACTTTTATTTCCAAATGCTCTTTCTTTCCTAAAAGTTGAAATCAAGAGTAAGGTTTCAGGTAATTCACAAAATTTTAGTTGTTCTTTAATTAAATACATCAACACAGGTGAATGAGGACTGAATAGGAAGATAGGCAGCTCTGGTCCAAGGCTGAACTTAACTAATGCAATAAAAAACCAAGGAGAAATTCCTGGGCATAACTCATTTGTTATATAACTAAACAACTTGTCTATTACTGTGCCAGGCTCACCAGTCAAAAAGTCTCTAATTTTTGATCCTTGAGAAGTTCAGACATAAACACAAAGCAATCGTTCCAGATGGCATGAAGTAAAAAGTTCTCAGCTTATGTACCAGAGATGATATTATAAAAAACTCTAACAATATGGGTGGAACAAAGAAATAAAGTCTACTCATCTTTTGTAATACCTAGTTCGGACTCTAAAAGAGAAGGAGACTGGAATAGGAATAATTCCCAAGAGGAAAAGGAGGAGTTCCCATAAAAAAATTCAGAAGGGTTAGTTTGTGGGCTTTCTCATTTGTTTCATAGACATTGCCACCCTGTCCCCTGACCTGAGAAGGTGGTAAGCATTGCGAAATATGCAGTCTTCTGCAAAGCCTGTATTCACATTAAATAAGAGAGAAAAAGAGGTTTCACAATGATTCCTTTGACGATGAATGAAACACAAAACTTTCACTGCAATGGGATGAAATTGAGCCTTTTTCTTCAAAAAGAAAGGTGAGAAATGTGGCCTTTGCTTGTTGTGAGGTGCCCACCAAGTTCACTGCTTTCCAGTTCTCTTTGACAACCCTTTCGCTTCTTGTTTCAGTTCTCCCTTTCCACTGCTGTGAGTGACACCTCTCAAGTGTGGTGGGAAAAGGAGCCCATCCGCTGTTCATCCTTGGGTCCTTTGGGGTACCGCTCAGCAGCTATGGAGAGATGCTGACTTGAGGCACTTCAGTGCTTTGAATCTGCCTCACTGAGACAGGGATGAGGGCTGGGAGAACCTGTGTGCTCAGGATCCCACAGACTTTCTCCAGGAGCACTGCAGAGTTCAGCTGCGCTGATGAGGAGAACATGAGTAGCAGGTGGATCCCATTGCTCCAGAGCCAGGCTGTGACTGCCCACAATAAGAGGTGATTGCCTATCCTGATAACTGTCTGTAATTAACACCTTCAGTTTTGCAGTGAGGCTGACCTCAGATCTGTGTATAACTAGAAAAGCTAAAAATATTATTTCTAAATGCCAGTAGTCAACCTGGAACCTTTCCTCCCTGATGTGCAGTGTAGAGAAATGGACATCCGGAGAGAATTGTTTCCTTTCTCTAACACTTCTGTCCAGAAATGTTGGTGTTATGTGACTGCCAAGTGGATGGACCCTGCCTGCCTTGCTGCCCTGGCTCAAGTGAGAGTATAAGTGCTCTAGGTTGACTTCGTTTTGTAGTCCTTAGAATCATAAAGCTGGGTGAGTTAATTATTCCCTCTCTTTAGGTTTGGGCTGAATTGCTTAAATACGAGCATCTTGTGTCATTGGATAAGACATGGTCACATGGGAGCTGGCAGGTAAGGTACAGGAGACCCATGTCCTACAGGAGTGTTAGCAGTAGAGAATACTTCAGGTCCTCCAAAATATTATCAGAAGCTTATTTTTAGGTAACTCAGTTGTGCCCGAAAAGTAGCTGAGAAGAATCCCAGCCCTAGATCCCAGGCAGCATCAGAGGTGGTGAGCTAGCTCACCTCTTCTCATTGAACTGGATAGAGGACGATCTCCGTACAGAACTGTGGATAGAATAGAATCATGGAATCACTTAGGTTGGAAAAGTCCTTTAAGATCATTGAGTCCAACCATAAGCCTAACACTGACAAGTCCACCACTTCCCTGGGCAGCCTGTTCCAATGCTTGATAATCCTTTCAGTGAAGAAATTTTTCCTAATATCCAATCTAAACCTCCCCTAGTGCATCTCGAGGACATTTCCTCTCACCCATTGTTGTCAGATACTGATGCTGATAGAAATCACAGAGCTGGATCTACGCAGAGGCGAGATCAGAGTGTTATAGATCCCAGGTTTTCAGGCCTGAAGGGACTGGAAAAAAACTTACATTCTTTGTCTGACTTCTTTCTGCAGTGCCATGAAAGATGAGCAAGTGGGTCTGTCCTCTGACAGTGGCAGGTCCCTTCCTCCTATGATGTCATCTTTCCCATCATCCCATTGATGGTGTTAGGGGAGACATTTCCTTTAGGTTCAGCCAGCCCTTTTCTTCAGCATCATGGATTCCCTGGAGAAGAGAGCTTTATTCAAAGAAAGAAAAGATAAAGTGGGAGGAAACAATGAGGCAGAACCAGGAGAGGTTGTCCCAGTGAGTGGAAGGACCAGTGTATCTGTGGAAGAAAAGCTTGGAGAATCTAGCATAAAGGATGTGGCAAGTGTGATCTCAGCTGCAGGGCAGCAGGTGGAACTGGACAGAAAGGAGTTTTGGGGTGACATTTTGGGTCCTTGTATGAACAGTAGGCTCTGTCACAGGTCCCTAACATGGTTGGCATGGCATTGCTCTGTGGAGTCTTTCTCTGCATGGCTTCAACAGAGAGCCCCAGGTCAGGAGCAGGGATGTGAAAATGTTCAATATTTAAGGTGAGAACATGGGCATACGACATTCCTCTTACCCGCAAGAAACAGAGACTCTGCTGATCAAAATCAGCATGCCATTTGAAATAAAGTTACTTATTTACTTTAGGATTGGGTATGTATTCAGTGAGAAATATCTGTAAGAACAGGGACAAACCCTACAGGCTCTGAGGAAATGACAGCTGGGTGTCTCCTAACCTTCCTTAATGTGGCTGATTCTGAACTGAATTTCCTTCATCTGGCTGTGTCTGGGATTGTTTCCTGTTGGAACCAAGAGAGTAGATGATAAGGTCAGAGGAATCTCTCTTCACTGGTGGTTCCTAAAGATTGGTGAGGTCTGTGCCTTCCTCACAGCAGGTAAAGTTATTTCTTCTTTTACCAGATGATTCTGATTCTGTAAGAAAAATTATCAAAATCGTCCAAAAAGTGTTGTACAAGCCCTAGAAGATAAACTGTCTGAAACCTTAAGCAAAATGCAAAAGCAATAAGAAGATCTTTTGCTTGTTTGTTTTATTTTAGATGGTTAAATCCCTCAATCTTCTTTCCTTCCCTCCTTCCTTCCTTCTATCCGTAAAAGGTAAAGCAACCAATAAAGCAGTGAAAGTAATAATCAATTTCCCCATTGAACCCACTTCATCTAAAATTTATTTCCCAAAGCATTAAGTAATTTTGTTAAGACTTTTTTCATTTTGTCCAACAAGTTAGAGTTCCACTAACTGTGAGGAGGATTTGTAGGTCCGTCTCAGGTGGACAAATATCTGCTACCACCTGAGGACAGGAGTGTATTCTGAGGCATACAGTATATCCTTCAGAAAACAGTTATGCACAGGATTGTACACACAATCTAAAAATCCAAGAGCACACAAATACTGGTAGAGGAATATCTTAAAAATAATATATTTCTAGCACATTATTGTTATGTACTTAGGCTTTTACTTTTTGTTGTTTTCTTTTTCAGATTCTTAAAAAAAGTAAATCTTGGGAAGAATGAGGGAAAATCATGACCAAGAGCCTGAGACTGAGCACATAATCATGGTGATTAATTTCTCACAGTGTTAAATGATGATTTGATTCATGATTTCTATGTTCTTCAGTAAAGATCTGATTTTATATTAAAAAGCTTTAAGAACATAAATATTGGATAGTTTATCAATAGGCAGGCTGAGTTAACTGTAGGAGGCCGTTCTCCTTCAAAACAGGGAGAAACAGACCTTTAAGGTACAATTTCAGGAGCAGAGGAAGGTCTGAAAAATTCAGATGAATTCCATCCTTAAAGTGCCTTTGCCTCTATGCTGACCAAAAAGGGAGATTGACTCAAGAGATCACTAGTATTTGCATTCCATCAGATGACTAAAGAAAAGAAATCTAGGGTTGTTAATGAACTCTAGTCTCAGCTGATAGAAATAAGTATGAACACTTGATCAAAGCTACCGTGTAGTCATCTCCATCGAGTTTGTGCTCTTGCTTCCCTTTCTAGAGGATCCAGAGTAACAAACACTTCTAAGGTACGCTTCACCTCACCCTGCTCTGGGTATCCTCAGTTTAGATAATTTCTCTTTAAGAAGTAACATTGTTGCAACATATGAACTTCAGTGAAAGCAATGTCACTTTTATTGGCAGCAAAGCTTGACACAACTCTGCAGCTACCCATGGCTGTGGGCCGTGCAGAACAGGGCTGAAAAGTACGGGCATGTAGCTACGTGTATTAATATGTCTTGTGAAATGGTACAATTTTCCAGAACGCCACTTTGATCACTTTGTTGCGCAGGCTGTAGATCAGAGGGTTCAGTGTGGGAGTCACCAGAGTGTACATAATGCTCACTGTTTTGTTTTTCTTTAATGGAGCCCTAGTTGGCTGGATATAGGTGTAGATGATGGTGGAGTAGAACAAGCCAACAATAGCAAGGTGTGAGGAGCAGGTGGAGAAGGCTTTCCACTTCCCTGCAGAGCCCTGGATTTTCAGGATGGTCATGATGATGAGGCAATAGGAGAGGATGAGCAGCAGGAAGTTTCCCATGCCTAAGATGATGTCTGCCATGTAAACCATGATTTCACTGAGATAGGTTGAGCTGCAGGACAGGGCAAGGAGCGGGGGTATCTCACACAAGAAATTTTGGACTAAATTTGGCCCACAGAAGTCCAGCTGTGCTACAAGAAGAGTGTTTATGAGGGAATTAACAGTACCGATTCCCCAGACGCCAGCCATTAAAGAGATGCAGGTCCCCTTGCTCATCATGGCTACGTAGTGAAGGGGCTGGCAAATGGCCAGGTACCGGTCATAAGACATGACTGTTAACAGTATAAGCTCTGTTGAGCCTGAGAAAGTGAAGGTGTAGAGCTGTGCTACACAGCCCTCAAAGGAGATGGTGTTCTTGCTCAGGATCAGGTTCTCCAACATCTTGGGCAGAACTGAGGAGATGCCTACCAAGTCAAGGATGGCCAGGTTGGAGATGAAAAAGTACATAGGGGTGTGAAGTGGTGGGTGGGCAAGGGTAGCTATAATGACAAAGGAGTTGCTGAGGATAGCAGCGAGGTAGAGACACAAAGATATTGCAATATAGAGACCCTGAAGGTGAGGGTTGTCAAAAACACCCTCAAGGATGAATTCAGAGACCTTGGTGAGATTCCGTGGATGCATTTGCCTTGGTGTCCCCTATGTAGGAATAAAAAGAAAGACATTACTGCATCATGGCCAGAACATATTCAACCCAATGTAAAAAACAGAGAAAGTCACAGAGAGAGACAGATGTGTCTCCAAAGAGAAAAGAACCCCAAACCAAACCAAAACCCCCACATCACAGAAAATGAGGGAGAAAATATGTCAGTGTTCAAGGAAGTCACATCAGTACTTGAATAGAATGATAGATACGACAATAATAATAATAATAGATAAATAAGATAAAGTAATTTATGAGTGCAGGTCTTCAAAGGATTAACAGGACTTTTTTTTTTTCTTTTTTTTTTTTTTTTTCCTGAAATAGTATCAGAGACATTTAAAGCAATCCCATGGCATAGTGGATCTTCCCTGGCTGTGGTACAGACTTTGACTTCTTCACATGAATCCCAAAACATAGATGCTGAGACCTGATTTCCACCAGGTCTGTTTGGGTGCAGAATGAATCTGCACTGGGCTAAAAGCAAGACCTTTCAGAAGTGAAAGCAAGGAGAGGAAGAGAGAATAGTGTATTGTACCACAGGGTGATAAGTAGACAGAAGAGAACAGAGATGTTAATTTGCTAATTTATAAACAAATATGCAATTTAAATAATTAATTTTCTAAAATAATTTTAATGTTACCTGAGGAATAGAGAAACAATGTTTACCAGCTGTGCATCATGCATGCTTCATACTTTATCTGACTATGACTGATCAGGCCTGTGAGGGGATCTCAGCGACTGAAGGCGCAAAGCTGTTAATTGCAAACAGAAGGGTGACATTTCTGTCCATTTCTGGTGATTGTCTTCAAGGAGATCAGAGACTCTCTGCCTGACGATTTACTCAACAGTGTAAGGCTGAAGCTGTTTCTGGGCTTGTGTTTCACCAAGCTAGAGTGCTGCAAGCTGCAGCTGGAGATCTTCCCAAATAAGATCCACCCAATTGTGCCTGGAATTCCATTCCAAATGACTGAGAAGAGGCTCTGATACTCAGGTACAACAGAGTTATAATTTCTGCCTTGAAGTCTAAGGGCACAGAATTAGATTTTCAGTAGCATTCACCTCATCTCATTGCACTTCGAGGCAATCTTCAAACAGACTCTGCTGGTGGTTTCCCCTTCCACTAGTGTCAATGGAGAGAGACAGACCCTTCTATAGCATCACTCATCTCTTGATGAAGATACAAGTCTAACATGGTTTGCCTGAATCGGCCTTTCCTCTCCTGTGTTGATTAAAACTTAGCTCAGAATTAGGTCACTAACTTGGGGTTGAATGAACCTCCAATTCTCAGGTTTTTCATACAATATGAAGGCATTACTGGGATGAACAGGTGTGGAGGAGGTTTCAGTTAATTTTCCATGGAATTAAAGATGGTGATATAAACATTCATGACACTAAAATATTAATTTAAAACTGTAACATTTAGTTACACTGGAAGAGTCAGACAACTATAGAACTTGGAATATAACTCACTATTGCATTATTAGACCCAGTGAAGAATATATGAAAGAGAAAACAGCAAAGAAAATAGAAAAGGAGCCAGCAACAAAGGATTAATATTCTCACCTTTCATCAGAGGCACAAACTGTGTTCACAAACACAGCTTTCTGAAGCAGCATCTTAAAATACACCCCATCTATCAAGACAGTTTCCTCTGGGGATTTCTCCTCCCATGTGAATGTAGCCTAGAATGAGCTCGAAAGCATGCTCCAAGAGGAGGAGCCTGGTAGTGGTAACTTAGTTCACCACTGAAGTCATGACCTGCATTAGCTGAAGAGAATGCCCAGTGGAGTGGGGCCCAGATGGGTTGTAGCTAATTTGCCTCTATGGGAGAAGTTTCTCCTCATTTTCCCTCCTTGACAACACTGATATCAGCAAAGCTGATTTCTGCTCAAAACTTCTGTTTGTGGTTCTTGGGCTTGAAAACTAACAATGTACTGAGCCATATCGTGAGGAGCATAGCCAGCAGGCTACAGAGGGAAGCGTTTATTCCCTTTTACTCAGCACTGGTTAGACAGACTCTGTAATAGTGTATCCAGTTTGGGGTCCTCCAATATAAGGGAGATGTTTATAAGCTTGGGTGATTCTGGTGGAGATGACCAAGATGGCCAAGGTGCTGGAACACACTGTATTTGGTGAGACTCAGGGAACTGAGTTTCTTGATGCTGGAGAACAGAAGGCTTAGTGGGACCTTATGAGAGCTTTCCACTACCAAAAGAGAGGTTACTGAGAAGACAAACACTGGTCCTTTATAGAGGTACATGACAGGAGGACAAGACAATGAACACAGATTGAAGACGTGGAGGGTCTAAGTGAATTTAGTGAAAAAAAAATGCTCTGACAATAGCTGTCCATTGAAAGTGGTCCGTGGAATTCCGTCTTTGGAGGCTTGCAAGATGTGACCAGGCTAAGCCCTGAGCAACCTGAGCTGAACTGAGTGTTGATCCTGAATTGAGCATGAGATTGTAATAATTGACTGCGAAGGCCCCTTCATGCCTGGATGATTCTAGAATCCCATGGTTTCTCTGACCTTTTTCAGAGAAGTCTTTTAAAGAGCAATGTCACATGCACCAGGCTCCCATGAAAGGAAGCTTCCTGTCTGTAATGAGTGCTCAGGTGTCTGGCTCATCTGATGTGGAAGATGGTTGAAGCCCAGTCTATACTACCTTTGTGAACCACTCCAGGGATTACTCTTCCACTTTGTCTGAGAAAAGTAGGCATCCACGCTGCTTTCCTTACAGCAGTGTGGCACATAAACCCTGCAGAGCACTACGTGGTTCAATGCAGCTCCATCTTGCTTGGACAGTGAATCCTCAGGAGTGTTCTCTGGTCCCCAGAGTAAGTGTTAGAGAATGGCATGTGCCTGATCTTTCCAGGGAGCTCTCCTTCAGCTACACTGGGCTTGAGCTCTAAGGCAGCTTGGTGCTTTTTCTGGTATTGTTTCAATGGAAAGTGCCTGAAGAGGCATGCGGGCTGTGTCGTTGCTCAAGGATGCTGTTTGTTGAATGTTGAATGTGCTGCATCTTGTCATGAGGATGGAATGGAGTGTTCAAGACAGTCCCATGACCATGTCTGTTCCAGTACTTCCAGTACTTGAAGGGTGCCTACAGGAAAGATGGGGAGGGACCCTTTATCAGGGATTGTAGTGATAGGAAGTGGGGTAATGGCTTTAAACTGAAAGAGGGTAGATTTAGATTAGATGTAAGGAAGAAATTCTTCCCTGTGAGGGTGGTGAGACACTGGCACAGGTTGCCCAGAGAAGCTGTGGCTGCCCCCTCCCTGGAAGTGGCTAAGCCCAGGTTGGACGGGGCTTTGAGTAACCTGATCTAGTGAAAGGTGTCCCTGCCCATGGCAGGGGAGTTGGAACTAGATGATCTTTAAGGTCCCTTCCAACCCAAACCATTTTATGATTCTATGTTTCATCCAAACTTACTCAAGATCTGATGCTCTTTGATTATATGTACTGAACTGAATTTTTAGAAACTTTCTGTGAATAAAACTGGTATGATAGGTGTTCAGTTCCTTTGCTGGATTGGACCCACTGTTTACGTAGACACTATGTTGGAGAAGTTTTCTAATTATAGAAGTATCTCAGTGGATATTATTGTGTATAATAAGGTGATTGCATGGTTGCTGCCATGTAGCTTTCTCCTTTCAGGAGGCCTTGAAACAAGTCAGGAACAGCAGGGGACAGGGCTTAGCATAGGCTTACCTATGACACAGCTCAGGCAAGTGTGTGTGTGGCGGTGGGGACATGTCCAGGCCTGAGCTTATTTGGAGATGGTAGGCCTATGGACAGAGGGTGCCTGGGTGGAGAGCCCAGATGACACCAATGAGGACAATTAGAGCACCACTGTGTCCCCAGTGTCCTGGTGAATATGTCTTCCAAGAAGAACGTGTGGACAGTTCCTGTTTGATCTCTGCATCTCTAGAACTAATCTCAGCAGACAAGTACATGGAGGAACACTAACCTCTTCTGTGAACTCATCTAGTTCTGTCTATAAAATTGATATTTTTTCCAGGGCCTTCTTTGGGGGCTTTTTAAAATCTTCATACAAGACATAAATCAAAATAATGTCTCTCTCTAGCTTGCTTCTCTCTCAATCCCATTTATGATTTCATGCAAAAGGAATGAAGGCTTAGGAAATTTGAGTTGTTTTGCTGAAATGTCATTTTATAGATCTGAAGACTTCTGTTGATGCACAGATCTAGTAAATAAATGTCTTTACGTCATTGTGAACATGTTCTAGAAAAGTCCATTTCTTGCCTGTGATGATGGGAAGAGTGTAGAGACCTGTTCCCTTTTGGAGGTACAGCTGGATGCCAGAGGAAACATCCTAGGATGTATCAGGTGGCAACATATAGGTACATCTGAGTGATTGAATTTTGCCCTTAGTCAATACATTCAGCCATGTATAAAGATAACCTCAGCTGACCAAGTGAGGGTCCACCTCTGAGTGAGCTGGTTTACTCTCCAGACTCCACTGGCTGCATCAATTAATGCTCTGTGGGGGTTGACTCAGCCAGCAAACACCTGCGCAGCCCTTCTCTCATTCCCTTCTCCTGTGGGATGGTGAAAAAATGGAAGGAAAGAGAGAAGATTCATGGACTGAGATAATGAGAGTTTGATAGGAAAACCACAAGGTGTGTGCGTAAGCAAAACAATATTCATTTATTATCTCCCATCAGCAGGCAGATGTCCAGCCAATGCCTGGAAATCAGGGCACCAGCACATGTAACAGTTGCTTGGGAACACAAATGCCATAACCAAATATGTTCCCCCTTCCTCCTGCTTTCCCTGAGCTTTTATTGCTGAGCATGATGTCACAGGGCATGGAAAATCCCTTTGGTCACTTCGGGTCAGCTGTCCCGGCTATGCGCCCTCCCAGCCTATTGCCTACCTCCAGCCTACTCTCTGTGTGTGTATGGCAGTGGGGGGAAAGCGTGAAGGCCTTGGTGCTGTGCCAGTGTTGTTCATTAAGAGCCAGAAGTTGGTGTGTCATTGTGGTCCATTCATGTTGGCTAAGAGCCAAACTCCCACCCAGTTGCTCTCTCATCCAGGGAGATCACTTACCTTATTGCCATCATGGGCAAAACATACTTCACTTGGGGAAAAACTAATTTTGTTTACTGACAAATAAAATAGATTTGGGTAGTAAGAAACAAAGATAAAAATTAGAACAACATATTCCCTCTCCCCTTGTTCCAGACTCACTGTCTTTTTTCCCTTCCTCCTCTGCCTGTCTGAGGTTTTCTGCTCTTACATGTGTTTTCCCAGGGGAACCACCAGCTTGGCTGATGGGCTCAGATGTGCCCTGCCATGGGTCTGTTTTGGAGCTGGCTGGAGTGTCTTCGTGCCCAGCACAGGGGCAGCACCTGACCTCTTCTCACAGAGGCCAGTTCTGCAGCCTCACCTAGCCCCTTGCCCCCAGCCTTGCAGCATAAACCTAATACACAGTTATCAACACTGGTTTGGTCACAAATACAAAGCACAGCGCTGTATGGGCTGCTCTGAAGAAAGTTAACTCCATCCCAGCCAGACCCAGGACACCCTCCATTGACTACATTGCACAGATGGTCACAGAGGGTTTATTAAATGTAACAGTAACTTTTTGGGTTCTTTGCAAAAGTAATGCTCAGAAGGTGAATCAAAATCTCCCAGAGAGGATGCTTGGTCCCTGTCCAGGGGGTGATGGGACTCTGTTGAAAAAGTCTTTGCAGCAGCATCTTCAGGTGGATAGGATGAGACTCCTCGGAATGTTTCTCTCCTGAATTCTTCTATCAATCTGGTCTGTGGCCCTCTTTGACCAGTCCAGCACATGCATGATGCCCTGCTATTTTTCATCCTAACTGTGCAGAAAACATTTCCTGTCCTATGTTTAAATCCCTGTACTTTGGGATCATTCCTTCCTCTGTGATTTCCAGGTGTCTTATCTATGTAGAAGCCCATCTGTTCTTTGGTAGGAACTGCTGGGAGAAGTCTCTGGGACAGAGAGACTCTCAGTCCAGGATGTGAACCAACACATTGACGTATACAAATAGAGCCTATTGATTGGTCTAGGTTTAGCACCGTGTCCCAGGTCAGGCCACTGACTCATCTATGCTGAGAGCAGGGCAGTTCCTGAACCACCTAGGGAATTAATGACTAAGTAGAATGTGTTTGCACAAAGCTACACCACAGTTATAACTAAAAGACAAATTATTTTCATCCTTCTATCGGACAGTTACATTTCCTTAGCTCTTGTCACAACTGTAATAAAAGCCTAGGAAATGGTTCACATGAAACCACACCAGTGCATATTTTGGATTCTCAGACTACAGGAATCAAATAATTTGCCCACTGACAGTGCTGTTGAGATGCTCTTCAGGAGCTCATCTGGTCTGCTGGTTCAAAAAGGCACATACTTCATAGGTTCAGTGTCATTGTACTTCTTTGATCAGTAGAGATTACATTTATAGCTTCTGTATTTGGAAGCTGGGCCCGTATTGTCAGTAAGGGTAAAGTTAAAAGTATTCATAGCCCTCCTCTCACTCTGAGATCATTTTTTCTGCTTCTAGACCTTATCAAAACCCCTGTATTTGCTCACGGCTGCTCTCAAAGCCTTCTTTATGTTGTTATTTCTTAAGCCATAGATGAGGGGATTGACCAGTGGAGTCAGAACTGTGTGCAAACAGAAAACACTTTGTGGAGGTCTCCCAGGGTGTTTGGTTTTGGTACCAAGTACACAACAATCAAGATCCCATAGAAAAGTGTCACCACAGTAAGGGGGAAGAACAGGCTGAAAAAGCCTTATGCCTTCCTATGGAGGATGGGATCCTGAGGACAGTGTTGCTGATGTACACATAAGATAGGAGTGTCAAGAGAAACAGGGGTAGTGTTAAAAGGGAGGCCAAGATGAACGTTACAATCTCAGTCCAGTGGGTATCACTGTAGGAGAGCTTTACCACCGGTGTGAAGCCACAGAAGAAATGATCAGTTTCATTTGGGCCACAGAAAGTTAGCTGTGGCATCAGAGAGGTGACTATGGCACTAGCCAACAATCCATTTACCCGGGATCCACCTGCTAACTGGAGGCAGCACCTGCCATTCATTATGGTTCTGTAATGCAATGGTTTGCATATGGCAGTGTACCTGTCATAAGACATCACAGACAGGAGGCAACACTCTGCGCCTGCTAGCCCAGTGAAGAAAATTAGTGCAGAAAACAACCATTAAGTGAAATCACATATTTGCTTGTTAGGAAACTTGCCAGCATCTGGGTGGAATCGTAACAGGTCTCCAAGAATGACAGATTCCCCAGGAAAAAGAACATGGGGTTATGAAGGTGATGATCAGTCACAACCAGCACCATGATCAGGAGGTTCCCCAACACAGTTGTAATGTAGGTCACTAGAAACATCAGGAAGAAGATAAACTGTACTTCTGGAATACTTTGGAAACCAAGGATGATGAATTTCATGACAGCTGTTTCATTCCCCTGCTCTGCTTTTCTCCTGACTGTAACTGTTATAGTAAAGTCCATGAAAATATTTTGATTTTTTGAGAAGAGTCTGCTGACTTTTAGTACAGGTATGTTAATTAACACAGAAAGAGGAATCTTCCGAACAAAATTCTTCCCCCTTACAAAAATCCTGGTTTCCCAAGAGGGTATTTATGCTAGCTAACTTAATGTCTGTGAGGCTAATCTCCACCACCTTCCCTGTCAGAGTCAAGATTCACCCGTCCCCCTTCCAGAAGTTGCCAAGATCACACAAAATACATGACTAACATCAGAAGGATCATACGGAGTTCCATGCTTTGAACATAAAGACTTGGCCTACTTTTAGACTATTATTCAGATGTCAAAAAATAAAATTAAAAAAAAAAAAAAAAAAAGAAAGCTGGGTTACAGTCCTTATGTTAGATAAGAAAAATCTGTGCTTTGTACTACAGACTCTCAGTGAACGTCGGGGACCTAACTTTCTTTGATGCTTTGGAAAATTCAACTTACAGTGGTTGTGCAGAGAACATAAATTCTTCAGTCACAGGTATTTATTTTGAAGTTCAACCAAAGATTTCACTATGTGCAATGAAAATATATCATTTTCTTGTGCTTTTCAGTTCCATCTCTTGAGGTATCATTTTCCTGTAAGAGTCAAATATTGATTTACTCCAGCTTATCATAACTTTCTGAGCATCAAGCAGCCATGTTAGATGGCCAAGTAGCTAGTAGCAAAGGTAAAGTCATTTCTCCTGCTATCAGCTTGGAAAGATAAGGGCATTTAATGTTCAGCTTTTACCTTATTTTCTGGTATATAAAGCTATTTTTAAAGATGTTCAGTGGGCAGAGTTAAGTCCTGCTAACTGTCTACTTAAACAAAATGCCTTTTCTGTTCAGAGGTCCTCAGAGAGAGTACCTGTGTTTAAGAAAAAAAAAAATCACATAATTTACAATGATTGTTATTTTCAGCTGAAGTCAGAAACTAACTGAAAAACTTCAAGAGCTTTTTAAAATAGAAGCTTGATCTACTTGGATGTCATGCTTTTGGTATCTGGACATACACTAGTGACTGGGAACCATAAAATTAGGGCACTTAGCAGTCAGAAAGTCAGTCCGTCTTCTTGAAGCCTTTTCCATACTCCCAGTGAAACTGTCACTGCCTCCAGGATTAATTTTATCTAACTTAAGACATTGGCAATGTAGATATTTACATGAGAATAAATATTCAAAATTTCCTTTTATGTTGGAAATAGACTGTCAGCAGTGATTAGTCTGACTTAGTTTACATGTCTCTTGCCATAAAAGTCCAGTGACTCTATTGGCTCAGTCTCTCCTAACTGTAAGAGAACAAGTAATAACTAGCTCAAAGGTAGATGATTAGTTGCAGAGGTCTATGGTTAGTCTTCTTTATTCAACTTGTCCAGCAAACTTAGATTTTAGATTACTAGCTAAGGTCCAGAGGAATCAGACAACTCACTTCTGAATAGAAAACACTAAAATCTGAGCATAAATTTGGAATTACAGTCCTTCTAAGCACAAAAACCATCTGTGATTTAGACTTCTGAGTCAGAGAGGTTGGCCTTAGCCTGCCTGCATAATCAATGGGCAGAAGCAGGCAAGATAATTCTCCCTCTGTGCTAGATGGGTGGGCAGCTGAGTATCTTCAGATGATCTGGATTAAATCAGTCACTGTCATGGTTTAACCCCAGCTGGCAACTAGATACCACATGACTGCTTGCTCACTTCCAGCCAGTGGGATGGGAAAAGATTCGAAAGGGTGACAGTGAGAAAACTCATGGGTTGAGATAAAGATAGTTTAATAGCTAAAGCAAAAGCCATACATGCAAGGAAAGCAAAATACGGAATTCATTCACTACTTCCCATGAGCAGGCAGGTGTTCAGCCATCTCCAGGAAAGCAGGGCTCAATCACACATAACAGTTACTTGGGGAGACAAACACCATCCCTCTGAATGTCCTCCCTTTCCTTCTTCTTCTCCCTGATTTTATTGCTGAGCATGACGTTGTATGGTTATGGAATATCCCTTTGGTCATTTGGGGTCAGCTGTCCCAGATGTGTCCCCTCACAGCTCCCTGTGCACCCCCAGCCTGCTTGCTGGCAGGGTGGTGTGAGAAGCAGAAAAGGCCTCGATGCTGTGTAAGCCCTGCTCAGCAAGAACGAAAACATCCCCGTGTTATCAACACTGTTTTCAGCACAAATCCAAAACATAGCCCCATATGAGGTACTACGAAGACATTTAAGTCTATTCCAGCTAAAACCAGCACAGCCAGATAACTAAGCATGATATTATTAGTGTATGGTCACTGATTCGTGGAAACAGACTCTACAGCTCAAAGAGTTATACAGCAGGTATGTTGGTATGTTTACTCCGGCACTGGGGTGCAAGGGGATTTCTCCACAAAGCTTGCACACCCACCGCACATTTTACCAAAAACTTATCGAGTGTGGATATACATATTCATTGGATCACATAACACAAACATCCATATGCATGAGTGAGGCTGCGTTGGTTCCAGAGGCTGGTGTCAGCAGTTTATGTTCTCTCTGCGCCTGCCCATTGCCTCCTGGGGGGCGTCTTCGGGGGTCTGTTGGAGGAAGGCTCACAGTCCTCCTCACCTTGTACTTTTCCTCGGAGCATGTGCAGTTTCTCTTAGCCAATTTGTTGAACAACAAGAGTGGTTCCAGCCAGTTTGCTTTTTCTGTCTTATCTAAAAGCACTAGCATACTAGTTTCTACTGTCCATATATGGCTATCTATACTCTACAAAGACTCAACTTGTTAGAACCCATCTGCTTTCCAAGGACATATCTCTTATTTTTGCTGAACACAGTAGTCCTTGGTAAGCTTCCACAGAACAGTCAGGGCAAGCAGGATTATTAAGCAATATTCAAAAATCATTATAAGTTGCAATAAGTTGCTATAAGTAAATAAGTTGCAAAGCAGGTGATCATTTCCTTGTATCAGTCACTGGATGTTTTTGAGTACCCAAGACATGTACATGTGGCTGACAGATGTGACACAGGTGTGCTATAGAAGTCAGTCTTGAGGAAGTCAGTCTTAAGCAAAGCACCTGGATTGCAGGTAAATAATTTCTGATCACCCCAAGTGACCCTAGGTTCCTCTGTTTCAGCACTTCAGCTTCTTCAGGATTGTCTTCTGGAGGTCCATGTCTCACTGAGGGAACTGTTGACAGCTTGCTCAGACTTTTACACCTATCTTTTAGATGGCTAAATGGAATGAGATGAGTCTTAACCCAAGGTATTCACAATACTTTAACTTCTAAAATTCTAGAGACCCCCATTCTGGTTTACACATGGAAGCTTCCTTCAGTGTTTGACAGACCACTTAGATGGAGGGTAGGATTCATTGCACCAAGCTTTTGTATGATTTTGCATGTTAAAAACTAAGGGTAGGATTCAGTGCAGATTGTTTTTAAAATATGTACTGTTGTGTGAGGTACTTGTCTAAGTTCTTATCATCATCGCTGGAGATGTTTTTAATCCCATTCTTAGACTATGGAGAGCAGGTCACCTGCCTAGGATTGTTACTTTTCAGATGCAGCACTTCTAAATTGTCTTTATCAAATTCCACCTGCCATCTTAGCAAACTTAGTGACTCAAGCAATCCAGCCTTTCTGGAGGTCTCCACAGCTGAGTTCACTCATTCATTTTCCAGATCGTTTAGGAATATTTACGAGTATCTTGAATACAATGAATTTGAACATAAGGGTCTGTGAATTTGTCTGGTGAATTCTTTCTCCTGTGATGAGTATTCATTTACTGCTGTTTCACGTTTGTTGGGTTTTTTTCTTAAATGAAATTAAGGCTTTTTCCTTTTGTTACAGGGTGGCTTCATTTCTGTGAAAAACTCTGGGGAAATCCAAATAAAATGTAATAAGCAGGTTTGCTTTGTCTACCTGTTTGTTAATAACGTCAAGAAACTCAAGGCTGTAGAAAATCCATATTGATTTCTCCCAATGTATCATACTTACCTGTGTGTCTCAGGAATGCTCTTCTTTGTTAAGACAGACTTGTTAGCATGTTCTTCCCTGGTTTCCCATCAAATGTTTTTTTCAGTTGAAAAATGCCATCACAGTTGCTGCCCTTCTGTTCTCTACATATACTTCTCTGAAGTCTAAGACTATGTAAAGGAAAGAAAGGTGAATCCCATTCCTAGTGGCTGCAGGCAATGAAACAAGTCAACCAGGAAGTGAAAGGCATGCTTGCCTTATGACAATTTCAGGGTAAGCTTCACCGTTTCCTTTCTCCTCCCCGTTTAGTGTCACAGTCAGAAATGCAGTCTCTTCTGACCTGTCTTCTCTTCCCAAATGCTTTACGTACCCTCCAGTTCTTAGTAAAACTCCCTGCATGCTCTGACTGGATGCTCTGGGGCTAACGATCCCTTTGCTGTGTTTGACTTTATGGTCTCCCTTGTTTCGTCATTTATGCCATACACAAGCACATAGACTCCCACTTGGCATCTGTTAACGAGCATTTCTAGTGATGCTGCGAGTAGGTAATGCTTTGACTCTGCTGCTTGGCAATACCAAAGCAACAGCAATGGTGCAAAAAAATCAAGGCGAGTCTGAAGAAAGGAACAATTAACCTCCAAAGGCTTCTTTAGCCATTTTTATGGGCCTAAGGGTGTACATCACTAGACACTTCACAAGACGCTGCATGAAGCAGAGAAATGTCATCATCCTAGTCCATCTTCCAGTGACAGGATGGATACTGCCTCACTTTTCCTAATTCCGAAGCAGATGCATTTGTCTTTCTCTGTAGTTAATGGAGAGAAAACAGCATACCCAAAAGATGATCTATTCCCTAGTTTTAGGTACCTTTTTGAAAGGAAAATGGATTTCTTAGGGTGCTGATCTCACTTCTCTGACTACAGAGGGAGTCTAGATGACTACCTTCACCAGCTAACTTCTCAACCTCCAGTTAGCATGAATTCGGCTCCCAACAACTAAATGCAACAAGAAGTGAAACGCACTAAACATAACACCTTTCAGATGGGCAGCAAAAGAGAACTTGAAAAAATCAGTGCAAAGATTTTTGGTTTTATTTGAGAAAACCCAGCAAAATCAAATTAAAAACTCAACTAGATTAAAGCATGTATGCTTGTAACTGCAGTCACTTATGAAGCATTTTGGACCCATTCTAAATACGCCCCAAACCCGTGTTATTGGGACTCAAAGATCAAGGTACTAGCATTTAGCCATCTAAATATAGGTGTCTGCAGGTAAATGCAAAATGGGATCAAGAGGCCAAAACACAGACATCAAACATCCTTTTAGATGTCCTTAGATACCAGAGACAACTTTGCAGTCATGCAGATGTAGCACAGAACCTGCTGGAGACTTGTGCATTTTCAGAATGGCAGCGGGACATCAGACAGAATGCTGTAAGTCATCTCAGCCCACATGTATGTATGTATGTATGTATGTATGTATCTGTCTATGTATGTATGTATGTATGTATCTATCTATCTATCTATCTATGTATCTATGTATGTATGTATGTATGTATCTATCTATCTATCTATCTATCTATCTATCCTCCCACTAGAGTCAGGGGTATACACCTTAGTTCAGTTGCCCACACCGAGGTGCCATGTCATTTGGGATGCCTTATGCACCCTACCTGCCCAATACAGGTGATGGAGTCTCGAGGGCAATTCAGTGCCTGAGGGTGTCCAAAATACGGAAGTTTCCTTTCTGGATGATGTCAGTGGGCCAGACAGGATATACTAGAACAAATCAAGTGGTGCTCAGTCGGTGTCTGGACAAGTGAATCAATCCTGCCTGGTCTCCTAGTGAGGCTACTGAAGAGAAACAGGTTTACCATGTACCCTCTGCCAGATCTTCCCCCGTGGGGAGACATCAGACGCCTCAGCATTTCCCAGTTGAAAATCAAAGTCTTATATAGGAGCACCCGCCTATTACAGAAGTTAAAGTTCACATCTAAGTACATATATAGATGCTTAAGCTTAGATCTCAGCCACAGCTTAAGTGACCTTTTTTTTTCTTTCTGAAAATCCATTTGAACTTCCCTATGTTTTTTTAAAGCCTGTTTCACTGTAAAGGTGCTGAAAATAGTTATTTTAAATAAAACATCTCATTCTGAGAGCATCAGAGTACAATTTATAACAATGAGTAAAATATCTTTCATCATTACCCACCCTCTTACCTTTTTTCCCCCAAACTGTGTACTATTTTCAAGTTGAATTCACGGTCACTTGAGTTTTCTTGAAATTCTCATTTTGTCTGTACTTGTTAATGAGCGCTCACACCCCCCAGCCATTCCTCCCTCAGGAAACAAAAATTACTTCACCTGCAACAAGGGGTTATTCAGTGTTTACACGTTTCATTTTCATCTTCCTTGTCATAGCACTACCGAGAGCAGCAGGAATGATGCTTCTCCACGAGAGAGGACTAATCGGGAGACAAGGGTGTCCAAAACACAGGCAGAGGCAGTGACCCCACCAACAGGGTGCAATCCTGCAGCACACACAAAAAGGTGAGCAGAACAGAGCCTTTGAGGGCCGTTGATCATCTGATAAACACAAGGTGGCAAGTCAGAACCAAGGTCAAACCAGGAAGCCTAGAAACATGTCAGGAAGAGCAGGTGATGGGGCACAGGGCTGCTTACACAGGTGGGAGGGGAGGTAGGGGAAGAGCATCCAGGCCTGAGCTTATGTGGAGCTGCTGGAGCTATGGGCAGAGGATGGAGGTCCCAGATGATGCTGGCCATGGCATCTCTGCTCGCTTGAGGCACTGATAAATTCCAGCTTTCCATTTCTGAAGGAATTCAACTGGCTTAATGTAGGGTAGGATTCAGTCTGAAATCAGATGTTTACATTTAGGCATCTAAACTCAAGAGGTAAGATACTTTCACAATATTTGATGTTTAGATTGTCAATGAATTGTGGCAACTGAGACATGGACTCCTGATGAAATCCATAAAGAAAGAGAGTTTATTGTTACAATGGTACATACTTATGCTCTCGGATGCTGTCGGTAAAGCTCTTACTTCATACTTAACAAATCAGCAATTAGACAGATATCAACCTTTGCTCCTATCACCATCAGACCACTCTAACATGCGCTGTGCAGACCAATCACCTTCTTATTCACGCACTATTCTTGCGGCAGTAACTTCTCACAGTTCAGTACTTTTCCACAGTTCAGTGTTGCAGCTGTCTGTTGTTTTTCCCTGCCACCTTGGCATAGCTCAGCAGCCTCTTATCTTTCTTCCAAGGCCTGTTTTTCATCAAAGCCTAGCTCTTTCTCACAGGCTGTGCAAGGCTGACAGGCCAATGCCTCCCACAATGAATAGAATGTATGAAGTGTGTTTTTTTCTGCTGGAGATCATTTCTCACACTGCATGGATCTGGCTGAATCCAGGGCTGCTCATGGGTAGCCTGAACCCCCCTTACACAATGCCGAGCCTCTCAGGTAATGTCCCTTTCCCAGTTCCTTGCTCCTGCCATGACTTTCTGTTCAAATTACCACAAGTGGAAAATGTAAATAAGGCCTAAATCTAGAAACACCCATCTCATCTCCTGTTACCATGGACTGTGTCACAAGCATATACAGGATATACAGTTCTTTTCTAATGTATCGTTTAAGGATTTGTCTTCAATAAAGTTGTCCCAGTGAATAAATGCGGGGAGAGTGAGAACCGTGTAAACCACAGGGAAAAGCCTCTGCAGAGAAATTAAAGAGAGTCTGAACTGGCCACAAAGAAAGAGCCTAAGCATTTGAAATATTATTTGTCCTTTACTTCATCAGGGGAACAACATCATGTCTCAATCTGCTCAAAGGGTTGAGAAGCAGGAGAGCAGTCTATTTACAACAATATCACCAATGAAACATATGGAAGGGCTGTAGCTGTACAGGGAGCTGTAGCTATTTCTATTTAGCTTTATAAATGCTAAATAGCTATACATAAACATATAGCACATTTATATATATGCTTTCAGGTTTTATTCAAATATAACATGAGCTTCTATTTGCATTTGGTTTTCCCCACCCTGAACTTGTAGAAGCATCTTAAAAAAAGAATTTCAAGTAAAACTCCTGATTTATATAAAGCTGCATGCTGTGGTAATAGCAGGGAAAAAATATTAGGAAGGAGATACCCACAGGTGAAAGGTGTGATGATATGGTGCAGATTAGCATCTAGTTGTCTTGCAAGAAGGGTGGGTAGACAGCACAACAAGATACAAACAAAAGAGCCCAACATTCCAGGTCCAGAAAGCAAGGAAAGGCAAGGTGTTGTGCTGCTTTTATCCTACACAGCAGAAACACTGTTCTGCGACAGAGCTGAATAAAATGTTACTGAGAAAATACTGAAGAAGAGTTCACAGTTTGGGTGGGAGATAGGCAAGGTGGTCCCTTCAAATAATCAACTAGGGAGTCCAGGGGATTTACACATGTGAAAATGGTGCATTCATAGGCAAGTCTTTGAAACATTTCCCTCTCACATCCCCAAGCTGTATTTTTGTAATGCAAAGAAGAACAAGGGAGCAGCACTGTCCATCAGCTCCTAGCCAGGAATGAAAGACACACCCGTGTTTAACTCCTCCTTCAGGGGTTGAGGAAGCAGGAAAAGGGTTAAGGGGTAACCTGCTAGCCTAAGGAGCAATCCAGTTCTTAAATCTCTGTCAATGGGGATGAGTCTATTTCTCTGTGCTTTCTGTAAAAATGCCTGGAGTAGAAAGTTGATCTAGTTTGTGAGGATATGTGGTTAGCAGCTATTCAGCATTAAAAAGAGGGAAGGGGAGATAAGGACAGATAAGAGAAAATTAAAGAAACTTAATAAATAAACACTCAGACACAGAAACCCTAATGAGGAGGATATAGCTGAGAACCTGAGCACTGGCATAGGATGGTATCAGAGGGCTCAGAGGTGTAAGTACAATTACCAGTGATCAATCATCCGCATAGCTGCTGCACAAAGAATGCTGAGACAGTCCCACATGAACAACTTTTTACTGATGGCTCACGTCCTGCTTGCTGCACAGGAGCTCTAAACCTCCTGCCTCTTGCCCCCTTCTCCACTTTCAGCTGCTGGAAGGAGTGCTACTGGGGTCCTAGCACTAGTTTTCAGAAAGAAAGGCACATCATTTCTTAAACACGCTTCTCAAAGCACTTAAACCAATTGTCTTTGCAAGCACTGGACATCAGTGTCATAACTTCCAGGGATCAGTAGCTGGTAGCTATTTTGCACTCAGTTATCTATTGGCACTCAGATTACCAGTCAGTGGCCAGCCTGTGCTTAGCAATCAGTCAGTACTCTATTGCTCATATTCTACTTCGAGGGGAAAAAATAGAAGTAGAAAGATACCCTCTGTTGCAGACTAATTTTTACTTTTTGTTTCTAAAAAAAACCCCAAACCAGTGAAAAGGTTTTTTCTTGTGCATGTATATTACTGGGCAATGCTTATTGTGAATTTAAATGACTGATCTTCTTTGCCATGCAGTAAATTTTGGTTTTGCCAATATAAAGTAGAAGTTACAAAATAATGTGAGGAAAGAAGGAGGGATTCTTATGTTGATGTTTTTTGCTTCCTCTGACAAACCATCATAAAAACACCTTCTGGGCTTGTGTGTCCAAGACCACGAAGATAACACGACAAGATTAAGAACATGGTAGAATAAGTAAAAGGATGCTCAAACGGAGCCTTTCGAGGAGTATTGATGCAGTAACAAGTTGAAAGGTTACGGACCTGCAAGGGAAAGGCAAACTACAGAACTGCAAACGACAGTTCCTTAGCATTACAAAGGTCATGGAATTTAAGTCACTGTGCGGCAGAGCCAAAAACCAGAGCCCCTTCATGTCTGAAAAGGAGGGACACCACAACCTTCAGAAAAGAGGCACATGAAAACTTCCAAGAGAAGGAAGGGTAGAAGCTTGTCACTTCCAGCATTTCAAGAGAGCCTTCTCTTCTCTAGGTTGAACAACCCCAACTCTCTCAGCCTTTCTTCACAGGAGAGGTGTTTCACCCCTCAGATAATTATTGTAGCCTTCCTCGGGACCCACTCGAACAGGTCCATGTCTGTCTTTTACTGGAGACCTCAAAGCTAGATGCAGTAGTCCAGGTGGGGTCTCATGAGAGCAGAGTTGAAGGGGAGAAACACCTCCCTTGACCTGCTGGCCACATTTCTTTTGAAGCAGCCCAGGATATGCTTGGCTTTCTGGGCTGTGAGTGCACATTACCAGCTCATGTCCAATTTGTCATCCATCAGTATCCCTAAATCCTTCTCCACATGGCTTTTCTGAATCCATTCATCCCCAGTTTGTGATGATTCTGGTCATTGCCCCAACCCAGGTGCAGGACCTTGCACTTGGCCTTGTTGAACTTGATGAGCTTCACACAAACGCACTCCTCAAGCCTGTCAAGGTCCCTCTGGATGGCATCCCTTTCCTCTAGCAAATCAGCTGAACCACTCAGCTTGGTGTCATCTGCAAACTTGATGAAGATGCACTCAACCCTACTCTCTGTGTCATTAATGAAGATATTAAATAGTATTGGTCCCCGTACGGACCCTTGAGGGACAGCCCTTGCTACTGGTTTCCACTTGGACATTGAGCCATTGACTGTAACTCTGGACACAGCCATCAAGCCAATACCTTATCCACCTGACAGTTAAATCCATACATCTCCAACTTAGTGGCAAGTATGTTGTTGGGGACCGTACCAAAGGTCTTACAGAGATCCGGGTAGGTGACATCACTAGCACTTCCCTTTTCCACTGATGCAGTCACTCCATCGTAGAAGGCCACTAGATTAGTCAAGCATGACTTGCCCTTAGTGAAGCTGTAAGAATCAGCACAAGTTTCTCACATAAGTCTGGGGTCTGAGCAGAACAAAACGAGAAAAGTCAAAGAAAAAAAGAAAGGAATAAAAGTCAGCAGGTCCAAACCCAACACCAGGGATTTGGACTTCACTCACCACCAAACATAAGGACAGTTATAATTCTCCTCACTTTATTCATATGAGAAAGTGAAGCACTCTCTCTCTCTCTCTCTCTTTATTCCCCACCGCACTTCTTTCTCTCTCTCTAGTGCTCTCAGAGACTTCTATCTTTAGTCAGCCACCCTTGCTGTCAGTTTCTTTAAACTGTACTTGGAAAAAATTCTGATTTCTAGGGGAGAAATTCCTGGGGAGATAGCTCCTATTTGATGAAACGGAGAGTTGCTAATTTGGTACAAGACTAAAGATACGATTTTTTGTTTCTAGTAGAAATTCTGGAATGTCAGGAACTGCTGGCAAAGGACCAAGTAACAAAATTCATGTGCTTGCACATCCATGTTCCTTCCTCTATTTAATTTTCTGTCAGGTAAGAGATGGAATTTACAACTATCATGACCTCTATGTGTGCCTCATTGTGACTTTGGACCATATTATCTCAACATCATTAGTGGCTCAGAGAAGACCTTGGCAGTGAGCTATGTAGGATATGTAGTGCATGTAGGCTGGCCCGCAACAGGGACTGCAAGATCTGGACAAAAGCCTGTCCATACGCCTGCCTCTGGTGCCCTGAAAACTCTGCCTGATGTCTTCCACAAAGACAGGAAAGATAAAACCTCAATTTTTTTGTATTCCCATGAAAGTGTGAAACCAATTTATAACATAGATACAGCTGAGCAAAAGGACTGGAGGGTACAGAATGCATTTCCTTTGTAACTATATTTAGAGAGAAAATAATAGGTGGCCACTAATATTCATGAAAGCCTTTGGGTTTAAATGGCAGGGGGAAAGAAGAGAAGCTATTGATTCACGGAAAAAAGACTCTACATCTCCAATAGAGTTATACAGCAGGTATGTTTACTCCAGCGCTGGGGTGCAAGGGGATTTCTCCACAAAGCTTGCACACCCACCGCACATTTTACCAAAAACTTATCGAGTGTGGATATACATATTCATTGGATCACATAGCACAAACATCCATATGCATGAGTGAGGCTGGGTTGGTTCTAGAGGCTGGTGTCAGCAGTTTATGTTCTCTCTGCGCCTGCCCATTGCCTCCTGGGGGGCGTCTTCGGGGGCCTTTGGGAGGAAGGCTCACAGTCCTCCTCACCTTGTACTTTTCCCCGGAGCATGCGCAGATTCTCTTGGCCAATTTCTTGAATAATAAGAGTGTTTTCAGCCAGTTTACTGTTTCTATCTTATCTAAAAGTACCAGTGGAACTTCCAGCATCCATATATGGCTATCTTTATTCATTACCAAGACTAGACTAGTTAGAGCACATCTGTTTCCCAAGGACAAAAACATAATATTTTGCTGAACACTGCAGTTCTTGGTAGATTTTCACAGTAAACTGCTTTGTTTTGATGAGCACAGTAGTCCCTGGTAAAACGCCACAGAACCGTCTGGGCAAACAGGATTATTAGCAATATTCAAAAATACTATAACTAATACTATAAATTGCTATAAGTAAGTAAATAAGTTGCTAAGCAGTTTGTTATAAATAAATAAGTAAATAAGCCTCAAAACAAGTAATCATTTCTCTGTATCACTATAAATGTATTTAACGTTATGGATGCTGGTGTCAATGGGTGGGATTAGTGGGTGAAACGCACCTCCCTTATATCAGGGAGAGATTCCCATCCCATCGGTTGAGGTGCCTGCTGTGTAGGTATCTGCAAGCAAGCTGGGTTTCTGGGTTTCCACTGTCGGCAGAGGAGATCTAACTGATACCTCGGTGAAGTCCAGAGGACTGTTTGTCTCACCTTGTGGTCAGCAATGACTCACTTGTCAAGATGTCCCTGAGTCCATGGAACCTCACACAACCAGCTGTTGCGTTAAGAGCTCCATGAGAAGCCATCTGCATGGGAGGCAACACAAGTCCTATTAGCTGGTGTCCTTTCACAGGTGACAGAGATCTATGCAGCAGTCCAGGGTAAAAGTGTCTCACCCTGAAGCAGACAACAACTTTTGGCCTGAGCAATCAGGCCCTACACGTGCCAGGTTCTCGTTGCTGAGCAGAGAGGGTCTCAGGAGACCATCAGGGCTGTAGGCATCTGCACTACAGAGTTTAACTTCAGACAGGTGGAGTCTGAGCTTGACAGCAGAGCTTGGTTTTGTGCCGTAGTGAAACAATGCTCTTTAGTCTTCTGGTTACAGAAGGATTCGCTTTACCAGCAGAGGAACAGTGGAAATATTAATTATAGGTGAAGCTGGAAAAACTGAAGTGGCATGTGATAATCAGAATTATGGTGAATGATCCCATTGGTGACCTTCAATAATGTGTTGACCTTGGCTGGCTGCCAGGTGCCCACCAAGCTGCTCTATCACTCCCCTCCCTCAGCAGGATGGGGGGAGAAAATAAGGACAGGGAGATGACTCACCACATACCGTCATGGGACAAAGAGACTCTTCTTGGGAAAATTAATTTAATTTATTGCCAATTAATAACAGACTAGGATACTGAGAAATAAAAAACAAAGCCAAAATCACCTTCCCACCACCTCTCTTCTTTCTAGGCTCAACTTCACTCCCGACTCCAAGATGTTTGTGGTGCTGTTCTATATGAAGTGCTTAGTTCTTCCTGGAAACAGGGAATGAGCATTAGTTGCTCTTCCTTTCCTTTGCCTTCCCCACACCTTCAATAAAAAAATGAGTCTCTTCAAGAAGTGAAGTGATTTCTTTAACACTTTCATCCAGTGGATCTCTTTTCTGCTGGAAGGAATGGAAATCATAACAAGGAAAAAAAGTCAAATCAACACACCTATTCACTATCCATTTGTGTATGCTTAGTCTGAAAAGGTGACTGTAAAAGAATGTTTCTGAAGTGAGAGGGGCAGCTGAGCTCCTGCAGTGAAAGTGATGACTTCCAACCTGAGTACCTGCAGAAGATGTAGGAAGTGGGATGGGTTTTGGCTCTCTGTTTTAGAAGAAATGCCTGGTATAATTTTCGTACTCCTAGAGGAAGAAACGGAAATGGAAATTCTAAATATTTTGCTTCCGAAGCAAAGGACAAGGACAAAATACTCTCAAGTATGAAATATCTCTTTGTTTCTGGTGTTTCCAGTGAGCTAGTAAAACTTACACACCTACCAAAAATGGAGATAACATTTTTAAACTACATATTCATGGACAAGTAAAGATTTACTTCTTCATCAGCTCAGCCACCGTTCCAATTAGCACCTCTTTCACATCTTTATTCCTCAGGCTGTAAATCAGGGGGTTTAACATAGGAGTTATGGCTGTGTATACGAGAGGCAGAAATTTCTTAACGTCTTGTGAATAACTGGCTTTAGGCTGTAAGTAAATTAAAGTCCCACTTCCACAGTACATTGTTACAACAATGAGATGTGAGGAACAGGTGGAGAAGGTCTTGTGTCTGCCCTCAGTAGAGGAAATCTTCAGGATGCTGGAGATGATGCAGGCATAGGATACCAGGATGAGACAAAATGGTGCAAAGATGACCAGCACTGTGGCTGTAATGATCTGCTTTTCATAGAAAGATGTGTCAGTGCAGGAGAGCATAATGAGGGGGGGGAATATCACAGAAGAAGTAGTTAATCTTCTTGGGCCCACAAAATGTCAGTGTGAACACCCAAGATGTGTGCACCACAGACACAACATTACCACTGCAGAACGACAGCAGGACCAAGGAATGACAAACTCTGCTGTTCATGATGATTGAATATCTAAGGGGGTTGCATATGGCCACGTAACGGTCATAAGCCATGGCTGCCAAAAGGTACCATTCTGTGGCTCCTGAGAAAATCACACAGTAGAGCTGTGTGGCACAGCCCGTGTAGGAAATGCTCCTGTCCTCTGACAGGAAGTTTACCAGCATCTTGGGGACAACGGTTGATGCTGTGGAAATATCCAGGAAGGACAAGACCCGGAGGAAGAAGTACATGGGCGTGCGGAGGGTAGGGTGCACTGTGACCATGAAGATGAGAAGATTCCCAATGATGGTGAAGGTGTACATTAAGCAGAATGTGAAGAACAGCAAGTGCTGCAGTTCTGGGTGGTTGGACAATCCAGAGAGGACAAATGCCGTCAGCAGGGTGTGGTTTCCTGGTTCTGGTCCCTCTGTTGGCTTCATCTGGGAGGAATCAAATGGACAGACTGTCAGCGGGGTAGTCGCTGTACCAGATCATGGTGCTTCAGCCAGTTACAGAAGTGAGGAGTCTCTTGGGAATCCCCGGAGAGCCACTGGATCAAAGGGTGCAACTCTAGAGCTGGCTTAGCTGAACAGAGTAAGACAGCAATGGCTGTGTGTGCTGAAAGCACATGATGTTAGTGCTCTCTAAGTTTCATAGTCTGGGATAGTGACCAAGGAGGCAGCAATGAAGAGTCGGTATTAAAGGCTTGGCTCCATCATGGGTGTAGGGTTAATTGCTGGAAACACATGCTCCCCCAAAATGTCAGGTCTGTTGTCCCAGCTGATTCCATAGGCACCTTCTGCACTGATGGAAAGCCCAGCTGACAACCAAAAAACCAACAGTCCAAGGAAAGCAAAAGCATTTTGCTGCCCTGGGGGTGCAGTGGGCACTGCTCCACTTAGGAGCACCTGCTTGCACTCTGCTGGGACCTAGTTTTTTCTACTGAGTGGGGTAGACCTGCAGGGCAGGCAGCCTTCCTCCAAGACATGTGACGTAGCTTAGAGGAGCCCAACCTTAGATGAAAGCCAGGGAAGCTCAGTCTGTGGGAGGCTTTGGCTCATATTCACAGCCTTCCCCAGCTGTCAGTGAGACAGAAAGACTTCTGAGCTCAGCTCCAGGGAAAGCACCCCCAAATGGAGCAAGTAGAAGCCGTGAGGGAAGACCTAAACCAACTCCTGTCGCTGGAGGAAAGCCCAGTTGACAACAAAAAACACCCATAGTTCAGAAAAAAGCAAAACCAAAAAAAGCAAAACCAAATACCCTTTGTCTAGAGACAGGCAAAGGAAGAAGGAATAATTAGGGGGAAAGATGCCCACAGAGAACACTAAGGACGTGCAAAGGCTGAAGCTCAGTACTGTCTATCTGCTTCATTAGTCACACTGCCTCATTACCTGATGAGTGTTGCCGTGTGTGTGATGCTGATAGGATATTCCTGCAGCGCTGTGCCGGCCGTGGTAGCTTTGTCTTTTCTCACTGCCCAGAATGGGAAACTGATGCACAGAAAGAGAGAAGAAATTAGCCGCCCACAGAGGAGAAAGTGGTCATTAATTCTTGTCATCTCTTATCAAAGGGGCAACCAACCACTGGGCTACACCAGTAAATCTCAAGGCACAGAATGCATTTTGGCAGCAGAAATGTATCCATATATGGGGACAGAGGGGGGAAGAAGCTTTCCACTGTACACACATGGACCTGGTCAACACATCACAGCACACAGAGAAGGTCCCATCACGAAAGCAAGAGCAGTGCCTACAGCCCTGTCACGATTCAGTCCCTCCTCGTACTGGCTCCGTCTAATTTCTCTTTCTGCTATAACGTAACTCACACAATATGCCTTTTTGTCCGTGGGTTTTTCTAACATGAACGTGAAAGCGAAAGCTGTGGAACTGGGAGCCACAGATGATTTTGACTTACAAGCACAATAAAGAGACTATTAACGTTCCCAGGCATTTAAAGGTCTCATGTATTTAAAAGGAATCTTTCTGGTTTTGACTGTTTCCATTCACACAGAAATGACAGAACACTGTGTTATCTGAAGCTCCAAATTCTGAGAGATCCCTCAATATAACCTGTGCATAACAGAATAGAGAATGACCTTAAAAATTCCCTGCAGTTTGTAATGGCACACACTCATGCGAGTTTTCTTAACCTGCTGGATCCATGTAGCTGAAGAAGAATCTAATTCTGCTCTTTGACCCCTTGTGAAAGTTTTGGACGCTTGCTTTGGTCATTAGCTGTGAATTAAAGTCAATAAAATGCACAGCAGTCATTGTTTTACTGATAGGTTAGCATTTTATTCCCTAATGCAGAAGACCTCTCAGAAACAACTCTCACTTTGTGTAATTCTTGTTCAGTGGCTATGAGGGCCTTGAAGTGTTGGTCTTAGTTCTTCCTTCGATTTGCTTTATGTATTCACAATAAGCATTCTGAAGTAAGTGTCCTACCTTCAGCAGCTCTGCCATCCAGTGCCTCCAAAATGGATCATGCAAATCTCACTAGAAGAATTTCCTCTGTTTTCTTACATTAGGGACAGCGTTGGCCGATCGATGACTCCTACAGTCAGCTTACGTTGCAGATTTTAAATTGCATTTCAAATGCAGATGCCCTCCTGCCACAGTTTGAATAATCTGTGACATTAGCACATGATATATTCCATGGAACGTCAGGCATGTTTTCTCCAAAGCACCATAAATAGAATTTACTTGTCCTTCACACAGATATCATAAATGACAGTTGCCAAAGACTAGCCTTACAGAGAAGAAGAAGAGGAATTTGCTAAAATTGTTTCAACTTAGTAGACTTGGATGCAACTGAAAAGTTAAAGATCTCAGTGCATCTTTTTCTTTTTCTTTCTTTTTTTTTTTTTTTTTTTTTTTCTTTTTTTTTGCCAAGAAGAGAACAGCTGGGCTACATCAGAGACATGGCTTACTCCAGGTTTAAGTAGAGTCTCTTGAAATCCCTATTTCCCCTATGGGTGGGATTGATTTCAGCTGATTTTAGAAATGTCATAACTGGTTGTTCAACCCTCTATGGGCAATGGGAGGTAACAAGCCAATTATATACTTACAATAGCAGATGAAATGCTGTTTGGAATGGCACCTTTCCCTCCATTGTCTGTGAAGTGGGACCAGAGTGACTCCTTCAGACTTAGGCATATCATGTCTTACGTGTCTAACACTATGAATTGTGCGTCCTCAGCCAGCTGATGATCAATTGTTAACTAAGAATGTCTGAAAAATAGCTGAAAACATCAAGGGGTGTGTGATTCAAAGGACAGCATTAGCCTGATCGAGCCTACTGCCTTTGTCTAATTGGACTGGATGCCTTTACGGGCAGTGCTGTCTCTTGTAGCAGAGGTTTCATTCAGTTCTCCCTACTCACATTCAAATCTTCAGTCTTAACTGACTTTCACCCCTTCCCTTCCCTTCCCTTCCCTTCCCTTCCCTTCCCTTCCCTTCCCTTCCCTTCCCTTCCCTTCCCTTCCCTTCCCTTCCCTTCCCTTCCCTTCCCTTCCCTTCCCTTCCCTTCCCTTCCCTTCCCTTCCCTTCCCTTCCCTTCCCTTCCCTTCCCTTCCCTTCCCTTCCCTTCCCTTCCCTTCCCTTCCCTTCCCTTCCCTTCCCTTCCCTTCCCTTCCCTTCCCTTCCCTTCCCTTCCCTTCCCTTCCCTTCCCTTCCCTTCCCTTCCCTTCCCTTCCCTTCCCTTCCCTTCCCTTCCCTTCCCTTCCCTTCCCTTCCCTTCCCTTCCCTTCCCTTCCCTTCCCTTCCCTTCCCTTCCCTTCCCTTCCCTTCCCTTCCCTTCCCTTCCCTTCCCTTCCCTTCCCTTCCCTTCCCTTCCCTTCCCTTCCCTCCTTCTTCTCATCTTCTAGGCCCATGACATGTGCTGACTCACACCATTTATCTATGATCAAGAGGCAGTGAGAACAGAATGCACGGTGGTCATGTGTTGGAGGAAGGCTGAGGTATATAATACAGCAAATAGATTCAGAGTCAAATCTGGCTGCTCAAAGCATTGCACTGAGATCTTTAACTTTTCAGTTGCATCCAAGTCTACTAAGTTGAAACAATTTTAGCAAATTCCTCTTCTTCTTCTCTGTAAGGCTAGTCTTTGGCAACTGTCATTTACGATATCTGTGTGAAGGACAAGTAAATTCTATTTATGGTGCTTTGGAGAAAACATGCCTGACGTTCCATGGAATATATCATGTGCTAATGTCACAGATTATTCAAGCTGTGGCAGGAGGGCATCTGCATTTGAAATGCAATTTAAAATCTGCAACGTAAGCTGACTGTAGGAGTCATCGATCGGCCAACGCTGTCCCTAATGTAAGAAAACAGAGGAAATTCTTCTAGTGAGATTTGCATGATCCATTTTGGAGGCACTGGATGGCAGAGCTGCTGAAGGTAGGACACTTACTTCAGAATGCTTATTGTGAATACATAAAGCAAATCGAAGGAAGAACTAAGACCAACACTTCAAGGCCCTCATAGCCACTGAACAAGAATTACACAAAGTGAGAGTTGTTTCTGAGAGGTCTTCTGCATTAGGGAATAAAATGCTAACCTATCAGTAAAACAATGACTGCTGTGCATTTTATTGACTTTAATTCACAGCTAATGACCAAAGCAAGCGTCCAAAACTTTCACAAGGGGTCAAAGAGCAGAATTAGATTCTTCTTCAGCTACATGGATCCAGCAGGTTAAGAAAACTCGCATGAGTGTGTGCCATTACAAACTGCAGGGAATTTTTAAGGTCATTCTCTATTCTGTTATGCACAGGTTATATTGAGGGATCTCTCAGAATTTGGAGCTTCAGATAACACAGTGTTCTGTCATTTCTGTGTGAATGGAAACAGTCAAAACCAGAAAGATTCCTTTTAAATACATGAGACCTTTAAATGCCTGGGAACGTTAATAGTCTCTTTATTGTGCTTGTAAGTCAAAATCATCTGTGGCTCCCAGTTCCACAGCTTTCGCTTTCACGTTCATGTTAGAAAAACCCACGGACAAAAAGGCATATTGTGTGAGTTACGTTATAGCAGAAAGAGAAATTAGATGGAGCCAGTACGAGGAGGGACTGAATCGTGACAGGGCTGTAGGCACTGCTCTTGCTTTCGTGATGGGACCTTCTCTGTGTGCTGTGATGTGTTGACCAGGTCCATGTGTGTACAGTGGAAAGCTTCTTCCCCCCTCTGTCCCCATATATGGATACATTTCTGCTGCCAAAATGCATTCTGTGCCTTGAGATTTACTGGTGTAGCCCAGTGGTTGGTTGCCCCTTTGATAAGAGATGACAAGAATTAATGACCACTTTCTCCTCTGTGGGCGGCTAATTTCTTCTCTCTTTCTGTGCATCAGTTTCCCATTCTGGGCAGTGAGAAAAGACAAAGCTACCACGGCCGGCACAGCGCTGCAGGAATATCCTATCAGCATCACACACACGGCAACACTCATCAGGTAATGAGGCAGTGTGACTAATGAAGCAGATAGACAGTACTGAGCTTCAGCCTTTGCACGTCCTTAGTGTTCTCTGTGGGCATCTTTCCCCCTAATTATTCCTTCTTCCTTTGCCTGTCTCTAGACAAAGGGTATTTGGTTTTGCTTTTTTTGGTTTTGCTTTTTTCTGAACTATGGGTGTTTTTTGTTGTCAACTGGGCTTTCCTCCAGCGACAGGAGTTGGTTTAGGTCTTCCCTCACGGCTTCTACTTGCTCCATTTGGGGGTGCTTTCCCTGGAGCTGAGCTCAGAAGTCTTTCTGTCTCACTGACAGCTGGGGAAGGCTGTGAATATGAGCCAAAGCCTCCCACAGACTGAGCTTCCCTGGCTTTCATCTAAGGTTGGGCTCCTCTAAGCTACGTCACATGTCTTGGAGGAAGGCTGCCTGCCCTGCAGGTCTACCCCACTCAGTAGAAAAAACTAGGTCCCAGCAGAGTGCAAGCAGGTGCTCCTAAGTGGAGCAGTGCCCACTGCACCCCCAGGGCAGCAAAATGCTTTTGCTTTCCTTGGACTGTTGGTTTTTTGGTTGTCAGCTGGGCTTTCCATCAGTGCAGAAGGTGCCTATGGAATCAGCTGGGACAACAGACCTGACATTTTGGGGGAGCATGTGTTTCCAGCAATTAACCCTACACCCATGATGGAGCCAAGCCTTTAATACCGACTCTTCATTGCTGCCTCCTTGGTCACTATCCCAGACTATGAAACTTAGAGAGCACTAACATCATGTGCTTTCAGCACACACAGCCATTGCTGTCTTACTCTGTTCAGCTAAGCCAGCTCTAGAGTTGCACCCTTTGATCCAGTGGCTCTCCGGGGATTCCCAAGAGACTCCTCACTTCTGTAACTGGCTGAAGCACCATGATCTGGTACAGCGACTACCCCGCTGACAGTCTGTCCATTTGATTCCTCCCAGATGAAGCCAACAGAGGGACCAGAACCAGGAAACCACACCCTGCTGACGGCATTTGTCCTCTCTGGATTGTCCAACCACCCAGAACTGCAGCACTTGCTGTTCTTCACATTCTGCTTAATGTACACCTTCACCATCATTGGGAATCTTCTCATCTTCATGGTCACAGTGCACCCTACCCTCCGCACGCCCATGTACTTCTTCCTCCGGGTCTTGTCCTTCCTGGATATTTCCACAGCATCAACCGTTGTCCCCAAGATGCTGGTAAACTTCCTGTCAGAGGACAGGAGCATTTCCTACACGGGCTGTGCCACACAGCTCTACTGTGTGATTTTCTCAGGAGCCACAGAATGGTACCTTTTGGCAGCCATGGCTTATGACCGTTACGTGGCCATATGCAACCCCCTTAGATATTCAGTCATCATGAACAGCAGAGTTTGTCATTCCTTGGTCCTGCTGTCGTTCTGCAGTGGTAATGTTGTGTCTGTGGTGCACACATCTTGGGTGTTCACACTGACATTTTGTGGGCCCAAGAAGATTAACTACTTCTTCTGTGATATTCCCCCCCCTCATTATGCTCTCCTGCACTGACACATCTTTCTATGAAAAGCAGATCATTACAGCCACAGTGCTGGTCATCTTTGCACCATTTTGTCTCATCCTGGTATCCTATGCCTGCATCATCTCCAGCATCCTGAAGATTTCCTCTACTGAGGGCAGACACAAGACCTTCTCCACCTGTTCCTCACATCTCATTGTTGTAACAATGTACTGTGGAAGTGGGACTTTAATTTACTTACAGCCTAAAGCCAGTTATTCACAAGACGTTAAGAAATTTCTGCCTCTCGTATACACAGCCATAACTCCTATGTTAAACCCCCTGATTTACAGCCTGAGGAATAAAGATGTGAAAGAGGTGCTAATTGGAACGGTGGCTGAGCTGATGAAGAAGTAAATCTTTACTTGTCCATGAATATGTAGTTTAAAAATGTTATCTCCATTTTTGGTAGGTGTGTAAGTTTTACTAGCTCACTGGAAACACCAGAAACAAAGAGATATTTCATACTTGAGAGTATTTTGTCCTTGTCCTTTGCTTCGGAAGCAAAATATTTAGAATTTCCATTTCCGTTTCTTCCTCTAGGAGTACGAAAATTATACCAGGCATTTCTTCTAAAACAGAGAGCCAAAACCCATCCCACTTCCTACATCTTCTGCAGGTACTCAGGTTGGAAGTCATCACTTTCACTGCAGGAGCTCAGCTGCCCCTCTCACTTCAGAAACATTCTTTTACAGTCACCTTTTCAGACTAAGCATACACAAATGGATAGTGAATAGGTGTGTTGATTTGACTTTTTTTCCTTGTTATGATTTCCATTCCTTCCAGCAGAAAAGAGATCCACTGGATGAAAGTGTTAAAGAAATCACTTCACTTCTTGAAGAGACTCATTTTTTTATTGAAGGTGTGGGGAAGGCAAAGGAAAGGAAGAGCAACTAATGCTCATTCCCTGTTTCCAGGAAGAACTAAGCACTTCATATAGAACAGCACCACAAACATCTTGGAGTCGGGAGTGAAGTTGAGCCTAGAAAGAAGAGAGGTGGTGGGAAGGTGATTTTGGCTTTGTTTTTTATTTCTCAGTATCCTAGTCTGTTATTAATTGGCAATAAATTAAATTAATTTTCCCAAGAAGAGTCTCTTTGTCCCATGACGGTATGTGGTGAGTCATCTCCCTGTCCTTATTTTCTCCCCCCATCCTGCTGAGGGAGGGGAGTGATAGAGCAGCTTGGTGGGCACCTGGCAGCCAGCCAAGGTCAACACATTATTGAAGGTCACCAATGGGATCATTCACCATAATTCTGATTATCACATGCCACTTCAGTTTTTCCAGCTTCACCTATAATTAATATTTCCACTGTTCCTCTGCTGGTAAAGCGAATCCTTCTGTAACCAGAAGACTAAAGAGCATTGTTTCACTACGGCACAAAACCAAGCTCTGCTGTCAAGCTCAGACTCCACCTGTCTGAAGTTAAACTCTGTAGTGCAGATGCCTACAGCCCTGATGGTCTCCTGAGACCCTCTCTGCTCAGCAACGAGAACCTGGCACGTGTAGGGCCTGATTGCTCAGGCCAAAAGTTGTTGTCTGCTTCAGGGTGAGACACTTTTACCCTGGACTGCTGCATAGATCTCTGTCACCTGTGAAAGGACACCAGCTAATAGGACTTGTGTTGCCTCCCATGCAGATGGCTTCTCATGGAGCTCTTAACGCAACAGCTGGTTGTGTGAGGTTCCATGGACTCAGGGACATCTTGACAAGTGAGTCATTGCTGACCACAAGGTGAGACAAACAGTCCTCTGGACTTCACCGAGGTATCAGTTAGATCTCCTCTGCCGACAGTGGAAACCCAGAAACCCAGCTTGCTTGCAGATACCTACACAGCAGGCACCTCAACCGATGGGATGGGAATCTCTCCCTGATATAAGGGAGGTGCGTTTCACCCACTAATCCCACCCATTGACACCAGCATCCATAACGTTAAATACATTTATAGTGATACAGAGAAATGATTACTTGTTTTGAGGCTTATTTACTTATTTATTTATAACAAACTGCTTAGCAACTTATTTACTTACTTATAGCAATTTATAGTATTAGTTATAGTATTTTTGAATATTGCTAATAATCCTGTTTGCCCAGACGGTTCTGTGGCGTTTTACCAGGGACTACTGTGCTCATCAAAACAAAGCAGTTTACTGTGAAAATCTACCAAGAACTGCAGTGTTCAGCAAAATATTATGTTTTTGTCCTTGGGAAACAGATGTGCTCTAACTAGTCTAGTCTTGGTAATGAATAAAGATAGCCATATATGGATGCTGGAAGTTCCACTGGTACTTTTAGATAAGATAGAAACAGTAAACTGGCTGAAAACACTCTTATTATTCAAGAAATTGGCCAAGAGAATCTGCGCATGCTCCGGGGAAAAGTACAAGGTGAGGAGGACTGTGAGCCTTCCTCCCAAAGGCCCCCGAAGACGCCCCCCAGGAGGCAATGGGCAGGCGCAGAGAGAACATAAACTGCTGACACCAGCCTCTAGAACCAACCCAGCCTCACTCATGCATATGGATGTTTGTGCTATGTGATCCAATGAATATGTATATCCACACTCGATAAGTTTTTGGTAAAATGTGCGGTGGGTGTGCAAGCTTTGTGGAGAAATCCCCTTGCACCCCAGCGCTGGAGTAAACATACCTGCTGTATAACTCTATTGGAGATGTAGAGTCTTTTTTCCGTGAATCAATAGCTTCTCTTCTTTCCCCCTGCCATTTAAACCCAAAGGCTTTCATGAATATTAGTGGCCACCTATTATTTTCTCTCTAAATATAGTTACAAAGGAAATGCATTCTGTTCCCTCCAGTCCTTTTGCTCAGCTGCATGTATGCTATAAATTGGTCTCACACTCTCATGGGAATATGGGATACCTCTGTGAGAATGATAAACTGTGTACCTTTCCATTGGACTAGATTGTGATTGTCCCAACAAGGCCAGCTAGGGAAATTACAAAACACCTTACAGCTCTCTGGGGTTTGGAATGACCATATACCGAATCAAATACTGGTATTGAGAGGAATATCAGTGCAGCTGTTGAAAAAATCCATTCTGTTCATTAGGATTAAATAATATCCATTAAGAGTAAATAAAATCTGAATATTCAGATGGACCACTTTTGTGCTTGAAGATTTCCCTTGAAGATTTGTGAGTTCCCTTGAGCTCTTTTGCCCTTTACAGCTGCTGCATATGGGATCCCACCTACTATTTCCTTGGTAGCAAGAATCCGCAATGGCAGGATGGGAAGCTGACAGCTCTTATCAGCAGGAGTGCAAACAGGAAATCTGGGGAAGTGATTAGTCCACCTCACACAGTACTCATCTGACCGCATCTAGAATACTGTATCCAGTTTTCCACAAGAGAAGGAAAATGTTGATACACTGGACTGAGGCCAGTGGCGTGCCAAGAAAGCGGTTGGGGCTGGAGGACATAGCCTACGGTATGAATCTTTCCCACGCGTTTCAGATGGCCCACTGCCCACCTGTGGAATTGTTGCTCCTTCACGTGACAGGAAACCTCCTCCACTTTGTCCATGCCTGTCCTTCCCATATAGCCTTCGCGTGGCACAATATCAGTCAAATAAGAGCTCAGTTACTCCAGTGACATCACAGTTGTGCGTTGGCTTGCAGGGCTCTAACCACTTCTCCATGTGCATAGCCACTTGCAGAGAGCCCAGTTTTATGCTGTTTCATTTTTCCTGAGGGCTCTCCCACGCTCATTACCCTGCCCCATGGATTTACCAGACACTCCTCCGTTCCTGTCCTCAGCTGTAGGCTGTCACCCCCAACCTCCAGTGCACCTTGTTTAAAGCTTTGCCTCATCAGCCTTCACAGATTTCTCATTACACTTCCTTATGCTCCTGGACAAGTGAGTGGGTCACACATGATGTGTGGGTTTTCTTATTTGTATGTTTCAGGCTGAGAAATGGAGATATATCTGTGTAGTACGAAACTGGTGAAAAACCTGGGCTCGCTTAACAGACAGAAATCAGATAATAAGAACTGGCCACCAGCATGCCCCAGAGGCAAAGCAAGCTAACAGCAAATCGGGCTGTCTTAGCAGGAGCATGGCCAGTAGCCTGAGGGAAGGGATTATCTCCCTTTGCTCAGTACTTGTTAGATGACCTCTAGAATTCTGTGTCCAGTTTTGAGACCCAAACACAAGGAAGACATTGACAAATGAACCCAGGGGAAGGTAAATATGAACCCAGAGGAAGGTCAATGAACCCAGGGGAAGGTCAATGAACCCAGCCCAGAGTTGGGTCAACACAGCCAGAAAACCTAGATGTGTGATTTGCCACCATTTCCTTGTACTCCGAGCTTCTGTAGTGCACGACTGTGAGGTCAGTTTCAAGCTGTTCTTCGGAACAAAATAGCCAATTCCATGTGAAATTGAACTCAGCAAGAATGGTAACAGTTCAGACTACAATTTCTCCCAAAGGCTGCATGGAGGAAATCAGGCTTGAGTCCCGTTCTCTACATAACTTTCTGACACTTCCATCTCTGTGCCAGCACGCATTACAACCCCCAAAATACCCGCACCACCCATGTGAGACTCTGCTTGCACATGATACGCAGCCTCATCATCATGCAGAACAAATCCTACCTTTGCTGCCTGCACCACGGTCTTCTTATTTCAAGCACTTTGAAATGAAAACGAAGTCATTGTGTCTAAAAATTATGGATGAGAGGGTCACTGTATGGCTCCTACAGGAGACCCTGGCAAAATATTACCGAGGGTGGCCATGGTGATCTCTGTGGGTTGCTAGGCCAGAGTATGGAGCAAAGTTGCTTTGCACCCCCTTGCCCTGAGCGTCAGGGATCACTTACTGTAACAGATTCTTTTAGAACTGTGGATATAGCGCACATCTTCATTTCTAGTCAGAGAACAAGGCAACTTTCCTTTATAAATCCCTTAGCTAGTGAGCCAAAATTGAGGTTTTAACTTTCCCGTCTTTGTGGGAGACCTCAGGAAGAGTTTTCAGGCCGCCAGAGGCAGGTGTATGGACAGGCCTTAGTTCAGAGCTTGCAGTCCCTGTTGCGGGCCAGCCTGCATGCACTGTGCATAGCTCACTGCCAAGGTCTTCTCTGAGCCACTAATGATGTTGAGATAAAATGGTGTTTTCTCTTGAAAGAAATGTCCAGTTTAAAGAAGCTGAAATCAAGACACAGTCATGTTGCAAGATACCAGAGGGTTTACTTTTGTCTTTTTTTTCACACACTGAGGGTGTGTGCTGCAGGATTGGAGGGACACTGTGAATGAACATTTTAAAATGCAGGGACTGCTGGGGCACGGATGGAAACATACTCAGTGCAGTGTCCATACTGATGAATGGAATAAAGTGGTTCAGTTCAGTGGGGAGCCCAGGGTTGAATTCATCCGTTCATCCATTCAAGCACTGAACACTGTTTATATCCAGAAGCAGACCACCAAGCTCTCAGCATTTAGCAGAAATCTCAGCAATGCTTTGTAAGAATTCTGAGAGTTTTTCCAGGCACACTTTTAATAATCAACATTGGAAAAGAAAATTCCAGAAAAACAACACTGATGAAACCCAGCTTACTGAAATGTTGAAGGGTAAGGAAAAGAAATTTCACTGTTCCAGAAGCAAATCAGGATTTGACTGTATCTATCTGTGTCACGCACGTGGACATCAGGCTACCTTGTAGCTGCTCCTCTGACAAGATTGCACACAATGTCCCTAGTGCACTTAGGTGACTCCAGCTCTCAACCTAAATAGTCCGTCCTCTGGTGAACAAGGAGGTCTTGGTGTCCCGCAAGATGTGGGCTTCCAGAGGTCACCCATAGCAGCACCCCTCCCAGGTCTGGAGCATTCACTTTTCTGCAGGTGTATGACTCCAAGCAAGTTCAGCAACGTCTAGAATAAAGACCCAAGATGACCATCTCTTCTACCAAGGTTTTCTCACTGGTCCAAAACTCACTTCCTACCTGTATCCTCCCGGACCCGATGAGGCCCACTGGAAAAGGAGAAGTCAGGGGAGAGTGTCAGGAAGGCAGGCTGAAGTGCCTGTGTTGGTGCACTTTGGCTGCAGGAATGGGATGGCTCCCTGCCCAGCAGCCACTTGAGCTTCTGGTGCGGGGGAACACGGGAGCCTTCCCCCACTTCCCTCCCCCGCCTCCAACCCCCTCACGGGGCAGGCGGTACCGGGCAGCACCCTCTTCCCACCACAGGCAACACTGCTGCAGTTCACTCTCCGAGCAGCCCCTGCCACACACAAGAGGCCTTTCCCAGGCGGTATCCCCAGCTCGGAGCCCCCAGGACAGGACCAACCCACAGCATCTTCTCGATTAGTGCTGCTCCTCCCAGCCTGGCTCCCCAGTCCTGGTCCAAAAAGCACCCTCTGTGTGGGTTCTCCATCACTCCTGCTTCCCATGGCTCCACTGACCTCCCGGAGCTGCCCAGACATCTGGAGCAACCCCACACCCAGTGCCTCCCACCCCCCAGCAGGCAGGGCTGACAGCATCTCCAGTGCCCCCAGCTCATCCCAGCAGGCAGGGCTGGCAGCATGTCCAGTGCCCCCAGCTCATCCCAGCAGGCAGGGCTGGCAGCATCTCCAGTGCCCCCAGCTCATCCCAGCAGGCAGGGCTGGCAGCATCTCCAGTGCCCCCAGCTCATCCCAGCAGGCAGGGGTGGCAGCATGTCCAGTGCCCCCAGCTCATCCCAGCAGGCAGGGCTGGCAGCACCCCTGGTTTCCAACCGTATATCCCAGAGTGCACATTTGGCAGCATTCCTTTTCCTGGAACCTGCCCAGGCACTGCGGCACTGACCGCATCTCCCATCTGTCCCTGCGGCTTCTTGCAAAGACCAGCCCTCCTCCTCCTTCTCCTCCTCCTCCTCCTCCTCCTCCTCCTCCTCCTCCTCCTCCTCCGAGCACGGCTGTGAACACCCCTTCATGCTGCAGCTGACGGGTGTCAGTCCCGGGGCCCTCCCTGTGTCTGTCTGCTCGCTGCTCCTGTTTCAGTCTGCTGTTGCATGGTGAGTGCGTTTGTCTGTGCATCCATCCTTCCTTCCTTCCCTCCTCGAGGAAGGATTGCCGACCTGCTCTGCGTGCGTGTGTGCAGTTGTCTGTCTGCGCTTGCCATACCCTGGCAAAGGCTTGGAGGCTTCTGTGTGTCTGTCTGTTTGCTGCCCCATCCTGCCAGGCCACCTAATTCGACTGGTACCTGCACGTTCGGGATCTTTGAGGTGGAGGATAGCAGGCTAAGGTCCAAATTCACAATGAGGCACACGTACAGGTCATGCTATTGGTAAACTCAGTCTCTTACCTGACAGACAATAAAATACAGGAACATGGATGTGCAAGCATCTAAACCAGGGTTTCTACTATGAAATACATCTTTAGTCTCTTATCAATTTAGAAACTTCCAGTCTCATCACATAGGTGCTATTTGCCCAGGAATTCCTCTGACGAAGGGGTCCTCCAGAACCCGGAGGATTATTGAAGCACAGGTTAAAGAAACTGGCAGCAAGGATGGCTGACCAAAGATAGAAGGTCTGAGAGCAGCAGAGAGAGCGCGTGTGCTTTCTCGTACGAGTAAAGCGAGGAGAATGATACCTGTCCTTAACGTCTGGTGGTGAGTGAAGTCCAAATCCCTGGTGTCGGGTTTGGATCTGCTGACTTTCCTTCCTTTCTTTTCTTCTTCGACTTTTCTCGCTCCCTGCTTTTGCTCTGCACAGATCCCAGACTTACACGAAAAATTTACGTTGATTCTTGTGGAGTCGTTTGAGATTTACATGTGCTAAGAAAAAGGGAGCATTAACTCGGGCCTGTCTGGGGCAGCGCTGGCATGGAAGAGCTGTCAGTGCTGGGCTGAGTCAGGGGAACCGCGGATGGTTCTTTGCCTGGGGACAAAAGGGAGGTTCCTGAGAGCCATTCCCTTGGAAATCCCACCCCGCGCAGGATCATCAAGAGCTGACAGCTCCTCCCAGCTCCCTGGGTGCTGTGTTATCATACGTGGGAGGGACCGGCATAACCGCGCATCGCACAGTCCCGGCCGCAAGGTTAGAAAACCTTTTGGAGACTGTTCCTCCGCCCCCCACCCCGATTTTGGTAACAGTTACCGCTTCAATCCTGGGTCGGATTTCCACCAGTTAGGGTTACATCTGCCCCGGTATCCGGCAGACCCGTAACCCGCTGTCACCACGCCGGCTCCATCCACAGCGTTATAAGCGGAGCGAGAGGGCGACGGTGGCTTCCCCCGCGCCGTCCCCTTCCCCCCGCCTCCCCGCTGAGCCGCGCTGGAGGGGGCCCGCCCCTTCCCTGGGCTCGTTTCCAGGGAGGGACACCCCGTTAAGGCAGGCGGCTCTTCCCGTGCCCGAGGCAGGGGCGGCCGGGCCGATGCCCCCGGGCTCCGCGCTGCCCCTCCCGCCCCGTCCCTCGCCGCCTCCACGGCCGGCGGCCGCAGGGAGATGCTGTCGCTGCGCTCCTGCCCCGTCCCCGCCGGGGTCCCCGAGGTCTCCCGGCCCCGCCCTCCCCTCCCAAGCGGCTCGTGTCTCAGCGGTGCCCGGGACGGGCCGCCCCTGCCCCCGCCCCGTCCCCCCCGGGACCCCCTTGCGCTGCTGCGCCTGCAGCTCACCCGGGGCTGCAGCTTCAGCTCCAAACGTGCCCGTGTCCGCTCCGAGCCCGTTAGCAACAACCAAGCACAGCACATGTTCTCCTTGCCCTACCCCGCGCTTCTTGAGGCACTTTAGTACTTCAGCTGGGCTGGGACATTCAGATAATTCCTCCTCACTTTCCCGATTCACCAGGAAAACCACCTGGGCCAAGTTTGTTGTGACTGCCCTCCGCGGCTGTGTGCGGGGACCAGCCAGGCTCTCAGGCTGCATCTTCCTCATTATCCTTTCTCCAGAAAAGTATTTCTTACTGGGACCCACGGACTGTGCCAAAGGCTTTGCCCCAGGCGGTAGGTGCTGCTTCGCCATGATCCCAGTAGGAAAGACATTCAGATTCTGCAAAGCATACTTTGAAATGTCATTTCTTAGAGCTGACACTAGAAAGGAAGAGAGAACAGCATAGATAATTTTACGCCCCCTCAGATGCTGGGAAACTCGGGTTGTGCAGCATCGAACAGGCCTCTAATCAGCACAGAGCACATTACAATGCGCATGTTCCAGAGCCGGCTCTGTTCCAATGAGCTGCCCGGGGTTATCCTGCGGCCGTGGGATTATGTGCAGCGCAGCACAGGCCTGAAGGTCAAGCTGTTATGTGCAGCGCGGTGCAGTCCTGTCCCGTGCCTCCTTGGGTGAACTGCTACGTGGACCACTAACTCTTCAGCGTACAATGGTCCCCCCATCAGGATCGCTACAGCAGAGAATGCACATCCCTCCTTCCTTTCCTCGTTCGGTCTCAGCTCACATGCCCCTCACCCCTCATTCATTCCTCTGCCCCATTCTCACCCCCTCTTTCTGTGCGCACTGGCAAAACCCCTGCAGAAGTTTAGAAGTTAATCTGAATGTATCTGTTTTAAATACCTACAATACCATAATAATCTTGAACTGAATCCTACTGTTGTGCTAAGAGGAAGAGGCCCTTCCTCATATTTAAATTGAGGGCTGAGATTTAATTGTTGAAACACAGGTGGCTAGTATCATTTCAAATGTCCTGTCATTTCTAAGATAGATACGTGACGCCAATGCGTACAGCACAGCTACAAGAGACAGCTAGATTGGGTTTCTTCACCTTTGTAAGGACCACTCACCTGTGCTAGGGCTCCTCACTGCAAATGACCCTCCTGTCCAATGTTTTGACAACTGAGGTAAGGCTCTACTCAGTGTTGGAAGAGTTCAGACCACTGACCTGTACACAGACCTGATGGTTTTAGGTGCCTATTGACAGATGAGTCACAAACCAGGCACATTCCACGCAGCCGCATTTGCTCATCAATTCCTCCAACACCCTCCCGCCCCCCACTTCCCTGGATGTGCATCCATGCATCCCAACTGTAAATTCATTCATCCATTCCCCTCCCCAAATCCCCATATAGTCATTTTTTTTCTGCCATTCACTCACTCTTACTGCCACAAAATACAGCCCTCTCCGACTCTCCAGCTACACCACTCTCCTCACACAAATCCATGCGTTTCTCCACCCATTCTCCCAGACCATGCTTTCCCTGCTCTGTCCAACCTTCTGCCCATTTCTTCCTCTGTCAGCACTGGTACCGGTGTCCTCCAGGTGCAGCTATCACTGCTCAGGCCCAAACTCATGCTGTGCCTTGTGTCTCAGTCTGTGACCCACCATTGCTCCCACCTTCCCTGTGCTCTAATCTGAATTAAGCACCACCACCCCGTTGAACCAGTAAGCATTTTTGACACCTGCAATTCCCATTCCCGGCTGTCTCCTACTAATCTGCTCTGAGGCTGGTGAGAGAGGGGCAAAAAGGATCCTGACGTGGGATGTGAAGAAGCAAAGAGTCATCCTGGCCCATGTTGGGGGGAGTGTGTGTCCATATCTTGGAGGAAGGGAAGATGGAGGTGCCCAGTTTTTTTTTCACGAGGTCCTCATAGCTCACTTTATGCTCTTTTGCACACAGAAGCTGTCTTCAACCACAGAGTCAAGATGAGGAGAAGTGGCATCCTGAGAAAACAGTGTATCGCTAGGGGTGAGTTGGGGCCAGAAGGGTGGCATCTGTGAGCAGTGGGGAAGATTTTAGCTGGGGGAATAGTGTGGGAAGAAACTGATCTCTTGGGTGATCAGCCAGGGAGGCACATCTCACCATGTTCTGGGATCTCAGGGACATGGCCTGTAGTCAGCCTTCACTTTTTCTGGCTGGCGTAGCAGAAGGTATTTTTGTGTGATCCATCTCGGGAATAGGGCTGACGGCTTTCCAGGGAAACCATCACAAAGTGGGAGGATAATGCAGAAGAGATGTCTGCTACTGTGGGATGGGGGGCAACACTCCTCAGTGCCATGATATTGTATCATCACTTAGTGTGTTGTGTTACCTAGGCACATCACTTGATTGGTGAGCTGCATCGTCCCCTCCAGGTACCATCTTCTGTACACCATCCCCATCCAAGACATTACAGCAACCCCTACGAAGGTCTTACACCTTCCTTTGCTAAGTGTAACTCTATTCCTACTACAGTGTTACACCATTCTTTACTAAGACACTACTCCAACACATTTTACCATCAAGTTTGATGCCCCACTGATGCCAAACCTTGCCCTAAAATGAGATGCTCTTCATCTCAAACCAAGGGCAAAGGTATGGAGAAGGTTGCCTTTCCATGGGCAGCTGTCATAGCAGGCAGAGAGGTCACCAAAGCCATCTTCCAACCAAATTCACATTTACACATTGTTGGCCTTAGATAAACCAAACCCTACAAGTATGACAGGTGAGAAAGGGAGGTCAGCAAGAAACATCTCTGCTGCTGACAATGAAAAGGAGATGAGGTGACTTCCTGTGACTCTACCTTTGATGCCATGCGAAATGCCCTTTGTACGGTCCCCCTTCCCTTCCAGTAGTCCAAAATGAGCAGTATATCTGCTTGAGTTGAAAATCAAGCTCAACTCTTTGGAGCATTAGTCTCAAAGCAGATGGCGGGACCTGCTCCTATCTCTGAGATACGGTCTGAGGGTTTGAGGAGCTGCAGGGCACCTCCTGCCATTTCCATGAAGCTCTATTGTGGGACCGTCTTATGCTATATGCTGTGGGACAGACAGACCCCTCTTAATGCCATGGTAGGCCTGAACTAACATGTAGCATGGCACAGTTGTGTGATCTGAGGGCACAGCTGCCACGTGCATTGAGCAGAAAGGGACTTAGAGCGCTGAGGAACTGTGGTCTAAGGGAAACATGTTGGCAGCCTCCGGGACCTTTCATTGCTATTTGTCAGCTTCTGCAACTGGCATTTCTGTGACAGGTTGGGGCACGCAACTGTTTCCCACTACAAGTAGATGCCCCAAATTTAAAGTTTCCTATGGGCAACCAGGGAGTCTGACAGCTGCTGTGTCTTCCTCAGGCTTCTTCAAGAGGAGAATATGGTTCTTTTCTTCCTATTCTGATGTGGAGCTGGAAACTGTGACAGTAAATGTAACCATCCAGGACTTTGTGGCTGATGTGGTGTCTGAGCTGTTTTTCCGCAATGTTCAGCAAGTCTCTAAGGAGACCATGTTCATCTTTCCTGTGAACTCTGACACTGTTGTACACACCTTCTATGCTACCATGGGGGACACTCGTATTGAAGCAATGCTCTGGGAGAAGGAGGAGGTACTGGGATTGCCGTGGGAAGGGGTGGTCCACGGGTTGGGATGAGGGGTGGAGGTGAGAGAATGAAATCCGCTGGAGACCTCAGTGACACACTTCTCTCCCTTTGTGACAGGCCCAGCAGCTGTGCAAAGCCACTTTAGGCATGGAGAATTTAAGATACTTGCAGGATCAGTGCGATCTTTGGGGCCCTGTGTTTGCTTGTTTCTTGGGGACCCTGCCTCCTAATGCGGAGGTGGCCATCAGCTTGTGCTATGTCCAGGAGCTGCCACTGCAGCCTGATGGAGCTGCCAAGTTTTTCTGGCCAAATGAGCTGTTTCCCCGGAGCAACTGCCTCAGTGAGTGATCCCCCAGGTGTGTCCCCCAGGGAGGAACACACTGCTCCCCAGTATCCCTCCAGGGGGGACCCCTGTATCTGCACAAGTGCTTCAGTGAGAGAATCTGAATATTCCCCCTTGCACCTCACAGTCAGGAACCCCACAAGTGTCCTTATATATCCTACAGCAAGAGATGCCCCCACATCCCTACACAAACCACAGTGTGAGTCTACGGATTCACCACCCCCCACCCCCCCCACCCCCCCCACCCCCCAAGCACCACAGAGAGGACATCTCAGATGTCACATTTCCCCTCTACCAACAAGACACAGTGCCCCACCACAGCTGTCTGCTGCTCTAGGGTCTCTTCTTTCACTTTCTCACATCTCTTTATCCCTTCAGGCTGGATCTCTGGGGAAAAGATGTCCGAAAATCTGCACTTCAGCATCTGTCTGAAGTCAGCCCATGGTGTGTCCCATATAGCCATTAACACCAGCTACACCCCTCTGCAATACACGGCTCCAGATCAGACATCTGCTGAGGTATGGCCCTGCCAGATGCGAGAGTCCCAAAGTGGGAGGGAAGGGAAGGGTCTGCAGCCTGATGATGCTCGTTAGGGCTCCTCAATCCTTTTATTTGCTTCTCTTTTCTCTCCACACCCTACTTGTCCTCAGTTCTCCTTGAAATCATCACCCTGGATGAAGGGTAATCTGAACTTGCTGGTGTATTACAGAGGGCCTCCCACTCTCAGAGCTGTGGTGGAGAGGCAAGATCCCAAAGCCCCACCCGGTGAGTGAGGATGGTGGAAGTGAGCATTAGGGAGAGGGTATCAGAGAGACTGGGGGGATCTGCGGGGCTTTTCAGGCAATAGGTCAGAGATGAGGACAAAAGCAAACAGACAGGGAAGGGGGCTCTAATCTAAAGATCCTCCTTGTTTCTCCCCACGCACTGCAGGGTCTCTGCTGGGAGACCCTGTGGTGATGGTGACACTGATACCCAACATTCCTGAGACGGCGCCCAATCCAGGCCAGCTTGGGGAATTCCTCTTTCTGATGGACCGCAGCCTCTTCCAGGATGCACAGGTACCACTGGAGGAGGTCTTCAGGGGGGATTTTCCATAGCACTTATGCCCAGTTGGTGGGGATAGAGGCAAATTGCTTCGTGTGGGCAGATGTTCTGCTTAGCTTCCCGATCTGAGCTCTGCACATCCCTTCATCTGTCCCCAGAACACACTGCTTTTCCTCCTCAAGAGTTTGCCTCTGGGCTGTTACTTCAACATCTACAGTTTTGGGGCCACTTTCAAAGCCTTCTATCCGTGAGTTGGGGGTGATTATGGAGGGGTAAGTAGAGTATGACTTTTGCAAGTGGAACTATGGGACAAGCTCTTGCTAGAGGGCAGCTATGGGGCAGGATCTGTTGGGGGCAGTGAGAGGGTAAGTCAGTCGTCTTTTCAAGGTGCTTCTGTAGCACTTGTAGTGAGGTAGGGCTTTGCAATGGAGTGACCATGTGAGGGTAGCTGTGGGCCACGTTTTCCCTCCTCTGACACTCTGGGTGCCCTCCCACAGGCAGAGTGTGGAATACACGCAGGAAAGCATGGACAATGCAGTGGGGCGCATCTCCTCCATCTGCCCTGATCTGGGGGGCTGTGACCTGCTGGGCCTCCTAAGGTCTATCTACAGCACTCCTCTCCTTCATGGGCATCCCCGCCAGGTATCAGGGGCCAAAGGGTTATGGGGAGGGGAATGGGTGCAAACAGTGGGGTAGAGTTCAGGGCTCAGGATGAGATATTCTGCTGCTGCTTACACCAGGAGTTGGCATGTGGGGGGCATCCTGATGGCAGAAAGTGACACCACCTTTGGGGTGGGCAGCTTAGGAGAGCTGCTGTGGAATTTGCCTGCACTTGGGGAAGGCACAAGTACCCTGTGGAGTGCCTCTGTGCTAAGAGGTGTCCTGGTGTTAATGAAAGGAGGCACACAATCTCTTTTCCTGTTTCAAGGCCAGCGGGCATGAGAGGGTAAGGGAGCAAAGTGGAGAGGCTGCCTGCATCTTAGGAGGGTGTCTTTCCTCTACGGGGGTGCCCAGCCTTCTCAATCTTTGATTCCTCTCCTCTCTCCCTCAGCTTTTCATCTTCATCCAAAGGAAGATCTCCAATGAAGAGGAAGCTGTCATGGCTGAGGTCTACCGTTATCGGGACCACCACCGGTAATGAGGGAGTCCTGTGTCTGTCCCCCAACATGCTAACTCACAGCCTTCCTCTCCCCTTGACTGTCGGAGTCCTTCAAACATTCTTCCAGATCCTAGTCTTCCTCAGATCTTCTCTTTACATCGATGGAACTTCAGCAACAACCCCCCCACATGCTTGCCTCACTTCATTAAGACTAATACTCTTCATCTAGTGGACTTCCTCTCTGAACCTTCCTCTGCTCTTCTCAGCACTTTTCCTCTTCATCCTCACCATGCAATACCTCAATGCACTCTGCAGGCCCAAAACCCATTCTCACGGTCTCATCAGGCAACATGTCTCACCCCGGAGGGAACAGGAAAACTCTGAGACACAGTTTCATTTCTATGATTAGAAGCATCCTTACCTCTCCAGACGTTGTCATTTGTACTACTCTTGTCCTTCGTGCCTCTCACCTTTGCCCCATTTCTAACCTCCCCCTCTTTTCCTGTACAGGTGTTTCTGTTTTCCTACTAACAGTTGTGACAGCTTCAACCTTTCCCAGGCCATGGCCCTGGAGACAAAAGGTGAATGTGTGTGCATCCACTCTAGGATGAGCATGACATCTGAGGTAATGACCCACGTGCCTGGGCTTCCAGCACCCCCCCTGCTCTATTCAATGCCTCCCACGGCTCTCCTAAACATGCAAGGCAATCCAAATCCACCACCCACTCCAACTCGGAGATGCCCTCCAACTTCCCCGCACCCAGAAGTGGGAGGGAACCCAAGTGGTCTGTGCTCTCTGTTTCCCCCTCACCAGGCAGTGAAATGTCTGCAGCGGGCTCTGCAGCCTAGAGCTAGTGGGATCTCACTACAGTGGGACCTTCCACCTGGCCTGGAGGTGTCAACAATCAGAAAAGCTCCTGAGGTGATATTCCAGGGACATCAGAGCTCCATCTATGCCCAGATCCATGGGCAAGCACAGGTGAGAGTGATCCAGGAACCATATGCACTGGGGCAGGGCTTTCTGGAAGGTAAGGGGCTCACTCCCTGTTTCACCTTCCCAGCACTGGAAGTCCTTCACCTCTGTTAGATCTTGGAGAGACCACTATCATCAAGGCTCTGTGAACCCTATCCTTTCCCCCAGAGACACCACTGCCTCTGCTCCAACCATGGGCATCTGCTACCTTAGTAGAGCAGGGATGGAATCTAAGTAGCCAGGCTGCCTGTGCCCAGCAGATAAACTTTTCTGTCTGACTCCTTCCCTTGTGTCACCAGGATGCAGAGGTGGATGAGGGAGCCGTGACGCTTCAGTACCACGTGGGCAGCCAGTCCTTCAGTTACACACTGAGGTTCTCCCTGTCCCCATCATCAGATGACAGGTGAGACGGTAACACACTTGCCCATGAGCCAGAGCGGCATTGGCAAGGTCTGGAGGAGGGACAGCAGGTGTCCTTCACTTGCATCCTTCGCACTGTAGCCTGAGGTGGGAAGAGAATCTCGTCCCCTCTGCCCTGATCTTGGGAGAGGACCTGGGTGACCATTACCCCACTGCCCCCTCCTCTTTACTCCATGTATCCCATGTCCCTTCCAGAGGTGGAACCAAGGACTAACTCCCTGTCCCTGCAGGCTGCCTGTGCACCGCATGGCCATGATGCACCTGCTGTGGAAACTGGACTGGGAGGCGACAAGCAGGGCAGAGGACATCTTGCACAGCGCAGTTAAGTCCAGCCTCAGCCTGGGGGTTCCGTCCCCCTTCACATCCAGTGTGGCAGTACGCATGAAACAGAGGGGTGCCTGGCACCATGGTAAGGCCGGAAACGGTGGGGGTAGGACTGGGAGGAGAAAGCGGGACTAGTTGGTCTGATGCCTCCTCACCATCTGCAGCCTCCTATCCTGTGGGCCTGACCACCCTTTTGCCTGTCTCTAAGACCCATGAGTCTAACCCCCACCTCCCTGTCTCTATCCCCAGATTCTTTGCCTCCAGACTCCTCCATGTTGTTCTCTCCCTCTTGCAACCTGGTTCCCTGCCAGCTGCTCTGGTTGCGTGGCTTCATGCCTGTGTGGTTCAAGTCCACCAAGTTTTGGATGGTCCAGAAGTGCCAGTTCTGCCTTGAGATGCTTGGTCACAAAGCCCCTGACACTGAGGCACTCACTCTGCTTTCAGCATCCTGTAAAGGTAAGGAGAAACTTCTTAGCTGAGCATTCTCAAACTGTGTTGGACTAGGGCTGAACTCTCCTTTCAGCATTTATCTTCTCACCAGACTTCCTGATTATCATTGTGCTGGGGATGGATGGAATGACAAAGCAAACTCCTGCATCTCAGCTCTGGGCTGGAAACTAGGAATCAAATGCCTTAATACGTCCCTGAAGTAACCTTATCCTTGTCTTTAACAATCCTTGACTCCATACTCAAACACTAAGTTTGTCACAAAATATCTTCACGAATCTTTAGCTTTATCCTCATATAGTTCAGCAAAAAAGAGCCAGCTAGCAGAGGCATAGCCATTCGCACAGCAGTTTCCAGGCTTCCTCTCCTTCCAGCCTTCTGCCTCTACAGGTCTGATGATAAGGAGAATTTGGGAGATTGTCAAAGACCATGTTAAATTCAGGGTATACAGAATCCGCTGACCTTCTCTTGTCCACAGTGCCAGTGACGTCATCTGAGAAGGCAGTGAGGTTGGTCAGGCAAGATTTACTTTTGATAAACCCATACAGGATGGTCCTTCTAAGAGGATTTGCTTCATATTCTTCCTAGGGACTCAGGGGAGGCTGACCAACCTGTAGGTCCCCGAACAATTTTTTCCCTTCTTGAAGATGGGTGAGATGTCTGACTCTTTTCCAGTCATCAGGATCCTCTCACAGTTGCCATGATATTTTGAAGATGATAAAGTCACTACCTTGCAGTGGCATCAGCCAACTCCTTTGGCACTCTTGGATGCACCTGATCCCATGGACTTGTGTAGGTCTAACCGACCTACATGCTTCCTCACTATCTTCTTCTGCTGTGGGTACTGCTTCACTCATACAGCATCTGCTGGGAGACTCAGAGACATGGTAGACCTGAGGGAAAACATTACCAGTAAAAATTGAGCCCAAAAAGTTTGAGACTATGACTGCCTTTTCCACATCCTTTGTCACAGAGTCCCCTGCACCACTGAGCAAGATGTCCACGCTTGCCCTAGGCTTCCTTTTGCTGTCAATGTGCTTAGAGATGCCTTTCCTGTGGTCCCTCACCTCCCTTACAAATTTCAACTCCAGCGGCACTTTCGTGTTCATAACTCCATTTCTGCATGTCTGGGCAATGTCTCTGTATTGCTTTCAAGTAGTCTGTCTCCACTTCCACCTTTGCATACCTGCTTTTTGTGTTTGATCTGACTAAGGAACTAAGGAACTAAGGAACTCTCTGTCCATCTATGCTGGCCTTCTAGCACACTTCCTTGAATTTCTGCCACTGGACTGGACCATCTTTGATCTCGGAGGATTGGATGCTGGAAGATCAAGCTGTGTTGGACCCTTTGGCCTCCACAAATTTCCCGCAGAATCCTGAACAAGGCAAAATCCATTCTTCTGAAGTTCAGGAGTTGTAATTCTGATGTTTGCCTTGCTTACTCCTCTCAGGATCGTAAACTCCAGTCTCATGATTGCTTCAGCGAATGCTGCCCTTGACCTTCACATCTTCAACCAAGTTCCTCCCTGTTTGTGAATAGCAGGTCTCTCCTGGCTGGTTCATCAAGCACCTGCATCACAAAATATGCTTCGGTACATAACAGCAGCCTCCTGGATTTCTTGCAGTGTCACGGTCCACTCGGTGGACTCGTGATGGTTCGTTTGCTACAATCTCGAAAGTGCAAAATTAAGGTGACCAACACCAAAGGGGATAGCAGTAGTCAAAGAGTGAAACTTTATTGTGTTGCCCGTGAAGCAGCACGCGATAGTTAGAGATGGGTGAAAGAAAGGAGGAAAGTAAAGTTAAGTTTAGAGAGAGGAGGGAGAGACGTTATAGCTACCAACACTGATCTCACGACGTCCTAACGGTCCCGGGTCCAGCTGATGCTGCGTCGTCGATCGTCGTGGTCCTTGATGGGGAAGCTTCCGATTTCTGTTGTCCAGAAGTCATCTTTTATGCTCAGTAACACACCTTGCTCCTCCTCTGCCTCAGGGGTCTCCGCCCTTCTCAGAATTCAAAAATCATGAAGATAATAAAAAATTATTGGAATGTCCATTCTTAGAGCTATTCAAGATTGACTACACAGGTTCCTGAGCAAGCTGTTCTAATAAGATTTTCTTTGAGTAGGGATTTGGATGAACTGACTTCCAGAGGTCCTTTCCAACCTCTGTATACCTTTAGGCCAGCCCTAGTGGCCCCTAGTTCTGGTCCAACTACTCTGTGCCCAAGTGCTTCTTTTTCTGCCCATAAAATCTCTTAAATCTGCTCCAGAACTGAGCCATGCCTGGGACTATAATGCCCATGTGCTGTCATGGAACATGGAAAGGAAGAGCTCATGCTGAGGCTGGTGAGTTTAAGAGTGGATGATGGAGAAGGACCCCTGTGGGGCCCTCAATGGTGAACATGAGCCATGAAGTGGCAGGAAAGAGTAATATTAATGATAATCATGGGAGGAATTAAAGGTATTCAGAGAGAATTATGTTGGGTAAACTAGAGCATATAGGACAGATTTTAGGATACTTACAAGGGACTGGGAAGATCTGAGGATGCTCTGGGAGGTCTGGAAAAAAGTCAGGATGCTTGTGGAGGACTGGAAAAAAAATTGGAAAGTCCAGAGAGGATGGAGGACCATTAACTATATCTGGAGAAGGCAGAATTTAAGGTTAATAGCCGTTGCCTGTCTCATGAGCTGTGTGACTGTTTCTGTCTTCCAGAGCAGGACCCTCCTCCTGAAGAGCAGCTGATGGAAGAACTGCCAGCATCTAACATCAGTTGGGACTGGACAACTTCACCACTGTCGACAAGACTGTGTGACTTCTCTGGGCTCAGGGTAGTGGTGGCACTCCAGAAAGCAAATGGCTCCTGGGCCCTCACCGCAGCCCTGGCTTCTGCCTTGGGGCTCAGCAAGGATGATGTTGAGGGACGAAGGCCCAGTGAAGTAAGCAGATCAGGGGCAGGAGCGGGGCATTGTCATGAGCTGAACCTTCCTCTGCTCCAAGTTTCCAGTCTGAGCTGAACTGAGAGGAAGAGATCAAAGCAGTTGAGATATAGAGCCTTGTGGAAGGGGGGTGTGGAGGATGTGGGATGGAATCAGCAGAGGTACCTGGGAACTTTCCAATTTTGAGCATTTCAGAAGCTTAGAGAGTTTGTGTGTATGTGTGGCGATCTTACTTTTTCCACATGCTGGTTTAGGTCTGATCTGTCTTTTTATTTCTTCTCCTTGATTGTTCTGTTTTCCCCCACAGGATATGCAGCCAACTGCCTGGGCCACCATTTTGGCTTTAGTCTGGTTGCACCAGTATAAATGGAAGGTACCTTGGTCAGAGCTTCTGGAGGGCAAAGCTTGTAGGTGGCTGCAGGACCAGGCTGGTAAGAAGATTCTGGTGGGAGGAGTTGCTTTGGGTCTTTCTCACCCAAATCCGCAGCTGACACCCTTTGACCTTTGTTCCTCTTTCCCAGTGCTCCTGTAAGGCAGACTGTATATGCACACACTGTATTCCCTTACTGAGTTGTGGTCCCCCTGTACTTTTTCTCTCTGCTTGCAGAGGTCCAGCTGGATGAATGTCTGGAGGCAGCAAATTCCCTGTTAGGCTGCTTTGTGGAGCCCACCGTCTTCAGGATTTGAACTTACTCTGCTACTGGGGGTGGGCAAGAAGCTGCATGGGAACACAGCCAGGACAGCTGACCCAAACTGGCCAAAGGAATATATCACACACCATTAACATCGTGCCTTTGTGGGACTGAGTGAGTGAGTGAGTGAGTGGCTGGGTGGGTGTTTAGTTGCTGTCCAGGGCCAGCCCACTGCAGCTGGCTTGTTCACACATTTGCTGTTTACCAAAATATAAGAGTTTCCACTGCATTCTGAAAAATAACCCTAAATGCATATACTAAACTTTGCTTCATTTTTCCACATTCTGCTTTTGTCTGAGGTACCCAAATAGTCATCTGCTCAAAATACCAGACCGCAGGGAGAAAATTCCTGTTCAGATACTACACAAAAACATCTATCTGTCTGTCTGTGTCTATCTATGCCTACCTACCTACTCTGTACCTTTCTTATGTTTTCCGTAGAAATGTAAGACCAATGTTATTTGGTTTTGCAGGCATTAATTCACTCATCCTCACAACCTAGATGACTTTTTTGTTGTTGTTTTTAAAGAAGGGTTTGTCAAATAAAGGGTGGATTTCATTGTATCACTGCAGTGCCTATGATAGGCACCCAGTGCCATTTCAGCTGTTCTGGGGTATCTGAAACACCTTCCAGGTAGGAGGCAGGATATAAAGGACTGATTTTCTGCAGTGACAGCTGGAGTGTGAATGGAATACCATGTGGCATGGGATTCAGGTGCCTAAATATGGATGTCTAGTGCTGTTTATGATGTTCTAGGCTTTTCAAGTGTATTGGGTTTACATGGCAATGTTTTGATAGTGGGGAGGCTCAGGGGTGACCTCTGTGTGAAAAGATTGCCCTGTGCCAGTCACAGATGGTTCCAAAACAGACCCACTGCTGGCCAAAGCTGAGCCAATCAGCAAAGCTGGTGGCATCCCTGTAAAAATGTATTTAAGAAAAGGTAAAAATTGCCACACAGGCAGAGCAGGAGGGGAAAAAAGAGTGAGAACAGCAGTACAAACAGCAAGGTAAGAGGGAAAGGAGAAGGTATTTCCTTGCAGCCCATGGTGGAGCAGATATTCATGCTGCAGCCCCTGGAGGATCCTATGCTGGAGCAGATGCATATTTGCTAAAGGAATTGCATCCCATGGAGAGGACCCACTCTGGAGCAGAACAAAATTGTGAGGAGGAAGAATCACCAGAGAGAAACTGCTATGTATTGATCATAGCCCTCTATCTTCCATCCCCCCTGTACAGATGGTGAGGGTGGAGGGTAGAGGAAGAGTCAGGAGTGAAGGAGTGAAGCTGAGCCTGGGATAAGGATACATGTGTGGAGGGTGTTTTAGTTTTTGACTTTGTTTCTCACCATCCTGCTCTATTTCTAATTGTCAATAAATTATATTAATCTTCCCCAAGTTGAGTCTGGTTTCCCGTGATGGTAATTTCTAAGGTCTCTCCCTGTCTTCTTCTTGACCCACAAGCGTTTTCACTTATTTTTCTCCCCCTGTCCTATTGAGGAAGAGGAGTGAGAGAGGAGCTGCATGGGCATCTGGCAGCTAACTGAGGTCAAACTCTAAGAAAAAATCATCATATTTTTGTAGTGGTTACTTTTCTACATCTACACTTTTAATGGTGAATTTTTGGGCAGTTGAATCTCACACTTAAGATTAGGTCAAATTAACCCCATCTTCAAGGATGGTTACAGCATCCAGAAATCCCCCCAAATATTAACACAAAGTTGATTTCCTACCGCAGAACTTCTTAATGGCTTCCGGGACCTCCTTGTTTCTGAGTCTGTATATGAGGAGATTTACCATTGGGATCACAATTATATAGTAGGTGGACAATGCTTTATTCAGATTTAGGGAATTATTGGCAGGTGGTAATATATACATGACAGCAAGGATCCCATAGAAAATAGAGGTCACGATGAAGGGAGATGAATGAGTAGAAATGGTATTCTGCAGCCCCATTGGGGCCACAGAAAGTCAAATTGGCATCAATACAATGATCACCAAGGTGACTGCAAAGCCAGTAATTCAGAAAAAAAGCTGCTAGCTGTGGAAAAATATTCTGGTTCATTACAGCTGCATAATGAAGAGGATTGCAGACAGCTAAATAGCGATCACAGGGCATCATGGCTAATAGAAGACGTTCGGTTCCTCCCAAGGAGCCAAACATACAACTATGCAGCACAGTCCCTGAAACAGAGGTTTTTTTCTCTGTGAGGAAATTGGTTAGCATCCTAGGAAAAATATTGGTGTAGCAGACCTCAAGGAAGGAAATATTACCCAAGAAAAAATAAATAGGGATGTGGAGGCTTCAGTCCACACATATGGTAACAAGAAGAGTGTTCCCGGAAACAACTACAAGATTAAGGAGCAAATTCAACACAGGGAGCCATCTCTGATGAAAATCCCAGTGCACTGAATTCGGTCACAGAAGTTCTGTTCCTAGGGTCAGCATGCAGAATGGATCTAGAGGACACACAGTCATATAAATGAAAACTCTAGGAACACAGGAAGAATTACTACACTGCTTTCAGTCCAACCTTGACAGAAGTTTGACTGTAAGAAAACTAGATTTATCTTCTTCACCAAGACAGCATTACCATAGATGATCTATCCTCCTTCATGGACAGGTTCTCATCATTCAAGTCAGAACTGACCTTTGACTGGTAGTGCCTGGACTTTTATATAGACAAACTGCACTAGAGTAAATTTCCACTATTCAGTTATGTTTACTCATTTAAGTAATTTTCCAAAAATGTCACAGAATTGCATAATAATTAGGTTGGAAGGGAACTCTTGAGGTCATCTAGTCCAAGCAGGGTCAGGTAGAACAGGTTCCAAGACTGCATCCAGTCGGGCTTTGAATATCTCCACAGATAGCACCTCCACAACATCCTTGGGCAACCCATTCCGTTGTTCAACCACTTGTACAGTAAAAATAGTTTTGTTGTGTTCAGCAACACTAACTGTAATACAACTGCAACACAACTGTAAGAAAGGCAGTACTCTATTTTAATGTTATTTTTGTAAGAATACCACTAAACTCAAAGGTCGTATTTCTGAAACTGCCCTTATTGATGTTTGTTTTCATTTCATTTGCCCTTTCTCCCTCCTTTTGATATCAAGCAAACTAACCAGGGGCTTGTCTCAGGATGGACATCAACATCTGTTTTACCACCTCTATAGACTTTTTAGGGTTTAGAAATATGGCTTAAAGAAGTTCAAATGCAACGATCCTGACTGTAAATACTGGTGTTTCATTTGCAACCACACAGAGTTATCAGAACTGCTGAAAAATTTTAAAACTTTTTTTTTTTTCCTATACCATTCAGAACAAAATCTCTGTATAGTTTGAGAATGTTTTGCTAAAGAAGAAAGCAATCACTCTGAAAGTGATGCTGGAAGTCAAACCCACAGGCTTTTTTATTTGCCTGTAGAATTAACAATATATAATATACCTAGATTCATGTCTAAGGTGGTGAACAGAGACAGAGTTCACAGTAAGTACTTTTTTCATTCATTTTATCATTTTTGTATGATGAGTGTAGCATACCAAAAAGACTTGAAGAAAAAAAAAAAGATGTATCCCTCACCACTCTATAGGTTAACCAGGTTTCACTTGTCTCTATTTGAGAACATTACATTTTAATTCAGATCATTGTATGTCTTTTACTTCAAAAGGACAGCATTCCTTCAAAGTCCCACCCTAGCAACATTAGAATGGTGTGGTCATGTGCATGCTAGGAGCACCCATCTCCATCTGCAGTTTCCTTCTGAACAGTAGAAAGCATTGGAGATGGGAATTGGGATGTCACAGCTACCAGAACCTGATGAAGAGAATATGACTAGAAAATAAGCCTCCACACCTGGTTAGGGGGGGCAATGGTGTCAGGGGAGACACGAAGGCTACAAGAGGCATCTCATGTCACCGGGAAGTCCTTTGAACTTTGAGAAAAAAATAACCAAAACCTACTTGAGCATGTGATTGCCAGTCCTAGAGCCCACATGGAAGTATATGGGGTGTTTTTACAGCATATAGACATCAAAAATTAGAAGTGTGCAGGGAAGGTAGCGTTGATGGAGTTGACCTGTGACTTGTCCTGCAGTCTTTCCGCAGCTGGTGCTCTTCTTGACATTCAGCAGAGATTTCTTGGGCTCCCTTGTAAAACCCTTTGTTTCTGAAAGATCCCGGCTTCTTTTTATTCCAGATTTTGAAAGAAGATGGGGCTCAGAAGTCCTCATCAGAGAAGTAGACACATCTTCAATAAAACTGGAAGCAGTTGAGCTACTGAGGAATCTTTCTTGCTTTCCTCCTTCCCTCCTCTCAATGCACATTTCACATCCAAAATCCTGGTTCAGCCTATGGCAAAAACACCACAAGGGAATGAAGGAGTTCTACATTCAAGATTAAAAGCAAAGATGTTTGGTGATAATTGAAAGTATTTCTGGTTCATTCTTACTGCCGAGATAAGACTGGTATCAAAAACAGAGTGCAGAAATCAACCCAATATCATGGAGCCTATCCTCCTTGCACTGGAGTATCTTTCTGAACAACAGATTACCTTTTCCTGCTTTTTGTTGTCATTTACCAGGTTACTGTGAGTGCAAACATCCTTATACCTGCTCTGGTTGCAACTGATCAACACCTTTATGCACTGATGTACTATTTCTAGGGATGCTGTTGTCCTTGGGGACTGATTATGCCTCCACCATACTGCTTAGGATGCTGGCCAGTCTCCTGACAGGGGCAGGAGAATGTCTGCTAGCGCCTGCCTTACACAAATGTTCTTCTTTGGTTCCTTGGGAGCTCTTGAATGGCAGCCATGTCCTGTGATTGATATTTGGCAAGAGGTAAGCCATGATATTATACAGACCAGGTGAACCACAAGTCCTGTCTCTGGCTTGAATCCATTTCCTGGAGAAAATTTTTATAGCTATTGCTATAATAACATCATTGGTGTCTGCACTAGCTCTAGTCTCGTGAAACTCCACCTCGAGTACTGCATACAGCTTCGAGGTCCCCAGTAAAAAAAACCCATGAACCTGTTAGAGCAGTCCAGAAGAGGGCCAGAAAAATGATCTGAAGGGCTGGAACACTCCTTCTATGAAGAAAGGCTGAGACAGTTCAGGTTGTTCAGCCTGGAGAAAAGAATGCTCCAGGGAGACCTTATGTCAGCCATTCAGTATAAAAAAGGCGGCTTATAAAAGAGATGGAGAGCAACTTTTTTCCAGGGCCTGTAGCAACAGGACAAGGGACAAGAGTTTTAAACTGAAAGAGCGTAGATTAAATTGGATATAAGGAAGACATCTTTTACAGTGAAGGTGGTGAGACACTGGCACAGGTTGCCCAGAGAAGCTGTGGATGCCCCATCATCGGAAGTGTTCAAGGTCACATTAGACAGGGCTTTGAGCAACCTGGCCTAGTGAAAGATGTCCCTGCCCATGGCAGGGAGTGTTGGACCAGATGGTCTTTCAAGGTCCCTTCCAACCCAAACCATTCTATGATTCTATGAACCTTCTGTGGTCCCAATGAAAGAGAAGACTTCTCTGATTTCAGCCCTGTAGCAAAACCTTCCTGCAGTGACACCTGGCTAGTTCAGCTTTATCTTCACTAGTGAAGAGTCACTTACACACCCACACTTCAGGTTGCTGGCACCACAGACTGCTGTACACACATGTACACACAGAATAAAGAGTTTCTTAATGTAAAATAGTGGAAGGTGGATTTTATGAAGGAAACAAGACAGGCTGCAGTGATCAGGGGCAGGGCATGATCAGACAAATGTACAAGGCAAACAGCCACTGCTTACCTGTGAAAGGACCCTTTTATTCCCTTATGCATTTACTTCCCACACTTGTTGCTCCCCAAGTCACTAAATCCCCCCCTTTTCCCACCTTTGATCCCTCCCCTAAACATCCCACAGTAAATCCTGTCTAATCCCAAAATGCTCTTCCCCTGTGGAGGGGATGTCCTTCTCCCTTAATGTGTCCCACATACCTTTGCACCACCCCCTCTTAGTCGCAAAAGTGATCTGGAGAGCTCCTCCTGGTGACTCATCTTGATGAGTTTCATGCCTGGATAATGAGGCTGATGGCTCTTCTGGGACAGACCTGGGAGGAACCTGGACAAGGTTCTGTTTGAGTTCCCCTGCCTGTCATTGTGCCTCTGTGCTCTTCTGGGTTTTTGGAGATGGACCCTTGATGGGCTGGTGGCTCTCCTGTGATGGGCCTGGGAGTAGCCAGGGGAGGTTATTAATCAAGTTACTCCTTCTGATACTGTTTCTCTGTGCCGCCTTTGTGTGTGCAGATGAGTCTCTTATCACTTTACCTAACATAGACACGAACTTCTGAGACAGAATCCTGAAATTACTTTTTTTGTTAATGGTGTTAACAAAGGGGATAAAAGAACTTATCGACACCAATGTGATGCAGATAAGCAGAGATTCCTTTATTAATGGCCGGGTGCACAGGGGAGTTGTCTCACCAACAACGCACACCTAACTCGTGTAACATGCTGATTATATAGGATACAGTAATACATAGTAATCAAGTTCTCATACATAAATATGTTAATTCCCATAACTCATTTTCTTATTCCCAGCTCTTTCTGGTCACGCACACTTGAGTCCTGAAATGAGTCAGGGGCTGCTTTTCTGACCACCATGGACCACTGACTCGAAAGAAAGACCCTCCAATGTCCTTGACTCAAGGATTTCAGCTCACACTGCAATTTTAACATGCTTTGAGGCCCTTTCACAATGTATCCTTTAGAACATCTGTTCTACAGGGCAATAAACCGTCCTTACCTGAACAGCCTAACAAGAGTACCTGGTCATGAGTCTTATTCTTTGAATAGAAATCTGGTTAATGATTATTACCAGCCTACACGGCCTTAGCCTGGGACTTTACAAAGGACTTTGTAGCAGCATAACTGGTTCTATGGTTACTCTAAATATTCCCTTATTTAAATCCAAATCACCAAAAATCATTAAAATCAGTTCAAATTAATAACAAATCAGTAACAAAGGCAAGCAGCAGGCATTCAAGAGGGACATACATCTCACATGTCTGAACTGGAATGAAATGCCCCACACTCTGGAAGTTCCTGTTTCCTTCTGTTGATTCTAAATTAGACCTCAGGAACTGTCTTTAGAATTGCCTAAGTACAGTTCATTTCAGCTAACTTCAGTCTTCTGCAAGGTAGATATTTGCACCTAAACTAGTCATAGAATTATAGAATTATTGAATATCCTGAGTTGGAAGGGACCTACAAGGATCACTGAGTCCAAGTGCTGACTCTGCACAGGGCAACCTAAAAATTAAACCATGTATCTAAGAGCATTGTCCAAGTGCTTCTTAAACACTGACAGGCTTGGGGACATGACCACTTCCCTGGGGAACTTGTGTCAGTGCTTGGACACCCTCTCAGTGAAGAACTTGTTCCTAATATCGAATCTGAACTTCCTCTGGTGCAGCTTTAAGCCATTCCCTCACATCCTATCCCCAGACACCAGAGAAAAAAGATCACCACTAACCTCTCTGCTCCTCTTCATGAGGAAGTTATAGACAGCAACGAGGTCACCAGCCACCTCTTCTCTAAGTTCAACAAACCTAGTATCCCCAGCTGCTCCTCATAATCCTGTCCTCTCTTCCCTTCATCATCTTTGTGCCCTCCTACGGACATATTGTAAGATTTGTATATCCTTCTTATATTGTGGAACCCAAAGATTCACACAGTACTTGAGTTTCTTGTATCAGAAGTAGTGTGGGCAGCAGGACTAGGGAAGCGATGGTCCCCCTGACCTTGGCACTGGTGAGGCCACACCTTGAATACTGTGTTCAGTTTTCAGGTCCTCACTACAAGAAAGACATTGAGATGCTGAAGCATGTCCAAAGAAGGGCAACGAAGCTGATGAAGGGTCTAGAGCACAATTTTTAGGAGGAGCAGCTGAGGAAACTGGCGTTGTTTAGTTTGGGAAAAAAGAGGCTGAGGGGAGACCTTACCACTCTCTACAACTACCTGAAAGGAGGTCATACCAAGGTGGGTGTTGGTCTCTTTTCCCAAGTAAGAAGAGATAGGACAAGAGGAAATAGCCTCAAGTTGCACCAGTGGAGGTTTAGATTGGATATTAGGAAAAATTTCTTCACTGAAAGAATTGTCAAACACTGGAACAGGCTGCCCAGCAAAGTGGTTGAATCACCATTTCTAAGAGGCATTTGAAAGATGTGTAGACATGGGGCCTAGGGTCATGGTTTAGTGGTGGACTTGACAGTGCTACATTAACGGTTGGACTCGATGATCTTAAAGATCTTTTCCAACCTAAATGTTTCTATGATTCTATGAGGTGAGGCCACCCCAAGGCTGAGTAGAGTCAAGTCACTCCTGCACCTGCAGGACATAACAGAAAGCCAACAGGAGAACCATGCTTTTCAGAAACAGCAACTGCAAGCCTAATACAGCACCCTGCAGAGTTTAAAACATAGCTGCTTAGTCACTTGAATCACTCCTCCACACTTAGTCAAAGGCAATAAACAGTACTTCTTCTTACAGGGTTATCTGATCTGAAAGCAAAAGTAAGATCTGGTGTTTAAACTCACTCACAAAACTTTTGTGATTTCCAACAAATGGAAATGATTCAGCTGCTCAGAATTAGGTCACAATGATTCCATTCTGTAGGGGTTTGGGGGTGAGAGTGGGAGCAGATAGAAGAGAGTAAAAATTTACTTTGAGAAAAGAAGATGTGCAATTATTTAGGTTGTTTGGGTGAGTTACAGAGCAGATCTTATGAACAGTCATTTATTTAGATTTAAAGTGATGATAAAAAAGATGCACATCTTGCACTCTCATCACAGTAGTACTTGATGTACCTGTCACAATAAAGAAACAACAAACATTCCAGTGGTGACATAACCAAATGGACACCACCAGAACACCTCTCTGGGTTTCTCATCATGTTTGCAAATAAATGTCCTGACCTCTTGGATGGTGTCTCACACACACACACTGAGATACGTCCCTTTTCCATAACAGCCCCATTATAAATTATGCTCCATATGCATACAAAAAGCAGAGGGAAAGTGAGATAGAGACATAGGCAGGCAGGCATATGTAAAACGTTTGTGAGCATTACTGAGGATTTGTTCCATTACTGATATAACATTCTGCAAAAGTTTCTGCCATCAGCAAGTCAAAATTACCTGTACAACAAATCTTTAAAAAATCTTCTCCAAAAAAAAGTCAATAATCTCCTCTGATACCAATGATATAAAGGGTCTGTTACTGGAAAATGAAGTGCTCATTACCAAGAACACAGAGGAAGTCTAATGAAGAAAGACTGATCATTTATTTCTGCATAGTAATCTGTGGTCAGTTAATTTTCACATGGCAGCTTTGATGTCATTGTTTCTCATGGTGTAGATGACTGGATTTATCACTGGTGGCAGCACAGAATAGAGAAGAGAAGCTGTTGAGGATTTGGAGCTGATGAGGATTTGGAGACAGGCTTAAGATAAGCAAAAGAACCAGTGCTAACAAACACGGAGACCACGATTGGATGAGGGATGCAGGTTGAAAAAGCTTTTTGCTGTTTTTTCTTGACAGGAATTCTCAAGACCACACTGAAAATCTGAATATAGGACATACTTATAAAAGCAAAACAGATAATGGCTACAAGGAAACTAAATGTAAGAACCCCAACTACACTAAAGTATGAATCAGAGCGGGAAAGCTTGAGAAGCTGTGGAACTTCACAAAAGAACTGGTTAATGATGTTGAACTTGCAGAAGGATAAATGAAAGATGTTCCCAGTGAGGAGAGCAGAATAAGGGATGCAGCTGAGCCATGCACTGGCTGCCATGTGGATGCAAGTAGACCCCTTCATGATTATCTTGTAGTAAAGAGGTTTGCAGATGGCAATATAATGGTCATATGCCATGACGGTGAGTAAAGCAAGATCAGCAGCACCAAAGACATGGAAGAAAAAGACCTGGGCAGCACAGCTGGGATAGAAGATGACTCTGGTATTCAAGAAAATTGGCCATGGATCTAGGGAGGGTTACAGAGATGGCTGAAAGGTCTAAGACAGACAAATTCATCAAGAAGAAGTACATGGGGGTGTGAAGGTGATTACTGACAGCTATGATGACAATGATGAGAAAGTTTCCCACCACAGCAGCCAGATAAATCCCCAGAAAAAACATAAAGTGGAATATCTGCAGTTCTTGAGTATCAGAGAATCCCAGGAGAAGCAACTCTGCCACAGTGCTTTTCTTGGGCATTTTCTTTCCAGACTGTTGGTGAAGGGAAAGTCAAGGATTTTGGTTGAGACTTCATGGTCGGCTCCATAGTCTCTCCACTGCCTGAATTTCACAGTTGCCCTAAACATATTTTGCTCACTGAAGACAAAATGCGTGAATTTCACATGACGGACCAAACTATACCTCAGAAACAAATCCCCCAGTAATCATAGTTCCACATGTTCTGGAGAACATGTCGTACGAGGAGTGGCTGAGGGAACTGGGGTTGTTTAGTCTGGAGAAGAGGAGGCTGAGGGGAGACCTCATCGCCTTCTACAACTCCCTGACAGGAGGGTGCAGAGAGGGGGATGAGTCTCTTGAGCCAAGGAACCAGAGCCAGGACAAGAGGGAATGGCCTCAAGCTGTGCCAGGGCAGGGTCAGACTGGCTCTTAGGAAGGATTTCTTTGCAGAAGGGGTTGTTGGGCGTTGGAATGGGCTGCCCAGGGCAGGGGGGGAGTCCCCATCCCTGGAGGGGTTGAAGAGTCGGATTGACCCAGCACTTAGGGATCTGGTGGAGTTGAGAACGGTCAGTGTGAGGTTAATGGTTTTACTGGATGATCTTCAAAGTCTTTTCCAACCTTGATGACTCTGTGATTCTGTGATTCTGTGATAAGCCATGATCGCTAACAGGAAACACTCAGATGTGATGCAGAGAATGATCAAGTTTAATTGCAAAGCACAAGCTGTGAAAGAAGACGTCCTTTCTGACAACAAATTTATCAACATTTTTGGCACAATATCTAATCTGTAGCAGATCTCAATCAAAGACAAATTCTTAAGAAAAAAGTACATGGGCGTATGAAGGGCAGGGTCAACAGCTGCAATGAGGACAATGAGAATGTTTCCCATCATAGTGACCGTGAAGACCAAGAGAACTACCACAAAGAGTAAGAGCTGGAGTTGGACAAGATGAGTGAAACCTAGCAGGATGAAATGAGTTATTCTTCTGATGTTTCCCAAATTCTGATCTTCCTCATTCTCCATGTGAAGAAAAAATAAATCCAGCAGTTTAATCCCCTGTGATGATGCTGCAGATGAGTGTCTGTAGGAAGTGACAATGGAATGATAAAATAAGATGGGCTGGTTGTAGATCAAATAGCTTTATGAGCCACCTGAACAGACTTATGGAAATATCAAAATTTTTCACTTTGAAGGTCTGGATACTCATCTACAACCTGACACATAAATATATTCAGAAGCACACCCGCAAATATCCTTCCATATTTAAACCACTCACATAAGCAATCACTCAAAGACACTTGCATGCAGTTGTATGTACACACACAATCACACAGAAACACAAGCGTGTTTATGCATCTAGATGCAGAATCCCCACTCCCCCTTCCATCCCCGTCATGCTTACATCTAGTGTCCATCAGCGCACTCACTCTCAAGAATTAGAGAAGCAAATACAAAACCCCTTTATGTTCATATCTATAGAAACAACCAAAGTTATACTATTGCTCAGCATGAGCAATAGCTTTCCCCTTAAGTAGTCCCAATGAAGATAGCTTGGTTGCAATCTGTGTAAGATGTGGGAAGAAAAGCTCTAACTTGTCTTTCACTTCCACCTTACTTTAGCCCAAAACAACATCCCATGTTTCATTATGCTGAAGATGACAGTGATAAATAATGTTTTTCAGATAAAGTTCTGAACCTCGCAATGAAATCAAAGGATGTTTTGAGCTATGAGGTTGAGGAGGAAGCCAATATCTGAATGACACCTTGATTTAAGCCACATGGTGAGGATATGCTAATCTTTACCACAAAACTTCCCCCCCCCCAATATTTTATTAGCATCAAGATAATGATTCCTTTTTTTAATTTCCACTGCCACTAAACTTGACTGGGTATTTTTTGGATTTTTTAAATACTTATTTTTAAAATAAAAAAGAAAAGGATTTTCAGTTACTTGAAAATGGTTTCAAATGTCTTTTTACTCTTTTTTTCTTTCCCATAAGTTGTATGAGAGAAGGGGAAAAATTTAAATATCATTTTTTCTTTGCGTAAGACAGTTGAAAATGAAAGTTGTTTTTATGTTTTAAAACAGAATGCTTTCATAAAAGAAGGAAACTAAGAAAAGGCCAAAACTATGTAGACAAATGTAAATGCAGAAATGTAAAATGACATTTTACACTGCTATCTATTTTCCAAGAAGAACATAACACAGCTTTTCGTCATTTATTTTTGGTCTTGAAAGAACTTACCACATTAATTCGATTAACATTTCTTGTCAGATGAGTGTAGCTAGTGTAGAACATCATCAGACTTCTGTTGTGTCAAAGACTTTTATGAAATTTTATGAGAGATTCCCTGTTCATCTTTTATACATCCCTTGTTCTTGCATTTCTTGCCTTTTCAGTAAATAACCCTGACTACACCTGAAAAGCTCTAGATTGTCTTATGATTCATGTAATTTGTCTCCTGGGAAAAAACCTGGTATCTGCCTTCATCTAGCTGCTCTTAGTCATTTGCAAAATAGCTCCCCTAGCACTTTTCCTAGATGCATTTAAAATTGTGATTGTGGGAGGATCTTAAGAGTAAGGTTTATTTTTAGACAATAAGAAAGTTGTATCTTTCTTGAGGGTAGAATATCTTGAGAGTAGAATATTAAGGAGAGAAAACGCATCTAACTTCTAATTTTTTACCAGTTATTTGCCACTCTGAAATGGTAAGCATCTTGTATAGGTCCTGTGTCTTATCTACCAAATCTGTTAAATTGTCCCAGATGTCATAATGAGTCTAAGGTGACAACAGATGCTTTTTGTTAGGAAAATGAAACTTGCTGTACGTATCTAGATCCTATTTATAGGCAACAGAGTCACAATACAGGACACAATTTCTTGATTGACTGAACAAACATACAAATACATCCTATAGGCACTACTCAAAGTAGATCTCTCTGTGTGATTCACCTCCATAGAAAATGCCTCGTTACCTATTTTCTGTATACTGTAGGTATCTATGCTGGTACATGTGGCTCTGAGAACTCTCCTTTAGACTTCTTGAGGAGTGTTTCAGGTCCTCATGGTTAGCATAAAGTGTTCTTTCAGGAACAGAACAACTCCACACAAGTCAGTGTGCAAGACATAATATGAGGATGAGCCTGCTCTCTAGGACCAGACAGCTACACATGGCCTCACTGAATGTGGTGATTCCCTGACTAACAAACCCTTCTTGTGAAGACATGCCACCGTAGAACAAGCAGGATTTGACCTGCCACAAGATAAAGCAGGAAAGAGAAGGTAAGAAGAAGTGGAGAAGAGAAAGAGAAGAGCAGTAAATGGAAGGCTATAGGGAGAAATGTCAGGGGGAGCCATGACTGCACATCACCATCCTCCCTTACTCTTTGTTAGTTTTTTAGTCTAGACAAGGCAAGGGACATGGCTATTACAGAAGTTTGGGAATGTCGTTTAGTTTCCTTCCTCGGCATTCCCAGGAGCATTAGGGATGTCCTGAACCTCTCAGCTAGGGAAGAGCAATGCTTCTATGCAATCACTCTTTGTTTACACTCAACACTTACACCAGGAACCAAGGACAACATCTTGTCTTGGGGGAAGGTGACAGCAGCAAAGTCCAATGACCCCAATATCACCCAGAAACATAGGCTTGTAAGAAAACCATAGTACCCTCATCCCTCTTTTCAAGGGTGTTAAGTGATGTCTTTACAAGAATAATACCATCTTTGAAAGACAGTGGCAATGAGCAGAATTCCCAAATGACTGGAAAAAGAAAAATTTCACACCCAATTTTCCAGATGAGCAAGAAGAATAATACAGGAAACTATCTCATTCTCCAGCAAGATTACGGAGCAAATATTCCTGGAAGCCCTGTCCAGGCACAGAAATGACAAGAAAGTGATTGAGAACAGTCAGCATGGATCACTCAAGGGAAAATCATGAGTATCCTGGTTTGCTAAGAAAAGACTGGAATTTCTTAAATTAGCCATTTTGTTTTAAAAATCAAAAAACCCCACCAAAAAACCCAAAATCCCAAACCCAACAAAACTAAACGAAAAGAAAACCTATGGCTTCTTTGTGACCCTCATACAGAAACAGGGCACAGTTTCTTGTCCAGAATGGCTCAAATCCATCCTACCCATACCATGAGGATTAGAGAGTAAACTGATGTCTTCTCCATGTATCTGTTTCCTTAAGTGACAGTTATTTAGCTCTCTCCAAATGGAAAACCACGATAGAAACAGCATCTAGACAGCTAACCTGAATAAGCAGCTAAGCACCACACAGTTGCTCACTCACTTTCCCTCCTCAGCAGAATATGGGAGAGAATTGGAAGAGTAAAAGTGAGAAAACTCATGGGTTGAGATAAAGGCAGTTTAATAGTTAAAGAAAAGGTTTCCTGTGCAAGTAAAGCAAAGTAATGAATCCATTCACTACTTCCCATGGGCAGGCAGGTGTTTAGCCATTTCCAAGAAAGCAGGGCTCCATCACGCATAACAGTTACAAACTGTTGTTGTTCATGAGTCAAACAACATAACTCTGAACATCCCCCTCTTCCTCCTTCTTTCCCCCAGCTTTTATCACTGAGCAAGATATGATACGAAATATCCCTTTGGTCAGTTGGGGTCGGTCAGCAGTCCTGGCTGTCCCCTCACAGCTTCTTGTGCACCCCCAGCTTACTCACTGTCAGTGCAGTGTGAGGAGCAGAAAAGGCCTTGATGCACTGCTCAGCAATAACTAAAACATCAATGTGTCATGAACACTCTTTTGGTCAAAAATTCAAAACAGAGCATCATATGAGCTGTTATGAAGAAAATTAACTCTATCCCAGCCAAAAACAATATAACAGTTCAGATGATCAGAGGAGCAGTGCCCTCAACCAAAACAACTGGCAGTTTGGACAAGTTCTGAGAACTCCTTTGCTTTGAGAATTATTTTATTAAATCCACATGAGAGACAGAGTGAGATCCATCATATTAACAGAGCATATGATCACATTGAATTATCTGCTACAGGATGACTGATTTTCTGGTTGTACATAGGAAGATATGGCATGTAGAGGCAAGGAATCACCCCAGTAAAGTCTGTGTATGGTCATTTCAGCAACTTTCTAGACTCCATTGACTCTTTACCTTCAGGAGGAATTTATGTACCTTGACAGCCTGATACCTTTAAATGACCTTTAATGTATCCTTTGGCTTCCAGCTGCTGTTCCAGAAGATGTGGTTCTTCTGTAAGTCCTATGTATGACAAATCAAGTTGGAGAGGATCTCTGATGTTTTCTGATTCATTCCCACTTGGAGCATGGCCAATTTAGAACAGATTGTTTAAGACCTTATTCAAGCAAGCTTTGATTATCTCCAATCATGAAGATTCTATCATCATATCTGCTAACTTTGGACTGCTAAACTGATCTATGTGATAAAATGAAATACAGACTGGAGAAAAAAATATCTGTAGGTTAAGGGACCCATGTCAGGACCTGTATGTTGGTGTCCATGTGTAGGATAGATGTTGAAGGTCCTGTTATTGTCATTGGTGTTCTCACGTTGGATTCAGTTGACTAAACATAAGGTTTTAATGACACTTCTGATTCTGTGGAATGATTGATGTGACTCAGAATATTTCAGCTTCTCCAGAGGATGGTTTCCTGTAATCCCTGTGTAATATCTGATAGTCTCTTGCAGATGTGTCAGACACCCAAGGTCAAATAAGAAGACACTGTACACTGATTTCTAGACACCTGGCTTGTTCCTCTAAGGTAAGGAGAAAAAAATGCTAAGCCTGACAGCAACTATATCATACGGTTCTTATAGCTTTAAATTATTGTAAGTTATTCAGAAACATTTTCCTCAAAAGACAAAAAAAGTGTTCTGCTTGCCACAAGCTTTAATAAAATATACAAAGAACAAAGTGATTTTAGTTAATTTATTGTGTATTTATTTCATAATCAGCAGCACCAGAACTGACTAGGCAAGCCAGAAGAAATATGAGCCAGCATCAGTGAACAAACTCACAGATGATGTATGAACCTGATTAGTAAAATGAGCAAATATTTGACTTATACTTTCTGCTACAAAAAAAAAAAAAAAAGAAAAAAAAAGAAAGCAAAACAACTGAGATGATAATTTCAACAGCAATGAAAAGTTATACAATTGCTGGTCTGAGTGCTCAGCCCATGCAGAGTGAAAGACAAAAGAGAATAATAGAGTCAAGTTTAAGGATATGAAATCCACTAGAAGTCATTTCAGTTTACAGTGATAACTTACTGGAAGTGTTCTTGAAGTAGTAACTTATAGTACTGTATCTTATTCTGGTTTTAATGAAAGATTTGGTTCTACTTTCTTCATACTTATCTGTTAGGTACTTGTAGAAAGCAATAAAGTACTCTTGAGCCTTCTTTCCTTAGGACTGAACAAACCCAGTGATGGAACAGCCATAAAGGCAACCAGTGATAATGGAAAAATACTGACAGAGAAGAGTATGTGCTTGGCTGAGAGGTCAGGACATCCTTGATATGCACAGCTTGGAGCCCGAGATAAGCACAGAACAAAGAAACCTCAATAAAAACCTGACCTTCTAGGAAAGGAGAAGTCAGCAACAAGTGTTGCACAAACTGGTGTCCCAATTATGTATCTACAGCCCTTATGCCCATTTATGTATCTACACCAAAGGTATAAAAGCAGCTCACTATCTACCCAAAGCGAGCTTCTCTGTGTGAGATCTCCCAGACAGACCAGACCCTTGTCTGGGATGCTTGGCTGACTCTGGACTCCGTGACATGGATCATCTTCGAAGTGAGACTTTTCTGTCAATTGGCTCCACTCCTGGGAGTTGTTTGGCGAGTGCCATACCTGTAACACCTCAAACAATATATGTGTACATGCGCATATAGGTAAATGATCGTAAATTTTTACTTGCTTTACTAGTGGTAATTTTGCAGTAACTTACAACATATACTTGTTTTACTGGTGATAATTTGTAGTAAAGTAATTAATGGAAACAAAGTTTCCACATCCTTGTGTATTAAGGAATCCTACGAACCCACGGTCGCAATCTTTACACCCCTGCAGGTCAGGTAACCCTCATAGGTTGTAACTGTGACACTAACTAATGTCAGAATAGGGATTCTATAAATACACAGGTCATGGAGAAGGCTGTAGAAGAAGAGTTAAAATGCAAGAGAATAAGGGATGGAAAACACTGAGGTGATTCAGGAAAGGGATTGATGAAAATTGTCTTGGCTGGGAGACACTGAACAGAATTTCAGAAGTGGCAGGAACTTCCAAACATAAAGCAAAGAAGGACAAGGGACCCTTCACCGGGCTTCTCACAGAGATATTAATGGCCACAGGTGTTTTGCTAAAAGGTGCTGAGCAGTGAGTTCAAGACACTGAACAGTGAGCTAAGGATGCAGAGACATAAGCTTTGAATCTTGTAGTCATGGAAAGACCCAACAACTTCAGTGGTTAAAAACTAGTGTTTCTAGCTTCTGAGTAGACCCAAGCCAGAAACTCTGGCTTTGCAAGAGCTAGAAAGAGCTTTTGCCCAGTCTCAGAAAGTGAGATTATTCAAAATATCTATGCACTGGGAGCTGATGACTGGAACACCATGATGGCTCAAAGACTGCAGTATTGGACAGCCTTTATGGGAATCCCTGAGAAGGTGGCATGTCAAAAGGAAGGGCAGGTAAGGATGGTCCAAATGTCCATGGGAGGTCAGAATAATATGAATGGGGACAAAATATTCTAAGACCCTGTAAAGGGAATCAATCTCACACAAAAACACACCCTGACAGACAGGAGTGAGATCCAGAACAGAGACATTTATGGGCCTTCCCCCAAGGAATAAAGTTTATGACAGGCCACTTAGACAGATTATTTATACCCACTTTACAGAAACTACAGGATAATTGTGAGAGGGACTGCACCTGCAGCCTGAATGTTGGGAAGGTGCTAGGGGAAATTGCTGCGTGTGCTGCTCCATCCCCACCTTCTGGAAAGTAATGGAGGAACTCCCAACTTCCAGCCCCTGATGACCTGTCAGTGGCTGAAATTTTTGGACTTAACATTAGTAAAAGTCCTTTGTATACCTTTGATGGTAAATGATAAATATTCTGTCCCTTTTCTCATGGACACAGGAGCCTCAATACCCATCATTAAATCTAGGGACAGCCCTGGATTGATCCAGATAACTCAAGAAAAGATTTATATAACATGGATCTCTGGGAAAGACAGAAGCTCCCAGTAGCTATGATAAAGTTGACCCTGCCAAATGGAAGAATGCTGAGACCTATAGTGATGGTAGGAACCTTAAATATATTAAGTATGGATATATTAAAATTCCAGACCATAAGTACTGCATTAGACAGTGAGTGCCAAACCCTCGGATTCAAAAACTCTGCAGTCTCTGTATAGAAAATACCAGATCAGGGGTCTACTGTTTATTACAGGCCACATGAAAATTACCCCAAAGTGCCTTGATTCATGTATGACAATATTGTATTAACCCTGAAGACACACTAGGCATAACTACTCTTATTCAGGATTTAGAATGACAGGGTATTACTCAAAGAACTCTTTTCCTGCATAATTCTCCTCTGTGGCCTGTTAGCAAACCTAATGGCATCTGGCTTTAGATGGTAAACTGAATAAAAATAGTGGACCCCTACACACTGCCACCTCATCTATCACATGCCTTGTTTTACTATAGAGCAAACAACCCATCCTTAGATGGCTGCTGTGGATATAAAAGATATGATTTTCATGGACCCCTTAAAACCTGAGGGTCAAGAGTGGTTTGCTTGGGCTGGTATTCAGTACACTTTTACCCAGTTACCTCATGAATTCATACATAGCCCTGTATTATCAAATTAGGGTTTAGCTCAGGAGTTAGAACAGATCCCACTGGAACCAGGGGTTATAGTATATCAATATACAGATGACATTTGAATTGAAGGGGATTCCTCCAATAAGATCCAAAGAACGCATTATCACATCACTGTCCATCTGGAAGGTGAGGGGATTACCATCCCTGAAGGGTAAATGACAGAGACCTAGCCAAACAGCTCTATTTTTAGGCATAACTTGGCATCACGAGCCTTTCTCTATCATCTTGCTAAGTTTCTGCAATTAGACATTCAAATAAAATGTCACAGCAAGAACATATTGGGATTTCTAAACCTCTGGAAAAGCCATTGGTGTTCCCGAGATATGTTCCTAAATTTAACTTGGAAAGCACATCTGTAGAAAGTAATATATTGCAGATTTTGAGAGGAAAAAGGGGCAAGAAACCCCATCTGATTGAGCATGAGAAGAATGAATGTTTTAGTCCAGAAGATTGTGGCCATAGAAAGGAAAAGAAGAGAGTATCATATCTGCACCAATCTTTTTATACATGGAGAGATAAAGAAAATGAAATGTTGGCTGGAAAGAACTCCAGGGATCTTAACCTGGTATCTAAACAGTGAGGTGAACCTTGCCTGCAGGGGTTCTTTTATGGGCAGTGGAGAGGAATAGAGAGATCCAGAGTGAGCTGCTCTTCCTCCTGAAGTCAACATATAATATAGCTGTGCTGTCTAGAGGAGAAACTTATTGTGGCTATTTTAAACGTTAGGCAAATAAATTTAGTGTCCATCTGCCATAGCTTATCTGCCTTTCTTCTGTCTCCACAATTTCTCTCATTTACCATCCTTCATTGAATGAGTATTTTTATTTGTGAATGAATATATATTTTTTTTCATAATTTTGTGCATGAAATAGCTGAAAACAGACAAAAATATTCTCTCTTAAATGTGCGCTGCTCAGAGCAATATATGAAAGATTAACACATCAGGAAAAAAACCAGAAGCTTATGAAGGAGAGGAAAAAGCTCCTGTCTTCTAAGACACACAAGTATCAACCCTGCTGATCATAGGAAGGCACAACTTTCTTCATTTGAATGTGGTTTTGTTTGGCTTGTGGGTAATGAACCTACAAGTGACAGTGAGCACCATACGTGACCTAACAGGTGGCACATTTAGGAATATTGGGTTTAGGATTCATCACACTGTAGAAAGCAGTTGCAGTGACTGCGATGAATAATAATACCCTGTATTATCAAAATAATTTTGAGGTCTTGTCTTTCTCTGTGGACTGACAGCAATCTTCAAAGGGAAAGGGGGAAAAAAACTGTTCATGTTTCAAGTATCTGTACTGTACGAAGATAACAGTACAACCTTTGTGGTTGGTAGCATATACACCAGAATGTGCAGATGAAGAATCCCTGCAATTAAAACATCTCCCTGGCAATGCAGACAAAAGCAGTTGCTTCTCATTTATTTTACTGATGCTTGCATGAAGTTTAAGGTTCTTCTGGCTAAATGTTAAGGGTGCATGTCAAGTGCATGGTGTCATTCTAAGAACCCGAAGGTAATCTGAGCCATTCATGTGTGGTTGATACATGCCATGGATCAGATTCACTCCTCTCTGGCATTGCAGCTGGAAGCTTGCTCCAAGGGCACTGCAGTGGCAGAATGATTACTCTCAGGTGAAACTGGAATTAGCTCCAATTAATTGCACTGAAATGCCTAAATCTATCCATTGACTAGGAGGGGAGCCTTTCCAGCTCTTGTGCAGGTATCTGTTTGGAAGACACATGAAATGAGGGAGGAGTCCTGACTCAACAAGCCGTGGCAGGATAATGTTGTGAGAGCACTGGGGTTAGGATTCATTTTCCCTATTCTCCTCTGACTATTCACAGTTCTCTGTATTGCAGCCACTTGCTTTGCAAATAATTAATAAAAATGGGCACCTACCAGAGGGCTGCTGTCATGAATCAAATGGTAGCAACTCAATGTCATGATGTTGCTCTTCATTAACAAAAGTCAAACTGAGATTGGGCAGGAGCTTTGTATTTATTGATACATGGTGACTTCCCTGGGTTTTTTTGCATTTTCTTGGTGAGTTTCCTTATACTTTCTGCAACAAGTTTATAATTGTTCTCTCTTAAATACTCAATGTAAAACCAACAATACCTCAATGTATCATTGTTTATGTTTCGGTATTAGCCATATCCTTGTTCTTCTCTACTGGTCCTTGAGTAGTCTCAGTGAGGTATCTTTGTCACTTACAAGGTCCACCTAGAATCTCTATGCAATATGGTTTTCTAATTATACCAGCTTGCTTGGGACTGCTAGGTTAACGTGTATTTAAAGGAGGGAGGTGAGCACCTTATCACTTGCTTGGCATTCTGCCTGAGAGAATTGGAGTGAGCTTCTTGAGAAGGTTTCTTTCAGGCAGACCTAGAAAAATCCTGGGGTCATTCAGTCCCCACACCGGTGTCTCGCTGAATTACGGAATGGCAGGCAGGTTGAACATGATGTTCTCTGGTTATAATCCTTGTTGGCCAGAGATTCTGCTTCAGGCACTGTCCATTCCATGGCCTGGCAAAAGCAGGGCTCCCCTTCCTGACCAGATCCCAGCTGGTACAAACTGGCATAAGGTCCAAGGTCCATGTTACAGTGGTACAAATGGTTTGTGTTATTCAGTAGAACCTGATTGTGTGAAATAGAGAAGTGGACGCATGACCTTTTTTAACAACTGACATCTGAGGCCTTGTTCAGTAATACGTTTTGTAAATGTTCAGAGTGATTTTTGAGGAAAATTATTTCTTGTGAGATGCAAGATACTTTGTTGAAGAAACTCATGTAGGCAGGAGAAAAAATCCACAAAGATTTAAGTACACACTAACCCTTCTGATGAATTTTTACCATTCCAATGTGGAAGAATTAGCAGTAATATAATACTCAAAAGGTAGGATATGCACCTCTGTTCACCAGTTAATAGTCTGGTAAGCATGTACATGTTAATGAGAAAAATCTGTTTCATATATGATATGATGGAAAAAGCAATGCTATATAACTGATTTCTTTCCTTCCAGCTGAACAGGGACAGTTCCAAGGGAATCTCATTAGATAATTCAGCCAACATTCTTTGAAATACATGCAATTAATTAAGAGCATCAAGGGCACTCTGTTGAGGTGACATAAATATTATTTGCCACATCCTAGAACGTGGAGAAAAGCTTCTGCTCAGGAGAGGTTATACCACGTATTTGTGTTCTTAGCTAGCTCTAGGATAGCCTCCCACCTCCTACTGGAAAATGTTCTGTGTTGTCCATTTGACTTATTTCTCACCACTGTAGGTTCTGGAAATGGTGAAAAACTTTGAAAACCAACATGAATCTGATAAAGAGGGTGATTTTCATCACCACATTTAAAGTTTATATCACAGTAGTTAAAACTGGGAAAAGTTTGAAAGAATAGTAAAGATGAAATAACTAGACTTCATCTTAGGGAGAATTTTTAGTACAAATAAATAAGACACAAATTCACATAACCGTTGACTCTGCCATCTAATTGTCCTTCCTATATATCCATTTTGGTTACTTTTTCACTAAATGCCTGACTCCAAGAAAATGATTTTTTTCACATAGAATCATTGAGATATTTATGTTCCTTACATAATCAAAGGACAAAACCAAGCATGTTTTTAATTTAAGATCTCCCAAAGGAAAACTCACTTTATCTGCTTTATGCATCTGTTGTTTTCCACTTATTATAGCTATTGACTGTACTAAGCACTGTGCTGGGCACTCAGGATTCAGTCTGCATAGTGATTTTCTGAGACTATGGGCATAAAACAGGAGACACTTACATAAATGTCTAGTGCTTTAGACTATACAGCTGAGAAGCAGTTTACTTGTGTCCTAAGCTCATCTCTAGTGGTGGAAGGTGGAGGTTGTTTTACACAGCTGCCATCCCAGCAGTTGTCTGTGATCAATAGACTATGATATATACTGGTTGGCAAAGTATTCAATCTTTGTTATTAAGGAACGCCCATACTTGCACTGCAGGAAATGAGTCATGATACCAGGAAAAAAATGAATATCGGAGTATGGCCATACTGGGACTAAACCTCTATTGAATAGCAGTAGTGGCCTATTAAATTCTGATGGAGACGTTAGGAACTGAGCAGGCACATAATGAATATTGCAGTTAGCATTCAGCACTTACAAGGAACTAGAATATTGCCATTTGTTTTATATACACAAACACACACCCATAAAGCTAATCTTTATCTTTTTCTCAAGGTTAGGTTGTTAACAGTTGGGTGTCAGGCCAAAGAGAAGCTTCTATTGTCCCCGTGGGAAGCAAAATGCTGGAAATTTGAAACAGCTTTTTCATATATGTTATTAATTAGACAGAGTCAAGTAAGCAGTAACAGCCAAAGGTAGTGTAACTGTTTAGGCTAATGATGGTTGTTTGCTTGCTTTTGAATATACACAATATTTATTAATTCTTTTGGCATCAAACACCTCATATTCATACGCTAACATTCCGTGGAAATTGCTCAATATTGCAATATTGACAAGGTGGAGCAGTCAAAGCCCTCAGGCTGTGAATCATTAATCCTAGGTGATGACTGGTATTATGCAATATGATAATTAGTCCTTCTTTTAAACATTTATGTATTTGAGGGGTTTTTACCTTGAAAGAGGGTAGTAGGAGAATAAATTCAGCTCATTTGCAGTTTGAAAGTTATTCTGAGCTAAGACATTGCTGTGCATTCCCTTCTCACTAGGTCTTCAGGAAACAAAGACAGACATCTCAATGGCTACCAAGGTATGCTCTTTCTACCCTGGGTTTCCCCTCTATTTCCTAATCCCTCTTCTGGCTGCTTCGTTGTCCACATTATACGACACTTGTGTCATGATTGTTTTTTAAGATGGATGTTCTATGTACTTCATGTTAATATTACTCTGCAAAGTATTCATAAGGACTAACTTCAGTTTTTTGAGACTTCCTCTCCAGGACATGAATTGGAACAAGGATAGGATTCATCTCACCTGACTTTAAACATCTGCATTATAGATTTTTACATATGAGTTAATCGTGAATGCATTTCATAGTGGAGTTAAACAGGAAGCTCTGGGGTGTCTGAAATATGGTTTAAGAGTGGTACTCTAGAAGTGCTTCTTGCTTTCCACTGATGTTTAAGGATGTTCAGGGGACTGAAGATTTTAGTCTGAAATTGAAGGTTAAGCGAGATGAATGCTGCCACAGGTATATGCCTGTTCTATAATACAAACCTAAGAAAGTTGTATTTCTTTAGGATACTGTGAACATTAGATCAAGTTAGACATTTGTTCCTAACTGAAAAATTCACTATTGGCTCAAGGAAACCAACTGGTGAATTTCATTGAATTTGATAAATTGCTTCAACAAGAAAAAATATTTCAGATTTGTGGTTACTATTGAGAAAAAATGCTACCAAGCTAAACAATGTTTCTTTTTAGAAAATGGACTATTTTGTTCAGTCAGAAGGTTGAGGGCTTTTTAATCTGGAAGAACTGAAATTTTTTATTACGTTCCTTCCTCTTCACTTTGTTTATCAGGTTCATAAATACTGCCTCTTTCATTCTGTTTTTAAAGCATAATACAAAAATGAGTTCCCTGATCTTCTTTACGATGTTGTTAGGTGTTGACTCAGAGTGAACACTGGCTAGTCTGTAGGAAGCTGGGTCATCTGTATGGATCCCATATATTGATTTTCTTGCAGTGAGAAATATGCTTACCCTGAATGTGTTTGTATGCCAGGATGACAATGAAGTTCGTCTGTCTCACGATCTCTCAGAAGGTGAGATAAAAGCCACTCAGAAGAGAAAAGAAAATGTACTCATGTGTCTGAAGAACCTTGGGATTCACTGTGACCAGGTAAGCACTGACAGTCCTATTAAGGAAAGAAGGATAACACTCCAGTGATGTGAATATCCCAGACTGCCAGTCCCTAGGAAGCATCATCTCTCATCACAAGTTTTCCAGTGCAGGCTTTATGTCCACTGCTGGGAAAGGGATTCAGGCTTGGAATTTCCAAGGAGAAAAAGGAGAGCAGGACACTGAATTTTCAGTGGAATTCCCAGCTGCGATTCCTATATCTATCATATGATTAATTAATCAACTTGCTCTTACATGTATTTATGTATACGCATATTTTTATAAATGTATATATATGTGCATATATGGATATATATACACCATTTGGAAGACACACACAGTTAACCACATTATTGTGTTTGTATCCTAATAAACACGAACACATACATCTCTCTGATCTCTGTGCATTCTTGTGCACACATTCATTTCTACCTTTGAACCCTTTCATCCTCAGATGCACACGTACAGTGATACAGGAACACTGGTCCCTATGCTTTTTCACATGCTGTGAACACAGACATACATTGTAACTCTGCACACATCTTTGACTCCGTGCTCATTTTATCCTCATGGCATGCATGGTGGCATGCATGACTCTGGCTGACAGGAAAACACCCAGAGAGCTCCTTGCTTACTCCCCTCTCCCCTGGGCTAGGGAGAAAATACAAGGAGGGTGAGAAGTCATGGATCAAAATAAAGACAGTTTAACATGGAAAAGAAAAGCTACAAAGATGTGTGCACAGGCAAGGGGATTTATTCAGTGTTTCCCATTGTTAGGGAAATGTTGGCCACTTCATGGAAAGCAGGGCCTCAGCACACGTAACGCTACTTGGGAAGACAAATACCGTAACCAAAAACATCCCCATTTATTAATTTCCCTAAGATTTTACTGCTGAGCATGATGTTATATGGTATGGAATATCCCTTTAGTCAGTTTGGGTCAGCTGTCCCATTACAACTATGTCCTTTCCCAACCTCCTGCCCACCCCATGCCTACTTACCAGGGGTGGAGTGCAAAGTGAGAAAGCGGAAGAACCTTGATATTGTGAGAGACTGTTCAGCAAGTCAAAACATCAGTGTGTTATCAATAGCTTTTTAGCCACAAATCCAAATCACAGCACCATATGGGCTGCTATGAAGAAAGTTGACTCTGTTCCAGCCAGATCCAGTACAACATGTTTCTTGAGAAATTGATGTGGTTGGCTATAATAGTTTTACTTTACCCTTTTGGGAGAAAAAAAAAAAAAAGTTCTTGGTGATAAAAAGGAAATAGAGGTGACATCTAAAGAAACACAATGAGTACTGCTCAAGGTTTATTTATATTTTGAAGCTGAGGCACAGAAACACAACCACAACAAATTTCAGTACCAGGGAGACAAGTGATAGCACAATACAAAGGAGAACCCATTCTGTGACTGTAATGTAAAGGAAAAAGAAAAATAGGAGGAAAGAGGCAGATTATGGAGTATGTCTTAAAACAAGGAAGCAGGTCAGGTGAGAACTGCAATAGCCTTTATCCCTGTTCATTTGTTAAGCCTTTGTTCTAAAAGAAATGTGTTTTCTGTCTTCCACTCACCAGGATAATGTGCCTAATATTGTTGTTCTGGGATCAGGCGGAGGCTTGCGTGCCTTGATAGCTTTGCTAGGAACCTTGGTTGAGCTGAAGAAACAGAATTTCTTGGATGCCGTCATGTATCTGTGTGGGGTATCGGGATCTACTTGGTAGGTGCCTGTTATCTGGTGTGATTGTGAATGTTTTTCCTGCTCCATAGATTCAATAACAAATTGACACTTTCGTCACTGTTCATAAATCTCTTTTGAGCTCACAATGGATGAACCATGTGGTAGGTAAGATATTTGCCTGTACAATGGTGGGAGGCACAGGGAATATTCATAACATTAACTACAGTCCAGCAAGACTGATCTTTCATCCCCAGAGAGGAAGAAATTAGCATTTCTCAGTGGTGATTCAAATAAAGACCTCACTTGGTCACTCAGTCTTACCTTTTAGAAGAGGCAATTCCCCCTGTTCACAGGCCATGAGGAGCAGCCAGGAAAACGTTGAAAACTTCTAGGTAACATACTACTCAGAAGCACAAGGGCTTGTTTAAATAGAGGCTGTGGTATATTTAAGAGGGTTCCATGCCACTAAGCTACACCTCTCAAGTGTATGGGAATGAGTCAGGTGCCCAAATGTAAAAACCCAGTGCCATTTCAGATACTTTGCCAGCCCACTACCAGTTTGGAAGAGCACTGGGTCTCCTGCACATACTGCATCAAATCTACCAAATCTGTGGTGATGTGACTCATCCTTGTGGCAGGTTAAATAGCATTACATATGTATGTTGTGGTCTTGAATATTTATACCTCATTTACTTTTTTAGGCTTCCCTTATATGCAATGAAATGAAATGACATTCTGGAACATGAGCCATTTTACCTTAAGGCCCATGTGCAGCATGTCAATGACATCCAGGATTGTTTGTTACACTGAAATGTCTGTGAAGGGAGTCTAGCTTATATGTCATATATAGACATCTGCCCTGTAGGGACAGAACTCTGAGTCTAGCAGTCCTAAATTTAAATGGCAGTATGTGTATCTCTATGTGACATACACACCTCTCCTTCTATTTTACTTAAGGGGATAGGTTTATGTTCTCTAAAGACAGACTTTCAGTGACAGTTCAGATGCCCTAGGAGGAAATCCTATCTGGTTTTCAGCAGCTGATTCAAGAGGGCACAGGTCTTCCACAGATCTTGTGTTATTGTCTGTCAAAAGAGGGTGGAAGTCTTGGACACCTTAGTCCATCTTAACTGTCACTGTCTATGGGTATGTACCATACATGGTGTCTGCAGTAATCCACAACATCTGCTTCCTTGCACAGAGTCAAGACACATGATGCTCTAGATGAAGAAGGTAATGTTGTACACCTTAATTTATTCCTGAATTAGGCTGTGGAGAGGGTCTTGGAACAGAGTGAGCGCTTCCATCTCTGCAAGTAGCGAGCACGAGCTGAGAGCTGTAAATTTAGTAGGAGATGATATCACTCTGCAAGTGTACCAGCTTTATTGGTCCTAATAACAGCAAAAAAAATGTCACAAGTCTCTAATGCAAGATGATGACATGATGTAAACCATTCTACACATTTAAGTTTGTTCCAAGCTGGATTATCTGTGTCTTGGCAGATTTCACATCTTTCCCACAAATGCTATCTGCAAAATCTGTATTCCTGCAGCAATTTACCATTAATATATGGTACATACCCTACTGATATCCAGCTTCAGGTCATCTAACTAATTAAATCATATTATCACTATGCAGCTGGCAAGTAAGTGATCAGGGAATAATGACACCTTTCTATGAGTTAAAATGCCTTGCTTTTGCAGAAGCCTGGAATTTATTCTTGCCCCCATACATTTTTAAAGACACTCCTTGTATCTGCATGCAGATTCAGACAAAAAAAAAAAAAGCGAAGCCCCATTCACTTTCCCCTATGCTAGAGATAGGACTTTTCTTTCTCTTTAAAAGGTGCATGTCACTCCTGTATGGAGATGGGAAATGGTCAGAAAATTTGATGTCCTTGGAAAAGGAACTCTGCAAAAACCTTAGTACTGTCTCCTGGAATATTGCGAAAGCAGAAGAATCCTTGGTGGAGTCATCAAAAGATGAACATTACTCACTCACTGACTTCTGGGCCTCCTGTTTTGTGTACAAAATACTACAGCAGGTAAGAAAGTAATTGCAAACACCTTGAGAGTGTTTTGAAGATCTCAGAGTAATTGCAACTAAATTTGACCTCAGTAGGTATTTTTTTGAGGAGTTGTATAAATTGAAGCAATATTTTAGAGCATGATATCTTATCTCTAGATATGGAAAGGTAGAAGCAATTAATCCAACTCCTTGGTTAATCCAGTCTCCTAAATGGGTTGTCCTCAGTGCTATAGCAGAGGGGAGGGGCATTTTATATTTCTTCAGAAGTCTTAATTCTCTTTCAGTTTGATGAGAATGAGCTGGCTGACCACAAGGATGCCTCAGAGACTGGAATAAACCCTTACCCAATTTATGCAGCAGTGGATAAGGAAACACTGAGGCAAGAAGGTGAAAACTCTCCAGGTAAAATATGGGTTTCTAGTCTAACTGTATGTTAAATACCATGCATTAAGTTCCTTTAACTTCATGGCAGGCATTAACTTGCTGACATCCAATTGCAGTTTGTCAGCCTATGACTTTGTTCATAGACAATGGAGAAAAACTTGCACTTCCAGGGGCTGAATCACGTTCTGTAAAAGTGACTTTCATGATAGGATAAGGTGAAGCATCCCTAGAATAGAATGGGTTAAATAGATTATATAAAATGTCAATAAAATAGATCTTCAAAATGTAGAAGCCTCAGTAGTGCCATCATTTAGTGCCATCATAGATCTCCTTGGCCTCCATCTGATTTTTCAGGAGGGTGCAGATCTCTTGTAAATGCTATATCATATCCATCAACCCTATGTGGAGCTCCAAAATAATCCAGTGTTTCTAAAACTGAACAAGGCAACTATATTCTTTTTCAGTAGTTAGGGAGAAGGCCTTCACATGGAGAAGTTTACTTTCAGACAACTACTTTTACCCTGTCCCATTAAACCAACTTTTCCCTCACTGTAATTTAAAACTCTGTCTCTCCTACTGCTCCTTCCGCTTGCCAATAGTAGGCTCTGATTTAGGGTGATGGGACTTGATTTAAAAAGCACAAACTGGCCTGGAATTGCGATAATCCCAGAAGGTTTGAGTGAGAACTGGGAACTTCATTCTGGAAAGGAAATGTGATAAAGGAAGGGATTATGAAATAAAGAGTAGGTGGCTTTTCAGCTTAGGCAGGTGAGTGTGGGATAATAGTCACAACCAACAAAAAGTTTCACCGTTGCTATCAAATTTTATCTTCCATACCTGTTAAAATAATTGATTTCTCTCTGGAGCAAATAGGCTTCATTCAGTTGTTCACACAGAGGCCTGTGGTTCCTTTTGAGATGTCTTACCGTACTCTGCCTGCTTCACCTACCTTTCTAAAAGAGTACGAGTGTTATTTCAGTCCTCTGTCATAACTGTTGGCCCCATGTAGATGACTCAGTTCACCATAGGTCCCTAGGTACCAGGGGTTCCTAGTTATGTATCTGTGGGCACTTGAATCAAGTGAAGTCTCTTCTCTTCCTTGACTCTAAAGAATGTTACGGCAGGCAGGCTCTGTCACTTACACATAAGTGTTGAGAGGCCCTTGAGATATCTGAGATCTGCACAGATCTGTACAATGACACATGGTCTGTGAGAAACCAAGACGTTTCTGGTGTGGCAGCTGGAGGCTAGAGTAGGAGGGATAGCCAGAGTATATCAAAGAGCAGGTGGTAGCATGCTTACTACTTACTTTGTTCTCCATATGCCAATTCATCTTTGTCAGCTAGTATCAGGTGATTTTGGAAAGGAAGAGAAAAACAACCAAAATGCTACTTTGGGACAGTGAGGTCAGCTATGCTTCCAAATATTGAGTGACAAAACTTTGATTTTTCCCAGGGACCTGGTTTGAATTCACTCCACATGAGGCTGGATATACTACCTTGGGTGCTTTTGTGAGTACCAAACACTTTGGAAGTGAATTTGAGAATGGTAAACTGAAGAAAAAGGGCACGAAGAAACACATTTGTTACATGCAAGGTGAATCTTCCTAATTCTGCTTTGTAGAAAATAGTACAGGTTTAGCTATTCTGTATCTTTCTGTAAATAACAGGGATACTTCTATCATTCCATGAATGCATGCATAATAGTATATGAATTCTGAAGAGCAGTTTGTCTCACTTCAAACATTCAAACTGGAACATCTGAATGCCTCTCTACACTCCACTGTCTACATGGACCAATTTTCTATGGTTGTTATGGGAAGTTAGAGACCTACACTGTAGATTACTGATGTTAATATTATTATATTTTATCCCAACCTGGATGTCTAAATGTTCTATAATCCCAGTATGTTCCCTTTACAAGGAGAGATGCTTCCCACATTAGAGACATCCTACTGTGAGAACGGGTAGCTCCTATTTTGCTATTTTGTTTCATGCTGTTTCAGCCCAGGTCCAAAGTTTTTCATCCCCTACCTAAATGGTATATCTGCAAATCTCATCTCACTTGTCTCTGACACAACTAAACATATCTGGCAGCTTTAAACACATTTTGTGTTTAATTATTTCATGCCCCAGTCTCCTCAAAACCCTTGACATCATGCTATAGGTGGAAAGAAAAAGGAAAAAAAAAGAGGAAAAAAAAAAGCATTCTAATTATTATTTAATTCACTCAGGAGGAAAAACAAATAAACACAACACATCTGTGCAGAGTACTTATGCCTCCAGGCTCATGTGTGAGGCTGGCCCAGGGAAGTGCTCGACCAAGAGTTCTGCAGTGTGAGTGTACCCAAGATTTTCCATGGGATTCTGGCCTTAAGTAACATAAAAAGCTGGTCCACACAAAAGTGTATTCCTAGCAGGAGGAAGAGGGTGTGGATAATCTCAGGAGGTGTATAATCCTTTCAGTAGACAGTAAGGGAAGACTAGGCAAGGAGTTTTGATTTAGACATCTGTCTTGCAGATTTTGAAAGTTAAGTAGGAGAAGTGTACTACTAAAGGGGAAACTTGGATTGAATTCCTAGCGAGACTATTATAAAGCACATTTTCTTTTTTTTTTTTTTTTTTGTTTCAGGCTTATGGGGGAGTGCTTTTGGAAGCTTGGAAGAAAATCTGAAGTTTATACAAGGTACTACATTTTTTCTGTTGCCGGTATGATCAAAGCAGTTGTTGCTGAAATTGAGCACATACTTCACATTACTCTTGAGTAATCCCTGAAGTCCTCTAGTTCTGTCCTGGTTTAACCAGGATAGGGTTAAGTTTCCCCAGCAGTGGGGGGGAGCTCTAGCTGGGTTATTCAGATACCATGCGGACGTCACATCCTGGCAGGTCACATTTTCTTGGCGCGGGAGCGTGGTGCACTCGTGGTTTTGTACATCGTGCTTCCCACTGCTGTATTTGGTAGCTATTTTGCTCTGTTCATTGCTATCACTATAACTGTTATTGTTATTGTTGTTTGTTGTGTTGCTATTGCACTGTTGTATTAAACCTTTCCTTATTTCAGTCTTGGGGCTTTGTATTTCACTCCCTTTGTGGGGGAGGGGCAGCGGCCGCGTGGTCTCAGACCCTGGCAGGGGCTAAACCATTACAAGTTCCAAACAGAAATACAGCTATGCCTAACAGAAGCCCCACTGGCACTCCATTTGTCATCATCAGAGATGACAAGACAGAGATTATCCAGATTTTATCCAAGACTGTTCAGTTTGAAGAGTCAAAATTTCAACTGTGTCAAAGCAGAAGCTCTCTGTGGGTATCCAATTGGGAAGTGGAGACTCCGAATTGAAAAAGCTGGAACCTGGTGACTTCTGACACCGGAGGAATGCTCCTGCTCCACCTGAAGATTTGCAGTTATGGAATACATTTAGTATGCTCAGAAAAGATGAGGGACTGCAAACATGAGGGTCTGAGAGCTCCGTCAAATGAAGCATGAGAGTCAGATGAGCCTGACCACCATTAGAAGTGATGAGTTGTAAGAGTGAGATGCTCCATGCTACAGTGGACAGACACAGATGCCCCCATCTGCCAATCTGATCTTTTGTCTAGGGGGATTTGCTGCTTGTTGGGGATTTGAATTTGAGAGACCTTGTGGACCCATGGCTTGTGTGGCCCTCAGGTTATCACTCCACACTGCTCCTCATCAAGGGCACTAAGGAAACTTCCCAAGTGAGACCTGAATTGTCAGGCATGACTACATCTGGTGAGGGATGTGAAGGGCAACAAGAAGGGCTTCCATAGGTATATCAGCAGCAAAAGGAAGACTAGGTAAAATGTGGGCCTGCTGCTGAATGCGACAGGAGTCCTGGTGACAAAGGACATGAAAAGGCTGAGGTACTAAGTGCCAATTTTGCCTCACTCTTTGACTGGCCTTCAGAGGAACCCTTCAGTGGGGAAGACTGGAGCAAGAAAGTTCTTATCCTTGGGAACATGTAAACAAATTGCATCAGGTTAAGGAACATGCAAACAAATCGGACACATGCGAGTCCATGGGACCTGATGGGATACACCCACAATTGCTGGTGGAGCTGGCTAATGTCATTGCAAGGTCACTCTCAATCATCTTTGAAAATTCATGGCAATAGAGGGAGTTTTCTGATGACTGAAAGAAAGATGCCATTCCTGTCTTCAGAAAGAGCAGGAAGGTCAGCCAGCCACACCTCAGTCCCAGGGAAGGTAATTGAGCAAATCCTCCTGGAAGAGCTTTCCAAACACATTAAGGATAAGAAGCCAACGAGGTCTAGTCAGCATGGATTTATGGAGAGCAAATCATGCTTAGCCCACGTGAAAGCCTTCTACAACGAGATAACTGTCTTGGTAGATGAACAGAGAGCATCAGATGCTGTTTACTGTACTCTTAGTAAGGCATTTTACACTGTCTGTTATCACATCCTCATGGACAAACTGAGGAATTATGGTCTAACTAAGTGGACAGTGAAAACTGTCTAAACTTATGGGCCCAGAGAGTTGTGTTCAGTGGTATGAAATTCAGCTGGAGGCCAGGCACTAGCAGTGTATTACAGGACTGAATTCTAGGTCTGATACTTTTAACATCATCATTAACAACACAGATGATGGGACCAAGTGCACCCTCAGCAAGTTTGCAGATAATACGAAACTGGGAGGACTGGTTGGGTAATCCAGAGAAGTCTTGTCAGGCTGGAGAAATGGACCAACAGGAACCTAATGAAGTTCAACAAAAGAAAATGCAAGTCCTGCATGTGGGGAGGAATAACCCCAGGCACCAGGACAGGCTGGGGACTGACCAGTTGGAAAGCAGCTTTTCAGTCAAGACCTGGGGGTCCTGGTGAACACCAAGTCGAGCATGAGCCAGCAGTGTTCCCTTGTGGCAAAGAAGGCTAACAGTATCCTGGGCTGCATCAGGAGGAGCACCACCAACAGGTTGAGGGAGGTGATCCTTCCCTTCTACTCAGCACTGGTGATGCCACAACCGGGATACTGTGCTGGGTTCTGGGCTCCCCAGTATAGGAAAGATGTGAGCATACTTGAAGGAGTCCGGAAAGGGGCCACAAAGATGATTCAGGGACTGGAGCATCTTTCGTATGAGGAGAGACTGAGAGAGCTGTGACTGTTCAGCCTGGAGAAGAGAAGGCTCAGGGGGATCCTGTCAATTTGTATAGATACCTGATGGGAGGATTCAAAGAAGATGGAATCAGACACTTCTCAGTAATATCTACTGAAAGGACAAGAGGCAATGAACACAAATTCAAATACAAGAATTTCAATTTAAACATAAGAAAAATAATTTTTACTGTGAGGATGGTTGAACGCTGGAACAGGTTTCTCAGAGAGACTATGGAGTCTGCATTCTTGGACTATTTAACAACCCAGTTGGATATGACCCTGAGCAATTTTCTGTACCTAACCCTGCTTTGAGCACAGGAGGTAGACTAGATGATTTCCAGAGGTCCCTTCCAACCTCAACTGAATTTCTCTGAAAATGGCCAAAATAAACCACTGTTTCTTGCATGTCATTTTACACATTTACAACATTGTTATGAACATTTGAGTTGTTCACCTTAAGTTCTCTTCATAAGTGAGAAAGATGAACTTCACAGCTGCTCTTCACTGATACATTTAGATGCCTGCTTAAAGGAGTGATGAAACTTTTTCTAGAAATGCCTCACGAATGAATATATATCAGCATAAGTGTGGACTGTAGAAGTCCAGTTATTGTCAGGTGAATCTCTGCCAGTACCACAGGGGGAAGTTTAAGTATCACATCAGTGAATGTGGACTGATCTCCACATTAGATTCCTTGTGATGTGGAAGCATCAGAGATGATATCTTAAACTCTGAGGTAGGAGGCTATCAAAACTGCTGAGGGAATAATAGAGATGGCTGACATGCCATCAGATATCTGAGACATCGAACGCAGAGGTATGAGTGATGAACAGAACCAACAGGAGATTAGTATTCTTCTGGAGTGTCAGTCACAAGGCAGGTGAGATCCTGCAAGGAATCTGAAATATCACTGTACATCTGTGTTTAGGTGCATGGCGAGCTTTCCTGATGTCTTTCATGGGCAGGCAATGACTATTTTATTGGATGGGGTAATCTTATTTTAATTATCCTTTTATTTCTTCCAAGACAGTCTCGCCTTGTTCCTACAAAGAACAGTTTTCCCATTTGAATGCATGTCCGGGTATGGACTTGGTGAGTTATTGTGATTCTTTGTTTGTTTTTTAAATTTATTTTATTTTATTATTTTTTAAATTTAACACTCTTTTCTGCTTGCCCCATGTTTTCCTTAGGGGACTGACAGGAATATAAGCCAGACACAAGCAAATCCAGGCCTCCATCTCTCATATATGTAATGATTTGTGAGATCTTGAATATGTAACTATAATAACCACCCTGACATTTTGGAGGGATTCACTCATGTCAGATTGCACTTTACTAACAGGCTTCTGCGAAGGTGGTGTTACTGCACTCTTGTATAGCTGCTGTGGCCAGAGAGTACAAGCAAAGTCTGCACCATGGAGATTCAAGGCTCACGCTCACATTTGGGTCCAAACTTCCTGCTTGTCCGCACTGCTTGTGAGTTGGTGCTGCCTCTAGATTGCAATACACCAGCTGAACTTTCCCCCGGGAAACTCGGGGACAGCAGGAATGGCAGAGCATGTGAAAGAGCAGATCTGGATCACCCTCATGTCTGCTGCTACAGGCAGTCAATATGCCAGTGTCTGTGGCTCTTTTGGTGTGAGAACTTAGACCTAAAATTTAGACATAAAAATCCAGATCAGGAACGGCTCAGCTCCAGTTCCTGAAATAAGTGTAAGTCAGGACACATGTTCTTCCAAACATAAATTTAACAGCAGATGGATCATATTGTACAAACCATCATTGCTGGTTGACAATACACTTCAAGGAAAATAAAGTAAATACGTCACCTTTCATGGAGCTGTTATTCTGTTCTCTTTCTCCTTTTGTAAAATTCAAATTTCCCACAGGAATATTTTTTTTTTTTTGTTCTTCTTCCATATTGAAATGTTCACCTGAAAAATTTAGATTTTAATGACCGTGAAACACAAAATGCATTCCCACAGTACTCTCTTGGTAATACTGGAACAAATCACATCAGGCTTCACTCAAAACATCATTGCATTTCTTATTCCTTTATGTATTTACTTATTTTTTTTTTTTTTAATCAAAATAGGAATTAAATATCTGAGTCGTATTAGTAAATCCCCATTTACTCCAAACTTTATTTCTGTTCCTCCTCCTGCTACTTTGTTTCATGGAACTTTTTTCCCAAGATTAACACAAAGGCCATCTGAATCCTGGTATGGCTGGGCAGCTGTCCAGACGTGAATGTTCAGTGTTAAGTGGTTTTATTGTTAACAGAGAGAAATACTCACTTTGGCACATGATTCCTCTCACCAGCTTAAACAACTTATTTAGGATAAGAGAAAAGAGGTCAGCCTTTCTACAGATTCCACTGAATGCAGGGACTGCATCTTCATTAATTCATGTGTCAGTTACTGTCTAATCAGATGTTTGGTAAGATAAACCCCACTCTGATGTAACTTTATTCTTATCTTTCTTAGAGAGTATTTCAGAAAACTTCATGGCTTATCAGCCTGGTCTTCTTCTACTAGACCTTCAGATCTGTGCCCTAAGTGGAAGTGAGCCTAACGAAGTCTTCGGGAAACTGTTGACTATATTGTCAGGCAAGTGAATGATGCTGAGATTTCTAAGCACTTGCATTCTCAGTAACATGGTTTTACAAATGGTGATTCCTTTGTTATGCATTCTTATATTTTCCTTTTCTTCCTTTCTCTCTTTTTAACAAGCCAAGGGAAAAAGTGCATCTTACCAACTGTGTGTTGAAATGCGAAATGATTGGGCAACGAAAACAAAGGAGGAAAGAATGGAGAGCTGTGCTGCACTGATCGAAGAGATAGAAAAGGAATTTTTAGGCAAGTATTGTACATAAATGCTTATCATAACGATGATGCCCTCTCCATCCCAGGTAGAAATGCCCACCTGAATCTGTAGTAAAAATTTGCCCTGTAGGTTGCCATTTATCTGTTTCTTTATTGTGACTGGTTTTTGTGCTTTTTCTCCACTTGATCTTCCTCAGGGTATCCTGGAGAAGGTATTGTAGGAAGACTGTTTCATTCATCCCTTGAATACCTTCCAGGCAAGTTGTCATTTGTAATAATTTTTAGCATCTTTTATTACTCTTTGTATTGTATGTGCTTTGAAAAATTCCAGCTTTGGAGTTTTGTGAACTTGAATTCCAGTGTAAATCTTGGGTACAGCCACTGTAGGAAGATCTGATGAAAACTATATTGCAGAATCACGCCAGTGACAGTCTCATCCAGGGACTAGTTTCCAATATTCACAAAGTTTTCAGGTGTCATGAAAGCACTTAGAATCTGTCTACCTAAGTAAATAGAGTAAGAGACCTAATCCCGAACAATCACTGTTTTCCATCTATCTTTGCTCCTGGCTGAGCCTGTGTTGTCAGGAAGACTTCTCAGACATGCCAAACTGATGAAGAATAGGATCTTGGCAGCTGCAGGTAGTGGAATACTGAGTGGATTGCTGTTGGACACCTAGAGTGCCCTGATCTCAAGTGTCGTTTGGAACTTCCATCGCTAGAGAAATTTTGAAATAAAAAGTCATGAGCCAAGACATCCTAAAGCAAAACTGGATTTTCTTTAATAGGCAACTACGTTCTTACTGGGTGGTGGGGTTTTTTTGGCGGCTAATCAGCATTTCTGTCCTTTTATATAAACCTAAGCTTGTTTTCAATGAACTGAGCTCATTTAGCTTATATCTGCAATATTTAATAGACTCAGTAGTGGGTGAAATGAGGATTATTTGGATTTTCATCAGAGAGCAGAAGTAGGTCTAAGCAAGACAGAAATAAATTGCAAAGTAAATTTTCACACTGAAATTCCTCAAATACATTTGCAATGTTCAGCTGGTACATTACCTTTTTAGATCCAGGGCCCTGCTAGTTCCATTGGCCACAGTCTGTGGGGCAGTATTTGGCCAGTTTCTTCTCGAGTGAACTGACTGGTACTCTGAGATTAGATCTGGACATTGCATACAGGTCTCTTTTCTCTCCAATGCCTGTTCCAAGTAGTGTGTTCACAGATAAGGCCTGGACTGTGTTTATCTGCACAGTACACTCCTCCAAACTCTTTCACAGGGCTGGTTTTCTCATGTTCTTTCACATGATCTCTTGATGCTCTCATGGCTTTCAGCTAATATCCCCCGCCTCGTACAGGTCATTCTACTGGTCTGTAGCATGGCTCTCACTTTACTCAGGGCACTTTCAGCTGGAAAGAAGATGAAGAGAAGTAACAATCCCTTTGAACCACAAGAATGCTCTAAGAGGCTCAGAAAAGATCAGGTCTCCCTCCTGTACAGCACTGATGTAGCCAAGGCCTGTGAGCCTCAAGCATGGTGAATGTGCCAGCTGGCCTAGAGCTCAAGTCCTGTATCATTTGTGTTTTTAGTGGCTTATTCAAATGTGTTTCAGCTATGCTAAGATTTCATTGCTTAATGTTAATTATTTGAACTAGTGAAAAGCATGATTCTTTCCCTTCTGAAGCACTCAGGCCTTGGATCTCAGGCTGTCTGTACACTATCTGCACATATTTCTTCTACCACCATGCATCTCCCCCAGATTTTGTCACATCAGTTGAAAAGTGAAGTTCTCTAGATTCAACTATGTTCTGAATTTATTGTCTCTTCTCAGGCCCAGTGTGGAATGTCATTAGGATGGTGTTTAAAACAGTCCGATGTGCAATGACCTGGAAATGGGGAACGGCTAATAACTTCCTTTACAACTGCTGTAAGAAAACCCGATGAAATCATGATTTGTTTATATTCAGAAAATACAGAGTGGTTGTGCTATTCAACCCAATCTATGGGGCAGAATGCATGGGGTTTAACAGAGCATTTTTTGTGTGATATTAAACCAAGAAAAGTGTCTTTGCCATTTACCTTCTTAAATCAACAAGTTAGGTTTCCTTTCCAGGATCCACCCTCTCTTAACAGCCTCCCATTATGGGCAGCATATTATTTCTCACAGAATTATTTCACACTGCTTGAATCCAAATCTGCAACATCATTGCAGATATATAAGCTCAATTGTGTCACATAAACACAGGTGTCTAATGTCACACAAACTGCCCTTGCATACAAGGACAACAGCATTAAGTTGGAAGACACAAAATAAAACCTATAAGACCAAGTACCACTTTGTACCACTTTGGAGAAGAACCTGAAGGACACAAGAAGTGATCTAAGGAGTTAGAACTGGACAGCTAAGTTTATGAAATTGCGTTGTGTTCCTGATGTATGAGCAGTAACATTGATCTCTAGATCTGCCCTAGCTGGATGTTCACTTATGATAATGGAAGCTTTGGCACCTAACAAACCTGCATTTAGACAACTGCAGTTAAGTGGCATGATCTCTAGCTGGCTCATACACTCATTTTCTGCTCAAAGATCTTCTTATTTTAAAACTATGGGTGCATAGTTCTAGGGTGACTTTTGAAAAACCCATCAGGAATTCTGGTCTGCAACTGACCACAGTCAGAGAGAGAAGTAGGTCAGAGGATGTGGATTCCTCTTGTCAGAATACATCTGGACATCTGGTTGGGCAGGAGAGACAGAGAGAGGTAGGTTTCAATACATTTTTGAGGTGCGTCATCAATGAAGACCAATGGACTCTTTGGGGGCTGGTCATGTATACATATATATTTATGAAATCTCATTGCTTTTTTTCATTTGATTAGCTAACATCCAGCCCTCTTACCTGGTCAAAAACAAAGTAATGTCTTTGATTGATGCTGGCCTGGCAATAAATTCTGCCTATCCTCTGGTCCTTCGAGCACAGCGGCGAACAGATCTGATCATTTCCTTTGATTTCAGCTCTGGAGATCCTTTTGAGGTACATGTGTGGCTATGGCTTTGGAGGTCATTGGGTTGGGGACTGCAGAAATGCATTACAATCATTGTCAAAGCAATTTTCAAAGAAATGTCTGAACAGATTCTGACAGGTTGGTATGCTGATCATCACATTGTTTGGGCTTCTTTTCTAGGCAGTTGGCAGAAACAGATACTTGTAGAATGTAAGCCATTTTGTCTGTCTTGTTCACAGGTATTGTATGGTAACCTACCAAGCTGTCAAGCTATCAAGGGTGCATCAGGGGGAAAGCTCACAAATTTCTTATCCTCCCTTTTTGTCTTAGGGCTAAGAATTTTTCTGCCTGTAAGTGATATTACTCCTTCCTTAAGGGCAGTTGATGACATTCATCAGAGAACCTCATCCTGGTGAGCAGGATGAGAAAACATGGTGTTGACACTGAATTCTTCCGGATTTCTGGGGGAAATAGGTGGGGGAAGGACAGTATATAAAACTATCACCTTGCTGTAATTTATGTTCCTTCCAAACCTAGTGTTTTATTTGGAATTTCTTTTGGAGGTTGATTCAAGTTGATGAAGTTTAGTGTCCAATAAGAATTTAAAATGTGCTGGAATACCTCAAATTGCTGCTTCTCTGGGTATTTTCAGTGTGGTCATTTTAGGTAGAGTGGAGGCAGCTGCATCCAGAGGCTCTGGCTCCTTTGGGCATCTTACAATAGGCATTGAAAATAGATTAACTGATCTTTTCAAGCGCTCATTTCCATTTGACTATAAGTAAGATTGTCAGGGAGCAGCATGGGCCAGTTCCTCCCTAAGGGAGAGGGAGTCAAATTTGATAACATGACCAGCAGGGCAGGGGCCTCACCAGCCAGGGTCCATCCCTGCAACACCTGAGGGAGACAAGCAGGGCACATTCAAAGGTGGCAGACAGGGTCGATCAAGAGTTCAGATTATCGGGCAAGGCCATGATGAAAAAACAGGTCCACAGTCAAGCTGGGAAGTCAGTCCATGTGTTGAGGTGTGGATCAATGGAGTCCATGGCCAGGAACATCTGTGCCTGAGCTGAACAGTGCTACTTGTTCAATGAGGTCCCTGGGCCAATGGCAAGGGTATGTGTGGAGGCCCCAGGACCATTAAGGCATTAGGATCATTAGTGCCTTCAGGATCCTGACAGTAGCCTTCCATCCCAGCAAAGTGTGTCCTCATGCATGGGATGTCTGGGTTCAGAAGAGCCTTACTGTAGAGTGATTTCACTGCTATCGTCAGTGGGCTACTTCAGGGGACACAGAGCCAGAGCAGGGACTGGCAACTGGGAAGGACACATGGCACAAGAGATTTGGGGTTGGACAGGGATGCTCAGGATGGGGTTCAGGATGGATTTAGAATGAAGAGGGTGGGGCAGGGGGTTCTCTGAGTTGCCTCTGGCAAGCCTTGGAGATTTGGCAGGCTTGAGGAAGGCCATCACTCAGGAGCCTGGGAATTGGTAGGAGGTAGTCAGCGTGGAGATATCAGAGCCCAGGACCAGGCTCAGCCCTCAAGAGGAGTCACAGTGGCAAAGTCCTGCACATGTGTGTAGTCCAGGCTCCATGGTGCTTGGCACAGGGCTCAGGAACATCTGAGCTAACTGCCAAGGGCCAGCTGCTCCTAAGGGAAAGGGAACCAGCAGTGATAACAGAGCAGGAAGAGCAGGCCCTTGCCAGCCAGTGCCCAGTTTCACAGCATCCAAGCAAGTCAAACAGGGCAGGCTGGGAGATGGCAGTCAGGTTCAACCAAAGGTTGGAATCATCAGGCAAGTTTGCTGTGATGAGGCATGTCCAAGGTCAATTCAGGAAGGCAATATGGATCAGGACTGGTTGCAGGTAAGGCTCAGGTCTGCTGAGGGTAACCAGTCTAGTGATCTCTGGGCAGGTCCATAGTGATGCCACCATTCCAAGGTCAAGCTGGGAAGTCAGCCTTTGGGTCAGGACCCAGATCAAGAGGGCTAAGGCACAAACGTGACTGTGGCTGAGCAGGAGACCAGTGCACCTAGGACATAGGTCATGTAGGGGTTGAAGGCGAAGGCCTGGGATTAAATGGAATTCATAGGCCCATGGGAAGGATCTGATCCTTATCAACTCACACCTCAACAAGAATAAAAGAAAAGGGGTTTGGAAAATGTAATTCCTTAGGCAAGAAGAGCAGAAACCCTTATTAAAGGTAAGAGAACCCCCTATCAGATGTCAGAAAACTTTTCTGACAGACAATATTTACAGCAAAATACCTCTTTTACCTTTGAGGATCTCTCATATTGGTATGTAAGAATTTTGCTTTTTCCCTTTGTGTGAGCTTTTTCCTCCTAGTATACTCCATTTCCTTTCTCCTTTTATAAACAAATTTCATTACAAATGAGGGTAAATATGCAATACTGTTTCTGTAATTGCTTCCATTTAAACATATATGCCTACGGGATGAATTTGGGGAGCTTGAGTTAAAAAAGAACTTACTAGGCTTTCAAAATGTTCTTACTATTTCATATCATTCCATGAAGATATTGTGAGAAGTTTGATTGTCTTTTGTGACTACAAGAGTCATCATGTCTTTAGTTACAACTCCACCGTTTGCCATTAGTGATTAAGGATAAAGGGATAAATCTGTGGAATCTAACCCCTGAGGCAATTTGGTGGGATGACAGAAATACCAAGGCATCAGTAAGCGCCTGTCTGTGGGAGAGGCCAGTAGTGTTCTTAGTCTCCGGTAGTGAAGTGCATTCTTTGTGGAGGGGTTGTGGGAACGAATCATGTAAGATGCCATTATCTCTGGGAAGCTTACATAAAGTGGCTGCTGTTCACAACCCTTGTCCCTTCTAGAAGAGAATACTACAAATTGATTCAGAGAAGAGTGAAAAAAGACTCAAAGTTTGTTTCTTTTCCTCAACTGCTGAACTGTTGGGAGTAATATTATTTCTCAGGGAGACCACAGAAAATCTCAGTTTGTGTAAGCTCCCAACAAAACCTCTACCTCAGTCAATGCTTTCGTGCAAAATCAAGCCAACATTAAAGTTGATGTATGCCTCAAATCAAGAGGGTTATTGTCTCCCTTTGATGGCCAGAGCCACATAAGCAACACATAGGGAGTTTTTAACTTTGTTAGTGTGGTAGAGCAACAGGAGAGGTTGCTTTGGAAAATAAAATTTGTTCTGAAAGTCTATGAACATAGTGGTCTTCAGACTGTTTTACAGATGCCAAATCCCTTTAATTTTGACATCTTTCAGCATCAGCCACACTGCCTTTCTGGGTAGCTGTCATTTGTTAAATAAAGATTCTTGCTAGAAGTCACCCCAGAAGCTAGTGCTTGATTTTCATTTATATTCTGGACTTAATCTGTTCCTCAGAGAATAATTGAGGAAAACTTAGGGGTTTAAATATATTATACGTTATAGTTAACTATAGTCTAAGAAAGTAACCATTGTTGTTTTGTAACAATTAATTTTATTACTGGAGATAAGACTGATTTATTTTAGGAGTTCAAAAACAAGCAAAGTAAAAAATGCATATGATTTTTCTGGGTCTCAGACTATCAAGAAAACAGCTACATACTGCAGGAAGAACAGTATCCCATTTCCCAAGATAGAGGATCAGGAAATGGATGAGAACAACCCTTCTGATTGCTATGTCTTCCGAGGAGACAAGTCATGCCCTACAGTCATGCACTTCCCACTCTTCAACAACGTGAATTGTTCTGGTAACACATACTCTATGCAACTTTGTATATTTGCATTTCATATTCTCAAGTCCCAGTGCCACACATTTCAGAGTCTTTCTTTACTCAGCGCTGCTGATGTAAATGGGCACAGAAGAAAAAGAACAGGGCAGGCTCTGTGTATAATGGATAGAGGCTTGCACACATATTAACATACTTACCCTCTCAGACGTATGTCCTGAGCTATAAGGATTTTACACTCTTCTTGGTCTGTTCTGTAAATCAGTGTAATTAAATGTAGTCCTATTAAAAAGAAGTTGGGGAGGCATCACATTTAGAATCTAGAATATTACCAAGTCTGGGATATTTACCACTGCTTTCCTTTATACTTACTGGTGAGGAACAGGCAGGTCCGGAGGGATTTATCTCCCTCTCTCAGAGAGCTGATAAAACAAGTGATAGAAGAGGCACCTCCAGACTCTGGGTGATCTCCTCTCTCTTCACTTGGGGCAGCAGGATCTTAGTGTGATAAAGAACTTCTGTGTGAAACTTGCAGATCATCAGGGATTAATGTTTTTCTCAAGTCTATGCTTTTCTTGAATGATCTTGTAGTTTTCTGTTTGGCATTTACTTACATATTTTGTCTATCTTTTTTCTAGATAAAATAGAAGAATACAAAAAAAGGTTTTCCACCTTTCACATGTTTTTCCCAGAGGGAGACATCAAAGATCTCCTTGAGAAAGCAAGGTTGAATGTATCCAACAATAGTGGGAAAATTCTGGATGAGATAAAATGTCTTGTGTCGTCCTTTCATACAAAGGAGTTCTGAATGTGAGGGGTTTTTTTCCTTCAGTACAAGACAATGAGTTTATGAATCGCTATAAATGGTATACTTTGCCCCACTGCAATTTTCATTTTGGCCATTTGGTGTTGGTCTTCATACTGTGCTCTGGAAAGCTGTAATGTAGATTTCTCTATCTCAGCTACCTATCTAAGTTCCTCTATAGTTAAAAGAACCAAAAAGATGCTCTTAGAGACTGAATCATTTGGCAGATTTTAAACATATTTGTGAGAATAAGACGCCTGAGTTTCTGAAGTGCTGAAGAGGCTCCCTTTAAAATTGGCTGAGATGGAGGCATTGCTGTTTACAAAGAAATTCTAAAAATAACAAAAAAATCTAAAAATAATGAAGAGGAAGAATAAGGGCTGAAGGAGAAAGAGAGAGAGTGTCTTTCCACAGAAGAATAGCTAAGCAGGCAGCATGACAGATGATAAAGAATTAGGTAAATACTGAATAGACACATTAAAAGGGAAAAAAAAACTGCTATAATTTTTGCTTTTGACAATGGAAGACAAATAATGGAGGAACCATGAAATGAGATGAAGAAAAATCTGATGGTCGGAGGCTTACAAAGAATGCTGGTAAAGCTGGACTGTCTCTGCACGAGGGGAGGATATGTCTGTACGAAATAAATGTGAACTAATGCTGGGCTCTGGCTTGCTCATGATACTGACTTTTCTAACTTCTTTCTTTTTCTGTATTTCTTGCTTCTTCATTTTTCTGTGTATCATATTTAAACCTAATTGTTTATTAAATATATGAGCTATAGCCTGTTCCTAATGGCAGCCATATTTGGCTTTGACCTACAGTGTACTGCAAAATCCCAGTCAAAGAATGTGTCTGTAAATAAGCTGGCACTGAACAAGTATACCTGTGATTTAAAAAAACAAACAAACAAACAAAAACCAAAACAGCCTGCTCTGAGGTAGCCTGGAAATCTTTAAATTACAAGTGTTTTCTTGTATTCAGACTAAATAAAAACCCAGGAAATTCACAGATACATAGAAACATCTCAGTTGGAAAAGCCCTTGAAGCTCCTCCAGTCCAACCATGAACATCACCCTGACCGTTCCCAACTCCACCAGATCCCTCAGCGCTGGGTCAACCCGACTCTTCAACCCCTCCAGGGATGGGGACTCCCCCCCTGCCCTGGGCAGCCCATTCCAACGCCCAGCAACCCCTTCTGCAAAGAAATCCTTCCTAAGAGCCAGTCTGACCCTGCCCTGGCGCAGCTTGAGGCCATTCCCTCTTGTCCTGGCTCTGGTTCCTTGGCTCAAGAGACTCATCCCCAGTTTTCTTCAACCTCCTTTCAGGTAGTTGTAGAGGGCGATGAGGTCTCCCCTCAGCCTCCTCTTCTCCACACTAAACCCCCCCAGTTCCCTCAGGCGCTCCCCATCAGACCTGTGCTCCAGACCCTGCACCAGCTCCGTTGCCCTTCTCTGGACACGCTCGAGTCATTCAATGGCCTTTATGGAGTGAGGGGCCCAAAACTGAACACAGTCATCAAGGTGCGGTCTCACCAGTGCTGAACACAGGGGTAAGATCCCTTCCCTGTCCCTGCTGGCCACACTATTGCTGATACAAGCCAGGATACCACTGGCCTTCTTGGCCACCTGGGCACACTGCTGGCTCATGTTCAGCCGGCTGGCAACCAACACCGCCAGGTACCTCTCTGACTGGCAGCTCTCCAGCCACTCCTCCCCAAGCCTGTAGCGCTGCTGGGGGTTGTTGTGGCCCAAGTGCAGCACCTGGCATTTGGCCTTATTGAAACTCCTCCAGTTGGCTTTAGCCCATCGCTCCAGCCTGGCCAGGTCTCTCTGCAGAGCCTCCCTACCCTCGAGCAGATCAACACTCCCACCCAACTGGGTGTCATCTGCAAACTTACTGAGGGTGCACTCGATCCCCTTGTCTAGATCACCAATAAAGATGTATGTCCTGGTTTAACCAGGATAGGGTTAAGTTTCCCCAGCAGTGGGGGGGAGCTCTAGCCGGGTTATTCAGATACCATGCGGACGTCACATCCTGGCAGGTCACATTTTTTCCTGGCACGGGAGCGCGGTGCACTCGTGGTCTTGTACATCGTGCTTCAAACTGCTGTATTTGGTAGCTATTTTGCTCTGTTCATTGCTGTCACTATTACTGTTATTGTTATTGCTGTTGCTTGTTGTGTTGCTATTGCATTGTTGTATTAAACCTTTCCTTATTTCAGTCTTGGGGCTTTGTATTTCACTCCCTTTGTGGGGGAGGGGCAGCGGCCGCGTGGTCTCAGACCCCAGCAGGGGCTAAACCACCACAATGTTCAACAAGAGTGGCCCCAAAACCCAGCCCTGTGGGACACCACCTGTGACTGGCCGCCAAGTGGTTTTAACTCCATTCACCACAACTCTTTGGGCCTGGCCATCCAGCCAGTTTTTTACCCAGCAAAGCGTGTGCCCATCCAAGCCACGAGCAGCCAGTTTTGCCAGGAGAATGCTGTGGGAAACAGTGTCAAAGGCCTTACTAAAGTCAAGGTAGACAACATGCACAGCCTTTCCCTCATCCAAAAAGCAGGTTGCCCTGTCATAGAAGGAGATCAGGTTTGTCAAGCAGGACCTGCCTTTCATAAACCCATGCTGACTGGGCCTGATCATCTGGTTGTCCCGCATGTGTTGTGTGATGGTGCTCAGGATGAGCTGCTCCATCAGCTTCCCAGGCACTGACGTTAAGCTGACAGGCCTGTAATTTCGCGGATCATCCTTCCGACCCTACTTATAGATGGGCGTCACATTGGCTAATTTCCAATCTGTCGGGACCTGCCCGGTCAGCCAGGACTGCTGGGAAATGATGGAAAGCGGCTTGGTGAGCACCCCAGCCAGCTCCTTCAGCACCCTCGGGTGTATCCCATCCGGTCCCATAGACTTGTGTGTGTCTATGTGATGCAGTAGGTAATGTAAACAGAGGAAAACAGTTACTGTTTTTACTGTGATGGTGGTCAGGCACTAGAACAGGTCACTCAGAGGAGCTCTGGAGTCTCCATCTGTGAAGATATTCAATCTCACTTGGACAAGGTCCTAGGCAAGTTGTTTGAGCTGAACCTGTGCACTGCTTTTGTCTAGAAGAGAATTAATTTTCTTCATAGTAGCTTGCATGGTGTTGTTGTGGATTTGTGACCAAAACTGTTGGGAACACAGCGGTTTAATTATCACTGAACAGTACTTGCACAGCATCAAGAATTCCTTATTTTACTTCGCGTGTGTGCTCAACTTTTGTTTTACCCTTCTGATTCTCTCCTCCATCCCACTGGGGGGGAAGTGAGCGAGTGTTGTGTCGTGCTTAGCTGCCTACCGGGGTTAACTCACAAAAATTCTTTTTGCTGCCCACTGTTGAGCTCAAAGGGTTCAAGACAACATTGGAGCTGATTGGAGTGTGCTAGACCAAATTTATACCTGTTATAGTTGTTCAGCTATTAATTGGCAGGCTCCCAGTCATGCCACGGGGCTTGCTTGCCTGAATGTATATTACAGGCCAGTGCTTGTTAGTGGATTCTTTTGCTGTTTGCCGTACTGCTAATCTTCTTACTTGTCTGTGCTGGGAACATTTTGCTAAAAACAACAGCTATGCATCTGGAATGGCAGATAGACAGGGCATTGCTGCTGTTCCTGTGCTGCTGTACTGGACAGGCTGTAACTCCAGTGTGAACCCGAGTCAAAGGGACTGTGACCTGTGGCTAAGTTCACGTTGGAGCCAGTACACCTTGAAGCGTCTGTGGTCATGGGTAAGTCTGTGCCAGAGCAAGTATACCTCAAAGCCTCTGTGGCCGTGGCTAAGTCCAAGCTGCAGCAGGTATGCCACTGAAGAGACTGTGACCCATGTAAAAGGCCGCACTGGAGAAGGTCCCCTAAGGAACTGTGTTCTATGGATAAACCCACGCCAGAGCAAGGGCAAGGGGAGGAGTTCATTGCAATGTTAAACCCTGTGGCCTGATCCAAAGGGAGCTGGGGTGGAGATTGTAACAGATATACCTTTAAATTGGTGTAACCCACGATTTGAGTTGCATGTTATAGGAAGTACTATAGAAGGAACCGCCCAAACCGAGAGATGTTGGGCCTCACAAGAAGCTGTGCAAGTGTAGCAGTGACCCAAGCTGAGCTGTCTATGGTGCCTAATAACACCACCACCTCTCCTGAACTGAGCATCTGTCATAAGAGACAGAACCCAAGTTGTGGACTAAATGAACTCAGTGGCCAACTTATGGACATGTTATGGACATTTTACAGGGATGTTCATAGACTAAAGGAATGATATCCATGTATAAAATCAAAAGACAGGAAAGGGGAATGGTGATTAATGAAAGTGTATTGGATAAAGTGGGTCCTGAGTATGATGTAAATGGTATGGAATAAGGGGTGGAGGCTGTAGTTGGTCTGGATGGGTTGGAGTTAATTTTTTTCATAGCAGTTTGTATGGTGCTGCCTTTTGTGACAAAAACAGCATGGATAACACACCAATGTTTTAGCTATTGCTGAACAGTTCTTTCACAGTATCAAGGCCTTTTCTGCTTCTCACACTGCACTGCCAGTGAGTAAGCTGGGGGTGCACAAGAAGCTGTGAGGGGACAGGGCCAGGAGTGCTGACCCCAACTGACCAACCATACCATATGATGTCGTGCTCAGCAATAAAAGCTGGGGAAAAGAAGCAGGAAGGGGAGGATGTTTGGAGTTACGGTGTTTGTATTCCCAAGTAACCGTTATGCATAATGAAGACCTGCTTTTCTGGAAAGGTATAAACATATGCCTGCCAAAGGGAAGTAGTGACAGAATTCCTTATTTTGCTTTACTTGCACAGGAACCTTTTGCTTTACCTATTACGCTCTGTTTATCTCAACCCATGAGTTTTCTCACTTTCCCAATTCTCTCCCCTATTCTGCTGAGGAGGGCAAGTGAGCAAGCAGCTGTGTGGTGCTTAGCTACCTGTTGGGGTTAATCCACAAGACCCTTCCTGAGTGGGGGAGGTTGGACTAGATGATTGCAAGAGGTCCCTTCAAATAATTCTGTGTGATTATGTACTACAAAACTGCTAACTCAGCAGTAGCATTATGTGGCAAATGTTATTTCCTTAAACCCCGAATAATGCCTTTTGAATGCTGATACTCATGTTGGAATTCCATCTGGAATTCAGGGACCTTGGCTGTGGGCAGTGGATGTGCTGAAGCTATTACTTCATGGACCCTGGCTCTAGCACTTTTGCCGTATCTGTGGTGTGGAGTGACAAAGCACCATGAAAAAAGATGTTTTCTTGGCAAAGAGCTGTCATTACATGCAGAAACTCTCAGAGTTGTGCGGTTTGCCACAAGTAGATAGAAACATTTTGCAGATAAATGTTTTTGTATTTTGTAACTAACGTGCTAAATATAACCTGTGCTGTTTTCCAAAGGAACTGCATATCACTACATGTTCACTGATTTTGCTGGGCCAAGAACAAAACAAACTTGTACTTCTGTCACACAAACCTGCAAAGAAAAATGCCTCCTTTAATTTCAGTTTTTACCTACAGCCACAATTCAAGGCAACCACACTCTCAGTGCATGTGTCCACACACTGTAGTGTACCTTTACATGAATTGGTCACAGCAAACAATTAATCAGAGAAAAAATATTTGCCAATGAGGATGATAAGCTGATGAATTCACTGACTTATGCACTTTCCCTGACTAGAGTGTTTGCCTTCTTCATAGCTAAATCAAGTGCAAATGAATGTGGTTTAAAAGGAGTAGCAAAGAGTGGGTGTCTCATCTACCATAGTCACACATCCACTCATCAAGTTTTATATTTCTTCTGGGGATTTAAATACCTCTTCCCGTCTTTTCCAAATACACAGTGTTTGCCCTCATGGTGTGGGCATCTTGCAAGATGTGCCAGACTCAGACTGCTATGTGCTTTGCCTTTTGAGTAGGACCAATTTCACTGCTTTTACTGACCTAAAATATAGTTGTCATAAACTAGCATTTATATTTACCTATGGAAGTTTTGATCAAATTTGTTCTTAAGCTCTTTTATCTAAACTGTGTGATCTCAGTTTTTCCATGCAACTTACTGTGGCAAAGTTAAAATATAAGACTGATATCAAACTATAAAACACTAGCCTCTATTTTCTCACTTGGGAGACATTTAGAATCACAAAAGCAGAGAATCATAGAACAATTTAGGTGGGAGGATTTGGGCTGAAGATCACCTATCTCTGCTTTAAGAAGGAACACCATGTGAAAGGACATGTGACGCAACAGGCAGATTGGAAGAATGAGTATGTGTTTTCAGTCTGAGCATAAGCCACAGAATAAAAGAGCAACGTGGCCATAATTTAAACTAAGCCAGTATTTTAGCTCCCTTGAGCTACTACAGAAAACCTGGCACCTCCAGATGAGTCAAGGAAGGGACTTATTAAAATTAAGTCTGTTAAGACTGATGTCAAAGACTCGTTCAAATGGAGTTATCTACTATCAGCAGTAGGTTCTAAAGACAAAAGATGCTGCAGGTGACTGCTGAGGGTCCAACACTTCTTCCATGAATGGAAATCCATGCATGACTTGACTAAAAAAGGAAGGAAAAATTGCTCAGTTCTGGAAACTACCCTTTATTGCTACAGTCTCAGACTACTTGAAAATAATTTCTTATCAGTAAACTCTTACTAACTTGTTTTACATTAATTGTTCCATTGTTCCATTTCTACCTGTATTAGATCACCTTAGTTCCCTCTTGCCTTAAGCCGCACAAAAAGGTATGCTTGGAGAACGACCTCAATGTGTAGGAGCTGCAAGGAATTACATGAAATCATCCATTCCAATCTCTTGTATCAGGAATGCCTGGTTATCCTTGGTAGCGTTGGTCTAGGTAAGTCTTAACACTTCTTTGTTCCATGTGGTACCCAGAGTGGGTACAGGGCTATCACAAAATGCTTAAGAGCAACTTAGGTACATATCATGGTGAATAAGTTGGTAAATACACAGCAACTGATTGCTAAACAGATCACAAAGCTGATATAAATGTCACCTTTGGGGCCTGGATGGCTGTTCTGTACTGGGGGTTGGGGGTGAGGTGAGACAGAGAGACAGAGCCCAACAAGAAATGGACTAATAAGATAACTGCTTTAATAAGGCAAAATAAGAAGAGGAGTACAGATAGTGAGTAAATCTGATGTCCCTTCAGAAGCTGGGCACCTGCCTTCATGCAGCATCAGATCGGATGGATTTTCCCACAATGATCTCGTCCATAGGGAGAAGCTCTCCCCTTTGGTCATTCAAGCTATTATATCATTCCCTCCCCCACAAGAAGAAGCTCTATTCCTAAGGGCTGCTCACGTGAGAACTTCTTGCTGCTCTGGCAGATACAGGCAAGGAGGTGCAGGTGGCACAATGGCCGGTACCAAGTGGGAGCTGCCTGCCTCCGCTGCAGTGAGCTCCTGAGTTCATCCTGTGGGCAAAGGATTTGTGCATCACACACAGCCCTGAAAGGCAGCACAGACCCTCCTCAGGTGAACTGTTGTGTGGATCACTAACTCCTAAATGTGCAACGGTCTCCCAATAAGGATCAATACAAGGCTTACAACCAATACCTGCCTACAAGGTAGAGATATGCTTTCTCTACACAAGAATGCATTTTGTGTGAATAATATTGTTCATAATACTCATATCAAGTCCCATTTTCACTTTTTCATTCCTTTTCAACAAAACACTCCAGTGGGACCAGTTTCCTCACATTTATACAACTGCAGTTATGATGTCTGCATCACAGAGAGCCATCTAGGCTATGGGGATGTGGAGAAGTGGGTCCACGGGAAAACAAAAGAAAGGGTAGAAGTGATGTTATAAGGAAGGGATAGGACTGGTCATGACAGGCAGTAACAGAAACTTGAGAAGTGTGTCGTGAGAGACCAACATAGATTGTAGAAGAGACAGGACGGGCCAAGATGAAGCTGAGCTGTTTTGGGTGAAGTTGGTTGCCTGATCCTGGTACCTGAAATAACTAGCTTATACCAATATAGCAGATTTAAATTTCAGGAAGATCACAGAATCACAGAATCTCTAAATTGTCTCGGTTGGAAAAGACTGAAGATCCTCCAGTTCAACCATTAACCTAACAATGACAGTTCCCAACTACACCATATCCCTAAGTGCTGGGTCAATCCGACTCTTCAACCCCTCCAGGGATGGGGACTCCACCACTGCCCTGGGCAGCCCATTCCAACGCCCAACAACCCCTTCTGGAAAGAAATCCTTCCTAAGAGACAGTCTGACCCTGCCCTGGCGCAACTTGAGGCCATTCCCTCTTGTCCTGGCGCTGGTTCCTTGGCTCAAGAGACTCATCCCCCCTCTCTGCACCCTCCTTTCAGGGAGTTGTAGAAGGCGATGAGGTCTCCCCTCAGCCTCCTCTTCTCCAGACTAAACAACCCCAGTTCCCTCAGCCACTCCTCGTACGACATGTTCTCCAGAACATGTGGAACTATGATTACTGGGGGATTTGTTTCTGAGGTATAGTTTGGTCCATCATGTGAAATTCACGCATTTTGTCTTCAGTGAGCAAAATATGTTTAGGGCAACTGTGAAATTCAGGCAGTGGAGAGACTATGGAGCCGACCATGAAGTCTCAACCAAAATCCTTGACTTTCCCTTCACCAACAGTCTGGAAAGAAAATGCCCAAGCAAAGCACTGTGGCAGAGTTGCTTCTCCTGGGATTCTCTGATACTCAAGAACTGCAGATATTCCACTTTATGTTTTTTCTGGGGATTTATCTGGCTGCTGTGGTGGGAAACTTTCTCATCATTGTCATCATAGCTGTCAGTAATCACCTTCACACCCCCATGTACTTCTTCTTGATGAATTTGTCTGTCTTAGACCTTTCAGCCATCTCTGTAACCCTCCCTAGATCCATGGCCAATTTTCTTGAATACCAGAGTCATCTTCTATCCCAGCTGTGCTGCCCAGGTCTTTTTCTTCCATGTCTTTGTTGCTGCTGATCTTGCTTTACTCACCGTCATGGCATATGACCATTATATTGCCATCTGCAAACCTCTTTACTACAAGATAATCATGAAGGGGTCTACTTGCATCCACATGGCAGCCAGTGCATGGCTCAGCTGCATCCCTTATTCTGCTCTCCTCACTGGGAGCATCTTTCATTTATCCTTCTGCAAGTTCAACATCATTAACCAGTTCTTTTGTGAAGTTCCACAGCTTCTCAAGCTTTCCCGCTCTGATTCATACTTTAGTGTAGTTGGGGTTCTTACATTTAGTTTCCTTGTAGCCATTATCTGTTTTGCTTTTATAAGTATGTCCTATATTCAGATTTTCAGTGTGGTCTTGAGAATTCCTGTCAAGAAAAAACAGCAAAAAGCTTTTTCAACCTGCATCCCTCATCCAATCGTGGTCTCCGTGTTTGTTAGCACTGGTTCTTTTGCTTATCTTAAGCCTGTCTCCAAATCCTCATCAGCTCCAAATCCTCAACAGCTTCTCTTCTCTATTCTGTGCTGCCACCAGTGATAAATCCAGTCATCTACACCATGAGAAACAATGACATCAAAGCTGCCATGTGAAAATTAACTGACCACAGATTACTATGCAGAAATAAATGATCAGTCTTTCTTCATTAGACTTCCTCTGTGTTCTTGGTAATGAGCACTTCATTTTCCAGTAACAGACCCTTTATATCATTGGTATCAGAGGAGATTATTGACCTTTTTTTGGAGAAGATTTTTTAAAGATTTGTTGTACAGGTAATTTTAACTTGCTGATGGCAGAAACTTTTGCAGAATGTCATATCAGTAATGGAACAAATCCTCAGTAATGCTCACAAACGTTTTACATATGCCTGCCTGCCTATGTCTCTATCTCACTTTCCCTCTGCTTTGTGTATGCATATGGAGCATAATTTATAATGGGGCTGTTATGGAAAAGGGATGTATCTCAGTGTGTGTGTGTGAGACACCATCCAAGAGGTCAGGACATTTATTTGCAAACATGATGAGAAACCCAGAGAGGTGTTCTGGTGGTGTCCATTTGGTTATGTCACCACTGGAATGTTTGTTGTTTCTTTATTGTGACAGGTACATCAAGTACTACTGTGATGAGAGTGCAAGATGTGCATCTTTTTTATCATCACTTTAAATCTAAATAAATGACTGTTCATAAGATCTGCTCTGTAACTCACCCAAACAACCTAAATAATTGCACATCTTCTTTTCTCAAAGTAAATTTTTACTCTCTTCTATCTGCTCCCACTCTCACCCCCAAACCCCTACAGAATGGAATCATTGTGACCTAATTCTGAGCAGCTGAATCATTTCCATTTGTTGGAAATCACAAAAGTTTTGTGAGTGAGTTTAAACACCAGATCTTACTTTTGCTTTCAGATCAGATAACCCTGTAAGAAGAAGTACTGTTTATTGCCTTTGACTATGCAGGGAGTGTGGAGGAGTGATTCAAGTGACTAAGCAGCTATGTTTTAAACTCTGCAGGGTGCTGTATTAGGCTTGCAGTTGCTGTTTCTGAAAAGCATGGTTCTCCTGTTGGCTTTCTGTTATGTCCTGCAGGTGCAGGAGTGACTTGACTCTACTCAGCCTTGGGGTGGCCTCACCTCATAGAATCATAGAAACATTTAGGTTGGAAAAGATCTTTAAGATCATCGAGTCCAACCGTTAATGTAGCACTGTCAAGTCCACCACTAAACCATGACCCTAGGCCCCATGTCTACACATCTTTCAAATGCCTCTTAGAAATGGTGATTCAACCACTTTGCTGGGCAGCCTGTTCCAGTGTTTGACAATTCTTTCAGTGAAGAAATTTTTCCTAATATCCAATCTAAACCTCCACTGGTGCAACTTGAGGCTATTTCCTCTTGTCCTATCTCTTCTTACTTGGGAAAAGAGACCAACACCCACCTTGGTATGACCTCCTTTCAGGTAGTTGTAGAGAGTGGTAAGGTCTCCCCTCAGCCTCCTTTTTTCCGGACTAAACAACGCCAGTTTCCTCAGCCGCTCCTCCTAAAAATTGTGCTCTAGACCCTTCATCAGCTTCATTGCCCTTCTTTGGACATGCTTCAGCATCTCAATGTCTTTCTTGTAGTGAGGACCTGAAAACTGAACACAGTATTCAAGGTGTGGCCTCACCAGTGCCAAGGTCAGGGGGACCATCGCTTCCCTAGTCCTGCTGCCCACACTACTTCTGATACAAGAAACTCAAGTACTGTGTGAATCTTTGGGTTCCACAATATAAGAAGGATATACAAATCTTACAATATGTCCGTAGGAGGGCACAAAGATGATGAAGGGAAGAGAGGACAGGATTATGAGGAGCAGCTGGGGATACTAGGTTTGTTGAACTTAGAGAAGAGGTGGCTGGTGACCTCGTTGCTGTCTATAACTTCCTCATGAAGAGGAGCAGAGAGGTTAGTGGTGATCTTTTTTCTCTGGTGTCTGGGGATAGGATGTGAGGGAATGGCTTAAAGCTGCACCAGAGGAAGTTCAGATTCGATATTAGGAACAAGTTCTTCACTGAGAGGGTGTCCAAGCACTGACACAAGTTCCCCAGGGAAGTGGTCATGTCCCCAAGCCTGTCAGTGTTTAAGAAGCACTTGGACAATGCTCTTAGATACATGGTTTAATTTTTAGGTTGCCCTGTGCAGAGTCAGCACTTGGACTCAGTGATCCTTGTAGGTCCCTTCCAACTCAGGATATTCAATAATTCTATAATTCTATGACTAGTTTAGGTGCAAATATCTACCTTGCAGAAGACTGAAGTTAGCTGAAATGAACTGTACTTAGGCAATTCTAAAGACAGTTCCTGAGGTCTAATTTAGAATCAACAGAAGGAAACAGGAACTTCCAGAGTGTGGGGCATTTCATTCCAGTTCAGACATGTGAGATGTATGTCCCTCTTGAATGCCTGCTGCTTGCCTTTGTTACTGATTTGTTATTAATTTGAACTGATTTTAATGATTTTTGGTGATTTGGATTTAAATAAGGGAATATTTAGAGTAACCATAGAACCAGTTATGCTGCTACAAAGTCCTTTGTAAAGTCCCAGGCTAAGGCCGTGTAGGCTGGTAATAATCATTAACCAGATTTCTATTCAAAGAATAAGACTCATGACCAGGTACTCTTGTTAGGCTGTTCAGGTAAGGACGGTTTATTGCCCTGTAGAACAGATGTTCTAAAGGATACATTGTGAAAGGGCCTCAAAGCATGTTAAAATTGCAGTGTGAGCTGAAATCCTTGAGTCAAGGACATTGGAGGGTCTTTCTTTCGAGTCAGTGGTCCATGGTGGTCAGAAAAGCAGCCCCTGACTCATTTCAGGACTCAAGTGTGCGTGACCAGAAAGAGCTGGGAATAAGAAAATGAGTTAGGTGTGCGTTGTTGGTGAGACAACGCCCCTGTGCACCCGGCCATTAATAAAAGAATGTCTGCTTATCTGCATCACATTGGTGTCGATAAGTTCTTTTATCCCCTTTGTTAACACCATTAACAAAAAAAGTAATTTCAGGATTCTGTCTCAGAAGTTCGTGTCTATGTTAGGTAAAGTGATAAGAGACTCATCTGCACACACAAAGGCGGCACAGAGAAACAGTGTCAGAAGGAGTAACTTGATTAATAACCTCCCCTGGCTACTCCCAGGCCCATCACAGGAGAGCCACCAGCCCATCAAGGGTCCATCTCCAAAAACCCAGAAGAGCACAGAGGCACAATGACAGGCAGGGGAACTCAAACAGAACCTTGTCCAGGTTCCTCCCAGGTCTGTCCCAGAAGAGCCATCAGCCTCATTATCCAGGCATGAAACTCATCAAGATGAGTCACCAGGAGGAGCTCTCCAGATCACTTTTGCGACTAAGAGGGGGTGGTGCAAAGGTATGTGGGACACATTAAGGGAGAAGGACATCCCCTCCACAGGGGAAGAGCATTTTGGGATTAGACAGGATTTACTGTGGGATGTTTAGGGGAGGGATCAAAGGTGGGAAAAGGGGGGGATTTAGTGACTTGGGGAGCAACAAGTGTGGGAAGTAAATGCATAAGGGAATAAAAGGGTCCTTTCACAGGTAAGCAGTGGCTGTTTGCCTTGTACATTTGTCTGATCATGCCCTGCCCCTGATCACTGCAGCCTGTCTTGTTTCCTTCATAAAATCCACCTTCCACTATTTTACATTAAGAAACTCTTTATTCTGTGTGTACATGTGTGTACAGCAGTCTGTGGTGCCAGCAACCTGAAGTGTGGGTGTGTAAGTGACTCTTCACTAGTGAAGATAAAGCTGAACTAGCCAGGTGTCACTGCAGGAAGGTTTTGCTACAGGGCTGAAATCAGAGAAGTCTTCTCTTTCATTGGGACCACAGAAGGTTCATAGAATCATAGAATGGTTTGGGTTGGAAGGGACCTTGAAAGACCATCTGGTCCAACACTCCCTGCCATGGGCAGGGACATCTTTCACTAGGCCAGGTTGCTCAAAGCCCTGTCTAATGTGACCTTGAACACTTCCGATGATGGGGCATCCACAGCTTCTCTGGGCAACCTGTGCCAGTGTCTCACCACCTTCACTGTAAAAGATGTCTTCCTTATATCCAATTTAATCTACGCTCTTTCAGTTTAAAACTCTTGTCCCTTGTCCTGTTGCTACAGGCCCTGGAAAAAAGTTGCTCTCCATCTCTTTTATAAGCCGCCTTTTTTATACTGAATGGCTGACATAAGGTCTCCCTGGAGCATTCTTTTCTCCAGGCTGAACAACCTGAACTGTCTCAGCCTTTCTTCATAGAAGGAGTGTTCCAGCCCTTCAGATCATTTTTCTGGCCCTCTTCTGGACTGCTCTAACAGGTTCATGGGTTTTTTTTACTGGGGACCTCGAAGCTGTATGCAGTACTCGAGGTGGAGTTTCACGAGACTAGAGCTAGTGCAGACACCAATGATGTTATTATAGCAATAGCTATAAAAATTTTCTCCAGGAAATGGATTCAAGCCAGAGACAGGACTTGTGGTTCACCTGGTCTGTATAATATCATGGCTTACCTCTTGCCAAATATCAATCACAGGACATGGCTGCCATTCAAGAGCTCCCAAGGAACCAAAGAAGAACATTTGTGTAAGGCAGGCGCTAGCAGACATTCTCCTGCCCCTGTCAGGAGACTGGCCAGCATCCTAAGCAGTATGGTGGAGGCATAATCAGTCCCCAAGGACAACAGCATCCCTAGAAATAGTACATCAGTGCATAAAGGTGTTGATCAGTTGCAACCAGAGCAGGTATAAGGATGTTTGCACTCACAGTAACCTGGTAAATGACAACAAAAAACAGGAAAAGGAAATCTGTTGTTCAGAGAGATACTCCAGTGCAAGGAGGATAGGCTCCATGATATTGGGTTGATTTCTGCACTCTGTTTTTGATACCAGTCTTATCTCGGCAGTAAGAATGAACCAGAAATACTTTCAATTATCACCAAACATCTTTGCTTTTAATCTTGAATGTAGAACTCCTTCATTCCCTTGTGGTGTTTTTGCCATAGGCTGAACCAGGATTTTGGATGTGAAATGTGCATTGAGAGGAGGGAAGGAGTGTGATAGACAGTAAACTGTTTGTTCATCAAATTCCATAGAAGATACTGGGAGCTCGTGACATGTTATTCCATAAACTATGTAGGCCTAAGCTTAATCTTAACTATTACACTGTGTAACGACTAACTGACTGTAAGTGCTTATCTAAGTTGAAATGCTGAAGCAAGGACTCCTACTAGGCAAAAGACTGAAAAGAGGGAGAAAGGGGAGAAGGACAAAGGGGAGAAAGACAAAGGGGAGAACAAGAAAAAAAAAAAAAAAAAGAGAGGGGTAGTGCTTATATTCTATAAGATATAAACAAAAGCTTTGTGAGCCACTCTCAGGAAAGCAGGAAATACGAGGAGCTGGTGACGTGAGGAAGACCCGGATGGAGCGACCCCCTAGCTGCAAAGTGCGCGGACGCAGGATACACCTCTCAGAGAGACCCGATACCGGAAGGCGGAGGATATAAAAAAGACGGACCCTCGGGGAGTGATTGCGTGCCGTTAGTGAAGCAGGGACTCCCCGGCCGCCCAGCGCTGTTTTGCTTATTGCCGCTTGCTAAATAAACAATTTAAATTTAATTAGTCCTAACTTGCATAATTTTGGCAAGATAGTCTATAACAAGGAGGAAAGCAAGAAAGATTCCTCAGTAGCTCAACTGCTTCCAGTTTTATTGAAGATGTGTCTACTTCTCTGATGAGGACTTCTGAGCCCCATCTTCTTTCAAAATCTGGAATAAAAAGAAGCCGGGATCTTTCAGAAACAAAGGGTTTTACAAGGGAGCCCAAGAAATCTCTGCTGAATGTCAAGAAGAGCACCAGCTGCGGAAAGACTGCAGGACAAGTCACAGGTCAACTCCATCAACGCTACCTTCCCTGCACACTTCTAATTTTTGATTTCTATATGCTGTAAAAACACCCCATATACTTCCATGTGGGCTCTAGGACTGGCAATCACATGCTCAAGTAGGTTTTGGTTATTTTTTTCTCAAAGTTCAAAGGACTTCCCGGTGACATGAGATGCCTCTTGTAGCCTTCGTGTCTCCCCTGACACCATTGCCCCCCCTAACCAGGTGTGGAGGCTTATTTTCTAGTCATATTCTCTTCATCAGGTTCTGGTAGCTGTGACATCCCAATTCCCATCTCCAATGCTTTCTACTGTTCAGAAGGAAACTGCAGATGGAGATGGGTGCTCCTAGCATGCACATGACCACACCATTCTAATGTTGCTAGGGTGGGACTTTGAAGGAATGCTGTCCTTTTGAAGTAAAAGACATACAATGATCTGAATTAAAATGTAATGTTCTCAAATAGAGACAAGTGAAACCTGGTTAACCTATAGAGTGGTGAGGGATACATCTTTTTTTTTTCTTCAAGTCTTTTTGGTATGCTACACTCATCATACAAAAATGATAAAATGAATGAAAAAAGTACTTACTGTGAACTCTGTCTCTGTTCACCACCTTAGACATGAATCTAGGTATATTATATATTGTTAATTCTACAGGCAAATAAAAAAGCCTGTGGGTTTGACTTCCAGCATCACTTTCAGAGTGATTGCTTTCTTCTTTAGCAAAACATTCTCAAACTATACAGAGATTTTGTTCTGAATGGTATAGGAAAAAAAAAAAGTTTTAAAATTTTTCAGCAGTTCTGATAACTCTGTGTGGTTGCAAATGAAACACCAGTATTTACAGTCAGGATCGTTGCATTTGAACTTCTTTAAGCCATATTTCTAAACCCTAAAAAGTCTATAGAGGTGGTAAAACAGATGTTGATGTCCATCCTGAGACAAGCCCCTGGTTAGTTTGCTTGATATCAAAAGGAGGGAGAAAGGGCAAATGAAATGAAAACAAACATCAATAAGGGCAGTTTCAGAAATACGACCTTTGAGTTTAGTGGTATTCTTACAAAAATAACATTAAAATAGAGTACTGCCTTTCTTACAGTTGTGTTGCAGTTGTATTACAGTTAGTGTTGCTGAACACAACAAAACTATTTTTACTGTACAAGTGGTTGAACAACGGAATGGGTTGCCCAAGGATGTTGTGGAGGTGCTATCTGTGGAGATATTCAAAGCCCGACTGGATGCAGTCTTGGAACCTGTTCTACCTGACCCTGCTTGGACTAGATGACCTCAAGAGTTCCCTTCCAACCTAATTATTATGCAATTCTGTGACATTTTTGGAAAATTACTTAAATGAGTAAACATAACTGAATAGTGGAAATTTACTCTAGTGCAGTTTGTCTATATAAAAGTCCAGGCACTACCAGTCAAAGGTCAGTTCTGACTTGAATGATGAGAACCTGTCCATGAAGGAGGATAGATCATCTATGGTAATGCTGTCTTGGTGAAGAAGATAAATCTAGTTTTCTTACAGTCAAACTTCTGTCAAGGTTGGACTGAAAGCAGTGTAGTAATTCTTCCTGTGTTCCTAGAGTTTTCATTTATATGACTGTGTGTCCTCTAGATCCATTCTGCATGCTGACCCTAGGAACAGAACTTCTGTGACCGAATTCAGTGCACTGGGATTTTCATCAGAGATGGCTCCCTGTGTTGAATTTGCTCCTTAATCTTGTAGTTGTTTCCAGGAACACTCTTCTTGTTACCATATGTGTGGACTGAAGCCTCCACATCCCTATTTATTTTTTCTTGGGTAATATTTCCTTCCTTGAGGTCTGCTACACCAATATTTTTCCTAGGATGCTAACCAATTTCCTCACAGAGAAAAAAACCTCTGTTTCAGAGACTGTGCTGCATAGTTGTATGTTTGGCTCCTTGGGAGGAACCGAACGTCTTCTATTAGCCATGATGCCCTGTGATCGCTATTTAGCTGTCTGCAATCCTCTTCATTATGCAGCTGTAATGAACCAGAATATTTTTCCACAGCTAGCAGCTTTTTTTCTGAATTACTGGCTTTGCAGTCACCTTGGTGATCATTGTATTGATGCCAATTTGACTTTCTGTGGCCCCAATGGGGCTGCAGAATACCATTTCTACTCATTCATCTCCCTTCATCGTGACCTCTATTTTCTATGGGATCCTTGCTGTCATGTATATATTACCACCTGCCAATAATTCCCTAAATCTGAATAAAGCATTGTCCACCTACTATATAATTGTGATCCCAATGGTAAATCTCCTCATATACAGACTCAGAAACAAGGAGGTCCCGGAAGCCATTAAGAAGTTCTGCGGTAGGAAATCAACTTTGTGTTAATATTTGGGGGGATTTCTGGATGCTGTAACCATCCTTGAAGATGGGGTTAATTTGACCTAATCTTAAGTGTGAGATTCAACTGCCCAAAAATTCACCATTAAAAGTGTAGATGTAGAAAAGTAACCACTACAAAAATATGATGATTTTTTCTTAGAGTTTGACCTCAGTTAGCTGCCAGATGCCCATGCAGCTCCTCTCTCACTCCTCTTCCTCAATAGGACAGGGGGAGAAAAATAAGTGAAAACGCTTGTGGGTCAAGAAGAAGACAGGGAGAGACCTTAGAAATTACCATCACGGGAAACCAGACTCAACTTGGGGAAGATTAATATAATTTATTGACAATTAGAAATAGAGCAGGATGGTGAGAAACAAAGTCAAAAACTAAAACACCCTCCACACATGTATCCTTATCCCAGGCTCAGCTTCACTCCTTCACTCCTGACTCTTCCTCTACCCTCCACCCTCACCATCTGTACAGGGGGGATGGAAGATAGAGGGCTATGATCAATACATAGCAGTTTCTCTCTGGTGATTCTTCCTCCTCACAATTTTGTTCTGCTCCAGAGTGGGTCCTCTCCATGGGATGCAATTCCTTTAGCAAATATGCATCTGCTCCAGCATAGGATCCTCCAGGGGCTGCAGCATGAATATCTGCTCCACCATGGGCTGCAAGGAAATACCTTCTCCTTTCCCTCTTACCTTGCTGTTTGTACTGCTGTTCTCACTCTTTTTTCCCCTCCTGCTCTGCCTGTGTGGCAATTTTTACCTTTTCTTAAATACATTTTTACAGGGATGCCACCAGCTTTGCTGATTGGCTCAGCTTTGGCCAGCAGTGGGTCTGTTTTGGAACCATCTGTGACTGGCACAGGGCAATCTTTTCACACAGAGGTCACCCCTGAGCCTCCCCACTATCAAAACATTGCCATGTAAACCCAATACACTTGAAAAGCCTAGAACATCATAAACAGCACTAGACATCCATATTTAGGCACCTGAATCCCATGCCACATGGTATTCCATTCACACTCCAGCTGTCACTGCAGAAAATCAGTCCTTTATATCCTGCCTCCTACCTGGAAGGTGTTTCAGATACCCCAGAACAGCTGAAATGGCACTGGGTGCCTATCATAGGCACTGCAGTGATACAATGAAATCCACCCTTTATTTGACAAACCCTTCTTTAAAAACAACAACAAAAAAGTCATCTAGGTTGTGAGGATGAGTGAATTAATGCCTGCAAAACCAAATAACATTGGTCTTACATTTCTACGGAAAACATAAGAAAGGTACAGAGTAGGTAGGTAGGCATAGATAGACACAGACAGACAGATAGATGTTTTTGTGTAGTATCTGAACAGGAATTTTCTCCCTGCGGTCTGGTATTTTGAGCAGATGACTATTTGGGTACCTCAGACAAAAGCAGAATGTGGAAAAATGAAGCAAAGTTTAGTATATGCATTTAGGGTTATTTTTCAGAATGCAGTGGAAACTCTTATATTTTGGTAAACAGCAAATGTGTGAACAAGCCAGCTGCAGTGGGCTGGCCCTGGACAGCAACTAAACACCCACCCAGCCACTCACTCACTCACTCACTCACTCACTCACTCACTCACTCACTCAGTCCCACAAAGGCACGATGTTAATGGTGTGTGATATATTCCTTTGGCCAGTTTGGGTCAGCTGTCCTGGCTGTGTTCCCATGCAGCTTCTTGCCCACCCCCAGTAGCAGAGTAAGTTCAAATCCTGAAGACGGTGGGCTCCACAAAGCAGCCTAACAGGGAATTTGCTGCCTCCAGACATTCATCCAGCTGGACCTCTGCAAGCAGAGAGAAAAAGTACAGGGGGACCACAACTCAGTAAGGGAATACAGTGTGTGCATATACAGTCTGCCTTACAGGAGCACTGGGAAAGAGGAACAAAGGTCAAAGGGTGTCAGCTGCGGATTTGGGTGAGAAAGACCCAAAGCAACTCCTCCCACCAGAATCTTCTTACCAGCCTGGTCCTGCAGCCACCTACAAGCTTTGCCCTCCAGAAGCTCTGACCAAGGTACCTTCCATTTATACTGGTGCAACCAGACTAAAGCCAAAATGGTGGCCCAGGCAGTTGGCTGCATATCCTGTGGGGGAAAACAGAACAATCAAGGAGAAGAAATAAAAAGACAGATCAGACCTAAACCAGCATGTGGAAAAAGTAAGATCGCCACACATACACACAAACTCTCTAAGCTTCTGAAATGCTCAAAATTGGAAAGTTCCCAGGTACCTCTGCTGATTCCATCCCACATCCTCCACACCCCCCTTCCACAAGGCTCTATATCTCAACTGCTTTGATCTCTTCCTCTCAGTTCAGCTCAGACTGGAAACTTGGAGCAGAGGAAGGTTCAGCTCATGACAATGCCCCGCTCCTGCCCCTGATCTGCTTACTTCACTGGGCCTTCGTCCCTCAACATCATCCTTGCTGAGCCCCAAGGCAGAAGCCAGGGCTGCGGTGAGGGCCCAGGAGCCATTTGCTTTCTGGAGTGCCACCACTACCCTGAGCCCAGAGAAGTCACACAGTCTTGTCGACAGTGGTGAAATTGTCCAGTCCCAACTGATGTTAGATGCTGGCAGTTCTTCCATCAGCTGCTCTTCAGGAGGAGGGTCCTGCTCTGGAAGACAGAAACAGTCACACAGCTCATGAGACAGGCAACGGCTATTAACCTTAAATTCTGCCTTCTCCAGATATAGTTAATGGTCCTCCATCCTCTCTGGACTTTCCAATTTTTTTTCCAGTCCTCCACAAGCATCCTGACCTTTTTCCAGACCTCCCAGAGCATCCTCAGATCTTCCCAGTCCCTTGTAAGTATCCTAAAATCTGTCCTATATGCTCTAGTTTACCCAACATAATTCTCTCTGAATACCTTTAATTCCTCCCATGATTATCATTAATATTACTCTTTCCTGCCACTTCATGGCTCATGTTCACCATTGAGGGCCCCACAGGGGTCCTTCTCCATCATCCACTCTTAAACTCACCAGCCTCAGCATGAGCTCTTCCTTTCCATGTTCCATGACAGCACATGGGCATTATAGTCCCAGGCATGGCTCAGTTCTGGAGCAGATTTAAGAGATTTTATGGGCAGAAAAAGAAGCACTTGGGCACAGAGTAGTTGGACCAGAACTAGGGGCCACTAGGGCTGGCCTAAAGGTATACAGAGGTTGGAAAGGACCTCTGGAAGTCAGTTCATCCAAATCCCTACTCAAAGAAAATCTTATTAGAACAGCTTGCTCAGGAACCTGTGTAGTCAATCTTGAATAGCTCTAAGAATGGACATTCCAATAATTTTTTATTATCTTCATGATTTTTGAATTCTGAGAAGGGCGGAGACCCCTGAGGCAGAGGAGGAGCAAGCTGTGTTACTGAGCATAAAAGATGACTTCTGGAAACAAAAAACGGAAGCTTCCCCACCAAGGAACACGACGATCGACGACGCAGCATCAGCTGGACCCGGGACCGTTAGGACGTCGTGAGATCAGTGTTGGTAGCTCTAACGTCTCTCCCTCCTCTCTCTAAACTTAACTTTACTTTCCTCCTTTCTTTCACCCATGTCTAACTATCGCGTGCTGCTTCACGGGCAACACAATAAAGTTTCACTCTTTGACTACTGCTATCCCCTTTGGTGTTGGTCACCTTAATTTTGCACTTTCGAGATTGTAGCAAACGAACCATCACGAGTCCACCGAGTGGACCGTGACACTGCAAGAAATCCAGGAGGCTGCTGTTATGTACTGAAGCATATTTTGTGATGCAGGTGCTTGATGAACCAGCCAGGAGAGACCTGCTATTCACAAACAGGGAGGAACTTGGTTGAAGATGTGAAGGTCAAGGGCAGCATTCGCTGAAGCAATCATGAGACTGGAGTTTACGATCCTGAGAGGAGTAAGCAAGGCAAACATCAGAATTACAACTCCTGAACTTCAGAAGAATGGATTTTGCCTTGTTCAGGATTCTGCGGGAAATTTGTGGAGGCCAAAGGGTCCAACACAGCTTGATCTTCCAGCATCCAATCCTCCGAGATCAAAGATGGTCCAGTCCAGTGGCAGAAATTCAAGGAAGTGTGCTAGAAGGCCAGCATAGATGGACAGAGAGTTCCTTAGTTCCTTAGTTCCTTAGTCAGATCAAACACAAAAAGCAGGTATGCAAAGGTGGAAGTGGAGACAGACTACTTGAAAGCAATACAGAGACATTGCCCAGACATGCAGAAAGGGAGTTATGAACACGAAAGTGCCGCTGGAGTTGAAATTTGTAAGGGAGGTGAGGGACCACAGGAAAGGCATCTCTAAGCACATTGACAGCAAAAGGAAGCCTAGGGCAAGCGTGGACATCTTGCTCAGTGGTGCAGGGGACTCTGTGACAAAGGATGTGGAAAAGGCAGTCATAGTCTCAAACTTTTTGGGCTCAATTTTTACTGGTAATGTTTTCCCTCAGGTCTACCATGTCTCTGAGTCTCCCAGCAGATGCTGTATGAGTGAAGCAGTACCCACAGCAGAAGAAGATAGTGAGGAAGCATGTAGGTCAGTTAGACCTACACAAGTCCATGGGATCAGGTGCATCCAAGAGTGCCAAAGGAGTTGGCTGATGCCACTGCAAGGTAGTGACTTTATCATCTTCAAAATATCATGGCAACTGTGAGAGGATCCTGATGACTGGAAAAGAGTCAGACATCTCACCCATCTTCAAGAAGGGAAAAAATTGTTCGGGGACCTACAGGTTGGTCAGCCTCCCCTGAGTCCCTAGGAAGAATATGAAGCAAATCCTCTTAGAAGGACCATCCTGTATGGGTTTATCAAAAGTAAATCTTGCCTGACCAACCTCACTGCCTTCTCAGATGACGTCACTGGCACTGTGGACAAGAGAAGGTCAGCGGATTCTGTATACCCTGAATTTAACATGGTCTTTGACAATCTCCCAAATTCTCCTTATCATCAGACCTGTAGAGGCAGAAGGCTGGAAGGAGAGGAAGCCTGGAAACTGCTGTGCGAATGGCTATGCCTCTGCTAGCTGGCTCTTTTTTGCTGAACTATATGAGGATAAAGCTAAAGATTCGTGAAGATATTTTGTGACAAACTTAGTGTTTGAGTATGGAGTCAAGGATTGTTAAAGACAAGGATAAGGTTACTTCAGGGACGTATTAAGGCATTTGATTCCTAGTTTCCAGCCCAGAGCTGAGATGCAGGAGTTTGCTTTGTCATTCCATCCATCCCCAGCACAATGATAATCAGGAAGTCTGGTGAGAAGATAAATGCTGAAAGGAGAGTTCAGCCCTAGTCCAACACAGTTTGAGAATGCTCAGCTAAGAAGTTTCTCCTTACCTTTACAGGATGCTGAAAGCAGAGTGAGTGCCTCAGTGTCAGGGGCTTTGTGACCAAGCATCTCAAGGCAGAACTGGCACTTCTGGACCATCCAAAACTTGGTGGACTTGAACCACACAGGCATGAAGCCACGCAACCAGAGCAGCTGGCAGGGAACCAGGTTGCAAGAGGGAGAGAACAACATGGAGGAGTCTGGAGGCAAAGAATCTGGGGATAGAGACAGGGAGGTGGGGGTTAGACTCATGGGTCTTAGAGACAGGCAAAAGGGTGGTCAGGCCCACAGGATAGGAGGCTGCAGATGGTGAGGAGGCATCAGACCAACTAGTCCCGCTTTCTCCTCCCAGTCCTACCCCCACCGTTTCCGGCCTTACCATGGTGCCAGGCACCCCTCTGTTTCATGCGTACTGCCACACTGGATGTGAAGGGGGACGGAACCCCCAGGCTGAGGCTGGACTTAACTGCGCTGTGCAAGATGTCCTCTGCCCTGCTTGTCGCCTCCCAGTCCAGTTTCCACAGCAGGTGCATCATGGCCATGCGGTGCACAGGCAGCCTGCAGGGACAGGGAGTTAGTCCTTGGTTCCACCTCTGGAAGGGACATGGGATACATGGAGTAAAGAGGAGGGGGCAGTGGGGTAATGGTCACCCAGGTCCTCTCCCAAGATCAGGGCAGAGGGGACGAGATTCTCTTCCCACCTCAGGCTACAGTGCGAAGGATGCAAGTGAAGGACACCTGCTGTCCCTCCTCCAGACCTTGCCAATGCCGCTCTGGCTCATGGGCAAGTGTGTTACCGTCTCACCTGTCATCTGATGATGGGGACAGGGAGAACCTCAGTGTGTAACTGAAGGACTGGCTGCCCACGTGGTACTGAAGCGTCACGGCTCCCTCATCCACCTCTGCATCCTGGTGACACAAGGGAAGGAGTCAGACAGAAAAGTTTATCTGCTGGGCACAGGCAGCCTGGCTACTTAGATTCCATCCCTGCTCTACTAAGGTAGCAGAGGCCCATGGTTGGAGCAGAGGCAGTGGTGTCTCTGGGGGAAAGGATAGGGTTCACAGAGCCTTGATGATAGTGGTCTCTCCAAGATCTAACAGAGGTGAAGGACTTCCAGTGCTGGGAAGGTGAAACAGGGAGTGAGCCCCTTACCTTCCAGAAAGCCCTGCCCCAGTGCATATGGTTCCTGGATCACTCTCACCTGTGCTTGCCCATGGATCTGGGCATAGATGGAGCTCTGATGTCCCTGGAATATCACCTCAGGAGCTTTTCTGATTGTTGACACCTCCAGGCCAGGTGGAAGGTCCCACTGTAGTGAGATCCCACTAGCTCTAGGCTGCAGAGCCCGCTGCAGACATTTCACTGCCTGGTGAGGGGGAAACAGAGAGCACAGACCACTTGGGTTCCCTCCCACTTCTGGGTGCGGGGAAGTTGGAGGGCATCTCCGAGTTGGAGTGGGTGGTGGATTTGGATTGCCTTGCATGTTTAGGAGAGCCGTGGGAGGCATTGAATAGAGCAGGGGGGGTGCTGGAAGCCCAGGCACGTGGGTCATTACCTCAGATGTCATGCTCATCCTAGAGTGGATGCACACACATTCACCTTTTGTCTCCAGGGCCATGGCCTGGGAAAGGTTGAAGCTGTCACAACTGTTAGTAGGAAAACAGAAACACCTGTACAGGAAAAGAGGGGGAGGTTAGAAATGGGGCAAAGGTGAGAGGCACGAAGGACAAGAGTAGTACAAATGACAACGTCTGGAGAGGTAAGGATGCTTCTAATCATAGAAATGAAACTGTGTCTCAGAGTTTTCCTGTTCCCTCCGGGGTGAGACATGTTGCCTGATGAGACCGTGAGAATGGGTTTTGGGCCTGCAGAGTGCATTGAGGTATTGCATGGTGAGGATGAAGAGGAAAAGTGCTGAGAAGAGCAGAGGAAGGTTCAGAGAGGAAGTCCACTAGATGAAGAGTATTAGTCTTAATGAAGTAAGGCAAGCATGTGGGGGGGTTGTTGCTGAAGTTCCATCGATGTAAAGAGAAGATCTGAGGAAGACTAGGATCTGGAAGAATGTTTGAAGGACTCCGACAGTCAAGGGGAGAGGAAGGCTGTGAGTTAGCATGTTGGGGGACAGACACAGGACTCCCTCATTACCGGTGGTGGTCCCGATAACGGTAGACCTCAGCCATGACAGCTTCCTCTTCATTGGAGATCTTCCTTTGGATGAAGATGAAAAGCTGAGGGAGAGAGGAGAGGAATCAAAGATTGAGAAGGCTGGGCACCCCCGTAGAGGAAAGACACCCTCCTAAGATGCAGGCAGCCTCTCCACTTTGCTCCCTTACCCTCTCATGCCCGCTGGCCTTGAAACAGGAAAAGAGATTGTGTGCCTCCTTTCATTAACACCAGGACACCTCTTAGCACAGAGGCACTCCACAGGGTAGTTGTGCCTTCCCCAAGTGCAGGCAAATTCCACAGCAGCTCTCCTAAGCTGCCCACCCCAAAGATGGTGTCACTTTCTGCCATCAGGATGCCCCCCACATGCCAACTCCTGGTGTAAGCAGCAGCAGAATATCTCATCCTGAGCCCTGAACTCTACCCCACTGTTTGCACCCATTCCCCTCCCCATAACCCTTTGGCCCCTGATACCTGGCGGGGATGCCCATGAAGGAGAGGAGTGCTGTAGATAGACCTTAGGAGGCCCAGCAGGTCACAGCCCCCCAGATCAGGGCAGATGGAGGAGATGCGCCCCACTGCATTGTCCATGCTTTCCTGCGTGTATTCCACACTCTGCCTGTGGGAGGGCACCCAGAGTGTCAGAGGAGGGAAAACGTGGCCCACAGCTACCCTCACATGGTCACTCCATTGCAAAGCCCTACCTCACTACAAGTGCTACAGAAGCACCTTGAAAAGACGACTGACTTACCCTCTCACTGCCCCCAACAGATCCTGCCCCATAGCTGCCCTCTAGCAAGAGCTTGTCCCATAGTTCCACTTGCAAAAGTCATACTCTACTTACCCCTCCATAATCACCCCCAACTCACGGATAGAAGGCTTTGAAAGTGGCCCCAAAACTGTAGATGTTGAAGTAACAGCCCAGAGGCAAACTCTTGAGGAGGAAAAGCAGTGTGTTCTGGGGACAGATGAAGGGATGGGCAGAGCTCAGATCGGGAAGCTAAGCAGAACATCTGCCCACATGAAGCAATTTGCCTCTATCCCCACCAACTGGGCATAAGTGCTATGGAAAATCCCCCCTGAAGACCTCCTCCAGTGGTACCTGTGCATCCTGGAAGAGGCTGCGGTCCATCAGAAAGAGGAATTCCCCAAGCTGGCCTGGATTGGGCGCCGTCTCAGGAATGTTGGGTATCAGTGTCACCATCACCACAGGGTCTCCCAGCAGAGACCCTGCAGTGCGTGGGGAGAAACAAGGAGGATCTTTAGATTAGAGCCCCCTTCCCTGTCTGTTTGCTTTTGTCCTCATCTCTGACCTATTGCCTGAAAAGCCCCGCAGATCCCCCCAGTCTCTCTGATACCCTCTCCCTAATGCTCACTTCCACCATCCTCACTCACCAGGTGGGGCTTTGGGATCTTGCCTCTCCACCACAGCTCTGAGAGTGGGAGGCCCTCTGTAATACACCAGCAAGTTCAGATTACCCTTCATCCAGGGTGATGATTTCAAGGAGAACTGAGGACAAGTAGGGTGTGGAGAGAAAAGAGAAGCAAATAAAAGGATTGAGGAGTCCTAACGAGCATCATCAGGCTGCAGACCCTTCCCTTCCCTCCCACTTTGGGACTCTCGCATCTGGCAGGGCCATACCTCAGCAGATGTCTGATCTGGAGCCGTGTATTGCAGAGGGGTGTAGCTGGTGTTAATGGCTATATGGGACACACCATGGGCTGACTTCAGACAGATGCTGAAGTGCAGATTTTCGGACATCTTTTCCCCAGAGATCCAGCCTGAAGGGATAAAGAGATGTGAGAAAGTGAAAGAAGAGACCCTAGAGCAGCAGACAGCTGTGGTGGGGCACTGTATCTTGTTGGTAGAGGGGAAATGTGACATCTGAGATGTCCTCTCTGTGGTGCTTGGGGGGGGGTGGGGGGGGGTGGGGGGTGGGGTGGTGATTCCGTAGACTCACACTGTGGTTTGTGTAGGGATGTGGGGGCATCTCTTGCTGTAGGATATATAAGGACACTTGTGGGGTTCCTGACTGTGAGGTGCAAGGGGGAATATTCAGATTCTCTCACTGAAGCACTTGTGCAGATACAGGGGTCCCCCCTGGAGGGATACTGGGGAGCAGTGTGTTCCTCCCTGGGGGACACACCTGGGGGATCACTCACTGAGGCAGTTGCTCCGGGGAAACAGCTCATTTGGCCAGAAAAACTTGGCAGCTCCATCAGGCTGCAGTGGCAGCTCCTGGACATAGCACAAGCTGATGGCCACCTCCGCATTAGGAGGCAGGGTCCCCAAGAAACAAGCAAACACAGGGCCCCAAAGATCGCACTGATCCTGCAAGTATCTTAAATTCTCCATGCCTAAAGTGGCTTTGCACAGCTGCTGGGCCTGTCACAAAGGGAGAGAAGTGTGTCACTGAGGTCTCCAGCGGATTTCATTCTCTCACCTCCACCCCTCATCCCAACCCGTGGACCACCCCTTCCCACGGCAATCCCAGTACCTCCTCCTTCTCCCAGAGCATTGCTTCAATACGAGTGTCCCCCATGGTAGCATAGAAGGTGTGTACAACAGTGTCAGAGTTCACAGGAAAGATGAACATGGTCTCCTTAGAGACTTGCTGAACATTGCGGAAAAACAGCTCAGACACCACATCAGCCACAAAGTCCTGGATGGTTACATTTACTGTCACAGTTTCCAGCTCCACATCAGAATAGGAAGAAAAGAACCATATTCTCCTCTTGAAGAAGCCTGAGGAAGACACAGCAGCTGTCAGACTCCCTGGTTGCCCATAGGAAACTTTAAATTTGGGGCATCTACTTGTAGTGGGAAACAGTTGCGTGCCCCAACCTGTCACAGAAATGCCAGTTGCAGAAGCTGACAAATAGCAATGAAAGGTCCCGGAGGCTGCCAACATGTTTCCCTTAGACCACAGTTCCTCAGCGCTCTAAGTCCCTTTCTGCTCAATGCACGTGGCAGCTGTGCCCTCAGATCACACAACTGTGCCATGCTACATGTTAGTTCAGGCCTACCATGGCATTAAGAGGGGTCTGTCTGTCCCACAGCATATAGCATAAGACAGTCCCACAATAGAGCTTCATGGAAATGGCAGGAGGTGCCCTGCAGCTCCTCAAACCCTCAGACCGTATCTCAGAGATAGGAGCAGGTCCCGCCATCTGCTTTGAGACTAATGCTCCAAAGAGTTGAGCTTGATTTTCAACTCAAGCAGATATACTGCTCATTTTGGACTACTGGAAGGGAAGGGGGACCGTACAAAGGGCATTTCGCATGGCATCAAAGGTAGAGTCACAGGAAGTCACCTCATCTCCTTTTCATTGTCAGCAGCAGAGATGTTTCTTGCTGACCTCCCTTTCTCACCTGTCATACTTGTAGGGTTTGGTTTATCTAAGGCCAACAATGTGTAAATGTGAATTTGGTTGGAAGATGGCTTTGGTGACCTCTCTGCCTGCTATGACAGCTGCCCATGGAAAGGCAACCTTCTCCATACCTTTGCCCTTGGTTTGAGATGAAGAGCATCTCATTTTAGGGCAAGGTTTGGCATCAGTGGGGCATCAAACTTGATGGTAAAATGTGTTGGAGTAGTGTCTTAGTAAAGAATGGTGTAACACTGTAGTAGGAATAGAGTTACACTTAGCAAAGGAAGGTGTAAGACCTTCGTAGGGGTTGCTGTAATGTCTTGGATGGGGATGGTGTACAGAAGATGGTACCTGGAGGGGACGATGCAGCTCACCAATCAAGTGATGTGCCTAGGTAACACAACACACTAAGTGATGATACAATATCATGGCACTGAGGAGTGTTGCCCCCCATCCCACAGTAGCAGACATCTCTTCTGCATTATCCTCCCACTTTGTGATGGTTTCCCTGGAAAGCCGTCAGCCCTATTCCCGAGATGGATCACACAAAAATACCTTCTGCTACGCCAGCCAGAAAAAGTGAAGGCTGACTACAGGCCATGTCCCTGAGATCCCAGAACATGGTGAGATGTGCCTCCCTGGCTGATCACCCAAGAGATCAGTTTCTTCCCACACTATTCCCCCAGCTAAAATCTTCCCCACTGCTCACAGATGCCACCCTTCTGGCCCCAACTCACCCCTAGCGATACACTGTTTTCTCAGGATGCCACTTCTCCTCATCTTGACTCTGTGGTTGAAGACAGCTTCTGTGTGCAAAAGAGCATAAAGTGAGCTATGAGGACCTCGTGAAAAAAAAACTGGGCACCTCCATCTTCCCTTCCTCCAAGATATGGACACACACTCCCCCCAACATGGGCCAGGATGACTCTTTGCTTCTTCACATCCCACGTCAGGATCCTTTTTGCCCCTCTCTCACCAGCCTCAGAGCAGATTAGTAGGAGACAGCCGGGAATGGGAATTGCAGGTGTCAAAAATGCTTACTGGTTCAACGGGGTGGTGGTGCTTAATTCAGATTAGAGCACAGGGAAGGTGGGAGCAATGGTGGGTCACAGACTGAGACACAAGGCACAGCATGAGTTTGGGCCTGAGCAGTGATAGCTGCACCTGGAGGACACCGGTACCAGTGCTGACAGAGGAAGAAATGGGCAGAAGGTTGGACAGAGCAGGGAAAGCATGGTCTGGGAGAATGGGTGGAGAAACGCATGGATTTGTGTGAGGAGAGTGGTGTAGCTGGAGAGTCGGAGAGGGCTGTATTTTGTGGCAGTAAGAGTGAGTGAATGGCAGAAAAAAAATGACCATATGGGGATTTGGGGAGGGGAATGGATGAATGAATTTACAGTTGGGATGCATGGATGCACATCCAGGGAAGTGGGGGGCGGGAGGGTGTTGGAGGAATTGATGAGCAAATGCGGCTGCGTGGAATGTGCCTGGTTTGTGACTCATCTGTCAATAGGCACCTAAAACCATCAGGTCTGTGTACAGGTCAGTGGTCTGAACTCTTCCAACACTGAGTAGAGCCTTACCTCAGTTGTCAAAACATTGGACAGGAGGGTCATTTGCAGTGAGGAGCCCTAGCACAGGTGAGTGGTCCTTACAAAGGTGAAGAAACCCAATCTAGCTGTCTCCTGTAGCTGTGCTGTACGCATTGGCGTCACGTATCTATCTTAGAAATGACAGGACATTTGAAATGATACTAGCCACCTGTGTTTCAACAATTAAATCTCAGCCCTCAATTTAAATATGAGGAAGGGCCTCTTCCTCTTAGCACAACAGTAGGATTCAGTTCAAGATTATTATGGTATTGTAGGTATTTAAAACAGATACATTCAGATTAACTTCTAAACTTCTGCAGGGGTTTTGCCAGTGCGCACAGAAAGAGGGGGTGAGAATGGGGCAGAGGAATGAATGAGGGGTGAGGGGCATGTGAGCTGAGACCGAACGAGGAAAGGAAGGAGGGATGTGCATTCTCTGCTGTAGCGATCCTGATGGGGGGACCATTGTACGCTGAAGAGTTAGTGGTCCACGTAGCAGTTCACCCAAGGAGGCACGGGACAGGACTGCACCGCGCTGCACATAACAGCTTGACCTTCAGGCCTGTGCTGCGCTGCACATAATCCCACGGCCGCAGGATAACCCCGGGCAGCTCATTGGAACAGAGCCGGCTCTGGAACATGCGCATTGTAATGTGCTCTGTGCTGATTAGAGGCCTGTTCGATGCTGCACAACCCGAGTTTCCCAGCATCTGAGGGGGCGTAAAATTATCTATGCTGTTCTCTCTTCCTTTCTAGTGTCAGCTCTAAGAAATGACATTTCAAAGTATGCTTTGCAGAATCTGAATGTCTTTCCTACTGGGATCATGGCGAAGCAGCACCTACCGCCTGGGGCAAAGCCTTTGGCACAGTCCGTGGGTCCCAGTAAGAAATACTTTTCTGGAGAAAGGATAATGAGGAAGATGCAGCCTGAGAGCCTGGCTGGTCCCCGCACACAGCCGCGGAGGGCAGTCACAACAAACTTGGCCCAGGTGGTTTTCCTGGTGAATCGGGAAAGTGAGGAGGAATTATCTGAATGTCCCAGCCCAGCTGAAGTACTAAAGTGCCTCAAGAAGCGCGGGGTAGGGCAAGGAGAACATGTGCTGTGCTTGGTTGTTGCTAACGGGCTCGGAGCGGACACGGGCACGTTTGGAGCTGAAGCTGCAGCCCCGGGTGAGCTGCAGGCGCAGCAGCGCAAGGGGGTCCCGGGGGGGACGGGGCGGGGGCAGGGGCGGCCCGTCCCGGGCACCGCTGAGACACGAGCCGCTTGGGAGGGGAGGGCGGGGCCGGGAGACCTCGGGGACCCCGGCGGGGACGGGGCAGGAGCGCAGCGACAGCATCTCCCTGCGGCCGCCGGCCGTGGAGGCGGCGAGGGACGGGGCGGGAGGGGCAGCGCGGAGCCCGGGGGCATCGGCCCGGCCGCCCCTGCCTCGGGCACGGGAAGAGCCGCCTGCCTTAACGGGGTGTCCCCCCCTGGAAACGAGCCCAGGAAAGGGGCGGGCCCCCTCCAGCGCGGCTCAGCGGGGAGGCGGGGGGAAGGGGACGGCGCGGGGGAAGCCACCGTCGCCCTCTCGCTCCGCTTATAACGCTGTGGATGGAGCCGGCGTGGTGACAGCGGGTTACGGGTCTGCCGGATACCGGGGCAGATGTAACCCTAACTGGTGGAAATCCGCCCCAGGATTGAAGCGGTAACTGTTACCAAAATCGGGGTGGGGGGCGGAGGAACAGTCTCCAAAAGGTTTTCTAACCTTGCGGCCGGGACTGTGCGATGCGCGGTTATGCCGGTCCCTCCCACGTATGATAACACAGCACCCAGGGAGCTGGGAGGAGCTGTCAGCTCTTGATGATCCTGCGCGGGGTGGGATTTCCAAGGGAATGGCTCTCAGGAACCTCCCTTTTGTCCCCAGGCAAAGAACCATCCGCGGTTCCCCTGACTCAGCCCAGCACTGACAGCTCTTCCATGCCAGCGCTGCCCCAGACAGGCCCGAGTTAATGCTCCCTTTTTCTTAGCACATGTAAATCTCAAACGACTCCACAAGAATCAACGTAAATTTTTCGTGTAAGTCTGGGATCTGTGCAGAGCAAAAGCAGAGAGCGAGAAAAGTCGAAGAAGAAAAGAAAGGAAGGAAAGTCAGCAGATCCAAACCCGACACCAGGGATTTGGACTTCACTCACCACCAGACGTTAAGGACAGGTATCATTCTCCTCGCTTTACTCGTACGAGAAAGCACACGCGCTCTCTCTGCTGCTCTCAGACCTTCTATCTTTGGTCAGCCATCCTTGCTGCCAGTTTCTTTAACCTGTGCTTCAATAATCCTCTGGGTTCTGGAGGACCCCTTCGTCAGAGGAATTCCTGGGCAAATAGCACCTATGTGATGAGACTGGAAGTTTCTAAATTGATAAGAGACTAAAGATGTATTTCATAGTAGAAACCCTGGTTTAGATGCTTGCACATCCATGTTCCTGTATTTTATTGTCTGTCAGGTAAGAGACTGAGTTTACCAATAGCATGACCTGTACGTGTGCCTCATTGTGAATTTGGACCTTAGCCTGCTATCCTCCACCTCAAAGATCCCGAACGTGCAGGTACCAGTCGAATTAGGTGGCCTGGCAGGATGGGGCAGCAAACAGACAGACACACAGAAGCCTCCAAGCCTTTGCCAGGGTATGGCAAGCGCAGACAGACAACTGCACACACGCACGCAGAGCAGGTCGGCAATCCTTCCTCGAGGAGGGAAGGAAGGAAGGATGGATGCACAGACAAACGCACTCACCATGCAACGGCAGACTGAAACAGGAGCAGCGAGCAGACAGACACAGGGAGGGCCCCGGGACTGACACCCGTCAGCTGCAGCATGAAGGGGTGTTCACAGCCGTGCTCGGAGGAGGAGGAGGAGGAGGAGGAGGAGGAGGAAGGAGGAGGTGGAGGAGGGCTGGTCTTTGCAAGAAGCCGCAGGGACAGATGGGAGATGCGGTCAGTGCCGCAGTGCCTGGGCAGGTTCCAGGAAAAGGAATGCTGCCAAATGTGCACTCTGGGATATACGGTTGGGAACCAGGGGTGCTGCCAGCCCTGCCTGCTGGGATGAGCTGGGGGCACTGGACATGCTGCCAGCCCTGCCTGCTGGGATGAGCTGGGGGCACTGGAGATGCTGCCAGCCCTGCCTGCTGGGATGAGCTGGGGGCACTGGAGATGCTGCCAGCCCTGCCTGCTGGGATGAGCTGGGGGCACTGGAGATGCTGTCAGCCCTGCCTGCTGGGGGGTGGGAGGCACTGGGTGTGGGGTTGCTCCAGATGTCTGGGCAGCTCCGGGAGGTCAGTGGAGCCATGGGAAGCAGGAGTGATGGAGAACCCACACAGAGGGTGCTTTTTGGACCAGGACTGGGGAGCCAGGCTGGGAGGAGCAGCACTAATCGAGAAGATGCTGTGGGTTGGTCCTGTCCTGGGGGCTCCGAGCTGGGGATACCGCCTGGGAAAGGCCTCTTGTGTGTGGCAGGGGCTGCTCGGAGAGTGAACTGCAGCAGTGTTGCCTGTGGTGGGAAGAGGGTGCTGCCCGGTACCGCCTGCCCCGTGAGGGGGTTGGAGGCGGGGGAGGGAAGTGGGGGAAGGCTCCCGTGTTCCCCCGCACCAGAAGCTCAAGTGGCTGCTGGGCAGGGAGCCATCCCATTCCTGCAGCCAAAGTGCACCAACACAGGCACTTCAGCCTGCCTTCCTGACACTCTCCCCTGACTTCTCCTTTTCCAGTGGGCCTCATCGGGTCCGGGAGGATACAGGTAGGAAGTGAGTTTTGGACCAGTGAGAAAACCTTGGTAGAAGAGATGGTCATCTTGGGTCTTTATTCTAGACGTTGCTGAACTTGCTTGGAGTCATACACCTGCAGAAAAGTGAATGCTCCAGACCTGGGAGGGGTGCTGCTATGGGTGACCTCTGGAAGCCCACATCTTGCGGGACACCAAGACCTCCTTGTTCACCAGAGGACGGACTATTTAGGTTGAGAGCTGGAGTCACCTAAGTGCACTAGGGACATTGTGTGCAATCTTGTCAGAGGAGCAGCTACAAGGTAGCCTGATGTCCACGTGCGTGACTGTGGAGTAATAGATACAGTCAAATCCTGATTTGCTTCTGGAACAGTGAAATTTCTTTTCCTTACCCTTCAACATTTCAGTAAGCTGGGTTTCATCAGTGTTGTTTTTCTGGAATTTTCTTTTCCAATGTTGATTATTAAAAATGTGCCTGGAAAAACTCTCAGAATTCTTACAAAGCATTGCTGAGATTTCTGCTAAATGCTGAGAGCTTGGTGGTCTGCTTCTGGATATAAACAGTGTTCAGTGCTTGAATGGATGAACGGATGAATTCAACCCTGGGCTCCCCACTGAACTGAACCACTTTATTCCATTCATCAGTATGGACACTGCACTGAGTATGTTTCCATCCGTGCCCCAGCAGTCCCTGCATTTTAAAATGTTCATTCACAGTGTCCCTCCAATCCTGCAGCACACACCCTCAGTGTGTGAAAAAAAAGATAAAAGTAAACCCTCTGGTATCTTGCAACATGACTGTGTCTTGATTTCAGCTTCTTTAAACTGGACATTTCTTTCAAGAGAAAACACCATTTTATCTCAACATCATTAGTGGCTCAGAGAAGACCTTGGCAGTGAGCTATGCACAGTGCATGCAGGCTGGCCCGTAACAGGGACTGCAAGCTCTGAACTAAGGCCTGTCCATACACCTGCCTCTGGCGGCCTGAAAACTCTTCCTGAGGTCTCCCACAAAGGCGGGAAAGTTAAAACCTCAATTTTGGCTCACTAGCTAAGGGATTTATAAAGGAAAGTTGCCTTGTTCTCTGACTAGAAATGAAGATGTGCGCTATATCCACAGTTCTAAAAGAATCTGTTACAGTAAGTGATCCCTGACGCTCAGGGCAAGGGGGTGCAAAGCAACTTTGCTCCATACTCTGGCCTAGCAACCCACAGAGATCACCATGGCCACCCTTGGTAATATTTTGCCAGGGTCTCCTGTAGGAGCCATACAGTGACCCTCTCATCCATAATTTTTAGACACAATGACTTTGTTTTCATTTCAAAGTGCTTGAAATAAGAAGACCGTGGTGCAGGCAGCAAAGGTAGGATTTGTTCTGCATGATGATGAGGCTGCGTATCATGTGCAAGCAGAGTCTCACATGGGTGGTGCGGGTATTTTGGGGGTTGTAATGCGTGCTGGCACAGAGATGGAAGTGTCAGAAAGTTATGTAGAGAACGGGACTCAAGCCTGATTTCCTCCATGCAGCCTTTGGGAGAAATTGTAGTCTGAACTGTTACCATTCTTGCTGAGTTCAATTTCACATGGAATTGGCTATTTTGTTCCGAAGAACACCTTGAAACTGACCTCACAGTCGTGCACTACAGAAGCTCGGAGTACAAGGAAATGGTGGCAAATCACACATCTAGGTTTTCTGGCTGTGTTGACCCAACTCTGGGCTGGGTTCATTGACCTTCCCCTGGGTTCATTGACCTTCCTCTGGGTTCATATTTACCTTCCCCTGGGTTCATTTGTCAATGTCTTCCTTGTGTTTGGGTCTCAAAACTGGACACAGAATTCTAGAGGTCATCTAACAAGTACTGAGCAAAGGGAGATAATCCCTTCCCTCAGGCTACTGGCCATGCTCCTGCTAAGACAGCCCGATTTGCTGTTAGCTTGCTTTGCCTCTGGGGCATGCTGGTGGCCAGTTCTTATTATCTGATTTCTGTCTGTTAAGCGAGCCCAGGTTTTTCACCAGTTTCGTACTACACAGATATATCTCCATTTCTCAGCCTGAAACATACAAATAAGAAAACCCACACATCATGTGTGACCCACTCACTTGTCCAGGAGCATAAGGAAGTGTAATGAGAAATCTGTCAAGGCTGATGAGGCAAAGCTTTAAACAAGGTGCACTGGAGGTTGGGGGTGACAGCCTACAGCTGAGGACAGGAACGGAGGAGTGTCTGGTAAATCCATGGGGCAGGGTAATGAGCGTGGGAGAGCCCTCAGGAAAAATGAAACAGCATAAAACTGGGCTCTCTGCAAGTGGCTATGCACATGGAGAAGTGGTTAGAGCCCTGCAAGCCAACGCACAACTGTGATGTCACTGGAGTAACTGAGCTCTTATTTGACTGATATTGTGCCACGCGAAGGCTATATGGGAAGGACAGGCATGGACAAAGTGGAGGAGGTTTCCTGTCACGTGAAGGAGCAACAATTCCACAGGTGGGCAGTGGGCCATCTGAAACGCGTGGGAAATATTCATACCATAGGCTATGTCCTCCAGCCCCAACCGCTTTCTTGGCACGCCACTGGCCTCAGTCCAGTGTATCAACATTTTCCTTCTCTTGTGGAAAACTGGATACAGTATTCTAGATGCGGTCAGATGAGTACTGTGTAAGGTGGACTAATCACTTCCCCAGATTTCCTGTTTGCACTCCTGCTGATAAGAGCTGTCAGCTTCCCATCCTGCCATTGCGGATTCTTGCTACCAAGGAAATAGTAGGTGGGATCCCATATGCAGCAGCTGTAAAGGGCAAAAGAGCTCAAGGGAACTCACAAATCTTCAAGGGAAATCTTCAAGCACAAAAGTGGTCCATCTGAATATTCAGATTTTATTTACTCTTAATGGATATTATTTAATCGTAATGAACAGAATGGATTTTTTCAACAGCTGCACTGATATTCCTCTCAATACCAGTATTTGATTCGGTATATGGTCATTCCAAACCCCAGAGAGCTGTAAGGTGTTTTGTAATTTCCCTAGCTGGCCTTGTTGGGACAATCACAATCTAGTCCAATGGAAAGGTACACAGTTTATCATTCTCACAGAGGTATCCCATATTCCCATGAGAGTGTGAGACCAATTTATAGCATACATGCAGCTGAGCAAAAGGACTGGAGGGTACAGAATGCATTTCCTTTGTAACTATATTTAGAGAGAAAATAATAGGTGGCCACTAATATTCATGAAAGCCTTTGGGTTTAAATGGCAGGGGGAAAGAAGAGAAGCTATTGATTCACGGAAAAAAGACTCTACATCTCCAATAGAGTTATACAGCAGGTATGTTTACTCCAGCGCTGGGGTGCAAGGGGATTTCTCCACAAAGCTTGCACACCCACCGCACATTTTACCAAAAACTTATCGAGTGTGGATATACATATTCATTGGATCACATAGCACAAACATCCATATGCATGAGTGAGGCTGGGTTGGTTCTAGAGGCTGGTGTCAGCAGTTTATGTTCTCTCTGCACCTGCCCATTGCCTCCTGGGGGGCGTCTTCGGGGGCCTTTGGGAGGAAGGCTCACAGTCCTCCTCACCTTGTACTTTTCCAAGCGCAGATTCTCTTGGCCAATTTCTTGAATAATAAGAGTGTTTTCAGCCAGTTTACTGTTTCTATCTTATCTAAAAGTACCAGTGGAACTTCCAGCATCCATATATGGCTATCTTTATTCATTACCAAGACTAGACTAGTTAGAGCACATCTGTTTCCCAAGGACAAAAACATAATATTTTGCTGAACACTGCAGTTCTTGGTAGATTTTCACAGTAAACTGCTTTGTTTTGATGAGCACAGTAGTCCCTGGTAAAACGCCACAGAACCGTCTGGGCAAACAGGATTATTAGCAATATTCAAAAATACTATAACTAATACTATAAATTGCTATAAGTAAGTAAATAAGTTGCTAAGCAGTTTGTTATAAATAAATAAGTAAATAAGCCTCAAAACAAGTAATCATTTCTCTGTATCACTATAAATGTATTTAACGTTATGGATGCTGGTGTCAATGGGTGGGATTAGTGGGTGAAACGCACCTCCCTTATATCAGGGAGAGATTCCCATCCCATCGGTTGAGGTGCCTGCTGTGTAGGTATCTGCAAGCAAGCTGGGTTTCTGGGTTTCCACTGTCGGCAGAGGAGATCTAACTGATACCTCGGTGAAGTCCAGAGGACTGTTTGTCTCACCTTGTGGTCAGCAATGACTCACTTGTCAAGATGTCCCTGAGTCCATGGAACCTCACACAACCAGCTGTTGCGTTAAGAGCTCCATGAGAAGCCATCTGCATGGGAGGCAACACAAGTCCTATTAGCTGGTGTCCTTTCACAGGTGACAGAGATCTATGCAGCAGTCCAGGGTAAAAGTGTCTCACCCTGAAGCAGACAACAACTTTTGGCCTGAGCAATCAGGCCCTACACGTGCCAGGTTCTCGTTGCTGAGCAGAGAGGGTCTCAGGAGACCATCAGGGCTGTAGGCATCTGCACTACAGAGTTTAACTTCAGACAGGTGGAGTCTGAGCTTGACAGCAGAGCTTGGCTTTGTGCCATAGTGAAACAATGCTCTTTAGTCTTCTGGTTACAGAAGGATTCGCTTTACCAGCAGAGGAACAGTGGAAATATTAATTATAGGTGAAGCTGGAAAAACTGAAGTGGCATGTGATAATCAGAATTATGGTGAATGATCCCATTGGTGACCTTCAATAATGTGTTGACCTTGGCTGGCTGCCAGGTGCCCACCAAGCTGCTCTATCACTCCCCTCCCTCAGCAGGATGGGGGGAGAAAATAAGGACAGGGAGATGACTCACCACATACAGTCATGGGACAAAGAGACTCCTCTTGGGAAAATTAATTTAATTTATTGCCAATTAATAACAGACTAGGATACTGAGAAATAAAAAACAAAGCCAAAATCACCTTCCCACCACCTCTCTTCTTTCTAGGCTCAACTTCACTCCCGACTCCAAGATGTTTGTGGGTGCTGTTCTATATGAAGTGCTTAGTTCTTCCTGGAAACAGGGAATGAGCATTAGCTGCTCTTCCTTTCCTTTGCCTTCCCCACACCTTCAATAAAAAAATGAGTCTCTTCAAGAAGTGAAGTGATTTCTTTAACACTTTCATCCAGTGGATCTCTTTTCTGCTGGAAGGAATGGAAATCATAACAAGGAAAAAAAGTCAAATCAACACACCTATTCACTATCCATTTGTGTATGCTTAGTCTGAAAAGGTGACTGTAAAAGAATGTTTCTGAAGTGAGAGGGGCAGCTGAGCTCCTGCAGTGAAAGTGATGACTTCCAACCTGAGTACCTGCAGAAGATGTAGGAAGTGGGGTGGGTTTTGGCTCTCTGTTTTAGAAGAAATGCCTGGTATAATTTTCGTACTCCTAGAGGAAGAAACGGAAATGGAAATTCTAAATATTTTGCTTCCGAAGCAAAGGACAAGGACAAAATACTCTCAAGTATGAAATATCTTTTTGTTTCTGGTGTTTCCAGTGAGCTAGTAAAACTTACACACCTACCAAAAATGGAAATAACGTTTTTGAACTACATGTTCATGGACAAGTAAAGATTTACTTCTTCATCAGCTCAGCCACCGTTCCAATTAGCACCTCTTTCACATCTTTATTCCTCAGGCTGTAAATCAGGGGGTTTAACATAGGAGTTATGGCTGTGTATATGAGAGGCAGAAATTTCTTAACGTCTTGTGAATAACTGGCTTTAGGCTGTAAGTAAATTAAAGTCCCACTTCCACAGTGCAATGTTACAACAGTAAGGTGTGAGGAACAGGTGGAGAAGGTCTTGTGTCTGCCCTCAGTAGAGGAAATCTTCAGGATGTTGGAGATGACGCAGGCATAGGATACCAGGATGAGACAAAATGGTGCAAAGATGACCAGCACTGTGGCTGTAATGATCTGCTTTTCATAGAAAGATGTGTCCGTGCAGGAGAGCATAATGAGGGGGGGAATATCACAGAAGAAGTAGTTAATCTTCTTGGGCCCACAAAATGGCAGTGTGAACACCCAAGATGTGTGCACCACAGACACAACATTACCACTGCAGAACGACAGCAGGACCAAGGAATGACAAACTCTGCTGTTCATGATGACTGAATATCTAAGGGGTTTGCATATGGCCACGTAACGGTCATAAGCCATGGCTGCCAAAAGGTACCATTCTGTAGTTCCTAAGAAAATCACACAGTAGAGCTGTGTGGCACAGCCCGTGTAGGAAATGCTCCTGTCCTCTGACAGGAAGTTTACCAGCATCTTGGGGACAACGGTTGATGCTGTGGAAATATCCAGGAAGGACAAGACCCGGAGGAAGAAGTACATGGGCGTGCGGAGGGTGGGGTGCACTGTGACCATGAAGATGAGAAGATTCCCAATGATGGTGAAGGTGTACATTAAGCAGAATGTGAAGAACAGCAAGTGCTGCAGTTCTGGGTGGTTGGACAATCCAGAGAGGACAAATGCCGTCAGCAGGGTGTGGTTTCCTGGTTCTGGTCCCTCTGTTGGCTTCATCTGGGAGGAATCAAATGGACAGACTGTCAGAGGGGTAGTCGCTGCACCAAGATCACGGTGCTTCCTCCAGTTACTGAAGCGAGGAGTCTCTTGGGAATCCCCGGAGAGCCACTGGATCAAAGGGTGCAACTCTAGAGCTGGCTTAGCTGAACAGAGTAAGACAGCAATGGCTGTGTGTGCTGAAAGCACATGATGTTAGTGCTCTCTAAGTTACATAGTCTGGGAGAGTGACCAAGCAGAGAGCTATGAAGAGTCGGTATTAAAGGCTTGGCTCCATCATGGGTGTAGGGTTAATTGCTGGAAACACGTGCTCCCTCAAAATGTCAGGTCTGTTGTCCCAGCTGATTCCATAGGCACCTTCTGCACTGGTGGAAAGCCCAACTGACAGCCAAAAAACCAACAGTCCAAGGAAAACAAAATAATTTTGCTGCCTTGGGGATGTAGTGGGCACTGCTCCACTTAGGAGCACCTGCTTGCACTCTGCTGAGACCTAGTTTTTTCTACTGAGTGGACTGGCAGGGCAGGCAGCCTTCCTCCAAGACATGTGATGTTAGCTTAGAGGAGCCCAACCCTAGATGAAAGCCAGGGAAGCTCAGTCTGTGGGAGGCTTTGGCTCATATTCACAGCCTTCCCCAGCTGTCAGTGGGACAGAAAGACTTCTGAGCTCAGCTCCAGGGAAAGCACCCCCAAATGGAGCAAGTAGAAGCCATGAGGGAAGACCTAAACCAACTCCTGTCGCTGGAGGAAAGCCCACATGGCAACTGAAACACTGGCAGAGCAGAGAAAGCAGCACCAAACTAAACCAAAACAAAACTCTCTCTATAGACAGGCAAAGGAAGAAGGAATAATTAGGGGGAAAGATGCCCACAGAGAACACTAAGGACGTGCAAAGGCTGAAGCTCACTACTGTCTATCTGCTTCATTAGTCACACTGCCTCATTACCTGATGAGTGTTGCCGTGTGTGTGATGCTGATAGGATATTCCTGCAGCGCTGTGCCGGCCGTGGTAGCTTTGTCTTTTCTCACTGCCCAGAATGGGAAACTGATGCACAGAAAGAGAGAAGAAATTAGCCGCCCACAGAGGAGAAAGTGGTCATTAATTCTTGTCATCTCTTATCAAAGGGGCAACCAACCACTGGGCTACACCAGTAAATCTCAAGGCACAGAATGCATTTTGGCAGCAGAAATGTATCCATATATGGGGACAGAGGGGGGAAGAAGCTTTCCACTGTACACACATGGACCTGGTCAACACATCACAGCACACAGAGAAGGTCCCATCACGAAAGCAAGAGCAGTGCCTACAGCCCTGTCATGATTCAGTCCCTCCTCGTACTGGCTCCATCTAATTTCTCTTTCTGCTATAACGTAACTCACACAATATGCCTTTTTGTCCGTGGGTTTTTCTAACATGAACGTGAAAGCGAAAGCTGTGGAACTGGGAGCCACAGATGATTTTGACTTACAAGCACAATAAAGAGACTATTAACGTTCCCAGGCATTTAAAGGTCTCATGTATTTAAAAGGAATCTTTCTGGTTTTGACTGTTTCCATTCACACAGAAATGACAGAACACTGTGTTATCTGAAGCTCCAAATTCTGAGAGATCCCTCAATATAACCTGTGCATAACAGAATAGAGAATGACCTTAAAAATTCCCTGCAGTTTGTAATGGCACACACTCATGCGAGTTTTCTTAACCTGCTGGATCCATGTAGCTGAAGAAGAATCTAATTCTGCTCTTTGACCCCTTGTGAAAGTTTTGGACTGTTGCTTTGGTCATTAGCTGTGAATTAAAGTCAATAAAATGCACAGCAGTCATTGTTTTACTGATAGGTTAGCATTTTATTCCCTAATGCAGAAGACCTCTCAGAAACAACTCTCACTTTGTGTAATTCTTGTTCAGTGGCTATGAGGGCCTTGAAGTGTTGGTCTTAGTTCTTCTTTGGATTTGCTTTATGTATTCACAATAAGCATTCTGAAGTAAGTGTCCTACCTTCAGCAGCTCTGCCATCCAGTGCCTCCAAAATGGATCATGCAAATCTCACTAGAAGAATTTCCTCTGTTTTCTTACATTAGGGACAGCGTTGGCCGATCGATGACTCCTACAGTCAGCTTATGTTGCAGATTTTAAATTGCATTTCAAATGCAGATGCCCTCCTGCCACAGCTTGAATAATCTGTGACATTAGCACATGATATATTCCATGGAACGTCAGGCATGTTTTCTCCAAAGCACCATAAATAGAATTTACTTGTCCTTCACACAGATATCGTAAATGCCAGTTGCCAAAGTCTAGCTTCACAGAGAAGAAGAAGAGGAATTTGCTAAAATTGTTTCAACTTAGTAGACTTGGATGCAACTGAAAAGTTAAAGATCTCAGTGCATCTTTTTCTTTTTCTTTCTTTTTTTTTTTTTTTTTTTTTCCCCAAGAAGAGAACAGCTGGGCTACATCAGAGACATGGCTTACTCCAGGTTTAAGTAGAGTCTCTTGAAATCCCTATTTCCCCTATGGGTGGGATTGATTTCAGCTGATTTTTGGTAATAAGTTTTTGGTAAAATGTGCGGTGGGTGTGCAAGCTTTGTGGAGAAATCCCCTTGCACCCCAGCGCTGGAGTAAACATACCTGCTGTATAACTCTATTGGAGATGTAGAGTCTTTTTTCCGTGAATCGATAGCTTCTCTTCTTTCCCCCTGCCATTTAAACCCAAAGGCTTTCATGAATATTAGTGGCCACCTATTATTTTCTCTCTAAATATAGTTACAAAGGAAATGCATTCTGTTCCCTCCAGTCCTTTTGCTCAGCTGTATCTATGCTATAAATTGGTTTCACACTTTCATGGGAATACAAAAAAATTGAGGTTTTATCTTTCCTGTCTTTGTGGAAGACATCAGGCAGAGTTTTCAGGGCACCAGAGGCAGGTGTATGGACAGGCTTTTGTCCAGAGCTTGCAGTCCCTGTTGCGGGCCAGCCTACATGCACTACATATCCTACATAGCTCACTGCCAAGGTCTTCTCTGAGCCACTAATGATGTTGAGATAATATGGTCCAAAGTCACAATGAGGCATACATAGAGGTCATGATAGTTGTAAATTCCATCTCTTACCTGACAGAAAATTAAATAGAGGAAGGAACATGGATGTGCAAGCACATGAATTTTGTTACTTGGTCCTTTGCCAGCAGTTCCTGACATTCCAGAATTTCTACTAGAAACAAAAAATCGTATCTTTAGTCTTGTACCAAATTAGCAACTCTCCGTTTCATCAAATAGGAGCTATCTCCCCAGGAATTTCTCCCCTAGAAATCAGAATTTTTTCCAAGTACAGTTTAAAGAAACTGACAGCAAGGGTGGCTGACTAAAGATAGAAGTCTCTGAGAGCACCAGAGAGAGAGAAAGAAGTGCGGTGGGGAATAAAGAGAGAGAGAGAGAGAGAGTGCTTCACTTTCTTATATGAGTAAAGTGAGGAGAATTATAACTGTCCTTATGTTTGGTGGTGAGTGAAGTCCAAATCCCTGGTGTTGGGTTTGGACCTGCTGACTTTTATTCCTTTCTTTTTTTCTTTGACTTTTCTCGTTTTGTTCTGCTCAGACCCCAGACTTACATGAGAAACTTATGTTGATTCTTACAGCTTCACTAAGGGCAAGTCATGCTTGACTAATCTAGTGGCCTTCTACGATGGAGTGACTGCATCAGTGGAAAAGGGAAGTGCTAGTGATGTCACCTACCTGGATCTCTGTAAGACCTTTGGTACGGTCCCCAACAACATACTTGCCACTAAGTTGGAGACGTATGGATTTAACTGTCAGGTGGATAAGGTATTGGCTTGATGGCTGTGTCCAGAGTTACAGTCAATGGCTCAATGTCCAAGTGGAAACCAGTAGCAAGGGCTGTCCCTCAAGGGTCCGTACGGGGACCAATACTATTTAATATCTTCATTAATGACGCAGAGAGTAGGGTTGAGTGCATCTTCATCAAGTTTGCAGATGACACCAAGCTGAGTGGTGCAGCTGATTTGCTAGAGGAAAGGGATGCCATCCAGAGGGACCTTGACAGGCTTGAGGAGTGGGTTTGTGTGAAGCTCATCAAGTTCAACAAGGCCAAGTGCAAGGTCCTGCACCTGGGTTGGGGCAATGACCAGAATCATCAGAAACTGGGGATGAATGGATTCAGAAAAGCCATGTGGAGAAAGATTTAGGGATACTGATGGATGACAAATTGGACATGAGCTGGTAATGTGCACTCACAGCCCAGAAAGCCAAGCATATCCTGGGCTGCTTCGAAAGAAATGTGGCCAGCAGGTCAAGGGAGGTGTTTCTCCCCTTCTACTCTGTTCTCATGAGACCCCACCTGGACTACTGCATCTAGCTTTGAGGTCTCCAGTAAAAGACAGACATGGACCTGTTCGAGTGGGTCCCGAGGAAGGCTACAAAAATTATCTGAGGGGTGAAACACCTCTCCTGTGAAGAAAGGTTGAGACTACCAGCTACTGTTCCCTGGAAGTTATGACACTGATGTCCAGTGCTTGTAAAGACAAGTGCTTTGAGAAGCGTGCTTAAGAAATGATGTGCCTTTCTTTCTGAAAAATAGTGCTAGGACCCCAGTAGCTGAAAGTGGAGAAGGGGGCAAGAGGCAGGAGATCCTGTGCAGCAAGCAGGACGTGAGCCATCAGTAAAAAGTTGTTCATGTGGGACTGTCTCAGCATTCTTTGTGCAGCAGCTATGCAGATGATTGATCGCTGGTAATTGTACTTACACCTCTGAGCCCTCTGATACCATCCTATGCCAGTGCTCAGGTTCTCAGCTATATCCTCCTCATTAGGGTTTCTGTGTCTGAGTGTTTATTTATTAAGTTTCTTTAATTTTCTCTTATCTGTCCTTATCTCCCCTTCCCTCTTTTTAATGCTGAATAGCTGCTAACCACATATCCTCACAAACTAGATCAACTTTCTACTCCAGGCATTTTTACAGAAAGCACAGAGAAATAGACTCATCCCCATTGACAGAGATTTAAGAACTGGATTGCTCCTTAGGCTAGCAGGTTACCCCTTAACCCTTTTCCTGCTTCCTCAACCCCTGAAGGAGGAGTTAAACACGGGTGTGTCTTTCATTCCTGGCTAGGAGCTGATGGACAGTGCTGCTCCCTTGTTCTTCTTTGCATTACAAAAATACAGCTTGGGGATGTGAGAGGGAAATGTTTCAAAGACTTGCCTATGAATGCACCATTTTCACATGTGTAAATCCCCTGGACTCCCTAGTTGATTATTTGAAGGGACCACCTTGCCTATCTCCCACCCAAACTGTGAACTCTTCTTCAGTATTTTCTCAGTAACATTTTATTCAGCTCTGTCGCAGAACAGTGTTTCTGCTGTGTAGGATAAAAGAAGCACAACACCTTGCCTTTCCTTGCTTTCTGGACCTGGAATGTTGGGCTCTTTTGTTTGTATCTTGTTGTGCTGTCTACCCACCCTTCTTGCAAGACAACTAGATGCTAATCTGCACCGTATCATCACACCTTTCACCTGTGGGTATCTCCTTCCTAATTTTTTTTCCCTGCTATTACCACAGCATGCAGCTTTATATAAATCAGGAGTTTTACTTGAAATTCTTTTTTTAAGATGCTTCTACAAGTTCAGGGTGGGGAAAACCAAATGCAAATAGAAGCTCATGTTATATTTGAATAAAACCTGAAAGCATATATACAAATGTGCTATATGTTTATGTATAGCTATTTAGCATTTATAAAGCTAAATAGAAATAGCTACAGCTCCCTCTACAGCTACAGCCCTTCCATATGTTTCATTGGTGATATTGTTGTAAATAGACTGCTCTCCTGCTTCTCAACCCTTTGAGCAGATTGAGACATGATGTTGTTCCCCTGATGAAGTAAAGGACAAATAATATTTCAAATGCTTAGGCTCTTTCTTTGTGGCCAGTTCAGACTCTCTTTAATTTCTCTGCAGAGGCTTTTCCCTGTGGTTTACACGGTTCTCACTCTCCCCGCATTTATTCACTGGGACAACTTTATTGAAGACAAATCCTTAAACGATACATTAGAAAAGAACTGTATATCCTGTATATGCTTGTGACACAGTCCATGGTAACAGGAGATGAGATGGGTGTTTCTAGATTTAGGCCTTATTTACATTTTCCACTTGTGGTAATTTGAACAGAAAGTCATGGCAGGAGCAAGGAACTGGGAAAGGGACATTACCTGAGAGGCTCGGCATTGTGTAAGGGGGGTTCAGGCTACCCATGAGCAGCCCTGGATTCAGCCAGATCCATGCAGTGTGAGAAATGATCTCCAGCAGAAAAAAACACACTTCATACATTCTATTCATTGTGGGAGGCATTGGCCTGTCAGCCTTGCACAGCCTGTGAGAAAGAGCTAGGCTTTGATGAAAAACAGGCCTTGGAAGAAAGATAAGAGGCTGCTGAGCTATGCCAAGGTGGCAGGGAAAAACAACAGACAGCTGCAACACTGAACTGTGGAAAAGTACTGAACTGTGAGAAGTTACTGCCGCAAGAATAGTGCGTGAATAAGAAGGTGATTGGTCTGCACAGCGCATGTTAGAGTGGTCTGATGGTGATAGGAGCAAAGGTTGATATCTGTCTAATTGCTGATTTGTTAAGTATGAAGTAAGAGCTTTACCGACAGCATCCGAGAGCATAAGTATGTACCATTGTAACAATAAACTCTCTTTCTTTATGGATTTCATCAGGAGTCCATGTCTCAGTTGCCACAATTCATTGACAATCTAAACATCAAATATTGTGAAAGTATCTTACCTCTTGAGTTTAGATGCCTAAATGTAAACATCTGATTTCAGACTGAATCCTACCCTACATTAAGCCAGTTGAATTCCTTCAGAAATGGAAAGCTGGAATTTATCAGTGCCTCAAGCGAGCAGAGATGCCATGGCCAGCATCATCTGGGACCTCCATCCTCTGCCCATAGCTCCAGCAGCTCCACATAAGCTCAGGCCTGGATGCTCTTCCCCTACCTCCCCTCCCACCTGTGTAAGCAGCCCTGTGCCCCATCACCTGCTCTTCCTGACATGTTTCTAGGCTTCCTGGTTTGACCTTGGTTCTGACTTGCCACCTTGTGTTTATCAGATGATCAACGGCCCTCAAAGGCTCTGTTCTGCTCACCTTTTTGTGTGTGCTGCAGGATTGCACCCTGTTGGTGGGGTCACTGCCTCTGCCTGTGTTTTGGACACCCTTGTCTCCCGATTAGTCCTCTCTCGTGGAGAAGCATCATTCCTGCTGCTCTCGGTAGTGCTATGACAAGGCAGATGAAAATGAAACATGTAAACACTGAATAACCCCTTGTTGCAGGTGAAGTAATTTTTGTTTCCTGAGGGAGGAATGGCTGGGGGGTGTGAGCGCTCATTAACAAGTACAGACAAAATGAGAATTTCAAGAAAACTCAAGTGACCGTGAATTCAACTTGAAAATAGTACACAGTTTGGGGGAAAAAAGGTAAGAGGGTGGGTAATGATGAAAGATATTTTACTCATTGTTATAAATTGTACTCTGATGCTCTCAGAATGAGATGTTTTATTTAAAATAACTATTTTCAGCACCTTTAGAGTGAAACAGGCTTTAAAAAAACATAGGGAAGTTCAAATGGATTTTCAGAAAGAAAAAAAAAGGTCACTTAAGCTGTGGCTGAGATCTAAGCTTAAGCATCTATATATGTACTTAGATGTGAACTTTAACTTCTGTAATAGGCGGGTGCTCCTATATAAGACTTTGATTTTCAACTGGGAAATGCTGAGGCGTCTGATGTCTCCCCACGGGGGAAGATCTGGCAGAGGGTACATGGTAAACCTGTTTCTCTTCAGTAGCCTCACTAGGAGACCAGGCAGGATTGATTCACTTGTCCAGACACCGACTGAGCACCACTTGATTTGTTCTAGTATATCCTGTCTGGCCCACTGACATCATCCAGAAAGGAAACTTCCGTATTTTGGACACCCTCAGGCACTGAATTGCCCTCGAGACTCCATCACCTGTATTGGGCAGGTAGGGTGCATAAGGCATCCCAAATGACATGGCACCTCGGTGTGGGCAACTGAACTAAGGTGTATACCCCTGACTCTAGTGGGAGGATAGATAGATAGATAGATAGATAGATAGATAGATAGATAGATACATACATACATACATACATACATACATACATAGATACATAGATAGATAGATAGATAGATACATACATACATACATACATAGATACATACATACATACATACATACATAGATACATAGATAGATAGATACATACATACATACATACATACATACATGTGGGCTGAGATGACTTACAGCATTCTGTCTGATGTCCCGCTGCCATTCTGAAAATGCACAAGTCTCCAGCAGGTTCTGTGCTACATCCGCATGACTGCAAAGTTGTCTCTGGTATCTAAGGACATCTAAAAGGATGTTTGATGTCTGTGTTTTGGCCTCTTGATCCCATTTTGCATTTACCTGCAGACACCTATATTTAGATGGCTAAATGCTACTACCTTGATCTTTGAGTCCCAATAACACGGGTTTGGGGCGTATTTAGAATGGGTCCAAAATGCTTCATAAGTGACTGCAGTTACAAGCATACATGCTTTCATCTAGTTGAGTTTTTAATTTGATTTTGCTGGGTTTTCTCAAATAAAACCAAAAATCTTTGCACTGATTTTTTCAAGTTCTCTTTTGCTGCCCATCTGAAAGGTGTTATGTTTAGTGCGTTTCACTTCTTGTTGCATTTAGTTGTTGGGAGCCGAATTCATGCTAACTGGAGGTTGAGAAGTTAGCTGGTGAAGGTAGTCATCTAGACTCCCTCTGTAGTCAGAGAAGTGAGATCAGCACCCTAAGAAATCCATTTTCCTTTCAAAAAGGTACCTAAAACTAGGGAATAGATCATCTTTTGGGTATGCTGTTTTCTCTCCATTAACTACAGAGAAAGACAAATGCATCTGCTTCGGAATTAGGAAAAGTGAGGCAGTATCCATCCTGTCACTGGAAGATGGACTAGGATGATGACATTTCTCTGCTTCATGCAGCGTCTTGTGAAGTGTCTAGTGATGTACACCCTTAGGCCCATAAAAATGGCTAAAGAAGCCTTTGGAGGTTAATTGTTCCTTTCTTCAGACTCGCCTTGATTTTTTTGCACCATTGCTGTTGCTTTGGTATTGCCAAGCAGCAGAGTCAAAGCATTACCTACTCGCAGCATCACTAGAAATGCTCGTTAACAGATGCCAAGTGGGAGTCTATGTGCTTGTGTATGGCATAAATGACGAAACAAGGGAGACCATAAAGTCAAACACAGCAAAGGGATCGTTAGCCCCAGAGCATCCAGTCAGAAGCATGCAGGGAGTTTTACTAAGAACTGGAGGGTACGTAAAGCATTTGGGAAGAGAAGACAGGTCAGAAGAGACTGCATTTCTGACTGTGACACTAAACGGGGAGGAGAAAGGAAACGGTGAAGCTTACCCTGAAATTGTCATAAGGCAAGCATGCCTTTCACTTCCTGGTTGACTTGTTTCATTGCCTGCAGCCACTAGGAATGGGATTCACCTTTCTTTCCTTTACATAGTCTTAGACTTCAGAGAAGTATATGTAGAGAACAGAAGGGCAGCAACTGTGATGGCATTTTTCAACTGAAAAAAACATTTGATGGGAAACCAGGGAAGAACATGCTAACAAGTCTGTCTTAACAAAGAAGAGCATTCCTGAGACACACAGGTAAGTATGATACATTGGGAGAAATCAATATGGATTTTCTACAGCCTTGAGTTTCTTGACGTTATTAACAAACAGGTAGACAAAGCAAACCTGCTTATTACATTTTATTTGGATTTCCCCAGAGTTTTTCACAGAAATGAAGCCACCCTGTAACAAAAGGAAAAAGCCTTAATTTCATTTAAGAAAAAAACCCAACAAACGTGAAACAGCAGTAAATGAATACTCATCACAGGAGAAAGAATTCACCAGACAAATTCACAGACCCTTATGTTCAAATTCATTGTATTCAAGATACTCGTAAATATTCCTAAACGATCTGGAAAATGAATGAGTGAACTCAGCTGTGGAGACCTCCAGAAAGGCTGGATTGCTTGAGTCACTAAGTTTGCTAAGATGGCAGGTGGAATTTGATAAAGACAGTTTAGAAGTGCTGCATCTGAAAAGTAACAATCCTAGGCAGGTGACCTGCTCTCCATAGTCTAAGAATGGGATTAAAAACATCTCCAGCGATGATGATAAGAACTTAGACAAGTACCTCACACAACAGTACATATTTTAAAAACAATCTGCACTGAATCCTACCCTTAGTTTTTAACATGCAAAATCATACAAAAGCTTGGTGCAATGAATCCTACCCTCCATCTAAGTGGTCTGTCAAACACTGAAGGAAGCTTCCATGTGTAAACCAGAATGGGGGTCTCTAGAATTTTAGAAGTTAAAGTATTGTGAATACCTTGGGTTAAGACTCATCTCATTCCATTTAGCCATCTAAAAGATAGGTGTAAAAGTCTGAGCAAGCTGTCAACAGTTCCCTCAGGGAGACATGGACCTCCAGAAGACAATCCTGGAGAAGCTGAAGTGCTGAAACAGAGGAACCTAGGGTCACTTGGGGTGATCAGAAATTATTTACCTGCAATCCAGGTGCTTTGCTTAAGACTGACTTCCTCAAGACTGACTTCTATAGCACACCTGTGTCACATCTGTCAGCCACATGTACATGTCTTGGGTACTCAAAAACATCCAGTGACTGATACAAGGAAATGATCACCTGCTTTGCAACTTATTTACTTATAGCAACTTATTGCAACTTATAATGATTTTTGAATATTGCTTAATAATCCTGCTTGCCCTGACTGTTCTGTGGAAGCTTACCAAGGACTACTGTGTTCAGCAAAAATAAGAGATATGTCCTTGGAAAGCAGATGGGTTCTAACAAGTTGAGTCTTTGTAGAGTATAGATAGCCAGACAGTAGAAACTAGTATGCTAGTGCTTTTAGATAAGACAGAAAAAGCAAACTGGCTGGAACCACTCTTGTTGTTCAACAAATTGGCTAAGAGAAACTGCACATGCTCCGAGGAAAAGTACAAGGTGAGGAGGACTGTGAGCCTTCCTCCAACAGACCCCCGAAGACGCCCCCCAGGAGGCAATGGGCAGGCGCAGAGAGAACATAAACTGCTGACACCAGCCTCTAGAACCAACCCAGCCTCACTCATGCATATGGATGTTTGTGTTATGTAATCCAATGAATATGTATATCCACACTCGATAAGTTTTTGGTAAAATGTGCGGTGGGTGTGCAAGCTTTGTGGAGAAATCCCCTTGCACCCCAGTGCCGGAGTAAACATACCAACATACCTGCTGTATAACTCTTTGAGCTGTAGAGTCTGTTTCCACGAATCAGTGACCATACACTAATAATATCATGCTTAGTTATCTGGCTGTGCTGGTTTTAGCTGGAATAGACTTAAATGTCTTCGTAGTACCTCATATGGGGCTATGTTTTGGATTTGTGCTGAAAACAGTGTTGATAACACGGGGATGTTTTCGTTCTTGCTGAGCAGGGCTTACACAGCATCGAGGCCTTTTCTGCTTCTCACGCCACCCTGCCAGCAAGCAGGCTGGGGGTGCACAGGGAGCTGTGAGGGGACACATCTGGGACAGCTGACCCCAAATGACCAAAGGGATATTCCATAACCATACAACGTCATGCTCAGCAATAAAATCAGGGAGAAGAAGAAGGAAAGGGAGGACATTCAGAGGGATGGTGTTTGTCTCCCCAAGTAACTGTTATGTGTGATTGAGCCCTGCTTTCCTGGAGATGGCTGAACACCTGCCTGCTCATGGGAAGTAGTGAATGAATTCCGTATTTTGCTTTCCTTGCATGTATGGCTTTTGCTTTAGCTATTAAACTATCTTTATCTCAACCCATGAGTTTTCTCACTGTCACCCTTTCGAATCTTTTCCCATCCCACTGGCTGGAAGTGAGCAAGCAGTCATGTGGTATCTAGTTGCCAGCTGGGGTTAAACCATGACAGTGACTGATTTAATCCAGATCATCTGAAGATACTCAGCTGCCCACCCATCTAGCACAGAGGGAGAATTATCTTGCCTGCTTCTGCCCATTGATTATGCAGGCAGGCTAAGGCCAACCTCTCTGACTCAGAAGTCTAAATCACAGATGGTTTTTGTGCTTAGAAGGACTGTAATTCCAAATTTATGCTCAGATTTTAGTGTTTTCTATTCAGAAGTGAGTTGTCTGATTCCTCTGGACCTTAGCTAGTAATCTAAAATCTAAGTTTGCTGGACAAGTTGAATAAAGAAGACTAACCATAGACCTCTGCAACTAATCATCTACCTTTGAGCTAGTTATTACTTGTTCTCTTACAGTTAGGAGAGACTGAGCCAATAGAGTCACTGGACTTTTATGGCAAGAGACATGTAAACTAAGTCAGACTAATCACTGCTGACAGTCTATTTCCAACATAAAAGGAAATTTTGAATATTTATTCTCATGTAAATATCTACATTGCCAATGTCTTAAGTTAGATAAAATTAATCCTGGAGGCAGTGACAGTTTCACTGGGAGTATGGAAAAGGCTTCAAGAAGACGGACTGACTTTCTGACTGCTAAGTGCCCTAATTTTATGGTTCCCAGTCACTAGTGTATGTCCAGATACCAAGAGCATGACATCCAAGTAGATCAAGCTTCTATTTTAAAAAGCTCTTGAAGTTTTTCAGTTAGTTTCTGACTTCAGCTGAAAATAACAATCATTGTAAATTATGTGATTTTTTTTTTTCTTAAACACAGGTACTCTCTCTGAGGACCTCTGAACAGAAAAGGCATTTTGTTTAAGTAGACAGTTAGCAGGACTTAACTCTGCCCACTGAACATCTTTAAAAATAGCTTTATATACCAGAAAATAAGGTAAAAGCTGAACATTAAATGCCCTTATCTTTCCAAGCTGATAGCAGGAGAAATGACTTTACCTTTGCTACTAGCTACTTGGCCATCTAACATGGCTGCTTGATGCTCAGAAAGTTATGATAAGCTGGAGTAAATCAATATTTGACTCTTACAGGAAAATGATACCTCAAGAGATGGAACTGAAAAGCACAAGAAAATGATATATTTTCATTGCACATAGTGAAATCTTTGGTTGAACTTCAAAATAAATACCTGTGACTGAAGAATTTATGTTCTCCGCACAACCACTGTAACTTGAATTTTCCAAAGCATCAAAGAAAGTTAGGTCCCCGACGTTCACTGAGAGTCTGTAGTACCAAGCACAGATTTTTCTTATCTAACATAAGGACTGTAACCCAGCTTTCTTTTTTTTTTTTTTTTTTTAATTTTATTTTTTGACATCTGAATAATAGTCTAAAAGTAGGCCAAGTCTTTATGTTCAAAGCATGGAACTCCGTATGATCCTTCTGATGTTAGTCATGTATTTTGTGTGATCTTGGCAACTTCTGGAAGGGGGACGGGTGAATCTTGACTCTGACAGGGAAGGTGGTGGAGATTAGCCTCACAGACATTAAGTTAGCTAGCATAAATACCCTCTTGGGAAACCAGGATTTTTGTAAGGGGGAAGAATTTTGTTCGGAAGATTCCTCTTTCTGTGTTAATTAACATACCTGTACTAAAAGTCAGCAGACTCTTCTCAAAAAATCAAAATATTTTCATGGACTTTACTATAACAGTTACAGTCAGGAGAAAACCAGAGCAGGGGAATGAAACAGCTGTCATGAAATTCATCATCCTTGGTTTCCAAAGTATTCCAGAAGTACAGTTTATCTTCTTCCTGATGTTTCTAGTGACCTACATTACAACTGTGTTGGGGAACCTCCTGATCATGGTGCTGGTTGTGACTGATCATCACCTTCATAACCCCATGTTCTTTTTCCTGGGGAATCTGTCATTCTTGGAGACCTGTTACGATTCCACCCAGATGCTGGCAAGTTTCCTAACAAGCAAATATGTGATTTCACTTAATGGTTGTTTTCTGCACTAATTTTCTTCACTGGGCTAGCAGGCGCAGAGTGTTGCCTCCTGTCTGTGATGTCTTATGACAGGTACACTGCCATATGCAAACCATTGCATTACAGAACCATAATGAATGGCAGGTGCTGCCTCCAGTTAGCAGGTGGATCCCGGGTAAATGGATTGTTGGCTAGTGCCATAGTCACCTCTCTGATGCCACAGATAACTTTCTGTGGCCCAAATGAAACTGATCATTTCTTCTGTGGCTTCACACCGGTGGTAAAGCTCTCCTGCAGTGATACCCACTGGACTGAGATTGTAACGTTCATCTTGTCCTCCCTTTTAACACTACCCCTGTTTCTCTTGACACTCCTATCTTATGTGTACATCAGCAACACTGTCCTCAGGATCCCATCCTCCATAGGAAGGCATAAGGCTTTTTCAGCCTGTTCTTCCCCCTTACTGTGGTGACACTTTTCTATGGGATCTTGATTGTTGTGTACTTGGTACCAAAACCAAACACCCTGGGAGACCTCCACAAAGTGTTTTCTGTTTGCACACAGTTCTGACTCCACTGGTCAATCCCCTCATCTATGGCTTAAGAAATAACAACATAAAGAAGGCTTTGAGAGCAGCCGTGAGCAAATACAGGGTTTTTGATAAGGTCTAGAAGCAGAAAAAATGATCTCAGAGTGAGAGGAGGGCTATGAATACTTTTAACTTTACCCTTACTGACAATACGGGCCCAGCTTCCAAATACAGAAGCTATAAATGTAATCTCTACTGATCAAAGAAGTACAATGACACTGAACCTATGAAGTATGTGCCTTTTTGAACCAGCAGACCAGATGAGCTCCTGAAGAGCATCTCAACAGCACTGTCAGTGGGCAAATTATTTGATTCCTGTAGTCTGAGAATCCAAAATATGCACTGGTGTGGTTTCATGTGAGCCATTTCCTAGGCTTTTATTACAGTTGTGACAAGAGCTAAGGAAATGTAACTGTCTGATAGAAGGATGAAAATAATTTGTCTTTTAGTTATAACTGTGGTGTAGCTTTGTGCAAACACATTCTACTTAGTCATTAATTCCCTAGGTGGTTCAGGAACTGCCCTGCTCTCAGCATAGATGAGTCAGTGGCCTGACCTGGGACACGGTGCTAAACCTAGACCAATCAATAGGCTCTATTTGTATACGTCAATGTGTTGGTTCACATCCTGGACTGAGAGTCTCTCTGTCCCAGAGACTTCTCCCAGCAGTTCCTACCAAAGAACAGATGGGCTTCTACATAGATAAGACACCTGGAAATCACAGAGGAAGGAATGATCCCAAAGTACAGGGATTTAAACATAGGACAGGAAATGTTTTCTGCACAGTTAGGACGAAAAATAGCAGGGCATCATGCATGTGCTGGACTGGTCAAAGAGGGCCACAGACCAGATTGATAGAAGAATTCAGGAGAGAAACATTCCGAGGAGTCTCATCCTATCCACCTGAAGATGCTGCTGCAAAGACTTTTTCAACAGAGTCCCATCACCCCCTGGACAGGGACCAAGCATCCTCTCTGGGAGATTTTGATTCACCTTCTGAGCATTACTTTTGCAAAGAACCCAAAAAGTTACTGTTACATTTAATAATCCCTCTGTGACCATCTGTGCAATGTAGTCAATGGAGGGTGTCCTGGGTCTGGCTGGGATGGAGTTAACTTTCTTCAGAGCAGCCCATACAGCGCTGTGCTTTGTATTTGTGACCAAACCAGTGTTGATAACTGTGTATTAGGTTTATGCTGCAAGGCTGGGGGCAAGGGGCTAGGTGAGGCTGCAGAACTGGCCTCTGTGAGAAGAGGTCAGGTGCTGCCCCTGTGCTGGGCACGAAGACACTCCAGCCAGCTCCAAAACAGACCCATGGCAGGGCACATCTGAGCCCATCAGCCAAGCTGGTGGTTCCCCTGGGAAAACACATGTAAGAGCAGAAAACCTCAGACAGGCAGAGGAGGAGGGGAAAAAAGACAGTGAGTCTGGAACAAGGGGAGAGGGAATATGTTGTTCTAATTTTTATCTTTGTTTCTTACTACCCAAATCTATTTTATTTGTCAGTAAACAAAATTAGTTTTTCCCCAAGTGAAGTATGTTTTGCCCATGATGGCAATAAGGTAAGTGATCTCCCTGGATGAGAGAGCAACTGGGTGGGAGTTTGGCTCTTAGCCAACATGAATGGACCACAATGACACACCAACTTCTGGCTCTTAATGAACAACACTGGCACAGCACCAAGGCCTTCACGCTTTCCCCCCACTGCCATACGCACACAGAGAGTAGGCTGGAGGTAGGCAATAGGCTGGGAGGGCGCATAGCCGGGACAGCTGACCCGAAGTGACCAAAGGGATTTTCCATGCCCTGTGACATCATGCTCAGCAATAAAAGCTCAGGGAAAGCAGGAGGAAGGGGGAACATATTTGGTTATGGCATTTGTGTTCCCAAGCAACTGTTACATGTGCTGGTGCCCTGATTTCCAGGCATTGGCTGGACATCTGCCTGCTGATGGGAGATAATAAATGAATATTGTTTTGCTTACGCACACACCTTGTGGTTTTCCTATCAAACTCTCATTATCTCAGTCCATGAATCTTCTCTCTTTCCTTCCATTTTTTCACCATCCCACAGGAGAAGGGAATGAGAGAGGGGCTGCGCAGGTGTTTGCTGGCTGAGTCAACCCCCACAGAGCATTAATTGATGCAGCCAGTGGAGTCTGGAGAGTAAACCAGCTCACTCAGAGGTGGACCCTCACTTGGTCAGCTGAGGTTATCTTTATACATGGCTGAATGTATTGACTAAGGGCAAAATTCAATCACTCAGATGTACCTATATGTTGCCACCTGATACGTCCTAGGATGTTTCCTCTGGCATCCAGCTGTACCTCCCGAAGGGAACAGGTCTCTACACTCTTCCCATCATCACAGGCAAGAAATGGACTTTTCTAGAACATGTTCACAATGACGTAAAGACATTTATTTACTAGATCTGTGCATCAACAGAAGTCTTCAGATCTATAAAATGACATTTCAGCAAAACAACTCAAATTTCCTAAGCCTTCATTCCTTTTGCATGAAATCATAAATGGGATTGAGAGAGAAGCAAGCTAGAGAGAGACATTATTTTGATTTATGTCTTGTATGAAGATTTTAAAAAGCCCCCAAAGAAGGCCCTGGAAAAAATATCAATTTTATAGACAGAACTAGATGAGTTCACAAAAGAGGTTAGTGTTCCTCCATGTACTTGTCTGCTGAGATTAGTTCTAGAGATGCAGAGATCAAACAGGAACTGTCCACACGTTCTTCTTGGAAGACATATTCACCAGGACACTGGGGACACAGTGGTGCTCTAATTGTCCTCATTGGTGTCATCTGGGCTCTCCACCCAGGCACCCTCTGTCCATAGGCCTACCATCTCCAAATAAGCTCAGGCCTGGACATGTCCCCACCGCCACACACACACTTGCCTGAGCTGTGTCATAGGTAAGCCTATGCTAAGCCCTGTCCCCTGCTGTTGCTGACTTGTTTCAAGGCCTCCTGAAAGGAGAAAGCTACATGGCAGCAACCATGCAATCACCTTATTATACACAATAATATCCACTGAGATACTTCTATAATTAGAAAACTTCTCCAACATAGTGTCTACGTAAACAGTGGGTCCAATCCAGCAAAGGAACTGAACACCTATCATACCAGTTTTCTTCACAGAAAGTTTCTAAAAGTTCAGTTCAGTACATATAATCAAAGAGCATCAGATCTTGAGTAAGTTTGGATGAAACATAGAATCATAAAATGGTTTGGGTTGGAAGGGACCTTAAAGATCATCTAGTTCCAACTCCCCTGCCATGGGCAGGGACACCTTTCGCTAGATCAGGTTACTCAAAGCCCCGTCCAACCTGGGCTTAGCCACTTCCAGGGAGGGGGCAGCCACAGCTTCTCTGGGCAACCTGTGCCAGTGTCTCACCACCCTCACAGGGAAGAATTTCTTCCTTACATCTAATCTAAATCTACCCTCTTTCAGTTTAAAGCCATTACCCCACTTCCTATCACTACAATCCCTGATAAAGGGTCCCTCCCCATCTTTCCTGTAGGCACCCTTCAAGTACTGGAAGTACTGGAACAGACATGGTCATGGGACTGTCTTGAACACTCCATTCCATCCTCATGACAAGATGCAGCACATTCAACATTCAACAAACAGCATCCTTGAGCAACGACACAGCCCGCATGCCTCTTCAGGCACTTTCCATTGAAACAATACCAGAAAAAGCACCAAGCTGCCTTAGAGCTCAAGCCCAGTGTAGCTGAAGGAGAGCTCCCTGGAAAGATCAGGCACATGCCATTCTCTAACACTTACTCTGGGGACCAGAGAACACTCCTGAGGATTCACTGTCCAAGCAAGATGGAGCTGCATTGAACCACGTAGTGCTCTGCAGGGTTTATGTGCCACACTGCTGTAAGGAAAGCAGCGTGGATGCCTACTTTTCTCAGACAAAGTGGAAGAGTAATCCCTGGAGTGGTTCACAAAGGTAGTATAGACTGGGCTTCAACCATCTTCCACATCAGATGAGCCAGACACCTGAGCACTCATTACAGACAGGAAGCTTCTTTTCATGGGAGCCTGGTGCATGTGACATTGCTCTTTAAAAGACTTCTCTGAAAAAGGTCAGAGAAACCATGGGATTCTAGAATCATCCAGGCATGAAGGGGCCTTCGCAGTCAATTATTACAATCTCATGCTCAATTCAGGATCAACACTCAGTTCAGCTCAGGTTGCTCAGGGCTTAGCCTGGTCACATCTTGCAAGCCTCCAAAGACGGAATTCCACGGACCACTTTCAATGGACAGCTATTGTCAGAGCATTTTTTTTTCACTAAATTCACTTAGACCCTCCACGTCTTCAATCTGTGTTCATTGTCTTGTCCTCCTGTCATGTACCTCTATAAAGGACCAGTGTTTGTCTTCTCAGTAACCTCTCTTTTGGTAGTGGAAAGCTCTCATAAGGTCACACTAAGCCTTCTGTTCTCCAGCATCAAGAAACTCAGTTCCCTGAGTCTCACCAAATACAGTGTGTTCCAGCACCTTGGCCATCTTGGTCATCTCCACCAGAATCACCCAAGCTTATAAACATCTCCCTTATATTGGAGGACCCCAAACTGGATACACTATTACAGAGTCTGTCTAACCAGTGCTGAGTAAAAGGGAATAAACGCTTCCCTCTGTAGCCTGCTGGCTATGCTCCTCACGATATGGCTCAGTACATTGTTAGTTTTCAAGCCCAAGAACCACAAACAGAAGTTTTGAGCAGAAATCAGCTTTGCTGATATCAGTGTTGTCAAGGAGGGAAAATGAGGAGAAACTTCTCCCATAGAGGCAAATTAGCTGCAACCCATCTGGGCCCCACTCCACTGGGCATTCTCTTCAGCTAATGCAGGTCATGACTTCAGCGGTGAACTAAGTTACCACTACCAGGCTCCTCCTCTTGGAGCATGCTTTCGAGCTCATTCTAGGCTACATTCACATGGGAGGAGAAATCCCCAGAGGAAACTGTCTTGATAGATGGGGTGTATTTTAAGATGCTGCTTCAGAAAGCTGTGTTTGTGAACACAGTTTGTGCCTCTGATGAAAGGTGAGAATATTAATCCTTTGTTGCTGGCTCCTTTTCTATTTTCTTTGCTGTTTTCTCTTTCATATATTCTTCACTGGGTCTAATAATGCAATAGTGAGTTATATTCCAAGTTCTATAGTTGTCTGACTCTTCCAGTGTAACTAAATGTTACAGTTTTAAATTAATATTTTAGTGTCATGAATGTTTATATCACCATCTTTAATTCCATGGAAAATTAACTGAAACCTCCTCCACACCTGTTCATCCCAGTAATGCCTTCATATTGTATGAAAAACCTGAGAATTGGAGGTTCATTCAACCCCAAGTTAGTGACCTAATTCTGAGCTAAGTTTTAATCAACACAGGAGAGGAAAGGCCGATTCAGGCAAACCATGTTAGACTTGTATCTTCATCAAGAGATGAGTGATGCTATAGAAGGGTCTGTCTCTCTCCATTGACACTAGTGGAAGGGGAAACCAACAGCAGAGTCTGTTTGAAGATTGCCTCGAAGTGCAATGAGATGAGGTGAATGCTACTGAAAATCTAATTCTGTGCCCTTAGACTTCAAGGCAGAAATTATAACTCTGTTGTACCTGAGTATCAGAGCCTCTTCTCAGTCATTTGGAATGGAATTCCAGGCACAATTGGGTGGATCTTATTTGGGAAGATCTCCAGCTGCAGCTTGCAGCACTCTAGCTTGGTGAAACACAAGCCCAGAAACAGCTTCAGCCTTACACTGTTGAGTAAATCGTCAGGCAGAGAGTCTCTGATCTCCCTGAAGACAATCACCAGAAATGGACAGAAATGTCACCCTTCTGTTTGCAATTAACAGCTTTGCGCCTTCAGTCGCTGAGATCCCCTCACAGGCCTGATCAGTCATAGTCAGATAAAGTATGAAGCGTGCATGATGCACAGCTGGTAAACATTGTTTCTCTATTCCTCAGGTAACATTAAAATTATTTTAGAAAATTAATTATTTAAATTGCATATTTGTTTATAAATTAGCAAATTAACATCTCTGTTCTCTTCTGTCTACTTATCACCCTGTGGTACAATACACTATTCTCTCTTCCTCTCCTTGCTTTCACTTCTGAAAGGTCTTGCTTTTAGCCCAGTGCAGATTCATTCTGTACCCAAACAGACCTGGTGGAAATCAGGTCTCAGCATCTATGTTTTGGGATTCATGTGAAGAAGTCAAAGTCTGTACCACAGCCAGGGAAGATCCACTATGCCATGGGATTGCTTTAAATGTCTCTGATACTATTTCAGGAAAAAAAAAAAAAAAAAAAAGAAAAAAAAAAAGTCCTGTTAATCCTTTGAAGACCTGCACTCATAAATTACTTTATCTTATTTATCTATTATTATTATTATTGTCGTATCTATCATTCTATTCAAGTACTGATGTGACTTCCTTGAACACTGACATATTTTCTCCCTCATTTTCTGTGATGTGGGGGTTTTGGTTTGGTTTGGGGTTCTTTTCTCTTTGGAGACACATCTGTCTCTCTCTGTGACTTTCTCTGTTTTTTACATTGGGTTGAATATGTTCTGGCCATGATGCAGTAATGTCTTTCTTTTTATTCCTACATAGGGGACACCAAGGCAAATGCATCCACGGAATCTCACCAAGGTCTCTGAATTCATCCTTGAGGGTGTTTTTGACAACCCTCACCTTCAGGGTCTCTATATTGCAATATCTTTGTGTCTCTACCTCGCTGCTATCCTCAGCAACTCCTTTGTCATTATAGCTACCCTTGCCCACCCACCACTTCACACCCCTATGTACTTTTTCATCTCCAACCTGGCCATCCTTGACTTGGTAGGCATCTCCTCAGTTCTGCCCAAGATGTTGGAGAACCTGATCCTGAGCAAGAACACCATCTCCTTTGAGGGCTGTGTAGCACAGCTCTACACCTTCACTTTCTCAGGCTCAACAGACCTTATACTGTTAACAGTCATGTCTTATGACCGGTACCTGGCCATTTGCCAGCCCCTTCACTACGTAGCCATGATGAGCAAGGGGACCTGCATCTCTTTAATGGCTGGCGTCTGGGGAATCGGTACTGTTAATTCCCTCATAAACACTCTTCTTGTAGCACAGCTGGACTTCTGTGGGCCAAATTTAGTCCAAAATTTCTTGTGTGAGATACCCCCGCTCCTTGCCCTGTCCTGCAGCTCAACCTATCTCAGTGAAATCATGGTTTACATGGCAGACATCATCTTAGGCATGGGAAACTTCCTGCTGCTCATCCTCTCCTATTGCCTCATCATCATGACCATCCTGAAAATCCAGGGCTCTGCAGGGAAGTGGAAAGCCTTCTCCACCTGCTCCTCACACCTTGCTATTGTTGGCTTGTTCTACTCCACCATCATCTACACCTATATCCAGCCAACTAGCGCTCCATTAAAGAAAAACAAAACAGTGAGCATTATGTACGCTCTGGTGACTCCCACACTGAACCCTCTGATCTACAGCCTGCGCAACAAAGTGATCAAAGTGGCGTTCTGGAAAATTGTACCATTTCACAAGACATATTAATACACGTAGCTACATGCCCGTACTTTTCAGCCCTGTTCTGCACGGCCCACAGCCATGGGTAGCTGCAGAGTTGTGTCAAGCTTTGCTGCCAATAAGAGTGACATTGCTTTCACTGAAGTTCATATGTTGCAACAATGTTACTTCTTAAAGAGAAATTATCTAAACTGAGGATACCCAGAGCAGGGTGAGGTGAAGCGTACCTTAGAAGTGTTTGTTACTCTGGATCCTCTAGAAAGGGAAGCAAGAGCACAAACTCGATGGAGATGACTACACGGTAGCTTTGATCAAGTGTTCATACTTATTTCTATCAGCTGAGACTACAGTTCATTAACAACCCTAGATTTCTTTTCTTTAGTCATCTGATGGAATGCAAATACTGGTGATCTCTTGAGTCAATCTCCCTTTTTGGTCAGCATAGAGGCAAAGGCACTTTAAGGATGGAATTCATCTGAATTTTTCAGACCTTCCTCTGCTCCTGAAATTGTACCTTAAAGGTCTGTTTCTCCCTGTTTTGAAGGAGAATGGCCTCCTACAGTTAACTCAGCCTGCCTATTGATAAACTATCCAATATTTATGTTCTTAAAGCTTTTTAATATAAAATCAGATCTTTACTGAAGAACATAGAAATCATGAATCAAATCATCATTTAACACTGTGAGAAATTAATCACCATGATTATGTGCTCAGTCTCAGGCTCTTGGTCATGACTTTCCCTCATTCTTCCCAAGATTTACTTTTTTTAAGAATCTGAAAAAGAAAACAACAAAAAGTAAAAGCCTAAGTACATAACAATAATGTGCTAGAAATATATTATTTTTAAGATATTCCTCTACCAGTATTTGTGTGCTCTTGGATTTTTAGATTGTGTGTACAATCCTGTGCATAACTGTTTTCTGAAGGATATACTGTATGCCTCAGAATACACTCCTGTCCTCAGGTGGTAGCAGATATTTGTCCACCTGAGACGGACCTACAAATCCTCCTCACAGTTAGTGGAACTCTAACTTGTTGGACAAAATGAAAAAAGTCTTAACAAAATTATTTAATGCTTTGGGAAATAAATTTTAGATGAAGAGGGTTCAATGGGGAAATTGATTATTACTTTCACTGCTTTATTGGTTGTAGGGAGTGGCGTTCGGAAGATCTCGCGATGTACGGAAGGAATAGCTGTAGCTCTCCCTTGTTACGAGGTAAGGTGATGGATAGGCTTGTAATGTTAAGGGCACACCCACTAAGGAGGTACTTAGTGAATGTATATAGGTAAGATACACAGTTTAATAAACGGACATTTTGTATCCACCACATTGGTGTTTGTACTGATGTCCCTATGAAGGTCTTAACCTCCTGCAGCATTAGTCTGCGATCTGAGCGCCACTGACATGTGGATTGGCAGGTTTAATGAGGCAGGCTAATTGCAGTGTTGCAGTATTAGTCTCTGCGACCTGAGCGCCGCTGACACGTGGAGAGGCAGGTTCAAAGAGGCAGAGCTAACAGCAACAATTGGTGACTGCGACGTGATTTATGACATGATTTTGGGAAGAGATAAGCTGTGGCAGTTGGTGGTGCACAGCAGGAGGTGAGGAGCTCTACACAGGACGGGAGACTCCGCGGTGTGCCATAGATGTCACAGTTAAGGTACTGAAAAAATGGGGTAAACAAAATAAGACTTCTATGAAGTCGAGAACATTAAAAGCAATGCTACAAAGATTGATAAGGCTCGGCGTTTTAGCAGAGCCGATAGACTGTATGAAGCCAGAGCTCTGGCCGCAAATAGAGGCGGAGTTAGCAGAACAAGCGAAATTAGGAAAGCCGGAGCATTTAATGGCTTGGGGGCAGGCAAATGCGATGATGAAAGCTACCCCGGAGGAGCACTCAGCAAGCTCCGACGATGGGGAGGAGGAAACCGAGGTGCGTAGGGGAGAACTAGCAGAAAAATGGAAGGCGGACATGCAGCGTTGGGGGGCGGAGATGTGGGAGGCATTGGCCTGTCAACCTTGCACAGCCTGTGAGAAAGTGCTAGGCTTTGATGAAAAACAGGCCTTGGAAGAAAGATAAGAGGCTGTTGAGTTATGCCAAGGTGGCAGGGAAAAACAACAGACAGCTGCAACACTAAACTGTGGAAAAGTACTGAACCGCGAGAAGATGCTACCACGAGAACAGCGCGTGATCAAGAGGGTGATTGGCCTGCAAGCGCAGAGTTGGCAGCGGCGGCCCCGGGCCTTCCCAAGCCCCCCCCTCCAACGCCAGGAGTGGCAGTTTTTACAGAAGGTGCTGATGCTGGAATGCGACGTCCCTTGTCTGCCAAGACCACATAATCAATAAGCAATGGCTTTATATATTCTTAACAGTGTTTTGATGTTTGCAGTGTTTATCATTTTATGTTGTGTGAGTAATAAGTGTAAGAGACCTCCTTGTGTGATTGTTTTGCGTGCATGAGATGCAGCCCAGCTGCAGCTGCGGAGTGTGGAGTTCTCTGACAGAGCACCTTAGTGCCCGCCTGCTGGGTCACTGGTGCTGCCTGTTTGTTTGGGCTGAGTGTTTTAAGTGTCACAGGTGAAATATCTCCTCTAGCAGGAGGCAGTAATTCTGTGTTAATTGTTGTCTTGAATTTAGGTGCATACTCTGCAGGGAGAGTGCACCTTTGTACCATCTATCTGAGAAGGGTATTGTCAGAAAAATCATCTACAACCTTACAGGGGTTGTTCGTTTTACCAGAGGTCAGACTTACTCAGCTTGTTTATTTTACTACAGCTGGGGTGACTCAGGATTTGGACCAGCATGTACCCCTCAAACTTTTTGAGCTCAGACAGGGAGACAAAGTCGACCTCTGATAAAAAGTAACCTCACTAAAGCCAAAGAATCTGTTGAACTGACAGGCATTTTACATACTGGTGCGGATGTGACTGTAATATCTGTGAGCTTCGGTAACTCGAGTGCTTTTCAGGGTTGGTGCTCATGCTGTAACATTTCAAAGCAAAGATCTCATTCATGTAAGGAGCCCAGTAAACTGAGTAGCAAATATTCATGCATTTATATTGGAAACCCCTATTACATCATGGGGTCGTGACTGTACGGCTCAATGGGGAACTCAAATTGGATCAAATTTGTCTTAATTGCCACTGCAGCACAACCCACCCTGAAACTAACCTGGAAAACAGAATCACCCATGTGGGTGGGTCAGCGGCCCTCACCAATGGAACAGTTGTACCACCTTAATGATTTAATTCAGGAACAATTAAGTGCAGGACATCTCGTACCTATCACCAGTCCTTAGAACTCGCTGGCGTTTATTATTTGAAACAAAAGTGGTAAATGGTGACTTTTACATGATCTCCAATGCATTAATGATGCCATGGAGGATATGGGTACATTACAGCCGGGAATGCCCTCCCCAACAATGATTCCCTGAAACTGGCATCTTGTAATAATTGATCTAAAGGATTGGTATTTACCATTCCCTTGCATCCAGATGATGCAGCTAAATTTACCTTTTCTGTTCCCAGTATCAATGTCAGTGAACCTGCAAGATGGTACCACTGGGTTGTTTTACCATAAGGCATAAAGAATACTCCCACAATGCAGGTCTCCCAGACTGTTATATATCATTATATGGATGACATCCTTATAGCAGCAGAAACACAGGAGATCATGGAAAAGGCTCTTGCTTTACCCAAAGACTCAGTATCTCAAATGGGGTGACAATTAGCACCTGAAAAGGTACAGCGATCATCACCATGGCAGTACCTGGAGTGGAGAATTTGTGAACAGACTCTTGTCCCACAACAGGTTGAACTTAAAACTGATGTTAAGACTTTAAATGATTTACAGAAACTGTTACGAGCTATAAATTGGATACAGCCGTTGTTGGGCCTAACTAATGATGATCTGCACAGCTTGTTTGATATTTTGCGAGGAGATCCTTCACTGACATCACCCAGAGTACTTACAGAGAAAGTGAAACAAGATCTCCACCGGGTAGCTAACGCCATCTCAGAAAGACAAGCATCGCGATGTGTGCCTGGCCATTCGTATCAACTGATATTATTTAATCCTTCAGGGCAGCCCTATGCTCTGCTGTTCAACGGGATGAAACACTTAGTGACCCTTTTGTTATTATTGAATGGATTTTTTTTTTTTGTCACACCAAATGCACAAGATGGTCACTACTCGTCCAGAAATGTTTGCCCAACTGATCATGAAAGGTGCCACCAATATTGCGTCACTTCTCGTCGCAGATACCAGATCAAAAGAAGTCCAGGGCAGGCTTCAAGTCCTGGAAAGTGGTAATTGGGAAGTACCAGATCCTTTAATAACCTGGGGAAGAGGTTATACTTGTATTTTCACAGGTCACAGTCCCGGTGGTTACCAGCAAGCTGTGTGCAATCACATCCGAGGCGTGAGAGGCAGCTTTTGGTGGACACCCAGGAGCCGGCTGTGGGTGCCCCTGTGCCGACAGTTCACGATCTCTTCAACTGATCATTTAAGCAGAATGTATGGGTAATGCTTGCAACTGCAATAGGACAAAATATCTCTGTCCTTAATCACACTATGGTTGCCAACCTTTTTAAGAGAAAATGCTAACAGTAATTGTAACTCCTTGATGAAATATATAAACTTATTAGTTACCAGTAAAAGATGTAGCTTAGATAAAATGTAGTTATTAATAAGGATGAAATGCTATAAGGATGTGTGTATTTAAGTTCCTTGTTTAGCAGTATCAAGAAGCAGGACCCCAAGTGTTTAATCTTATTAGAAACTCCCTTGGTTTTCCCCCTTGAGTGGTGGCCAGGCTCTGGGTGGAACCCAACAGGAGGATGAAATCAGATGTTTCCGCTCAAAGAAAATTGCCAGTTATTTTGGCCTGCTGAATTAGATAAATGAGGCTGGACCTGCCTGCAGCGATGTTGGATGCCTCACCTACGGATGGACGCATCGCGTAGGATTTCTGGTTTGTGAGGAAGGGTACTCTAAATTCTCGCTGCATCCAGGGTTCCCCAGCAACTGCAGATCTGAATGTTAGTGCCCCATTAAGTAAGTGTGCTATTCCGTATTTTCCTTACTGCTTATTTTTGTAGTATTTAGTCATATCCCTCAAAGTAGTGAAATTAGCCTACTCTTTTAACTAGTAACTGTAACTGCTGTATTGTTTCTAGCCTTCTGTGGAACTATTTTGAGTATGCTGCATTTTTTGAAGTTTCCCTAACCCTTAATTCATAAAGTCTTGAAATAAGTGTTGCAGGTGCTGCTGCAAAACAAAGAAAAGAGAATGTGGACTCAGACTAACAAATCTGTACAATGGTTAGAGGCCAAAGCAGTCCAAATGGCACTCCAGCAAGAGGCAGAGAATCCTGATAATATTGTTACAGACTCTTTATATGTTTATAAACTTGTACACAAAATGGCAACGGTAGGATTTGTGCAGATGGAAGTGTCGACCTTACTTTATGAAGCTCTACAACAGCGCATAGGGCAGGCCTTTATTACACATGTGAATAGTCACCAATCCCTACCAGGTCCGATTGTAGAAGGCAATCATAAGGCTGACCAAGCGGCACGGGGTGTGTGGTCATTGGACGCCGCAAAGAGTTTACATGCCTTTTTACACCTTGGAGCAAAAGCCTTAGCGAAAACATGTCATATTTCTCTGTCGCAAGCAAAAAACATAGTGGCACTTTGTCCCTACTGTCAAAAAGGCCCACTGTGGGAGGCAGGTGTCAATCCACGGGGTCTCTCTTCCAATCAGATATGGCAAACTGATGTAACAACATATGAATTGTTAAAACCAAATAAGTATCTCATAGTAACCATTGACACCTTTAGCTCTACAATATTAGCCACAATGGCTGGTAAGCAGACAGCCAGACACATTATTGTTCATTGGGAAGGCGTTATCGCCTTGTTAGGGAAGCCCCAAGTGATCAAAACAGATAACGGCCCTTGTTTTGTTGCTAGATGCACAAAAGAATGGTGTGCATTGTGGGACATCAAATTAGTACACGGCCTTCCTTACAACAGCCAAGGACAAGCGATAGTGGAACGTGCACATCACCGCGAAGACGTCTGTTTTCCTCTGGATACAGGGGCAGAATCTTGCTATGTCTTCATCACAGCCACCTTTGTAAAACCAGAATGGTTTGGGTGACTTAACAACATGTGGACTTAGATTACTAATTAGCTTAGTTGGGATTGGCTCATTTGGGGAATTATTGGAATATGTGGTGTGCTTCTTGCTACTTGTATAACCTTTACATGTATTAGTGCTGTAGTTTGTAGATTGTTTAAGAATGTTAATGTTTCGTTCTTACATCAACATATGGGTCTTGCTCATCACCGCTTGGAACAGCGCAATAATGACAATCAATCAGGAATAATGATGTTATAAAGCATGGGGAGGGGGAAGTGTAGGGAGTGGCGTTCGGAAGATCTCGCGATGTACGGAAGGAATAGCTGTAGCCCTCCCTTGTTACGAGGTAAGGTGATGGATAGGCTTGTAATGTTAAGGGCACACCCACGAAGGAGGTACTTAGTGAATGTATATAGGTAAGATACACAGTTTAATAAATGGACATTTTGTATCCATCATATTGGTGTTTGTACTGATGTCCCCATGAAGGTCTTAACCTCCTGCAGCATTAGTCTGCGATCTGAGCGCCACTGACATGTGGATTGGCAGGTTTAATGAGGCAGGCTAATTGCGGTGTTGCAGTATTAGTCTCTGCAACCTGAGCGCCACTGACACGTGGAGAGGCAGGTTCAAAGAGGCAGAGCTAACAGCAACAATTGGTTGCTTTACCTTTTACTGATAGAAGGAAGGAAGGAGGGAAGGAAAGAAGATTGAGGGATTTAACCATCTAAAATAAAACAAACAAGCAAAAGATCTTCTTATTGCTTTTGCATTTTGCTTAAGGTTTCAGACAGTTTATCTTCTAGGGCTTGTACAACACTTTTTGGACGATTTTGATCATTTTTCTTACAGAATCAGAATCATCTGGTAAAAGAAGAAATAACTTTACCTGCTGTAAGGAAGGCACAGACCTCACCAATCTTTAGGAACCACCCGTGAAGAGAGATTCCTCTGACCTTATCATCTACTCTCTTGGTTCCAATGGGAAACAATCCCAGACACAGCCAGATGAAGGAAATTCAGTTCAGAATCAGCCACATTAAGGAAGGTTAGGAGACACCCAGCTGTCATTTCCTCAGAGCCTGTAGGGTTTGTCCCTGTTCTTACAGATATTTCTCACTGAATACATACCCAATCCTAAAGTAAATAAGTAACTTTATTTCAAATGGCATGCTGATTTTGATCAGCAGAGTCTCTGTTTCTTGCGGGTAAGAGGAATGTCGTATGCCCATGTTCTCACCTTAAATATTGAACATTTTCACATCCCTGCTCCTGACCTGGGGCTCTCTGTTGAAGCCATGCAGAGAAAGACTCCACAGAGCAATGCCATGCCAACCATGTTAGGGACCTGTGACAGAGCCTACTGTTCATACAAGGACCCAAAATGTCACCCCAAAACTCCTTTCTGTCCAGTTTCACCTGCTGCCCTGCAGCTGAGATCACACTTGCCACATCCTTTATGCTAGATTCTCCAAGCTTTTCTTCCACAGATACACTGGTCCTTCCACTCACTGGGACAACCTCTCCTGGTTCTGCCTCATTGTTTCTTCCCACTTTATCTTTTCTTTCTTTGAATAAAGCTCTCTTCTCCAGGGAATCCATGATGCTGAAGAAAAGGGCTGGCTGAACCTAAAGGAAATGTCTCCCCTAACACCATCAATGGGATGATGGGAAAGATGACATCATAGGAGGAAGGGACCTGCCACTGTCAGAGGACAGACCCACTTGCTCATCTTTCATGGCACTGCAGAAAGAAGTCAGACAAAGAATGTAAGTTTTTTTCCAGTCCCTTCAGGCCTGAAAACCTGGGATCTATAACACTCTGATCTCGCCTCTGCATAGATCCAGCTCTGTGATTTCTATCAGCATCAGTATCTGACACCGATGGGTGAGAGGAAATGTCCTCGAGATGCACTAGGGGAGGTTTAGATTGGATATTAGGAAAAATTTCTTCACTGAAAGGATTATCAAGCATTGGAACAGGCTGCCCAGGGAAGTGGTGGACTTGTCAGTGTTAGGCTTATGGTTGGACTCAATGATCTTAAAGGACTTTTCCAACCTAAGTGATTCCATGATTCTATTCTATCCACAGTTCTGTACGGAGATCGTCCTCTATCCAGTTCAATGAGAAGAGGTGAGCTAGCTCACCACCTCTGATGCTGCCTGGGATCTAGGGCTGGGATTCTTCTCAGCTACTTTTCGGGCACAACTGAGTTACCTAAAAATAAGCTTCTGATAATATTTTGGAGGACCTGAAGTATTCTCTACTGCTAACACTCCTGTAGGCCATCAGTCTCCTGTACCTTACCTGCCAGCTCCCATGTGACCATGTCTCATCCAATGACACAAGATGCTCGTATTTAAGCAATTCAGCCCAAACCTAAAGAGAGGGAATAATTAACTCACCCAGCTTTATGATTCTAAGGACTACAAAACGAAGTCAACCTAGAGCACTTATACTCTCATTTGAGCCAGGGCAGCAAGGCAGGCAGGGTCCATCCACTTGGCAGTCACATAACACCAACATTTCTGGACAGAAGTGTTAGAGAAAGGAAACAATTCTCTCCGGATGTCCATTTCTCTACACTGCACATCAGGGAGGAAAGGTTCCAGGTTGACTACTGGCATTTAGAAATAATATTTTTAGCTTTTCTAGTTATACACAGATCTGAGGTCAGCCTCACTGCAAAACTGAAGGTGTTAATTACAGTTATCAGGATAGGCAATCACCTCTTATTGTGGGCAGACACAGCCTGGCTCTGGAGCAATGGGATCCACCTGCTACTCATGTTCTCCTCATCAGCGCAGCTGAACTCTGCAGTGCTCCTGGAGAAAGTCTGTGGGATCCTGAGCACACAGGTTCTCCCAGCCCTCATCCCTGTCTCAGTGAGGCAGATTCAAAGCACTGAAGTGCCTCAAGTCAGCATCTCTCCATAGCTGCTGAACAGTACCCCAAAGGACCCAAGGATGAACAGCGGATGGGCTCCTTTTCCCACCACACTTGAGAGGCATCACTCACAGCAATGGAAAGGGAGAACTGAAACAAGAAGTGAAAGGGTTGTCAAAGAGAACTGGAAAGCAGTGAACTTGGTGGTGTGGTGGTGCAATTCTTAACACCTCCCCCCCCCCCCCCCCCCCCCCCCCCCGCCACCCCTCTTTGTTGGGCTGCTTGGTGCTAGGTGCCATTCCACCCACATCCCCTGAGCTATACACTAATCTGTGGAGATAAGGACTGATAGTGTTAACGAGCCTGGCTCCTGCCCTCCCGATTGCTTGGAAACAGTTAAAATGGCCCATCAACTCCTAAGGGCCTGGCACACCTGTGCCTGGGATGTGGTCAAATGGGAACAATAACAGAGTCGCACATTAATCAAATTCTTTTGTAACTGCTGGAAGGCACCAGAAGGTATTTGACAAAAGTCAATTATCTTGGACCCTATAAATGGTGACCACCAGGGAGACCCTTTGAGCTCTCCTGGATTGCAGTGGGTTTGTGACCAGTAGCTCCCCTGAGCTGGGAGCCTCTCAGGTACCAAACCCTTAAGGTGTTGTCTGCTCCAGACGGAAGGCCAGGGAGAAGTCCCTGACTCGAGTCTCAATTATCACCCGTTGAGGAATGCCAAGGCATTGGGAGTATTTGCTCTAAAGTTGAGAGGGAAATTTTCTTTGAGCTAGCTTCTCTTTACTCTGTGTGTGTGGGTACGTACCCTTGTTTCTGTGTGTGTATGTCTGTTCTGTGTCCATTCTACTGAATCCAAACACCTTTGTTTCTGTATGTTTGTTTTGTTATGTGCATGCATGTGTATATATAGGTACTGTTAAGTAAGTTAGTGTGAATCTTGTCATTTTAGAATCTGAATAAGTTGCTTTTCTTTCTTTTAGTATCTCTGAATTATTTTACAATAATAAATTGCTGTTAGTTATTAATAAACCTAGATTTCTTACTAAATATTACCATGTCAATACTTTCATCTGTGACATGTGGGCACCTCACAACAAGCAAAGGCCACATTTCTCACCTTTCTTTTTGAAGAAAAAAGCTTGATTTCAAACCATTGCAATGAAAGTTTTGTGTTTCATTCGTGGTCAAAGGAATCATTGTGAAACCTCTTTTTCTCTCTTATTTAATGTGAATACAGGCTTTGCAGAAGACTGCATAGTCCGCAATGCTTATGTCAGGGCAGGGGATGGGGTGGCAATGTCTATGAAAAATGAGAAAGCCCACAAACTAGCCCTTCTGAATTTTTTTATGGGAACTTCTCTTTTTCCTCTTGGGAATTACCCCTATTCTAGTCGCCTTCTATTTAGAGTCCGAACTAGGTATTACAAAAGATGAGTAGACTTTATTTCTTTGTTCCACCCATATTGTTAGAGTTTTTTATAATATCATCTCTGGTACAAAATCTGAGAACTTTTTACTTCATGCCATCTGGAAAGATTGGTTTGTGTTTATGTCTGAACTTCTCAAGGATCAAAAATTAGAGATTTTTTGACTGGTGAGCCTGGCACAGTAATAGATGAGTTGTTTAGTTATGTAACAAATGAGTTATGTCCAGGAGTTTCTCCTTGGTTTTTTATTGCATTAGTTAAGTTCAGCCTTGGACCAGAGCTGCCTATCTTCCTATTAAGTCCTCATTCATCTGTGCTTATATATTTAATTAAAGAGCAACTAAAATTCTGTGGATTTCCTGAAACCTTACACTTGATTTCAACTCTCAGGAAAGAAAAGGCATTTGGAAATAAAAGTGCTCTCCACGAGCCAAGTCAGATTGCCCACTCTAAAGAGACATGAGGTGCTTGTGTGTGATTTCATCTCCTTTTCAATGCATTTCATTTGCTCGGTGAAACACTGTCTTTTGCAGCACATATTAAAGGGTTCTGATGAAGAAACACTAAAGAAAGCTGAAACTGTAACTTGCTCAGTTCCCTCATCTACATTTGACTTCAGTAGCTAGAAATAATGCAGATAATATCTCTGACTCAAGACAGACCTAACCATAAACTTCTGACCTCACCCATACTGCAAAATACTCCTCTCCCTAACCATCCTCACTGATATTGAGCTTAACCACAAGTGAACAAGATGTTTAATGGGAAGAAACTGTAAAGCCCACTTCTGCTGCAATACTGTTGCACTCTGCTCTAGGACATCGTGTAGAAGGTGAAGGTACAGGATGCTTAAACTGGAATGATGGCTTCAAACCATGGATGGAACAGACCTCTGAAGGTCTAGCTCCCACTCATGGCTGGGCCAACTTCAAATATCCAACAGGTTGTTCATGGCTTTAATCAGACAGGCTGGTTTTGAACTATCATCGCCAAGATTTTTTTTCTTCATATCTACTCAGAATGAAAAATAAACAAATTATTATTTCCAGGGTTATTCCTGTGATCCAGATCATCTCCCGCTGTGATGCCAGTTCATCTCTCTTCCCCTGTGATGGCAGCACAGGGGTAGGTGGACAACTCAATTGGGAGTGTCTAAAATGATATTAGGAGCTCAGACTTGGATGAAGAGCTTTATTTTTAAGGACAATGCAGATTAAACACACCCAGCTGAAGTACCGATAAACACACGCAGCTCAGCATGTGTAAACCAGTCTCTCAGACTGAATGACTGGCAGACTGGTGATGTCCATAACCTCAGTAGGGCCTGGACCACTATTCCACCTATATTCTGATAATATGCCCAGGCGAATTCTCCCACAATGCTGGGAGCAGGCAGCAGCATTGTAAGGTCAGGGATGCATCCATGCATGGCACCACTCCCTGTGGTGCTGATCTTGGAACCACAATTCCCAGGTCTGAGAAAGCCTGCAAGCCTGATGTAATGAAGTTGCACTGCACTGGCCTACAAGTGTCCCAAATGAAACTGGGGAATACCCTGCCCAGCTGCTCTGGACAGGGAATTCACTGGGGAGCGCTGGTGGAAGGAATCTGAAGCAGGAGCAAAGCAGATCAAGTAGTAATCCATGAAAAGTCAGTGATGACAGCTAAGGTGAGATGAGGGGAGGAGTAAATGGAAGACTTCATGCAATGCCCAATTTACTACCACTTCTGAATGGATGCCCAAAGTTTGTTTCCTCTCATGCCAAAGCAGAGGGAGCTTCTGGAGGTGGCAGTGTCTGGAGGGCTGGTGACCCAGAGGGTACCTTGCTGTAAGGTCTGAACTGGGCTCTATGGGAAGCAGCTACAGCAGCTCCCACCAGATCTCCCTGGTGTGGCTGAGACCTTCCAGGCACACACAACTGTGCACCCCAGGCACAACTGCACATACACACCAGGGACATGGATGAAGGCAGATAGATAGAAACACCCTGCACGCACACCAGCACCCACACCTAGGCACAGGGGTCCCCCAGCAGCACTAAGACACTCGGCCTTAGACACTCTGTCGACCCAGGAGCCACCCTGGATCCCAGGTCTCCCAGTTGCTGGCATCTGTGCAGGCAAGTCCCTGAGGCCCCCAACCCCACGCCAGCTGTTGGGACACAGACCCACTTGCACAGACAGGCACATCGACAGACATTCACGTGTGATGTGTCCCCCCAGTAACCAGCCTTAGACACTCAGCGTACACAGCAGATGGCCCTTGGATCCTCCCATCTCCACTTGTCTCACACATGCAGTCACACACACAGATGGATCTCTCAGGTGACGGCCAGACCTCATGGTCTCTGCAGTGGTTGGCTTGGTCCTGCTGGTCCCCCCAGTAGCCAGCTCTTGAACTCTGGGTATGTCTGGTACCCAGCCCAAACTTATGACCACTTCAACACCTGGTTTACAAGACTCTTACCCTACTCAGGTTGGCTGGCTGGCCTCTCCAGTTCCTGGCACACCAGCCACAGGGGGCCTGGGACTCACGGTCCCCACTTTCATTGCTGCCACTCAGACAAGACTTTAATCTTTAACCAATCTTCAACCAATCTTCCACCTCTGAGCAGTCGGGTCTTCCTGTAGGGTTTCAATAATTAAAGCACACCCTGCTGCAGCCAGGCAATGGTAAAAAGGCACTGGCAAACCAAACAGCTTCCTGTGAAAGACCCATGCCCAGTTGACAAGGTTTATCTTCAAGATAAGGCAGGTATTCCTATTCTCATGTTAAGTTGTGTCTGGAGGCGTTATCAGGATTTACATGTTGTGACCAGGAAATGAAGTTCTCAAACATCCCTTGTGTCTTTCCTGGAAGGAGCTGTAGATTGTAGGAAAGTGGCAGAAGTCCAAAATTAGGGGAGATGACTCTGTGATTCTGTGATTCTGTGAAAGGTGTTTTTTCCACCCTCTTCAGGTTGATCCAGCCTTTCCATGTCTTTTCTATCCTTTCAGCCTTCTTTTGGTAGTAGAGATTGAATCAGCATGTTCTTCCCCTTGTGCCCTGTAGGAATGATTGTGCTTCAAGTTTCACACTGAATTTGTGCCTTCTTGTTTTCTTATCCAGGCAGAAATCATAAAAATGTTAAAATCAACATAGAGCTTGATCTCTCACTTTGGGTTCAAAACACCACAGGAGTGTGAAAAGCTGTGGAAATCATTGCAAATGATGAAAGGAAGAGGCTGACATTCTTTCAGGAAAAGTAAATATGTCTGAGGTGAAGAAGATGCCTGTCTGAATAAACCTTGTGGTCTAGTGATGGGGAAGGGAGGGGCAGAAGAAAGTCTCATGTAGCACGTATATGTGCTCTGTCAGTTCCCACAGCGCTGTGACAGAAGCACGGTTCCTGTTCTTCTCATGGGCTTGGGGCTTAGACAACTCATTCTTAAAATCATTAGAGATGGAGTTTCATGAGAAGACATAGCCAGACAGTTGCACTGACAGCCACCTGTTTATACACAACCAGCTCCTTTTATCCCCCTTTCCCACAAATGTTTCTCCTTAGGCCATCGTAGTCCCATCCCTTTGCCCACCTTTGACCATTGCTTTAAACATCCCATAGTATCTTTTCTACAATTCCAAAATTCTGCTCCTGGCATCCCATAGCAGGTCCCTTCAGCCTGCAGGCAGTAAGGTTCCTCAGCCTTCAAGGGGCCTAAATTAAAGAGAAAGTCATGTGAGACAAACCACAGGTCAGAGCTGGCTTCTCAGCTTAGCCATTGGTTGTGTTGCTGCTGAAAGACAGAGTCTCCCCCTTCTCAGACAGTGTGCAAAGCCAAGCACAGAGACATAGTGGAGGGACTCTTCTCTCTCCTCCATGTAGCCTCAATCCTACCAGTTAATGTGGTGTCGAAACCTGGCCACCTGGCCAAGCTCTCACATTGTAGAAGGAATGAGAGTCGAACACGTGTCCTAATTTTCTGGCTCCTGTGGTTTCCTTAAATGAAGGTATCGCTGCAGCTCTGTGACTCTGAAGTTTGAATTCAATGTTCCAGTGAAGGGTTTGTTGTGGGCACAACTGGATGCACATCCTCGTCCTGAGTAGGGCAGCCAGACCCCTTGCAGCCCCTGGAAAGGCAGAGGCCTGGACAATTTAGAATTGTGAACAAACTGGTAGAGTTTCAATGATTAAAAGGCACTGTGCTGCAGCCAGGAGAGGGTAAAACGGTATGTGAAAAGCCAGGAGGGCTACTTGCCCAAGAGAAGCAGGACCAGGAATCCCATTCAGAGCTCTGTCTTCTCAGCCTCTCACCTCCACCCTCTGCCAAAGCTACTGACTGCTCCACCACTCAGGCATTAGGAGTGAGACTTTCCCTTTTGATCACAACCAGGGGAGGACGCCTCTGCCTCTGCTGTGTATCAGCTGCAGTGCTTTGAAGGTGCCTTGTCCTCAGTCAGTACTTCCAATGACCACTTGCCTTTCATTTCATTTGCAGCAGTGGAAGGATGTGCCTGGATTCACCTTGCTGAACTTCAGTCTTTTAAACGCCATCTACCTCTGGTACACTCTACTCCATTCATGGCAAAGGAGAGAGGATTTGTCTTCATTTTCATGAAAGTTAACTTCCACTTCATGCCCAGGTTCTGGTCCTCTGAGCACCCACAAAGCATGGGTGCATGCTCAGCCTGTGCTTTACAGCAACTCAACCAGGTACCTCCAAGCTGGGATTTCCCTGTGATTCTTGGAACAGTCAGCTCCAGGGATGCCTCCAGGTAGTTGGTGCAAATGGAGCAGCTCAGGTTTGTGTCTCTCAGTCCTCTGTGAGTGTCTGAGCAGGTACTGAGGTCTCAATCACCTCCCATATGCCTCTTGACACATCCCAAGAGGGGCAGTACGCATGCTCAGTGTTCACCTTCAGAAACATTTCCCTGGTAAGCTGCAACACAAACATGTCCACTCTGACCCTTCTGATATTTTGAACAGAAAATACATGGGTGCACAGAACAATACTTGTATAATGGCACCACCGTGCAGGGCCCGGACACGCCCCAGCCCATGTGCTCAGTAGTGTGGTTGCACAGGCCCATTCAAGAGGTCACAAGCCTTGCAGCATATCTTCCCGCTTGGGAAGACAGTCTCTTACTTTACAGTTGTTTGAGTTACCAGCCAAGAGAGGAATTGCGGAGAACATCAGCACTTTGCTGGAAATGTCAGAATACTGAAGAGGGTATGAGTTTGCTCAAGTGTTTCTTATCATTCAGTGCTGCAGCTTGGTCTTGTCTGGAATGTCTCCTCAGTTTGGGTCTGTGCTCATCTGATAACACGATCTCACACATCACGGAAACCAAAGTGGTTTGCAGCTTTCTGCTTTATCTCTCTGTGGGACGGAAACTGGACTGTTAAAAAGTTTCCAGGAAACAGATTAACCCCGATTAGATGTCATGCTGGCAGGTTCTGGAAGAATGAAAAGGTGGAAGTAAAGCTGGCAACAGGAGAAGCAGACCTTTCCTAAGAAGTCTGGAAAAAGTCTTGAAGCAAGTCTTGGAGCAAGTCTTCTTCTTATAATGCACGTTAGGGCATATGGGGGAGAGGAAGGGGACTGAACAGTTAATAAGCATTTACCAAGGGTAAAACCGGCCTGACCAACACGATTGCCTTCTCTAATTATGGCATTATGGATGGGGGAGAGCAGTGGATGTCATTTACCCTGACTTTAGCAAGGCTTTTGACACTGTCTCCCAGGATATTCTTCTGTCTAGCTTAGGATGTTACGATCTGAGTGGGTGGACAACTGGATGGGTATAAACAGATTGGATGATCGCGCTGAGAGAGTGGTGGTGGTGCTTAATAGGCCATACTCTCCCTGGACGCCTGTAAGAAGTGCAGTACCTTAGGGGTCTACACTGAGGAGAGGTTGAGGGACCTGGACTTGTTCAGACAGAAGGGGAGGGCTTGTGGGGGACCTAAGAGCAGCTTTCTGATACCTGCAAGCAACCACCAGGAAGATGGAACCTGGCTTTTCTCAGCAGCAAATGGTGGGAGCATGAGAGAGGAAGATAACAGGTAGGCATTAATAACTAAATAATGAAATAAAAGAGGTTCAGGCTGTGTGTAAGAAAAAACATTTTCACCATGAGAACTGTGAAGCAAAGGAGTCAGTGGCCCAGAGAGGCTGTCCTCCATCCTCAGTGTCAGTGCCTTAAGTGCATTCCCCATCCTGGAGGTTTGACTGGCTGGGCTCATGGTCAACCTAGAGCCAGGGCAACTGAGGGCTGTGTCCCTTCCCCCTGGTAACACTGGGGCCAGCGTCCCAGGGGGGACTTCAGAGAGGCCTCAGCCAGGGCTGCTCCCCTTCGCATGGGATCTGCTTTGAAGAGGAGACTCTGACTCTGGTCCCCACCTGAGCTCCGGCTCCAGCTGTGTCTCAGCCGTGCCTGTGCCCGGCCATGTAACCTGCTGACCTGGACCTGGGCCCATGGACTGACTTCCCAGCATGACCTCAGACTTCCCTCATCACCATGGACTTGTCTGATCATCTAGAACACTGGTGCGAGGCTGTGAGTCTCCAGTAGGTCATGCGCCTTAGCTACTCCAACAGGTGATTTCTGATATCCCAAGGGCACCTCTGATCACGTCAGCCCCTCTGATAAGAACCAGGACCTCTGCCTGACCCTCTTCAGCTCTCACAAACCAAAACAACCCACATCTAGGATCCAAGGAGGCTCTTGCCAAGGGTCTCCAATGAGATATGCACTCAACAGGAGATTTCCCACTCCTCTCACTGCTGCCTGGGTACCAAGTACTCTGGGTACTCTGTACAAGCCTAGGGATATCAGCTTTTGGAGGAGATGGTGACAAAAAACAGAGAATGTGACATGAACCCCTCACCAAACCACAGTCTGGGGTTTGCAAGAATAGAAGCAGCAGATGACACAAGCTGATGAGGTTTCCTGTTTCAGCCCAAAACTTCATATATATAGATTGCCATTCTGTACCTGTCTCCTGCCCGGCCATCACAACTGTTTTGGCTCTTCAGGGCAGTGGTGGAAGATGCTGCTTCTCCTTCTGCTCACAAGTGCTTTTCTCCTTCTCCCATGGGCTGGGGCTGGTGAGTACGGAGAGATGGGATTTAGACAAGGACAGGCAAGGGCAGAAATGGGCACTGAGTAGGCAATCTGCCTTGCCTACTCATATCTCTACTCTCTGTTCTACTCATATCTCTCAGCTCAGACTGCCTGAAACCAGTGACGCATTAAAGGTACTAGTGTAGTGCCCTTTGAGAGCATTTTAGACATTCAGAGCCAGGTGTGGTCAGCCATCCCCAGGAAGTGTTGTGCGCTTTTCTCTCCATTGGGCATAAGCAATGCTTTGGACAGCCCAGGGAAGGAGAGTTATTGGCATCACTGGCCTATGATGCCGGAGGATGACCCTCTCTCCTCATGCAGCTCCAAATTTGATGGGAAATAGTGGCATGTGCGATATTAACACTTCTCATCTCTCTTCCAGGAAGGATCATTGGCGGATGGGAAGCTAAGCCCCACTCCAGGCCCTACATGGCTCATTTATCAATTAGAAATGTGTCAGGCAACTCTCGGTGTGGAGGGTTCCTGATTCGCCCAGATGCAGTGCTCTCAGCAGCTCACTGTGTGGCTGGTAAAAGGTAAGGCTCTGTCTTTCTTGTACATGTGATTTTTTTGAGTCTCACACGGTCACGAAGAGCCGCAGTCCTGGTCTGTGCTGAAAGAGTACTCTGTGTCTCCTCAGGCACAGCAGGGCTCTCTGTGAGCTGAGCCATGCCCTGTGGGTTGCAGGAATTGTCTGCCAGGGGCAGTGTTCCCCTGGGAACAGGACACCTCCGCAGTGGTCTCCTGATCTGTGGTTCCTCCCATGGGTCAGAGCTGCTGTTGGAGAAGAGAGGCTGGTGTCTCTCATTCCCTCCTCCCCTTTTGTCTGCAGAATGGGACACCTCAGAGCTATGTCAGCATGGGGTAAGGAACCCTCAGCTGAATGTGGAAGGAGCCCAGGCTACAGAGGGCAACTTGCTGAGAACTAATTTCTGGGGAGGCATATCCCACCACCACCTCCCTCAAACCACCTGCCATGGGGGCTGTGTCGCTGTGGTCAGTGTCGCTGGAATATGTTGGTGTTTCCTGGCAGGAAAGTGAATATCACCGTGACCCTGGGAGCTCACAACATAAGTAAGAATGAACGGAGCCAGCAGAAATTCCACGTTGACCACTGGGTCATCCATCCCAACTATACAAAAAACCACCATGTAAATGACATCATGCTGCTGAAGGTATACCCACACACATCCTTGCTGCCTGAGAGATCTCCCTTTCCCTGCTCTAACCCTGTGTTCTCTCTACTTGGCAGCTGAAGCCAAGGGCCAAACTCACTAAGGAAGTGAGTTATATCCTTTTGCCCAGTCACAAGGAGCGTGTGGGTCCAGGAACTACATGCGAAGTGGCTGGCTGGGGCAGGACATCACAGACAAAGAATAAGACTAGTGTGCTGATGGAGGTGAACCTGAAGGTGCAGAGTAATGAAGTGTGTGACAAGTATTTTAAAAACTACTTCCATCAGTCTATGGTCTGTGTTGGTGATGCCAATCACAAAAAATCAACTTGGAAGGTAAGTGTTAATTTGGGCTCCAAGCCTGGGATGAGGTTGGGACTAGACAGTCAGGTTGCTTCTCAGCTGGGGGATGCAGGGGATTACAATGCAGTAGATGCTTCAGGATGATGTGCTGAGGCTCCTCACAGGAGGTCCAAAGCTGACGTGCTGACTGAACCAACCTTGCCCCAACTGTCAGCATCATGTTCCTTTTCACATATCTGGCAATATTCTATCCATCCTAGCCACTGCTCCCGCAGGCTGCAGATCTCATGCAAACCCTTTGTTATTTCCTCCCAACACAGTGGGATGGTTCAGATATTCCCACGTGTCTAAAGTAGGACTAGATTCTTCCTTTCAGGGATGTGAAGGCAGTTTTTGAATCTCAGATGGCCTCCAGGCCTGAATTGCTTCACAGATTGGCTTAGAGGAGTAGTAAGTCAGCTACAAGCCTTGAGGAGCTGGGCCTGGAGGGAGATGGTCGAAAGAGGAGGTTCTTCACACAGAGGGAGGCAAGAGGGCCAGTTTCTCCCTCAGGGCAGGGGGAGCTGTGCTCTGACATGTCTGACCCCTCCCACTCCTTTTACCTCACAGGGTGATTCTGGAGGCCCATTAGTCTGCAATGGCAAGGCTCATGGCATTGTTTCTTATGGACGGAAATGCTGCATCTTCCCTAAAGTATTTACCAGAGTCCTCTATTTTGAGCCCTGGATACGTAAAGAGCTGAGAAAGTTTGCGCTCCAAGACCTACCTGACTCTCCCTCCTCCGACTAAAATGCTCAGTGTCCCATTTCCACAATGCATCAAACATCTGCTGATGCTCAGAGGCTTCCAGGGGCAGCTGAAATGAAGTCAGGGATGCTCTCATGGCATATGCACAGGCTTCTGCCCTAAGGAATGTCTCCATGGCAAGGTAAAAACACAGATCCCAAGTACATACAGTTTCACATTACCCCTCCTCCCACTGCTGTGCAACAGTGCTACCTCCTGCTTTGCTTTCTGGCCACCAATAAAAGCATGTTCACACCTGCTTGTGTGTGCAGCCTTCTTGGGAACAGATGGAACTCCTGAGGGTGAGAATGAGGAGGCTCAATGCAATGTGTTAGGACTGGTAGTGAGCCGATACCAGGAGGATATTGTGTTCTTTAATGTACAGAATGCCAAACAAAAGAAAGCTATTCTGTGTTATTTCCCTTAGCTGCTGTTAATGACAGAAAGTATAATCAGTAAATCCAAGGGACAAGAGTCCACTGAAAGTTACTGAACAGAAGGGAGAGAGGAATTAATTTTGCCAGTTCTAGACAAGTGGTCTAAGCTGTCTTTGGCATCACAGGGACACCAAAAGGGGGAGATGCAGACATTTCTGACATCCTGTTGCCAATTCTATGACATGAATCCCTACATGCTAAGCAGAATATCTTTCAGATGAAAAATGCCTTGAGCATGCTTACTTCTCCTTATTACTCAGAAAGTATATTGGGGCAATAATGTTTCCTGGGAATTTAGGGTCTTGTTACATGTCCCAGGCTATTCCATCTTGTCTGCAGCTGCTGCTCCTGAAGGTCTATGGTACATCCTGTGTTGTATCACCCAAACCATGACAATGACTCTGATAGCCTAAAACACTTCTATTTCAGCCATTTTTGAAACTCAGAAGGACAATTCCATGAGATGTTCTGGTATGTTCAGCTTGGCTTGCAGCACCTACTGTACAGAAGCTGCATCTTGTGGAGCCCCTAAACCATATCTACTAGCCCTGTTCATGTTGTAGTCCAGAGCATCTCAGGTACCACAGGATGCCAGCAGAAGAGAGTTCTTCACTAGGAAGTCAGAATGCCTTTCCGGTCCCCTAGGTGTTCCCTCAACAAATCCAAGGAAAAGACACCAGGTCTCTCAACCATGAAGGTGTCAGACACAAGTATGATTATGACAGCAACAGGTTTCTTCTCCTGTTCCAAACTCCACTGATCAGGAGCAGGGTTGTTTGACAGGTGTGCTGAACAACCCCCAACACATGAGTTGTTTCACCTGATATTCATCTCCCCTCCCACATTCTTCCCCTTTACCACTAGCTACCTCTCCCAAATAAAAAGCCCACCCCTGCTTACCCCTTCCTCATTAGCCCAGTTTTTCTACATTTAAAGGCTTCTTTGACAGCATGTTTCCCACCTTCACTCACTGGATTATAGAGGTAGCTGACACTTTATCTGCTGAGGCTCAAACTGAACCATGTATACATCAGAGAAAGGTCTATCACATACCACTGAGGCTCGTGAGAATGGAAGGGTCAGGCATTTATTCACTGATAGCTGATGACATGTTTTTCCCACTGTCCCATCCCTTTCCATACTCTCTGATTCCATTCCATGGAAGGAAGAAACTGTTCTGTGTGTACAAATGGCTCCTTAAATGACACAGTGATGTTGTTCACATAAAGCCCTTCTCTTTGTTCTTCATGGGGACTTGGACTATCTGGTAAGAGAGTGATTTGTGGACTAGCCACCACTGTCCTAAATCATTCAACATGGAGAAAAGAAAATCAAGAAAGCTTGTGGGAAGAAAAAGGGAGGAGAAAGAACTGAAAGAACAGGTTTCAATAATTTACAAGATTATTGACAATTGTTTGTGGATGGATTGATGAATGGATGAATGCATGGGTGCATGGATGTGTAGGAATAGGTATGTCAGTGAATGGATGGATGTCTAAGGAGAGACAGAAATGTTATTAAATTATTTTCTTGCACATTCTCCATTGCATCCACATTCATCACCACCTGAGATTTCTGGGTGTTTAGAAATTACTATACTCTGATGCTCTCCCTTAAGGCCTCCTGAAATTGTGTGTTCCTCAAGCTATGGATGAATGAATTGAGCAGATGAGTGTCCTGGTTTCAGCTGCATTAAAGTTAATTTTCTTCCTAGTAACTGGTGTAGTGCTGTGTTTTGGATTTAAAGGGATAAAAATGTTTTGAGGGAAGTGCACAAAAAACAAATAGTGAGAGTCTCCAGAACCTTGTTCCTGAGATCAGTCAGTGTTTCCTTTTTACTGGGCGTTCTTCCAAAGAACAGGATTCATCAAGGCTCAGTAATATCTCCCTTCTGCATTGCCTGCTACTCCTCCTCACTGGTTTCTAAGATGACGTCTACACTGCCTTTCTGAGCAATACTCAAATTCAGTGCTAAGCATGTAAAGGCAAATGAATCCACGCTGTAGCAGAAACTCTGGAGTATGAAGCAGTGATCCTTCCTTCTTCTCCTTCTGTGTCTGATCTTCAGAGCCTAAAGAGATAGTTAAACTAAAATGGGACACGTGGAGTGGGAGTGGACAGTTGAAGGACTGGAGCTTTATGGTAGGTGACCCTGATATACCATGTAAGCATAGGCATACCCAAGGGGAGCTCTTAAAAGGAGCATCACTGATTGAACGTAGCCTTTATAAACACTTCCACTACCAAGGTTTAACTGAACCTTCCAACAATACTCCTTGCCCTTGTTGTCAGATTCTTAGTTAAATTCATCTTGCACAACTCTGCCTTACTAAAGATAAGGTGATAAATCTAAGTAGGCTATAATACTCCTAGTATCCAGTACTTTCAGAGATGAATTTGTTCCCTGATGAAGTGAACATGATTATTAGCCCCTGGATTTGCTGAGGAGTGATTCAAAGAACAGGAGTCTTTCGCTAGAGAAAAAAAAAACAAACAAACACCACAAAAAAACCAAACAAACAGAAGGCAAGAGTCTGCTCATCCACCTTCAAGCATCTTTCTTGTAGAGAGCTACATGATAAATTCATCTATAAACCCTTTTTGAACAATGGATATAAAAGGCATTTGTAGAAATTCTTTATCTCACTAATGTAGATACCTTAGTTTGATAGAGGGTATTTTAGAAAATGGATAATACCTATGACTTAGGAGTAAAATGAACAATAAAGTTAAAAATTAGGAGTCTGTATGGACTGTATATCTGGCTGAAGATATATATTCTTAAGGAATTGCTGAGCTACGAGAACAAAGACTGAGGCCCAAGGACAGGAGGAACTGGAACCATGGTAACAGAAGATAAGGGACAATTTATTGCCCAAATGACTAAGCTGAGGCCAAAGGATGTGCAACATAACTTAGATAAGGGGGCTAACAAGCAAGCCAACAGGAAGAAACTGTTTTTGTGGTTTGGCAATGATGTAACTGGGGGAAAGGTGAAAAGTTGACGACGAGGAAGACTGCCAGCCTTCATCCAGAAGAAGCCCACCAGATAAAACTGCGCCTGCGTAAGGAGGAGTGGACACTATGATAATCAGTCCTCGGAAAGCACCACTATTCCTGGAAAAAGTTAACGTGTTTATGAATATGGACAAGTACCTGCATTTAAGATGTAACCTTTAGAGCTTGGCTGTGCACGATAGGTGGAGCGATCCCCGTGCACCCAGTGCTGCAATAAAGAATGCCTGCTTTCCAAAATTTAAACTAAGCCTTAGAGAGCGTATTTCAACTGGCTTTTTCGGTATCAGGTTACATGAGAAGAATTGGTTTCCTGGATTGCCTGTAACTATCCCTTAACCAAAAAAGGCAGAGATGTAGATTTCAGTTGAAGTGAGAAAAATCCCACCTGTGGTGAGTAACTTGCATCTGGGCAACTGGAATGGAACTCAGCTGCTTAAACATAGATGTCTAATTACATCTTAAGTACCACTGAGCATTCAGAACATCGATACAGTGCTGGCAGATTAGATATTTATTTATTGGTTTCTGCAACCTGGAGATGAAATGGGACATCATAAGGCACGTAAAATGCTACTGAGTTACTCTGCTGACTTTTACACATTGTCAGAAGGATCCATTTGAATTCCTAGACTAATGAGACATCTGCAGAGGAGTGGCAGACCCTGTGGAGGACCATTGTCCCTGGGGGACACAACTGAAGGCTGGTCAGGTAACCCTGAGACATTTCAAAAGAAATTAGACACCTGTATATATGCAACCAAATCAAGCATTTAATGCTGTCAAATACCCTAAATGAGGGGCCTAAAACGTGTGCAAGTTTTCAATTAGTCACCGCAGGTTTTTCTGATTAAGCTGGATGGGAGAAGAATTAAAGAGAAGGACTCTCTCTAGTGAGTGGGACTCCATGCTTGAGCAGGGGAAGAGTGTGAGGAGGAAGCAGTGGCAGAGACAATGTGTTATGAACTGACCACAACCCCCATTCCCTGTCCCCTTGCACTGCTCAGGGGGAAGAGGTAGAGAATTCAGGAATGAAGTTGAGCCTGGGAAGAAAGGAGGGGTGGGGGGAAGGTGTTTTTAAACTTGTTCTTATTTCTCATTATCCTACTTTGATTTGATTGGCAATAAATGAAATTAATTTCCCCAAGCCGAGTCTGTTTTGCCCATGATGGTAACTGCTGAGTGATCTCCCTGTCCTTACCTCAATCCATGAGCCTTTTGTTATATTTTTTCTCTCTGTCCAGTTGAGAAAGGGGAGTGTTACAGTGGCGGCTTGTTGGGTACCTGGCAGCTAGCCAAGGTCATTCTATCACACACTGGTGATGGACCAAATGGACTGGTGATTCCTGACCCCCTGATGAGTTTGACTTGCATGCCTCCTTCTTTTTTTTTAGATTTTAGATCTTCTGTGCAGTTTTTGTGTTGTTTTGAATCCTTCGGTTAGCAATGATCACATCTCCAGGATTCCACTTCTGTCCATAATCACACAGTACTCCTTTCTTCTCTACAGACTTCCTCACAGATCCTTTGTAGCTGTCTGAGTGATGACTACACAGCTGAGCCGTAACACAGCCATGCCTTAGATCCTTGGTACACAGGTAGCTGAATCCTGGCAAGGGTAGGGGCTTACAGAGATGAAATGGGAAATTACTTGATGAAAATCAGTTATCTTGGACCCTAGAGATCACAGCAGGCTGTGACCAGCATCTCCCCTGAGTTGGGACACCCCTCAGGCTCAGACTTCTCAAAGTTTGACGACTGTCTGCCCACAAAGCTGATGGAAGGCCACAGTGAAGTTGGACTTCTTCCTGACTCTCAATTATCGCCTGCTGAGGAAAACTGATGCATTGGGAGTATTTACTAAACTCAAGAAGAGGCAAATTTTAACTTTGAGCTAGCTTCTCTTTTACCCACTCTCTGCTTACCGATGTGTCTGGGTATTCACAGGTGTTTTCATGAGTGTAGGGGCGTGCAAATTTTACTGGATCGAAATAATTTTGTCTGTCTGTGTGTTTGTACATTTTGTATTTGTGAATGTGCATGTATATATGTACAGATTTAACGTACCATATAATAAGTTAGTGCGAATCTTGTCATCTTGGAATCCGTAGTTAAATCGCTATTTTAATCATAGCATATTTTACTGAATTATTTTGTAAATCTTTAAATTAGTTAATGATTAAGTGCTGCTAGTCAATAATAAATACTGATTTGCTGCTAAATCATTACCATGTTAATACTTTCATCCACGACACCTTGGTGTTCACAAGATTGTTTCTCACAATTTGTTTTTCCTCACTCCTCACTGGCATGCAGGATTTTGCCCTTTTAGAAATATTTTTTCAGGGACATGCCACCACTTTTGCTGATTGGCTTGACCCTGGTCTGAGGTGAGTCCACTGTCAAGCTGGCTGGAGCTGTCTGTGTCTAACATGAGGGCAGCACGAAGGCAGCCCCTGGTCACTTCTCATGGAGGCCACCCTGCTGAACACCACCTCCCTGCTGAACACCACTTCCATTTCCTACCCTGGTTGTATGACCCAAACCTTTGTTTTCTGTGCCGCAACCAGCTTAGCCTTTCTCACCATGATGAGCTATGACTGTTAGGCCACTATCTGCAAACCACTGAACTATGAGTCATGAACAGGAAAGCTTGCATGCAGATAGATGGTCACCAGAGCATGGATTACAGCTGTTTTCTACTCTGTGTTGCACACTGACAATACCCTAGAATCACAGAATCACAGAATGGTTGAGGTGGGAAGGGACCTCCAGTGGTCATCTCATCCAACCCCCCTGCTCAAGCAGGGCCACCTACAGCCAGTTGCTCAGGACCGATTCCAGGTAGTTTTTTTGAATATCTCCAGGCATCAAGACTACACAATGTCTCTGGACAACCTGTACCAGTGCTCGGTCACCCTCACAGTAAAACAAGTTTCCTGATGTTCAGACAGACCCTCTCATGTTTCAGTTTGTGCCCATTGCCTCTTGTCATCTCACTGCACACCACTGAAAAGAACCTGGCTCTGTCCCCTTTACAACCGACCTTCAGGTATTTATATACATGGATAAGATCCCACCAAAGCCTTCTCTTCTCCAGGGTAAACAGTCACAACTCTCAGCCATTCCTCACATGGGACATGTTCCAGTCCCTTCATCACCTCTATGCCACTTTGAGGGACTCTTCCCACTACGTCTATGAGTCTCTTTTACTGGGGAGCCCATAACGGCTCACAGTACTCCAGGTGTGGCCTCACCGGGTCTGAGTAGAGAGGAAGGATCACCTCCCTCAACCTGCTGGAAACACTCATAGAATCATAGAATAGTTTGTGTTGGAAGGGACCTATAAACGTCATCTAGTCCAACCCCCTCTGCAATGAGCAGGGACATCTTCAACTAGATCAGGTTCCTCAGAACCCCGTCCAACCTAACCTTGAATGTTTCCAGGAATGGGGCATCTACCACCTCTCTCTGGTTTCACCACGTCATCGTAAAAAATTTCTTCCTTTTATCTAGTCTAAATCCACCCTCTTTTAGTTTAAAACATTACTGCTTATCCTATTGCTACAGGCCCTACTAAAAAGTCTGTCCCCATCTTTCTTATAAGCCCCCTTTAAGCACTGGGAGGCTGCAATAAGGTCTTCCCTGAACCTTCTTTTCTCCAGGCTGAGCAATGCCAAATCTCTCAGCCTTTTGTGGCAGGTGCATCCGCCCAATGAAAGCAGAGCTTCTTGGCTGCTGAAGTGTAGCAGCTCCTGACTGCCTTTGTTCTCAGGACTTCGCGGTAATTGGGGCCTCTGGCCAATGGGAGCCGCTATTGACTACAGGTCAGGTTCGGCCTGGGTATAAGTGGAGTCCCCTGGGGGAGCCATTTTGAGCTCGTCCCCTGGAGGAGCACGCTGCGGTCAAGGACTCTCCCCTTGGGTCAGGACGCTGCCTAAGGAAACTCCTCAAGGTGCCTTGGGTTGGGACGCTGCCTTGAGCAGGTCCTCGATGTTGACAGCCCTCACTTGTCAGGTGAGTGATAAAGTGGTTTGGGTTGCCGTTAAACCCCACAGAGTTCTTTGTTATGCGTTTTGGGTTGCCGTTAAACCCTAAAAAGTTGTTCTGTTCTCCTCTCACAGACATTCGAACCTGTAATTTATGGAGAGCTAGTTAACTGTGTTAATAATTAATTTTTTTTATTTTTGGTGGTTGGTTGTTTATTTGAGAGCATCCGTAACACCCTTCCTCAAGCAGAGGTGTTCTATCCCTCTGATCATCTTTGTGGCCCTCCTCTGGACTCACCTCAACAGGTCTGTGTCTTTCCTGTACTGAGGACTCCAGATCAGTATTCCAGGTGGGGTCTCACCAGACCAGAGTAGAAGGGCAGAATCACCTCCTTGACCTGCTGGACACGCTTCTTTTAATGCAGCCCAGGACACGGTTGGCTTTCTGGGCTGCAAGCGCACATTGCCAGCTCATGTCCAATTTTTCATCCACGAGTATTCCCAAGTCCTTCCCCACAGGGCTGCTCTCAATCTCTTCAGCCCCCACCCTGTATTACTACTGGGGGTTGCTCTGACCCATGGGCAGGACCTTGCACTTGGCCTTGCTGAACCTCATGAGATTCATTTAGGCTCACTTCTTGAGCTTGTCCAGGTCCCTCTGAATGGCATCCTGCCCCTCAGGTGTGTCAACCGCACCACTCAACTTGCCGTCATCATCAAATTTGCTGAGGGTGCACTCAATCCCACTGTCTTTGTCATTGATTAATATATTAAAAGTACTGGTCCCAGTACAGACCCCTTAGGGACACCATTTGTCACTGATCTCCAGCTGGACACTGAGCTGTTGACCACTACCTCTGGATGTGACCATCCAGCCAATTCCTTATCCACCAAATAGTCCACCCATCAAATCCATATCTCTCCAATTTAGAGAGAGGGATGTTGTGAGGGACCCTGTCAAAGGCCTCACGGAAGTCCAGATAGATGACATCCATAGCTCTTCCTTGTCCACTGATGTAGTCACTCCCTCATAGGAGGCCACTAGCTTGACCAGGCAAGACCTGCCCTTGGTGAAGCCATGCTGGCTGTTCAAATCACCTCCATGTGCCCAGACACAGCTTCTAGGAGGATACGTTCCATGATCTTCCCAGGTACAGAGGTGAGGCTGACAGGTCAGTAGTTCCCAGAGCCCTCCTTTCTACCCTTCTTAAAAATGGGTGCAATGTTTCCCTTTTTCCAGTCACTGAGGACTTCACCTGACTGCCATGACTTTTCCAATATCATGGAGAGTGGCTTGGCAACTACATCAGCCAATTCCCTCAGGGTTCTGGGATGTATCTCAGCAGGTCCCATAGACTTACACATGTTCAGGTTCCTCAGGTGGTCTCAAGCCTCATCTTCTCTTACAGGGGGAGGGACTTTGTTCCCCCAGTCCCTGTCTTGCAGTCCCTTCACTCAAGAGGTGTGGGAGGAGAGGCTGCCAATGAAGACTGAGGCAAAAGGCCTTTTCCTCAGCTGTTGTTACCAGTTTACCAGTCAAGTTCATCAGGGGGATACACTTTCCTTGACCTTCTTTTTCTGGCTGACATACCTGTAGAAGCCCTTATTCTCTGTGTCCCTTGCCAAGTTCAGCTCCAGCCTCTCCTTGGTCTTCCTGACCCCATCCCTATACAACCAGGAAAGGTCCCTATACTCGTCCCTCCTTCTACTGCCTGTGCATTTCCTTCTTGTCCTTTAGTGTGACTACGAGATCTTGACTCATCCATGCTGGTCTCTTGCCTTCCTTTCCTGATTTCTTACACCTGGGGACTGAGAGCTCTTGTGCTCTATGGAACTCCTCCTAATGCAGCCCAGGACACCATTAGCTGCCTTCGTTGCAAGGCCACATTATGATTTTGTTCATTAATTTCACGTGTGGAAATAATTTCATGACTTTAAGGATGCATCTCACTTATGGCTGGGTTTTGTAATATTGCTGTCTCCATGTGAGTTATGCCTCTACGCTTCAAATATACTCACTGGATAACAAGAAAATGAAAGGACTTGAGAGAAACATTCAGATTCCCATAGCAAGAAAACCTGTATTTGACAGGTGAAGCATTTATCTGGCTCCACTGATTGTTCTGACCATCAGATGCCTGACTCACAAATAAATACCAGGATTTGGGAGCCCAGACGCAGGTCTATTAATGTCTCCTTGGGTCAGCTAGGAGGAGTCCCACCCAAGAACACCCACACAAGGTCAGGCTGAAGCCTCGCCTTGCTCAGTAACTTAATTCACCAGAAGAATAATTCAGCGTATACTGCTAGGGCTACAGAATATTTTGCTAGTCTCCAGAAACTGGTGCAGTATCACTGAATCACAGAATCCTCTCGGTTGGAAAAGACCTTGAAGATCATCTAGTCCAACCATTAACCTCACACTGACCATTCTCAAATCCACCATATCCCTCAGCGTTATTTCAACACGACTCTTAAACCCCTCCAGGGATGGGGACTCCACCACTGCCCCGGGCAGCCCATTCCAATGCCCAACAACCCCTTCTGCAAAGAAATCCTTCCTAAGAGCCAGTCTGACCCTGCCCTGGCGCAGCTTGAGGCCATTCCCTCTTGACCTATCGCTTGGTTCAAGAGACTCATCCCCCCTTTCTGCACCCTCCTTTCAGGGAGTAGTAGAGGGCCATGAGGACTCCCCTCAGCCTCCTCTTCTCCACACTAAACAACCTCAGTTCCCTCAGCCGCTCCCCATCAGACCTGTGCTCCAGACCCTGCACCAGCTCCGTTGTCCTTCTCTGGACACGCTCGAGTCATTCAATGGCCTTTTTGGAGTGAGGGGCCCAAAACTGAACCCAGTCATCGAGGTGCGACCTCACCAGTGCCGAGTACAGGGGTAAGATCCCTTCCCTGTCCCTGCTGGCCACGCTATTGCTGATACAAGCCAGGATGCCATTGGCCTTCTTGGCCACCTGGGCACACTGCTGGCTCCTGTTCAGCCGGATGGCAACCAACACCCCCAGGTCCCTCTCTGACTGGCAGCTCTCCAGCCACTCCTCCCCACGCCTGGAGCGCTGCTGGGGGCTGTTGTGGCCCAAGTGCAGAACCCAGCATTTGGCCTTATTGAAGCTCCTCCAGTTGGCCTCAGCCCATCGCTCCAGCCTGGCCAGGTCTCTCTGCAGAGCCTCCCTACCCTCGAGCAGATCAACACTCCCACCCAACTTGGTGTCATCTGCAAACTTACTGAGGGCGCACTCGATCTCCTCCTCTAGATCATCAATAAAGATGTTAAACAGGAGTGGCCCCAAAACCAAGCCCTAGGGGACACCACTAGTGACCGGCCACCAACGGGATTTAACTCCGTTCACCACAACTCTCTGGGCCCAGCCATCCAGCCAGTTTTTTACCCAGCAAAGCGTGTGCCCATCCAAGCCGTGAGCAGACAGTTTTACCAGGAGAATGCTGTGGGAAATGGTGTCAAAGGCCTTACTAAAGTCAAGGTAAACAACATCCACAGCCTTTCCCTCATCCAATAAGCAGGTCGCCCTGTTGTAGAAGGAGATCAGGTTTGTCAAGCAGGACCTGCCTTTCATAAACCCATGCTGACTGGGCCTGATCATCTGGTTGTCCCACATGTGTTGTGTGATGGTGCTCAGGATGAGCTGCTCCATCAGCTTCCCAGGCACTGACATCAGGTTGACAGGCCTGTAATTTCCCGGATCATCCTTCCAACCCTTCTTATAGATGGGCGTCACATTGGCCAATTTCCAATCTGTCGGGACCTCCCTGGTCAGCCAGGACTGCTGGGAAATGATGGAAAGCGGCTTGGTGAGCACCCCAGCCAGCTCCTTCAGCACCCTCGGGTGTATCTCATCTGGTCCCATAGACTTGTGTGTGTCTATGTGATGCAGCAGGTCACTGACTGTCTCCTCCTGGATTGCGGGGGGGTCGTTCTCCCAGTCTCTGTCTTGTGGTTGAGGAGGCTGGATTCCCTCAGTACAACTCGTCTTGTTATTAAAGACTGAGGCAAAGAAGGCATTAAGCACCTCAGCCTTCTCCTCATCACTTGTTACCATGTTTCCTCCTGCATCTAGCAGGGGATGGAGGCTCTCCCTGGTCTTTCTTTTGCTATCGACATACTTATAGAAACATTTCTTGTTGTCCTTGATTGCTGAAGCCAGATTAATTTCTAGCTGGGCTTTAGACCTCCTGATTTCTGCCCTGCACAGCCTCATAGCATCTTCGTAATCATTGTGAGTGGCTAGCCCCTTCTTCCAAAGTCCAAGCATCTTTTCTATTTATAAAGATAGAAATAAGGCAGTGAGAGCACTGAAATAAGTGAGTGCAACAGAGGTTTTGGAGCTGAAGTTTCTCTGCTTCTTCAGCTGTATAAACACAACACGGTTTCCTGCACAACAAGAAAAGGACAGTTATTTACCATTCTGGCCATTGACAAGATAGGAATCTGGGTTGCAGTAGGAGAATGAGTCAGGTGACAAAATTTAGGTATCTAGGGCCACTGGACTTGCCTTGGGATAGCCAAGTGGGCCTCTACATATCACTCCAGAAGGACAAAAGTCCTCTTTCTGCTCCTTCTTGCCCAGCCCCACTGGGTTGTCTTCAGCTATCCTGAGACATCGCAAAGGGCATCAGACATCTCACTGTAGGAAACCGAAACCTCATGTAGAACCCAGAGAGCTGTCTCTGAAGTAGAAATCTTTCTGCCAGTCAGACAAACCATGCCTGGAACTCAGATGGCTGCATTGGCTGGACCTCCAACCACTATCGGGAAATGTGCCTATAAATGCCTTAATGCAGATTTCTTAAATCCTGCCCATGAAGTTCTAATCTGATGAATTCCACCCCTTCTGAACTTCAAAACATGCTGTAGGTCCCCAAGTGCAGTTTCAACATTGTGCCTGTCAAAGACACCAGCATAGGCCCTAAGAAACGAGCAGTGGGTCCAAAACAGAAACCCAGAAAATGGGAAAAACAACTTCCCTGCTTCTCCCCAAACAATCCACAGGAGGCATTTCAGCACAAAGCCAGCAGTTTCTAATTATTTTGTACAATATGCAGTCGGCCTTCATCATCTGCAGGGCAGACTGCTGAGACAGGTTCAACACCCTGCTCACCAGCCTCCAGCCTGTCCTCTGGAGGGGGCTTATTTTGTCCCAGGTGCGAGACTTTGCAAGTGGCTGAAATTACCACAGGCTCTTCTATTATGTAAACACTGTAAGAAAGGCTTTTGGTGGATTTTGGCTAAATCCACTAAGTTCACTCAAAATACACCCTCAAGTCCAAGCTGCCTCTGTGGGCTGTCTCAAAAGTCAGTGCTGACAACATCAACTGCAGTCTTGTGCACTTTTCTAGAAAGGTCAGAACATGCAAGGCATGGAGAAGAAAGCTGCTTCAGTCCATCCCTGAAATAAGTACTGATACACAAAAGCAAAATGTTATGAACACTTTAATAACAAAAGCAAGAAAGAAACAATTTCAGAAGGAAATACTACTTCACAAGATTTCTTCTACAATCCATACATTTTTAACTGTAGAAAATGTTGCTATTTTCCTCTTTCCCATCTGTCTGTTCTTTTGCTCATAATTGTATTTTTGTTTTGCTTTGCTGACAGTGGTTCTTGTGGCTATAAATAGTATATGAATTTTAAATGAACGGTTCCAACAATTACTTTGACATTTTAAAAAAATGCATCCCTCTGTTCCAGATGAATCCACTGTTCACATCTGAAATTTCTTTGTTATAACTTCCCATGGTCCTATCATGGAAGTGTTACAAAATGATGTTAACTTTAGAGAAAAAAAATCCATCCCAAGTGAGTGCTTCTATCTGTAGCTCTGCCTCATTAACTCTGTAATTCCTGAACCAGTCAAGTCAATAGATACCCAGTTGTCCTGCACATCTGCTAAATTATCTGACAAGTCAGTGACATTCTCTTCTGTATGTGCATTCAGTTTTTCTTAATTTACTTCTCTTTATTCCACTGTTTAAAAATTCCTTAGTCTGATTAACTCTGCAAATTTCTATCACCTGTCCATCTCTCCACTGAGCCAGCTCTTTTCAGGGTTCATGTCCTGAGGAAACTGGAGTTCAGGGGGACCAGAGTAAAAGATATGACTTTTTTAAAATTAAGATTTTTCCTTTCTTTCATTCAAAAAGGCCTTGAAATTCTTTTGCGATGGTGATGAATATTCCTTGTGTTTCTGTGCATGGTGAGTACAACAGGTAAAGACACTGCTATTAGAGCAGACCAAGGCTTTGCAAATAAAGCCCTTGACACTGCCGTGGGCTGCAGTGACAGGAGAACAGACTGTAACAAGGACTGTCTTACTCCCAGCACACGAATCAAAGTTTGACTCTGGCCACTTGTTGCTTGATCACAAAGATACTTTCCCTCTCTCTGCCTGATCCCCATCAGGGTATAAGCTGGACTAATTTCCTTTGAGAATTTCTTCGTTTCCATTCTTCTTGTTATACATAATTAAAACAAATGACAAACGAAAATTATGCTGTAGGTATTCACTGAAACACATCTGGGAGCTCCCTAATTAGCACAATGCTTACAGCTCTATGGGGAGTTGCAGAAAACCAAACACAGAGCTCATTATGGCTGTCAGCATTTTAATGAGCCCCTTGAGGCTACCTCCCTGCTGCTTTGTGGCTGTGGCAAAATCTGGCAAGCTGCCCCGAGGAAATGACAGGCAGAAGCAGAAAGAAAAGTTACTTGGAGTTTTAATGGAGCCCAGCATGAGCTGTGAGACCAGAAACTTAGTTGGACAATGTGTTCCCACCAGGGCTCATTAGAGCAGAAACTCACAGACTTTGATTGCAGGCCGCAGACAAAGCCATAGACTTCTCCCGCATCAAACTTCCCTTGCAGAAGGCAAACAGCAATCCCCAGTGCCGGGAAGGTGCTCCTTTCAGCCAGCAATCTGCACACACAGCGCGTGGAAAGGAAATGCCATGGACCCACCTTTCCACACCCGCTCTTCCAGGACACTGGCAGATGCACAGGTCCTGCTCTCCAGGCTTCAGTTACAGTGATCAGCCAAGACACTGTGACTGCAACACTCACCGCTGACACCTGCATGAACCACAAGCCATCCCAACTCACAGCTCCCTCCTTCCACCCCGATCTGGGTCATCTCTGGATTCAAACACACACAGGCCTAAATGTTGCACCTCAGCCCCCATCCTCTGTTACATTAGGCCTTGAACACCTCCTTCTCTGCTCCCTGAGATCAAAACCATGAGCTTAACGGCTTCTCTTGATGTCCATGTATCCCACTACCTCTTGCCAGAGCTCTGGTAATGCTCCAAGTAAGGAACTACAATAGTCTACCCTATGACTGATGTAAGAACAGATCCCAGCAATGTCCATTATCTCCTTGTTACAATGGAGATAAAACAGACTGAACAAAGGACCCCTTGGCACTGCCCCACTGCTTCCCAAGTTCTGCTCCCTGACGCTCACGGAATACACCCACACATGATCGTCACCTGTCACCATCGCTGAATCAGCATTTGTTTGCTCCTTTGCAGTAAACCTCAAGTCAACCTCACAACAAAAGCAGAATATGGCCTTGCAAATAGTTTGAGACGCCCTGGAGTACCCCACCTAACATCCAACTGCCCATTCAGAAGAGTGTGGTTTTCTTATGGTTTCTACATCACATTTAGTGGATTGATGAGAATGACCAGGTACCCCAGGGCACCTCAAATGTTTGGACAGGTGAACTGAGCTCTGTACAGCTTGCTTAGGCAACCCAAAGATGGGTGGAATGATTTGCATGAATTTCAGAAGCTAAACAGAGTTCTTTCCATCCTGGCTGCTGTAATGGTCACAACTAGATCACCAGAACCGGCCTGAGAATTATCTTTTCAATCTATGATATAGCAAAGGTGATATATGAGTCTGGAGTAGTCATGTTGGCTCTAGCTAGAGAGAGAGGAACATCTCCAGAAGACAGCTCTTTCCACGTGTCCTTGAGACATCCCCTGCCACTATACGCATCAGGCACCCTTTTCTCTGCTCCATGTCTAGATTTGATGCATTGTTATTTTTTAGCTGTACTGTGGCTGACCTTTACTTGTCACGTTACGGGGTCCCTCTAGATGCACGGGGCGCAACCAGGGTGTGAATCACGTAAGTTTTCACTCCATACCTGAATTCCAAGTTCAGACTGTCCACAACGAGGCAAACTTCATTCAGTCCTGGGATCCAATAAATCCACAAATTCCCTCTGTGTTGTGGTGGGACGCTCCAGCTTGTTCCAGGGACCACAGACAACAGGAACACAACCGAGTCACTTGGCTCCCTCTACAGTTCTCTATCAGTACTGCAGAAAGTCTTGCAAATCCATACACTGCTGGTTGCCTTTACACATACCATAATTGTTAAAACAGTTCCTCACATTTTCCTTGTTCATCCTTTTACAACTAATGTAGCAATAGAAGTTCTTCTTGTGCCCTTGACATTCCTTGCAAAGATGAACTTGAGGTGAGCACGGGCTTTCCTAACACTGTGCCTACATGCCCTGGCAATGTTTCTAAATCTTATTTCGTAGTCTGTTCCTGCTGGCCACACCCATTTGATCAAACTCTTCTAGCTGCCAAAATTGAGATGCCCCACCCAAATTGCCTGCTGGGAGTACACTTTTGCAGGTGCTAAATCCTGACTCATTCCTGGGGGTTTCCCTGGACTGATGACCAGTCCCAGGAACATGCTGACAGTTTAGGAGTGCAGACCCTTGTGTGCCAGTGCCTGCGGGTGTGGAATTACTACTGCAGCAGCAACTTCCAAGCAGAGTTCTTTTTCACCCTGGTCCTAGGGCTAGCATTAAGACCTTGCCTGAATTACTTCTATTAACACCAGTGAAAATCTGGGTCTTAAATATGCAGTGGGAAAGACAGGAAAGCAAGAGAAAAAGCAAAGAATTCAGGCAGCGCTCATGTGGCCTACAGCTACCACTCCAGAAGGGCACATTTCCTCTAGATCATATCTCATAGCTTCCAGTCCCATGCAGATGTCTTCAATAGCCTAAAATCTTGTTCAAGACCGATGTTTAGGGACTAGAGTGGCACTCTAGGTATGCCTAATGTGGTGTGGGTGCCTAAACTCTCTTCCTGGCCATGGGGAACTTCAAAACACAGTCAGTGCAGTGAGTTGTTCAGCACTGCCCTAGCAGACAATGTCTGGCTGGATGAACCATCCTTTGAATCCAGCCATGGCAGTGACTAAATCCCCACTGATGACACTGTGAATTCAGATTCCGTGGCTGCCATGGAGATTCTCTCATGAAATGTGCACATTTGGATGTCCTCATCCAGTGCTAAACGCTACCAAAGTGTCTTTGTTGGAATGAACCTTGGGATTGTGACTCACTCAATAGCTATGAGATGGAAAAGGTTTCCTGCTGAGGGCAACTGGGTTCCCTCCGGTACTCTTAGGTTCTCTGGGTGTTGTAGAGATGGTCCTGATTCTTGATGCAAGGTTGTATGGTTCCTTCCCAAAGTCCTTCTGGAACTCTGGGTATCCCCCAATGGTCCTATGTGTCCCTAGTTATAGGATTGGGTAGAGAACACCTTTCTGATGAGTAGTCCATTCCAATTGCACTGTCATTTTTTGATTTGCTGTCACTAGTTTTGACACTCCCAATGACAGGTGTGGACAGGTGTGCTGGTTTTGGCTGGGTTAGAGTTAATTTTCTCCATAGTAGCTAGTATATGGGTCTATGTTTCGGATTTGTGCTGAAAACAGTGTTGATAACACAGGGATACTTCAGTTACTGCTGAGCAGGGCTTACACAGAGTCAAGGCCTTCTCTGCTTCTCACACCACCCCACCAGCGAGTAGGGTGGAGGTACACAAGAAGCTGGGAGGGGACACAGCTGGGACACAAGTGACCAAAGGGATATTCCATATCGCACGATGTCATGCTCAGCATATAAAGCTGGGGGGAAGAGGAAGGAAGGGGGCATGTTTGGAGTGATGGCATTTGTCTTCCCAAGTAACATGATGGAGCCCTGCTCTCATGGAGATGGCTGAACGCCTGCCCGCCCATGGGAAGTGGTGAATAAATACTCTGTGTTGCTTTTGCTTGCATGAGCAGCTTTTCCTTTACCTGTTAAACTGTCTTTATCTCAACCCACAGGTTTTCTCACTTTTACTCCACTGATTGTCCCCCCCATCCCACTGAGGGGAGGTGAGGGAGTGGCTGTGTGGGGCTTAGTTGCTGGCTGAGGTTAAACCACAACAATAGGGAACACTGAATTATGGAGCTTCTTGGGGCATTTTAGACACAGGGAGAGATTATTGTGGGTTTTTTTTTAATTTTCTTTTATGCAAATTTTTTAACAAAATGGTTTCCTCGGCTTTGCAAACCATCACACAGAACTACATTGGGATGTTTTGATAACTTACACTACACCAGACCAGTACAACCAGTAAGATGCATTTTCAAGGAACCGGACAGACTGATGAGTGTTTGTGGATACTGAACTTGACAAAAAACTGAAATATGCAGAAAAATGTTGAGGAAAATATTGAAAGGTATCGTTTATCTCACTTGGCAATATTTTTTGAAACCTGCGGGGTCAGAAAGTGATATTCCATCTGTCCTGGTTTCAGCCAGGATAGAGTTAACTTTCCTTGGGCTGGGAGGGAGCACAGCTGGAGGGCCGGGCCACATCGATCATTGGAGCATTCCATATCATGTGACGTCATGCTCAGTATACAGGCAGACGGTGCTCTCTCGTTTTCCATTTTGGTTTTGGTTTCCCGGTCGGTGGCGGGATTTCTGGTGCGGTCGGGTCGCTGCGGGGGGCGGGCTGTGTACCAGTCGCCGGTCAGTGAGCCACTGCTGTATTTTACCCATTTGGACTTACTATTGTTACAGTTGTTTCGTCACTATTACTAAATTATATTTTTTTATTTAACCTATGAATTTCTTTTTTTTTGTCCCTCCCCTATTTCACTGGGGGGGGGGGGGGGGGGAAGCAAATGACTGGCCACGTGGTGATTGGCTACTGGTCGAGTTCAAACCACGACACCAGCCAACAGAAACGAGCTATGATTTAGAAACCTTCAGTCAGATGAAGAAAGGAAAAGAGGCATTCTTGGGTGGGTGACCATTTCATCACCTAAGATGACAAATACCAACGTAGGAAATAGATACTGAAGGAAATCACGAGAAGAGATGGATTTTTGATTTTAATGCACTGACAGTTATTAAAACGGTGAATTTATCTTCTTTCTCTCCCTCCCTTATCTCCTTTTTTCCTTTATTTCTAAGTGTTGGGGATTGGTTTTGATCTTTTTTGTTGTTTGTTTTTTTCAGGTTCTTTCTGTTAAAGCATTCCTCCAGAAGCTAAAAGAACACAAGGCTGAGGAACAAGAAAGTGTTCCTCACTCACAAGAAATCTGCCAGGGAACTGGTGTTACTTGTTAAACTAAATCTTGTGGCACACACAATTAACCTCAGTGCAGACACACATATCTGGACATACTAATCCCACCGTCAGAGTCGAAGTAATTGAGATGAACTACACTGTTAGAGGATTTTTTTTTCTCTCTCTCTATTGACCACAGACTACTGTCTTAGTTCTGGACAATCATATTGAAATATCTTTATTGCATTCAGATAGAATATCCAAAAGAGTAACATTCAAAATAGAATTAAAATTATTCTTGTTTCACAAACCACATTATCCTGTTTCTCCTGCTTTTTGTCTTTCCATTCACAGCTCTGGGGTTTGAATGTCTCAGCTGCCTTAGGCAGGCATTTAGTCATCTAATATGATTTTCTAACACCATACTTGGCACTACAGGGTATTTCACACAATCTTCAGCTGATGCTGCAGAAGGCTTTGCTATCTGCCAAGCTTATCTGGACAGCTGGGGCATTCCAGGTGGTAAAAAGCACCTACGTTGAGGGAACTGCATTTCCCAACCTTTATCTCAAACAGAAGCCCATCCCCAGTATTTGATGCAATATTTAAGTTGCAATATTTGCTGTCTACCTTACGCAGGTAACTCATCTGTGGCCAGGCTTCAGTTTTGTTGCAGTGTTTAAGCCTCCCCTTAGCCTTTGGTGCTCTACCCTGGCCTGGCTAGTCCTTGGCATGGCTGTAGTCTAATCTAGCTCTGGGACTAGCTAGATTAGAATCAGAGATTCTGAATAAATTTTCAAAGCCCACTTGTTATCTCCAGAAATAGTCTGAGACATTTATTTGGCCTGTGATTACTAGGAAATCATGTTTGGGGCTTCACATGTCCTTAAAAAATTTACATCCCTTATTTACAAGCTAAACAAGACTCCATATGGTCTTTTGATCTACACCCAGAAGTTAATCCTGCCCTCTGAGAACAGTTCTCTGGGCATGGATGACCATGCGTTCACACTGATGACATACTTTGGAGAGCATTGGCCATATCCACACACGTAGGACTTGTCCAGAGATCTCTTCTCAGATCCACATGGTTCAAATACACACTAGTGCCCCAAATTATGGAAAGGTTTGTTCAAACGATAAAATGAAAAGAACTTGAAAATTGGGCTTCCTGTTTGTTCTCACCTTTACACAGATCTGGGAATAAAGGCCACTGCAGAGTGAAATGTGTTTTCCTCTGCATGCTGTCTGTGGTCAGAAGCTCCAGAGGCCTCAACTCATAACGACATCCCTCCTTTTTATTTTCTCCTGATGGGTAGTTTATTCTGCTTGCCATCCAGGCTCCCTGACAACTCTCAACCCTTTACTTCACGTAGTCAGGGTGATTCAGTTGTCTGTGCAATGGGACCTAGAGACATCTGAGACATCCTTAGGTGCCCCAGCTGGCCTCCAGCCCCTGTCACAAAGGGTGCAAGATTCCTGCAGTTGCATACATCAGTCCTATACAGGTGACTTGAACATACCGCAGCACCAAAAGAGCATGTGTGTGCGTGTGAGACATGGAGGGGTGGCTACAGTAATCCCCTCCGCAGCAGCACACAGCTGCCCTCCAGCCCTGTGGCAACTTCTTGTACCACTGTCACCAGTTGGGTTGTTCACCCGGCTGCTTCCTATTCTGGATGCCCCAGGCTCTGCCGTTTTGTCTGGACAGAAAGTATGTGAAGCATCTGGGCAGACTACCTTTATGCTGCACTAAGACCAAGTGTTATTGCTTTGCACTTCAAGAGGCCCAGACGTGAGGGGGTTGACATCCTCCAGAGATGCTCAGAAGATACTGGAGGTCCAGCACCCCAAAACCATTCACAGCCACCAAGTGGTCTCCATCAAGAGTCAGTGAGAACCTTCAGCATCCCAGCTGGACAGAAGCTTGGGAAGGTGAAGCTGGGTTAAGGGGTCAGCAGTTCAGTATTTGTGGCACTTTTTGACCAAGCGTGACTCATCACCTGGGGTGAGGAAAGGAAGATCCAAGAGGCAGGGAAGTGTTCCCTAGCTGCTCAGATGCAGCATGTACATCTACACCTGTGGCTCATTTGTCTGTTCATAAGCATCAGAACTATTGGAGACAACGTGAGGTGTTCCACCAGTTCCTAAAAGTAGTCATGGGCCACATCTACCAGCAGCATGTGAATGTCAGTTCACCCACTTCCTCAAAGAACTCGATCCCACGGGTGTAATGAGACTGGACACACCGTGGCAGAATTCGAACAAAGGCAGCTAGAACTGTCCGTGCTGATCGAGGCTGTCACACTGTCAGGACAGCCTGGGAGTGGCCTTGTCTGAGAATCACAGCAGTCCTGAGAGGCAGACTGCAGGAAGCTGCACAGGTTTGCTGGAGGAGTGAGAGTTCAGCGCTACGCACACTCCCAGGGAGAGACAGCCAGGCTGTGCTCTGGGAGCAACACATCTGAAGTCAAACGCGATTTGGCCCCTTGAGTGTCCAGAGGCCACCAGTGAGGTGAGTTGTCTCAACCGGGGCCTGGCTGCCAGGGAGGCATGAGCGTGGCTGGCACACGGGAGGAAGGTGGAGACAGAGCATCCCAATCCAGCAGATGAGAGGAAACACCCATGTCAAAAGGAGGTTTATGAGTTTGAGCTTGTCTGCCAGCCCTTCCCATTCCTCAGCTGGCCAGTATGTTGGTTTTGCTGCTTCGCAGTGTGGGAGTTAAGCACTGGTGGTTAACAAAATGTAAACTGACCTTGAGGTTAGAAGAATGATTGTGGGAAACCGAGGCAACCTTCGGAACACCGTGTTGGAGCGTCAGAAAGAGCAGGAACACCGGCTGCAGAATGCATGGTGAGCGTGTGAGCAGTAAACAGATAAAACCTGAAGGTCAGCAGGATGGAGAAGTAAAAACAAACCCATGTAAACTGTTGGGAATAAATTGGGAGCTGGCAGACAGTGCAGCGGCACCTGCTCTCGGCAATGTCCCCCCTTCAACAAACTGGTGTGAGTTTGTCTTTCTTCTGCGCGTCGCCCCGATCCCGGCCGGACCGAGGCCAACACGCAGTCCACCACCCAGACGCCAGCCTGGCACTAATCAGCGTGTGGACCTGAGCCCAGCCTCCAAATCTGCAGCCAGTGCTGCAGGCCTGGCAGGGGACAGGCTCCTGGAGGGACGAGCGCCACCTCCTCAGGCACACAGAAGACGCCGCCCTGGTTGCAGGGAGCCCCTGGCAGCTGCTGCCATTCGCATCAGACGTGAGGAGAGAGCGGAAGGCCTGGGCGGCGGGGGAGGTTCGGCAGACTCTGCTTGGCCAGGAGCAGCCCCGCTGAGGGGTCGGCAGCCCCTTCCTCGGCTCTGCCTGGAGCACCCTGCGGCACCCGGGACCCCACCCCAGCCGGGCGCTGGCGGGGCTGGGGGCACAGACACTCCCGTTGTAGCCTGAACAAATGTTTCTCATCGAGTACAAGGACATATAGGACATATTGTAGTCCGTGCAAATGTTTCTCATCCAATACAGGGACGTATAGGGCGTATCAGTTAGGTCAGCCTGTTCTTTAAACTGTCAGCAGTGATTTAGTGAGGAACTTCTAATCAGGAGCTACTGTGCTGGAAGAAGAACCTGAAATATGGAAGCTCATTCAAATTGTATATCGTAAATCAGCTTAATTAGAGATTAGAGTGTCCTTGTGAGGAACTATCCTCATTACAACAGTACAACTCCCGCCCCCTGCTCGGAAGACCCCTGCCCGAAGAAAGACCCTCAGCCTTTGAGCTTGCGCAGAACAATTAAAACGGGCTGTAACGTTAAATCGAGAGGAGGCTGGTACTGACCAGCGAGGGATGAAGCGGTCAGAAACTGAGCAATGGGCGTTACGGGAAATGTGTGTTCGTGTAGGCTGCAGCGTGGAAATACCCTGCAGACCCCCCGTGTGGTGCCGGCTGGGTGGAATCCCCCCCTCGCACCCCTCTGCGCCAGTGCGGCATGAACGGGTGCCCCGGCGCTGTCTCGGAGATTGGCTTTCGCACCCCGGGAGCGAACCCTCTTCGCGGGACCCGCGGGGCGGCAGCTCATGCGGGGCGGCCCCCGCAGCCCAGCCTGCCGACGCTGCCGAGGGGGCGGGGGGGTGCAGGGACCCCGCTCAGATCCCCTCCCCCGGGGGTGGCCCCTCTCCCCTCCATCCCCCCGCCTCCCCGGCACCCAGGACCGCCGCTGCCCGCGCAGACCCGCGGAACCAGCCGCCCGGCTGCTCGGGAGGGGGTTTGCAGCGATGTGTCCCCGCCCCCCCGGCGCTGCCCCCCCCGCCCGTCCGTCTGTCCGCCGGCCCCTCCTCCTCTCTCGCCATCCCGGCCACCCCTCTGCAGCCGCAGCCCGGCGCCTCCCTGTCCGCCCGAACGCCTCTTGCTCTGTCTCTCCATCCCTCCCTCCTGTCCCTGGGCCTCCCCGCTCTGCCCCTTCCTCTCTCTCCCCCTTCCTCTTCTCTCTCTCCCTCCGGCCATCGGAGTGCCAGTCCGCCCTGCTGGCCTTGATCCTGGTGAGTGTCGGCTTCTTTGTGCTTCCCCTCGTTATTCTGCCCTTACTCTCTGTTCCTTCTCTCTGTTCACGGGGGGAGCCCGCCCCTGTTCAATCCATCCCTCTGTCCATCCTTCACCCCTACTCCCGCGAGGACTTACACCCTATTTGCTCTGTCTGCCCACCCTGTCAGCATGATGGGGGGGTGGGGACTTTCCTGGTGCTCCCCACCCTCTCACCCCAGAGCGGGAACTGGGGAGATTGAGGCAAATGTGCCTGAACCAGAGAGATTGATGTGGATGGGTTTGGGGGGGAGGGCAGGCCCCTTCACCTCCTGGCACGTGGCCAGAAGACGCCCAGGTGTCACCTGAACTACACCCTCCCCCAGTGCCTCTCTGAAGTGCTAAGGCTTGGACAATAAGCCCAAGCCAGAGTTGACCTATAGATGAATCCTGTACATTTTATAACCAATAATCATTGTACTAATAGGTATTATACTAAGTTATAGCAAACCACCTATTTTGATGTAAAAGCTGGAAATACTGAAGCCTGAGCAACAGGCCCTGAACTGAAACTGCTAACTCCGTATGTAGTCATTAGTGAAATATGCATAGAAGATGTAGTTTAAACAGCATAAAACATGTCTATCCTGAATGTATCCTTATATTTCTTTATGTGTGAGCAAGATAACAAGGCCACGGAAACAGTTGTCTGGCCTTGTGACCTTGCTCATAAATTAACTAGATAAGCAGGGAATCTCCCTTAGCTTCTCTCTTAAGCCCTGGCCAGGCTCTGGGGGGAACCTAACTGAGATGAAAACCAGATATTTCCGCTTAAAACAAAGGTGTCAGCTATTTTGGCTTACTGATTTTTAGGTATATAAGGCTGGGCCCGCTCACAGCGATTTTGGAAGCCTCACCTACGGGTGGACGCACCGCGTAGGATTTCCCACTTGCCGGGACAGGCTCTCCAAATCCTCGCTGTAACCGGGGCTGCCCAGCGACTGCGGCTCTGGATGATGGTAACGTATGCAAGTGGTGATGTATCTTTCTTAATCACTATTCTCTCTCTCAGGCAGTAATGATTTGATGCATTACCCTGTATTTTCCTATTTGTTTAAGTGCGCTACTTTGTCTTTTCTTACTGTATGTTTTCTGTATTATTCTGTTATATTATTTAGTTATTTCTAGTAAATACACCTGCTCTTTTCACTCTGGTGTCTGAGTTTAATTGATATCCCTGATCAGCAAAACACTCTCTGGGGTTTGCTCTGCAGTCATGGAATAGCTGTCCCTGGCCTCATTTCTCTCTCCATCGTGTTCCCCCTTATCATCTGGACTTTCAACCTGCCCTCACAGGTGCTCTCTCTTGTGCAGCTCCATTCACACAATACTGGAGGTGATGGGCACCTGCTCATCTCTTCTAAAATGGACCCCTCCACCTGTCCACCCATCGCTTTCAACAAAAATTCTGGTGTCTCTTTGTTTACTTATGTGTCCATCTGTCCCAAAATGGACCTCGTCTGCCAATCTATCCATCCAGCCATGGGTGGATAGCCATGCATTGTTCATCCCAGTACAGTCCCACCCATCTGTCCATCCACCCACCCACCCACCCACCCACCCATCCATCCATCCACCCATCCGTCCATCCATCCATCCATCCATCCATCCATCCATCCATCCATCCATCCATCCATCCATCCATCCATCCACTCTTGCTTTCTCACCTTCTTCCCCCCATCTCCCTTTGTTATCCCTTAGTTCTCTTCAAGATCCCCCCAGGGTGGGGGTGGGGGGTGCAGACCTCCTCAATGCAGAGATACTCCTGGTGACATCCCAGTGCTCCTGAACACGGGTTTCTGAATCCTTGAGTTTGCTCTGGCTCTACATGGTGGGTTGGGGCTTCCAGCTATGTATGTAAGAGAAATGACAAGGAATTGTCATCGAATAGGGGCTGCCTGGTGGTTTCTGTGGATCTCTCCTCTTACAGGAGACCCTTCTTGTCTGCAGGTCTCCAGAAATGTGGCGTCAGAGCTTTGGACTTCTAGGAAAATCCTACACCCATGACGGTGAGCCGGGGATCAGACAGCTGAGGGACATCTGGGGAATGGGGAGTGCTCCCAAAGAGGGACAAAGAAAGGAGAAGGATAGGCAGCCACAGGGGAAATAATCTGGATGGGATCTTCCCAGAGTGAAACAAGGATGGGAATGGGCAAGAGCTCTACAGGAAATGGGTGGGGAACAGAGGAATGGGAAAAAGGGAAATTGGAGGGGTGGGAGGCAGATACTGTTCCACGTCAGGCTCACACTAGACCCTCAGTAACGTTGGTCACCTAGTCTTGGTTTCCAGGGTGGGAACAGCCACATACTTGAAGCAGCCCCAGTCACCTCCTTGTGTCGTTCATGTGTGCTGATGGACAGGTTGCATCTCTCTCAACAGGATCCTTTTTGCTGGGGAAGTGGTTCCACGTACCCCTGTACTTGGTGCCTCTGCGTAGTGCTGTGGTGGATGTTGCTATCCAGGATTATGTGGCTGACGTGACTGCCGAACTCATCTACCAGAACAAGAATCAGATCTCCACAGAAGTCATTTTTGTCTTCCCCCTGGGCTCCCACATGGCCATCTACTCCTTCCAGGCCTGCAGTGAGGATGCCAAGGTCCAGGCCATGCTGCGGGATGAGGTACCAGAGTCCAGGGACAAATGGGCGAACCACCACAGGGCATGGCATGAGCAGCCCATGGCCTGCCTGGTGATCAACTGTCTGTCCTTCCCCTTCCCACCCAGGCCCAGCAGCTGCACGAGGCTACAGGGGGCTGGGAGAATCTGGAATACCTTCAGAATCAGTCTAGTTGTCCAGGTGAGGTGTTTGCCTGCTGCCTGGGCACCCTGTCCGCTGGCAGGGAGGTGGTCGTGACCTTGCGCTATGTCCAAGAGCTGCCACGGAAGCCAGATGGAGCAGCCCATTTTGTGCTGGCACCCACACTGCATCCCCACACAAAACAATATGGTGAGTGACCCCACAAGGAACCTGCCCTCCCAGTCACACACCCCACACAAGGGCCACAGACTCCCCGTGTACTTTACGAACAGACACAATGCAACTTCCCTTCGCGCCCACAGGGGGACCCACATTTTGCCCCCATGCAGCCCCTGGACAGATCCACATATTCCTCCTTGTGCTCCATGAGGGGATCCACACCTCCCACACCCATTCCCCGTAAACAGACTCATGGACACCTCCATACACCTTATTGACAAGCCCCAAATCTCTCCATATGGCCTATATATGGATGCCAAATCCTGCCCCTCCCACCCCCCACCCCTGCAGGGAGAGCCTTTGCCCACCCCAGTGCCATGTTTCTCCCTACCCCAGTGCCATGTTTCTCCCTGCAGCCTGGAATTGTCTCACTAGCAAGCTGCCCTACAGCCTGCTGCTCACCGCTAGCCTGCAGTCCCCCCGTGGAGTGGCCAATGTCCAGGCCAACTTCTCCCTCACCCCTTTGCTCTACACTGCCCAGGACCGCAGCACAGCACAGGTATGCCCTCCTGGGTGCCAGGACCCCGGGGGGAGCTGGGGAGGGCTGTCATCACTGAGAAAAAGGGGATGCACTGAGATCAGTGCCTCTGCGCCTGGCCCGGTGCTGGGTCGGGTCCCCTCCTCCCATGTCTGGTCAGGCACCTCTTCTCCAGGTCTCACTGTCTGGCAGCCCCCCAGATCATCAGGATTTGGAGCTGCTGGTGTATTTTGGAGAACCCACGGCAGTCAGTGCTGTGGTAGAGAAGGGAGACCCCACAGCCCCTCCAGGTGAGTGCAGCTGCAGAGGGAACATGAGGGCACCTCTGGGTTGCAGGAGGCATTGGGGCACGGGGACACACTGGGGGTTCTGGGGGGCGAGATGTCATTGGACACTGGGATAGGAATGGGAGGCATTCAGATGGGATAGTCTGGGTCCTGGGGTTCCAGGGTGGGGTGTTAGGGACACTGTGGTGGGATGTCAGATACAGCAGGATGCGTGCAGGGAGTTCTGAGTTAGGGCTCACTGGGTAGCTCTGTTGGAGGCACTGGGTTGGAATACGTGGGGCACTGGGCTGTGCAGTTGGTGAACAGTACAGTAGGGTATTGAGGTACCAGTGTGGGGCATCACGGGCTCTGGGATGGTGGAAGCTGAAAGCACGATGAGAATCAGAACCAGCATGAGGAGGGGGGTGCCTGTCTGGCCTTCATCCGATCCCATACCTCCTCCAGGTTCTCTGCTTGGTGACCCCATGGTGTTGGTGACGCTGGCACCCAGCATCCCTGAGACAGTGCCTGGGCAGCGCCAGTCTGGAGAGTTCATCTTCCTCCTGGACACCACTTTTCTTGAGCATGCTCAGGTACCCCTGCAGAACAGGGACCAGGATGGGGTGGAGGAGCAGGTTGAGGGGGAGCAGGCCAGGGCAGGCATTTACAGAGGGACAGAGATGTGAGGGGGGACTGGTGGGGCCTGAAATGGTCCTGAAGTATCTGGGGAGCCCAGGGAACTTCAGGACACTGGCTCAGGTCATACAGGGGAGTCCAGAGGCTTTAGGAGGACCAGACTATGGGCAAAGGCATCTGTACCCCACACCAGTGCCTCCCAAGTCCTGCCTGCTGTGTCTTTCCACAGGACTCCCTGCTCTTCCTTCTCAAAAGCCTGCCCCTGGGCTGCTACTTCAACATCTACTGCTATGGAACAACATCTGTGGGCATCTACCCGTGAGCAAACATGAGCAGGCTGGGTGCTATGGGGCTGGAATAGGTGCTGGTTGGTAGGGCTGGATACTGTGGGGCATGGCTGGGTGCTGTGGGGCTGGAATGGGTGCTATGGGGCAGGGTTAGATGCTGGAGGGCAGGTGTGCATGCTCTGAAATCAGCTGGCTGGTACAGGGCAATGTTGGGTGCCAGAGGGCATGACTGACTACTGTAGGGCAGGGATGGATTCTGGGGATGGGATCTTTGTGGCACTGTGGGATAGCACCTCTTGGGGTGATGTTGAGCTGAATCTTGTAGAAACTATGAAGCCATGTCTCTTCAAGAACTACTGTGGGGCAGGGACTTGCAGAGGACCCTAGGGCATAGCTGTGGGAAGCGCTGTGGGGCAGGATCTCAGGGAGCACTAGGGCTGGCACAGAGCAATGTGCTCTCCAAACATGCCGTGCCCCCCACAGGCAAAGTGTTGAATATACTCAGGACAACCTGACCGAGGCCATGCGGCGCATCCCCCCGACCGGCTCCAGCCTGGGTGACACCGATCTGCTGGAAACCCTCCGCTCAGTCTACAATACCCCCCGCCCCCGCGGGCATACACGCCAGGTCTGGGTGCAGGGGCATGGAGGGGTGGGATAGGTGTCCCAGGGGAAGAGGGAGTGGGAATAGGGATGGAAGAAGCCACCCAAGGTATGTGGTGGTCACAAGGGAACAAGAAGGATACCATGGGGTGTGGGGGAATGGAGAAGTGGGTCTATATCTGGGGGGGTTTCTGTCCCTGAGTGGATCTCTCTCCCTGGGGTCGTCTCGCTACAGGGTATCTCTCTCCTGGGCCCCTCTCTCCATTTCAGGGGCCTGCTCTCCACATTTTGGGGTTCCTGTGCAGGACCCCACCACTCATGTCCCCTGTCTCTCAGCTCTTCATCTTCATGGCCAGGCTACCCCTTGACAAAGAAGCCATCGTTGCTGAGGTCTGCCGTCACCGCAACAGCCACCGGTAACGGGGACTCTCTGCCCCCAGTCCTCCAGTCACACTTTGGTTGTCCAGTCATTTCTATCCCTGATGAGGGCCCGTGTTCACCAGTGCCCGCCCCAATCCTTGGGCCCCTCCAGTGTCCCAAAGACCCTTCCCGCCCTGCACAGCTCTCCTGTGCCAAGCCCCCATGTGAGACTCTTCGCTTACTACTCCCACAACCAAGGCACCCTTCACAGAGCAGGAAAACTCAGGCACAGGGTTTGTACACCCTGATGTGCCCCCAAACTCTACCCCAGCCCCACTAGACTGACCCTAGCTCTGCCGCAAGTCCCAGCTCTCCTCTGCCAGCTCCCTGTCTAACCCCAGATCCAACCCCAGTCCCTCACTCTACTCCCTGCTCTTCTTCCTGCCCCCTTGTTCTGCACCCCAGCTTTGTTCCCCCAGCTTTAACTCCAGCCTGTGTTCTCCAGCTCTAGCCCAGCATCCTTGCACTCACTTACGGCTCTCATTTCTCACACTTTTCTCTGCCTCCCCATAGGTGTTTCTCCTTCTGCTTTTCTGAGGAAAGTGCTGCCCTGGCTACAGCCCTGGCCAGGGAAACAGGGGGTGAAGCTACCTACGTCTCCTCTGACAACACTGTGGCATCTGTGGTAGGAACCTAGGAGCCCTGGCAGGTCCCCCTCTAGTCCACAGACACACGGACTTTGAAGCCCCCCAGCACCTGAACTGCCCTCACACAGCTGCCCGAGGAACCCAGGCACTCAAGCTTCCCCTGACTCTACCCCACCACCCACCCCACTGAGGACTGAGGTGCCCGGGCTTCTGCCCCGCTATAACCCACAGACTGACTGTGCCCAGGGAACCCAGCTGGTGCAGGCTACCCCACACACCTCAGTGTCCCCCAGGGAACTCCAGCACCGGAGGCCGTGGGCTGGTGGATCTGTGAACTAGGGTGTCCTGTTGTCTGTCCCCAGGTGCTGAAGTTCCTGAAGCAGGCTCTCAAGCCAGCAGCTGCGGAAGTGTCTCTGAGCTGGACCCTGCCCCGTGGCCTGGAGGTTGAGGTGCTGGGTGGCACCCCTCAGTCCATCTTTCAGGGTCAGCACAGCCTCCTCTATGCCCAGATCCATGGACAGGCACAGGTGAGGGCTGGGACCACAGACATCCCCAGCTACCTCCCAGTAGCCTCCCAGTAACCACCAGCAATCTTTCAGTAACTTCCCAATATTCCCCAGTAACCATCTTATGTCCCCAGTATCTTCCAGTAGCTTCCTATGTGTTCCCAGGATGCAACGCTGGCCAAGGGGGTCATGACCTTGCAGTACAGCTTGGACGGCCAGGATGTCACTCACACGATTGAATTCCCACTGTGCCCACAGGGAGACGGCCGGTGAGACCCTGCCCTAAGGGAAGATGCATGCATCCCCCTCATTGCTGACATGGACTCCAGCTGAGAGGGGGCCCAGATAGCTTGTGCATTCCCATCTTCCACACACAATCCTAAACTGGCAGAGAACCCAGGTGTCCAAGCATGCCCTCCTTCCCTGCTTTGACCCCACAGGGGTAGGACCCAGGAACCTGGGCATCACTTCCCTCCAGAGAGACGAGGACCCAGGCATGCAGGTTTTCCCTCTGCCCACCCTCATCCCTGAAGGGAGAGACCCAGGGTCCAGGCTCTCCCTGTCCACCTTTCCCCAGCATGGAGATGAGCCAGGTGGCCGGGCCTCACCCGCCTCTGTCCCCAGGCTGGCTGGGCACCGTCTGGCTGCGAGATGCTTGCTGGAGAGGTTGTTGCCAGAGGCTGCGAGTGGGTCAAGCGATGAACCCAGGCATCGTGCAGTTGAGATCAGCCTCACTTCGGGGATCATCTGCCCCTTTACCAGCTATGTGGGGGTTCGCACATCAGACAGGGTCACCTGGTACCGAGGTAAGGAAAGACACTTGCAGGAAAGAGCTGGTGAGGCAGCTCCATGGGATGTTCTCATTCCACTGGAACTAGAACCCCAGCCACAGGGCACCCCCAGTCTCACGGGGTAGGCCCCATCACCACCAGGTGCTTCTTCCCCATGTGCTTAATTCAGTTCTCTTCCCTGTTTGCCCTCAAAGGGCCCCTGGCACTGTTGCCACCCCGCCAGTCACTCGTCACCTGCCAGATCATTAAGCTTCGTGGCCCCTGTAACGCCTCTTCCTGCTATCCTGTGACCATCTGGGTCCCACCTGGCTGGCTGACAGCAGTGCATCAGTCACGGCTTGCCCTCCGGCGACTCACTCATGGCATTGCTGCCCTGACCCAGCAGGGGGCTTCCTCAAAAGGTATGGGATAATCTAATATGGGATAATCTAATCTCTTATAGGAGGGTTATGCTGCCATGTCTTGACCATGGCATGGAAACCAATGACTTTTGCCTTTAACCTTTCCCTTAGTTACCATTAAACGTGAAAGTCCTTCAGCAAGTATGAGACCCAGCTCAGGGACACCCAGGGAGGGGACAGGGATGGTGCTAGATCATAAATACACATTTGGATGAGATGCGTTGGAGGGCTATCAAGAGAGGTCTTGGGACATGGCTGAGCAGGAATGCCGGGAGAAGAGGCAACGGTCAATGGTGGGGGTGAGTTAGTGGTGTCCAGAAGGGCTGTGGATGGGAGTGCTTTGGGGACAGGCAGGAAGGAGCTTAGACTGCAGGTAACTGCCTAAAGAAGAGCAGAGATAATGTTCTGGGGCATTGCACAGAGGAGTAGAGGGGTCAGCTTCCTGTCATTCTCCCAACCCTCCTGTTCACATCTCCCACAGCATGTAAACCACCACCACCACCTGTTTCTTCTCTCAAGAATGTGGATTACAGGGACGTTTTTTGGTGCTCTCCAATTTTTGGGCGTTGGTTCACCAAAACCTTTGCTGAGTGCCAGGAGCTGGTGGCTCTGCAGAACGTAGATGGTTCCTGGGCCCTCAGCTCAGGACTGGCCTCTGTTCTGGAAATTGATGAGGCTGAAATCAAGGGAAAGATGCCTGGTGAGGTAAGAGGAAAACTGCTTATGGTGGTAGCGTGTCATCCTGGGACAGTGGGAAGCCCTTGACTGGTGGCAACACTGGCATCCCAGGGGCAGCCAGAGAGCGAATGAAGGAATCAGAAACCAGAAGCCGCAAAGGAAGGGGTGGGAAGCAGTGAAGGGGCAGGGAGGATGCTCAGCACTGCGTGCTGGCCTGACTCATTGTTCTCCTACAGGCCACGGAGCCAAGCATCTGGGCCACAATGCTGGCTGTGACCTGGCTGCACAGAAACAACAAGTGTTACCAGGACCTCTGTGAGCTGCTGGAGGCCAAGGCTGTGACTTGGCTGTGCAGCCGAGCTGGTGAGTCTTGAGGGTCCTTTCCCTGCTGATCCCCACAGCACAGCCTCCTCCCTTCTGTCTCCAGTGGGACCTGCCTCACCCCTTCGCAGGACCACAGTTTCCTGGGGGCAGGTGAAGGAGTCCTGTGTCCCCTTTCTCCTTCCCATCTGCGGACTCCCCCTCCTGCCTGACTCGCTCAGTGCCTCTGTCTCTCCCTGACTGCAGTGTCCCAGCTGGACAAGTGCCTGGAGGCTGCCAACACCCTCCTTGGGAGCAGCGTGAAGCCAAGTGTCTTCAGGCTCTGAGCTCAACACGTGCCTTGTGCTACAGACAGGCAGCACCTGCACGTGCCAGAAAGTACAGCCTAAATTCACCTACTGTGCTGGGATACCAGTGTTGTTACCAGCTGGGGTCCTACATTACAGATGAATTCTCACTGCTTCTGTCTTATACTGGTGGGGCTGAACCTGTATCATGCTGAACTCCTCAAGACAAAAGCTCTAGTTCAGAGCCTCCAGTGTGTTTGGTTTGGGTGGAGGTGGGAGTGGGAAGGAAATATCACATTCCCCAGCGGTTGCCCTTCCCAAATTCAGCTTTGGCAAAATGGGCTACGGGCCCCCACAAAGATGGCGCTTAGGGACACAGTTTAGTGGTGGACTTGGTAGTGTTAGGTTAACAGTTGGCCTTGATGATCTTAGGGGGCTTTTCCAACTTAAACCATCCTATGATTCTATGGTTTCCATCTTGACAAGAGAGCGCTGTGCACACTAGAAAAATGAGTCTTTAGAGGTGTCAACAGCAGGCGCAATAGCAGTGGCTCCCAATGAAGGACTCCTCTTGCATCCCACTTGCTGACCTCTTCACTTTACCCCAAAAGTCCAGGCTGTGTTAGGAACTCCCATACCTGCATTGCCATGTAAACCAATCGTTTTGGAAGTAAAACTCTCATCTACACCAGACCCAGCCCATCACGTCCAGGAGAACTCATGTGGGGCAGGATTGCTTTGAAAACTATCAGCACGTTGGAGGTGGAACTGCAGGAGCTTTTCCTTACCAAACCAGTCATGCAGTGTACTCTCTCCTGCCCCAGGGCCCTGAATTCATGGGTCTCACTCCATGTTGGCAAAGTCTCTGATTCATTTTCCAATAAATATTGAATATTCTGCAAGACAAAAGGTGTGACATAGCCTTTATTTCAGTTGGGCCTATGATCCTTCCTTCCAGGGGCCATCTATAAGTCACCAGGAGGGGCATGAAAGGATGTTGCTTCCCAGAGAGCTGTGTATTGTAATACACTAAATAAGGTGCTGCCATTGCTCTTGGAAGAGCACAGACCTGTTCTAGGTTAGCAAGACAAGAGCTGAGGACTTGCCAGGCTTTTTCTAGACTACTTTTAGCTTGAACTTATTTGAGCTTGATCTTAGTGGTAGCAGCTGTAGCAACCCTTTGCCCAGCAGACAAGTGACTGATGTCTAACTTACCCTAGCTGTAAGAGAAAAGTTGTCAGGTGATTAATGTCCAACTTGGTTTTAGCTTTAACTTTTTGACTCCGTCGGAGCATGCGACTCCAAAAAGAAATGCTGCTCTCCCTTTAAGCTTTGCCTCTGCTGTCTGGAGCAGATGCAGCCCATTGTGCACTGGGAACTCCCTCCTGCCCTGGAGGTCAGTGGGGAGACAGAGGAGTCACCTTCCCCAGAGATGCAAATGGGACTGGGCTGAGAGGAATGTGCCCTCCCATGCTCCTTGGGGTGTAGAAGGAGGAAAGAGGGGCATTGAGGACCTCACATTTTGGCGAGGTGAATCCTGACTGTGAGGAAATACTGGTACCTCAGCTTACTTCAGCCACCAACAGATGTACTGTTGCTCCAGGGAGAGGTTTTGGCTTCTTCCCTCCAAGAGACTCCCAAGGGTGACTCATCAGATTGTACTTTGTTGGTCTCCATAGCCTGGAGGAAATACCAGACTCTGCTTCTTTCCTCCCTGTTGACCACTGGCAGAGGCTGAAAAGGCAACCTCGGTCACCTCAGCTGCCTAATTCTGAAGGAGTCAACCCCATTATAGTCTTCTGCAGGATGTGAGCTGAATCCCCTTTCCAGAGCCCCACCAGGCTCTGCTGCATCTGTTTGGAAAAGCCTGTGCTTGTTGCACCACCTCAGTTTCTCTTTTTCTCAGAGCAGGCTGAAATGCTTTGGAGGCCTAGGAAGGGACAGCTGTTACCCAAAGTGTTGAAATAGTTTTCACCCTTGGCAGGGATAGATACACTTACGCAGTGCTCCCTCCCTGAAATCCCAAGGGAGACACCCTCCAGGACACTGATTATTTCCATAACACTAGGAAATGGCATTGAGGTGCTTTGGGCCCAGAGCTCCATCTGTGGAAGGAAGAGTGAAAGAGATGAACTTTCTTTCGGCCTTCCTGTGAGATAAGGGTTTACAGAGCAAATAGGGAGGGAAGCCATATGGGGCAGAACAGGTGACACCCAGACCTGAGTCTTTGTTCCCGGCACCATCACAGGAAAGGTCCTCACACTCTTCATTCAGTGTTCATTGGGGGAATCTCTCCTAATTGCACTTGTCATCACCATCTCCAGACACAATTCATCCCCGCCTAGGGGAAAGCTGTATTAAGAGTTTTTGGTGCATTACATTTTTTGAGCAGCCTATCCTGTGGACCTATGGATTTCTATGGACCACCTAGGTGTTTTCCTTCACCATCTGTGTGTCCCTCTAAAGGCTCAAAAGGTGTGGGAGAAAATCAGCAGGGACATCATTGTGCTTATCCACAACGTTGGGAAAACCCTAGGATGGAGTCTGGGTAGAGGTTTCTGTTCCTCAGGCGTGGACTCGGGTGTGTAATGGGTATTGACCACAAGCATGCACTAGAGGATGCTCCTGCCCCACTTCACCCTCTGTTTGCTCAGCCTCTTACTGGCACTACGGAGCAGAGAGCCCCAAAACCACAGTGGAAAACTCAGAGGTACTCAATACCTGCAGTGCTGATTCTTCTACAGGAGAAAGGGCATCTGGTATGATATGTCACCAGTTGTGCGTTTTCCTCGGTTTTTGGGGAGGAAAGTGTAAAGCAGTATTAGCCAGTGAGGAAAAGAATTGTGGCTGTAAGAAGCGTATCTGTAATACCTCACACAGACTGGCATGTGGTCATGATAATCACAGCAATAGCAGGTGCATTTATGTCAGTTCTGTTTGTTTAAACTTGCCAGTATGCGTCTACAGTACAGCCGTGATGTGATTAACTCTGACAGTTGGCAGTGGAGACTCGTCATGGAGTCACGGTCACTACTAGCGGTACAGGGCTCCAGTTACGCAGGCACCTGCAGATGCCTTAGGACAAGCACTCTCAGATCCCTGAGAGCTGCCAACCTGCTGAGGTCCACAAGACCTGCGTACTGGCCCTTAGCGTCCACACTCGGGCCACGGGGGTTTCAAGATCATCCCACCCGGCATGTTGAGGTGGCCTGGAGAAGACCTTTGCCTCCTGTTGTGCATTGGGAGGTGCTGCTTTGCTCCAATCCCAGTAAGAAAAGTCCTCAGACCCTGTAAACTGCCAAACTAACTCTGTAAAGAAAGAGGGGATGATACAGAAAATGTCATTTCCCTTCGGATGTTGGAAACACCAAGCTGTAAAGCACCAGTGGGGTCTCCAGCCAGGGTGCAGCCCCCAGCACAGATCCCATGCATGGAAGGGTCACTCGAGCTCCTGGAGGATTTTCCTACAGGAAAACAACTGTATTCATCATTTCTGCTGTCAGACAGAAAGGATGTTCACGTGTTCACACGAGAACTTCCCGCCGCACTTTCAAGCAAGGACGGCCCAGCCCTGCTCGGGCCTGAGCCTCCTCGGGTTAACGGGTACGTGAACCACTAACTCGAGCTGGCCTTCCATCCCCTCCGATTTCATTGCCCGCTGGCTCTCTGCACTCCCTCAGTGTCTCCAGGCAGGTGGTTGCTGTTTGTCCCTGTTGGGTCAGCTCTGTTTCCTGAAGAGTCGGCTCCGAGACTGACCCAGAGGCACTCGGCCGCTTTGCCCTTGTTCTGCCGTTGTTCTGTCAGTGCCGTTATTGCAGTGTCCATCCCGCGACGCAATAATGAGCTGGATACACCCACGCAGCAATTCAGCAAGGGCTGGGAGCTTCTGCCTCGCCATACACAAAGCTGAGTGTACTTGTGCTGCTCCCTCTTTCTCTTACCATGGATCTGAGATATAAATCTCTCTCACACTGAGGTGTCTTTCTCCTGCTGACAGTAGAAGGAGAAACCTTTTACACCTGTGAAGAGCGTCCTGGGAATAACTTCAGGCACAGCAACTGCGCTGCTGAAGTCTGAGCAAATGCCCATTCCCTTTTTATTCCACAGGCAGTAACAGGGACCTTCATGGGGCGACTCATCTGCTTGGTGGAAAGGTGCGCTCCTAGGACGAGCCCTCTCCAGCAACCCACTCTTCTTCTTGCACTGTGTGGAGCCCCTAAACGTGAATATGATACCTGAAATAACGACTCTTGAAACCAAGATTAGTTTAGGGAGGAGATATTGCTTTATTCTGTGCAGGGTGCTAGATGGAAAGAGTCCACAAATCAAGTACCCACAAAAGAACTTCGAAGTATTTATACACTCCAAACTACATGATTACATATTTACTATAATGATTATTGGTTAATTACTTATCACTTCTATCCCTCATTGGTTAGTTACGTGCTCGCTCTGATTCAAAGTTACAGTGGGGTTTTAATTTTCTGCACAAGCTCAAAGGGTGAGGGTCTGTATTTGGGCAGGTTCTTAAACTGGTTTACATAAAACAATTTTAACAAGCTTCCATGTTCCAGGATGTTTCTCCTCTTCAAGGACGGTAGCTCCTGATTAGAAGTTCCTTACTAATTATTGTTGACTGAAGAACAGACTGACCTATCTGATGTATCCAATTTGTCCTTGTATTTGAGGAGAAACATTTGTATGGACAGTAATACATACTATGTGTCCTTGGGTGCGATGAGAAGCATTTGTGGGGCCTGCAATGTGCCATGAGAAGCAGTTTTGCGGCCGATGATTCCCGGTAAACAATACATTCTTTCCCATGGGTAGCAAGCACATAATATTTAAGCAACTCTGAACAAGACCTCTTGTTCCGGGTAACCAGTACAGCCTGATTTGTACAAAACACTGCTTTCCCTCTGGTAATGCTTCCTTTCACAAATATTCCCTCTCTCAGAGGTGCCCTTTCTGACAAGAGGGGAAAAGAAAGATCAAGAATACTGCATGGAGAAAGGGGAATGGGAAAAACAGACGTCACCAGGAGAGTTTCTGCTGCTGGGGTTCGGGAAAGCGCCTGATTCCAGGTGCCTCTTCCTCCTCTCTCTCGTTGTCTGTGCAGAGGTTGTGCTTGGGAACGGCATCACTGTGTTGGTGGTGACACCAGCATCACCACAGCCCGATGTATTTCTTTCTGGTGAATTTAAGCAGCTCAGAGATGTGCTGTACTTCCATCAACCTGCCCGGGCTGCTGGCCAACTTCCTGACAGGGGAAGGACCACCTCTGCTCAGGACTGCACGGCTCAGCTCCATTTCTTTGGATCTCGTGCAGTCTCTGAGTGTTACCCGCTGGCCACCATGTCCTACAATCACTCCCTGGCCATATGTCACCCCGTGCTCTGTACAGGATGATGAACTGGAAGGTGTTTTCCCAGATGGCAGCTGGCTCTTGGCTTGGGGCACTGACTAGTTTCACAATCATCTCAGACTTCTCAAGCCAATTGAAGTGTTGTGGCCCAGCTGACCACTTCTGTGATGTGATGTCTTTGCTGGACCTCTCCTGCAGTGACAGGCCGCTGTCATGTCTATCTGAGCTGTAGTCTTGCTGGTTTTGTTCACTCTGGCAGCTCATGTCTGCATAACAGATGCCACCCTGAGGAAGCCATCGAGCGTGGGGAGGCAGGAGACCTTCTTCACCATGTGTGAGGAATGAAAGCCACGCACACACCACTGTGGTCAGCATTTTCTAAGGGACAGTTCTTACTGCCTATTTGCTGCCGGGGACACCACCGCTGAGAAACCTGAACAACATTTCCACACCATCCTCACAGCCCTGGTCAACCCCCTGTAGCCTGAGGAGCAGAGAGGTCAGGCAAGCCCTGGGAAAAGCTGTCAGGAAAGCTGTGGCCTGCACTGAGAGTGCACACTGGCTGTGCACCACTGGCTACAAAACACTCCTATTTCTCCTCAAATCTGTAGGGATGATGTGGAGGGAATATGTTATGTACCAGGCATATCTCTGGAGGTGTCTGGCTTTCAGAACACTTTTAGAAAGGCCTGGGGGAGAGGGAAGAATTCTTTTCAGAAACATGAGTCTTCACTAAAAGGTAGTGGAAGAAAATGTCTTTGCCTTATTCCTTTGAGGTAAAGAGAACGTTCTTGCATGTGGGAACTGTATACACAAACTATAATCTTCCTGCATACAATACCAGGAAAGACCATCTAGAAAGCTACTGGGGGTAATCAGGGATGTGCATCTTGAAAACCAGCAGTTTCAGCAACCTGGCAGTGCTGTTTGTAGAGGCTGCTCCAGATGTGTGCTCTGAGTTGCAGGTTTTGGGATTGCGCTGGCTGTGGTGGGGGTAGCCATGAAAAATGAGCTAGACCTGAGAACAAGGAGTTAGAAAAAGAAAAGGATATTTGGTGAAGGTTTCACCCTCCCCCAAGTAGAAGTTCTCAGTTTAGTTGCTAAAACTTCTTCATCTCATCTGTTTTTTGATTTGCTTGGTTCTGTTGTTTGGTTTGAGGTTTTTTGTTTTGTTTTGTTTTGTTTTTACAGGCATTAATCTTTACTGTTCTTGTTTGCTTATGCATTTGCAAAACAACCACATCTATTTGCAAATTTGTGTCTTCTGGGTGTCTGACACCTTTCTTTGAAAAGCAGCCTATTCAGCTAAGGACAGGTACCTGCTTGTGTGACTGTCCGAGTCAGAACCTGCAGGGAGCTCTGGCTGCAGGGAGATATCTCCGGAGCTCTGGCTTTTCCGTGTGAGCAAGGTCTGATTCACTGCCAGAAGGTTTATGGAAGCAGTGAACAGCAGGTTTCTCAAGTGTCTGGTGAAGTGATGCGTGACACTTTCTTCTGGCCTCAGGTTATTCAGGTGCAAATAGAATGTGCCGATAAGACCATTGGTGCTCACTGTGATCCTCCTTTTAAGACTTTCAGGGCAGAATCTTTTTAAATTATGCACCACGATGCATGCAGTCCACTGCAGCTGATTCCCAGTACCACGGGATAATTAATGCGTGGGCCTCTTTGCTTCCACTTCAGACGGGACACACGAGATTTCAGATCATATTCCTGCTGAAAAACTGAATGCCCTAAGGGCCCAGAGAAATGGGACACGGGTCACCTTCCAGGAGACCGAGGTGTTCTGAGATGCACTGAAGAAAACTGATACCCAAGGTAACAAGAATGTCCCTCTGAGCTGGCTCACAGGAAGACAAAGCTGGAGACAGAATTGGTGATGGGTCTCACCAGTTCTCACCAATTCACCAAGTCAAACGCCAACTCCCTGTCCAGCCTGTTGTACTTTCAGGAGAACCAAGTACTGGAAGGACACATGTCATTTGCGTACAGATAACGAAGGGCTGTTAAAGGCCCTTGAGGTGGGAAGGAGATGCAGTATTGCCCGCTGTTCTGTTGTCTCACACACTCCTTGTTTTACTGACGTGTTCTCATGGTTGGGAAAATTGCTGATAATAGAACAGACCAGTCTGCGACCCTGTCACCAAAACAGGATAAAAGAACTTATCGACACCAATGTGATTTAGATATCAGACATTCCTTTATTAACCTCCGGGTGCACAGGGGAGTCGTCTCACCAACAACGCACACCTAACTCGTGTAGCACGCTGATTATATAGGATACAGTAATACATAGTAATCAAGTTCTCATACATAAACATGATCATTCCCATAACTCATATTCTTATTCCCACCTCCTTCCAGTCATGGGCACTTGAGTCCTGAAATGAGTTGAGGGGCTGCTTTTGCGACCACCACAGACTAGTGACCTAAAAGAAAGACCCTCCAATGCCCTTGACCCAAGGATTTTGGCTCACACAGCAATTTTAACAGGCTTTGAGGCCCTTTCACAATGTAACTTTTACAACACCTGCTCTACAGGGCAATAAATCGTCCTGACTGAACAGTCTCACAATGGTACCTCATCACCAGTCTTATTCTTTGTGTAGAAATCTGGTTAATGATTATCACTAGTCTGCATGGCCTCAGCCTGGGACTTTTAAAAGAACGTTGTAGCAGCATAACTGGTTGTATAGTTACTCTAAATCATTCCTTATTTAAATCCAAATCATCAAAAATCATTAAAATCAGCTCAAATTAATAACAAACTAGTAACAACCCGACCATAACTAAATCGTTAGTGGGAGCAACAGGGAGGAACAAAAAAGCTGATTAACCCTCCCAGAGTGCTTAAGTGTTCTGCTGGCAATCCAAATATCTGCTGGTCATTTTTCCTGGTACTAATAACAATACTTGTAAAAAATGTCTGTTAGGCTGTGATTGCATTTGTGCATCTTGCATATCAGGAGGAGAGGAAAAGCAGCATCCTTAACATAAATGCCTCTGGTTCATGATCCAACCCTTTGTCTGGGTCTGAGGCAAATGTTGAGTCTCAGTTGTTGTTTTTGAGGGCTGTCTCTCTGCTGGGGGCTGACTGGGGTCAGAGCTGGGAGCTTTCTCCCCTGTAAAGAAGGCAGCCGCTGTGCTGCTTTGAATCCCTGGGTGTTTGCAATAGGAAAAAAGGATTTCAAGCATATGACTCCGGAGCAGTGAGCCAAATAGGTGAGAAAAACCTGATTAATGGTTTGTGAAACTCTTTGACAACAAAATTAATGGGAGCAGGGTTGGGGGTGGGAAGGAAAAACCTGCAGGGGCCAAAACTCTTTGGTGTTATGTTCTTGCAGATGGAAATGTTTGGAACTTCAGATGGAAGCTGCTGTAGCTGAGCTAAAAAAACAAAATGAGAAAAACTTCTGCATGAAAGCTCTGATTTCAGTTTGAACCAGGATCATTCTGCTGTAACAAAAATCCCTAGTTCTATGCTGAATCAAAACAAGCCCCTGCCTTTTGTTGTGAACGTGAGTGGATTGCTTATTAAGCACCCGAGGGCTAATTCAATCTTTATCAAATCATTAATACTCCCTTCCTTTGCATATGTGTATATGCAGACATCTCCCTCTGTTTCTGCATATCGGTGCAGTTATATACAGAAAATACACTCCTGGCCCATCCTGTCTGCTCCTCAGCTGTGGTGTCTGTTTATAAACACCCATCAACCTCCACTTTTCCCCAGTGAAAATATCTTCATTCTTTTTTTCTCTTAGCTGTTAAGGAATATAATTTTTAAACTCCCAGTGGAAGCTTTCAACTTTGGTGTCAAAGACATTTCAGAACATTTACAGAGCCCATCACCCATGCTCTCCCACTCAGATCAAGGGGATGGGCTCCCTCCTTGTCAAAGGGCTTCCTCTGCCAGAGTTAAGGTGCGATAGGGAGGCGTGTGGGACAAAGAGCTTCATTTGAGATAGTAACAGCCTGAAGTTTGTTGAGTTGATTCAGCAAAGAAGCTGCCATTATGGTATGGTATGATCCAGGACGTTCTACTATTTTCTAGGGTTTGGAGATCAAAGCTTGTTCTTCTTGCTCGACCAAGCTTCAAGGTCTTGCAATTGTTCCCATATGGTAACTATAGCTTCTGGCATAATTATTAACCATGGCCACTAGCAAATGTGGAGTATACTATATCAAGACAGCCCCAACATTTGTACTTTTTTTTGTAGTCTTGTCAATTCAGACTCAAAAACTAAATGCATGAGTAATTAATAGGTTTAAGATATGACTCATATGCTCTTTCTTTTGTTTAGAACTGCTCGAAAACAACCTGTGAAGATGAAAAAGACCAAGGTAACAAAAAAAAGGTGACATAAATCTTCATAAATCAGGGATCTGAAATATTGTCTACATAGTCTGTTTTCTACCATGAAATAATTCCTTGGAAAGAGAGTGAATTCTTACTTAAAGCTACATCCAGGACAGACTTAGGAGGGCTTTTTATATGCAGATGGTGATATACATTTGATCTCTGTTTAAACAATAACATTTTATAATTTTTCCCATCTAACTGTCCTATGTTCTGCCTGTGGTAAGGGGTAGTTCATGCTGCCTATGTCCAGATGGGGTTAATTGTGGCAATTGAGGCATGGACTCTCCATGAAGTGCAAAAGGAAAGAGCCTTTATTATTACAGTAGTACATACTTATACTATCGTTAAAGCTCTTACTTCATAATTAGCAAATCAGCAATTAGACATCTATCAATCTTTGCTCCTACCAGCATCAGACCACTCTAACACGCGCTGTGCAGACCAATCACCCTCTCATTCACGCGCTGTTCACGCGGCGGTAACTTCTCACAGGTCAGTACTTTTCCACAGCTCAGTGTTGCAGCTGTCCGGTGTTTTTCCCTGCCACCTCGGCACAACTCAGCAGTTTCTTATCCCTCTCCCAAGGCCTGTTTTTCATCAAAGCCTTGCTGCTCCTCAGGGGCTGCGCAGAGCTGACAGGCCGATGTTGATTTGCCTGTCTCCCACAGTTAATCAATTTTGGCAGTACTCTGGGTTAATTTCCCTCAGGAGAAAACTAGGAAGAGTTATTAACTCTTCTCCCACCTCAGTATGGCTGTGGGGCTAGTGAAGCACTGGTACAGAAGTGGAACTCTGTTGTGTTTTGGACAGAAATATCTGAATTACCCATTATGTCTTCTGCAGAATCAGGATTCAGAAATGCTTAAACCGATCCCATTAATTTATACACGGACCTTACCCCTGCAAAGTAGGACTCCAGTTTCAACGGTTAGACTCACAGTGTACCAGCATGACAGACATAATAGTCCGGTATCTTCTCCCGCTTCTGTGAAGCAATGTGTTCAGACAAACAGTTAATGCCCTTTACTATATTTCCAGCCTTTCTGTGATCAGGAGACACATCTGTGATGGGCAAAGCCGTGCCCACTCACACTTGTTCAGAGGCATTGCCAACGTGTGATACCCACTGAGATGCAACATCCCAAGCTGTCTTGGGTTGGCAAGCAACATAAATAGGTTCAAGACTAAGCTTGATCCATGTGACAAAATTACACAAAAGAGCAGCTGGGTTCAATAACACAGGACTTCCCTTCTGAACCTACTACTTTGTACATGGATGGCCTGATTTACATCCTCCCCTACCTACTATAGTAACACTACACTGCTTGGCCACCCTTCTCGTACATTTTACAACCTCCATGCCTCCCGCAGTAAGACTGGGTCCCTGATAGAGCAGTAACAACAGGAAGACTGGTGAGTTTTTAAATCTACATTACAAAGGCTTCATTAAGCAAGCCCAGACTTACTGAAAATCCCTTCTGTGGCCTTCACTAATACTGTCAGCTAAGATCGTCCAAAGATCATCTTTGATTTCACCTCATCCTGCAGGTTCAGGAACAGACATCCCGTTATGTTTTACAAAGCTCTGAAAGTGCTCTATTTAAAGTAGCAATCAGATAAATTAATACCATTGCAGGTATTATGCTGAAGTCTAGAACAGACAGACACTTTGTAAATCTACAAATATTTCTAGTTTCCTTCTAGGAAATAAATAAATAAATAAATAAATAAATGGACCAATGAATACATAAATAAATATTTCCAACCACACCCAAGCTTTAACTAGCAACAGTTAAAGGGAAAAAGGGAATGTTTGGTCTTGTGGTTTTCTTAACTGTACTGATGTGTAGATGTGAACTGCTCATTTTAGAGTGTAACAACAGCATTTTAATGCTTAATTTGCACACATAAGACACACTCTTAGACTGATTTGCAGTTTACTCTATAAGCTAAAGGTGTGTTCGTGGAGACACCAGCAAATGACTGAGCTCATGGTTTCAAGTGTTTGCTAAAATCCTGACCTGCATCTAACACCAAAAGAGCTTCAAGGGATTCTTTTTTTCTCCTTTCACTAGACACACTAAATGCTTCACTTTCATTTAAGAAAAATAATTTTGAAGAATAACTGGAGAAATTTTTCAGGATTTACTAGTTCCAGACCATTTAATTCACACCCTTTCCTAGCTTTTCCGAAGTCTGGCAGCTCTAAAGAAAACTTATGATCCCACAGTAATGAAAACTTTCATAGTTTTCATAATTAGCATTAGATAAGAAACAGGTGATATGTTGAAATGATCCTCTGTTATTTTGCTTTTGGACTTAAATGATTATGACAGGCCTAAAATGACAAATGTATTTTTACATAGCCATTTTGAGAAACCAGAAAAGGCATCTGTCTTTTGGGCAAAGGCCAAAGAGTTATTTTCATGAGTAAAAACAAATAAACAAAATACCTGATTTTAGTATAAAATAATATTTTCTCTTTATTCTTAAAATAAAATAGTCTTTTCAATTCAGACTCAAAAATGAAGGCACTATAAACAATACTCACAATTAACAGAGTCCACTACAGAGGTCAAGTAGAACAGCGAGGCTAGGAAAGAAAATTCATCTGGAAAGAGCTGGTCATAAGATGGTCAACATGACCTTCGTGTCCAAAATCTTTTTAGCCAAGCCCAACCAGCTACGGCCTCAGCTGCAGGTGATGATGGTTAAGAACAAACAGGAACTTGAAAAGCGTGAGTTTTTCTTCTTCTGAACTCTGGTTTCAGATTTTAAAAGTGGCCACCCTGAAAGTCTTCCTAAGAGCTTTGGAATCGCAAAGTGTTCCAGAACAAGTTTGGAATTTTTCATTTTCTTGTATGTCTAAAGTTCAAGGGTTTTCCCATCAAATTAAGTTAATATATCTCCACCCAAGGCCCCCAAAAGTAAAAATACCATCTCAACCCCTAGACTCTCAGTGCTCTTCTGGAAGGTGGATCTTACTATGCACTGACAGATTTTCAGAAGCTCTTAACTAATTAGTATTCAAAGGCCATACTTCCCACAGAAGGCAAAACTATTACACGACACAACCCTTACAAGGCAAGGTTTCAGGCAGTAGGCAAATATATATGCCTTAAAATACCCCACCACCCATTAGGGTCCCTGATGGAATAACAATGGTTCTGTTTCTTCTAAACTGAAAGAAAAATTCCACAACAGATCAGAGACAATAACAAATCTTCTGATATTCACTGCACAAATATGTACTTGGAATATTTATACTCCTTCAGCCTTTAAGGTGGTTCTCTGAAGTTTCTTTACTTTTCACTTCTCATCAGACTCAGAATTGTTCTGTAAGAACTGCACATGGAGAAATACTTTTGCAAGGCTTTTTGAACCTGCCTGTTCCTCAGACTGAAGATGAGTGGGTTAGGCAGAAGACATACCATTGTGTTGAGAATAGCTACCCCTTTGCTGATGTCAACCCCACCCTTGTGTATAGGTTTATCATAAAAATGCAACTCCTGTAAGACATGAAGACGATGATAAGGTGACATGCACAAGTGGAAAAGGCTTTCTGCCACCCTGAAGCAAATGAAATGTGCAATATAGTGGAAATTATATTGGCATAAGACAGGACTGTGATAATGAGAGTGCTTGGGAGAGAAAAAACAGCTATTGGGAAATTAACAAGATCTAGAACGGTGATTCTGTGAAGGAAAGTTTTAGCAAAGGTGCACTGTCACAGAAGAAATGGTTAACGTTTTGTTTACAAAAGGGTAACTGGAAGAAAACAATTGATGGGCCAATTAGAAGTGCAAAACTCAGCCCCATGAACCAAGCACTAATAAGCAACAAAGCCCATTGTTCATTATGGTGGCGTAAGACAAGGGGTAGCAGATGGTCACATACCTGTCAAATGACATTGCTGCCAAGGGAAGAACCTCTGTCATGCCAAAGATGAAATATAAAAAAAATTGAACAAAGCAACCAATCATAGAAATTGTTTTTTCTCCTGATGCTATGTTGAACAAGACCTTAGGAGTAACAGAGGAAGCGAAACCCATTTCCAAGAGTGAAAAGTTCCAAATAAAGTAATACATGGGCACATGGAGCCCACGGTCCATGATGCTGATGGTGACAATCACTAAGTTTCCAATTATAATTGAGATGTAGATGATGAGGAGAACCACAAACATAAAGATCTGCAACTTCCTGCCAGCTGTGAAACCCACAAGGATGAAATGTTTGACCATGGTTTGGTTTTCCATCGCAACATTTACTTATGTCTCCTGTGCTGTGAAAAACTGTGGGGGAGAGGGAGGAGTCAATGCTGTATTTTACATTTAAATGTATATGAAATATGAATCATCAGAGAATTGAAAGGGAAATGACATGAAGGCATACTATCAATGAACTAATTAATACTTTTCTTTTTGATCGGTACTAGCTTTTTGTTTATTCCCAATTTCAAAAGATGGAAAATTATACAGCTGCTGTAGTTCATAATACCACTGTACAGCTAAATCCAATCTTCAGAAAGAACGCTAGGAGGACTAAAATATGATTGCAAAAGAAAAACATGTCACTGAAGTCAGTTTTTACTAATCTCTTCCAATTTCTTTCCAATATAAGACAATCATGACGAAGTTTAAGGGACAAGAAGAGATCCTATTTTTGTTGAGGCTTCTAAACTCCATGATGTATTTGAAACTACATGTGTTGCAAGAAAATCAATCCACTTTCCTAGGAGTCTGTTTTCAAAAATTTTCACATGAATAGTGAGTTAGTTACCTTTATAACAAGATGAAAGTCAGGGTTTAAGTCTAAGATGTTTCATACTCGTGCCGTTCTAATGCACTAGTTAAGGTTGAGCTCTGTCTCTCTTCTCCAGGTATATTCTGTGGGAACTAAGAACTGGTGGTTAGCAAAATGTAAACTGACCTTGAGGTTAGAAGAATGATTGTGGGAAACTGAGGCAACCTTCGGAACACCGTGTTGGAGCGTCAGAAAGAGCAGGAACACCGGCTGCAGAATGCATGGTGAGCGTGTGAGCAGTAAACAGATAAAACCTGAAGGTCAGCAGGATGGAGAAGTAAAAACAAACCCATGTAAACTGTTGGGAATAAATTGGGAGCTGGCAGACAGTGCAGCGGCACCTGCTCTCGGCAATGTCCCCCCTTCAACAAACTGGTGTGAGTTTGTCTTTCTTCTGCGCGTCGCCCTGATCCCGGCCGGACCGAGACTGACAGATTCTCCAACACCAAATGACTAAAGCTTTTAAGTAACTGACAAAGAATAAGGGGGGGTGAAGATATCTACCCTGTGACAGCACAGTCTGGTAAATGTAAACACCACCACTGGATTAGCGTGTTAAATTCTCTACTGTTCTTTCTAGACTGTGATTACTGTCCATGTATTCATGCATGAGGATGAACAGCAGTCTTTCTAAAAGCATGGTTTCATTCTCTGGTGAATAGGAACATAGAAAAATTTGAGTTAGCAGACTGGTTCCCTTTCTTCAGAAACCAATACATGTGGGACCTTGTTACTCAGTGCTAGTTCACAGGCGCTAGCTAGCTAAATTCTGACTAGTTTTACTAACACCAATCTGAACCTCTTGATAGCAGCTAAATAAATATGTTATATGTTTTATTATCATCATTCTTGCAATATAATTCCTCATTAATTATTTAAAAGAGAAATAGGTGGTTTTGAGTTAAAGATGATAAAGAATAAAAATGAAAAAAAATATTGGAAAAGGAGGGAGGAGAAGACTTCTTGCAACAAACTTTACTGATAATGGTGACTCACTTTATCACATTGACTGAGTGAACAACAAACAGTGTGGAGCTTGCTCCCCAGATTGATCTCTTATCAAACTTAGTCACACTGTAAAAAATCTTTTCAGGCAACCATAGCTCTTTCAAATATCCAGGAACTCTTTCCTCCTCTGTTCTGTCCTCTGTAAAATATCTTTACAATCTTCACCATCTGTATTTTAATTGTTCTTCTCCCTGTTAAACCAGTTCCACAGAACATCATAAAAGTCAATACCAGACAATCCTAGTATTGCCCATTAAGTCTGTTCAGTGAAAGCAGTTGCCTGAGTCTTCAGAAACTCTGGTTTCTTCACTGCAAATCACAGGAGCAGATTACATTAGTGACACCATCTCTTATTACCTTCTAACAGGAAGACTTCCAGGACACCAGAAATCTGTCTCCATGTAGCAGTTCACAGGTAACGGAGCCCCTCCAGGTGGCAGCTCAGCCCAGATAGCTCAGACAGCTGCATTAAGAAGTTGCACCATTCTCAGGAGGTGCTGATTGACTGTACATATTGATTGTACAGTAGCTTACATCTAACATACAGAATTCTGCAAACAAGCCAAATCACTTTCCTGGATTACACAGGCAGTTCTGTGGAGCCTGATTAGGCACAAGTGGCAATGCAACTCATTCTTCAGCCCGGCTGAGATACACACAACTCAAGGCCTCTGGGCTCATTTCTACCTTTGGATACCAACAAACAGCAGGACTGGAGTGGCTGCTGTATTCATACATGTCTCACCTACTGCCCTTGGTGCACAGCGACAGGGAGCTGTGGCATTAGACCCATGTGTACTTCTGTCATGAGGCCTCCTCTAAAAGAAAGGTTAGGCATTGGTTCCCCAGAAACTCCAGGTGAGATGGTGGCTATATGATGCAAATTCAAACGAGTTGCACACTGATCTGGTTAGTCCCTTGAGCCCAGGTCTATGACATCAAAGACAGATTTTTTTCATATGGAATGAGGGCAAAGGAAAAACTTTTGGTTTTAGGCTGGAGACAAAAGTTTCTTCTTAAAAGAATTCATAAAGGAGTTAGGTCCCTGTGGCCCAGATCTACAAAAACATTAGAAATCTGCAACCCTCTGATTTCAAATGCCTTTGTTAATCTGGATCACTAAACTGTTGGCATATTGAGACCAACCAACCACTCTTTGTACTTCTCTATTCAAAGAAAAAGTTTGTTTGTCGCCATATATTTAGACTGTGAGTGTTTTGTGCAGTCAATTAAAAATGGGTTTGTTCTACATATATGCAGTGCCAAGCCCAATGAAACAGTAACTCCAAAGTTACTATTGATCATTAGTAATACACTATTACAGTATACTATTATTGTAGAGATGGACAGTTTACCATGAATCATTTACTTTTATGAAAGCAAACTCCCACATTTACAAGTGGACAATTTTTGCATCCAATTGCAGTTACACTGGAGTACGTGTCCAACTGATTGAAACTTTTATTTGTCTAAATTTCTAACTAGTCACAGATAAATAGCAATAATAATAATCTTGTAGATTTTTTTCCTGTTTTACAAGAAACAAACCAAAGCAAATATTGCTGTTCCACAAGTATATTTGAAGTTTCAAGAATTCCCCTTACATGAGAACAACATCAGGACCTCAAAAATAATAAAACAGAGTTACCAGGCCCACCTTCAGAGAGCTAGATGCCCAATGTTTACTGAACTCCTGTAAAGAGGTGCAAATCCTTTCCTGCCTAGTTGGAAACAATATCTTACAGCTGATTGCCATTCCATTCAAATAAACATTTGGGCTTTTGTATTGTTCTCAAACTTTCCTGCAAGAATCTTCCTACATTGTGTAAATTGGTAAACATTCAGAGAGATGGGAGGAGCGGAGAGACGAGTGTAATCTAGTGTAAACTTTCCTGAGATGCAGAACAGCAAGGCTCATGCTATCTCTCATCACACATGAATGCCACAATGATTGCTCAGTTAGTTATTCTATGGTATGTACTAAGTCTACAATTCTTTCTGGGTGGGCCCTTCATTGTTCCGAAACCACGATGCTCCTTCGGCGTGACTTGTGCGGCAAGGTCCTAAATGACAGCTAGTTTCAGCCACCAACAATACAGTTATCCTTCATAGTTAAAGGAGAGCGTGATCCACAGATGTCTTCTACTGCATAGAGGTGTAAGGCCTAGACTGATCCCTATTGATTTCTGGCAAAGTTAGAGAGAAACGTTACTGGACCTTGTAAAAAAGCACTTTGGTGCTGTAGTACTTAGCACTGCAGCATGCATATGTATCATTGTCTGAAACTGAAGTTCACCATGCTGATATGTTGCCCTTTATGTTGAGTATAAACCACATAAACCTACAATGCATGGTACATATGCACACTGAGGGGGTAAGGTCTAATGAAGCACAACACAGCTAACAGAAATCCTATAGAAATTTTCATTGAATGTAGATGTTGACAGCATTCCAGAGCTTTCCTCACTTCTGTACTTTATTGATCCTGAATGCCATGAAATGGCCTGTTAAATCCATTACTTCAATTTTAATGTGTCCACCTGGGGAGCACAAGACAAACCCTGTACTTTTTGTTTTACCATGGTCACTTGGGATGCTTTCTCTGGCATGTTCATAGATGGGTCTATGGGGTATTGTTAGCTGAAAGCACTAAGTTGGTTTCTCCAGCTCCTCCTCCTTTTGTTTCAAGGAATAAAAGTAAAGCCATTACCTACTGTTCTTAATAAATGCATTAATGATGCTTAAAGAGAGACTCCACCTCTTTCCTTCCTCCATACCATACTTTTATTCCACCTATTCATTCACCCATCGAGTAAGTCCTTTGCTTTGACTCCTCTGTTCTAGATTACAAGGAAATCATTAGACATATCCATCATTCCAGTGTTATTTGAAAACCACTAGACAGTCATAATAGCAGTCGCTATCCTAAATGAAATGAAGTATTCAACCAGCTGAGTTCTATTCTCTCTGCAAAACAGGCTAGAAGAAATTGCTCCAAAGGTATGTACAAGATTTGATTACAAAACTTTTTTCCTTGGGGTAATTTTTTTTCTTTCCTGGCTTCTCCCATCTCATCTCTCTTCTCAAAAGTAGAAGCTTACAGGTTGGACTCATCTGACTACATGGAGGTACCTGACATACACTCATCACTCCCAAATCTTAAAATATTCAGATAGAGGCAGTAGAGACCAGGGTGTAATTTATCTTTGCCTGGTCAACAAAAATACATTATGTAAACCACTTCTAGGACACTAATTTGTAGGCTTACAATTTGTGTAGTCTGTATTTACTGTAAAGAGAGGCAGAGGAAACTACATTGGATGTGAAGAATGTCTTCTCACGTGATGTTTCTCTGTATGAACACAGAGTTGTTTCTCAGAACTGTACATTTTTCACATACAGTTGATTCTGGCAGTTGTTTCTCTGTCATCATGTATGCTTATTATCACAAATGTGAGTCTACCTAAACAGCTACAGGAAAGGCAGTGGCAGCACAATGATCATTTCTTAATTCAGACGATAACCATTAAGGTTACCATAAAGATTGTAAACCTCTATTATTTGCACTCCTGGAACTCTGTTCTTTCTTGGTATTTTACTTGCCTGCTCCAGTGTCCATTCAAGCAGCATTTGTCAGGCACTGCGTACACAGTAATGGAGATGGTAAAGCATTCTGGGGGAGATTTGTGTATGCAAACTGGATTTGGGTAGTTTATGTACTGAAAAAATGGATGAGTAACAGTAGACTGGCTGACTAAGGAATAGCTGTCCAGAAAATGATGTGGGAGTCCTAGTAGACAGTAAGTTGATCAAGAGTCAGCACTGTGCTCTTGCATTGATGAAGGCTGGCAGCCCACCAGGCTGCATTAGCAAGAGTGTATCTAGTGGGTAAATGGAAATTGTTGTTCCCCTCTAACTGACAGTAGTGAGGACAGAAATGGGAAAACAATGTTTGATTTGCCCTCATGCTGCCCAATACAAGATTAATGTGGAGGAAATTGGAGGAACATCAGAAGAAACCACCAGAAAGTTATGGTGCTGAAAGACTGAGTATATAAGGAGAGAGACAGCGAGGCAATCTGACAAAATTGCAGCATGGGAAACTCTAACTGGATAGGAGGAAAATAAATTCCTCTGAGCATTGTTAAGACTGGACCAGGAACCCACAGAAGTTGTGGGATCTCCATCCTTTGACATGGTCACAAATTTAGTAGGCAAGACCCTAAATAATGTGATCTAATTTTGAAGTTATCCCTAATCACAGCAACAAGCAGGACAAGACCTCCAAAAGTTCCTTCCACACTAAGTTATGACAGTTTTTAGATTCCAGGTACAAGCTTCTACCCTGTATTAATGAGACAGTGCAAATCATCCTGTCAATAAAATCTACATTTAGGAGACATTCTGTGTTAGAAGCCCCCCCTCCCAGAGTTCAATTAATGATACCTACCAGGAATAAGAATTTGCATTGAAATACATTTTTCTGTTTGATTATTAAGACCCTCCTGCCAGGCTGAAGTCACAGACATCTGCCAAGCTGATGTTTAACCAGAGCTCCGTGGTGACTGAGTTCATACTTCTGGGTTTTCCCATGGTCTGGGAACTGGATGTCCTCTTCTTCATCGTGTTTCTCATAATCTATGTATTGACAGTCTCTGGGAATGTGACCATCATCTCAGTCACACTGGCTGATCGTCGACTCCACAGCCCCATGTATATCTTCCTTTGTAATCTCTCTTTCCTGGATATCATGGTGACAACAGCCATTGTCCCAAAAATGATGCAAGATTTCATCTCTTTGGAAAAGACTGTCTCTGTGCCTGCATGCATCTCACAATGTTATTTCTACTTTTTTTTTTTGGCACTACCGAAGTCATTCTCTTGGCTGTCATGTCACTTGATCGCTATGTCGCCATCTGCATCCCACTCAGATACTCCACCATCATGAGCACCCAGATGTCCTTCCAACTAGGGTTGGCATCTTGGGCTGGGGGCTTCTTCTCTGTCCTCTCTCCCATGATCATTATCTCCTGGCTCCCCTTCTGTGGGCCAAATGTTATTGATCACGTTTTTTGTGATATTGAGCCATTGATCAAGTTCTCTTGTGGAGATACCCATCTCCTGGAAGTGCTGAAGTTTGTATTGTCTACTGTGGTGCTCCTGTGCTCTCTGCTATGTACCATTCTATCATATCTGTACATCATCATCACTATTCTCCATATCCCTTCATCCTCTGGCTGGAAGAAGGCCTTCTCCACTTGTGCCTCCCACATCACCGTGGCTTCCATATTCTATGGCAGTGCCATCTTCATGTACATAGTGCCAAACAAAGAGTTTTCCTTCTCCCTCAAGAAGGCAGTCACCCTGCAGACGGCTGTTTTCTCTCATTTGCTTAATCCTTTCATCTACACCTTGAGAAACCAGCAGGTCAGGGATGCTCTGAAGGACACTGTCTCCCACATCCTAAGTAGTACAAAAGCTTTCAGAGTGAACTGTAAATTGAGTGAACAATAAGGGCATCCTCAAGCTCTCGACATTCCTGACTTTGTACATAAACTGCAGCTCATCTCAGACAGGCTCTGTAAGGAAGTTTGCAAGAAGCAGTATTCTTGTGTGCGTGATTTCTCTCCACATGTTCCATTCTTATAGTAAATTCCTTCCAGTGAATAAATAAATGTTTAAACTCAGATATTGTGCATGTTTCACACAGGATACTTTGTACATGCCAAAGACATAGTAAAATATTAGATCTGTTCAATTAAATTAGAACTGTTTAGTAGTATAAATGATTCTGCTATTAAAAAATATATTCATATGAGAGTCCTTGAAGACTTTTTTTACCTAGAAACAATCAAGTGGTAAAGTTTAGCGTTATTAAAATACAAAATTCCAAACCCAGTCTTCAGTAACTTCTTTCAGTGAGAAACTCATTATACCAGCTGTTTTCAATGTCCATGGATAAACAATGGTATGTTTTTTAAAAGACAAAGGACACAAAAGACTGATTATTTGCACATGTAGTGCTAGTGGTATAAAAGTACCTCAGAACTGAAAATACTATTCAAATGCAATCTAAGAAGAGGGACTGACAAAAATATGCAAGAAGTGACCCATCAGCACCTTATCTCCACACTGAGACTTGTAGTCATACTCCTTGCTCCCCTTTTCAAGTGCCAAAAAGAGCAGGCAACAAAGTTGATGTTCATATGCTATACACCACTGCTGGGATGAAGAGACATCCTCACCAGGGGATAGCTGCCTACACAGATCAGCAATTTAGAAATCTGGCATTTCACATTGTCTATAAACTGTTCTCAAGGCATGTAACAGTTAATTATTCTGCATTATAGAAAGGCTGGTCATATCTTTTTAAAACTCCAGGAGAGCAGATGGGTCCTTACAAGAAATAGAGAGAAGCAGGAGAGATGAAGGACAAGAAGAAAGATAAATAACTCTAAATAACTCTAAGTATTCAAAGAAGGTAGAAACAAGCCAAGTCACAGGGACACAAGGAATGTCTCTATTCACTCAATATATGAGACACCATAACTCGCAGAATTAAGAGAAAATTTGGTTTCAGTTAAAACTCTGCATCTTGTAGATCCAAATTAAAAAGACATATATATAAAAATAAAATGTCAGCTTTACTGACTACCTCTACACTGATTATGTTCCTTCTCTGATACAAATTTTATGACAATTAGTATACAAAATAAGAAACATAGAGGTTAATATCTCACTTTTGCCTAATAACCACTAAGGAGGGCACCTCAAATATTGCTGCAATAAGGAGAGGACTAGAAAGAAATCAAGGCAAATAATTGGTTGAATTGATCACCGAGGGCTAAAATGTCTCATACTTGGAGAGCTGGGTGGAAAGTAGACCTATATTGCTTGAGAGAATTTAACAGGCACCAATGCTGGCTATCCAAAATGATACATATATCTTCAGAAAAACAGATATGTGACCATCTGTAGGCCACCACACCACATAAGCCCAACAAACACGGAAGCATGCGCTCTGCTTATCTTGTCTTGGCCAGGGCACTTCCTCCTTACCTTTGGCCCAGGGACTGTACTTTTCCAGATGTCCTGCTGCAGCCCAAATGCCATAAACTTTTTCTAGCCATTAACCAATGATGAGAACTTGCTATTATTCAGACTTCCCTGCAGGGACACAGAGCTCCTGAACTACCTGAGTTTCTTGACACATGTGGTTTTTATTCTTCTGGATACACTCACCCTCACTTTTGTGGTTTACATTAACATCATCATTACTGTAACATATTCAGCTTCAGGAAAGGCAAAACACCTTCTGCATCTGCACTTCTTAGCTCACTGTGATCTCCATATCCTGTGATAGCTACCTCTTCATGTGACCTAAACCCGCCCACAGCAGAAGAGCACCTCAGCAAAGCAGTCTCTGTTTACAGCTTTGGTTTTTATCTCCTGTTCAACCATTTCATCTACAGCATTAAGGACAGGCTAAGAATACCCAGACGTTACTGGATGGAACAGAGGGAAAATGTCTGCTTAAAGAAGCACTTGACCCAGAGCTGAACCTTATACAGGGAAGTAAAAGTTCAGAGATTAGAATCTTTTTTATATGTTTGTTATAACCTTAAATGACCATGTTAAAGCCTTTTCATCCCCCTTTCTCCCAAGACTCCCCCTTCTTCTCATTAATCGCTCTGATAAGAAGACTGTCTGTTTCCTTATTCCAAGTGCTTCAACACCAAACCTCTTGAAGGACTGGAAACATGATAGGAGTGAGCAGGAACACCAGCAGGAGCTAACTCCACCACTTGTGCAGCCTGTGCTACCAGTCATCACAAGCACAGGCACCAGCCATGTGCCATCTCCTGCTCTATCAGCTGCTCAGGCTCCACCGACCTCACAAGCACCTGCACAAGCCATGGGCCTGCTCCTGCCCTGTCACTTAGCCACAAGCGATGTCACAAGCACTGACTCAAGTCACTGTCTATGTTTTAGTTTAGTTATTACTTTGGATTATTTTCTTTGGTTTTCTGTACCATGAACTGCAAACTGTAGTTTTTAAAGAAAGTATTTCCTAGCAGTCTGGCTCCTGTTTCATCACCTCTTGTTATGACAGGAATGTAATAATAAAGTTTGTTGAAAATAAATTTACTGCTGATCTAAATACATAAAGTCCAAAAGTGCTGCTGATCCAAATACAAATAAAGTTGCTATTGTAACTGAAAACTAGATGCAAGTGCTGACATTTGTCCTCTGCAATAAGAAGTTATATTCAAAGAAAAATAAGAGATATCAGAAGTGACTAAGCATGACCAAGTCCATTGAACAGGAAATGTAAAGACAATAAACAGGCTTTAAAGCAGAAAGTTGTATGTTACCAGTTCAAAGGGATCGGTGTCTTGTTGGGGCAACCATAAATCTGTCTTCTAACCCAACTGTATTTAAAGATCCAGAAAGGTAGAAAACCACAAAAACATTAAAAACCCATACAAGCCACACACTGTGCCAACTTGTATATACGTTACAGCACTGTGATATCATACTGCTGTGATCACCCCCAAAACTCCTTCCTAGTGGTGGGTTAGGAGCAGACATTGGGCCTTACACTTGCATGGCCCAAGTGCTGTTCCTTGTTTTCTGTGGTACCCCAAAAAAAAGCTCTTTTCCACAATTCAGTTTCTTAATCTACTAACCAACATTACTAGGGCAAAAACTATATCGGAATTAAAGGATCATCAGGTAATTTGCCTGAAGGCAATTTGGCTGCAGGTGTTGGTAGCTGGAAAAATTCGTTATGAAGGTTCCAATAAACCAAACTGGCCACATATAGTTAGTTTCTTCATTAGACCCTAGACAAGGAACAAGCAATGAAGTTAGTCAAAGTTAACGACATAGAGAGGGCAGGGCACTTCCTTTGCAGGGTCTCTTGCCAGGGGGTGAAACTGGGCAAACCTAACATAGCAGTTTTGATTATTTTGATCTTTTAATGATTGAGGTTATGCTCTTTTTCTAAAAATAAGAGGGTCTCAACACTTCATGACCTTGCAGGTTTCCTCGAAGAGCTCTGGGAACAGACAGAGATTGAACAAGGCTCAGTGCCGGGTCCTGCACTTGGGTCACAACAACCCCATGCAACTCTACAGGCTTGGGGCGGAGTGGCTGGACACCTGCCAGTCAGAGAGGGACCTGGGGGTGTTGATTGACAGCCGCCTGAACATGAGCCAGCAGTGTGCCCAGGTGGCCAAGAAGGCCAATGGCATCCTGGCTTGTATCAGCAATAGCGTGGCCAGCAGGGACAGGGAAGGGATCTTACCCCTGTGCTTGGCACTGGTGAGGCTACACCTCGATGAGTGGGTTCAGTTTTGGGCCCCTCACTCCAAAAAGGCCATTGAATGACTCGAGCGTGTCCAGAGAAGGGCAACGGAGCTGGTGCAGGGTCTGGAGCACAGGTCTGATGGGGAGCGGCTGAGGGAACTGGGGGGGTTTAGTCTGGAGAAGAGGAGGCTGAAGGGAGACCTCATGGCCCTCTACAACTCCCTGACAGGAGGGTGCAGAGAGGGGGGATGAGTCTCTTGAGCCAAGGAACAAGCACCAGGACAAGAGGGAATGGCCTCAAGCTGTGCCAGGGCAGGGTCAGACTGGCTCTTAGGAAGTATTTCTTTCCCGAAGGGGTTGGGCGTTGGAATGGGCTGCCCAGGGAGGTGGTGGAGTCCCCATCCCTGGGGGTGTTCAAGAGGCGGGTTGACATAGCGCTTAGGGATATGGTGTAGTTGGGAACTGTCAGTGCCAGGTTAACGGTTGGACTAGATGATCTTCAAGGTCCTTTCCAACCTAGATGATTCTGTGAAAACTGCCTGGTGTAAAAGGACCTGGGGGTGTTGGTCGACAACTGGCTGAATGTGAGCCAGCAGCGTGCCCAGGTGGCCAAGAAGGCAAATAGCACCCTAGCTTGCATCAGAAATAGTGTGGCCTGCAGCACAAAGGAAGTGATAATCCCTTTGTACTCAGCACGGGTGAGGCTATACCTTGAATACTGTGTTCAGTTTTGTGCCCTTCCTACAAGGAAGACACTGAGGTGCTGGAGCGTGTCCAAAGAAGGACAACGACGATGATGAAGGGTCTAGAGAACAAGTCTTAGGAGGAGCAGCTGAGGGAACTGGAGTTGCTCAGTGTGGAGAAAAGGAGGCTGAGGGGAGACCTTATTGCTCTCTACAACTACCGGAAAGGAGGTTGTACCCAGTTGGGTGTTGGTCTCTTTTCCCAAGTAACAAGTGATAGGAGAAAAGGAAATGGCCTCAAGTTGCATCAGTGGAGGTTAGATTGGATATTAGGAAAAATTTCTTCACCAACAGGGTTGTCAAAGCATTGGAACAGGCTGCCCAGGGAAGTGGTTGAGTCACCATCCCTGTAGGCATTTAAAAGATGTGTAGACATGGCACTTAGGGACATGGTTTAGTGGTGGACTTGGCAGTGTATTATGGTTGGACTTGATGATTTTAAGGGTCTTTTCCAGCTTAAAGGATTCTATGCCTCTGCTTTACCTTCATCCCTATTGTCAAGTGACAGTATTCAACAAGTATCAGTCCAATATTTTCTTTAGACCTCCTTTTGCTATTGATGTACTTACAGCTCTTCTTGTCAGATACGACACTGGCCAGTTTCAACTCTAATTGAGATTTGGCCTCTTGTGTGTTCTCCCTGCATATATGAATCATAGCTCTGTAATCTTCCTGTGAAGCCTGACCTTGCTTCCAGAGACTGTACAATTTCTTTTCCCTGTTCAGTCATTACCTGTGACAGTGACTGGTAAGTGATCTCCCTGTCTTTAACTCAATCCATGAGCTTTATCGTCTTATTTTGTCCTCCTGTCCTGTTGAGGAGGGGCAGTGAGAGAGCTGCTTGGTAGGCATCTGGCAGCCGGACAAGGTTAACCCATCACAGGTGTACATGGCAAGATTTCGGTAACAAGGCCTGCAGGTGTGGCCTCTGTGAGAACAGACAAGGGGCTGCTCCGTGCCAGACACAGCCACTTCCAGCCAGCTCCAAAATGGACCCATCACAGGCCAAAGCTGAGCCCATGAGTGAAGCTGGTGGCACCTCTGGGAAAACACCTTTAAGAAAGGGCAGAAACTGCCAGCTAGCTAGAGAAGGAGGGAACAAAAAAAAAGTGAGAAACAACAGAGGGAACATCAAGATCAGAGAAGGAGGAGGAAATGATTCGTGGTGGAGCAGATATCTACTGCAACCTGTGGAGAACCCACGCCAGAGCAGATGAAAAGTGTGAGAGGAAAGGAGAAGCAGAGGGAAATCACTGTGTATTGACCATAACCCTCCCCACCCGCCCTGCACTGCCTGAGGCAGCAGTAGAGGAGTTCGGAATGAATGAATAAAATTGAACACGGAAAAGGGGGAAGTAAAAGTGTTGGTTTAGTGTTTGACTTTGTTTCTCACAAACTAGAACTATTTTAATTTGCAATAAATTAAATTAATTTTCCCAAATCCAACCTGTTTAACTCCCAGCAACAATTGGTAAACCATCTCTCTGTCTTTAGCTCAACTGACAAGATTTCTTGTTTCTGTTTTTCCTGGTTTCTGCCTCTGCTCTGTCCCACTATGGGGGGGAAGGGGTGAGTGAGCAGCTGAGTGGGAATTTGGTTGGTTGGTTTTTAGCCAAGGCTAACCCACCACAGCAAGGGGGAAAAATACACAGGCAAAGCTGAGTCTAGGTACCGGAGGACTAGAAGATCCTTTCTGTGTTGGCATATTTTGGTTGCTAACAGAAGAAGGAATGACATAACATATAAAAAGCATAAACCCTTTGAAATCAGCATCTTTAATTCAGTTACACAATGATGATGTTGCATCTGGGAAACAATTCAGTCACTTGGATGGGTTACTCCAGCATTCACAGCTGCCTTAGGGAGCTACAAAATGCCTTCAGCATGCTCTCCTTTAAGGCCTGTTTGACTTGATTGTTCCTGAGTGAGTAGATGTATGGGTTAAGCATCTGAGTCACCACAGAGAAAAAGAAAGAAAGAACTTTGTCAGAGTCCCGCCCACCTCGCTGTGCTGGGCGGATATACCTGTAAATACATGTGCTGTAAAATATCATCACCACCATGAGGTGAGCAGAGCAAGTGGAAAATGCCTTCTTCCTACCTGTGGAAGATGGTATATGCAAGATGGTGATAATAATGCAGCCATAAGAAACAGCAGTTATCATTAAGGTACCAGGTATGATGATAATTAGTATGATAAGCATCAGTCCTTCGATGAAGCCTGTGTCTGTGCAGGACAACTGCAACAACAGGGAAGTATCACAGTAAAAGTGGTTCATGACATTGGGACCACAGAATGGCAACTGGACAATCATAAATGTGGGAGGAAACATCAGGAGGAAACTCACTGTCCAGCAAGCCAGGACCAGCTGTCGGCAAAATCTGTTGTTCATAATTGTTGTGTAATGCAAAGGGCGGCAAATGGCAACATACCGATCAAAGGACATTGTTGCCACATGGAAAAATGTGCAGGTACCCAAGTAAAAGAAAAGCAGCATCTGAAGGAAACAGCCCGGCACGGAAATCATCTTCCTCTCTGTCAGAAGGCTGTAGAGGGTGCTGGGAATGAATGTGGAGGTGAAAGTGATTTCCAAAAGGGCAAAATTTCTGAGAAAGTAGTACATCGGGGTCTGAAGGAAATGATTCACAGAAGTGATGCTGATGACGGTAATATTTCCAAGCAGGATCAAGAAGTAGGCAATCACAAGAAACAGAAAGAGGATGATCTCCAAATGGCGGCTGTCAGTCAGCCCCAAGAGCACAAATTCCACTACAGTTGTGTGGTTCATTGAGGCTTCATTGCTAGCAGAAAAAGAAAAAAGGGCCCATTTTGAGAACTGCTGGAAAACAACAGAGTACAAGTCAATTTGGCTTTGCTAACATTAAAGGACAATACCAGTAATGAACCCCTTGTAAAAGACTGGAACAGCCACAGTAACCACGTATCAACAATCTTATTCACATAAATGGAGACTCAAGCTCCATTTGTAACATCAGGTCCTTCCTCACAGAATCACAGAATCATCGCAGTCGGAAAAGACCTTGAAGATCCTCCAGTCCAACCATGAACCTCACCCTGACCGTTCCCAACTCCACCAGATCCCTCAGCGCTGGGTCAACCCGACTCTTCAACCCCTCCAGGGATGGGGACTCCCCCCCTGCCCTGGGCAGCCCATTCCAACACCCAACAACCCCTTCTGCAAAGAAATCCTTCCTAAGAGCCAGTCTGACCCTGCCCTGGCGCAGCTTGAGGCCATTCCCTCTTGTCCTGGCGCTTGTTCCTTGGCTCAAGAGACTCATCCCCCCTCTCTGCACCCTCCTTTCAGGGAGTTGGAGAGGGCTATGAGGTCTCCCCTCAGCCTCCTCTTCTCCAGACTAAACACCCCCAGTTCCCTCAGCCGCTCCCCATCAGACCTGTGCTCCAGACCCTGCACCAGCTCCGTTGCCCTTCTCTGGACACGCTCGAGTCATTCAATGGCCTTTTTGGAGTGAGGGGCCCAAAACTGAACCCACTCATCGAGGTGAGATGGGTTGCTGTACAGTAGGAATCAATGCATCAAACCCAGCCCAAGCAAACCCCACCCTGCACATCTTCAGGGCACCTCTGCTCTCTCCGCCCAACATTTATCCATTCTCTTCACCAGGTGGTTTCACTCCCACCCCAGCCTGCCCGAAGGAGCAAGGCGAGCAGTCCAGTTAAAATGATTCATACTTCCCTCTCAGTACAGCTGAGAGGTGCACACACAGAAACTGTTATAGACCCTCGGACAAATGAATCTCTGAACAGTCTGACAACATTCATCCTCCATCAAATATAGCAAAAAGCCAAATACACGCAGTCAGTACTTTGACTAAGTGCCCAAAGACCTACTAGTTGAAATTAATTCAAAAGCAGTACGGCAGAGGAATGCGATCACACTGTAGACTGACTGCAGCAGGTTGGACTAGTTGATGGATACATTAGAATTGCAAAAGAGAAACTGCAGTTAAAAGGAGAGAAAAAGAAAAGGACGGAGAGAGGGAGAAACTTTACAGAAGAAAGGCCAGGGAGAAATATAGCAATGCTACAAAGAGAAAGATGGCTGGTTACCACTGAGAGAAGGCAAAATGCACAGGGAAATGAACGGATGCTACATAAGCAGGAATATAAGAGGGGGAAGGGGGAAAAGTATGGGGAAATTTTCTGTTTATTTTTCATTTACCCTCAGCCCTACAGCTCCAGTGGATCAACTCTGATGCTGATGGTCATTCTTTCTTCTTCAGAGCACCTGTCTCCAAGTAGCCCTTCACCTTCCAACATCCTACCCCAAGCTCAGACACACATTGTCCAGTGCACTGTGTCTGCTGCACTACTTACTGTACGACACTACTACAACAGTCACCACTGTGGTTGCCACTACCTTGTGGAAGTGAAGTGGAACCTGAAAACTCCAGCTGATGCTCTTCAATCACATTCTTGGCTTGCAGGCTTGCAGGTCCCATCTATGGGGTTTCAACAGCATTCTTCCTCCTCCTTCTCCCAGACACCAGCCCTCCTTGCCCTAAAAAGAGACATACATCTCGTTTTGCATTAAGATCTCCCAGGTTTTATCTATTGTGTCTGGATCTCTGAATCTGGTTTCAGACATTTCTGAATGACTGAAATAAACACCAACACAATGAGTTTCCAGGGAAATCAAGCACATCTTAGCTCATAGCTCACACCAAACTTGCCACTCAGTTTTCCTTCTTAAAACGCTCCTTAAAAAAAGCTCAACAAAAGGGTAGATACAAGTAGGATGTTACAACCCTTCTTATTACACTATTTCCATCAAATCTTTCCCCTTTAGTGCCCTTTTTCCAGTAAAACATAGGGTTTTATTAGCATCATCTCATGGCTGTTTCTCAAAAAATACCAAAACAAAACAACTCCCTTCTCACAAAACATATACAATATAGAACATATTTTTAATTCCAGGTATTATCTGGAAGCTGAGAGCGGTCCCTTAAAACAAGAAACTCCCTCAGTAACAACTAAAAGCTTTTACTTTAGTCTGAAGACTAAAAGTTCAGTTTTCCAAGCCACTGCCCCTTTTATCTTCCCCTGTCTTTGAAAAATCACTCCCAAACTCTAAGATAGGGTACAAATAGTTACCAGTATATCCATAACAATCCAGGATGCTTCAAAAAAGGATTCTGAGTCTGATGTTTCTCCTTCATTTAGTTTGACATTTGATTTTTCTCAAATAAATTTCCTCTCTTTCAATCCCTTTTTATAATAGTGGTAGCATATTACATTCTTGTACTTCCTCACTGAGTCAAACCTCAGGGACCAATTAAGTATTGAAATCTGCCAAACACCTTCTGGGAAAACATTTGTGAAAGTTTGAAGAACAGCAAGTATATAATCAAACCATAGAGAAAATGAGATTGGAAAGGACCTCTGGAGGTCGAATCCCTTGTAAGGCTAACTTCACAGCTGGACAATTTTGCTCATAACCTTTTCTAGGTAAGTGTGGATATCTCCAAGCATGAGGATTCCACAACTTCCCTGGGCACCACCTGCTGCTTCACCATTTTCATTGTGAAGAGTTATTTCTTGTGTCCAGTGGAAATGTACTTGTTTAAGCCATGATCCATACCTCTTGTCCGTTCACTGTGCACTTCTGAGAAGTCTGGCTCTGACTTCTCCGTAAATCCCCTTCAATGGACACTACAGCTAGATCTCTCCTCTCAGCTTTGTCTTCTCCCTCTGCTTCTCTTCATGTGTCATGAGCCCCAGTTCTCTGAACAATTTTCTCATTCTCCATTGGACTCAAACCATTTTGATGACATCTTTGTTGATTTTTACTGGAGCTATACTGTACATAGTTCCCCAGATGCAGTCTCACAAGTGCCAAGCAACAAAAAATTCGCCCCTATCCTGAACGGCTGCCTAAACTCTGGCGAACATAGCCCAGCATGCAGTGAGCCGCCACTGTCAGAGACACACCGCTGACGTGTTCAGCGTGACATCCACCAGGAGCCCACAGGTCTGTCTGCAGAGCTGCTCCACAGCCAGCCAGCTTCCAGCCTACACCTATGGAGGGCGTTATCCAATCCCACGTGCAGGACAACTGAAGGGATCCCTCTCCAGCTCACTTACTATATGAACTAAGTAGTAGCTAGCTCTCTAGCTACTGTGGTTACTACCAGGAGCTAAGTTCAAAGTGCCAACATCAGACAGGAACCAGAGTATTAAACCACTCCTTGGCGCCACGTGTCTTTGTTTATTCACTACTAGGAGTAAAGTGACTAACATGGACTCCTAAAGCAGAAATTTAAAGCCAGTGGAGAAAACACACCCTTGTAAACCAAGTCAGTTTCTAAGTCCGTGAGAAGGAGTATCCCAGATCCTTTCTTAAATTAGGATTCACTCATCTCAGTCAGCCCGTTTTGTAGCTGTAGAGAGGAGGAAAGGACAAACAGACATTACTGCAGATCTCAGTTCTGTAGGAGTCAAAACTCTACTTGACTGTTAATGTTTTCCCTCTTCCTGATGGAGGCAATTCACAGCTTGGGTTGAAATTCTTCACCACATACAAAGAAGAAATAAACAAAATTACCATTAACCATTTAGTACAGGAGGAAAGAGGGGAACTCCGAGCTATAGCCCATCTGTTTATCTGTAACATTTTTCTCTACTTGGATGATGATCCTAGAGCTAGTAATAAATCATCAGCATAGGAAGTTTGGCAATGCAGACGTTCTGATTTAAGAGTGGGAACCATCCATGATGTAGTGATATATCCTTCCAGCAGGTTCAGGTATTGTTCTGCCACTTCTTAATCCATGGTCTGTACCAGTGCTCATCACACTCAGCTCATTTGCACTGTCCTGTCTGTCATGGCTCATTACACTCTGTTACTCAGCTCTTGATTGAGGTAAAGTTGTGCTACTCCCACTCTGTTCTACCCCTTTGCCTTATCGTCATCTGACAAATGCATGCAATGCAGTGTTGGGTTTGTGTGTTTGTGGTGGGGTTTTGGTAGCAGGGAAGGGCTACAGCCCCTTCTGGAAGCTCCCCCAGCTCCAAGTCAGACCCGTCTCTGGCCAAGGCCAAGCCAATTAGTGACGGTGACTGCACCTCTGTGATAACGTATTTAAGAAGGGAAACCTGGGAGGAGGAGTTGGAGTTGCGAGGAGGACACCTATGCAAACACCAGGGTCAGTGGAAGAGGAGGAGGATAAACAGAGGGAGGTGTGCTGGAGCGGAGCCCCCGCTGCAGCCCGTGGGGAGAGGGCAGGCTGTGCCCTGCACCCATGGAGGGCACCGGGGGAGCAGATGCCACCTGCCACCTGCAGCCCAGGGAGGACCCCATGCCGGAGCAGGGGCTGTGCCTGGAGAAGGCCGGGACTCTGTGGGAAGCCCCAACTGTTGTAGTCCACAGCTGCGAGGATCGCAACACGTGTGAGGGACCCACGTTGGAGCAGTTGGGAAGAGCTGCAGTCTGTGGGAGGGACTGACATGGGAGGAGTTCATGGAGGACTGTCTGCCGAGAGAGAGACCCCGCACCAGAGCAAGGGAGGAATGGGAGGAGTCCTTCCCCTGAGGAGGAAGGAGCGGCAGAGACAACAGGTGATGAACTGACCCCAACCCCCATCCCCTGCCCCCCTGAACCACTGCAGGGGAGGAGGAGGAGTAACTGGGAGCAAAGCTGGGCCTGGGAAGAAGGGAGGGGGTGGGGGATGGTGTTTTTAAGATGTGTTTGTATTTCTCACTGTCCTACTCTGATTGGAAAATTAATTGGTGGTGATGTTCAAATTAAATTGATGTTTTGGTTTTTTTTCTTCTGCAATCACGTATGTCTTTTGCCCATGACTATAATGGGTGAATCATCCATCCCTGTTCTTGTCTCAATCCCTGAGACTTTTGTTGTATTTTCTCTTCCCCATCCCTGAGGGAGAAGGAGTGAGCAAGTGGCTGCGTGGTGCTCAGTCGCCCTCTGGGCTCAGACCACATCAATATAGATCCAATTATACTTTAACTTGCATTACACATCATTAGTGACAAATAGCTTAAGTTTTCACAGGTGTATACACTTAGTACACAAAAAACATGGTAAGAACTAGTATGGTGCAAGCTAATCAATGGCCATCAGGACCTAGTAATCTTAACCCTTATGAAAGCAACTTTCTTTATTCACATTGTACTAACTGCAAAGTTGTTTTCTGTTTCTTCTATGCGGACACCAGCTGGGGAGTTTCAATATGTAATTCAAACTTTATAGGTATTTCCCACTTCTTGCAGTTACATCTTCCGCTGGTGTTGTGGCTCACTGAGCGTGCAGCAGTCATATCACAGATGCCCAGCATCCATCAGCCTAAGGCACACTGGAACGACGAACTCTGGAAGGGCCATGCTGTTGTGACAACTGCTCTTACTTCTTGCTTTTGGCTTTTGGGGTACTAACAGCTTGGCACCAACATGGAGCCTTTCCACCTCATGTTCTCTGTGTCTACAGTGTCTGCATACAAGTGTTCCCCCCATATCTCTATTAGTGGCGCTTTTACAGACAAACATCAGCACAAGTTGTCAATCCAGTCAGTCCCCAGAGACAACATGGTATACTTTTCGAGCAGTTTTAGGTATTGTTCTTCTGTCACTTGTTCATTGGTGGCCTCTGCGAAGGCTTATTTACATTGTCCTGCTGACCATGTCTCACTACACTCAGCTATTCAACTTGTGATCAAGGCAAGGGGGTGATACTCATGGGACATACACCCAACTACACCCACAGTGGGGTGACTGTCACCCCATCCAGAATTCTGAAACGACACAGACTACCAGCACAATCAAGTGTCTGTTGTAGTTCCCTGCAGAGGGAGACCTTTTTGAGTTGTGCATATTTCCTCACCCTCCCAGCATGGAGGACAAGAAAAGTTACAGTGGCAAAAATGCAGTAAGGGAAACACATTGATATTAGCAGGAGGACAGAGAGGTGTAAGGCTAGCATAACTCCAAGAGAAAATGGACTTAAGAAAATAAAACAGAATGACCCTACAGCTGATACTAACTTACAGTAGAGAGATGGGAGCAACTATACCTTCGACTGTAAACCATGGCACTTTCATGTGCTGCCTCTACAATCCAGATTTCCCCCAGAGTTTAGTGCAACACTGAACAGTGTCTCTACCAGACCTGCAACTTGCACTTTGCCTGGTGTCACAGATAACCAGGACACAACTGAGATCAGGTCAAGACAGAGAGCAGCAGTGACAGACTCTGCTGATGTGAACTCTGCCCAAATGGGGCAGTTACAGAGTTTATACACCTTTGGGTTATACGACTTATTCTTCAACAAGCCATGTCAGATAAGCAGGACATGGTAAATGACAACAGAGAGTGGATTACTTCAGATAAGGAATGTCTAGACAGTCCATCCTTTCACAAACAATTAATTCCTCCAACAGTTGGGTCATGCTGGCTTGGTGAAGCTATCAAGTCACACTGCAGATACCTCTTAACTAGAGAAGTCTGCAAACCTCCGCCTATGAGGTGTTAGCTGTTTTACTTCTACACTGGGGAAAGGATCAGCCCAAGTAAAATGTTTCACATGTTTTCAAATTAGCGTGGCTGCAGCAGATGAGATGGATTTTGGATAGCACTGGGTTAGCAAAAGCCTAAGAACTTTCACTTGTCAGTCCAAAAAGAAATCTCATACAACAAATAAACCTTAAGCATTCATCCCAGGTTTTTAGGTGGAGTAATGGCCATTGCTTTCTTCTCAAAGGCCATATGAACAGAATTCATTGTGGGGTGGTTTGGTTTTTTTTTTTTTTCAGCTGCCAGATTGGTTGACTCAGTCATGAGGAATTAAAAGTATATTAGATATTAAGTCTCAAGTTGGTTCTAGACAGAGAAGAACAATACAGGACAGAGGCAAAGACCAAGGAGATGTTTAAAGGAAGCAAAAGGAAGTGGTGCTACAGAAAAATGGGCAGACAATCTGTGTGGGAGTTGTGAGGGTGTTAGAAATGTAGAAAATGGGAATACCTGACTACAACCTCCTTGTAGGGTGTTTTTAAAATCATAATTTGTAGAATCATTAGATGAGCATAAATTACAGAGTTTGAGAGACCTCTGGAGATCTCTGGTTCAATTCCTACCCAAAGTGGGCCCAAACTGCAGCAGCTTCTCAAGGCCTTGTCCAGTTCAGTTCCCAAAATCTACAGGATATTCAAGAACTTTTCAGGGTCCCTGTTCCAGTATTTAACTACATCGTGAAAAATCTTTTCTGAATATCTTATAAATTTCTCATGTTGTGTCCATCGGTTCTCACCCTACCTCTGTGCACCTGCAAGAAGAACCCAGTTCCGCCTTTTATATGCCCCACCAAAAGGTAGCTGAATGTCACAGTAAGATCCCACCTGAGCCTTCTCTTCTCGAGACAGAACAAATCCGGTTGTCTCAGCACCATGTCTTGTGCTCCAGCCTCTACCTCTCCAGACTTGCTCCAGTATACCAAAGTCTACCATGTCCTGGGGAGTCCCAGACTAGACCCAGGACTGCAGGAGGGGTTTCACAAGTGTTGAACAGAGGGGAAGAATCACCTTCCTTGACCTGCTACTGATGTTATTTTTAAGAGAGCCCAGAACTTTACTGACTCATGTTCACTTGCTCACTGTAACTCCAGGCCTCTTTCTGCAAAGCTGCTTTCCAGCCAATCAGCCCCAAGACTCCTGTTCCGTGAGGTTATGCCACATTAGGATCAGGACTTTGCTCTAAACTTCATTGAAGTGGGTGGTGTTTCTTCTGATACATTACTTGGCCTGTCAAGGTCAGTCTCAATAGCAGTCTTGCCCTACTGATCGGCCGATTCCTCCTTCCAACTTGGCATCGTCCACAAACTAGCTGAGAGTGAACTGTCGCATCATCCAGGCTGTTAAAAAGATAGTGTTGATCCTTGAAGGATTCCACTAATAACCATCAGCCAGTTGGACTTTGCAGTATTGATCATGATCATCACCTTTTGAACTTGGAGGTCCACCACTTTATAATCACATCTCCATTCCACAGCTCACCAGTATTTTATGTCCAGCCTAGCTCTGAGGTAGCAATTGTTATCTCCCTTCCCAAACATTGTTCTTCAGGGCCATGGAGAGAACATCAAATGCAGGCATTCTCTGATGAAAGGAGGTGACTTCCAGCCTGTCTTTTTTCACTCACCAGCATGGCAAGTTCCCACAGGTCCCAGCCATCCTGAGCACCACCAACATTTTTGGAGTGCCCCAAGACTGCAGCCACCATCTTCACCCAGGACATGGTGTCATAGAGCTGTCTGGGTTTGGCAAGGTGAAGAGGAAACCCTACAGTTTCTGATGTTTCTCCGTAGATGTGAATATGCAGAGGACCTCTGCAGGAGCAGCAGTTGCTAGAATTTGGGGGAAGAAGCAAGGGACATGGCTGTGGAACCCATTCCCACACACGCCTTTGTTCCTGTGCTGGAGAAGAGGGGGACACAGGCAAATGATTATTCTCGGAGATACAACAAAAATGGACAATGACCATGAGAAAAAGTTCCCAGTCCCCTTATGGGCACTGCAGAGAAACCCTAGGGGAATATGCATGCTCAGATCCAAATTTCCTCCTCAGCTGGTGAGACTTTAACACATCAGGATACCAGAGGCTGTAGAAGGAGGACAGGTAACCTCCCAGACTGGGTCCTAGCACAATCATGCTGTTCATCCTGTCTCCTAGCCACGGAAACTGAGCTCAGAAATGCAGAAGATCTCTTCTACAGGACGAGGGTCCTTCAGGAGGCACTGGAGGCATGATCAGAGGATGGGACACCTGTAAATACCCCAGCTCAGCCCTACCACTTACAGACACGGACCTCAAAGGGGAAACTCTACACAAGTTGAAACCAAAGGAGGGACTGCGCACACACTTGCTCTGTCCAAGCCCCAGACAGGTACATTCCCTACGACGTAAATGCAAGTGGTGTTTCTTGGGGCTGTTTCTATCCCAAGCACAGGTGACGAGAGCACGAGGAGCGCACACAAGTTATGAGGGAGAAGGTCTCCAAAGATTCAGGCTACAGGACTGATGCCGTGATGTATTAAAAATCACACACAAAACATCACTTCTGCCAGACGGCCGGTGACAGGACAATGCCCCCCCTTCCTTTCAGAGCCTGTTCCGGAGTATCTGCTGTCCGCACCCAGAACGTCCCTGGTTTGGGAGATACAGGAAGGCTGGAATGATTTAAACAGAGGGAAGACTTGGGTAGAAAAGGAAAATCTCTGCTTCTGGTCTCTTGAAAAGTCTCCCCCCCCCCCCAAAAAAAAAAAAAAAAAAAAAACAACTAAAAGAAGCAGAGTCATTTTGCCCTCACTTCACGCTCACTGTCATGAGAGTTTTTAATCAAAAGCAAGAAAAACAACGGTTTGCCGTTAGCGCTGAGAAGGGGCCACAAAACTCAGGCTTCCGTCCCCCTCGGTGAAGAATCTGGAGTCTCCCTTGAGACACACGGGCCCGCCCGCACCCCCAGCCCCGCCCCGCCACTCAGCGGCGGCCACCCCAGCCCGCGGCCTGTCCCCGCCGGAATCAGCAGCGCTGCTTGTCCCCACACGGGCCCTTTGCGGGCGGCCCCGCGCCGGGCCCTGCCGCCCGCAGCCAGCGCTGCCCCGGCCCGCCCACGCTGTGCCCGCGGGGCGCGGTGAAACTCCGGGCCGGGGCCGCAGCCAACGCCGCGAGCACCGCCCCGGGCAGAGACCCCGCGCTGCGGCCGCGGCCACGCCTGTCCCGCGGGGGCCCCAGGCGGGAGCGCGGCGGGGTACGGGGACAGAGGCGCGGCCTCAAGGAGCCGCTCTCTAATCAGCCTAGCAACAGCGGCCGCCTGCCTTTCATTGGCTTTTGGAAGGTGCCGGCTCTCTAATCTGCCTAGCAACAGCGGTTGCCTGCCTTTCATTGGTTTTTGGAAGGCGCCGTCTCTCTAATCTGCCTAGCAACAGCGGCCGCCTGCCTTTCATTGGCTTTTGGAAGGTGCCGGCTCTCTAATCTGCCTAGCAACAGCGGCCGCCTGCCTTTCATTGGCTTTTGGAAGGCGCGGGCTCTCTAATCTGCCTAGCAACAGCCGCTTCTTGGCTCTTATTGGCTCTTGGAAAGCTTCGGGGGCGCAGACTCAATAAAGACTTTGGCGCGTGTCTGACAAGGCGTTCCGCCCCCACGACCCGTCCGCTCGCGTATGCGTATAGCGGCCGGCGGCGCCCCCCGATTCCGCCCTTTCGCGGACAGAGACCTGCGCCTGCGCAGTATCCGCTGCCCCGCGGTGCCCCGGAAGCGCTCGCTCGGCCCCGCGGTGCCCCGGAAGCGCTCGCTCGTCCCGGCCGCTTCCGGCCACCTCAGCCGGGCCGCGGGGACCATGTCGGGCGCGGCGGGCTCCGGCGCGGGGGCCGCGGGCTCGGTGGGCTCGGTGGTGCGGCGCTTCCTGGTGGAGTACGGCAGCGGCACGCCGAGCCGCCTCAAGGTGCTGGACGCCTACCTGCTGTACGTGCTGCTCACCGGGGCGCTGCAGTTCGGCTACTGCCTGGGCGTCGGCACCTTCCCTTTCAACTCCTTCCTCAGCGGCTTCATCTCCGCCGTCGGCAGCTTCATCCTCGGCGGTTAGTGCCCCGCCGCGGCTCCGCGCGGTTTTCCCTGGAATCCCCTTCGCAGCCGCGCACGCAGCGTAGCAAAGGCTGAGCCTCCCCTGGCGGCCCCCGGACATCCGAAAGTTGCCGTAGAAGTGCTCAGATCTCTTGTAGGAACCGCAGGATTCCCTCAGCAACCACAGGCGCTCCCCAACGGCCCAAGGGAGTCACCCCCAGCAGCTCTCAAACCTACCCCGGCAGCCAGGGAGTCCCCGTAGCATCATCCCACACCCCCGCTCTTCTCCCACAACTCCCGGTTCTGCTCCCAGAAACACCCCGGTGCGCAGCCCAGCCTGCCCTGCAGGATGCTCCACAGTGGCTGTGAACCTGCGGGGGTCCTGCCCGTGACCACCATAGAGCCTGGCTCCTTGTCAGCCCCAGGGTGTCCTTGCTTCTCTGGCTGGTATCGGTGTTCTTTAGCAGCCATGCCGGGGTGAAATCCAAACTGTAGCAATGACTGCTTCAGGCTGTTGCTCTCCCATAATACCCCCCAAAACCACCTTGTTCTTGTGCGTCCCTCCCCAACACACCTATGTGCTCTGCAGAACATAGAAACGTCCCCATTTCTATGCAAGTCACATTCTGTTATAAGCCTGTTCCCCTTAGGACTCACTTGGCTACCCCGACAGCGTAGTGCTGTGGAAGAGCTGATTGCATAAAAGTCCTGTGCAAATCACCTGCCAGCGCCCTGCTCATCTTCTAATAAAGACAGAGTTACCTTTTCTTATGGTACCCTGGTGGAACAGTGACCCAGACGGGTGGACTGCTTCCCACCAAGACTTCTTTTTGTGATCACTAATGTCTCATTCTTTCTCTGCCATGCAGTTTGCCTCCGGATCCAAATCAACCCCCAGAACAAAGGCGAGTTCCAAGGCATCTCACCGGAGCGGGCATTTGCCGATTTCCTTTTTGCCAACACCATCCTCCATCTTGTCGTCATCAATTTTGTTGGCTGAGCTTTAGAAGAGACTGTGAGGTACTGATCTGTGGGGTCACAAAAGGGGCAGTCAAAGCTCCTATGAATTCAGTACTTTTGTAGAGTTGGGAGAGAACTAGGAAGAGTGAATTCAGGAGTCCTAGCTCCCAGCTTCGTCTTGGCCGAGTGCAGTTAAGCTGTTGTCCTCTAGGTTGATACAGGGTTAGGATTTACGGCTTCCTGGTTTTGTGCATGTATTTTTTGGTTTTTATAATTTAAAAGGCACTTCAACTAGGAGTGTTACAGACACCTACCCATGTTTCTCTCTTTATGAGAGAAATACCTCTTTCTTCTTTGCAAGAGGGGCTTTGGGAGCTGGAACGCCTGGGCTCTGTTTGTGAGGCTGGTCCTCGTTGGAGGCTGTGGTATGGCAGATGGCCAAGTCTGGAGTTTCTCAGCAGCTGAGAGGAGGGAGTTTGGGACTGGGAGAGTTTCGTGCTGAAAAGTGGAGGACGTGCCCTGTTGTTGCTGTTGCAGGGGGACAGAAGATCATTGGAGCTTTCGGGGTATTTCCTCTCCCTTTGCAGAAACATTGCTAATGTTGCCTTCCTCTCTTTCTAGGTCTTGAGTTGCTCTCGAGCTGTGATGCCAAAGCCTGGCATTGGGAAGTGCTCTTCCCCAGCAGACTCTTACTTACTTCCTTGGTGGAGGAAGGGAATGCAGGACTCAAGATTTTTCACCACAGACAGTTCTATGGAGGGGTCTGCTGCCTCATTACAGTTACTGTAATCCTTTCCATCAATAAAATCCTTTATAATACTGCAGTCTTTTCCCTGAGCTGCTTCTGACACCCAAGTTCCCGCTCAGGCATGACTCCCTGTTTTACCACCCTCCCTCACTACCAGCAGGCTGTTTTTCCATGCCCCAGTTTCAGAGAGAAGCAGGAAGCAAGTCATGGAAACTGAGTTGTCATCCACCCTTTTCATCTTCCTGTTTCCTGCCTCTTTATCTCATGGAGAGTGTATCGCCAGCGTGCCCCCGGGCTTCAAAGCTGGGGAAGGTTTGGGTTAGGCTGTGGTTAGTGGTCGTGAACAGAAGGAAGCAGAGGGTGTCCTCCAGCACATCCCCAGGTGTACCCGGCTTCCCGCAGGCCCTCCTGTATCCCTCAGAGGCATGTGGGGCACAGCTGGATGTCCCAGCTGGTCTTAAGGCTCCCTAAGGCCTGGTAGTGTTAGCAGTTCAGTCTGGTGTGCTGATAAACCCAAGAATGCTGGAAGGGGCTGCAGTGCTGTGTCAGTGCCTCGGGCAGAGCTGCAGTTGAGCTGTTCTGGGTCCGTGGAGGAGGACACCCCTCAGACTTAACCTCACTGACAATCCTCCCCCCTCTAAAGCGCTGTGAAATGCTTAAACTCAATAACTTTGGCCCTTGGCCATTGCCTCCTCAAGCCCAAGCTAACCTCCTGCACTGAGGCCAAATGGTTCTTTGTCCTGGTGGAAAATCAGAGCCCTGTGGTAATCCAACTATGGGCACAGGTTGAGATATTAAGCCCAGCTAGCCCCTCCACACCTGTGGCTGCAGAAATTACGTGGGTTACCTTCAGGCACGAGGCTCCATCCTTGTCCTGATCCTGCTTCACACTTGTCTGGTTTATTCTGCAGATGAAACACTGAATGGGTGAAACGTGGGTTGAGGATACGTGACACAGAAATGCTTGTTTGCTGGTGCTCAGGAGATAAAACATGGGGTCTGGTAGCTTCAACCTCAGCACTGCATTATGGCTTCTGTTTACCACCTTTGTCTTTTTAGCATTTCCAGCTGTGCTGCAGCCATTAAACCCCTAAAAGTGTGAAACCTGGGGCTCCTAAGTCGCCTCACATAGCCTCTGAAGAGCGAGGTATGAGGGAGCAGGGGTTTTACTGTCTCAAAGGATGCTGCCTGGGTCTGTGGTAGGAACAGAGAATTCCTACCAGCTCTGATGCTACCACCCCCTCCAGCCCCGGGCATTGACTGGGTTTGTTTAAAATGGTACCAGGTTCGTCCTGCTGGAGGCAGAGGACTCGGCAGCATGCAGGGGTGGGAAATGAGCCACCGAGCTCTTCTTGCCCATAAGAAGGGCCCTCTCTGAGCCGGGCCCGTGGCTCAGCCAGCACGTTCACAGGAGGAGGAACAGCTCAGGGTCTCCCCTTTGCCGCTGCAGCTGCTGCTGTTTGCAAGCTGCGGGTGCCCCACTGCGGGTCTCTGTGACTCGGTCTCCCCCCGGTTTGGCTTTAGGGAGAACTCCAGGCTGGGACCCTCCTGTGGCCGCTTCTGAGAACTGCATGGGAGCCTGTGGAAAAGCAAGAGCCGTAGCTTTTCTATGGGGTTTCTTTTTTTTTTTTTTTTTTTTTCCCCCTGATTTTTACTGGCTTGCAATGCCTCTAGTTGCCATAAACTCAGCACTAGAATTCAGGTCCTATTGGAGTTAATCCCACATCTGAATAAGCTTCAACAAGTCTGTAGACAAGTTCTGCTCCTTATAAGGACCATGCTTGGGTCCCTGTTCACACCGTAGAAGGGGGCAAGAAGAGAGGTTGTGTTGTGTACAGGGTCATGTTTAATGAGAGATGACATATGCCGGGCAGGGTGTTTTCTCCAACAAACCCCTAGAAAAGATGCAAATTCATCTCCTCCCCATAGGTAGGTGTTAGGGGGCAGGAGCTGGCATAGGGGTGAGGGTGCTAGAACTGGACCATGGCAACATCTCCTTCCCTGCTGATGTGAGAGAACTCTCTGGCTTGCCCCGTCTTCCTCCCTTCTCTTTGGGTCAGGAGAAGTAGGATTTTTCTGCACAGATTCACTACCCGTGTAGCAGGGTGCAGAGGGCTATCAGCAAACTCAGAAATCTAACACGCTTCTAAGATTTCTCCCAGCCACCCATCACACTGTACAATGTATTTTCTCTCCTCCTTCCCCCTGCTCACACTGCATAGCTCAATCTTTCCTGCTGCACACAAAACAACTCCCCCCCCCCCCCAGACCCAAGAGGTGAGGAGGGGGCAGGAAGGGAGGGTGCCTTAACCTCATTCAACTTTGGCTTGTGGTCTAACGGCTGCTGTGCTTTTTCCACATGCTTCTCCTCCTCCCTGCCACGTGCCACACCAGCCCTGCTCCCCCCACCCCCTGTTTTGCACTCCACTTTCCAGAGGAAGCGGTTTCTGTGGTAGGGCGTAGAGGAGCATCAAAAGGTGACCCAGATCTCAACTGTGACGTCATGGAACTGGTGGTGCCGTCCTCTTCCTGCCCCACCTGGGCCGTGAGACCCCTTCCACATCCTGTCTTACTGTGTTGTTTCCTGCCTTTGCTTTGCACTGTGGTTTTTCTTTCTCGAAATAAACAAGAAAGTGCAAAGTGGTGATGGGGGGGCACATTGTGGTGGTGGGAGATTGAAAGCCTGATATCTTGAACTAGACCTAGAAATTTTTGCGGTGCTAAGAGTCACTTTAGTGAAAACATTTAACTTTATCTGTACACTCAGCCCCTCACTCAGCAAATCTTATCACTGGGGTCATTTAACCTGGAAGAGAAAAGACTGAGATGTGGAAACAGAGACAGCACACTGTCCTTCCTCCTTGACCATACAGCTAGGAGGGGGGTGAAGTGCAACACAAAAAAATTAAAAATTATATTAATTTTTAAAAGTCATACTAAAGGTAAATGAGCATGCAAACTTTTCTTCCAGTCCCTGAGGGTTTCTTGGGTGAGATTAATCAGCTGGAAATCTGTGAAATGCAATGACTTGCTTTGTAATTCAAATATGGGTTTAGGCAGCTTCATCAAGCTGTTTCCCTGTGACACCTCGTACGTCATCATGAGCAAAATGTAAGTGTCAAGAGCTGCCTGGAATCTAGCATTTAAAGAGCCATGGGCTCTTACGGCTGGAGAGAAATGAGAGTGACTGTTGTATCATGGGAGAGACAGGACAATGAGTCCCTGAACATCTGTACTATAAAATAATCAGGGTAACACACCCAGAAAGTTTAAAGTTGTTCCTTGGCAGAAAGAGCCACTAACTGTCACCCTGTGACAGGCCACTTGCTAAATGGTCAGGTGGCAGCACCATGGCAGGAGAGCGGGGAGACACTGTTGTGTCGCTGCTCAGCGCTGTGGGGTCAGATCCTCTGCAGGGATGCTGGCATGGTCTTCACGCAGGGACCCTCTCCCACATGCAGCACCGGGGCTTTTGGCTAAAAGCATCTCAAACATGAGCCTTTCCAAAATCCGAGTTCCTTGCAATGGCTGTGAATCCAGCAGGGTGGGAAACATCCCGAGAGGGGGAATCACCCCCACCAGCCTGTCGAGGCTTTCCCTGCCACCCAGTTTGGGCAGTAGTGTGAGGTAGAAGCAAAGTATAAGATTTGCAGGGAGAGTGTGTTTCTTTCTGAGCACCCTTCTCATTTCTCCCTCCAGAGGAGTCTCTAGTGCTCCAGAAGACGGAGAAATTGATGTCACAAAAGGAGAAAATTTCCAGTCTTGCCAGTGACAGACGGAACCTGGAGACACAGGCCAGGTGGTTGGTGTCATTAATTGAAAGCAGGTACCTTGTTCTCCAGTGACACTTGGGAGTGGGGGGCATTTAGACGTAGGACACTTCAGGTCCTGTGTTCCCCATAGCAGTAGACATCTGCCTTCAGGAACCTGGACCGCTTACTAGTCCTCCCACTGTGAGCAGGGCATATTTTACTGTCGTCTTCACGTAGCACAGAGTCTACTCTTGGAGGAGGGGTGCTCCCCTCCATTGCCCTCCCTCCAAGCCAGCCGTGCTATTCTCACCCAGACACAGCAAGGATGTCCTGGATTCTATTCCCCCCACCACTGTGGATCCAGCCAGTTATTGCAAACAGCTCATGGTGGCCAAGTCAGGCTGAGGAGGAGAGTCTGGATGCCCCTTCCCTCCTTCACCCCAAAGGCCAGGCTCATTTCTAGAGATGAGCTCATCTGAAGGGTAAAACAAGTTCCTCAAACTACAGATACAAAGGACAAACAAGTTTCTTACTTTTGATAAGAATTGTTTAATAGCAGCCAAAGACCCAAAGAAATGCCGAGATATCAGTGTGGTTGCCAGTACAATTCAAGAATTAGCAGCGTGCAAAGTTCACATGCATGCACTGTTTCTAAGGAGTGCACACACGGACAGGCAAATATTTCAGTGTAGTTTTATGCAGTGATTATAAAAAGAAATTGGGAAATCCAAGGTTGTTTTAGAACTAAACAAAAAGAACAAAAGTAGTTTGTATTTTTGGTAAATGCAAAGCCAAATCTTAAGCAGGTTTAAATTCAGAAAATGTTAAGGCCAGATAGACTTTAAAAAAATAATAAACATTCTTTTGTCCTGTGATAATGAAGTGAGAATTTTACTGAATTCAGGACTTCTGGGAGCCCTAGTAGCATATCTTTTAGGGAAAAAAAAAAAAAAAAAGATACCTTACTCTGATCTAGCAAAAGATAGCGGAACATGATGCATAGCACCCTGAATAAATCTCTCTGGTTTTCAGAATGTTTAATTTGCAACTGAAATGGTGTCTGTGGGGGTGCACTTTAAGGTGTGCATACTTGAAAGCTACCAAAGTATGAAAAATTCACATTCAAGTGCTATCTAGCTTGCAGTTTGCAACAAACAACACTGCCCCAAGCAGAAATTGTGTGTCATTTTAACACAAGTAATAGCGATGTTTGGCAATTTATAGTTACAGCAAACTATGCTTCATGCAAAAAGAGGCATTGTCGTGTTAAATGGATCAGGCATCTGGGGGAGCAGAATGCTGAAAATGTTAAGCTTATTTTTGAGTGGCTTTGTAACAACGCAAATAAAGCAATTTAGGCTATAACAGCTGGTGTGATACACAGAAACAAGTGATATCCCTTGCGACAGGAATGCCTGTGTTCCCTCTTGCACATGATGCTCTGGTAAAGATTCCTCAGCGGACTTTTTTGGAACTTCAAGACCACACCATCTGGTTACTTTAATTCCTGTAGCAAAAATAAAGTTATGTTAAATCATTATTTGGGATACAGTCGCAGCTACACAATTGTAGACCTGAAGTGTCTACGGCTTAGAAAGAAGAGAAAGAGACTCTTGGCCAAAACTAGTGTATGAGGTCTGAGGTCTTAAAGTCAATAAGCATCAAACTTTTCCAGCTGGAGACTGGTCAGAGGATGAATCTGATGGATAAATGCAGATAAGGAAAGGGAGGGATGTAAATAGAAGGGAGGGATGTCTAGAAAGAAGAAAAAAGTTAAATTTGCACATGGATAAGTAAAAGTAAGTAGACTTGAGGGGTGGGCGAAACAGTAATATGGCCAAAGGAGTGGAAGGATTTTACTGTTGGTAGACAAAAGGTGTGTGGACAGACCGCATAAGCAGTTATTACAGAGAGAGGCACATTCATAGCTAATGAGCTGATGCAGATGGGTTCTGTCAGAGGCCTTCCCACCCTCCCATGCATACTCACTTTTTTTTCCACATCAGCATTGTCATCAGCACATTAAAAATGATTCCTTTCATTAAAATTATTTTCAGGCCCAGCTGTGATAAAGACAGCATGTTCAGGTTTTCATCTGTAAAAGTAACAGAGAAGGAAAGTCACAAGAGCACTGAGACATCCGTGCTTCCAGACACTTAATGGAGCCGTTCCACTTCGTGTGACTGAGTCAGCTAGTAGGGCAGTAACGAGACAGTGAGCAAGGCTGTCTCACTGAGAGGCTTTCACTTCTTCCAGCTGGTGTTTCAAGGACTGTGTTTTCCTTCAATAACCACTTAATTATCCCGTATGCAAGTCTGCCAACCACCTAGCTGTTTTTAAATACGTGTTATGAACCCAGGATGCTGGAGGCATCCCTTCTTCCTCTCCCTAATTTTTTTTAAGATGGGCAGGAGGAAAACAAGTTAAATTTTATTGAAAGAACACAAAGTCTATTTGAATTTTCTATTAATCTTAAGTTACAAAGCCATTTTCATTTGAAATACATTGATCTATATTGGTGAAGCAGGGACCCTGTCATCAAAACCTTATGTTTATCTTTGAAAACCTCTCTCTGAAATGACTGATCAAATCAGCCCAGTTTACTGGTAAGTGTTTTTCTGAAGTGGTGTTTTGGAAACATTTGGCTAACTGGTTTCTTTTCAGCAAGGTTTCATGTTTGCGAAAGTACAGCTATTGTGCAACAGGGCAAGCGCAGAGGCAGGCTCAGCTCCTTTGAACCAGCAGGAGCAGCGATTGCCTGGGCTCCAGCACTGGCTGGTGTACTCCCACAGCCACGAGCCAAAGCAAAGCTTGCTCAGATGCACTGTATCTTCAGTGCAACCCTGCAGCTGAGCACACACTGCAGAAACCACTTGCTTATCTTTCGGTTTATTAGGTGTTTGTGCACCCAAAAATAAAAACAACTCTTTTGAAGTCTGCAATGCAGACAGACATCCAGTAAGGCTGACTCATACCAGTACCTTCAATCACTATGTGGTGGGGAGTAGTTGTTTGGATAGTCCTAGCAAGAGCATGTAGGCACTGGCTACACTGGTCACACAGAATTACCAGCTCAGATCTGGAAGGCTACCTTAACCCAGTGACTTCCAGCCTTGATGTTTAAAGCCTGTGGGGCCCTTTTGGAAATTTCCAGTCTGAGCTTTTTGCTCCAACAGGAATTCTGCAAACATGGAACATTAGCAAAAGCTTGGAAAGACATTTTCTTTAATCACGGCAAGCTTTACCCCTAAAATGCTGTGTACACACCTGTCTTGAAGTGTAGAGACATGCCTGTAACACAGATAGTGCTGGCACCTGCAGACAGTAACAATAAATTTAATTAATAACAGAAGTGTACTTCTTCAGAAGTTCATAAAGATATCTCTACTTGGAAGGGCTGGATTAGAGTTTCTGGCCAGTAAAACCTCCCATAAACACTCACTTCTGATATTTTCAGGGCAAGTTAATCAATCTAATTAAACTTTAGTATCCCATTGGACAAAGGAATTTCAAGCTTTATATCCCCCCCCCCCCCCCCCCCCCGGGTGATTTTAAGATCTCTCTGCTATGATTGTACCTGTCTACTGACCCTTAATCTTGTTTCCACCAAGGGGAAGGCAAAAGAATTATAGAATCATAGAATGCCTTGGGTTGGAAGGGACCTTAAAGATCATCTAGTCCCAAACCCCCTGCCACAGGCAGGGACACCTTCCACTAGCCCAGGTTGCCCAAAGCCCCGTCCAACCTGGCTTTGAACCCTTCCAGGGAGGGGGCAGCCACAGCTTCTCTGGGCAACCTGTGCCAGGGCCTCACCACCCTCACAGGGAAGAATTTCTTCCTTAGATCTAACCTAAATCTACCCTTTTTCAGTTTAAGGCCATTACCCCTGGTCCTATACCTACATGCCCTTGTAAAAAGTCCCTCCCCCCTTTCCTGCAGCCCCTTTCAGTCCTGGAAGGCTGCTGTAAGGTCTCCCTGGAGCCATCTCTTCTCCAGCTGAACCCCCCCAACTCTCTCAGCCTGTCCTCATAAGGGAGGTGCTCCAATCCCCTGGTCATCTTTGGGGTCCTCCTCTGGACCCGCTTGAGCAGGTCTATGTCCTTCTTATATTGGGAAAACAGAGTCAACAAGCCAACATTCCTCTGGAGTGAGGGAGCGTAATTCAGTTGCTTGCAGGGCTGGGAGATGTGAACAAGTCCTGCACATACCAATAGCACAGACACTAGAGTACCTCTAGCCCTGAACACACATCCAAAAATGCCATTACCACTTTCAGGATCCTCGCTCTCCAGTTTTCCAAAGCCCTCATGATCGGCACCACACTGCAGTTCATCTTTCTTGGCCCAGTAGGTTGACAGGTAGCTAGATTCCTGTTTGTTCTCAGATGTTGCCACCTCCACAATAGCACTTGTCTCCTTCTCAGGCGAGTTAAGAGTGAGCTTTTTAGGGGAGTAATCTGTGATCAGGCACATTTCCAAATCCTCATCATCTTTAGAGATCAGCCTGTAGACCGAAGGAGATGGAGTAACATCTGAAAACGGAAAGAGGAAGACATTAGATGAGAGTACACAGTCATAGTTCCTTCAATCTTAACATACAGATTCGTAAGTATGGAGGTTTTTCCATTTATGTTGACTTATGTTGTGTGGGAGACACAGAGAGTGGCCAGGCAGGATCCCTAGAGCATCTCCAATGATACTCATGTGGGCATCCACACCCTAGATATCCATATCCAGCCTAGACATTTCTCTCCATGACAACTCATTCAACTCTGCTCTGCAGCCTGGGCTTCCTTTTGGATCTTGGCCTGGGTGCATTCAGGAATGTGTATAACAGGCAGAGGAGAGAGCACTTGCTTCTTGCTTCACTGCTAGAGACGTCTTGTGTCTGGAGAGAACTGAGCAGCCCAGGGGCATTCTGCCTTTTCTGCAAATCCACCACTGACATCCAAAATCCCAGCTCCTCCACCTGTCCTGAGGGACAGTGGATAAACTACCAAGTCTTGAGGGTGTCCACATTTACAACCAGCCCTGCTAATTGTGTTCCTACAGGAGAAAGCTGGGAAAGCCACTGCGAAGTAGGAACACATGGTTGCATTCAGGGAAAGAAAGATGAAACAAATGTTTTGTTATGTTCCATCACCTGACAGTACAGTGCAAGATATTTTTACTAAATTTTACCCTGCAAACGAGGGGTTTGGAGAACTAAAGGCTGCAGATATAAGACACCTGGGTTTATTTCTGTTTTCTTGCTTCAAATTCTGCTAGCAAGTCAGTTAGAATAGGATTTTCCACTCATATCAAAACACTACCTGTGGTTAAACTCTTTTTTGCACATTTAACTTTGTAAACTTGTACTCTAAGCATATATTTCATCTTGTACTGCTCTTGAAGTCTGAATCTTTGAGAAGGTGCTTTCCTAAATCTTTGTTCATGCGTAATAGTGAAATGTTATGGGCACTGCAGTACTGTAATGATGAACAGTTGAAATATCATTACAGACATACTGTAGCCAAGATGCAGATTTGTGGCTCTCAGCAGCCCTCTGGCTGAATTTTCCATTGAACTTCACAATCACAGGTTTGAACCAGAGCTTCAGTTCACATTTATAACCTGACAAAGTGTTATCATGTAGGATTGAGAGTTTAGATTGATATTTGCTTCATCCCTGTTCACACACCACACTGATAAATATTGTAGAAGTACTAAAGACAGCTTAGCTCCCAGATGAAGAAGTTTTAATTTCTTCCCTTGAGGGAAGTTTGGACTAAACCTTGGTTTTTAGAAACTGTCTCAAAATCTTATGCAAGTGCAGACCCTAGTTGAATCACTGAGATAATCTATTCAATTCAGCACCTTAGAGAAATAATCATATTTCTTTATTAATACGATCTCAGAAAAAAAATAATCCACAAAGCCTAACGATTCATTCTCTGTCCCTTCTCCCGAATTGCAGTTCATCTATCTCTGGCTTTGAAAAACCTGATGAGACTTTCTTTTTCCCAGCTACACAGAATGTGGTCTAATACACGTTCTGACTCCCTCCACCCCACTCCCCACCTCCCATACTCCCAGTTATTGTTTTGGAAATAGATTTCAGTGATCATTTGTTAGGGAGAGGAAGACAGGAGCGGGTAAAAAGCTTGATGGTAGATCCCTGCATAAAATACAGATGAACCAGCATACATTATTGTCATGCATACAGAAGAGAAGAGGCGGAATTGATCAAGCTGTTCTGCTTCTCTCTCATAATGAATACCATGCTTTCTGAAGAGCTACATATCCACCTCTCACCAAATTAGGGTGTTTTTCTCCTTTTCAATCTGTGCTTTTATCTTGAGCAGATAAAAAAATAAGGTCTGTTTTTTGCAGGCAGCTTCAGCAGCACCTGTTTTGCAGAACACTTATTTCTCATTCTTGCTCAGAGTGCCTGCTGACTTTGTTCTGGTATAGAGTCTTTTTCCGATAAGTTCCTTTACGTATTTGCACACTGCTGTGAAAGTTTGCAGATAGTCTGGGTAAATATCAGCTATTATAACCACAGCACTGTGACCTATGTTTCCTGTTATTCTGTCTTAATGAGTTGGTGGATGTGTTGGAGGTGCTGTATTGATATTTATGACCTGTATTTGCAGGAAAGATTGAGAAATAAATGATGATACTCTGAGCTGTCCATCCTGCCAAATTTCATCTTTACTGAAGGATACCCTACAGGTGAAAGAACAGGAGCTGCTGGAATGCTATTCCCGACCAGCCTACCGAGAAAGCCAACGCCAGAGGCTGGTTTCAGGGAGAGAGCAGTAGAAGCCTGTTCCAACATCAGACCGAGACCTATGCCTTTTTTTCCAAACAAGCTGCCGTAGAAATCCTGAACTGGTTTAACACACAGCTTGTATTAGACAGTTACCTCATTCTCCATTCCCTCCAAAGCAAAGTCTCTGAATCTCTGGTCAGACTGGAATTGGTGTGAGAGAGGTTTTTGATCCTCTTGCCATTCCTCAGACTGAGAAATTATATTCCACAACTAGAGTCAACCTGGAGCTATTGCCAGACTCAGAGGAAATATATACCCCCTCACACCCTCACACAGGCTAATCTTGACCCCAGAGGAGCAACTCCAGTGACTTAACAAGCACTTTACTGATGTTTGCTGGCTGTCCTGCAGTGGAAGTTCCAAAAGGTCTATCAGAGGCCCTTTGTGAAATCTGCCAGCCCTGCATGGATGCTAGGATGTCTACAGCAGGACTAGGTGTCCACATTTAGTACCTGAACCCTTCTCTAGGCTTCCAGTGTCTGGAGGCACTCAGATAAAAGACGACAGGTCCTAGTCCAGCATCAGCCAAGTCATCCAAAGTACAAAGACTCTGTGCAAAGATTCAGTATTTTCAAATGTGAACATGCTGCTTCACTCACAGGGTTCAGGCATAATTCTGGTCTCCATCCCAAAAATATGTTTGTCGTTGCCTCTGTAGTTACACCAAAACCATCCAAGACCTTTCTCACAAACCTTTAAAGGGGAAGATTTCTAGCTGAACCAAAACTAAAGCTGAATTAATAGAGGAAGACACCCAGTATGTCAGGAGAAATCAGTGTTCAATGGACTAAATAGTTCTCTAGTACAAAATCTAGATAAATCCTGCGTTTATAGCATGTGTTCACATTAAGGAAAAGATGAGACAAAGATTTCTTAAATTTCATATTGGGAAGGAATACCCTACTTGTGTTCATGTATAGATTTATTCATGCATCACCTAAACTGTGGGAGAGATTTACTGTGATCTCCCCAGCTGCTCCTTTCGACAATGTTAAGGAAAGTTTTTTGGGGTCAGAAGAAGAAATTCTGCTTATCAAATCCACTCTTTAAAGCTCACAGGTGAATGAGATGGCTTAACCTGTCTGTGTAACAATTGTCTAGAAACAAAAGACTTGAACTGGCTGCTCGTGAACTCTCTGAGAACCTCAGTCATTTTCACAAAATACTTTTGCATGTTTTTTCTTCCAAAATCAGAGTGGGTTTAATTGCCAGAACAAGTTTTCAATTTTATATGCCAGAGATATAGTTTCTAGGAAAAAAAAAAAAAAAAAGAATCATGGAATGGTTTGGGTTGGAAGGGACCTTTAAAGGTCATCTAGTCCAACCCTCAATTCAAGTAATTTCAACCCAAAAAAGATAAACTTTCTGAATTAGAGAATAACTATTCATGTAGTGCCAGCCAAATAAATCACATTTGTTTAATGAGTAAGAAAAATATTTGAAAGAATCCACCTAAAATCCCTTTCTAAAAACAAGTGGAAGATCATTTTATGTTGATATCAAAAAGTCAGAAGAACTTTTGATCTTACACTTGTGGAATTGCCTCAGAGGTAGATCTCTATTTCACACCAAAATGATATCCTTTCCCGATCAGTCTATTTAGTGGGTACATTTAATTAGATAACTTATATGGGATCATAGCCTTGTGCCATTTCCAAAAATTACTCCCCTAGCTCCAGTATCCCATGCACCCCAGTTTGAATCATTGTAAATAACTGTAGTCTAAGTCACCTGGGAAATGTCTTCACAATATGGTGTGAAACCAAGACATGAACCCAGAGGTATCTCTGATTTTTTTCCCCTCAATTTAAGGCAAAACACTATTACTGTCTGACAGGATTCTGAAGTTAATGTTAATGATATGCCAATATCGTTAATCTAAGACATTGATGATGCTGTCTCATTTCCCACTATTCCCAGTCTCCCTGCTCCATCGTCACAAGCACCCTGTTGAGAAACAATCCTGGATTCATTTTCTTTCAGCCTTCACTCCTCCCTCCACTCCTCATCTAGAGTTTATGTTCATTATCCATGAAGGTAGACCTGTTCAGAAACACTAACCCGTGGACACTGCTCCTGCCTTCATACCTTCATAGCCTGTCCTTCTCCAAATCTTACTCACCAGGGTTGATTTTAAATCTAGTCTCTATTCCAAACACAAATTTACTGTATCTTTCAGTTTCCCACTCAACAAGAAGCCTTTGCAATGAATACCTGCCTACCAGCTACATATTCCAATGGCTCCTCATCCAAAACCTGTGGGAAAGCTGTCTACCAGAGGGTGACACACAAAGATATTTGAAATTTCATTCCATCTTCTCAGGTTTCTAAAGCATTTAAAAATATAACTGAGGAGAGGAAAGAGAGTTACCATGCATCACAACGAGTTTGGTTCCCCTTCCAAATACAGTTTTTCTTGATCCTGACTGCTCACACTGTAACATCGGGCTTTACAACTATGGAAGGGGACTTCTGCATTTTAAAACCAAAAAATCATGACATATTCTCTTAGGCTAAGAGTTAGAAAATCCAATGTCTAAGCCATTAGTCAGAATAACCTCCAGATATTATTTTAAAGATGAAAAAATCAAGTCGGAAAACTTTAATAGCCAGGAACTGCATAAAACTGCTAAACTTTTTATGTAGCTTTCAGCCATGTGTGAACAGCTTGCATCATTCTACGTGTGACTACACCATGCCATGACTATTAAACCTGTGTGAACATTACCATCTTCTCTAGCTGTTCTTTCCTGCAGAGGGTCACTGCCATACCAGAGCCAAGCACTCCTTAGATTCCAAGACAGCATCTCTATTGCAACTATTTTTGTCAAGGGAAGATGAAAAGAAGTCGGAACATGCTTCCACGTAAGTCCTAGTCCATCTACCCAATGAACAAATGATTTACCAATCCTGGGGTTAATATGAAACAGAAAGCTCAAACTTACTTGGGGTAACAAGAAGTTGAGTCCCAGTTCCAAATGTAAGTTTCACATATCCCTGATTGGCACATTGTTGTCAACCTCTACAAAAATGTAGACAGGTTTTTCCCACACATAGTAACAACCAGGTCAACAGACATTTCAGAGCAGAGAATAACTTAAGGGAGTAATGATGAAACACATTGATTTAAGTCACCATCAAAGTACCGAAGAAATCTACTAGAAAATTATCAGGATCAGAAACAAGGAGATAAAATTTAAAAATGTTAATTCATTGACTGGTTGCAATCAGCTTTCAGGACAATACTAGGAACAATCTGTTTTTCCATCTGTAATATCACCTAAAATTCCTGTTCACTGTGCCATGTAGTTAGAGCCACTGCCTTTCAGTCCAAGTTTTCTCCAGAAGGTTTCACCTTTTAGTACCCACCTGGCTTGATCACCACCAAGGTTCCTTTAGCTAGTGTCAGCTTGTATCCTTCTCCACCCCCATAATTCACATGACCCAGGAAACCTTTACAAGAACTCCTTTGACCTTGATTACAGTTATCTCCTTATGGGTTTCAGTGCCACATTGTGACCCTGTCTAGATCTCAGAACTTCACAGGCAGTTGCAAAGGCAATCTGAGCCTTCTAACTCTATTACTTCAGGATTCATATACTCTCACTTACACATGCGGTAGCAGGAGTAGGCATTAAGCACGGCCTTGTAGCTGCAACAGCCCAGCAAATCTGGATTCAAGTCCCAGTTGCAAACAGAATCCACTTGCAATATTTGTGGATAATACAGTATCTGTACATCAGACAAACAAGGTAAAAGGCAGTCCAATTCCCATTCCAACACTAATATGAAAAATGTTTTAAGTATGCTCTTCCTTGGTGGGATTCTGCTACAAGCTAAGACCCAGACCAACCTGACCTTGAATGTTCCCAGGGATGGGGCACCTACCACCTCTCTTGGAAACCTGTTTCAGTGTCTCACTACCTTCACTGAAACAATTTCTTATTTACATCTAGTCTGACTCTGCCCTCTTTTAATTTAAAATCATTACTGCTTGTCCTATCGCTACAGGCTCTCCTAAAAAGTCTGTCCCCATCTTTCTTATAAGCCCCCTTTAAATACTGAAAGGCCACAATAAGATCTTCCCACAGCTTTCTCCAGGCTAAACAACCCCAACTCTCTCAGCTTTTCCTCACAGGAGAGGTGTTCCATCCATCTGATCATTTTTGTGGCCCTCCTCTGGACCTACTCCAACAAATCCATGTCTTTTCCTGCTCTGAGGACTCCAGAGCTGGACACAGCACTGGAGGTGGGGTCTCAGCAGAGCAGAATAGAAGGGCAGAATCACCTCCCTCAACCTGCTGGCCACGCTTCTTTTGATGCAGCCCAGGATACGGTTGGCTTTCTGGGCTGCAAGTGCACATTGCTGGCTCATGTCCAGCAATACAGATGTTATAGCCATTCTTGCATTTCAGTGCACTTTCATGTGACTTATATCATCCATGACTTTGATTAAGGCCAATGGAAGTGGCATGGATTTACCCTTAGGAGAGAACAAATCCACATGGCTACTTGACAGAAGAGCAGAACCAGGCCTTGTCTCAGCTTATCACAGGAATGCAATTGATGGAAGAGCACTGAAAGCACATGCCTGCCTGCAGCTGCCTCAAGGAAGACTGCTTGGACAGCTGCTGTGGAATGAATTTCACTGCTTAAGGTGAGACCTCAGGCTACTGTGCCTTTGACAGCTACCATTTCCCAGATCTTGGTGTGCATCCACAGCAGGCTTGCAAATTAGACAAAAAATCAGAATAAATGTACCTGGTGAAACCAGAAGTCTTGTCCCAGATCCAAATGTGAGTTTGTAACTACTTCCATAGTCACACAATAGCACAGGCCTCTACAATATCCAGAGTGGTATTGAATGAAACCTTCAACAATTAAATACTCCACCAAAAGAAATCCCATTTACCTCTATGATTAGACAGATCCATCTACCTAGGGCTTTTCTACCTGCTGACTTTCTTTTCATGTGGTGTTTTGCGTCTTTCAAACTTGCAAATGTTCCTTAATATTCCCCTCCATCATATTTATTCTGTTGCTTCCAGAAAGTCACCTGCATCACAAGTTCTATTCATTATCTCATTCCTCATTTATTTAGTCTGCCAGTCAGATTCCTCTCTCAAAAATTAGTTACTTCACAGCTCACCCAGTGATGGATGGCACAGTACAAACTCCATCATCCCACCCTCTTGGATTTGCCATCTGAATTAGTCAAGCATAATTCCAGAGCAAATTTGCCATTTAGCTTTTAAGTAGAAAACAAACGTTTTGGTCTGCAGTTTCTTTGTGGCAGGGAGACTATTGCTTAGTGTGCCATTAAACACTGAGTTTTCAGTGCGCGTTTGGGAAGCTCTTAGGTTCTGCAGCATGATCAGAGCGAGATCTGGAGCAGTTGCATACAGACTTGACCATAATGGTAAATTTGGGGACATGAAATGAACTCAGGCAAAGCCTTGATTTATAGCTCCTTTAGCTTGCTGATAGCTCCATATAAACGTGAGATTTTTATTTTTCTCAGGTAATTTTGAACAGGGTCAGGAGGGTCATTTGAAATATGAGGAAATTCCTCAGAGGTTTTCAGAATGAATAGTTTCTTTGTATTACTGTGTTTTTTAACTTTCAGAACAAAGTTATTTTGAAATTATCTTAACAATCACTACCAATTTAAGAAACGGAAACATTACTTTTCAAGAGTAATCCCAAAGCATTTAGACAGCAAATGCTCTTAAAAGTATTGTTAAGAAATTTGGAAAAATTGATACATTTGCAAAAAAATATTGGTGTCTCAGCATCTGTTTTACTTTCTTTCCCTTTTCCAAAGAGTTTCAGACAAGAGAAGAAATATGGGATTTCTGAGGGATTTTTTTTTCAGCCACTTGTGGCAGCAACTGTCAAAGCACATTTTTTTTAATGCTTTTTTGTTCAGAGAAAATTATTTCCTGGTCAGGGAACATTTCCATTGTCCCACAACAGCCATTCAGTAATGAACTTTGCTTCTTGACCTCTTTCCCCTCTATCTGGGTATCTATTGCACCCCCAGATTTAAGACTTCTCACACTGTTCTCCAATGGTTTCAGAGCTTCACTTCTAATGTTCTCCAAGCTCACATGAATGTTGAAGGCTAAGGTAATTCCACAGTACGCAGCACTAGTTGGCTGTGATTACAAATTTGATATTTTCAAGGATAAGCTTGCTTCCTGAACTTCCAGTATTTATATAATGCTTCACAATATGGCGGAAACCCAACCCCTATCATTACATTTTTATTGAGGATCTCCAACCAAGGACCCAATGTACACTTGTATTTTGCATCCACAAAAAATTATGAATCTTAGAATTCACATATTAGAAAAGTCCTTTGTACCTGCTACAGCTTTCTGAGACTGGTCTCACCACTCTGCATTTTGCTGGCCCGTGCTGGCTTTCAGCATGTCCCTTTGCTTCTCCTCTACACGCGGATTTTTCATTTAGGAGCCCACTTCCTGTTGGCTTTCCAAGAAAAATCATCTTGCATGTGTAAAACTTCGGCTATGGCTAGTTCATCATGAGGAATAGGGAGGGGAAAATACACGTGCAGCCATGGAAATCTCTTATACCAGTTGCAAATTTATAGTCCTATTGCTAACGTGTTGTGGAGTGATGAAATAGGAACAATAAGGTGCAAAGTGAAAGAAGTACTTCCAAGAGGGATCACATCTGAGAATTCAGACATACCTGGAGAAACCGTGAGTTTGGTTCCAGCTCCAAATGTAAGTTGGCCATAACCCCCAGTATTACACTGTGACACTGTGCTTTGCAAAATGGTGTGCTGGTACGCACACATGCTGGATTACGACTTGAGGACATGACAGTGCAAGATTCTGATTGGAATAATCTGACCAATGTTATTGGCCATTTCCTCAGCACATGTAGTGAAATAAATAATTCCTTCAGCCACAGTCCTATGCCTGCTTAATCACTGAACAACTCAATGTCCCAAATCTCAGAAATCTTACTTGGCTTTACCACGAGCCTGGTTCCGTGTCCAAAGGTAACTTGGTAGGTATTCGTAGACACAGTGTTGTTTGCCATAGCAAAAACCTACCCTATCCACCCCAGCCCACCCGAATAACGTTCCTCAAGGAAATCCCCCAATCTCCCGCATACACGCTTGCAATGATTATATCTTACCTCCGTGTCCGTTGCTTCTCCGCCCCCACACCACAGTCTCATTAATACCACAAGGAAGAGCCACAAGGCAATTCCCTTTCCACCTCCACCCGTGACAAATCCAAACCGGCACCACTCACTAAAGACCATTAGACTTTTTTTCACATCTCTGTTCTTGTATTTCATTTACTTGCTTTCACTGTTCTCTTGCTTCCTTTCCCTGGGATGGATGCATTTGCTGTTGCTTCAATAGAAAGCCTAACACTTCTGTCCTGGGAATACTCAAACCACCCCAAATTGCTCCACAAAGCCACTACACTGTTATTTTTGAAGCTAGAGTACACTATGGTCTATTTTGAGTCCACCTTGACTCAGAGAAGAGACAGCTCACCTGGGGCAACGAGAAGTTTGGTTCCACTCCCCCATGTGAGTTTTCCCCATCCTCCAGTACTAACACCGTGAGGAAGATCTTTACAAAATGGGCCTCTTTGTTCAGCCACCTCGGCGGGTGTTGGAGGCCTTGGATACATTCAGTCATGGATCTGCCTCTGAGAGAAGCTGTAAATACCCACACAGATTTCCACAGACCTCCTCTAGCCTCTCTTTGACAAATGCCCTTTTCCACATTTCTAGTTATTCCACAGGGCAGTAACTAGATTTGATTACAGTCACCTCAGGTATCAGAGAGAGGAAGAACCTACTCCTCAGTTAGGTGGGAACACTTTATGTAGCTTGTGTTGTTGTGTCCAAAATATGGTGCCTACCATTAGCCACTGCAGGTGCTTTCGCAGCCCAAGGCTCTTCCCACTAATCCTCCTTTCCTTCCTCACTGTCTGATAGTTGGCTGCTGAAGAGCATTCAGTGATTTCATCACAGCATGATGATTACCCTGTTGTGAACAAGGGCTGAGACAAACTGAATCCCAGGTAGAAAGCCAAGAAAATATGTTTCTGCTGGGTCACTGACCACCTCAATAGTGCTCAGATGCATTTTCCAAACTTCCCTTTATAAGGAAGTTTCTCTCAGTACAAAATGGAATAACCCCTATTCCTCAGATGCCGCCTTCACCATTTTCCCACACAATGGCCTAAAGACTTACTGGAGTTTTACTGACCGATTTGTTCCTTTACCAGAGATGAACTTATTCACTGACCCACAATTCACACTGTGATGGAGAACTTACTAAAAAAAAAAATAAAAATCTTTGCTTTCCAAGCCAAAATATAAAGCTCGTTCTCCATCTCCAAGACAAAGACAATTTTGTCCCGGGTTTTCCTAAGTAAATGCAAATGCCTCCTAACACTGGTATTCTGAAGAAAAATACAGGGTGGGGGTGCAATCCACTAACCTTCTCAAACCTGGCCAGTTTTCACTGGCACCAGCTGAGTGAACGCTCCATTCACAGCAAATTTTCATGTTTAGGTGCTACTGATTAAAGACTACAGAGAATTTTCTGTTTTCCCCTCACCTTAGGTAGGATTGATAATGTCAGCTTTAATAAAGGTCTTCTGCAGCAAACCCGTGAGAATCTACCTTAGCCCGGAGAGTCACACACCCACTTAGTTTGTAAGGGATGTCCCTGGAGATGTTCAAAATCCAACTGGACAAAGTCCTGAGCAACTTGTTTGATTTGACACTGCTTTGGGCAAGCGGTTTGGACGACGTGATCTCTAAACATAGAAAAATCAAAGAATCTCACGTTGCTGGCTATGAGCATGTATAGGGGTGGTTATGCATGTTCGGGACTGTACTTGTTGAACTCTGCAAATGCACCCTTGGTAATGAAGCTGCTCAAAATTCTCATTAGAAAAAAAATGAGTCTATTGACTTTACAGTTAAACTTGGCGTGATGGGTCCTGCAGAGACGTTTGCAGACATGACCCCAAAGCCTTGTTGTGCTGCAGCGGCAAAAAGGGATGGGAATAACAACATACACATGGCTGAAGGTCAGAGTACCTGATCAAGTCCACCTTCCTATCGATCCAGATTTCCCTCTACAGGTGGGGTTGTTTTTTTTTTTTTTTTACAATGCAAAAAGTATTACAGAATTTGAATTGTTACTATGCATTTTGACTAGCCAAAGCTTTCCTTGCCAAGTCACAACACAGCCTTAGGACATAATGGTCAGGTGAGATGGCAACATGCAGACATTACCCCACACACTTTTGACAAAGGACACAGAGGAAAGCTGCACACTCACTGGGTTGGACGGACAGTCTGGTCCCGGAGCCAAAAGTCACCTTGCCAGAGCCAAAGCCACACAGCATTTCCTTCCATAACAAAAAGCCCAGCAAGCCATTTCAGAAGCAGCACCTCTCCCCAAGCCATTGCCCAGCCATGCCGAGGCTTGCAGCGGCAGCAGAAGGGTGACAGTGCTGCCCACTGCAACACAAACCCCAGTGGGATGCAGTGGCATAGGACAGCCTCCCCACGGGGCAGCTGGAATATCTGGGAGTAGGCGTGTGGCCACTTTGTCCATCCCAGACAAACTGAAATCACGAAGGACCAAGCTGGCACAATCCTTTAAAGCAAAGTCCCTCACTAGCTGATCTCACCCATGAGTGACCAAACACCCAGCCATGCTGCTGCTCTCAACCACCCCACCAAAGGCCTCACAGAAAACAGAAAACATAGGAGCAGCGTTGGACTTACGTGGCCTAACAGTGAGTCTCGTTCCAGAGGCAAAGACAGTTTTATACGAACCAGCTCCACTGGTCACACAGCATTTCCTCTCTCAACAAAAACCTTCCCCACCCCTTGGCAAAGCTGGGCATCCACAGCCCAACTAGACATGGCTGAATGTCACTAGGAGTCAGCTACATCGTGAGGTGAAGACCCCCCACGAACTGTCTGGAGGGTCAAGAGCACCAATTGACCTGTGGGTACAAACCCTGTTTTGATAGAATGATGCTTCTGCCCTGGGACACACGAGTGGGGATTTCATGCAAGTTCACCATCTCAGAGACTCCTCTTCATCATCTGCCTTAAATGAAATAGTGCCTATGTTCTCCTTCCCCTATGAAAAGTGACCTAGATAGAACAGGTACATCTACAAGGCACTCCTGTGGGCACTCAAGGATTTTTGACAAAGGACAGAGGAAAGCTGCACACTCACTGGGTTGGATGGAGAGTCTGGTACCAGAGCCAAAGGTCAGCTTGTTGAAGCCAGAGCCATAATCCCACAGCATTTCCTTCCATGACAAAAAGCCCAGCAAGCCATGGCAGAAGTGACACCTCTCCACAAGGTTTTTCCCAGCCATGCCAAGGCTAGGAGAGGGGCAGCAGAAGAGCAACATGAGGCAGGAGGATCCCAGGGCAGGAGGGGAGGTTGACTGTCCGTCTGTGTGGGATGAGGCCAGGGCTGGGGACAGAACAATGGGACACCCCTCAAACCTTCTCCACCTCCTCCTGTCCCCACAGTGCCTCCAGGGTCTCCCTTGGATTGCTGTTTGAATGCAAAATCTCCACCAAGGTGAGAGCAAACCAGTCTGCTGGAGCATGTTCCCTGGAGCTCAGAGAGATTTAAGAGTATCAGGCACTTGTGCCTTGGTCAGCAAGTACTTAGTGGCCATCACAAGGAGCCTTGTCCCACGCCCAAAGGTGCCTTTGTGATAAGCACCTTTGCTCACACACTGCTTCCCACTGCAACACAAACCCCACTGGGATACAGTGACATCGGAGAGCCAAAGGACCATCGGAACAGCGTTGTTATGGATGGCACCAGTTCTCCAAAGTTCTCTGGACTGTCAGTTCTCTCTGACACACACATCCATCTCTGCTCAGGGTGAAGGGAGGAACAGGAACAGGCATGTAAAGAAGCTTTGACACCGTAACAGACCACACAGGAGCACAAGGCAATGGGACATGCAGGAAAACCAAGTCCAAGAGACACCTGGAGAGTTGCAGGTGTCCCAAAACTGCAGTTCTCAAAATTGTTCCCCTCAAAACAACTAAGAGTGAGACAAAAATGAAGCAATTCCATTTTCCAGGACAAACTCCTGCTTACCTGGTATGACCGAAAGCACCGTTCCCTTTCCAAAACTGACTTTGCCTGCAACACTCACACTCTGACACATTTCATTACAAAAATGTCCCTGTCAGCCCTGGAAATGACCTTGTGCAAAAAGCTATTGCAAAGCTCTCTGATGCATCACGTTCAAAGAGCTGCTACACAGAACATGTTCTGTGTTCACACAGAACAATCTGTTCCTGAATCTATTTTCAGGTAAAGTTGCTCATCCAAGTGGGAGTTTTTGTGCATGTCCACTATGTCAGAGACTCCCCTGATGGCTTACATTCTCTGCCTTAAATGAAATTGTGCCCATGTTCTCCTTCCAATCTGTAATGTGGCTCAGATATAAGAACTATTTGCCCGCAAGGCAGCTGGGACATCTGGGAGCAGGTGTGTGGCCACTTTGTCCATCCCAGGCAAACTGAGAGCACGAAGGGTCATTTTGGACCAAGCTGGCACGATCACCATTGCACCTATGGGTGCAAACCCCATTTGTGAGGACTGCTGCTTCTTCCGTGAGCCAAAGCCTCTCCTGCAGGAGAGCAGGCTGCAGGTAACCCCACAGCTGAAGAGATGCAATCCCAAGAAGAGAGGTGTTGGAAAATCTGCTGCCCACTGGGTCAGGAGGAAACCTGATGTGATCAGATAGAGGTAAAGCGATCAGGGAGGTGGAAAGGGAGGACTGGGATAACAGAGCACAAGAAATACCCCCAGCTGGGCAGCAGTTGTACTCACTGGGCTTCACAACCAGACGTGTCCCACTCCCCAGTGTCAGTTTGTAGTTCCCTGTGTTCACACAGTCCTTCACACCCCAGCAAAAACCATCAGCTCTCATGCCAGTTACTCTGCCACTAGTCCTTGGGAGATCAGCTCCCTCCCATCAACACCAGGCTTTTGAAGCCAGGAATTACTCTAGCCTTGGCAAGGAGGGATCTGCAAGAGAACAAGCAACACCTGGGTTCCCACCCTGTGTCCTATGGAGAAGCGTGTCACTTCTGGACACCTGTTCCCTGGTCACCCAAACAACCTGAGCTGTTGCCAGCACCAAGGATGTTCTGTTTGTGTCCCCTGAGCTGGAGAGTTTTCTGGACATCTGCCAACCTGGACTTGAACTAAACTTCGGGTTACTTCAGCTGCTAAGCTGAAGGAATAAATTCACGGCCTTGTTGAATCTGCTACCAGAGAAATCAGAACGATAGCTCCACAGGTTGAACCAGTCTCCCTCCATTGTAGTTTTGCTAGTTCATGACCACAGATTTCTGATCACAACTCTCCTTCCAGCCATAGATCAGCATGAAAAGGACCCTTCTACACACCAGGCACACCTTCAAAATATTTGTCTTGGTTCTGTCTGCTATCTCTTTCTCCGCGCCTCCCCCCCGCCTCTCTCTCTCTGACACACACAGACGCATGCACAAACACACACATGCACACACGCATGCACGCCATCCCTGTGCAAATCAGTTTCCATTACAGCTCAGCAGGATTTATCAGAGTAGGGGATGTGACTTTCCTATCTTTACTCCTTGAGGCTGGGTTTATACCTACCAGGATGCACAGTCAGTTGTGTCCCGCTTCCAAAGGCAACTTTCTGGTTGTATGCTGAAGTCACACTGTGACACATCCACTTACAAAAACCACACACATCTCTACCACATACGCCTCTGTTCCTGCTCATTGATGGACTATCAGTAGCCAGGAGCATTGTATTCACTAAATAGCAGAAGTCCTCCAACCTTTCTAAGCACAACATCATCTTTCAGCAGTGATCGCTCACTTGTGTGGGGATTTTATGGAAGTTTACCACTTCAGAGACTCCTCTGATGGCTTACGCTGTCTACATTAAATGAAACTATGCAAATGAACCCTTTAGTATTGAAGCTGCTTAAGGTCCTCATTAGAAGAAAAATTACTCTGTTGATTTTTCAGTTATACCTGGCACAACAGGTCCTGCAAAGCCATTTGCAGGTGTGATACCTGCCCCAAAACCTTATTGTGCTGGAATGGCAAAAAGGGAGGGGAACAACAACATGAACATGGTCTAGGGTCAGATGAAGTCCAACTGCCAGCTGGCCCGGTTTTCCATCTACAGGTGGGGTTTTTTTCCACTATATGCCAGATGGGCAGACAATCCAAGAACAATTACAGTAATTTCAATCAGTACTATGCATTTCAACTAGCCAAGTCCTTCTATTACCAAGTCATGGTGCTAAAAGCCCCTCTGCCGTTCAAATCTATATCCACAATAAATGAGGCAAATACATATGTTTCTTACTCGGTGTCACAAGAAGCTTTGTCCCTTTTCCAAGGAAGACTTTATACGCAGCGTTCACACAGTGAGAAACAAGGCAACAAAAACCATCCTTGAAGCCATCACTTACACATCCACAAATAGAGGTTGTCCAATCACTGAAAGTTTAACAAAAAATACATCTCTTTCTTCATGGAAAGATGGGGCTATAGGAACTTAAATACCTAAACCAGCTTCCACTCTTCCATGGGATGCTCTGCAGCCTGAGATTTTCAAAGGAAGCTAAGAGAAGTAAGGCAATGTTTCAAACCTATCTACAAGTCTTTACACCACAACACCACTCTCATGTAATAATGACCTAAAGTCATTAAAGGATTAAAAAGAAAAGAAAAAAAAAAAAAAAAAGGGAGGTGGGGGGTGAGTAAATTACCCAGCTTTTAAAGCACAGAAACTACGTTCAGTTTCCTCTAGGCTTGCCCAATCATGGGCATACGTTTAAAGCATAAAGCACACGTATGCTACTTCTGAGATTTCATCCCATTTTAAATGTCTTTAGCTAACATCATCTTTTGTTTGAATCTCCAAGTCTAAACTTCTGGTCCTTGATGCTTTCAATTTACTGCTGCATATCATGTAAAAAATTATGCCCATTTTTTCAATACAGTTAAGATATTTTATCAAATCAGCTGTTTGTTTCATGGATTGATATGTGGACCTACCTCCTCCTTACTCCCTCCTATCCTTCCCCACTCCATGTTTGAATAATTTATCTGTTTCTGCATCTGTAAATTTATGTTGATCACCAACAAAATTCAGCAATAATTTGACAACTTTCTTTGGACTTCTTTTTACACAGACATTTTGATTTTTCCCAACTGGATGGGTCACACGCAATGTGAGTGCGATCCAGGATAAACTGAAACTGAAGCTACTTAATTCATTGCCAAAGTATACTGTTTCCTGGTCATTTCAGACTCATACAGGGTCCAATTAAAGGTTTGTGTCTACTTACTAGACCAACTTTCAGTTTAGCTCCACTTACAAAGAACATGTTGGCACCAGAACCTCGTACGTCATGCAGTGACTGGCCATGTCACCAAAATGTCCTATTTGAATAACCTGGGAGATCTTACACAAAATACGGGCAAAATAATACATTTAAGGACAGGGAGATTGCTGGCTTTTACAAGTATAGGCTAGATTAGGATAGTGAAAACTCATACTGGCCTTTTAAAATCTGGGCTTTATTTCTACTTTCCCCTACTCAAAAGAAAACAGACCCTTGACTTTTCTCCAGGTTGATCAGTAGGAGACCTCCTGAAAACAGAAACTAAAAGTACATTGACAAGAAAGCATGAAAAGGATGTTGATACACACCCAAATTTTACAGGACTGTTGGGTTTACCAGAACACGTTTGGATATAAGAAGAGTATAGGCTAAGCTTAAAGATGGAACTCACGGTCATACATTTTACATATCATGACAAAGAACATTTCATATACCAAGCAGAAACTATCTGCATCCCTATACTTCAATTAATTAGCGCATTTTGTCCTTCAGGTTCATTCATGACCCTCTTCCCCAAAGACAGCATTGTGTACTTACAGGGTAGAACTGACAACCTTGTTCCAGTCCCAAAGAGAACCTTTTGTCCAGCATCATACACCCAGTGCAACAAACCCTGTCAAAAACTCACTAAGCACAGATGCAGTCGTCCCCTCTACAACTCCTGAGATTCATCCACAGAGAGGGAGGAAAGACTCCCCTCAATCCTTGACCATTTGGGATCTGGTTAAATGTATTTTGCCCCTGAAATGCTCCTACTTGCACCCTGAGACCTAAGCATGATGCCTCATCTACCTTCAGCTCTGACCTACACTAGTACCATGAACATCTCTCAGAAAAAGTGCACTCATGCAGTCAAACAGCCAGATCATCTGGAGACTCAGGATACCTACACACCGAAGGGCTTGGCTACCAGCTTTGTTTAGGTGCCTTACAGGCTCCTGGAGTGTTGTGGTGGAGTTGAGGCCCTTCGACATTTCCAAACACTTCAGCATTCTCAGTCATGTTGGTCCACAGAAGTGAGTGCCCAGCTCAGGACTGCAGATGTTGACTACCAGTCACGCTCATCTTAAATATGCCATGCCACTCATCAGGTCTCACAGTTAAAATGGTCCCCTGCCAAACATCTCCTTCCCTACACCAGCATCTGCACAGGGATCTAGGAGGCAGCAAAGCTAGCAGCCCTTCCTCCCTTTCCCAGTAACTCGCTGGACTCTGGGACAGCAGCCACCGTGTTGGTGACCCTGGAATGTGAGGGGTCAGTACTGGTAAGGCGTTTATCCAGAGAGATGGGCAGCAGTGGCTGCAGCAAGGCCTGCAGAAGTGGCACCAAGGATACTAAGGAAGACACATTGTCTCCAAAGAAATGGAGTGCTTTTGAGCCTTTGGAAAATGATGTTTAAAATATTTAGGCATCTAAAACACCAGAGGTATCAAGAGAAGGAAAAGAATTGCAGATTGCAACCATTGAATTTGAATGCAAGAAGCCTATTCACTACTTAACAGAAGGCAGATAGTGAAGAATTTTTGAGAAGTTGCAGATGTAGGCACCTAGCTATCCCAGACCCATTTTGAGTATGTCAACCCATAGCATCACTGCAGCTTCCACAGATGCTTAAACAGAGACAAAAGGAGGTTTGTAAATTGGTCTGGATTGTCATTGCCTGCAGCACACCACCGCATCTAAGTGTAGAATGGAGGGAGAATCCCTCATTTAGATTAATCTAGGCACTGTAAAATATGTCAGAGGAAGCCAAAGCAAGGGGACACACCTAAGACAACACCTTGGGGGTTCTGGAGAATTTCATCATTCAGTTCCCAAGCTTTTCACTACTAAACAATAAGGGAAAAGAGAAAAATTAATCCATTCCGATTTCCAGTGCAATTGGCTACCTACGGACTCCAACTGAAAGCACAGTTCCCTCTCGAAAAGTGGCTTCCTCTGCACCATGCACATTCTGACACACTTAATTACAAAAATGTCCCTGTCAGCCCTGGAAATGACCTTGTGCAAAAAACTATTGCAAAGCTCTCTGATGTCTCAGGCTCAAAGACAGAGCTGCCACACAGAACATGGGGAAATCTGTTCCGGAAGCTAATTACAGGTAAAGTTGCTCATCCAAGTGGGAGATTTTGTGCATGTCCACTATGTCAGAGACTCCCCTGATGACTTACATTCTCTGCCTTAAATGAAATCGTGCCCATGTTCTCCTTCCCATCTGTAATGTGGCTCAGATACAGCAAGTATGTCTAAGAGGGGATTATGGTGGATGTTCAAGGACTTTGGGCAAAGGAGACACAGGAAATCTACACACTCACTGGGTTGGATGGACAGTCTGGTCCCTGAGCCAGGTCTTTGGTCTCTGCTGCTACCAAAGAAAGCAGAGTGAAAAGCCCCACGACTTGAACCAGTCTCCCTCTGTTTTGATTATGCTAGCTCAGACTACAAAACTGTTCCACCAAGTGGAGCAGGAAAAGGCTTTAAAACTTACTTGGATTTATTCTTAGGCGCGTTCCACCTCCAAAGGTAACTTGGTTGACATAATTAGTCACACAGTGTTTCCCTTCACAACAAAAACTCTGGGGCACACTGAAAGCCAGGTAACACAGAGCTACTTACTGGGTTTCACAGAAAGTCTGCTTCCATGCCCAAAGGTGAGCTTGCCAAGACCTGCCCCTGCAGATTGCCACAGACACAGCCAGCTTTACAACAACCCCACAGCTGGCAGAAAAGAAACACCGTCACCTGCAGAAGAGGCTGACTGTTGTCTTTCCTGGTGGAGTATGGGAAAAATGGTGAAAAACAAGGGAAACCACTAATTCCTGAGCTACAACAGCACCCTTCCCTGCACAGCAAGCTAAGACACAGCTGCTCTTCCTCCAACAGTTCGCTTGCCCACAAAGGTCGCGGTGCTGCCTTTGAGCCCCTTCAGGAGCGGCCAGCACTGCTCAGGACATGTCTGTTGAGACATAAGCATTTCTCTCTCTCTCACACAGCACTTACACACCTTTGTAAAGAGCTTTCTGCCCTGCCCAAAGACAAACCTTCTGCCCTGCCCTGCCTCCTGCCACAGCAGCTGTCAGCTTTTCCATTCCCAGAGAGAGAGCACAGGGTTGTGGGTGCTTACAGGGAAGCTTCCCAAAATTTGCAGCCTGACGTTATTGCCTTGGCCATTTCCGCATTGCCCTGCAGGTCTAAAATGTAGCTTTGTCTGTACTCACAAGGCTTCACACTTAGCTCTCTCCCAGCTCTAAAGTTGTACCTGTTCCCACCGGCACTCAGAGCAACAAACACCATTCCGCAAACGCTCTCATCTCCCCATAGCAAGGAAGCCGTTAGTGTGGCTGACAAAGACGTGCCCAGAAAGGCACAGGAGACACTTTTCCAAAACTCATGCAAGGCTTTCTCAGAGCCTGTGATGGGAGAGAAGGCACTTCAGGCGTGCAAAGGTAAACCAAAAGGACTAATATAAAACCACCCCGAGTACAAGAGAGGATTGTGTCAGACTACTGTCAAACTGCACACTCACTGGGTTGGACGGACAGTCTGGTCCCGGAGCCAAAGGTCACCTTGTCATAGCCGGAGCCAATATCACACAGCATTTCCTTCCATGACAAAAAGCCCAGCAAGCCACTTCAGAAGCAGCACCTCTCCCCAAGCCTTTGCCCTGCCATGCCAAGGATAAGGAAACACAAATCCTCCGTGTCCTTCAGCTGCACCTCTGGCTTCTCTTTTTGGCCTTAGGCTGGCTAAAAGTGCAGATGCAGCAAGAAGAGGGAACATAAAGTGGAGAAGCAGGAGAAGAAAACGTACTTGGCAGAACATGTAGCTTCGTCCCTGACCCAAACTGGAGTTTTCGTGTGTTGCCGTTCACACAGTGCTACATATTCTAACAAGAACCACAAGGCTCAGCATGCTCTGTTATCCCTCTTCTCTGTTTTTGCAAGGGGAGGGACGAGCCCCTTGGACAGGAGATGCCACTTGCCTTGGGAAGTGCAACACAGAGGGTAGGGTAAGACAAAAACTCAAGTGTGAATAACAGTCATTCACTGGCACCAGACCTTTTTGGACCTAAGTGCTAAAATGCCTTGGTGTTCGTTTGCTGTGCAAAAGAAATAAAGCCCGAAAAATATCAAATATCAAAACCTGAATTCAGGCCATCTGTGCATTCACAGAAGTTTGCATCCAAGCTAGTAAATGGAAAAACTGCAACAACAACAGCCACAAAACCCGCACCACAAAACCCCCACCAGCAAACTGCATTCACACAACAATGGGTATCAGGGCACAGTGCATCAAAACCTCACTCACTGGCTACTGTCAGGGCCAGAGTCCTTCATTTAAGACGACCCTGAAGAGTTGTAAGTTAAACAGAGAATGATATCATAGTTAATTCATTAGCTAGTGAGCAAGCAAAATCCAAGCACCATTGTCACCTCTCTGTCGTTCTTCCTACAAAACCAGGACTGCGATTCAGTTTGCTCTCTGTCCCAAAGAGAAAAGGAGATCTAAGTTCTGAGAAAGCAGAGGTAACATCTAAGACTCCTTTCACTCTCTTCCAATGGGAAAAAAAAATGTTCTGGCAGTCTTCGAAGAGACTTTTACTTTTCTTTGCTATTTTTTCTTCTTTTTGAAAGAAGAAAATTTCTTCTTCACAATTTTATGCCAGATGAAGGGCAGAAATAGACTACAGATTTTTCTGTCAGTATTTTCAAACCTGAGGGTACCTAAGCTATAGTTAGGCATTTACCTAACTTGCAAAGTTCACATAGCTGGAGAAATAAGAAGGATAGTTCCGACCACCAACAGGAGTTTTTTAAAGCTTCTGGAAGGAAAACCACCACACAGAGCTTGCTTAGACAATGTTGGAAGGGTGAAACCACTCACAGTGGGAGAATGCATAACATGCACCCACAGAAGTTGCCAGTTTTTAAGTGTTCTCTCACCGGAAAGCTGCACAGCTTGTGGAGTTTGCATCGTTGCTCTGCACACCACCTCTCCTGTTCTACAGTATCCAGCAGATACTCTAGTAACCAAGAGATCAGTGTTCCTATTTTATGGCAGGAGGCTGCTTCTGAACTGCCTTTTGCTACGCTCTTAGCAAACATTAACCTTGGGTTTGGTGGACTGAATTTTTCCACTGAAAAACTAGCATTCACATCCTAGAAAGTCCTTTGTACCTGCTACAGCTTTCTGAGACTGGTCTCACCACTCTGCATTTTGCTGGCCCGTGCTGGCTTTCAGCATGTCCCTTTGCTTCTCCTCTACACGCGGATTTTTCATTTAGGAGCCCACTTCCTGTTGGCTTTCCAAGAAAAATCATCTTGCATGTGTAAAACTTCGGCTATGGCTAGTTCATCATGAGGAATAGGGAGGGGAAAATACACGTGCAGCCATGGAAATCTCTTATACCGGTTGCAAATTTATAGTCCTATTGCTAACGTGTTGTGGAGTGATGAAATAGGAACAATAAGGTGCAAAGTGAAAGAAGTACTTCCAAGAGGGATCACATCTGAGAATTCAGACATACCTGGAGAAACCGTGAGTTTGGTTCCAGCTCCAAATGTAAGTTGGCCATAACCCCCAGTATTACACTGTGACACTGTGCTTTGCAAAATGGTGTGCTGGTACGCACACATGCTGGATTACGACTTGAGAACATGACAGTGCAAGATTCTGATTGGAATAATCTGACCAATGTTATTGGCCATTTCCTCAGCACATGTAGTGAAATAAATAATTCCTTCAGCCACAGTCCTATGCCTGCTTAATCACTGAACAACTCAATGTCCCAAATCTCAGAAATCTTACTTGGCTTTACCACGAGCCTGGTTCCGTGTCCAAAGGTAACTTGGTAGGTATTCGTAGACACAGTGTTGTTTGCCATAGCAAAAACCTACCCTATCCACCCCAGCCCACCCGAATAACGTTCCTCAAGGAAATCCCCCAATCTCCCGCATACACGCTTGCAATGATTATATCTTACCTCCGTGTCCGTTGCTTCTCCGCCCCCACACCACAGTCTCATTAATACCACAAGGAAGAGCCACAAGGCAATTCCCTTTCCACCTCCACCCGTGACAAATCCAAACCGGCACCACTCACTAAAGACCATTAGACTTTTTTTCACATCTCTGTTCTTGTATTTCACTTACTTGCTTTCACTGTTCTCTTGCTTCCTTTCCCTGGGATGGATGCATTTGCTGTTGCTTCAATAGAAAGCCTAACACTTCTGTCCTGGGAATACTCAAACCACCCCAAATTGCTCCACAAAGCCACTACACTGTTATTTTTGAATCTAGAGTACACTATGGTCTATTTTGGGTCCACCTTGACTCAGAGAAGAGACAGCTCACCTGGGGCAACGAGAAGTTTGGTTCCACTCCCCCATGTGAGTTTTCCCCATCCTCCAGTACTAACACCGTGAGGAAGATCTTTACAAAATGGGCCTCTTTGTTCAGCCACCTCGGCGGGTGTTGGAGGCCTTGGATACATTCAGTCATGGATCTGCCTCTGAGAGAAGCTGTAAATACCCACACAGATTTCCACAGACCTCCGCTAGCCTCTCTTTGACAAATGCCCTTTTCCACATTTCTAGTTATTCCACAGGGCAGTAACTAGATTTGATTACAGTCACCTCAGGTATCAGAGAGAGGAAGAACCTACTCCTCAGTTAGGTGGGAACACTTTATGTAGCTTGTGTTGTTGTGTCCAAAATATGGTGCCTACCATTAGCCACTGCAGGTGCTTTCGCAGCCCAAGGCTCTTCCCACTAATGCTCCTTTCCTTCCTCACTGTCTGATAGTTGGCTGCTGAAGAGCATTCAGTGATTTCATCACAGCATGATGATTACCCTGTTGTGAACAAGGGCTGAGACAAACTGAATCCCAGGTCAAAAGCCAAGAAAACATGTTTCTGCTGGGTCACTGACCACCTCAATAGTGCTCAGATGCATTTTCCAAACTTCCCTTTATAAGGAAGTTTCTCTCAGTACAAAATGGAATAACCCCTATTCCTCAGATGCCGCCTTCACCATTTTCCCACACAATGGCCTAAAGACTTACTGGAGTTTTACTGACCGATTTGTTCCTTTACCAGAGATGAACTTATTCACTGACCCACAATTCACACTGTGATGGAGAACTTACTAAGAAAAAAATAAAAATCTTTGCTTTCCAAGCCAAAATATAAAGCTCGTTCTCCATCTCCAAGACAAAGACAATTTTGTCCCGGGTTTTCCTAAGTAAATGCAAATGCCTCCTAACACTGGTATTCTGAAGAAAAATACAGGGTGGGGGTGCAATCCACTAACCTTCTCAAACCTGGCCAGTTTTCACTGGCACCAGCTGAGTGAACGCTCCATTCACAGCAAATTTTCATGTTTAGGTGCTACTGATTAAAGACTACAGAGAATTTTCTGTTTTCCCCTCACCTTAGGTAGGATTGATAATGTCAGCTTTAATAAAGGTCTTCTGCAGCAAACCCGTGAGAATCTACCTTAGCCCGGAGAGTCACACACCCACTTAGTTTGTAAGGGATGTCCCTGGAGATGTTCAAAATCCAACTGGACAAAGTCCTGAGCAACTTGTTTGAGTTGACACTGCTTTGGGCAAGGGGTGTGGACAAGGAGATCTCCAAACATGGAAAAATCAAAGAATCTCACGTTGCTGGCTATGAGCATGTATAGGGGTGGTTATGCATGTTCGGGACTGTACTTGTTGAACTCTGCAAATGCACCCTTGGTAATGAAGCTGCTCAAAATTCTCATTAGGAAAAAAATGAGTCTATTGACTTTACAGTTAAACTTGGCGTGATGGGTCCTGCAGAGACGTTTGCAGACATGACCCCAAAGCCTTGTTGTGCTGCAACGGCAAAAAGGGATGGGAATAACAACATACACATGGCTGAAGGTCAGAGTACCTGATCAAGTCCACCTTCCTATCGATCCAGATTTCCCTCTACAGGTGGGGTTTTCTATAACACAAACACTATTACAGAATTTCAATCGTTACTATGCATTTCAACTAGCCAATTATTTCCTCATCAAGTCACAGCACAGCCTTAGGACATAATCATTAGGAGACACCGCAAGAAACACTTTTGACAAAGGGCACAGAGGAATGCTGCACACTCACTGGGTTGGACGGACAGTCTGGTCCCGGAGCCAAAGGTCACCTTGTTGGAGCCAAAATCACACAGCATTTCCTTCCATAACAAAAAGCCCAGCAAGCCAATTCAGAAGCAGCACCTCTCCCCAAGCCATTGCCCAGCCATGCCGAGGCTTGCAGCGGCAGCAGAAGGGTGACAGTGCTGCCCACTGCAACACAAACCCCAGTGGGATGCAGTGGCATAGGACAGCCTCCCCACGGGGCAGCTGGAATATCTGGGAGCAGGCGTGTGGCCACTTTGTCCATCCCAGCCAAACTGAGAGCACGAAGAACCAAGATGGCACAATCCTTTAAAGCAAAGTCCCTCACTAGCTGTGCTCACCCATGAGTGACCAAACACCCAGCCATGCTACTGCTCTCAACCACCCCACCAAAGGCCTCACAGAAAACAGAAAACATAGGAGCAGTGTTGGACTTACGTGGCCTAACAGTGAGTCTCGTTCCAGAGCCAAAGTTAAGGTTATACGAACCAGCTCCCATGGTCACACAGCATTTCCTCTCTCAACAAAAACCTTCCCCACCCCTTGGCAAAGCTGGGCATCCACAGCCCAACTAGACATGGCTGAATGTCACTAGGAGTCAGCTACATCCTGAAGTGAAGACCCCCCACGATCTGTCTGGGGGATCAAGAGCACCAATTGACCTGTGGGTACAAACCCTGTTTTGAGGGACTGCTGCTTCTGCCCTGGGACACACGAGTGGGGATTTCATGCAAGTTCACCATCTCAGAGACTCCTCTTCATCGTCTGCCTTAAATGAAATAGTGCCTATGTTCTCTCTCCCCTATGAAAAGCGACCTAGATAGAACAGGTACATCTACAAGGCACTCCTGTGGGCACTCAAGGACTTTTGACAAAGGACAGAGGAAAGCTGCACACTCACTGGGTTGGATGGAGAGTCTGGTCCCAGAGCCAAAGATCAGCTTGTTGAAGCCAGAGCCATAATCCCACAGCATTTCCTTCCATGACAAAAAGCCCAGCAAGCCATGGCAGAAGTGACACCTCTCCACAAGGTTTTTCCCAGCCATGCCAAGGCTAGGAGAGGGGCAGCAGAAGAGCAACATGAGGCAGGAGGATCCCAGGGCAGGAGGGGAGGTTGACTGTCCGTCTGTGTGGGATGAGGCCAGGGCTGGGAACAGAACAATGGGACACCCCTCAAACCTTCTCCACCTCCTCCTGTCCCCACAGTGCCTCCAGGGTCTCCCTTGGATTGCTGTTTGAATGCAAAATCTCCACCAAGGTGAGAGCAAACCAGTCTGCTGGAGCATGTTCCCTGGAGCTCAGAGAGATTTAAGAGCATCAGGCACTTGTGCCTTGGTCAGCAAGTACTTAGTGGCCATCACAAGGAGCCTTGTCCCACGCCCAAAGGTGCCTTTGTGATAAGCACCTTTGCTCACACACTGCTTCCCACTGCAACACAAACCCCACTGGGATACAGTGACATCGGAGAGCCAAAGGACCATGGGAACAGCGTTGTTATGGATGGCACCAGTTCTCCAAAGTTCTCTGGACTGTCAGTTCTCTCTGACACACACATCCGTCTCTGCTCAGGGTGAAGGGAGGAACAGGAACAGGCATGTAAAGAAGCTTTGACACCGTAACAGACCACACAGGAGCACAAGGCAATGGGACATGCAGGAAAACCAAGTCCAAGAGACACCTGGAGAGTTGCAGGTGTCCCAAAACTGCAGTTCTCAAAATTGTTCCCCTCAAAACAACTAAGAGTGAGACAAAAATGAAGCAATTCCATTTTCCAGGACAAACTCCTGCTTACCTGGTATGACCGAAAGCACCGTTCCCTTTCCAAAAGTGACTTTGCCTGCAACACTCACACTCTGACACATTTCATTACAAAAATGTCCCTGTCAGCCCTGGAAATGACCTTGTGCAAAAAGCTATTGCAAAGCTCTCTGATGCATCACGTTCAAAGAGCTGCTACACAGAACATGTTCTGTGTTCACACAGAACAATCTGTTCCTGAATCTATTTTCAGGTAAAGTTGCTCATCCAAGTGGGAGTTTTTGTGCATGTCCACTATGTCAGAGACTCCCCTGATGGCTTACATTCTCTGCCTTAAATGAAATTGTGCCCATGTTCTCCTTCCCATCTGTAATGTGGCTCAGATATAAGAACTATTTGCCCGCAAGGCAGCTGGGACATCTGGGAGCAGGTGTGTGGCCACTTTGTCCATCCCAGGCAAACTGAGAGCACGAAGGGTCATTTTGGACCAAGCTGGCACGATCACCATTGCACCTATGGGTGCAAACCCCATTTGTGAGGACTGCTGCTTCTTCCATGAGCCAAAGCCTCTCCTGCAGGAGAGCAGGCTGCAGGTAACCCCACAGCTGAAGGGATGCAATCCCAAGAAGAGAGGTGTTGGAAAATCTGCTGCCCACTGGGTCAGGAGGAAACCTGATGTGATCAGATAGAGGTAAAGCGATCAGGGAGGTGGAAAGGGAGGACTGGGATAACAGAGCACAAGAAATACCCCCAGCTGGGCAGCAGTTGTACTCACTGGGCTTCACAACCAGACGTGTCCCACTCCCCAGTGTCAGTTTGTAGTTCCCTGTGTTCACACAGTCCTTCACACCCCAGCAAAAACCATCAGCTCTCATGCCAGTTACTCTGCCACTAGTCCTTGGGAGATCAGTTCCCTCCCATCAACACCAGGCTTTTGAAGCCAGGAATTACTCTAGCCTTGGCAAGGAGGGATCTGCAAGAGAACAAGCAACACCTGGGTTCCCACCCTGTGTCCTATGGAGAAGTGTGTCACTTCTGGACACCTGTTCCCTGGTCACCCAAACAACCTGAGCTGTTGCCAGCACCAAGGATGTTCTGTTTGTGTCCCCTGAGCTGGAGAGTTTTCTGGACATCTGCCAACCTGGACTTGAACTAAACTTCGGGTTACTTCAGCTGCTAAGCTGAAGGAATAAATTCACGGCCTTGTTGAATCTGCTACCAGAGAAATCAGAACGATAGCTCCACAGGTTGAACCAGTCTCCCTCCATTGTAGTTTTGCTAGTTCATGACCACAGATTTCTGATCACAACTCTCCTTCCAGCCATAGATCAGCATGAAAAGGACCCTTCTACACACCAGGCACACCTTCAAAATATTTGTCTTGGTTCTGTCTGCTATCTCTTTCTCCGCGCCTCCCCCCCGCCTCTCTCTCTCTGACACACACAGACGCATGCACAAACACACACATGCACACACGCATGCACGCCATCCCTGTGCAAATCAGTTTCCATTACAGCTCAGCAGGATTTATCAGAGTAGGGGATGTGACTTTCCTATCTTTACTCCTTGAGGCTGGGTTTATACCTACCAGGATGCACAGTCAGTTGTGTCCCGCTTCCAAAGGCAACTTTCTGGTTGTATGCTGAAGTCACACTGTGACACATCCACTTACAAAAACCACACACATCTCTACCACATACGCCTCTGTTCCTGCTCATTGATGGACTATCAGTAGCCAGGAGCATTGTATTCACTAAATAGCAGAAGTCCTCCAACCTTTCTAAGCACAACATCATCTTTCAGCAGTGATCGCTCACTTGTGTGGGGATTTTATGGAAGTTTACCACTTCAGAGACTCCTCTGATGGCTTACGCTGTCTACATTAAATGAAACTATGCAAATGAACCCTTTAGTATTGAAGCTGCTTAAGGTCCTCATTAGAAGAAAAATTACTCTGTTGATTTTTCAGTTATACCTGGCACAACAGGTCCTGCAAAGCCATTTGCAGGTGTGATACCTGCCCCAAAACCTTATTGTGCTGGAATGGCAAAAAGGCAGGGGAACAACAACATGAACATGGTCTAGGGTCAGATGAAGTCCAACTGCCAGCTGGCCCGGTTTTCCATCTACAGGTGGGGTTTTTTTCCACTATATGCCAGATGGGCAGACAATCCAAGAACAATTACAGTAATTTCAATCAGTACTATGCATTTCAACTAGCCAAGTCCTTCTATTACCAAGTCATGGTGCTAAAAGCCCCTCTGCCGTTCAAATCTATATCCACAATAAATGAGGCAAATACATATGTTTCTTACTCGGTGTCACAAGAAGCTTTGTCCCTTTTCCAAGGAAGACTTTATACGCAGCGTTCACACAGTGAGAAACAAGGCAACAAAAACCATCCTTGAAGCCATCACTTACACATCCACAAATAGAGGTTGTCCAATCACTGAAAGTTTAACAAAAAATACATCTCTTTCTTCATGGAAAGATGGGGCTATAGGAACTTAAATACCTAAACCAGCTTCCACTCTTCCATGGGATGCTCTGCAGCCTGAGATTTTCAAAGGAAGCTAAGAGAAGTAAGGCAATGTTTCAAACCTATCTACAAGTCTTTACACCACAACACCACTCTCATGTAATAATGACCTAAAGTCATTAAAGGATTAAAAAGAAAAGAAAAAAAAAAAAAAAAGGGAGGTGGGGGGTGAGTAAATTACCCAGCTTTTAAAGCACAGAAACTACGTTCAGTTTCCTCTAGGCTTGCCCAATCATGGGCATACGTTTAAAGCATAAAGCACACGTATGCTACTTCTGAGATTTCATCCCATTTTAAATGTCTTTAGCTAACATCATCTTTTGTTTGAATCTCCAAGTCTAAACTTCTGGTCCTTGATGCTTTCAATTTACTGCTGCATATCATGTAAAAAATTATGCCCATTTTTTCAATACAGTTAAGATATTTTATCAAATCAGCTGTTTGTTTCATGGATTGATATGTGGACCTACCTCCTCCTTACTCCCTCCTATCCTTCCCCACTCCATGTTTGAATAATTTATCTGTTTCTGCATCTGTAAATTTATGTTGATCACCAACAAAATTCAGCAATAATTTGACAACTTTCTTTGGACTTCTTTTTACACAGACATTTTGATTTTTCCCAACTGGATGGGTCACACGCAATGTGAGTGCGATCCAGGATAAACTGAAACTGAAGCTACTTAATTCATTGCCAAAGTATACTGTTTCCTGGTCATTTCAGACTCATACAGGGTCCAATTAAAGGTTTGTGTCTACTTACTAGACCAACTTTCAGTTTAGCTCCACTTACAAAGAACATGTTGGCACCAGAACCTCGTACGTCATGCAGTGACTGGCCATGTCACCAAAATGTCCTATTTGAATAACCTGGGAGATCTTACACAAAATACGGGCAAAATAATACATTTAAGGACAGGGAGATTGCTGGCTTTTACAAGTATAGGCTAGATTAGGATAGTGAAAACTCATACTGGCCTTTTAAAATCTGGGCTTTATTTCTACTTTCCCCTACTCAAAAGAAAACAGACCCTTGACTTTTCTCCAGGTTGATCAGTAGGAGACCTCCTGAAAACAGAAACTAAAAGTACATTGACAAGAAAGCATGAAAAGGATGTTGATACACACCCAAATTTTACAGGACTGTTGGGTTTACCAGAACACGTTTGGATATAAGAAGAGTATAGGCTAAGCTTAAAGATGGAACTCACGGTCATACATTTTACATATCATGACAAAGAACATTTCATATACCAAGCAGAAACTATCTGCATCCCTATACTTCAATTAATTAGCGCATTTTGTCCTTCAGGTTCATTCATGACCCTCTTCCCCAAAGACAGCATTGTGTACTTACAGGGTAGAACTGACAACCTTGTTCCAGTCCCAAAGAGAACCTTTTGTCCAGCATCATACACCCAGTGCAACAAACCCTGTCAAAAACTCACTAAGCACAGATGCAGTCGTCCCCTCTACAACTCCTGAGATTCATCCACAGAGAGGGAGGAAAGACTCCCCTCAATCCTTGACCATTTGGGATCTGGTTAAATGTATTTTGCCCCTGAAATGCTCCTACTTGCACCCTGAGACCTAAGCATGATGCCTCATCTACCTTCAGCTCTGACCTACACTAGTACCATGAACATCTCTCAGAAAAAGTGCACTCATGCAGTCAAACAGCCAGATCATCTGGAGACTCAGGATACCTACACACCGAAGGGCTTGGCTACCAGCTTTGTTTAGGTGCCTTACAGGCTCCTGGAGTGTTGTGGTGGAGTTGAGGCCCTTCGACATTTCCAAACACTTCAGCATTCTCAGTCATGTTGGTCCACAGAAGTGAGTGCCCAGCTCAGGACTGCAGATGTTGACTACCAGTCACGCTCATCTTAAATATGCCATGCCACTCATCAGGTCTCACAGTTAAAATGGTCCCCTGCCAAACATCTCCTTCCCTACACCAGCATCTGCACAGGGATCTAGGAGGCAGCAAAGCTAGCAGCCCTTCCTCCCTTTCCCAGTAACTCGCTGGACTCTGGGACAGCAGCCACCGTGTTGGTGACCCTGGAATGTGAGGGGTCAGTACTGGTAAGGCGTTTATCCAGAGAGATGGGCAGCAGTGGCTGCAGCAAGGCCTGCAGAAGTGGCACCAAGGATACTAAGGAAGACACATTGTCTCCAAAGAAATGGAGTGCTTTTGAGCCTTTGGAAAATGATGTTTAAAATATTTAGGCATCTAAAACACCAGAGGTATCAAGAGAAGGAAAAGAATTGCAGATTGCAACCATTGAATTTGAATGCAAGAAGCCTATTCACTACTTAACAGAAGGCAGATAGTGAAGAATTTTTGAGAAGCTGCAGATGTAGGCACCTAGCTATCCCAGACCCATTTTGAGTATGTCAACCCATAGCATCACTGCAGCTTCCACAGATGCTTAAACAGAGACAAAAGGAGGTTTGTAAATTGGTCTGGATTGTCATTGCCTGCAGCACACCACCGCATCTAAGTGTAGAATGGAGGGAGAATCCCTCATTTAGATTAATCTAGGCACTGTAAAATATGTCAGAGGAAGCCAAAGCAAGGGGACACACCTAAGACAACACCTTGGGGGTTCTGGAGAATTTCATCATTCAGTTCCCAAGCTTTTCACTACTAAACAATAAGGGAAAAGAGAAAAATTAATCCATTCCGATTTCCAGTGCAATTGGCTACCTACGGACTCCAACTGAAAGCACAGTTCCCTCTCGAAAAGTGGCTTCCTCTGCACCATGCACATTCTGACACACTTAATTACAAAAATGTCCCTGTCAGCCCTGGAAATGACCTTGTGCAAAAAACTATTGCAAAGCTCTCTGATGTCTCAGGCTCAAAGACAGAGCTGCCACACAGAACATGGGGAAATCTGTTCCGGAAGCTAATTACAGGTAAAGTTGCTCATCCAAGTGGGAGATTTTGTGCATGTCCACTATGTCAGAGACTCCCCTGATGACTTACATTCTCTGCCTTAAATGAAATCGTGCCCATGTTCTCCTTCCCATCTGTAATGTGGCTCAGATACAGCAAGTATGTCTAAGAGGGGATTATGGTGGATGTTCAAGGACTTTGGGCAAAGGAGACACAGGAAATCTACACACTCACTGGGTTGGATGGACAGTCTGGTCCCTGAGCCAGGTCTTTGGTCTCTGCTGCTACCAAAGAAAGCAGAGTGAAAAGCCCCACGACTTGAACCAGTCTCCCTCTGTTTTGATTATGCTAGCTCAGACTACAAAACTGTTCCACCAAGTGGAGCAGGAAAAGGCTTTAAAACTTACTTGGATTTATTCTTAGGCGCGTTCCACCTCCAAAGGTAACTTGGTTGACATAATTAGTCACACAGTGTTTCCCTTCACAACAAAAACTCTGGGGCACACTGAAAGCCAGGTAACACAGAGCTACTTACTGGGTTTCACAGAAAGTCTGCTTCCATGCCCAAAGGTGAGCTTGCCAAGACCTGCCCCTGCAGATTGCCAGAGACACAGCCAGCTTTACAACAACCCCACAGCTGGCAGAAAAGAAACACCGTCACCTGCAGAAGAGGCTGACTGTTGTCTTTCCTGGTGGAGTATGGGAAAAATGGTGAAAAACAAGGGAAACCACTAATTCCTGAGCTACAACAGCACCCTTCCCTGCACAGCAAGCTAAGACACAGCTGCTCTTCCTCCAACAGTTCGCTTGCCCACAAAGGTCGCGGTGCTGCCTTTGAGCCCCTTCAGGAGCGGCCAGCACTGCTCAGGACATGTCTGTTGAGACATAAGCATTTCTCTCTCTCTCACACAGCACTTACACACCTTTGTAAAGAGCTTTCTGCCCTGCCCAAAGACAAACCTTCTGCCCTGCCCTGCCTCCTGCCACAGCAGCTGTCAGCTTTTCCATTCCCAGAGAGAGAGCACAGGGTTGTGGGTGCTTACAGGGAAGCTTCCCAAAATTTGCAGCCTGACGTTATTGCCTTGGCCATTTCCGCATTGCCCTGCAGGTCTAAAATGTAGCTTTGTCTGTACTCACAAGGCTTCACACTTAGCTCTGTCCCAGCTCTAAAGTTGTACCTGTTCCCACCGGCACTCAGAGCAACAAACACCATTCCGCAAACGCTCTCATCTCCCCATAGCAAGGAAGCCGTTAGTGTGGCTGACAAAGACGTGCCCAGAAAGGCACAGGAGACACTTTTCCAAAACTCATGCAAGGCTTTCTCAGAGCCTGTGATGGGAGAGAAGGCACTTCAGGTGTGCAAAGGTAAACCAAAAGGACTAATATAAAACCACCCCGAGTACAAGAGAGGATTGTGTCAGACTACTGTCAAACTGCACACTCACTGGGTTGGATGGACAGTCTGGTCCCGGAGCCAAAGGTCACCTTGTCATAGCCGGAGCCAATATCACACAGCATTTCCTTCCATGACAAAAAGCCCAGCAAGCCACTTCAGAAGCAGCACCTCTCCCCAAGCCTTTGCCCTGCCATGCCAAGGATAAGGAAACACAAATCCTCCGTGTCCTTCAGCTGCACCTCTGGCTTCTCTTTTTGGCCTTAGGCTGGCTAAAAGTGCAGATGCAGCAAGAAGAGGGAACATAAAGTGGAGAAGCAGGAGAAGAAAACGTACTTGGCAGAACATGTAGCTTCGTCCCTGACCCAAACTGGAGTTTTCGTGTGTTGCCGTTCACACAGTGCTACATATTCTAACAAGAACCGCAAGGCTCAGCATGCTCTGTTATCCCTCTTCTCTGTTTTTGCAAGGGGAGGGACGAGCCCCTTGGACAGGAGATGCCACTTGCCTTGGGAAGTGCAACACAGAGGGTAGGGTAAGACAAAAACTCAAGTGTGAATAACAGTCATTCACTGGCACCAGACCTTTTTGGACCTAAGTGCTAAAATGCCTTGGTGTTCGTTTGCTGTGCAAAAGAAATAAAGCCCGAAAAATATCAAATATCAAAACCTGAATTCAGGCCATCTGTGCATTCACAGAAGTTTGCATCCAAGCTAGTAAATGGAAAAACTGCAACAACAACAGCCACAAAACCCGCACCACAAAACCCCCACCAGCAAACTGCATTCACACAACAATGGGTATCAGGGCACAGTGCATCAAAACCTCACTCACTGGCTACTGTCAGGGCCAGAGTCCTTCATTTAAGACGACCCTGAAGAGTTGTAAGTTAAACAGAGAATGATATCATAGTTAATTCATTAGCTAGTGAGCAAGCAAAATCCAAGCACCATTGTCACCTCTCTGTCGTTCTTCCTACAAAACCAGGACTGCGATTCAGTTTGCTCTCTGTCCCAAAGAGAAAAGGAGATCTAAGTTCTGAGAAAGCAGAGGTAACATCTAAGACTCCTTTCACTCTCTTCCAATGGGAAAAAAAAATGTTCTGGCAGTCTTCGAAGAGACTTTTACTTTTCTTTGCTATTTTTTCTTCTTTTTGAAAGAAGAAAATTTCTTCTTCACAATTTTATGCCAGATGAAGGGCAGAAATAGACTACAGATTTTTCTGTCAGTATTTTCAAACCTGAGGGTACCTAAGCTATAGTTAGGCATTTACCTAACTTGCAAAGTTCACATAGCTGGAGAAATAAGAAGGATAGTTCCGACCACCAACAGGAGTTTTTTAAAGCTTCTGGAAGGAAAACCACCACACAGAGCTTGCTTAGACAATGTTGGAAGGGTGAAACCACTCACAGTGGGAGAATGCATAACATGCACCCACAGAAGTTGCCAGTTTTTAAGTGTTCTCTCACCGGAAAGCTGCACAGCTTGTGGAGTTTGCATCGTTGCTCTGCACACCACCTCTCCTGTTCTACAGTATCCAGCAGATACTCTAGTAACCAAGAGATCAGTGTTCCTATTTTATGGCAGGAGGCTGCTTCTGAACTGCCTTTTGCTACGCTCTTAGCAAACATTAACCTTGGGTTTGGTGGACTGAATTTTTCCACTGAAAAACTAGCATTCACATCCTAGAAAGTCCTTTGTACCTGCTACAGCTTTCTGAGACTGGTCTCACCACTCTGCATTTTGCTGGCCCGTGCTGGCTTTCAGCATGTCCCTTTGCTTCTCCTCTACACGCGGATTTTTCATTTAGGAGCCCACTTCCTGTTGGCTTTCCAAGAAAAATCATCTTGCATGTGTAAAACTTCGGCTATGGCTAGTTCATCATGAGGAATAGGGAGGGGAAAATACACGTGCAGCCATGGAAATCTCTTATACCAGTTGCAAATTTATAGTCCTATTGCTAACGTGTTGTGGAGTGATGAAATAGGAACAATAAGGTGCAAAGTGAAAGAAGTACTTCCAAGAGGGATCACATCTGAGAATTCAGACATACCTGGAGAAACCGTGAGTTTGGTTCCAGCTCCAAATGTAAGTTGGCCATAACCCCCAGTATTACACTGTGACACTGTGCTTTGCAAAATGGTGTGCTGGTACGCACACATGCTGGATTACGACTTGAGAACATGACAGTGCAAGATTCTGATTGGAATAATCTGACCAATGTTATTGGCCATTTCCTCAGCACATGTAGTGAAATAAATAATTCCTTCAGCCACAGTCCTATGCCTGCTTAATCACTGAACAACTCAATGTCCCAAATCTCAGAAATCTTACTTGGCTTTACCACGAGCCTGGTTCCGTGTCCAAAGGTAACTTGGTAGGTATTCGTAGACACAGTGTTGTTTGCCATAGCAAAAACCTACCCTATCCACCCCAGCCCACCCGAATAACGTTCCTCAAGGAAATCCCCCAATCTCCCACATACACGCTTGCAATGATTATATCTTACCTCCGTGTCCGTTGCTTCTCCGCCCCCACACCACAGTCTCATTAATACCACAAGGAAGAGCCACAAGGCAATTCCCTTTCCACCTCCACCCGTGACAAATCCAAACCGGCACCACTCACTAAAGACCATTAGACTTTTTTTCACATCTCTGTTCTTGTATTTCATTTACTTGCTTTCACTGTTCTCTTGCTTCCTTTCCCTGGGATGGATGCATTTGCTGTTGCTTCAATAGAAAGCCTAACACTTCTGTCCTGGGAATACTCAAACCACCCCAAATTGCTCCACAAAGCCACTACACTGTTATTTTTGAATCTAGAGTACACTATGGTCTATTTTGGGTCCACCTTGACTCAGAGAAGAGACAGCTCACCTGGGGCAACGAGAAGTTTGGTTCCACTCCCCCATGTGAGTTTTCCCCATCCTCCAGTACTAACACCGTGAGGAAGATCTTTACAAAATGGGCCTCTTTGTTCAGCCACCTCGGCGGGTGTTGGAGGCCTTGGATACATTCAGTCATGGATCTGCCTCTGAGAGAAGCTGTAAATACCCACACAGATTTCCACAGACCTCCGCTAGCCTCTCTTTGACAAATGCCCTTTTCCACATTTCTAGTTATTCCACAGGGCAGTAACTAGATTTGATTACAGTCACCTCAGGTATCAGAGAGAGGAAGAACCTACTCCTCAGTTAGGTGGGAACACTTTATGTAGCTTGTGTTGTTGTGTCCAAAATATGGTGCCTACCATTAGCCACTGCAGGTGCTTTCGCAGCCCAAGGCTCTTCCCACTAATGCTCCTTTCCTTCCTCACTGTCTGATAGTTGGCTGCTGAAGAGCATTCAGTGATTTCATCACAGCATGATGATTACCCTGTTGTGAACAAGGGCTGAGACAAACTGAATCCCAGGTAGAAAGCCAAGAAAATATGTTTCTGCTGGGTCACTGACCACCTCAATAGTGCTCAGATGCATTTTCAAAACTTCCCCTTATAAGGAAGTTTCTCTCAGTACAAAATGGAATAACCCCTATTCCTCAGATGCCGCCTTCACCATTTTCCCACACAATGGCCTAAAGACTTACTGGAGTTTTACTGACCGATTTGTTCCTTTACCAGAGATGAACTTATTCACTGACCCACAATTCACACTGTGATGGAGAACTTACTAAAAAAAAAATAAAAATCTTTGCTTTCCAAGCCAAAATATAAAGCTCGTTCTCCATCTCCAAGACAAAGACAACTTTGTCCCGGGTTTTCCTAAGTAAATGCAAATGCCTCCTAACACTGGTATTCTGAAGAAAAATACAGGGTGGGGGTGCAATCCACTAACCTTCTCAAACCTGGCCAGTTTTCACTGGCACCAGCTGAGTGAACGCTCCATTCACAGCAAATTTTCATGTTTAGGTGCTACTGATTAAAGACTACAGAGAATTTTCTGTTTTCCCCTCACCTTAGGTAGGATTGATAATGTCAGCTTTAATAAAGGTCTTCTGCAGCAAACCCGTGAGAATCTACCTTAGCCCGGAGAGTCACACACCCACTTAGTTTGTAAGGGATGTCCCTGGAGATGTTCAAAATCCAACTGGACAAAGTCCTGAGCAACTTGTTTGAGTTGACACTGCTTTGGGCAAGGGGTGTGGACAAGGAGATCTCCAAACATGGAAAAATCAAAGAATCTCACGTTGCTGGCTATGAGCATGTATAGGGGTGGTTATGCATGTTCGGGACTGTACTTGTTGAACTCTGCAAATGCACCCTTGGTAATGAAGCTGCTCAAAATTCTCATTAGGAAAAAAATGAGTCTATTGACTTTACAGTTAAACTTGGCGTGATGGGTCCTGCAGAGACGTTTGCAGACATGACCCCAAAGCCTTGTTGTGCTGCAACGGCAAAAAGGGATGGGAATAACAACATACACATGGCTGAAGGTCAGAGTACCTGATCAAGTCCACCTTCCTATCGATCCAGATTTCCCTCTACAGGTGGGGTTTTCTATAACACAAACACTATTACAGAATTTCAATCGTTACTATGCATTTCAACTAGCCAATTATTTCCTCATCAAGTCACAGCACAGCCTTAGGACATAATCATTAGGAGACACCGCAAGAAACACTTTTGACAAAGGGCACAGAGGAATGCTGCACACTCACTGGGTTGGACGGACAGTCTGGTCCCGGAGCCAAAGGTCACCTTGTTGGAGCCAAAATCACACAGCATTTCCTTCCATAACAAAAAGCCCAGCAAGCCAATTCAGAAGCAGCACCTCTCCCCAAGCCATTGCCCAGCCATGCCGAGGCTTGCAGCGGCAGCAGAAGGGTGACAGTGCTGCCCACTGCAACACAAACCCCAGTGGGATGCAGTGGCATAGGACAGCCTCCCCACGGGGCAGCTGGAATATCTGGGAGCAGGCGTGTGCCCACTTTGTCCATCCCAGCCAAACTGAGAGCACGAAGAACCAAGATGGCACAATCCTTTAAAGCAAAGTCCCTCACTAGCTGTGCTCACCCATGAGTGACCAAACACCCAGCCATGCTACTGCTCTCAACCACCCCACCAAAGGCCTCACAGAAAACAGAAAACATAGGAGCAGTGTTGGACTTACGTGGCCTAACAGTGAGTCTCGTTCCAGAGCCAAAGTTAAGGTTATACGAACCAGCTCCCATGGTCACACAGCATTTCCTCTCTCAACAAAAACCTTCCCCACCCCTTGGCAAAGCTGGGCATCCACAGCCCAACTAGACATGGCTGAATGTCACTAGGAGTCAGCTACATCCTGAAGTGAAGACCCCCCACGATCTGTCTGGGGGATCAAGAGCACCAATTGACCTGTGGGTACAAACCCTGTTTTGAGGGACTGCTGCTTCTGCCCTGGGACACACGAGTGGGGATTTCATGCAAGTTCACCATCTCAGAGACTCCTCTTCATCGTCTGCCTTAAATGAAATAGTGCCTATGTTCTCTCTCCCCTATGAAAAGCGACCTAGATAGAACAGGTACATCTACAAGGCACTCCTGTGGGCACTCAAGGACTTTTGACAAAGGACAGAGGAAAGCTGCACACTCACTGGGTTGGATGGAGAGTCTGGTCCCAGAGCCAAAGATCAGCTTGTTGAAGCCAGAGCCATAATCCCACAGCATTTCCTTCCATGACAAAAAGCCCAGCAAGCCATGGCAGAAGTGACACCTCTCCACAAGGTTTTTCCCAGCCATGCCAAGGCTAGGAGAGGGGCAGCAGAAGAGCGACATGAGGCAGGAGGATCCCAGGGCAGGAGGGGAGGTTGACTGTCTATCTGTGTGGGATGAGGCCAGGGCTGGGGACAGAACAATGGGACACCCCTCAAACCTCCTCCACCTCCTCCTGTCCCCACAGTGCCTCCAGGGTCTCCCTTGGATTGCTGTTTGAATGCAAAATCTCCACCAAGGTGAGAGCAAACCAGTCTGCTGGAGCATGTTCCCTGGAGCTCAGAGAGATTTAAGAGCATCAGGCACTTGTGCCTTGGTCAGCAAGTACTTAGTGGCCATCACAAGGAGCCTTGTCCCACGCCCAAAGGTGCCTTTGTGATAAGCACCTTTGCTCACACACTGCTTCCCACAGCAACACAAACCCCACTTGGATACAGTGACATCGGAGAGCCAAAGGACCATGGGAACAGCGTTGTTATGGATGGCACCAGTTCTCCAAAGTTCTCTGGACTGTCAGTTCTCTCTGACACACACATCCATCTCTGCTCAGGGTGAAGGGAGGAACAGGAACAGGCATGTAAAGAAGCTTTGACACCGTAACAGACCACACAGGAGCACAAGGCAATGGGACATGCAGGAAAACCAAGTCCAAGAGACACCTGGAGAGTTGCAGGTGTCCCAAAACTGCAGTTCTCAAAATTGTTCCCCTCAAAACAACTAAGAGTGAGACAAAAAAGAAACAATTCCATTTTCCAGGACAAGCTCCTGCTTACCTGGTATGACCGAAAGCACCGTTCCCTTTCCAAAAGTGACTTTGTCTGCAACACTCACACTGTGACCCATTTCATTACAAAAATGTCTCTGTCAGCCCTGCACATGATCTCAGACAGAAAGCACCAGCATCCAGCCTCAGCAAAGCTCCCTGACACAACAGGCTCGAGTCCAGTGTCATTCCCTGGAACAAGGAAAAACTATTCCCCGGCTCACTTGCACGTTTCAGAAAAGTGTTTCCCTTTGCCTTTCCTACTTTTCAAGACCCACGAGTGACAACTCCTACCCATGGTAGCACTTGCCCAGAACCAGGGAGACCAAGCATCTGAAAAACCTCTTTATGTACAGGGAACCCACGGAATCCATCAGGTTTGGGTGTCTGTGGGTTTCAAAGGCTGCTGTGAGGCAACTGGTCAGTGACCACTGAAGTGTACACACCTCAATGCTGTATGAGCAACTGTTTAAAGACAGAATAACCGGAACCTTGACATGGAGGTGTCTGGAAGAAGACAAGGAACACCTGTGTTTCACTGTTTAGTTCCTAACCTTTTCACAGCTAAGAGAGAAGTAGGAGGGAAAAATGAATCCATTCCAGTTTCCAGTGCACTTGGCTACCTACGGGCTCCAACTGAAAGCACAGTTCACTTTCCAAATGTGGCTTCCTCTGCACCATGCACATTCTGACACATTTCATTACAAAAATGTCCCTGTCAGCCCTAGAAATGACCTTGTGCAAAAAGCTATTGCAAAGCCCTCTGATGCCTCAGGGTCAAAGACAGAGCTGCCACACAGAACATGGGGAAATCTGTTTCTGAATCTATTTTCAGGTAAAGTTGCTCATCCAAGTGGGAGTTTTTGTGCATGTCCACTATGTCAGAGACTCCCCTGATGGCTTACATTCTCTGCCTTAAATGAAATTGTGCCCATGTTCTCCTTCCCATCTGTAATGTGGCTCAGATATAAGAAGTATTTGCCCGCAAGGCAGCTGGGACATCTGGGAGCAGGCGTGTGGCCACTTTGTCCCTCCCAGGCAAACTGAGAGCACGAAGGGTCATTTTGGACCAAGCTGGCACGATCACCATTGCACCTACGGGTACAAACCCCATTTGTGAGGACTGCCGCTTCTTCCCTGAGCCAAAGCCTCTCCTGCAGGACAGCAGGCTGCAGGTAACCCCACAGCTGAAGAGATGCAATCCCAAGAAGAGAGGTGTTGGAAAATCTGCTGCCCACTGGGTCAGGAGCAAGCCTGATGTGATCAGATAGAGGTAAAGTGATCAGGGAGGTGGAAAGGGAGGACTGGGATAACAGAGGACAAGAAATAGCCCCAGCTGGGCAGCAGTTGTACTCACTGGGCTTCACAACCAGACGTGTCCCACTCCCCAGTGTCAGTTTGTAGTTCCCTGTGTTCACACAGTCCTTCACACCCCAGCAAAAACCATCAGCTCTCATGCCAGTTATTCTGCCACTAGTCCTTGGGAGATCAGCTCCCTCCCATCAACACCAGGCTTTTGAAGCCAGGAATTACTCTAGCCTTGGCAAGGAGGGATCTGCAAGAGAACAAGCAACACCTGGGTTCCCACCCTGTGTCCTATGGAGAAGTGTGTCACTTCTGGACACCTGTTCCCTGGTCACCCAAACAACCTGAGCTGTTGCCAGCACCAAGGACATTCTGTTTGTGTCCCCTGAGCTGGAGAGTTTTCTGGACATCTGCCAACCTGGACTTGAACTAAACTTCGGGTTACTTCATCTAGAACCCATTGATTGAATCAAACGTGCTGTCTAAATTTAGAGCAGCAGAACACCTGGCTCTGCCCTATGAATAGCAGGAAAGCCATCACCCACTTCAGCTGCAACAGTTACAGCCTGTGCACTTTCTACTCTTACCACCACAGTAATGCAACATGACTTGGGAATCTCATTTAGAGGAGGGATGACAAATGATATTCTTGTGCAAACAAGAGCATTATTAATTCAGCCGTTCTTCAGCAGAGCAAAGGAGAACCCCTCAGGGCTGTGCTAGGCAGAGCCATCAGCAATGCACCCCAATTTTCACAAGCACGCATGGCCATGGTCCAAAATGTTTATCTCTGAGCAAGACGGTTCAGGACCCTGGTCTGCTTATGTGAAAGGTGGGGAGCTGGAGCTGACAGGAGTAAACAGAAGAGGGAAATTCACAGCCTTGTTGAATCAAGGTCTCTGCTGCTACCAGAGAAAGCAAAGAGAAAAGCCCCACGAGTTGAACCAGTCTCCCTCCATTTCAATTATGAAAGGAAAAGGTTTTAAAACTTACTGGGATTTATTCTTAGGTGTGTTCCACCGCCAAAGATCACTTGGTTGCCATAATTAGTCACACAGTATTTGCCTTCACAACAAAAACCCTGTGAGTCACGTGTGCCCTGCACTAGCTCACTCCTTCCAAAGCTGTGTGTTGCTGGCTGGGCACATCTTTTACAACAGTCGCAGGCCATACCTTTCAGCTCTGGGAGAGATCGACCACTGAGTGCATCCTTGTGCCATGTAGAGAAAAGATGCAGCATTATGATCAGAACTCCTCTCTCAGCCCTAAGAGCTGAGATCTTCCCCTGGGCCCCCCTGCACACTCTGTACATATCCAAAATGTCTTTCTTGGTTCTGGATGCTATCTTTCTCTCTCTGACACACACACACTCCCTCCATCCCTGTGCAGACCAGTTTCCAACAGAGCTCAGTGGACTTTTTTCCAAGTAAGGGATGAAACTTTCCTATCCTTACTCCTTCAGGCCTGGTTTCTACCTACAAGGTTTCACCTTCAGTTATGTCCTGCTCCCAAAGGAAAATTTCCATGTGGATGCTAAAATCACACAGTGACACATGCACTAAGAAAAAAACACACACAACTGTTATGCCAGAACACAGTACGAGATTGCCCATAGAGATGGAGAGAAACCAAGATGCTCCTTTGGGCACACTGCAAACCAGATAACACAGAGCTACTTACTGGGTTTCACAGAAAGTCTGCTTCCATGCCCAAAAGTGAACTTGCCAAGACCTGCCCCTGCAGACTGCCACAGACACAGCCAGCTTTACAACAACCCCACAGCTGGCAGAAAAGAAACACCGTCACCTGCAGAAGAGGCTGACTGTTGTCTTTCCTGGTGGAGTATGGGAAAAATGGTGAAAAACAAGGGAAACCACTAATTCCTGAGCTACAACAGCACCCTTCCCTGCACAGCAAGCTAAGACACAGCTGCTCTTCCTCCAACAGTTCGCTTGCCCACAAAGGTCACGGTGCTGCCTTTGAGCCCCTTCAGGAGCGGCCAGCACTGCTCAGGACATGTCTGTTGAGACATAAGCATTTCTCTCTCTCTCACACAGCACTTACACACCTTTGTAAAGAGCTTTCTGCCCTGCCCAAAGACAAACCTTCTGCCCTGCCCTGCCTCCTGCCACAGCAGCTGTCAGCTTTTCCATTCCCAGAGAGAGAGCACAGGGTTGTGGGTGCTTACAGGGAAGCTTCCCAAAATTTGCAGCCTGACATTATTGCCTTGGCCATTTCTGCATTGCCCTGCAGGTCTAAAATGTAGCTTTGTCTGTACTCACAAGGCTTCACACTTAGCTCTCTCCCAGCTCTAAAGTTGTACCTGTTCCCACCAGCACTCAGAGCAACAAACACCATTCTGCAAACGCTCTCATCTCCCCATAGCAAGGAAGCCATTAGTGTGGCTGACAAGTGCTTTCCCAGTAAAGGCACAAGAGACACTTTTCCAAAACTCATGCAGACCTCAAGTTGAGATTTACTCTGTCCAACCACAACCTCATTGAAGACTACACCCAAGGCATTCTCAGAGCCTGTGGTGGGAGAGAAGGCACTTCAGGCGTGCAAAGGCAAAACAAAAGGATTAATATAAAACCACCCCGAATGCAAGAGAGGCGTGTGTAGGACTACTGGCAAGCTGCTCACTCACTGGGTTGGATGGACAGTCTGGTCCCGGAGCCAAAGGTCAGCTTGTCATAGCTGGAGCCAATATCACACAGCATTTCCTTCCATAACAAAAAGCCCAGCAAGCCATTTCAGAAGCAGCACCTCTCCCCAAGCCTTTGCTCAGCCTTGCAAGGCTTGAAGTGGCAGCAGAAGGGTGACAGTGCTGCCCACTGCAGCACAAACCCCAGTGCGATGCAGTGGCATAGGACAGCCTCCCCACGGGGCAGCTGGGACATCTGGGAGCAGGCGTGTGCCCACTTTGTCCATCCCAGCCAAACTGAGAGCATGAAGGACCAAGATGGCACAATCCTTTAAAGCAAAGTCCCTCACTAGCGGTGCTCACCCATGAGTGACCAAACACCCAGCCGTGCTACTGCTCTGAACCACCCCACCAAAGGCCTCACAGAAAACAGAAAACATAGGAGCAGTGTTGGACTTACGTGGCCTAACAGTGAGTCTCATTCCAGAGCCAAAGAGAAGTTTATACAAAGCAGCTCCCGTGGTCACACAGCATTTCCTCTCTCAACAAAAACCTTCCCCACCCCTTGGCAAAGCTGGGCATCCACAGCCCAACTAGACATGGCTGAATGTCACTAGGAGTCAGCTACATCCTGAAGCGAAGACTCCCCATGACCTGTCTGGGGGATCAAGAGCACCAATTGACCTGTGGGTACAAACCCTGTTTTGAGGGACTGCTGCTTCTGCCCTGAGCCAAAGCCTTTCTAGGAGGAGAGCAGGCGGCAGGTAACTCCACAGCTGCAGATCCAGAAGCCCAGGAAGAGAGATGCTGGAAAGCTCACTGGGCAGCTTTGCCCTACATGGAAGGAGACTATAAGAAGGTGACGACACTTACTAGGCAAAACTGAAGTCATCCTTTTGCCGAGTGTGGGCAGTGTGATTTTCAGCTCAACAAGAACACAAGTTTGGATGTGGGCATCCTTAGAGAGAAAGGGAATCCATGCTCGCATGGCACATCTGTCCCCAAGCAAATGGGTTGAGGACCCCACACTGCTTATCTGGAAGGAAGTAGATTTCTAACAGAGTTAAACAATTTACTGAGTTGAATAATTTAGGGCATACTTAGTAGGCCTTTCTTCAACTCATAAAATACATCACTAGTACGATTTTTTGTGTGTCTTTTTTTTTTTTTTTTTATAAAATATAGAACAGAAAAAAGTTTAAAACTTACTTGATTTAGCTTCTCTCCACTTCCAAAGGTGGATTTGTTTCCATAGCCATTCACACAGTACTTGTCTTCAAAAAACCCCCTTTTTTTTCTCCTCCAGTAGCTTATTAGTTCCTGCTTGGCATTTCTTTTAACTTAGTCAACCCAAGTAAATTCCTTGGTAACTTTAACTTAGATTTCCTTCAAAGATTTTCCTAGCTGTTGGTCTGTTTCAATTTTGACAGAGATGATCACTGACTGCAAGATTTGTCTTTCATTCATGAGAAGAAATGCTACAAGGATTAACAGCAAAATTCCTCTTTCAGCATTAGATCTACATTAAAAGCAGAGATCTTTTCCTGGACCTTCCTGCACATAGTGTAAATCTTCAAAATACCTTTCTTGATTCCCCAAACAACACTCTGCTTGTTCAAATCTCTTTCCAAGACAGCCCAGGTTTTTTTGCCGAGGATTGAAAAACTGGATGAAAACCTGTCTGTAGCCAGAAGCAGGAGAAACAGAGCAAAAGGTAAGACAGTTTTCCCAGCAGAAACAAGAACCACAACTTTTGAAAATGAATGGGGACAAGGTTCTGGGCAATGGAAATAAAAGGGCAGTGAATGTCCCTGCAGGTCTAGGAGATTTCTGGGAACATGTAGCAGTGAAGAAAAGGAGTATTTGTGTAGGACTCCTCTCTCCAGGTGTAGAAAGTGATTTGCTTATTCTTTTTGGAGAAAAAGAAACATCCATCATACAGTCCATTGGGATGGATGCTTCTCTCTGTCCTCTCATGAGGACAATTGATATCAAAAAAGGCTGCCCAGAAAAATGTTATTACAGCCATTGCTCTAGAACCTGCATTAAACTAATTTTGAACATTCACAAATGTTATAGCTCTCAGTGACACGTACAGGAGAGTCCAGTCCTCCAAACAGGCATTTAGCTTTATAATGATTTTTTTTTCATTGACGCAAGGTCAACCTTGAGCTTCAATTGCCCAGGAAAGAACAACGGAATTTTAATGGCTGTTTCACAGAAAGGGGAATTAGGCTTTCCTATCTTCACTCCTTCAGGGTTTCTACCTACCTGGTTTCACCATCAGTTGTGTACCACTTCCAAAGGTGACTTTCCAGTCATATGCTGAATTCGCACAATGACACACCCATTAACAAAAAACACACACAACTTTTGGTCCAGACAAGTATATGCATGTTTCAGAAGAGATCAAGGGGAAATAGGTACCATCCTTGTCACATACCTTTGACTCCAAATTAGTACATCTTTTTAGTTGCATGACTCTGATCTTTCTATACAAATGCAGATAAAAACAATTCTGAAATTCATGAAGCAGAAAATCAAGCCCATTACCCTGTTAGCATAACACAGTTGAAGCTACTTGAACAGTTTTTAAGTAGAACAATTTTTTGCTGTAGTTAGGACAGGAGAATCTCAGCCTGATATTTATAATGCAAAACAACTCTTTGTTTTAAGATGTACCTGATTTCATAAATAGTTTTGTGCCTCTCCCAAAGGTGAGTTTCCATGAAGACTCAGTTGTCCCACAGTAATAAGCCTCTATACAAAAATTGTAAAGGGAGAAGCTTCTGCCTTTAAAAGCCAGAACACACTGTTAGACATATCGAAGCTTGATGAAATTTCCACCATTTTTTTTAAACAACTAACATAATTGTTTCTAAAACTTCTCATGGTCTAAAGGAAGAGTTTAGACAGATCAGCCAGCTAGTCAATCTCAGAAGCTAAGCAAAGGACCAGATCCGTAAGAGAAAAAAGCCAAGAAAGAATAAACAGAAGGAAACTCCCAGAGAAAACCAATTTAAGGTCCTAATTTTTCTTGTTTATTCAGTTGGCAATGAACCCAGTAAGGGATCCAAACCTAAGTCCCAGAAACCAGTTTCATCTAATCTTTTGAGCAAACAAAGGTTATTCATGAACACTAATCTCAGATATATTCCCCTGTAGGGTTCATCCTGACTAATGTGGTGCTTGCACAACACAGAGGTCATTCATTTATTTTAGCAGAACAATAGCAATTCCTGACCTGTTCCACTCATATCAACATGACACAGAAGTTAAAAGTGAATTGTTTAGAATGTGCTCTTCTTCCCCTTCCCCTCTTTCTTTCATATTTTAAAGAAGCTCTTCCCTCTGTATTTTAAGGAAGGTCTGACAAGAGACCTAGAGTACTCTGTCTTTCCTAATCATACTGGTGAACAGATACCTACTGGGCTTTATCAGGAGCCTGGTTCCTCTTCCGAAGATGACTCTGGCTGCATTTCCTGAATACACACTGTCAAAAGCTCCCTTACAAAAAACCACATGTTTTTCTGCGCATTTCAGATTCTATGAGAGGAGGCTCTAGTCATCAAAATAAAATTATACATGTAAAATGCCTGTTAGATATCCCCACAAAATGAAGGCTGGGTTGTCTCTTCTTTATCTCCTATTAGGTTTCATGTCAATACTTTTTACAGGTCAAGAAAGATGAAGTGCCTGAACATGGGGTGCTTTGGCATAGCCAGAAATAAATTAAGACCCTTTCTACAGAAATCATACAATTAACATTTTCAAAGCTGTGCCTTGGTAAAGAGACAGAAACATTACCAGAACCACTTCATTCCCCAGTCCTGAACAGTTCTGCAGAGGAAGATGTAACTGAGCAGTGAGAATGTCTGGCTAGGACATCTAGTCCAGTATTTGACAGGAACAGAACTTCTGCAGGCTCTTTTATCTCTGTTAATGCATATTAAATCACTTTCTTTTATAGAGCAGAGACTTCCTAATTCTCTGAAAAAACATCTTCTTCTCTCTCTGTTTCTTGCTCATGCAATTCCACACGTGATTAGCCCATGAGGTGATCTTCAAAAGGGATAGATGTGAAAAGCACAAGGAAAATGCATTCTTTTATACTGTTGACAATGGCTCTTTCTACCGAGGAATACCATGAAGCTCAAACAGCTTGAGAAATGAGACAGTTCTGTAGTCTGGGGAAAGATTTGTCAGCTCTCTGCCACTCCCCAGGATGATTTACACTGTTTTAATTTTGCTGGGAATCTAGTCCTTGTTTCCTTTGTGTGAGTAGAAACTTTCCACTGTAATTACTGTAAGAAGGACTCCTCTCATAACAGCTACTCTCCATAAGCTATTACTACCAGACCTTACAAAGAACCCCAGACTTTTTCTTGCTGCTGCCTTTACAATGAATGTTCCAGCCACACAATCATTTCAGCCCTAGAAGCAGTAGATATGGAAGGAGATTCCTTTCCCATGATCATTAAGTACTACCAATTCCAAGCATCAGGTTCCCCAATACTTCTCAAGATACTTTTTTTCAGATCATGCACTTACTTGGTTTAACACTGAGCCTTGTTCCTTTGCCAAACTGCAACTTGTTATAACTGTTTCCTGAATTCACACATCATTTAATTCCTTTGCAAAAACTTCCTGCTCTGCAATTGGACACAAAACAGGGAAACGCCTGATCTGTGATGACTTCTGGACAGGAATGAACTAAGATGGTCCCATCCCAGACTTAACCCAACAAAGAAAATCTAGGCATATATTTGAAACCTCATTAAAACCTTTCCATTGTGTAAGCTACTTGGACCGGAAAATTCTTGCACCCTAAATACAAACCTTTGTTCTTTCTTCCTCACTAAGAGTTTGGATCTTATCTGCAGACTAAAATATAAGGGAGAGAGAGAAAGAGAATTTCCCCTTGAAGTCAAATAATTAATCAAACTCCTAATTAATTTCTGTGGTGGATATGCACATTTCAGCTATTCATTGCATAGACTGTGTGGCCCCACATATATTTGAGTGGATGACTTGTTTCTGTACGGTTTTTAGAAATGCAGTAAAGGAGACTTCATGAATGCAACCCCACATAGTTCTCCATTTTGCACCTCATCAGGGCATAAATCATTCACTGTGTTTTGAATAGGATCTTCATCAAATCGAGTCTGTAGCTGAATTAACGTACACATTGAGGTGCCCACTTACTAACAAACCTTGGGTTTCCTCCTATGATTTTCTACATACCACTTTTCATTGCCAGCATTCCCTCTCACCCCCAGTATTTTCTGCACTTTGAAAAAGAGAAATGCTTGTCACAGAATTCATCAGAATGACAATTTCTCACCTACGAATCTAAGGCAAAATCTGACAGAAATATAATTCTGATCACAAATCAAGAATCAGGACTTACTAAGATTGTTTAGTCTGACCCCTACATAACACAGACGGGATAACTGAGTGCAAGATTCCCGCAGTATTTGAAATTGTCACAACAGAAGCAGCATGACACTCTACGTGTTGGCACTATGGACCAATAACTTGAGCTGGGTACATTTCCAAAATAGCTTTGGAATTTCAGGTATATTTCACTTTAATTCAGAGCAAGTGAAACTGGCGCTTCAAACTGAATTTTCACGTCCTTCAGTAAACTTGGTCACTTACTGATCACTTACTAATCTATGCCCCCCGGCCTTTGACCACCTTCTAGAAGAATACCATAGGAATTTTTATGTCTTATGTGAAGACATACACTCATTAGAATAAACTGCTTAATACCACTGGGTATTTGTCTTATGATTTACATTCAGTTTTCAATTTCTCTCCCCCACCACTTTACCTTCAAAGCCAGATAGATCTCCATATCTTCAAGAGTGTGAAGAGAAACAGGTAAAAAGTTGAGTGTTGTTAACTAGACTACACTTACTTGGTGTCACAACTAACTGTGTCTCCTGTTCAAATATCCACTTTCTCCCTCCTACAGTTGCACTGCCTGAGAGTCTTCTACAAAAATCCACTCTGAAGTTTGAACTTAAGTATTTCTTGGCTAAAAGCATCCTGGTGAGTCCCAGGACCTGACTATAAAGAAAAAGTTGTGCCTTTCATAATGCAAAATGGAAAAAACCCAGTCATATATAGATAAATATTTTATGGGAAATGCTGTCTGGACTGTTTTCCTTCCTTTCCTCCTCAGAGATTTTCTTTAAACTAAAACTGCAACCTGGAAATTTCTTTCTCATTAACAAAAGTTTGTTCTGAGTTCTTTCTAGTAAGTGAAAAGAAAGTTCATTTTACTTTGCTGGTTTCCATTTCTGCGGGCTATCTTTCTCTCAACAGCAGCACAAATGACCATTTTATCATGGGTTTTCAATAGACAATGAAGTCAATCAACTTCAGTAGAACAAGATAACATTTTAAGTAGCTCGAATATCTAAGTCTAAAAGGGAGGACCATTAAACTTCCAATTACTTCTTTATTGCTTAACTTTCAATGACAATGCAGCAGTTTTGAACTTGCATTGCTGAAGTCTCAAAAATTAGAAAAATTAGTAGCTACTTGTCTCATAGCCCCTGAAAAAGCCAATGCACTTTATCAGATATTAGCTTGGAAATGAAAACCTGGCTCTGAAGGGCTTGAATACAAACTCCTTTATAAAAGTACCTCACTGGAATTGCAAGGGCAGGAAAGAATTTAAAAGAAACTTGAAGTTAGCCTGTCTGATTTATACTGCTGCACACTTCTAAGATGAACATGAATTCATCATTCAAGTTGAATCCCTGGGAGAAGATATCTATGACCAAAGCACAAGAACATTTCTGCATCCGGCTCTGCTGAGGACACAGGAGTCGCGCTGACTGGACTGTCACTGGATTGGGATGTGCTGAAACACTATGATCTGAGATAAGTATTTTTACTGGAAGACTTACTTGGAAGCACGAACAGGGGAGTTCCTCCACCAAAAGTGATCTTTCCATAACCATCAGTCACACTGTGACAAGGCGCTTTATGTAAACTACTACAGGAAGAATTTAACAGACTTCCAATCACTGAATGATAAACATTGCCTTTCCAAAATCTTTAGAAGCCAGTATAAAGCAAAATGTCTTGCTGTGTTGATGACTGTATCCACAGAAATTTACCTTTGTTAGTTAAAATTTTGCTAAACCAAACCTTATCACAAATGGCCTCAGTTAATACTTTACTGTCCACATCTGTATATATTTTGGGTCTGTAAGAGCAGACAAGTTTTACATTTCCCTGTTTTTTCTATGTAAGATATTTCAGATGAAGCATGAATACAAAAAGAGGGCAGTATTTAGCATTGCAACATTTCTCTGCAACCATTATTGTGCCAACATATTAATTTTAAAAGAATTAAAAAGATTTGCCTGAATCATTCCACACCACTGCCCTTGTAACACAGTATATTTGGGAAGGCCATATGTTGGCATAAGAAAGATAAATATTGAAAGGTTTTTCAGTCTTATGGATATTTGCCAGAACAAACTTTCCTAAACCTTCAAACAACTTAAATGCTTTTAAAAAAAGCACATGAATGTGTAATTAGTAAAATTGGGTTGATATGAGAAGCTGAACCTTGGGAACAGAAGTTAGGTTGTTAGTCTTTATGTATTAAATTCTTCACTTGTCACTTACTTGGTATTACAACAATTTTTGTTCCTTGTCCAAATGTTAATTTCTCAACGTTTCCTGTATTCACACAGCCAGCAAGTGCTTTACAAAAACTACCCAGAGAAATATATTTGTCTTCTTAATTCCTCATTTCCGGGAAGAGAAGTTAACTAAATGCAATTGTGAATGTTAAATGATGATATCCATATTTTATTACTGAATGAGATTTGTGGCTCAACTAAAGACATTACCCTCAACCTGTTACATATAATTGTATGTGTCCCTTTCTTTTATTTCCTCTTTAAACTGGAAACTGATTTCTTTCACCAAGGAGTAATTATCACTCCATCTTATCTACACATCTACTTTCAACCATGAAAACATTTACAAGGCAATTCTTCACTAGGAAGAAATACCTGGTTTTATCACCAGTTTATTTCCATTCCTGAAGGTGAATTACCAGTTGCAGGGAGAACTCAGTATACGCAGTAACTTTAATGAACTTACTATTGCACATCTGTGGCCCACATCTGTATGCACGTAATCCTCAGAAACAGGCACTTGCTTTCTAAAGCCTTTCACATTTCTTTTAGGCTTACATGGCTTTACTTTTAAGTGCATTCCTATTCCACATGTAAGCTCTTGATTGCCACCTCCAAAGTTACATCACAGCAGAGCTTTACAAAATCCTGGCATGGAGAGTTTTGATCCATGACAGACTTTTCCCCCACTTATTAAATAATCTTTCAATTTCTAACTGTAAAACTCATAAAAGCCTTCATTTGAAAAGTCTTTAAAAAAAGAACTTAACCTTTACATGTTGCAAAGAAACTGACACTCTGAACTACATGTTCAAGGAAATTCGACGTCTTGAGACAGACCAGAAACATTTCCTACACATGTGAGTTATCTAAACTTAGTACAGATGTCCTAGTGTCCCTCTATAATCGGTAGAAAAGCACAGACATTTTTCAAGCACACTTCTTATCTTGAAGATGTTAACTCTAAAAAACCACCTCAAAAACCAGTGATGAAAATAAAAGCAAAATCACCTTGGGCTAGCAGACTGATCTTGAATGCTTTGTATTAAACAGAGTAAACCTGGGCTCACAAATCCAACAATTTCAAGATGAACATTCACTTATTCTTTATCAGAAAGGTGACACATCCACCAACTGTGGAAACACAGGTAGTTGGAAAGTTTCTCATTAAGGGAAGAAATTATCTTTAAATCCCTAAACGTCAAAGCTCATCACAGCATCATCAAGCTCAGTTTTTGAGATCTTTATTTCTGGCACTTACTTGGATGAACAGCCAGCCTTGTCCCCTTTCCAAAAGTCAGCTTTTCATAGGCACCTATGGAGTTTCACTGTGACAAAGAGCTTTACCAAAAATGGTGGCAGTAGCTTTTGACTTTTTGATGTGTATACATAGATTTCCTGGGGTGTTGAAGAAACCCTAGTAAAAATTCTCATGACAATTTGCTGCTGTGAATCCCACTCCTGTGAGAGCCTCTCTCACCAGCGCAGCTCACATCTATCGCAGAGGAGATTGCAGTTGCATCATTCTATGATAACAGCAACTGCAGAAGTCAGAATAATTAATTGTAGCCATGAAGATGGATAAGAAAATGCAAGACAGGAGTGGAAATTTTTCTGTATTGCTTCGACCACCTCAGTTAGTGATTATCTTATCCCAGCTTATACCAACTTGCAACATTGAAACATCTCACATCAAAACTATCTAAACTTCATATCCAATAGAGTCTAAACACAATAGTGATATTTCTTCACTTTGGGTTTTTTTTTCAAATGCCTCCCATCCCCCAAACAGCACAAAAATTATAACCAAGCCTTAAGGATTTATTCCTCTGTAAGATATGAATTTGTCTCTGCTCTCACATTTCAAGTTTCAGGAGAAAAAAAAAGCAAACCACAAACGCTTCCATAATCTTCCTTTACAAATAAAACTATAGACAGACACTCTACAGAGCAACTCAGACCCACTTTCTGCCTCTATTTACATTCCAGTATATGAACAGAGATTCCTAGAAACTGGCATTGCAGCCCCAAAATTCAATACTATCTCTTCTTGTCTGCACATGTCTAGCTACAAATCAGTAAGCCTGAAAACTTAATGCGAACACAGTGGTGGAATATACTCAGATAATTCTTTATTCCAACATGTGGGATTTTTTTTCTTCTTCCATTATACTTGCTTGAATTTACCTTCAGAAGAGTCCTTGTCCCAAAGCTGAAAGCATTGCCACTACCAGCATTCTCACTGACATGGAAATTATAACACACACCACCTCAAAATGCCACTCAGAACTCAGATTTAAAAACCTGTGGAAGCCACCCAATTCCAGGCAACCTTGTACTGCTGCTCAGTAGTTGCTCTGGAATGATCAGGTTCTTTAGTGTTCTTCAGACTTACTTGAATTTATTGTTAAGCTGTTCCTTGACCAAAGACGATTTTCTCAAAACCGGTATATCACAACTGTAAGAAACTTTACAAGAACCTAAGAAGCTTTACAAAAACCTGAACTTGAAGCTTGCTGAGTTCTCACAACTTAAGCAGAATCACATGCTTCAGCCTTGTGCTGAATGTGGCCTTTTCTTTAAGCAAGTTCAGAGTAATACTTCCAAGATCTCAATCTAGAAAAGTTGTTTGAGACAACTACATGCTTCTCTCCCTACCACTTTCTTTCTCAGAATACTCTATTAGGCTTGCACTGTAAAACTAGAAAAGCACATAATTTTCTACTGCAGTGGGCACCCTACAGAGCTGTACAGTCAGCTATAGTGGTGTTGAGAATTAAAACACTATGTTAAAAATGGTCTTAAGTGCTCACTTTGAATTAATAGGATACAGAATCAGAGCTGCTGAGTTACTGAGAACAAGTACTGATTTGATCCTGTTTGTCTAGTTCAGCTGTAAACAACAGATTCCGTGGGGATGTTTTCCCCAATTTGGACTTACTTGAAATCATATGCAAATCTATCCACTTCCAAATATGTGTCTTGATATGAACTGTTCAATGTTGTGCCACCATGAAAATATTTACAGAACAGCCAGTTTGCACCTGATACACTATTTTAACTATTCAGTACTAAAGAAGGTTCCAGGACATGGTCTAAAATTCTCCTCCGTTACTTGTGGGATACTATAGCACTAAGGATACTATTCCCAAACCTCATTTTTGCTGAAGCATCTTCAGGTCCACCAGAGGCTTATTGCAATCCTATGCTAAGTATTTCAGCTTAATACCTTGAAAGCATTACACTTTGACTGAAGTTTGGTGTACCCTTTTTTTTTCTTTCCTATACAGCTGTGTCTTATTAATAATTCTAATGAAATGGCTCAGGTCCCAGATTGGTTGACCTCCAAGCCAGATTCTGTGCATGGCTTCTCCATCCTACAGAGTGAAAACCCTTTTCTACAGACACAGATGGAGTCAGTTATCACAGGTCCACTCCTGATATATGGACAGTTGTATGATCCCCGCTACAACAGGGTTTCTTCCCTGTATCATGAGTTCAGCACGGGTGACCCTAGGTACACAGCAGGATTCATTCAAACCTCTTCCATCCCTGAAAGGGGAATTCAGCTCTCCCACACACTAGACAAGGTTATGGAAGTGAGAGGAAACTGCTACAAATTCTTGTTATGGTTCCTTTCAACTTTTGTCTTCATCTGTAGAACAGAGAAGCTGAAATAAATCTGCACTGATTCTACAGAATCGTGCCCTTTACAGGGTTTAATTACAGTAATTGTGCATGCTCCTAAAGCCAGACACTGTGTGACAGAACCTGCACAGCTTTCATACTGTTGTCAGCAACATATGGTCTCTGTTAGGTATTGACCAAGGAGCTTGACCTACTCTAAAATACGTGAGTTTTTACTGAGGGAAACTGATCTTGCACTCCCAGTTTCATTCTTTTCAAGCCCTCCCTTCGTAACTGTTAGAATGGCCTTTCACATCCACCTCTACCCCTACGTTTTCTGTTCTTACCAGAATTTGCTTTCAGACTAGTTCCAGTCCCAAGCGTTATTATCCAGCTGTCCTTGTCCACACACTAGCTAATGTCATGTCTATACAAAATAACATATCTTATTTGTTAAGTTAATCTTTCCAATTAATATTATAATGCAATTTCTTTTTAATGTTTTTGAACCCAAATCTATAGCACCTGAGAAAAGCCTCTCCAAAGGAAAGTCTGTTTCAATTTACAGACTAAGGTTAAAAAATTCAGACTACATTACCATATCTTTCAGAAAGGAGACAACGCAGCCACACAGTCACAGAATGGCTGAGGTTGGAAGGCACCTCTGGAGGTCACCTGGTCCAACCCCCTTGCTCAAGTAGGGCCGTCTGGAGCCAGATGCCCAAGAACATGTCCAGACAGCTTTTTCATATCTCCAACAAGGGACATTTCACAAACTCTCTGGGCAACCTGCCAGTGCCCAGTCACCCTCACAGTGAAAAGTGTTTCCTGATGTTCAGACGGAGCCTCCTGTGTTTCAGTTTGTGCCTGTTGCTTCTCATCCTGTCACTGGGCGCTACTTTGCTCACGTTTGTGATTTCTAATGGCAGGCTCCAAACTGCTTGAAAGCTAGTATTATAGTGCAGAGATTTCTAAAACAATTTAGTTTGGGACATTGCATACATTTATGCAAATAACCATTTCTGCTTTCAGACCTACTTGCATTGAATTTCAGACATATCCCCTTCTGAAAGACGCGCTTTGAGCTGGCACACCAGCACTACGCAGCAGCTGAGAACTTTACATGAAGTTACTGGGACCGTGTCCCATCACAAAACTATTGAGGGCTCTTTTCAAGTAGGTTAAATGACAGGCCTTACTTAGCTTCACTGGAGTCATTCTTCTTGACTGTGTACACATCTCTAACTATAGTTTCTCAAGATTCAGCTCTCAATCTAATTCTGCTTAACTCACAAATAATTAATTTAAGCAGGTAGACTTAGTGCATGAAGAAATAATCTTTCAGGCAAAAAATATAAAAACAGAAAAAAAATGTCAGAAATTCTTACACTGAGTGGGATTTAGTGTCAGATATACCCCCTTGACAAGAATTAAGCTGGTATTTGCCACAAGTGTTTTCACTACTATGGAAAGGTTTGGAAAAACTCATCTGAGTTAAAAAAAAAAAAAAAAAGCAGCATCTAATAATTTTTTAATTTCATGCACTAGTTTTCAAATTGCTGATGTACAGAAAATAATCATTGTAGGATTTTAATCCTAATTTTTCCTTTCTCAAATATAGTTTCAAATCCTTCCCCAGAGGACGAACCATCCTACACTGCGTTCCTGTCTATAAACAGGCAGTAGCTTTCAAACCTTTTCTAATGTGAGACTGGACTGGCAACCACAATCAGTTTGTAGTGTCAGAAAGCAGGCTTGAATTTATAGAATGACATCAAACGGATAACACATGATTCAGTAGCAAAGATCTCAGCTCATGTTGGCCTTGAAAAATAATACACACAGCTGGCTAATGTAATTTTATTTTAATTTAAGTTCATTTAAATGCACAGGGAATAGTATGATCTATTTTGCACATATCCATCTATTTGCAGTGTTTTTTCCCAATTTTTCTTACCTGGCTGCAATTTCTGTTCTGAATGTCACCTCTTGGAAGCTGCTTCATTGTTATATTAGACAATGCTTTGAAAGAACCTCCTGTGAGCAGGATTTTACTGATTATCTTCCTTTTATTTCACAAAACTGGCTGCTGTAGATGGCAGGGAAATTATTTGTGCTCCTGTCGACTTTTTCATGTTTGGGAATTTTAAATGGAAGCAAGGGCCTTGGAAATACCATCTCATATTTCACTAGATAAAAAGAGCAGCTTACCTGAAAGCACTGTCAGGCGTATTCCACGTATGAATACGAACTTCTCAATGATCGCGCCCACAGCAGCTCAGTCCTTTACAAAAACATGATTTCCATCCTCTCCTGAAATTTAAGATGTTTTCATTGCACATTATGAATCTTAGCTATCCCATATCACAGAGAAGTATTGATGCTTTCTATCTGAAAACAACTTGAGTATTATATGCAGGGATTAAATATTCAAAGCCATGAAAAATCCATTAAAATGAACAACTTTTCAAAAAACAGCCATACTTTTGCTAAGAAAAGGTAACTGATGTAATTGTGATGAAATAAATAATTCTGCAGTAACTCTTCTGAAATAATTGAATATACGCAGATTTTCTTTAGAGCAAAAAGAACATATATTCTACATCTTTTACTTTTCTCATGAATACAATCCTTCTTTCTGAGTCACACCCCATAGAGAAGAAAAATATTTTGAATGGATATTCAGGATCAGCTGAACAAAACTCTGGGCATTTCTTCCAGAATAGCTTAGCCAATCGGTTCCACTCCAGTGAAGCATTCTCAAGCATATTTACTTCCAGTAAATGAAAGAATAAAAAAATTAGAACCAGCAGCTGATCAGAGTTTTTCTTGGGTAGCAAACACAGCAGGGATTATGTTTTTACTCAGAGTTCTAGTGGTAATATTGAAAAGTATATGTAGTTCCTTTGCAGCAGTAAGTTCCCTTCCAACTCCTGGCATCACAGTGTAACACCACCAAAAAAATCCCTTCTTACCACGTCCAGATAAATTTTTACCTGTAAGTCAGCCATAGCCCAATCTGCATTTGGAATTTTTCTTTGAGTGCCATTCCCAGGTTCCAGAAGTACTGTACAACATAGTGAGGAAGGACAAAAGGAAGTAAAGAAGGGATAAAGGAAGGGAGGGAGGAAGGAATTACTATTGTTCAAATGATAATTTTCACAGTGGGAAACCTTTGTGTCTGGCATGCAAAAACAATTTATATACAAAACTGTTAGCTTTCCAAGCTGCTATGGGCAATCCCTACTAAAGTCAAAGATTTTCAACTGAAAGCTGGCTGAGATGTGGGGAGGAAAAACTGCCTTGTTCATTATAAGATGAAAATCAAATCACTCAACAGTTTTAAACATCTCAGCCAGAGTTCCAAATACACAAACTTGTTCAACAAATGGAAATTCTCCCACTGATGCTACTGTAGCACATGTAAACAGAACAGAATTGAAAGCAATAACAGACCAATTCTGTCTTTCTAAGTCATTCTGTCCTCCTCCGAGTCCCTGCAGCATTTGGGTACATAAGAATTTTTAAAGAATTTTATTTCTCTCTCCTATTTCACACATAGTGGACATCAAAGGATAAATCATTTTACTGGAGTCCTCTAGCAAGTGACCATCTCTAAGGCCAGTCCTTTAACATCCGCCCTCCCCCGACTGACTGTATCGCTAAGCCCGATTACAACTGTCCAAGAGCACACCCCTCAGTGTAGTCACTATTGTCACTGCAGTACACAAGGAAGAGAATGATTCCAATGTAAGGCATCCTGACTTCCCAGTTTGATGAAATCAAAGAAGTATTATATACACAGGTTTGTGGCATGTATAATTCCTGCCCAACAGCAAACACACTTACCTGTTTCCAGAACCAGACAGGTCTGTAGGCAGAAATTGGTGGGACTGATGTGACTTGGTCCTTCCACAGTGAGAAACTCCTCTGTAGAAAACCTCACAATTCAAAGGAGCAGAGAACCTCACCAGAAGAACACAGCTCCTGAGTGCATCTCATCTGTAGCCTTCCTAGATGCAACAACTCACCCTAGAATTTCTTTATCACAGGGCACCAGACACTTTAGCACTTGTATTCATCCAATTTTTTATCAGCCTCTTCATTGTCCGAAGCCAGAAAGTTGGTACCGCATTCTTCAACGTTTCAGACTTCCTCCTTGTTTAACAAGGTATCTATACCTTTGGATGACCCTAGCCTGCTTTTCAGGGACCAAACTTCTCTCTTAATCCCAGTAAGACATCTTTCCTCCAGCCTAGGGCATTCTGACCACCGAGGTTTCTTGAATCACTTACAGTTTAAAGCCCCTTTAGAAATACTGATGAAGCAGTGCTTCATTTCCCATATTCTACTCCATTTCTTCTGTTACAAATCATTTACAACTCTACAGCTGTCTTAGCTTGTATCTTTGAATAAAGTTTGTTTGAATCTCAGTTCAGCTATTCATCTTCTTTCAGCAGTGCATTTCTGTCGCTGGACTTTCTAAAGACTTTATATCACATAGCAAGGGTTTTCATCTGCACCTGCTGGTAAGGCAAGAACGCAAACAAAGAGCAAAGATGTTTAATTTGTGGCACATGCAAAGACAACACTTATTATGGGGTTTGGATATTTGATTTGGTTTTTTGTTTGTGGGTTTTGGGTTTTTTTTTTCCCATTTGACCTATTTACTGGATTTCATTAGATTGAAAATGTTCATAGAATCATAGAATCACAGACTGGTTTGGGTTGGACAGGACCTTAAAGACCATTCAGTTCCAACCCCCCTGCCACAGGCAGGGACACCTTCCACTAGCCCAGGTTGCCCAAAGCCCCGTCCAACCTGGCTCTGAACCCTTGCAAGGAGGGGGCAGCCACAGCTTCTCTGGGCAACCTGTGCCAGTGTCTCACCACCTTCATAGTGAAGAACATCTTCCTTACATCTAATCTATATCTACCCTCTTTCAGTTTAAAGCCATTACACCTCATCCTGTCACTATATTCCCTAATAAAGAGTCTCTCCCCAGCTTTTCCATAGCCCCCTTTAAGTACTGGAAGGCCGCTCTAAGGTCTCCCTGGAGCCTTCTCTTCTCCAGCTGAACACCCCCAACTCTCTCAGCTTGTCCTCACAGGGGAGGTGCTCCAGCCCCCTGATCATCTTTGTGGCCTCCTCTGGAGCTGCTTGAGCAGGTCCATGTCTTTCTTATGCTGAGGCCCCAGAGCTGGACACTGCAGGAGGGGGTCTCACAAGACTGGAGTAGAGGGGGAGAATCCCTTCTCTTGACCTGCTGGCCACACTGCTCTGGATGCAGCCCAGGATACAGTTGGCTTTCTGGGCTGCAAGTGCACATTACTGGGTCATGCTGAGCTTCTCATCACTCAACACCCCCAAGTCCTTCTCCCCAGGGCTGCTCTCAAGTCACTCATCACCCAGCCTGTATTTGTGCTTGAGATTGCCCTGACTCATGTGCAGAACCTTGTACTTGGCCTTGTTGAACTTCATGAAGTTCACATGGGCCCACCTCTCCAGCCTGTCAAGATACTGTGAGAACAATAAACACTTTGACCAGCAGGTTGCAGGAGAGATCAAGGAAAGAGATTGCATTTACATAAATATATCTAATTTTATCAGGAACTTTTTAATATTTGGGGGAAACAGAACAGACAGGTTCTTTCTATTCCAGCAGAATACAGGAATATCTTTACTGTATTATATTTGTAATGGTGTACATGATAACAGAAGGATTCAGCTGTACAAAACGTTATTTAATATTTACCATTTTTATGCAGTTTGGTTTTGCTTAAAGTATAACAAGAAACAATCAGTTTATCTTCCTAAAAGTATCTATAAAAGGTTATATGACCAGAAAGTGAAATAAAGTCTGGTTTACCAGATATAATTGAGATCAATTATAAAGTTTAAATTGAAAAGAATATACTGATGGAATTCAATTAAAAAAAAAGGAAGATTTTTTTTCACCTCATTTCATGTAGTTTAATTACTTTTACCAAGTAAAAACTCCTAGAAAGTTTGGGGTTTGCTTTGAGTATCTTTTTGCATATATATATATATGCTCTTCATTCCCAATGCAACCCTTGCACAAGAAGATATAAGCACATGCAATAATAATCACAGACGTAGCTCTTACACCCAAATGTGTTTTACAGTAGTTAAAAATAAGCATTATTAACCACATTACATCCAGATCCATTTTAAGAGCAATTTGCAGCAAACTTCCCCACTCTCCTTTAGCAAGAAAGTATTAAATAATCCCCAGGTCAGGCTGATGTGCTGTGCACATAAGCATCTTAAAGGCTCGAGGTTGAGAAATTATTCTAGCTCTAGGAGACAGTAGGGTATCACATGAAAAAAAGGAAGAAACAAGGTTTTCTGCAAGGGTAAGACTGAGGCTTTGATATGTGCTTGTTCATGGGGCTGAGTTGGAAAGGGGTTCAGATAGGTGTTCCTTTTTTTTTTTTTCCACATATGGTTGGACTAAGTATTTGTTTGTGTTGTAACAGTTTGCCAGAGGAAAATCCTGTGAATCCTTTGAGGCTGATGTAGTCACTTTTCTCTAGCAGTCTACATAAAGAGATGTTGATACCGTCCCTGAATTTCTCCCTTTCTGTGACATTCTTATTGGCTCTGAGGAAGCCAAGACACTAAATAAATGAGACTGGGAGTCCTGCCTTGTGCTGCCAGAGCTTTTCTAGCTATGAAGATTTACCATCCTTTGTGTCTTGTGGGAGGCTGAGCACTGAAACCTTAGAGATATTTAATCTTGATTGGGGTGTTCCCATATATTCTGCAAAAGCAAGAAATGTATGGGCTGGAAGCATAAACACTCCACTCCCCATATATAAATATGAGAGAAAAAGCAAAATATTCTCCATGATACTCAGTGTTCCTTGTTCTTCATGACACTTTTCCATTTAACCTCTTGGAAAGGTGTTTATTCACTTAGGGTGTTTTAATGTCCTCTGCCACACGAGAGAGCTACCACCCTTTTGACTTGCTTGGCAAGAAGCGACACACAGGTGTTAGACAGCATACTGTATCTCTGAGGCCCACCAAGGGGGAATAACTTGAAGTACCAGGGGTGAATATTTGCCTGAAAGTACTTAAAAAGTTTTATTTAAGTTCACATTGTGAGTGGCATGTGTCCTTATATAATGAGAAGCCACAAAACGTACTGTGCTATGACCTGCTGGCAGCAGAAGGGCTGAGAAGCTGATTGGAGATGAAATCTTTTAACAGTCAGGTCTCAAAGTTCCTGGTTGCAACAGCAGTTTCACCCTCTGTAAAACCAGAAGAATCTGAAAAAAATGCATGGCACCTTACTTTTATCAGGCAGAGGTCTGCTTTCTACCAGTGATGAGTGAAGCCCTTGTATCTGAATGGCTGCAGGTATCACTAGTCAGTAGAAATGGCGATGTTGCACCTTCTGAGTCCTATTGGGCTCTGTGAACGTCTCTGCATTCCCATTCTGCCTACAGCATGCCCTTAAAGGTAACTGCCTTCTCAGAAGCATTTGCAACTTGGAGGAGCAGCTGTCAAAATGACAAGCAGCAGATGCCCAATAGAAAGGTGAAGATGTACCTTTTGCATACAACGATCTGTGAACTTTTGCCAAAGAATGCCCCTGAGGCTCAGCAGCAGTCAGAAAAGAATTACAGACTTAAACTGGGACAAGACATTGTTAGCAATAGGGATTGAATGTTTCATACAGTTCAAAAAGATCTGAAGCCTCCCTGACCCAGGATGTGAGCCAAGGGCTACCAATGGGTAAAACGATGGCTAAGAATGCCATATGCATATTACTAAGTTAAAATAATTTTTAAAAAATAATAATTAAAATAGATTAGAGCAGAACAGCCATAAAATTACACCAAGCAGAAACTCAATTCTAAAATTTCCTAATGTTGACAAAATTGAAGTACTATTGGGAAAGGAATGTAAACCAGCTATCTTAGCTAAAACATGACACTCGCTCTAAGTATCATCCAGGTGAAGAGATTTTCAGGAGTTAGTAAAGTAGTTTAGATTTTCACTTGAAATCTAGACATCAGCATCATTTTAATGAACTCTTCCACAGAAAAGCAAAGTAGCTTTCTGAACAGCTAGGCTGTAGAAGTTATTCTACAGTTAAAATAATCTAACAGAGAAATGCCCAGGATGATGCCTAGACAAAAATGAAAGTCCCTGAAATATAATAAAAAATAAATATAAGCCTATAAAACCATTCGAAACCTGCAACCAAATGGCTTAAATTTACAGAAAGCTGCCATATGACATATTTTGATTAAGTGTCATAAATATTGCCAGCTTGTGTAAATAAAAGTGTTGATAGTAAATTGGTTCCTGAAGCTCTTTATTCAAAATGGGATTGTGTTGCAGCAGATGCAGTAAAACTTAAAAATACTCAGAAAAACTAAAGCAATAAAATTTAGTGTTAGTAAAGAAGGCCATATTTTCTTCCACATACTTAGCAGGGAACGGTGCGTTATACGCTCTCCTCCCTGAACCACCTGACTTACTTGTTGGAGTCCTCTAAAGAAAAGAGCTACATTAGTCAACATGTTGACCCAAGTATTTGCAAAAGTTTTTGCACTGATTCTGATGCAGGACTCCCTGAGGATGCAAACGATCTTGAACTTAAAAGCTACCAAGAACTTTAGGTGCCCCATTATATCAGATCTCAGGGGCATTTTAAGCTCTTCACGCCTTTCCACATCTTATGAATGAACATGGAGGATCAACAAGGGAGAATGTTTTTCTTCAGGTGAGTCTTCTTCCAAGATGCCAAATTAGACACAGACATTGTATGTCTTCCATCATTGTAGGCCACTCTAGACATCTGCAGCGGTCCTGCAGCACCAGCTGCAATGCTAAAAGGGCACAGTCCCGCAGAGGTGCTGTGACTCATCTGCTCTGTTTTCTCTTTGCAGCTGGTTTGGACTCCTGGGGACGTTCTATGCTGACAGTTCAGCTGTTCTCTCAAAGTGCCATCCTGTCTCTTGGTATTGGAAGTTAGGAGGCAGAGGGAGAAGTGCAGGTAACCAGCTTGCTTTGAATAAGAATAATAAGCACATGGATATCAGACTTTTCCCTACCTTTTGCTAGTGAAAAAAAGCTGCAACTTGTTCTGCAGGTGGCAGGCAGAATGTTTCATAAAGAAACATTACAGAGAGGGGAAGAAAAAATGCCTTGCTAACACATGGCAGGGAAGGAGGGAAGACACCTTTAAGCAGTCATTCTGAGCAAATCATGCAGAATTTCACTAGTGAAGGACTTGTCTTGTTGATTCTCATTGCTTGGGTGATCATTTTTGATGGCATATTAATGGGTTCCTTCCCAAGTACTTTTACACTTATCTAGGAAGTCATGCTCTTTGTCGTTTTCACTGCAATAAATGTCTGTAACTTCTAGCAGACTTCAGTTATAGCTTTAGGGGTTATGGGCATGCTGCTGACTGGCATGCACCAGAACATTTCTTTTATGACTTGAGTTTCTCAGGTCTGCATTAAAAGGAGAAATGGTGTGAATCAGAAACTTAAACAAACAAATGAAAATTGCACAACACAACAGCAATTGCACAGAAGATGCAGAGATTCTCACAATGAGCAGCTTCAACACATTCAGACCCCTAGTCTGACACACGCATGAACTTTATCTACAAAGATGAAAATTTCCTAGCTCCCTGAGGCAGGTACATTTGTTGTGTGACTTAGCATGACCCAGACCTGCTTCATAGATCCTTAGGACCAGAGGTGAGAATGGAGAGGAATGCATCTTTGTGAAGAGCCATGAGCATTAATGTCAAGGAAAGAAAGATAGAAGACCAAAGAATCTGCAGCTTGGATACATGCATTTGCATATACAGGTGTTCACATCAGCTGTTTCCAGGCTCTGACACTGGGTGGAGAGAGAACACTGTTTGGAGGGACTTAAGAGCCAGCTGCTTCTTTGGGTGAATGGATCTCTGGATGATGTTCTTATTCTGAAAACAGTAACAGTGTTGGGAGCAGTTTCTTAACCCTAGACCAGACTTAAGTTTGAAGAATACTGCCTTAGACAAAACCGGTGTAGTCATATGGGCAGGAGGGAAAGGTCAAACCACGGTAATTACTAGTGATTTTAGAATAATTTTCTGTGCTATAGAAGTGCTCATTTATACCTTTGAACAAGTACTAGCCCTAAACTGGGCAGATCTTATCTTCCCATATGCACATCACTGAGAAGATGAAGTTGATAGATAACAGAGGTGAAATGGTGTCATACAGTGCCCTTGGTGTAGTAGTGACCATACTGCTTTTTGTAATCATGTTAAGACACCTTGAAGCCTGAATATTTTTGTATGCTTCAAAGGTACCCCACCTATGTGTCTGCCTAATAAGACATTGCTGACCTGACATTGTCTTCAAGAAATTTCAGACTGTGTTCAGGCCCTGTAAGCTTGAATTACCACATTAGCTGAGTTTCTGCCGGCCGTCTGCAACATCTCCCCTGGACTTGTTCAGAACAGACTTTACTCATGAGCTGTGGGCTTCATCGCCCTGCAGCCTGCCTCACACCAGCAATATTGAAACTGTTTGAGGTTCAGTTCTCCTCCATCTTGCATTGTGAGAGATGGCAAAGTATTCAAGCCCTTGTGCTGTTACTGCTATCACTGTCTTCTCAAGTCCTATACTGTATTTTTGTCCTTTGTTAAGTATCTCATGACTTATCTTCTTGTGTTTTATTTGGCTGTGACAGTGCTCCTGACCACTCTATCTACAGCTATAAGGCCAGATAATCTCCTTTTCTTTTCCTTACTGAATTGCACTGTTAATGTGCAAAATATTTCTCCCATCCAAATGATTATACTCTTACCCTGGGCTTTCTTCTTTGACATTTCTAGACAAACATTCTGTGTATGACAAAACTATCACAGAAATAAGAATGATTGAGGTTGGAAGAAACCTCTGGAGGTCATCTGGTCTCCCCTGCTCAAGCAGGACTATCTAGAGCTGTTTGCTGAGGACCATGTCCAGATGGCTTTTGAATATACCTCCAGGGATAGTAACTCCACCCGTGGAGATATTCAAAGGCCATCTGAACACAATCAAATATGGACACAATTAAATTTGTAGGAGAATACGGATGGTACTATTAAAATGTTTGGTACTAAAGACTTCTGCTTATCATCACCTTCATTTTTTCTGGTATCATTGGATCTCTTCCAGGACAACGTGTTTTTTCCTGTTTAGGGATAATTCCAAATCCCAAGGTGCTGATTTTAACAAAGGATATTTTACTGTGTAGCACAATTTCTCTACAGAAACTTGCCCTTCACTCATATCAGCTGGGAGAGCTGCAGACTACCCTCTTCTGTGGAATTAGCCACACCCACACAATCTGACTATTGGGCTGTACAAAAGCTCCCTGTTATGGATTTTCTTCTGCAAATAATGATATCCTCCTGTTTTATTAAGCTGCATGTTCTGCATTGACTCTAAATTATAGATTTGCAACTGTAAAGTGAAAAGCTACTGCTAGTGGGAGGCAGTCAGGAAGTCACAACAACAGAAAATAAGACACAGAGGCTACAGGCTCTTTCCGAACTCAAACTAAAATAAATAGACCTATACAGCTCCTCACAGGGGAAATGATTGAAATAAAAAATCCAGACAATCTGTCTAGAAGTTCAAGAGCTGGAAAGGGGTTGTGTATCTGCACAGGTATCTGCTTCTTCCAGCTGGATCTTGTGGTCCAACATGGCATTGGCTTTCCCATTAACCTCCCTTCTCTAGATATCAGCTGCCTCGGTGCCAAAATTCCTCACTGGGTACAGATACCTCTCTTCTCCCCCAGAGTGCATTTATGCAGTTTGTTCCCTCTTCCCCTCTCATTCCCAGTTAATTTAAGCCAGTGTAGGCTACTTCTTGACACATGAAGCTAATCCTTTGCTTCCAGAAGGTGGCCAGACACAGCCAAACAAATAGTTTTCTCCAGATAAAGAAAACAGCCTGCACCCACTTTGGCTACAGTATGAGGATGCCTGGTCTATCTTCAGTAGTCATCCTTGGCATCATGTCTCTGAAACATAATTTTGACCAGCTGTGACACAGCCCTTGTATTTCACGTATTCTACCTGAAATAAAGTCTTAGGGAAGCCACAGGCCTGGCCACCAAGCTAGCCCATGCCAGTGGGGACTAATTCTCTTCTCTGTGGGTGGGTGATAAACTGTGGTAAGAGGCTGATGGATGCATATTCCCTGCTTCTCATGATTCACAGAGCTGAAACACTTCAAACTATCTTCTCAAAAACATCAGTTTCTGGGGTTTTGACCAAGACCTAGACAGAGACTTGGGTGACTGACATTTTAGGATGACTGAGGGCATAGATACTCCCACACTGACCAGTTTCCCAGTGGTACACAGGGAGGTCTGAAAAACCTGACCATGGAGGTATCACCGAGCTCATGAATCAATTTTGTGATGTAAATGAGGGCTCTGGTGTCCTAGCCAACATGGATGGGTGTTTGAAACAATAGAGACTGATGTCTCTATCTGGCTGATAAATTTATGTATGAGTCAGTGCTATCCTTCAGTAGTCACACATTTGTAGATCCCTCTTTTTGCTTGTGCAGTGTTACAGGATTTTAATTCTGCTAAAGCTCTCAGGCACAACCAAGGACTATTCAGGAAAGTGTCTTTCCTTGACTGGCAGAGAGGCACAGAAATGGTGCTCCCAGTCTGAGTCTTGCCTGAGAGATTAGGAAAAGGTGTGGAGTGCAAGATAAAAAGGTTCAGAGTGTCATCAGAAAATCAGGATAAAAATACTAGTGAACAGCTCCCCCTCATTTACATTATGGTGGTAGAATGCACCAAATAAGCATTTTAGTGGTTTTGGATTTGCCATGCAAATTTCACTTGTCTTCTGCATGGGATGAGGCTCTTCCTCCAAGTGTCTGCAGGGTCTGAAGGACTAGCCTGACAAAGCTTAATTAAACAGACCTTACTGTGCACTCTGTAGAGGCTGTCTTAAAGCCAGCAGTAACTCAGTCAGTATGTGAAAAACCTTATTTCCCCTTCAGGATGTGGTTAACTTGTTTTTCAAAACAAGGGGGAGTTAATATTTCATGGTGTAACTTAGTCATAAACATTGACCACAACATCCTGCCTGTTGCTTGTGAGAGAAAGATAAGTTGGGGACTCTGTGTGTTGGGGTCTTTTTGACTAATAACCAAGTTGCTATGGAAACTATCACTCCATCAAACCACCACACATTATGTCCTGTTGGCCTCTTCCTGGTATTAATGAGTGGAAAAAAACAGCATGTTTTTTTCTCCTCTGATACATGTATTTTCCTTCCTCACGCTGTCAAGCAGTCTCTTAACTGATTGTTCCTTAGACGTGTATTTCTTGTTACTATGATGCAAAATATCTGCTGAGGTCTCTTCAAAGTGATCTGAAAGACCAGACCTCATTCAAATGCCCTAAATTGAGAATTCATGGCCCTACTGAAGCTTTTTAATGTGCCAGAGAGAATCTCCACTTCCCTGTACAAAGTCCAGAAAAGACAAATTCAGCCTTCATCTAGGTTATCAAAGTTGGATTTCTAATCTTACTGGTCATTAGACAGTTGGATTTCAGCAATCTCCATCCCAAATTCAGAATAAAAAGCAGAGAACAAACCACAGCATTTTGGCTTAGTAAAACTTTATTTTGGTCACTACAGTAACCTAAAACGCATGTGCCGTGCACTTGGCAGAAGAGATACAGGTTTAATAAAGAAATGCTCCTATGGTTCAACATTATCTGGTTGGACCGAATCACTTTGGATCCAACACAAGTCTTCTCATCTGCACTAGAAAATTCATGTTATTAAAGCTTTCTAAAAAACATTAAACCTATAAATAGCATCTACTGTGCCTGAATTTTTTCAGCAGTAATACATCAGTTCTACAGGCAGTAATGCTGATGCCTCTAAAAGGTGTTTTTAGAGGGTTGTGTATCTATAGTGAGGATTGGCTTTTTCAAAACTATTGAAGCAGACTGGATCCTTGCATGCAAAAGCTAGAAAAGTGGGGAGAACAATTTCTACGTAGCAGGGGGATGAGGAAAAATACACTCTCTGTTCACAGGGAAAAAGAAATAGCAAAAGCAGTTACAACTCTTAAAGCTAAATAAACTAGTTAGGCAAGATTCAACAGTATAAAATGTCTTATGGGGAAGGTGCTGTGTTGTGTTCTGGATGGTTGTTGTCAGCAGGTTCCACATTGGCTGTTCAATCTGTTGTGCTGCTGGTGCACACTCTCTGCTGCTGTTCTTCAGATTGCTGTTGCTGTTGCCTTGCTTCCCCGCTGTCTGCAAGAGCAAAGTGTGTTTTAAACTATGTTTAATGTAACTGGGCCTACATGCCACTGTGTGATAGCTGTCAGATCAAGACAGGTAGACTCACGAAACTTAGGCTGGTCTATCTCTTGTACTTCTTTGCATACATTAATTTAAAAACCCTCCTCCCCCTCCTCTCTGTCCTCCCACTACTTCACATATTTGTGTTTTGGGACCCTTGCTTTTGACTCCTTATTTGTCTTGATTTTTCTCCACGCTTTGTGCTCTGGCACTTGAAATAGCCAATGAGATATCTCTTGGGCACTTTCGGTAATGCCTGAGTTGCTCAGGCAAAACAAGTTTGCTGCAAAGAATATTTGGGGACCAGTCACCAAGAACTAAGCTTTGGAGACAGAAAGGGGCTGTTTTCTTTGAGGTTTGGAAGGGAAGGTGGGGGGGTTTTGGTTGATTTTTTGGGTTTTCTCATTTTTGTTGTTGTCATCATTGGTTTTTTTTTACTCAAAAACCTACTAGAGTTATTTAAAAGAACCAGGAGCAGATGAACAGGTGTTATTGCTTCTGGGGTTAGAGAAGCACACAAAGACGGGTGATTGTTCCTGGCACGTGCTTCCAGTATTTCTATAGATCAATCTATGTGCTTCCTTACCTCAGAAAAGAAACAATTTGACACTCATAAGTGTATTGAAGGCGATACTTTTTGCCAGCAGGACTCTCAAACCCAACACAGTCATAGACAGCATGTTCGTTTTCTCCACTTCGGTATCTGCTTAGTGACAGAGAAATGGGAGAGACCATGGTTGAGATCTGGATATTGTGATATTGGCAGAAAGTAGAAAAAAGCACAGGTAATGGTTTCAGGAAAACAGCAGCAAAGGAAAAGATGTTAGTGAAACATGGCAACAACGGGGAGGAAGATGTCTGTTTAGATTAGATTTTGCTTCCTGTTGCTTATCTGTTACTAAACTAGCTACCTTGAAAAAGCAGATTGTGTTTGGTGAGTATGTTGTATTCTGATTTCTCTGCCCCTGAGAAAATAAATTTCCATGCATTTAACCCCAACATAGTGACGTAACTTCACAATCTATTTAGGTAACTAACCTTGTGCAGAGGTGTCTGTGGTGTTGCAAGACCTCTCTGTTACTGGTTCTTCAGCCTTTTCTGTAGCATGGTAAAGAAAAAGCATTATAAACTATACCCAAATTTTAAAAAAGATTAAACAAAATGTTCATATGACCCTTCCCATAGGAACATGTGAGCAGTGCAGTCTGAGGCTCAGAGGACCAGCCACTATTTTTAACATTAATTTGAGGAGAAAATTTCTCCATGAAATTGCAGGAAACAAAAGAATTCCTGAGTTGTTTTGTTCTTACCATTTGAATGAGCTTCATGACGACAAAAACAATCCCCTTCAAATATAAAAAGTGGTTTAGGAAAAAAAACCACAGCACCACTTTTTGTTGTTTTTAGAAAGGCTATTTCAGGCTGTGCTCCAGAGCTGCTGTGTAGTGAAGTATTTAGTTGTAAGTAAATGTACATTTTAAAAAAAGATTCTGTCTTTCCCCCCCCCCCCAAAAAAAGTAACGTCAAGTTGTTAAGACCATTTATTTTACATATTTTTAAATATCTTTCAGCTCTACCTGCTTAAGTACCAGATGTCTTTCCCATATCTGCTGGTTACCCAGGGCAATGCTTACTAGCAGGAGCAATAGCAAGCGATAGAAGACTCTGCCTCCAGAAATAAGTTGCAGCTGTACAACAAAAATGTACCTGGTGATGTTGTGTTGGCTGTAATAGTTTTGCCGTTGAACTTGGCCGTGCAGGTCACCTCTGTGTCTTTTGTCACACTGACGACCTTAAAAGTATTGTACAACCTCTCTGATGTGAAAATGGATGTACTCTGTTCATAGATGACCTCGTTGGAGGACATCTCCAAGCTGATGTTCTTTGTGTAGAAATTCCTTGCCAAACAAGCTGCTTTCCCAGTGTTGTCATCTTCTTTCTGTTTCTTTGATTTCACCACAATGACTTCTGGGACAGAAATATTTTGACTGGCTGTAAAAAAAAACATTGTTTGGGCATGATTTGATTTTATGGCAAGCTTGCCTTAGCGCTAAGTCACCTAAAGTTCATATATACTCATAACATTATCAATTACTAACTGCCTTTTTTTTTTTGTCATTATTCCTTACTGCTGCTTCCAAAAGATCAGATCAAAGACAGAAAGGGTGTGTGAAAGTAGATTTTTTTATAGAAGCTTTAATTACTCAGGATTGTAAACTTCCTTTTGCCAAATCTCATGCCTATATGTGAATTCTTTGTCTTATAAGGCACCTGCAAATGAGAAGATAATTTTTACGCCTGTCACTCCAAGAATCAAATTATTCTGCTTTCCCAATGATTTAATTCCGAAAAATAACACTTCTATCAAGGACTGTCTTGCATATTTATGAGACATGAGGGAATAACTGTTTTTCCTTCACTCTCCCTCTCCTCCCCCAAATCTTCTGATGTGGCTAAAAGGTCTAACCATAGCAAGAGTGGTAGGGCAAAGAGAAGTCAGTTTGTTGCTTCGCTGTTGTGCAAGTTACTCCAATGAATGACATTACTTGCAGAAATTAAGAACTGCTGCTGGAGTGGGGGACAACAACATGCTCAGATGCAAGAAGGATTTCTGTCTCTAAGATGGGAAAGTAGGAAAGAAACAATTGAATTACATATCTCCACTTCTCCAGGAGGTGAAGAATTTTCAGTTGTGGGGGAGGGTTTCCCCACTAGACATTGCACATGGTGTAAGACATTCCAACCCAGTCTGGAGACAATGAAAAGGGAATAGGATTGGTACTTGGTTCAACAAAATTCCTGTGCCTTTTCCAAAAAGTGTGATCTTCCTCATGTGCTGTGCCATATTGTTAGTCCCACAGCTCCAGGGGCAGTCAGAAGTATAATGCAGAACTTGTATAATAAACTGATTTGAAGGGAAGAACACTCCGAGGCCTATGAACTTGATGTCCATGGACATGGACAAATCTTCTTACAATCTTAAAAACTTACAAGTGTAATAAACTTCAGCGGTAGTCCTTTAGTCTAAAGGTACCAACAGACACCAAGCATGGAAAACGTGCCCTAGAACAGGAGTTTTGAAAGAACCTAAAAGATGCTGACAAGTTTTCGCAGGATTTGGGATCCTTGATCTCTCATGCATCTTTCAGGACAGTTACTCTGGAACTTTTAGATATATTTTTTCAGTTTTTGAAAGAATTTTAGAGTTGAATACACAATTCCAAACAACATACATGAAGGACAAAAGCTTGACAACTGCAAAAGCCTGAATTTCAAATATATAGCAGCAACATTCTCTGGGAATTTCTTGTAAGACATACAGTAATGAAATAAGATTGATTAAACATGAAGTGGATGTCTTTTAAGGAAACAGTTGGTCTCAAAATAATTTAGTATACAACAAATCATTATGATATCATGATTTTTTTAAAAAATAAAGTATCTTTGCCCTTAGGTCATAGGTGGAGAAACTAGGGTGATTCCACATACCGATGTCAGGACAAGGTTAGCAACATGAATTACAATAAAACCATGAAACTGAAGGGAATCACCTAGCATGCTTCCTTGTCAAAAAGGGCTCAGCTTCTGAAAGGCCATCAGACATATCATAAAAGATTGACATGTCCAATTTGACAGGAGCATTCTGATAGGTTTCTTTCCTAAAGAGAGGTGCATTAGGCTTTCAAGAGATCCCTAAGGTCTAATATTTTGTTCATCATGGGGTGTTTTCTCAAGGTTTGATCAAGGGGCACTGATTTTACTCTCTTTCCCCATGAACCATGTCCCAGTACTGAGGAACTGAGGTGAAAGCCAAGTAGTACTCTGCCATAATTTCATGGGTTGGCTCTACTAACAGGCACAACTCCATGCTTGTCAACACCTACAGCAAACATATACCCAACAGGAATCAAACATTCATTGACTTCATTTGACCTATTCAGTTTAACCCAAACTCTGAATAATTTAGTAAGATTAAACTAGTACAGAAATGTTGTATAAGATTCCATTTATTGTTTTTGTACATTATCCTTCTTTCCTCTCAGTGCTGCCTTTCTAACTCTGACAGAATAGAAAGTCTTAGGAACTTAAACGTCAACCTCCACAGAAACTTTATTTCCCTTTAGACTGCCCAAGCATGACTTTAAAACCTAACAAGCACTATGAAAAGTTTATTAAGATGCCTGAGTGAGTGGATCAATGTTAGGTCCCAAAGAAATTCAGCATGATAGCAGACAGGACTTGCCCTTGTGGAGCCCAAATTCTTTGGCAACTCCTGAGAAGTGGGATCAGCATGCTTTTTATACTTAAATTGTCTAATTGCACATAGAAATATTATACATAGAAAGCCTGAAGTCTAATTAGCAACTTTAAAGCATGGGGGAGTGGCTGCCTGAATTTTAGGAGGAAGAAAAGGAAAAAAAGTGAAAATGCAAACAATAACAACTCAGAAAAAGTTAGCACATAAAGAATACCTACCTGGCTCCACGGTCAGTTGAGTCCCCTTCCCAAAGACAAGAGCAGCAGTTACGCACAGTTAAAACGCGTAAATCAAAAAAGGCTCATTTTGCTACTCATCCTACATTCATTTCCTTTCTGGGTGCTGTAACATACTTTTGCCAGAGCCTGTTAGCTATGTGCATGCTTTGCTATCTGAGAAGATCTTTAAAGGCTTTTCATGTTTTCTGCTCTCCAGTATTTCCAAACAGCCAGTGTACCAGTAAGCTGCTTCTCTGGCATAACTCACTGCGTAAGATATTCAGCAAGAACAAATGTAGACAATGCAATTGTAGTTAATAAAGCAGAATTTTCTTTATCAGACTCCAGAAGCCTCAACTAAGTCCCACTGTTTTACATTACCTGAAAATACAGCCCTGAATTCCTGCCACTGCTTGCTTTTTGGAGGGATTTGTGTATTACATTCTGTTAGTGGCATTTTATTAGCACAAAAAAGTTGTACTTATTTTTCCCTTTAATCTTACAAAGTCATGTTAAGAGCTATATATTCCATAATGTTATGGGCCTTAGTATTCTTAATGAAAGTTCTATCTAGAATAAACAAAACCAAAACAAAACCCTTATCTGTCCTTAACTGAGCCTTCAAGAGAATATGCCTTGAGTATCCCTTAGTGACTATATAGACCACTAATGCACGTTTTCCATGTCATTTTGGTTTGGGGGATTCTCAGAAGATTCAGGTAATAAAGTATGCCTGTTCTTAGCATCTTAAAATGCATATTAGTATCTCCCAAAGAAATCCAAATTTAACAACAAAAGGGTCAGGTTGCCCAAATTCTGGAAATTTTGGCTTCAATTTATTAAGTGTGTCAACAGACACTGAATGACTTAGATGTTTCAGGCCCACTATCTTTTACTGTGAAACATAATCCTAAAGACTTTGTGCAGCTTTGAAAATGTCATCCTACCCTTAGCTAGAAAACCAGAAATCATTGAACAGCATGGAAATTTCACTCAACTGAAGTTTCATGTAATTTTGTACCAGGATGGCAGAGAGGATAGACAGAGGAAAAACAGAGAAAGAAGGATTTAAAACATTTCAGAGTAGAGGAGAAGACAAGGCTAACATTCTTCTTTTGTGAAATGAATTCTTCTCTAACCCAAGTTGTGGGAAACTCATTGAAGATGTTTTAGAAATTTGAGTAATGTACTGCAAAAGTTTCCTTAAACTAAGAACACCTTGTTGCAGTCAATGAGCCACATGCTACCTTCAGCTGATGAGAAACAAAGCTTTTCTTGTCAGCAGAAAAAACAACATACTAAACTTTTTTTTTAAAAAAGACATAAAAGACCTTTTATGGGAGAAACAAGAGTATTATATCAGCATTTCTGTAAATGTCTGAAATGGCAATACTCAATATTCCACCTGCCAGTTACTCAGTATTCCACCTGCCAGCTGTGTTTTGTTGGTTGTTTTTTCTTGCCAAAATTTATTATTTTCTATGGGACACTTTTTTTTTTTTTTTTTTTTTTTGACAAATATAAGCTTCAAATCAATGTAGACTGATGTTAAAATAATGGAATCTGTCAGTTTCTTCTGGTTCTACATTTATAACTGAGGATTCACTGGTTGGAAAGAACAGATCTTTCTTCAGAATGATAACTTTGTATTCTTTTATCCCTTTGGAATTGGAAGTGGACTTAAATTGTTCCAAAATAGACATTTATTCCCATGCAAGATATCCTACAGACCTGGACAGATATTAAACAGCACCTAAAGGAGTCCCATGCCCTTCTGGATGGGCAGGATGTTTTAGGTATGTAAAATTACATGAGACATTTTTGCAGCAGTTTAAAAACATGCAGACCTCTGAAAGTATCGTAACAAGTGTTAAGGTATGCACCTGGATGTTTAGGATAACAAAGATCAACCTAACAAACTCCCCTGCTGACCCAACATTCACATTCCCACAGAAAAGCTTGGGATGACGTCCACCTTTTTTGTACATCATGAAATTCTAAATAAATATAGGAGGAACTAAGGCTTGTTATAATCCTTACTCACCACATCTGTGTTTTCAAAGCCTAGGCAACTTGGCAGCCAATTCTGGTTCATTCTAAGTGATCTTGGATATGAGGCGGTTGTGAAAAGCCCAAGGATATTTAACCTACTTCCTCCCCTGCCTCCATGCCAGTGGAATTACTTACCTGGTGACACTACGAGCATGGTGCCAGTGTCAAGAATTAACTTCTCATACCAGAGAGCTAAAGACAAAACATCTCTCCACTCTCAGCTCTTCACTGAGCTGTGCATTCCTGCTCAAAATGAGGCCGTGAAAATCCGCTGAAGAATAGGAGACTTTATAGTAAATTGGGGCCAGAGTGCTATCCAGACTGGGAATAAATTATAACATGTTAAATTTAAGTGGTGCACACAAGGTCTTTGGGGATTATGGAGCAATGATAATATACAGAGGTAGCCCAGTTGTTCCTGTGAAGCCTTCCTAAGCAGATCAAGCTGAGGTTTCAGCCTGAACCCTGGTTCTCTAGGGATTATTGTAGCAGAAAATTCTTACAGTGAACATAAACCATTAGACTTCTTTGTCCTCCACCACCCCAATTTTAACATAATTTTTAGAAATAAAATAATGGTACTTACTTGGTTCAACTGTGAGAGTGGTCCCACTTCCAAAGGTAAGCTTATCTGTCCTCACACTGCTAATACTTATTCCAATAAATAACTCTTTCCTCGTGGTATTCAAAAATGTTGTAAAAACAGGAGAGGAAAAGCCAGATATTCGTCCTAATTATCCATGTGTACAAGCCCATGATGATATCTAGAGCCACATTTTCTTCTAAAACTGGAAAGAGAAAAACAATAATTGAATAGTTCAATGATCTCAAATAGCTTGAGTGAGTACAGAATTTCCAAATTCTCCCTCTCTTCCATCTTTTAGAAATCCTGTGAGCTCTATATTTCCAGGATAAATAGAAATACAAAAAGAATGTTGTATTCGTCTCATTAATTATTTCAGACATCCATCTCCTTTCTTCCCCAAATTATATTTCCTTTTTTTTCCTTCTTGGGGTTTTTGTACAGGACCCTATGTTGTTTATATCATCGTGCTACTCCAGCCCCCAAACACAGTGATATATTTCATTACAAAAACTGTCTCTTCCTTCTTTTTCACTACACAGAATTTTGGATTATACAGGCAGTCACATGACTTCTCGAGTGGTTTCTGACCCAAGATACCACATGAAGAAACATGATATGGCTTTCAAAGAAAGGTCTAAAATAATACCAAAAAGGTTGAATTATAGGTGAAAATTTAGGGATTGCAGGAAAACTCTGAAAAGTCTTATGGAGTTAAGCTGGATGAAAAGTAGGAAAAAAAAAATCAGTACTTCTAGTTCTATTTCAAAGCATATATGAAAATTCTTCTGGGCTGCAGGAAGCTGTCTACTTTTTCACCTTGAATATAGTCCAGTGCTCAGGATCATGAGAAATTATCTCATTTGGGGTCTTAGAGTTGGAGTCTGGGGGTCATTTGGTGTCTTAGAAAGTCTTTATGCTGTTTTAAATAAAATGAGAAAGTAGGAAAAGTTATTGTTCTTTGTTAGGTAGAGGCACTGTACCCCTGAAAGTGACTGTTAAAATGTAAAGGTGTTGTTGCAGATTGATCAAATCCTTCATGGTGATCAATTTCTGCATCATTAGCACTATCTTGAGCCTGATGGCAAGAGATGGACTCAGTCTCTGAGACTCTGCAGCTTCAAGAGCCCACTGCTCCCTTTTCTAACACAGGAGAGGCAGGCTGAGTCTGTGCCCATCAGGATGGGGAATAGAGGTTCCCACAATGACAAAGGCTGGGAGCTTGTGACTGTTGGCACCAAAAGGAAGGCTCTTGCTTCACCTGGGGTTTTGCAACTACAGAATAGATTCAGTGCTCTCATAGAAAATGAGGAGCTGGGAGCTCTGTCAAATGAGGTGTTGGAGCCCAAGCTCTTTAGAAGGGACAGACAAGGAAGGAGAGGTGGTGGGGTGGCGCTGTATGTTAGGGACTGTTATGATTGCCTTGAGCATAAGTGTAGCGAAGACAGGGTGGAGTGTCTTTGCATTAGAATCAGGGGGAAGGCCAACAGGGCAGATGTTGTAGTAGGAGTCTACTATAGGCCACCCAACCAGGACAGAGAGGTGGATGAAATATTCTATAGGTATTTAGGAGAAATCTCACGATCACTTGTCCTTGTTCTTGTGGGAGACTTTAACTTCCCAGACATCTGCTGGAAATACAACAGCAGAGCAAGGCCAGTCCCAGAGATTCCTGGAATGTGTGGGAGATAACTTCCTGACACAGCTGGTGAGAGAACCAACCAGAGAAGGTGCCCTGTTGGATCTCCTCTTTGTGAACAAAGAAGGACTGGTGGATGATGTGGCAGTCAGAGGACGACTAGGGCACAACGATCATGAAATAATAGAGTTCTCTATTCTTAGAGAGGCCAGGAGAGGGCTAAGCAGAACTGACATCCTGGACTTCAAAAGGGCTGACTTTGTCTTGTGTAGGCACCTGCTTGAAAGGATCCCTTGGGAGATGGTCCTGAAGGGTATAGGGGTCCAGGAAGGCTGGGCACTCTTTAAGAAGGAAGTCTTAATGGCACAGGAGCAGGCTGTCCCCAGGTGCTGTAAGAGAAGCCAGCGACAGAGAAGACCACCCTGGCTGAACAGGGAGCTTTAGTTGCAACTCAGGGAGAAAAGGAAAGTTTACAGCCTTTGGAAGAAGGGACTAACCACTCACAGTGATTACAAAGACGCTGTGAGTCTGTGCAGAGCAGAAATCAGGAGGTCTAAAGCCCAGCTGGAAATTACCCTGGCTTCAGCAATCAAGGACAACAAGAAATGTTTCTATAAGTATGTCAACAGCAAAAGAAAGACCAGGGAGAGACTCCATCCCCTGCTAGATGCAGGAGGAAACATGGTAACAAATGATGAGGAGAAGGCTGAGGTGCTTAATGCCTTCTTTGCCTCAGTCTTTAGTAACAAGACGAGTTGTACTGAGGGAATCCAGCCTCCTCAGCCAGAGGACAGAGACTGGGAGAACGACCCACCCACAATCGAGGAGACAGTCAGTGACCTACTGCATCACATAGACACACACAAGTCTAGGGGACCTGATGGATACACCTGAGGGTGCTGAAGGAGCTGGCTGGGGTGCTCGCCAAGCCGCTTTCCATCATTTCCCAGCAGTCCTGGCTGACCGGGGAGGTCCCGACAGATTGGAAACTGGCCAATGTGACGCCCATCTATAAGAAGGGTCGGAAGGATGATCTGGGAAATTACAGGCCTGTCAGCTTGATTTTGGTGCCCGGGAAGCTGATGGAGCAGCTCATCCAGAGTACCATCTTACAACACATGTGGGACAACCAGATGATCAGGCCCAGTCAGCGGGTTTATGAAAGGCAGGTCCTGCTTGACAAACCTGATCTCCTTCTACAACAGGGTGACCTGCTTATTGGATGAGGGAAAGGCTGTGCATGTTGTCTACCTTGACTTTAGTAAGGCCTTTGACACCGTTTCCCACATCATTCTCCTGGCAAAACTGGCTGCTCACAGCTTGGATGGGCACACGCTTCACTAGGTAGAAAACTGTCTGGATGGCCAGGCCCGAAGTGTTGTGGTGAATGGAGTTAAATCCAGTTGACGGCCGGTCACGAGTGGTGTCCCCCAGGGCTCGGTTTTGGGGCCACTCCTGTTTAACACCTTTATCGATGATCTAGATGAGGGTATCGAGTGCACCCTCAGTCAGTTTGCAGATGACACCCAGTTGGGTGGGAGTGTTGATCTGCTCGAGGGTAGGGAGGCTCTGCAGAGAGACCTGGCCAGGCTGGAGCGATGGGCTGAGGCCAACAGGAGGAGCTTCAACAAGGCCAAATGCCGGGTGCTGCACTTGGGCCACAACAACCCCCAGCAGCGTTACAGGCTTGGGGAGGTGTGGCTGGAGAGCTGCCAGTCAGAGAGGGACCTGGGGGTGTTGATTGACAGGTGGCTGAACAGGAGCCAGCAGTGTGCCCAGATGGCCAAGAAGGCCAATGGTATCCTGGCTTGAATGAGCAATAGTGTGGCCAGCAGGGACAGGGAAGGGATCTTACCCCTGGGCTAGGCACTGGTAAGGCCGCACCTCAATTACTGTGTTCAGTTTTGGGCCCCTCACTCCAAAAAGGCCATTGAATGGCTCGAGCGTGTCCAGAGAAGGGCAACGAAGCTGGTGCAGGGTCTGGAGCACAGGTCTGATGGGGAGCGGCTGAGGGAACTGGAGCCGTTTAGTTTGGAGAAGAGGAGGCTGAGGGGAGACCTCATTGCCCTCTACAGCTACCTGAAAGGAGGTTGCAGAGAGCTGGGGATGAGCCTCTTTAACCAAGTAATGAGTGATAAGACAAGAGGGAATGGCCTCAAGTTGCGCCAGGGAAGGTTTAGACTGGATATTAGGAAGTTTTTCATTACAGAACAGGTTGTTAGGCAGTGGAATGGGCTGCCCAGGGAGGTGGTGGAGCCCCATCCCTGGAGGTGTTTAAGAGTCGGGTCGACATAGCACTGAGGGATCTGGTGTAGTTGGAAACTGCCAATGCTAGGTTAACGGTTGGACTAGATGATCTTCAAGGTCCTTTCCAACCTAGATGATTCTGTGATTCTGTGATTCTGTGACCATGAGCCACACAGGAGCACCAGAAAAAGTGATGAGTGTTAATGATGGAAGGCTCCTTGCTGCAGGGAACAGAAGCCCCCTCTGAGAGATGGACCTGTCACCTAAGGCGGTTTACTCCTCACCATGGACTAGGAATGGGGATATTGTTAAAAGACTTGCAGAACTTATTACAGCTACAGACTATTATGCCCTGCTCCTTTTCCATGTGGGTGTTCATTAATACTGCCAGAGGAATCCTGGAAAGTAGCAAGCAGACTCTGTGGGTGATGGTCAAAGGCATGGGGGCCCACATGGGTTTTTCTTTGATCCTGCTGATGAGGCAGAGGGTGGTGAGAAGGAGGAGTGGATGGATCCTGCTGGTCAACAGTTGGTTGCACAGCTGGTATTGGCAAAAGGGACTTGGTTTCTATAACCATGGGACTCTTTTTGAGGATTGAGGACTGTTTGGGAGAGAGGGGATACACCTGACTAAGTGAGATAAAAACATATTTGCCAACAGGCTGGCCAACCTAGCTTTAACCTAGGAACAACAGGGGAGGAAGAGGATGTTCAATAATCAAGTGAGAAAGTGGTGGGAAGGGTTGGTACAAAATGTATGAGGAGTGATATGAATAGGACAAACTTCATAATTTAAAAAAAAAAATGTTGAAAGGGGTGCACTTCAACTGTGTGTATATACATAAGGAAGCATCTATGGGGAAAAAGAAAGCCCTCAGACAGTTTCTGGGAAATCAGCATGGTTGAATGCCTCTTTAAAGTGCCTGTGCACAAACACATGCAGTATGGGGAACAAACAAGGGAAATCAGAGCTCGGCTAGTAGTTGCAGGACTCTGATTCATTGACAACATAGAGACGTGGTGGAATCACTCATATGACCCAAGAACTGAAATGCATGGTGAAGTGCAGCTTAGGGCACATGGCCTGGGTTCCTCTCCAACATGGCCCATTTTTAACTCTGTGACCTTGTTGCTGAGCTGTGGGATCATGGAGATGTGGTGGGGCAGATTACAGAAGTACTGCAGGGAATGAAGGCAGGCTGGGAAGGCGAGGAGGGCGGATTGCCCTTTCTGGGAGGGAGCAGCTGGAATGCATGTTTTTGTATCAGCCAGCCGATAATGTATGGGTCAGGATTAGAAAGCAGATCAGCATGGGTGACACTGTGGTGGGTAGCTACTACAGATCACCTGATCAGGAAGAAGAAGTAGATAAGGCCTTCTTCAGACAAGTTGAAGAAGCCTTACGTTCACTGGCCCTGGTCCTCATGGAGGACTTGAAGTATGTCAAATGTCTGTTGGTGGGACAGCACAGCAGAGCACAAGCAGTTTTCTGGAGTGTACTGATGGAAACTTCCTGACACAAGTGACTGAGGAGCTGGACATCTTACTTGCAAATGAGGAAGAATTGGTGGTGTATGTGAAGGTCAGGGGCAGCCTTGGCTGCAGTGATCATGCAGTGTTTGAGCTCAGGATCCAGAGAGGAGGAAGCAATGCAAAAAGCAGGACCGCAACCCTGGGCTTCAGGAGAGCAGAATCTGGGCTCTTCAGGGATCTGTTTGTAAGAATCCCATGGGTTACAGTCCTGGACAGAGGAGGGATCTAGGAGAGCTGCTTGATTTTCAGAGATTAGCTCCTTCAAGCTCAATGCATCTTGACAAAGCAGTAAGTCAAAGCAAAGGTGGTAGAAGGCCAAGATGATGAACAAGGGGCTCCTGAATAAACTCATAAATGGTAAATACAAAGGGACCACATGTGATTCAAAGTCCTTGTTGTGATGTCTAGTACCTGGTAGATTACTAGTGGGAAGTATCCTTTCTAGTCTCCTGTTCTTGTTCTTCATACATCTGCTCTGGACACTGTTGGATATGAAGTTAAAAGGATCTTTGTTCTTACCAAAGATGTGTGAACAAATCTTACCTCCTCTGTGCTCTGAGGCAAAGAGAAGAACATAATGCGAAGCTTAAACTGAAACATCTAAATACAGTAGGTTAATCCCCACTTGTTCAACCTGAGCTGACAATCAGATATCTAAAATGATGTGCTTGCAAGATCCAAGATCTGATGCTGAATGTTGAGGAAACAGGTCTTGCACAGAAAGGTCTTTCTGCTGTCTCAGTCATTCTGGGAATCAAATTTGTGTATGTTCATACAGTTGTCTGAGGAAAAAGAGACCACCTAGGGCACCATGTTTCCACCTTCAAGAGCAGCCAGTGAGTGAGAGAATTTGTGTATAGTGGTTCAGTCTTTTTCAATCACTGTGGTACGTAGTCCACACCGTGATAGACAGTTCTACAAAAACGTTGCTTTTTTCAGTGCCAGGTGGTGTTTCCTCTTTCATGTTGTTTGAAGAGCTGGATTTTATTTTCCTCTTCCTCTACACTGTTCTATTTCTGAACAATCTAATACTGTTCCAGGGAGGTTTCTATACACTAAAAATAACATCATCAACATTGGGGGGGTTTTGGCAGATAGGGTAGTATTAATCTCTCACTAAAATATTGCCTGTGTGTGTCAAAAAGGAATATTGTTCCTTTTGAGTTGTTAGAGCTGTTCTGACCTAAAGGATCCAATTAATGATTTGTCTTTTAACAAACATCAAGAGAGTTAAGGTGAAATACTTTAAAGGATATCTGAGGACCAGATGCCCCAGTCTTATCAATTTTCATCTTAGCTTCATTCTGCATTTCCTAACTATTTCTCAACCTTCAATTATTTATGTTCTCAAAGCCTATTTTCATGCCAAATAAAAAATCAGTCCATGTTTATGAATTGTTCAAAACTTATTTCGGTTTAGCTGCTGGTGGTTTAATGGACTCTGTTTGCTTTGGTGTGCTAAAGTTGCTTATTTACTCAGGTATTTCATTTCTAATATTTCTTGTTTGAGGGCCATTTTTCTAAGGATCTTGTGAGTTTTTTCCTGATTATATGCATCATTTTTTTTCTCAGTTTCTTTGATCTTGTGAACTAGATTATTTGATCACTGACTTGGCTATGCTTCAGACTTTTGATTTATTTATATGTGCCTTTAGCTGAGTTTGAAGGGGAGGAATATCTAGCTATGGGTGACTAAAGTTGGCTTTTAACTAGATTTTTATCTTACTTTAATGATTTTGATTAATGGTTATCTGGAATTGTGGAGCAGTTTCTGAATCCTCAAACCCAGTTCTAAGACACAAAATGAAATAGCATTATTTCATCCTGTTCACAAATCTGCGTGGTTCCATGCTGTATTACTCAACAGGTTTATTTGCATTATTGTTGTTACCAAGGTGTATTTGTCATTTTTAATCACTGTTTTTAATAACCAGTGCTGCTATATTTTCCATTGTTAACATGGGCATGTTCATGGGCTATTCCCTTTATTGTGTCAAATTGTTTTCTCTTCCTTATTGCCTCACTCCTCCAGGAAAGCTGTTGAGTTGGCTGATGTGATACTTTCAGTCTCTTGAACTGTTGGTGGGACAAAGAGAACAAGCTCTAAATATCTCCTGCAACAGGCCTGGGTACATACAGGTGCCTCTCCCACATCCTTTGCTTTCTGCCAAATCTTCCCAGAGCAGGGCGACTGCATCCTGCTTGTCACTGAGATCTCAGATGTAGTTAAACAGAATTTTTCCATTTGGGTAGCCACAGAAACACACCTGTCTTCACAGCCTCCCGCAAGCCACATGCTTGGATGTGTTTGGTTTAAAAACCGAGTTCTGCCTTTGTGTTTCTTTCCTCTGTTCTGGTGTATCCCCTTCAAAAAATTGTAGGAGGCGCTCCAATACCACCAGGGATGTGTGTTAGAAAGAATGTTTAGGCTATCTGTGTTCCACGAGGTGATACTGAAGACCTCTCCTTGAGTTATTCTTCAGAGGAAATGAGAAGAGAGGGAGCCCCCCTTTCCTCTAGAAGAGTGTCCTAGGCAGATGAAGATCTGTTTTGGAGGGGACCTAGCAGGTGGTTTGTTCATGCATGGTTGTCTGAATTCCTTCAGCCCTTGCTGAAAGGTCTATCCTGCTTCTTTCCAGAAGAAATTATGCTGGCCCTTCCAGCATAATTCTTCTTGACCCCTCAAAAATCTCCATTTGTATTTTAACACAATGTCCTTTTTTGGGAACAGCGTGCTCTGAGCCTAGCTCCCAGCATGTCCACCTGATTTCATTGTACATTTATAAGAGGCTGTGTTCATGGCTTTTATTGGCAAGGAGAGCTGCTTGGATTTAACCCTCCTCCTTCCAGTTCTGCCCTGGCCATGCCTGTGTGTCGAGCACTGGGCCCTTTTCCAGCTCTCTGGTGATGCAGAAATAGGCCACCATGACCACAGCTGCTGGCGAGGGCACTTCCAGGGAGAGCTGGTTCCTGGAGGGGTCTGCAGAGCTGGTGACTTGTGTCTGGAAGGATGAAGTGATGTGCTGGAGTCACGGAAAAGGATACTGCAACACCACAGGCTGCAGGTCTCTGCCAGGAGTCTGACGGATCCAGGCCCAGCTGCAGCTGCTGTCGGTGATGCGTACACCAGAAATGTGGTGGGTAAGTGTGAGAGACTCTGAGACCTTCCCCATTGTGGGACCAGAGGCCTCTGTCTGCACCTGAGAAAGGGCACCTGTGGCCCCAGGAGACAAGGATGAACAGGCAGGAACAGCTCAAGTAATTCATTCATCAATTCCACCACCTCCCTGAGCTCCACCTGCCTGTGATCTCCAGGAGCCAGCAGATGCAAACACACATGCTAACAAGCTCTTGCTCCCATTATAGTCTCAGATCTGGGAGAGAAGCACAGACTTCCCCTTTCTCCAGTGAGCTCTCACTGTACTCTCTGTACTTTCCCTGTTTCCTCTGCTCGCTTCTCAGAGAGCAAATTCTCTGGAACTGAGTCAACCTGAGCCATGGCCAAGACCAGAGCAGGGCAATTCACATACCTCACCAGCTGGGCCATGACTGGGAAGCTGTCCTCGTGGGAACCGAAGGAAACAGCAAAACCTGTTTCCAAAGGTGAAGCGGTTTCAGAGTGTGAGAGGAGTGAGGGTTGGCATGAGACATAGGAAGAAGGTAAGCAGAAGAGGTAGAGCAGAAGGGGAAGAACCAATTAAAACATCCGTGTTAGAATCAGACATTTGAAAACTGTATGCTGTAACTCCAGAACTCTCTGGGAGTGGCACTGAACAGCTGTGGGAATAGGCTCCTTTCTGGCTCCAAGGCCAAAAACTGGGACCCTGGCAGGAAGTTTGTGTTAATGCTCAGCTATATTTCCTGTCCTCATGGGAATGGCACTGAAGTAGCAGGTAGAGTCCCAGGGGCACAGGGCATGCAGAGAAAGAGGTGTCTCAGACCAGGAATTGTTCTGGGACACCATGACTCGACCTTGAAATGCTGCTGGATACTTCTTTGTAGTACCTGAGTAGCTGCTGATGGACATCCACTCGAGTTTGCCACCAGGTGCCTGACAGTGGCCACCAAATATCCAAATGCCTGGTGAAGCCGGATCCACAGCAGGAGAGGAACATGGAGTCCCTGGGCACTCGCAGCCCTCCACAACCCTCCACCAGCCTCAGCTGTGGTGCTCAGTGACAGGTCAAGAGGCAATGTGCAGCCTAATATGACACTTTTTCACTCAGGATGATCAAGCACTGTCACGGGTTATCCAGAGAGCTTGTTGGGTGTCCATGTTTAGAGCTATTTGCAAGCTGTCTGGAGATGGTCCTGGGCAACCAGCTCTAGATGACCATGCTGGCTTTGCGTGGCAGAGTTTTTCATAGTGGCAGAGGGGGCTACAGCAGTGGCCTTCTATCAGAAGTTTCTTGAAATCTCCCCTGGCTCCAAGTTGGACCTGCCTCTGGCCAGGGCCAAGCCAGTTAGAGATGGTGGCCATGCCTCTGTGATAGCATATTTAAGAAAGGAAACCTGAGCAGGGGTTGGGGACTTTGAGGATGAGTTACAAGAAGGACACCTATGCAAACACCGAGGTTAGTGGAAGGAAGGAGGAAGAAGGAGAGAAGGTGTGCAGGAGCAGAGACCCCCCTGTATCCTGTGGCGAAACGGCAGGGCCGACCCCCCTGTCACCTGTGGAGGTCACCAGAGGAGCAGAGATCTGCCTGTGACCTGTGGAGGACCCCGGACTCTGTGGGAAGAAGCAGCCCCCGCTGTTGGAGTTCGGCACTGGGAGGACTGCAACACGTGGGCATGACTCATACTGGAGCATCCCGTGGGGAGGACTCACATGAGAGAGTTTGTGGAAAACTGTCTCCTGTGAAAGGGACACCACGTGGAGCAGGGGGGAGAATGCAGAAAAGTGTTTCCCCACCATCTTGAAGAAAGAAGGGACAGACTGACTGAACTCCCTATCCCCTGCCCCTGCACCGCTGGGGGAGGAAGTAGAAATATCCAGAACAAAACTGAGCCCGTGAAGAAGGGAGGGGTAGGTAGAGGTGTTTTAAGATATGGTGACACTTCTCACTATCCCATTCTGTCTGTTAAGTGTTGTCCTTGTTTTCTTCCCCTAACGAGCCTGTCTTTTCCCTGTGATGCTTAAAAGGGTGAGCAACACCTCTCTGTCCTTATCTCGATTCCTGAGCCTTTTGATTAATTTTTCTCCTTCCCAGTGCTGGTGGGGAAGGGGTGAGCAAATGGCTGCATAGTGCTCAGTTGCCCTCCAGGCTCAAATAACGACAGTGTACCGGCTTGAGCAGGGGGCTTGGACCAGTTACCTCCTGAGGTGGCTTCCAACCTCCACCTTTCTGTGATTCTGGGAAAGACTCACAGGCACATTCAGGGCTTTGTGGGTGATATGGGCCAGGGCAAAGGGGAGGACTGAAACTCGGACTTTGCTCCTCCCCTGATGACTTCCAGAAACAGCTTTTTATGAGAGTGTTGAGGAAAACTCAGTGTCCTCTTCTGGCTACAAGTTTCAGTGCTGGAACTCAAGAGAGAAATGCACAAGTGATACAAATGTAACATGGGTGGGTAAAAAAGTAGCACCCAGAGGACTCAGGAGACCTCTTCAGCTTGGGCATGTTTGCTGTATTTCTGGTGTTTAGTCTTCTGTTCGGTCTTAGAGTTGTTCTCTGAAGGTGCAGACCCAGGTCCCTGCACATGTGACAGGGTTGTACAACCCCGTAGCCAAACCCAGAGCCTGGCTTTGGAAGGATGAGCAAGAACATGCAGCCCCATTGGCCCAGGTGACTGGCTGCTTCCTGGAGACAGAGAGGCCAACTGCTGGCCACAGCCTGGTGCTGGGGGCAGGGCTCCTGGAGACAGTGCAGGGGATGGGATGCAATTCCATTGGGAAATGAGTGGCAGAGGCCCTCCCTTTGTCCCTCACAGCCACCCAAAGGCCCCTGCCAGGGAATTGCAGGGGTACATGGCAACACATTGGCAGTGCATGAGGTGAGGAGGAGAGACTAGAGGTCTTCCCACTAAGCAGGACACAAGAGGACGCCCAAAGCATTTCCAGCCCCCAAAGCTGCCTCTTCAAAGCTCTGGCTGCCCATCAGACCTGATGCTGTCCTACAGGCTGCCCAGAAAGGGCATAAGAAAGGGGAGCACATGAGGAGCCAGTGTTGCTCCTAGGATGGTAGAAGAGTTGAGACTAATGGACCTCTGAAAAATGTCTATCCTAACCCTCCTGCTCCAAGCAGGATCAACAAGACCAGGTTTAATGGTCTCTTTGGGATGGAGTTAATTTCATTCATAACAGCCTGTATGAGCAGCTGCAGTTCTTTTCTGACCAAAACCATGTTGACAAGACACCACTGTTCTAGCTATGGCTGAACAGCACTTACGCAGCGTGAGGGCCTTCTCTGTTACTCACATTCCCCACCAGCTGTACAGATGACCCCAACCACACAAAGAGATATTCCGTACTGTATGAAGTAGTGTGAAGCAGTAAATCCAGGGAAAGAAGGAGGAAGGGTGATACTTGGTGTTATGACATTTCTCTTTCCCAAGTAACTGTTATGCCTCATGAAGGCCTGGAAATGTCTAAACATCTGCCTGCCAATGGGAAGTAGAGAATGAATTCCTTTGTTTGCTCGGTTTGTGCGTGCAGCTTTGACTTTACCTATTAAAGTCTCTTTATCTCAACACACAAGTCTTCTCACTTTTACCCTTCTGATTCCCTCCCCCATCTCATTGTGGGTGACTACGCAGGCAGCTGTGTGGGGCTCAGCTGCCTACTGGGGTTAGGGACCGTAGGCTGCCCACAACCTTGTCCAGTTCAGTTTTGAAGATCTTCAGGAATGGAGACTGCACAGCACATTGACAAATCCCCCATGGCATTTTCTTCTCTGTGCTGAACCAACACAGTTCCCTCATTCTCTCCTTGTATGTCAGACACTTCCCTCTTCATCTTCATGGCCCTTCATTTCATGTCCATGTCTTTGCTGTACTGAGGAGCCCAGGAGTGGACACAGTCATCTACAGTCTCACCAGTGCTGAGATTAACAGTAGTCCAGCCCAACAAGCAAGGAGTAAGGGGAAGGTGGTTATAGATTTGTTCTTGTTTCTCATTTTCTTACACTGATTTGATTGGCAATAAATTAATTAATTTCCCCAAGTAGGGTCTGTTTTGCCTGTGGCAGTAATTGCTGGCTGATTTCCCTGTCCTTATCTCGACCCACAAGATGCCACAAGTTCCCCTGTACCTGCCATTGTGTGACACCAGCTTCTGCTTAGCAGCTGCCAGGAAGAAATGCTGAGAGATCTGTATTCCCTGGCAGGGGGTTCTCTGAGCACTGTGCTGCAGAGCTGCTCCATGGTGCACCAGGCACCACAGTAATACACTGCTTCATCCCCCTGCTTGGCTGCCTGCACCTGCAGTGTGAGTCTGTTCTGGGAGCTCAACACTCTTCCCTTAAAGCCACCCTGGAGACCTTCTCCATAGGCATCACCCTCCCTGTAAATGCAGTCCAGAGAGCCACGTGGCCCCTGCTGGTACCAGAACATGATGTAGCTGCTCATACAGTCTCCCCTCGTGCTGCACTGGAAGGTGACTCCATCTCCCTCTTGCACGGCCACTTCCCTGATGTGTTGCTCCAAGGCCACCTGGCCAGTGACTGCTGCAGTGAGGAAGAACAAGCCATGATCACGCCAAGATTCAGCAAGGGTCAGGGCAACGCTGGTGGGGGCATTGTGATGGCACTGGAGCTGGAGGGGGACTAAATCATTCTCTGTGAACCCAGCTGACAAAGATGGGCAGAGGAATAGAGCTGGTACCATCAGTCAGGGGTGACGAGGAAGGAGACACCACGTTTCCCTCCCTCCTTTTCATTGTCACACAAGGAACTCTTTCTGATTTTCCCATTCAAAGCAGGAAAGTTTTGCACCATGGCAGAGAAATCCCTTTGGCTTTGCCAAGCTGGGATGGTGAGAAACCCACTCTCCTGTCCCTGAACCTGCTCTGAATGAGCACAGGAGGGACAAGCACCTCTCCCAGGCAAGTGGGGCCTGGGCCCTGTGCTGCCATGCTAAAACCTGGCCTTGGCAAGATGGGCTGCAGTGCCCCATGAGCAGAGTGTCCAGCCCAAGGGCAAAGCATTAGGCCCCCCGAGGTGGGAGCAGCAGGTGGGTGCCCTGCCTGTCCCCACCCTGCAGAGGAGGCAGGCTGGGCTGAGGGGCCGAACTCAGAGGGAGAAGAAGAGGAGGCCTCTTCCCACTGTGCCCCACTGGGATGGGTGAGGAGGTGGAGCCCCAGGCACTCAGGCTGCCAGCGCTCAGCACAGCTCCACAGAGCCGTGCAGAGCACAGGGGCCTGCTCAGTTCCTGGGGGGAGCAGCACCCCTCCTTTCACTTCCCTACGAGGGGCAATAACCCCACGCCCAGGGCAGGCCACAGGGCCAGGCCCGCTCTGCCTCGCCTCTCTGCAGCTTCTCTCTGCCTGCAGAACAGCTCTGCCCACATCTTCCCTGCCTCTGCCTCTGTCACTGCAGTCACTCCTAGTCCCTGCGAGTCCCTCCCTCGCTCTGTGACAACACTGAAGGCGAGAGGCAGGGGCTGGAGGAGCAGAAGAAGCTGAAGCTGTGGGCGCACTCCCGGCTGTCTCTGACCATGCTGGCCCTCAGTGTACACACATGAGCAACACCAAGCACACAGCAGAGACTATTCATCATGCCCAGTGGAAAAGCTGCTCTCTAGTGAAGCTTCTGCACTTACACTACTCTGGGGCTCCCTGAACAATACGATGTCTCAAAATCTAACTTAAATCTGGCTTTCCATGTCCAAATCTTAGTTCTTTCATGCTTAATACTCTTCTTGCTAGAAAAACCTCTTTCCCAGATGCTTCCTGCCTGTGGGAGAGCCTGAGAAGGAAGGAAGAAGGTTAACATGTTCATGGGTTTGTGTGTGCTTGTGGGAGACTCTGCTGCTGCTGCTGCTGCTGCACATCTGTGCCTGTTTCTGGGAAAAGCCAGACCAGACCAGGCTTGAGAAACGTGGGAAGAGACTTGCCTTGCAGCGATCACAAAAGACCTGGCTGGATTTAACTCCCTTACTTCCAGTTCTAGCCTGGCCCCTCCCTGTGTGTCAAGCACTGGGCCCTTTTCCAGCTCTCTGGTGATGCAGAAATAGGCCACCATGACCACAACTGCTGGCGAGGGCACTTCCAGGGAGAGCTGGTTCCTGGAGGGGTCTGCAGAGCTGGTGACTCGTGTCTGGAAGGATGAAGCGATGTGCTGGAGTCACAGGAAAGGATACTGCAACACCACAGGCTGCAGGTCTCTGCCAGGACTCCGACGGATCCAAGCCCAGATGCGGCTGCTGTCAGTGATGTGTTGTCACAGATGGAGTGATGCTCCTCAGCCATAAGAGAGAAATAACAATATGCTTATTGATATAAACAAGACATTGAACAAAGGTTGACAATAAATGTGACAGTGTTTTAATAAGATTCAATGGCAAGGTTCACTCGATTTTTACTGCGTAGAGGACAGGGTCAGACAGAACTGTCAGCGAGACCCACCCATCGAGTCATGACATTCAGACAGGACCCACTTGCTTTCTAAACTCCTTCTCAGAGAGGAGTCCAGGTGGGGCTGGATCCAATCCTAGTCCCAGACTTGATCAATGGTTTATTTCTAAAGGATTGTATGTGTGCACTCCATCCTTGATATCCCTTAGCTAAGATCTCAAACTTCCAGCACGCTCATTCCCAATGCACTTACCGAGTATCTGACGTGAGAAGGATTCTCTCAGCCTCGAGGAGTTACCCTGAGCGGTGTCCCTCCCTCTGAGCCCAGGCACAGTCCACTCACTGACTCGGCACTGAGATGGGCCCTGACCCCTGTGAAGACGCCGCAGGGGACAGCAGGGGAGGAGGAAGCTGATGTTGTTCAGTCACAGCCCAAGAATGGCCAGGAAGGCCCAGAAAGGCCAGAACCAGCTGCGGTGCCCAGTGATGGCCCCTCTCTGCTTGGGAAGACTCCTTACCCACCTCAGCACTCGTCGGCTGCAAACCTTGTGCAGCCTGTGCTGGGCCCAGCAGGTTTGTGTCAGAGGTTTGTCCCCATCTACCCCGAGCCACAAGGTGGGCAAGGACCGTGCCGTGAGCACGGCTCTGCCGTCCACTCCTCCCTTCTCTCTTGCAATGCCACGCTCGGAGCAGGCGAGTGGCTCTGGCAGCAGGTTTGTGTTAAAGTTCCGCTGGATTTCCTGTCCCCGTGCGAACGGCACAGAAGTAGCGGGCAGAGTCCCGGGGGCCCAGGGCACGCAGCGACAGCGACGACTCGGACCGGGAATTGTCCCGGGATGCCCTCGCTCGACCCTGCACTGCTGCCCCGTACTGCTTTGTAGTACCCGAGGTGCTGATGTAGGACACCCACTCGAGTCTGTCACCGGGTCTCTGACGGTACCACCGAATACCATAACTCCCGAAGGCGAAGCCGGCCCCGCGGCAGGAGAGGAGCACGGAGTCCCCGGGCGCTCGCAGCCCTCCGCCGGCCTCCAGCAGCCTCAGCTGCGCCCACACCCCTGCGGACGGAGAGCGCAGGCAGCCGGGCAGGGCGCGCCCACGGCCCGAGGCCGTTCCCCCGCCGCCCCGGCAAAGCCCCCCGGGCCGGCACAGCGCCAGCCGCCACCCGCCTCTGTCCCGGCCAAGCCCCGCGCCCGGGCCAACGCCCGCCTGCCCTCCCCGGGGCTGAGCCGCGCCTGCTGCCGCCCGTCCGGCCCGAGCCGCGGCCCCAAAGCCGCCCTGGCCTCCGCCTCGGCCTCCGCCTCCTTCCGCAGCCCCGGGCTCGCTGCCCTCCCCGCCCGGCGCTCACCTGCCGGCCCCGCGGCCAAGGCCAAGGCCAGGAGCCACGGCCCCAGCCCGGGCGCCATCATGCCCTGCCGCGCCGGGGCCGGCCGGGGCCGCCGAGGAGCCGAGCGGAGCCGCGCTCGGGCCCGCTCCTGCCCGCCCCGCCGCCTCGGCCCCTCGCCGGGGCAGCGCCGACGCCTGTGGCCGCCCACAACAGCCCCGCCCCGGCGCCCCGGGGCCGCGGCCCCTTCGCGGCAGGAGCAGGGGGGGCGCGGGGAGGGCCGCGGGGCAGGGCCGGCGGCACAGCAGGAGCGCGGCGCCCCGGCACACGAAGGCTCCTGGCCCTTGGCTCCCAGCGCGGCTCCGGCGCTGGCCCGCCTGCTCGCCCTGCCGAGCCCTGCCCAAGGGGGTCGGCGCCTCGGCCGGGCGCAGCTGGGACCCTTGTGGCCCCGGCGCCGGCTCCGGCCCCAGCGCCAGGGACGGGCTGTCGGCCCGCACATCCCCTCGCAGGCCCCTCCCCGTGCCCCCAGCCCGCCCTGGCCTCACCCCCGGCCCTGCCCGCGGGCACCGGGGCACACCGGGGCTGTGCTGCCATCCAGAGGGACCGCGACAGCCGCAGAAGTGCCTGACAGGAGCCTCCTGCGCTTCAGCCAGGGGAAGAGCAACGTCCCGCCGCCGGCCAGGAACAAGCCCGTGCTCCAGGGCGGGCTGGGCGCTGCCCACATGCAAAACACATTCGCAGCAAAGGCCCCGAGGCTTCTGCTGGACAACAACTTGTCCAGGAGGCAGCGATGTGCCCCTGCGGCACAGAAGGTTCATGGTGGCCTGGCCTGCATCAGGCAAAGTCTGGCCAGCGGCTCAGGGAGCTGATCCTTCCCCTCTGCTCAGCACTGCTGAGCTCACCCCGGGACTACCGCCTCCACTTCTTGGCTCCCCACTACACGAGAGACTTGGGCAAAGAGGAGAGAGGCCAGCGAAGGCCACGAAGGGGCTCATGGGCTGGAGCACCTCTTCCAGGAGAGAGCTGCGACTGTTTACCCTGCAGAAGAGAAGGCTCAGGGCACATCCCAGCAGGAGCTGAAACATAGGAAGGGCGGGTGCAGGGAAGGCCGGGCCAAGCTCTTTTCAGTGGTGCCCAGTGACAGGGCAAGGGACAATGTGCAGCCTGATGTGACCCTACTTCACTCTCAGGGTGACCAAGCACTGGCACAGGTTGCCCAGAGAGCTTGTTGGGTGGCCATGCTTGGAGGGGTTGACAAGCTGTCTGGAGATGGGCCTGGGCAACGGGCTGTAGGTGGCCCGGCTTGAGCAGGGTCTTGGGCCAGATGAATTCCTGAGGTGGCTTCCAACCTCCACCTTTCTGTGATTCTGGGAAAGACTCACAGGCACATTCAGGGCTTTGTGGGTGATATGGGCCAGGGCAAAGGGGAAGACTTAAGTTCAGACTTTGCTCCTCCCCTGATGACTTCCAGAAACAGCTTTTTATGAGAGTGTTGAGAAAAACTCGGTGTCCTCTTCTGGCTACAAGTTTCAATGCTGGAACTCAAGAGAGAAATGCACAAGTGATACAAATGTAACATGGGTGGGTAAAAAAGTAGCACCCAGAGGACTCAGGAGAGCTCTTCAGCTTGGGCATGTTTGCTGTATTTCTGGTGTTTGGTCTTGTGTTAGGTCTTACAGATCTTCTCTGAAGGTGCAGACCGAGGTCCCTGCACATGTGACAGGGTTGTACAACCGCGTAGCCAAACCCAGAGCCTGGCTTTGGAAGGATGAGCAAGAACATGCAGCCCCATTGGCCCAGGTGACTGGCTGCTTCCTGGAGACAGAGAGGCCAACTGCTGGCCACAGCCTGGTGCTGGGGGCAGGGCTCCTGGAGACAGTGCAGGGGATGGGATGCAATTCCATTGGGAAATGAGTGGCAGAGGCCCTCCCTTTGTCCCTCACGGCCACCCAAAGGCCCCTGCCAGGGAATTGCAGGGGGTACATGGAACACTTTGGCAGTGCATGAGGTGAGGAGGAGAGACTAGAGATCTTCCCCCTAAGCAGGACACAAGGGCACTCCCAAAGCATTTCCAGCCCCCTAAGCTGCCTCTTCAAAGCTCTGGCTGCCCATCAGGCCTGATGCTGTCCTTCAGGCTCCCCAGAATGAGCATAAGAAAGGGGAGCACAAGAGGAGCCCATGTTGTTCCTAGAATGGTAGAAGAGTTGAGGCTGTAATGGACCTGTGCAAGAGGTCTGGCTTAAATCTCCTGCTCCAAGCAGCATCGACAAGAGCAGGTTCAATGGTCTCTTTGGGATGGATTTAATTTCCTTCATAGTAGCCTGTATGGGCAGCCGCAAATTTGCTGACGAAAGCCATGTTGATAACACCCCAATATTTTATGTATTGCTGAATTTCAGTCTCGGTGCAGCCGGGATCTGGGCGATGTGCAGAACAATGACAAACTCACACCAGTTTGTTGAAGGGGGGGCATTGCCAAGAGCAAATGCCACTGCACTGTCTGCCAGCTCCCAATTTATTCCCACCTGTTTACATGGGTTTGTTTTTACTTTTACATCCTAGTGTCCTTCAGGTTCTGCCTGTTTATTGCTCACATGCTCACCACACTCTGCAGGGGGTGTTTTTTACTGCTGTTTTTCTCCCAACATGGTGTTATATGGTGCTGCCTCAGTTTCCCACGATCATTCTTCTAACCTCAAGGCCAGTTTAAATTTTGCTAACCACCAATTCTTAATTCCACATCTGTCCCTCTTTTGTTTTGTAGCTTCGTTTCCATGACGATCATTGCAATCAGTCTCAGTTGGGCCTTTTTCACTGTGGACAGGAGGCGTCATACGTGTCGCAGGATTGCAAATTCTGTAAAAAAAATCAAACATCCCAGGCCTGCTAAAACCCACATCCGTAGGTTCAGACCTGCAAATTAATGCCAAGGGTTGAGCCATGATAAACTTTTGCCTGACTCTCTCATGATGTCACCATGCACTAATTTCGAGGATGCCAGTTAAACTCAGACCCCTGAGTGAAAAGAGTAGGCTGATTTCACTACCAATAGTCAAAGGATATAACTAAGGACTACAAAAATAAGCAGTAAGAAAAGTACAGAATAGGTCACTTGCTTATTACTATGTATAATAAAACAAGGCCAATGCACCTAATCTTTACTACACAATGGGGTATTAATATCCAGATCCGCAGGCGCTGGGCAGCCCCGGTTGCAGCGAGGATTTGTTGAGCCTTTCCCTGCACGTGGGAAATCCCACGCGGTGCGTCCATGCGTAGGTGAGGCAGCCAAAGTCGCTGCAAGCGGGTCCAGCCTCATCTATCCAAATCAGCAAGCCAAAATAACTTGCACTTTTCTTTGAGCAGAAACATCTGGTTTCCTCCTCCTGTTGGATTCAACCCAGAGCCTGCCCAGGCCTCGGGGAGGAAAATCAAGGGAGTTTCTAACAAGGTCAAACACTTGGATTCATCTTTAACATTGCTGAACAGAGAAAGTTGGATATCCATTCTCACAACATTTCATCCTTATTAATAACTGCATTTTGTCCAAGCTACATCTTTCAGTAGACACTACTAAGCCTATATATTTTGTTAATGATCAAATACTAATAATTAATGCTAATGGTAATACAGATTTTACTAATTAACAAAAACTAATAATGGGTAATGTTTAGTTATAAAGTTCATCTGTAAGTCAACTTGTTTCAGGCCTGTTATTCAGGCCTTAACACTACAAATTCAGATCTACATCTCAAAGGAAAAAATTCCTGTAAGCTTGTGGCTAGATACATTGGCTGTGGATAGACAACTAAAATATTGAGGCTCTGTGATGAAGATCTGATATCGGCCAGTACTATTGCTTCCGTTGGAGCTGATGGAGTGCAGTTTTACTTAGCAATGAAGTACCCAGTGGTGGAAAATTGGCACAGAACCTACAAGCATTTCATCCTATTCCTGCCTCTTTTCCAGCCAACAAAGTATACGGATGAGTTGCACAACGGTCCAAACTGCAGGTGCTGTTGTGGCTGCACACACGCACCCCCTCCTCCTGTGGACACGCACACAGGGGGGGCATCCGCATACAACGTTATATTGGCCACATTCAGATGATATGACTGATTCTCTGTGTCTCGAGGAGGAAGCCAAGCTCCTCCAGTTCATCGTGTGTTGTTATTGCTACTGGTACATCAGGATCCCACCGCTGCCACTGTGCCTTCTGCCTTCTGTTGTAGCTGTTTCAGACTCCCCCAAGTGAGAGCTGCAGTCGCCGGGTTCCCAGGGGAACGTAGCCTGCGTGTCGATTCCTGCACCGTCAGTCGAGGGGTCTGTGGCATCGGGTTGGAGGGTTGCTCCTTCCAGCTCACGGTATGGCTTGACTTTCCTTGCCGGTATCCACCGAGGACCTGTGGGCGATAAAACACAAGCATTGTGTCCCCACCCCAGCAGATCCACTGGCCCTCTCCAGGTCGGGTCTCCTTCGGGATCCTTATACAAGACCCGTGGTTTATTATAGAGTCTGTTGTGGTGCTAAAATGACGTTCTGCTGCGGCCGAGGCAAAACGATTTCTGGTTAAGAAATGAAGAGTGTATAAAGCCATCGCCAGTTGATTACGTGGTGTGTCCAGAGAATTCCCCCTTCTCTGTTTTAAAATGAAGGCTTTTAGTGTAGCATGTGCACGTCTGACTGTTGCCTGTCCTGTGGGGTTATGAGCAATACCTGTCTTATGCCGAATCCCCCATTGCTGCAAAATAAATCTGCCGCCTTCCGTCTCTAAAATCCACCGTCATTCCCCGGGATCCGTCACTTTCCTTGACAGGCCGTATCGGATTGTTCCAAGCTGTGGTGGTTGGCTTTAAAACTCCTACATCTCATAAATCGTTAATTGTCTGTGATATCTCTTCATCTCTTCATCTCCCAGAATTCTGTATTGCTCCTGTGCTGGAATCTGCACAGGAGACATTTTTACTCTCCCGACTGTAACAGGTCTGGCACTAATGGAGGGTTTAACTCCAAACTGAGACTGACCATCAGAATGATTTAAAGTTAGTCCTTTTAGAATGTCTATAACTTTTGTGTATTCAGGAACGGGGACAATCATGACTGATATAATCGTCTTGGGAGATTTCTTATTTTCATTTCTATTTATGTTTGTACAGCTTCAATTTATTTTCCTTCCAAACCTGTGATAATCACAGGTTGTCCTTTAAATTTCCTGGGATTCCCATATATTAAGGAAACTTCCGCTCCAGCATCAATCAGGGCATTTACAGTTTGTGGGGACCATAATATTGATTCCCCTCCCTTGCCTCCTGCAAAGGGTACAAGTCAGAAAACGGTGCCCAATCCTCTCTCACCCCCGGAACCATTGATCCCCCCACGGGGGCCCTCCGTGGGCAGATGGAGGGGCCCGCTGAGGTTCGAGAAGGGGCGCCATGGGCTGACCTGTCCCTGGATCCTTGGTTTTAGAACTCTGCACTCTCTTGCGAGGTTTATTCAGCCCTCTCTGTGTATATATTCGCCACAGCTGGTCACTTGGAACACCATCAATTTTTTTCACGAGACATGTCATCTTTTCACAAAGCCATAAGCATTTCCTTCGGACAACTCCTGTTTTCACTGCCTTGAGGGCTGTCTCCAGTGTCTCGATTCCCTGCACTCCCTCGGGGGCCCCACTCTCCAAGGTCACCCAGCTGCTGTATTTTTTCTACCACATTACAAAGGGGATTTCCTGTCTTATTAATCAAAAGAGTCATGATTACATTTTTATATGCCAGTGGGGCAGCCTTAATCAGTTTATTTCTCCTGGTGACAGACAAGGGACGCCGCATCACAGTGTCAGCATCTTCTATAAAAACTGCTGCTTTTGGTGTTCGGGGGAGGCGGGTGGGCGCGGGCCGGGGGCGCGGTGCTGGGCTCGGCCGCAGGCAGTTGCCCTGCAGTGGGGGGGGCGCGGGGAGGCCTGAGGCCGCTGCTGCCAACGCCGCGCTGGCAGGTGGGGGGGCGCGAATGCTCAGTACAGAGATCTACACACTCGGTTTTCCTGATGGAATATGCTGTGCTGGCGTTAATACCGGATTTATAAGAGCCAGCCAATCCCATGGGACCAATTGATACCCATGAGCGATCGCCTCCAGTCTGCCTGTTGTAAATGAGTTTTGAAGCCCGTCCTCATTAACGCTTTTACGCAGTTCTTCAAAAACCTGGGATGGCCGTGGCTCATGCCGCGGCTGCTGGCTGGATCTTAAAATTACCAGAAACACCACAGGGTCCCCATTTTTTAGTGTCTGCCCAAAAAATGTCTCTAGCCTAGATCCTCCTCCCTGAATCTGTACTGGGAATGCCTCCAGTGGGGGAGGTGGAAAATCAGAAGGTACAGATTGTAATTCCTCATCTTTAACCTTTTCATCCCCGCTTGCTTCTGCCGGCGTGGGTAGTAGGAGTTAGTTCTTTCCCCTGTCGGGATGAGGTACTGACAGGTTCTGGCATTTCTGCTGTCAGTGGGTGTAAAGCCATGTAAATCACTGGCCGTGTAAGGACGACAGAGCTCAGAAATGCACTCCCCAGGTCTTCATCAGTTTTAAACTCTTGTCCAACCTTCCACTGTTGTGCTAAATGAAAAGTTCTGTGACCGGGAACCATTTACAATACTACATAATACAACTAGATACAGTGCAGTAACTCATGCACTTGATCATCTGTCACTGAATATTGGCCAGTCTTCAATAACTGCTTTAGAACTTGTATATAGTGCTTTTGTTCCTTAGCAATCCCTGACCCCATGATTTATGAGAAACAGAGAAAAAGAGAAAGAAAGGAAAAACCCCTTATGATTTAAGAGAAAGAGAAGAAAAACCGTATGCTAGCAGCTTCCCCCAGCCAGGCGCTGCTGTCCGGTAGTTAAAGAAGAAAACCCCTTCTGTACTTTCGTGTGCCGGCAGCTTTCCCAAAGCCGGGCACTGCACCCTGGTACTTACCAGCGGAATGAATATTGGAGTCTGGACACCACCTTCCTCCTTCGCATATGAGCACGCCACCGTCTTCTTCAATTTTCTGTACAGCTCACGCGGGGCAGCAATTGTCAGTCTCGGTGCAGCCGGGATCTGGGCGACGTGCAGAACAATGACAAACTCACACCAGTTTGTTGAAGGGGGGGCATTGCCAAGAGCAGATGCCACTGCACTGTCTGCCAGCTCCCAATTTATTCCCACCTGGTTACATGGGTTTGTTTTTACTTTTACATCCTAGTGTCCTTCAGGTTCTGCCTGTTTATTGCTCACATGCTCACCACACTCTGCAGGGGGTGTTTTTTACTGCTGTTTTTCTCCCAACATGGTGTTATATGGTGCTGCCTCAGTTTCCCACAATCATTCTTCTAACCTTAAGATCAGTTTACATTTTATTAACCACTAATTCTTAATTCCCACAGCTGAATAGCACCTATGCAGCATCAGGGCCATCTCTGTTTCTCATGTTGCCCACCAGCTGTACAGCTGACCCCAACCACACAAAGAGATATTCCGTACTGCATGAAGTCATGTGAAGCAATAAAATCTGGGGGAAAGGGCGATATTTGGTGTTATGACATTTGTCTTTCCCAAGTAACTGTTACGCCTCAGGAAGGCCTGGAAATGTCTAAACATCTGCCTGCCAATGGGAAGTAGAGAATGAATTCCTTTGTTTGCTCGGTTTGTGCGTGCAGCTTTGACTTTACCTATTAAAGTCTCTTTATCTCAACACACAAGTCTTCTCACTTTTACCCTTCTGATTCCCTCCCCCATCTCATTGTGGGTGACTACGCAGGCAGCTGTGTGGGGCTCAGCTGCCTACTGGGGTTAGGGACCGTAGGCTGCCCACAACCTTGTCCAGTTCAGTTTTGAAGATCTTCAGGAATGGAGACTGCACAGCACATTGACAAATCCCCCATGGCATTTTCTTCTCTGTGCTGAACCAACCCAGTTCCCTCATTCTCTCCTTCTCTGTCACAGAATCACAGAATCATCAAGGTTGGAAAAGCCCTTGAAGATCCTCCAGTCCAACCATTAACCTCACCCTGACCATTCTCAACTCCACCAGATCCCTCAGCGCTTTGTCAACCCAACTCTTAAACCCCTCCAGGGATGGGGACTGCACCACTGCCCTGGGCAGCCCATTCCAACACCCAACAACCCCTTCTGCAAAGAAATCCTTCCAAATATCCAGTCTAGCCCTGCCCTGGTGCAGCTTGAGGCCATTCCCTCTTCATCTGGCACTTGTTACTTCATTAGAGACTCATCCCCACCTTTCTGCACCCTTCTTTCAGGGAGTTGGAGAGGGCCATGAGGTCTCCCGTCAGCCTCCTCTTCTCCACACTAAACCCCCCAGTTCCCTCAGCCGCTCCCCATCAGACCTGTGCTCCAGACCCTGCACCAACTCCGTTGCCCTTCTCTGGACATGCTCAGTCATTCAATGGCCTTTTTGGAAAGAGGGACCCAAAGCGGCCTCACCAGTGCCAAGTACAGGGGTAAGATCCCTTCCCTGTCCCTGCTGGCCACACTATTGCTGATACAAGCCAGGATACCATTGGCCTTCTTGGCCATCTGGGCACACTGCTGGCTCCTGTTCAGCCGGCTGTCAATCATCACCCCCAGGTCCCTCTCTCACTGGCAGCTCTCCAGCCACTCCTCCCCAAGCCTGTAGCACTGCTGGGGGTTGTTGTGGGCAAAGTGCAGAACCCAGCATTTGACCTTATTGAAACTCCTCCAGTTGGCCTCAGCCCATCGCTCCAGCCTGGCCAGGTCTCTCTGCAGAGCCTCCCTACCCTCGAGCAGATCAACACTCCCACCCAACTTGGTGTCATCTGCAAACTGCCTGAGGGTGCACTCGATCCCCTCATCTAGATCACCAATAAAGATGTTCAACAGGAGTGGCCCCAAAACCGAGCCCTGGGGGACACCACTCGTGACCGGCTGCCAACTGGATTTAAATCCATTCACCACAAGTCTTTGGGCCCGGCCATCCAGCCAGGTTTTTACCCAGCAAAGCGTGTTGGATCCCTCACTACTGAAAGGCCTTTGAATGACTCGAGCGTGTCCAGAGAAGGGCAATGAAGCTGGTGCAGGATCTGGAGCACAGGTCTGATGGGGAGCGGCTGAGGGAACTGGGGGGGTTTAGTGTGGAGAAGGGGAGGCTGACGGGAGACCTCATCGCCTTCTACAACTCCCTGAAAGGAGGGTGCAAAGAGGTGGGGATGAGTCTCTTGAACCAAGTAACAAGTGAATGGCATCAAGTAGCTCCAGGGAAGGTTTAGGCTGGATATTTGGAAGTATTTCTTTCCCGAAGGGGTTGCTGGGTGTTGGAATTGGCTGCCTAGGGTAGTGGTGGAATCCCCATCCCTGGAGGTGTTTAAGAGTTGGGTTGAAAAATTGCTGAAGGATCTGGTGGAGTTGAGATCTGTGGGAGTGTCAGCTCTGTGCAGCTGTGGGACATTCAATATGTTAAGAGTCAAATCATGTGTTACTGGTAAATAATGAAGAGGTGAGCTGGCATTGGCCTGTCAGCCCTGCACAGCTGTGGGAGATTCAATACTTAAGAGCCAAATGGACATGAGCTGGTCAGCTCAGCCAGAGAGCTCTGTTTGGGGAGCTTGGTAAAGGTGCAGAGCTCTCCTTGAGAGAACTGTGCTTGGTGAGCCAGGCAGGAGCTCTGTCCTGTGCTGGCTTGGAGAAGCACCAGCTCTGCTCTGTGCTGGCCCAGAGAAGCAGCAAGGTTTGGAGGAGAAGCAGACCTTGGAAGAAAGATAAGTCAGCTTGGAGAAAGTATGGCACTGTTTTTGGGAGAGAGGGTTGATGATAGTCTATTTGCTGATTGGCTTATCATGAAGTGAGAGCTAAGGGAGCGAGAGCATAGTGAGAGCATGAGTATGTACCATTGTAATAATAAAGGATTTTCCTTCTGCACTTCAAAGGAGAGTCTGTGCCTCAGTTCCCACAGAGAATGGTCAGTGTGAGGTTAATGGTTGCACTGGAGACTTCAAGGTCTCTTCCAACCAAGATGATTCGGTGATACTGTGATTCTGTGTACCTGAATATCAAATTGTATTCTCACATGAATCTCTATAGTATGGCTGGATTGAGATGTTCTATCAGTTTTACAACAAGGTGCCCTTCAAGATTTTATTTACCTACACCATTACCTCACACCAAAAACAAAGAGGGCTTGAGGGCCCTAGTGATGTCAGGCACATAATCAGTGGGGTGTGATATCCACATTACTATACCTGGCAACAACAGTTGGCCCTGGACTTAGAAGGTGCCATGTTACCTGCTCATGTGATTGTGTAACCTCAGATAGTTTTGGAAAATTTAACTCAGCAATTGCATGTACCAGGGAATTGAACAAGATGTGCCTTTGTGGAAACAAGTGTGGAGACCCAACAGGCATCTAAGATGGTGTTGCTGAAGGAACACGCAGTGTGCAGTAGGCCGAGTCTAACTGAGGGAGAGTGCTGCATGGCCATCCACAATGCCACCACCTCTCTAGAGGAGACCCGTGCCAAGATGAAGGAGATGGCCAACAGGACCAGAGAACTGTTTCAAGCAATGAGACCGACGGATTGGTTTGATGGATGGAACCCCAGGTCATGGGTCACATCACTGGGATCCTCGGGACTCAGGGGGTGGGAAAATGGATTGTAAATATGGTCTTTGGATATTATGCGGATTCTTGCTTTTAATGCAAAGCCTTGCAGCAGTTAGATGTATGCTCTCTCACCTTCTGTCTTCTTTTTCCCCTGTACCTATTCCCGATGTACAGATCACAGTGGTCAAAGAAGAACTTGGAGGGTTTGAGCCATGGGGCGGAGGGTGGTGGAGGGGTGGGATGTGAGAGAGGATTTGTAAAAATAGGACCTGAAAGAAAGAGGCCTGTGAGAAACAAAGATTGAGAAAAACAGCCTGAGAAAGAGACAAATGATGGGGGGGGAGTAGAGGCCCTCTGAGCTGAGGAATGTGTCCAACACTCGTAGTTGCAGGGTGGATAGTGTGGAGGTCGAATCTCATAAGGCTGCCCCAGTACCACAGGATGCAGCTGGAGGGGGGAGCCCTGTGGAGACAGGATGGTTCTGCTCTGGGGCACCTGGTCAAGTTCCAAGGGCATCTGTCTGGTGAATGACCTTTGCTTCATTATCCACAACATGAATAGTAAAGTTAAGACCCCTCAATATGCTAATGAGACTAACAAGATCGTGCTAATTACATCATCCCATGAAACACCTTATCCCTCCCCATCCATGGGGTACGTAGGTATGTGGGTTGACCTAGGGGACTGATCCAAGGCAAAGGTGTATAAATTGATGTGGGGGCGACACACAGAGTGAAGTGAAGAGAAGAAGACAGATGCCTCCTGGAACCCTCCCTGGTGGGATCGATGCAGGAACCCAGACTGGAGATCTCTATTTCTCTATTCCCTCCACCTCCCTCCTTCCCTTTTCCCCCTTTTCTTCACTACTAGGAAGTAATACAAGGCATGCTGTATTGCTTGCCACAACTCGTTACATACGTAGCCAATTATCATGTATCCAATAAGTCCATTGAGGGAAGTTAATAAATATCTGGACTTTGAGACTTGTCTCACCATTGTCAACTGGGGATTTACGAATGTGAGCCACTAGTCTCCCTTGCCTGATTCGGGATGTGACACCTGCACGTGCCATTGTGTGACACCAAACTGTGGTGACCAGCTGCTGGGAAGAAATGCTGAGAGATCTGTATTCCCTGGCAGGGGGTTCTCTGAGCACTGTGCTGCAGAGCTGCTCCACGGTGCACCAGGCACCACAGTAATACACTGCTTCATCCCCCTGCTTGGCTGCCTGCACCTGCAGTGTGAGTCTGTTCTGGGAGCTCAACACTGTTCCCTTAAAGCCACCCTGGAGACCTTCTCCATAGGCATCACCATCCCTGTAAATGCAGTCCAGAGAGCCACGTGGCCCCTGCTGGTACCAGAACATGATGTAGCTGCTCATACAGTCTCCCCTCGTGTTGCACTGGAAGGTGACTCCATCTCCCTCTTGCACGGCCACTTCCCTGATGTGTTGCTCCAAGGCCACCTGGCCAGTGACTGCTGCAGTGAGGAAGAACAAGCCATGATCACGCCAAGATTCAGCAAGGGTCAGGGCAACGCTGGTGGGGGCATTGTGATGGCACTGGAGCTGGAGGGGGACTAAATCGTTCTCTGTGAACCCAGCTGACAAAGATGGGCAGAGGAATAGAGCTGGTACCATCAGTCAGGGCTCACAAGGAAGGAGACACCACATTTCCCTCCCTCCTTTTCATTGTCACACAAGGAACTCTTTCTGATTTTCCCATTCAAAGCAGGAAGGTTTTGCACCATGGTGGACAAATCCCTTTGGCTTTGCCAAGCTGGGATGGTGAGAAACCCACTCTCCTGTCCCTGAACCTGCTCTGAATGAGCACAGGAGGGACAAGCACCTCTCCCAGGCAAGTGGGGCCTGGGCCCTGTGCTGCCATGCTAAAACCTGGCCTTGGCAAGATGGGCTGCAGTGCCCCATGAGCAGAGTGTCCAGCCCAAGGGCAAAGCATTAGGCCCCCCGAGGTGGGAGCAGCAGGTGGGTGCCCTGCCTGTCCCCACCCTGCAGAGGAGGCAGGCTGGGCTGAGGGGCCGAACTCAGAGGGAGAAGAGGAGGAGGCCTCTTCCCACTGTGCCCCACTGGGATGGGTGAGGAGGTCGAGCCCCAGGCACTCAGGCTGCCAGCGCTCAGCACAGCTCCACAGAGCCGTGCAGAGCACAGGGGCCTGCTCAGTTCCTGGGGGGAGCAGCACCCCTCCTTTCACTTCCCTACGAGGGGCAATAACCCCACGCCCAGGGCAGGCCACAGGGCCAGGCCCGCTCTGCCTCGCCTCTCTGCAGCTTCTCGCTGCCTGCAGAACAGCTCTGCCCACATCTTCCCTGCCTCTGCCTCTGTCACTGCAGTCACTCCTAGTCCCTGCGAGTCCCTCCCTCGCTCTGTGACAACACTGAAGGCGAGAGGCAGGGGCTGGAGGAGCAGAAGAAGCTGAAGCTGTGGGCGCACTCCCGGCTGTCTCTGGCCATGCTGGCCCTCAGTGTACACACATGAGCAACACCAAGCACACAGCAGAGACTATTCATCATGCCCAGTGGAAAAGCTGCTCTCTAGTGAAGCTTCTGCACTTGCACTACTCTGGGGCTCCCTGAACAATATGAGGTCTCAAAATCTAACTCAAATCTGGCTTTCCATGTCCAAATCTTAGTTCTTTCATGCTTAATATGCTTCTTGCTAGAAAAACCTCTTTCCCAGATGCTTCCTCCCTGTGGGAGAGCCTGAGAAGGAAGGAAGAAGGTGAACATGTTCATGGGTTTGTGTGTGCTTGTGGGAGACTCTTCTGATGCTGCTGCTGCTGCACATCTGTGCCTGTTTCTGGGAAAAGCCAGACCAGACTAGTCTTGGAAGCCCTCTTGTAGTAAACCACAAAAGACCTGGCTGGATTTAACACCCCTCATTCCAGTTCTGCCCTGGCCTTGCCTGTGTGTCAAGCACTGGGCCCTTTTCCAGCTCTTTGGTTCTGCAGAAATAGGCTGCCGTGTCCACAGCTGCTGGCGAGGGCACTTCCAGGGAGAGCTGGTTCCTGGAGGGGTCTGTAGAGCTGGTGACTCGTGTCTGGAAGGATGAAGCGATGTGCTGGAGTCACGGGAAAGGATACTGCAACACCACAGGCTGCAGGTCTCTGCCAGGAGTCTGACAGATGCAGTCCCAAGGGCAGCTGCTGTCAGTGATGTGTTGTCGCAGATGGAGTGATGCTCCTCCCTCGTAAGAGAGAAGTTGCAATATGTTTATTGATATAAAACTGAGATTGAACAAAGTTTGACAGTAAATGTGACAGTGGTTTAATAAGATTCAATGACAAGATTCACCTGATTCTTACTACATAGAGGACAGGGTCAGACAGAACTGTCAGCGAGACCCACCCATCGAGTCATGACATTCCGACAGGACCCACTTGCTTTCTAAACTCCTTCTCAGAGAGGAGTCCAGGTGGGGCTGGATCCAACCCTAGTCCCAGACTTGATCAATGGTTTATTTCTAAAGGATTGTATGTGTGCACTCCATCCTTTATACCCCTTAGCTAAGATCTCAAACTTCCAGCACGCTCATTCCCAATGCACTTACCGAGTATCTGACGTGAGAAGGATTCTCTCAGCCTCGAGGAGTAACCCTGAGCGGTGTCCCTCCCTCTGAGCCCAGGCACAGTCCACTCACTGACTCGGCACTGAGATGGGCCCTGACCCCTGTGAAGATGCCGCAGGGGACAGCAGGGGAGGAGGAAGCTGATGTTGTTCAGGCACAGCCCAAGTCTCTCTCACTGTGGCCCCTGCAGGGCACAGTAATAGACCGCACTGTCCCCCAGCTCCAGCCCCGTGATGAACAGCATCCCGGAGCTCTGGTCAGCCTGGCAGGAAAATCTCTGGCGGGCAAAAGGGGCTGTGTGGCTGTAGGAGCCTCCCCGGCCCTTGCTCTGCAGCAAGTACTGCAGGGCTCCACCGGCACGCTGCCGATACCAGGCCACGTAGAGATAGGAGGCCTTGGAGCTGTAAGTGCATCGTAAGCTCCCACTATTCCCTGCTCGCCACCACACTGCAGACCTCGTCGCTTGGATCTCATCACCCTGAAGTGCACCTGAAACAAAAGCAGGGCTCTTCCATCACTGCTTTGCCTTCACTGGTGCAAGAAACTGGCCCTGAAAAGGGCCAGTGGAAGCTGGTAATGGTGTTGCTAAAGCCAAGGGCTTTGGGTGCCCCAGGGAAGAAGGGGACCAAGAGAAGGCAGAGAAGAGATACAGGCAGGCAGAGTGGCCAGCCTGGTTGGGTGACAGAAACGCATGGAACCACCACCTCAGCATAAAGCACTGCATTTGGGTCTGAGGAGATGGGAATCGGCCGTGCTGGGAAAGGAGCTCCTGCAGAAAGGCCAGGACCAGCTGCGGTGTCCAGTGATGGCCCCTCTCTGCTTGGGAAGACTCCTTACCCACCTCAGCACTCGTCGGCTGCAAACCTTGTGCAGCCTGTGCTGGGCCCAGCAGGTTTGTGTCAGAGGTTTGTCCCCATCTACCCCGAGCCACAAGGTGGGCAAGGACCGTGCCGTGAGCACGGCTCTGCCGTCCACTCCTCCCTTCTCTCTTGCAATGCCACGCTCGGAGCAGGAGAGTGGCTCTGGCAGCAGGTTTGTGTTAAAGCTCCGCTGGATTTCCTGTCCCCGTGCGAACGGCACAGAAGTAGCGGGCAGAGTCCCGGGGGCCCAGGGCACGCAGCGACAGCGACGACTCGGACCGGGAATTGTCCCGGGACACTGCGGCTCGACCCTGCACTGCTGCCCCGTACTGCTTTGTAGTACCCGAGGAGCTGCTGATGAAGGACACCCACTCGAGTCTGTCACCGGGTCTCTGACGGTACCACCAGAGATCGCGAGTCTGCAAGGCGAAGCCGGCCCCGCGGCAGGAGAGGAGCACGGAGTCCCCGGGCGCTCGCAGCCCTCCGCCGGCCTCCAGCAGCCTCAGCTGCGCCCACACCCCTGCGGACGGAGAGCGCAGGCAGCCGGGCAGGGCGCGCCCACGGCCCGAGGCCGTTCCCCCGCCGCCCCGGCAAAGCCCCCCGGGCCGGCACAGCGCCAGCCGCCACCCGCCTCTGTCCCGGCCAAGCCCCGCGCCCGGGCCAACGCCCGCCTGCCCTCCCCGGGGCTGAGCCGCGCCTGCTGCCGCCCGTCCGGCCCGAGCCGCGGCCCCAAAGCCGCCCTGGCCTCCGCCTCGGCCTCCGCCTCCTTCCGCAGCCCCGGGCTCGCTGCCCTCCCCGCCCGGCGCTCACCTGCCGGCCCCGCGGCCAAGGCCAAGGCCAGGAGCCACGGCCCCAGCCCGGGCGCCATCATGCCCTGCCGCGCCGGGGCCGGCCGGGGCCGCCGAGGAGCCGAGCGGAGCCGCGCTCGGGCCCGCTCCTGCCCGCCCCGCCGCCTCGGCCCCTCGCCGGGGCAGCGCCGACGCCTGTGGCCGCCCACAACAGCCCCGCCCCGGCGCCCCGGGGCCGCGGCCCCTTCGCGGCAGGAGCAGGGGGGGCGCGGGGAGGGCCGCGGGGCAGGGCCGGCGGCACAGCAGGAGCGCGGCGCCCCGGCACACGAAGGCTCCTGGCCCTTGGCTCCCAGCGCGGCTCCGGCGCTGGCCCGCCTGCTCGCCCTGCCGAGCCCTGCCCAAGGGGGTCGGCGCCTCGGCCGGGCGCAGCTGGGACCCTTGTGGCCCCGGCGCCGGCTCCGGCCCCAGCGCCAGGGACGGGCTGTCGGCCCGCACATCCCCTCGCAGGCCCCTCCCCGTGCCCCCAGCCCGCCCTGGCCTCACCCCCGGCCCTGCCCGCGGGCACCGGGGCACACCGGGGCTGTGCTGCCATCCAGAGGGACCGCGACAGCCGCAGAAGTGCCTGACAGGAGCCTCCTGCGCTTCAGCCAGGGGAAGAGCAACGTCCCGCCGCCGGCCAGGAACAAGCCCGTGCTCCAGGGCGGGCTGGGCGCTGCCCACATGCAAAACACATTCGCAGCAAAGGCCCCGAGGCTTCTGCTGGACAACAACTTGTCCAGGAGGCAGCGATGTGCCCCTGCGGCACAGAAGGTTCATGGTGGCCTGGCCTGCATCAGGCAAAGTCTGGCCAGCGGCTCAGGGAGCTGATCCTTCCCCTCTGCTCAGCACTGCTGAGCTCACCCCGGGACTACCGCCTCCACTTCTTGGCTCCCCACTACACGAGAGACTTGGGCAAAGAGGAGAGAGGCCAGCGAAGGCCACGAAGGGGCTCATGGGCTGGAGCACCTCTTCCAGGAGAGAGCTGCGACTGTTTACCCTGCAGAAGAGAAGGCTCAGGGCACATCCCAGCAGGAGCTGAAACATAGGAAGGGCGGGTGCAGGGAAGGCCGGGCCAAGCTCTTTTCAGTGGTGCCCAGTGACAGGGCAAGGGACAATGTGCAGCCTGATGTGACCCTACTTCACTCTCAGGGTGACCAAGCACTGGCACAGGTTGCCCAGAGAGCTTGTTGGGTGGCCATGCTTGGAGGGGTTGACAAGCTGTCTGGAGATGGGCCTGGGCAACGGGCTGTAGGTGGCCCGGCTTGAGCAGGGTCTTGGGCCAGATGAATTCCTGAGGTGGCTTCCAACCTCCACCTTTCTGTGATTCTGGGAAAGACTCACAGGCACATTCAGGGCTTTGTGGGTGATATGGGCCAGGGCAAAGGGGAAGACTTAAGTTCAGACTTTGCTCCTCCCCTGATGACTTCCAGAAACAGCTTTTTATGAGAGTGTTGAGAAAAACTCGGTGTCCTCTTCTGGCTACAAGTTTCAATGCTGGAACTCAAGAGAGAAATGCACAAGTGATACAAATGTAACATGGGTGGGTAAAAAAGTAGCACCCAGAGGACTCAGGAGAGCTCTTCAGCTTGGGCATGTTTGCTGTATTTCTGGTGTTTAGTCTTCAGTTCGGTCTTAGAGTTGTTCTCTGAAAGTGCAGACCCAGGTCCCTGCACATGTGACAGCGTTGTACAACCGCGTAGCCAAACCCAGAGCCTGGCTTTGGAAGGACGAGCAAGAACATGCAGCCCCATTGGCCCAGGTGACTGGCTGCTTCCTGGAGACAGAGAGGCCAACTGCTGGCCACAGCCTGGTGCTGGGGGCAGGGCTCCTGGAGACAGTGCAGGGGATGGGATGCAATTCCATTGGGAAATGAGTGGCAGAGGCCCTCCCTTTGTCCCTCACAGCCACCCAAAGGCCCCTGCCAGGGAATTGCAGGGGGTACATGGCAACATGTTGGCAGTGCATGGGGTGAGGAGGAGAGACTAGAGGTCTTCCCACTAAGCAGGACACAAGGGCACTCCCAAAGCATTTCCAGCCCCCTAAGCTGCCTCTTCAAAGCTCTGGCTGCCCATCAGGCCTGATGTTGTCCTTTGAGGCTCCCCAGAAAGCTGATTTGAGGCTGTAATGGACCTCTGGAGAAGGTCTAGCCTAACCCTCCTGCTCCAAGCAGCATCAACAATTGTAGGTGTTAATTTACTTCAGAGCAGCCTCTATGGGCAGGTGTGATTTTTGCTGACCAAAGCTATGTGGATAACACACCAATATTTTATCTATTGCTGAACAGCGCCTATGCAGTGTCAGCCTTTTCTCTGTTTCTCATGTTGTACAGCTGACCCCAACCACACAAAGAGATATTCCGTACTGCCTGAAGTCATGTGAAGCAATAAAATCTGGGGGACAGTAGGGGGAAAGGGTGATATTTGGTGTTATGACATTTCTGTTTCTCAAGTAACTGTTATGCTTCATGAAGGCCTGGAAATGTCTAAACATCTGCCTGCCAATGGGAAGTAGAGAATGAATTCCTTTGTTTGCTCGGTTTGTGCGTGCAGCTTTGACTTTACCTATTAAAGTCTCTTTATCTCAACACACAAGTCTTCTCACTTTTACCCTTCTGATTCCCTCTCCCATCTCATTGTGGGTGACTACGCAGGCAGCTGTGTGGGGCTCAGCTGCCTACTGGGGTTAGGGACCGTAGGCTGCCCACAACCTTGTCCAGTTCAGTTTTGAAGATCTTCAGGAATGGAGACTGCACAGCACATTGACAAATCCCCCATTGTGGGAGTGTCAGCCCTGCACAGCTGTGGGACATTCAATATGTTAAGAGTCAAATCATGTGTTACTGGTAAATAATGAAGAGGTGAGCTGACATTGGCCTGTCAGCCCTGCACAGCTGTGGGAGATTCAATACTTAAGAGCCAAATGGACATGAGCTGGTCAGCTCAGCCAGAGAGCTCTGTTTGGGGAGCTCGGTGAAGGTGCAGAGCTCTGCTTGAGAGAACTGTGCTTGGTGAGCCAGGCAGGAGCTCTGTCCTGTGCTGGCTTGGATAAGCGTCACCTCTGCTCTGCACAGGCCTGGAGGAGCAGCAAGGTTTGGAGGAGAAACAGGCCTTGGAAGAGAGATCCTAAGCTGTGCTAGTGTGGTGAAGAAAATGGCAGTACGGAGACTGCCTGTGTGGTATGGAACTGTTTGTGGGATAAGGGTGTTGATGACCGTTTAGCTGCTGATTTGCTTATCATGAAGGAAGAGCTAAGGTAGAGAGAGCCTGAGTATATACTATTGTATTACTAAAGGCTTTTCCTTCTGCACTTCAATGCAGAGTCCATGTTTCACTTGCCACACCCCCATGGCATTTTCTTCTCTGTGCTGAATCAACCCAGTTCCCTCATTCTCTCCTGGTATGTCAGACACTCCCTTGCTCATCTTCATGGCCCTTCATTGCATTTGCTCTGGTATGACCATGTCTTTGCTGGACTGAGGAGCCCACGAGTGGACACAGTAGTCCCCAGTCTCACCAGTGCTGAGCTCGAGAGCAGTCCAGCCCAACGAGCAAAGAGTCAGGTAAAAATGCCAGGAGGCCTGTATGGACAAACAAGGCCAGGGAAAATGCAGGCCCACTGCTGAATGGGGTGGGGGACCCGGTGACACAGGCCGTGGAAAAGGGCGGAGGTACTGAATGCCTTATTCACCTCGGTCTTTACCAGCAAGCCCGTCCTTCAGGAATCCCAGGTCTGAGAGTCCAGGGGGAAAGGCTGGAGCAAGGAAGATGCACCCTTCACAGTTCATGTCACTGAGCACTTCTCCAGTCCACAGTGAGTAGCTTTGTCTCTGCCCTTTCTGGGGAAGTCAGTGCAGAAAGCGTAACTGAATTCAGAATGCACAGCGTCCCCTCTCTCCTCATCCACCCAGACCCTTTGGCTTACTGTAGAAGGCTTTAAACTTGGTGAAGCAGGATTTCCACTTCTCAAACCCATGCTGAGTGTCAGTGAGGAAGGAGGGGAGGAGGTGCTCCAGGTGCCAGAGCAGAGATTCCCCTGCAGCCCGTGGTGAAGACCATGGTGACACAGGTTGTCCCCGTGCAGCCCATGGAGGTCCGTGGTGGAGCAGATATCCACCCTGCAGCCCGTGGAGACCCCACGCCAGAGCAGGTGGATGTGCCCTGAAGGAAGCTGTGACCATGTGAGAGTCCGCATTGGAGTAGGCTCCTGGCAGGACCTGTGGTCCCGTGGACAGGAGCCCAAGCTGGAGCAGGTTTTCTGGGAGAACCTGTGGCTCCATGGAGAGAAGCCCACACAGGAGCACCAGGGGAAAAGCACGAGGAGGAAGGAGCGGCAGTCAAACTGTGTTATGGACTGACCACAGCCCCCATTCCCCATCCCCCTGTGCTGCTCAGGGGAGAAGGTAGAGAAGTCGGGAGTGAAGGTGACTCCAGGAAGAAGAAAGGGTTGAGGGGAAATCAGTTTTGGACTTCTCCTTATTTTGCATTATCCTACTCTGATGTGATTGGCAATACATTAAATTAATTTCCCCAAGACGAGTCTGTTTGGCCTGTGACGGTAATTGCTGGCTCATGTCCCTGTCCTTACCTCGACCCACAAGCCTTTCAGTGTATTTCTTCTCGCTGTCCAGCTGAGGAGGGGCACTGACAGAGTGGCTTGGTGGGCACCTGGTGGCCAGCTAAGCTCAGCCCATCACACTGGTCTGCTGCTTCTTCCTCATCAGGTGATCTGTAGCAGGCACCCATCACAATGTCCCCCATGCTGATCTCTCTTTCCTAAAAGCCTGGCTCCATCCCCCACAGCACTGCTGTGAGCTACCGCACCGCCTCTCCCTGACCCCATAGCTCTGCAACCAGTCCTTGGTGGAGAAACTGGGCCGGGCAGCACAGGAGCCCAGGCAATGTCCACTAACCTGCACTTCACCACACACCTCTGAAGTTCCCAGAATAGACCCTCCTGCAGCATAAATGGTCTCAGCCCTTCAACCACACCTCCCTTCACTGCCTCTTCCTTCAAGCATACCCAAGGTCTGTTTCTGCTGTGAGAGAGGACTTACAGAAATAGGTCCTGAAAGAAAGAGGCCTGTGAGAAACAAAGATTGAGAAAAACAGCCTGAGAAAGAGATAAAGGATAGTCGAGGGGAGTGGAGGCCCTCTGAGCTGAGGAATGTCTGCAACACTCGTAGTCATGGGGTGGATAGTGTGGAGGTCGAAGCTGATAAGGCTGCCCCAATACCACAGGATGCAGCTGGAGGGGGGAACCCTGTGGAGACAGGATGGTTCTGCTCTGGGGCACCTGGTCAAGTTCCAAGGGCATCTGTCTGGTGAATGACCTTTGCTTCATTATCTAAGAAATGCATGTTAAAGTTAACATCCTGATTATGCTAATGAAGGCTAACAAGATCATGCTAATTACATCATCCCATGAAATGGGAAATCTTACCCCTCCCCATCCATGGGATACGTAGGTATGGGGGGTCGACCTAGGGGATGGACCCAAGGAAAGTGTATAAATTGAGGCGGGGTAAGGGGCGGGGATGCCCGGAGAGTGAAGGGAAGCCAAGAAGACAGATGCCTCCTGGAACCCTCCCTGTCAGGATCGATGCAGGAACCCAGACTGGAGATCTTTATTTCTCTATTCCCTCCACCTCCCTCCTTTCCTTTTCACCCTTTTCTTCACTACTATAAAGTAATACAAGCCATGCTGTATTGCTTGCCACAACTCGTTACATACGTAGCCAATTATCATGTATCCAATAAGTTCATCGAGGGAAGTTAATAAATACCTGGACTTTGAGACTTGTTTCACTATTGTTTACTCCGTTGGTGATTTATGAATCTGAGCCCCTTGTCTCCCTCGTCTGAGCAGGATGTGACACCTTCACCCTCCATTGTGTGACACCAAACTGTGGTGACCAGCTGCCAGGAAGAAATGCTGAGAGATCTGTATTCCCTGGCAGGGGGTTCTCTGAGCACTGTGCTGCAGAGCTGCTCCACGGTGCACCAGGCACCACAGTAATACACTGCTTCATCCCCCTGCTTGGCTGCCTGCACCTGCAGTGTGAGTCTGTTCTGGGAGCTCAACACTGTTCCCTTAAAGCCACCCTGGAGACCTTCTGCATAGGCATCACCGTCCCTGTAAATGCAGTCCAGAGCGCCACGTGGCCCCTGCTGGTACCAGAACATGATGTAGCTGCTCATATGGTCTCAGAATCACAAAATCATTCAGGTTGGAAAAGACCCTTGGGATCATCAAGTCCAACCATCAGCCCTACTCTACAAAGTTCTCCCTTACACCACATCCCCCAACATCTCATCTAAATGACCCTTAAAGACATCCAGGGATGGTGACTCCACCTTCTCCCTGGGCAGCCTATTCCATTGTCTGACCACTCTTTTTGTGAAAAATTTTTTCCTAATGTCCAGTCTGAACCTCCCCTGTTGCAGTTTAAAGCCATTCCCTCTTGTTCTGTCACTAATCACCTGTGAGAAGAGACCAGCACCAACCTCTCTACAACGTCCTTTCAGGGAGCTGTAGAGAGTGATGAGGTCTCCCCTCAGCCTTCTCCTCCTCAAACTGAACAGTCCCAGCTCCTTCAATCGCTCCTCACAGGATTTATTCTCCAGGCCCTTCACCAGCCTCGTTGCCCTCCTCTGCACTCGCTGCAGCACCTTGAGATCTCTCTTGTATTGAGGTGCCCAAAACTGGACACAACACTCCAGGTGTGGCCTCACCCGTGCAGAGTACAGGGGGACTATCACCTCCCTGCTTCTGCTGGTCACACTATTTCTAAGACAAGTCAGGATGCCGTTGGCTTTCTTGGCCACCTGGGCACACTGCTGGCTCATGTTCAGATGCTTATCAGTTAGAACCCCCAGATCCTTCTCTTCCAGACAGCTCCAGCCACACCTCCCCAAGCCTGTAGCCATGCACGGGAATGTTGTGGCCCAAGTGCAGGACCTGACACTTGGCCTTGTTGAAGCTCATCCCGTTAACATTGGCCCACCAATCCAATCTATCCAGGTCTCTCTGTAGAGCCTCCCTATCCTCATGCAGATCGACACTCCCACTTAACTTAGTGTCATCTGTGAACTTACTGATGATACACTCTGTGTCCTTATCAAGATCGTCAGTAAAGATGTTGAACAGAAATGGTCCCAACACCGAGCCCTGAGGAACACCACTTGTGACCGGCCGCCAGCTGGATTTAGCTCCATTGACCACCACTCTCTGGGACCATCCATCCAGCCAGTGCTTGATCCAGCAGGCCCTTCGCTCATCCAGGCCATGGGCAGCCAGTTGTTCTATGAGGATTCTATGGGGAACTGTGTTGAATGCTTTTTGAAAATCCAGGTAGACAATATCCACAGCTTTTCCCTCGTTCAATAGTCAGGTCATCTTGTCATAAAGGAGATCAGGTTTGTCATGCAGGACCTGCCTTTCATAAACCCATGTTGACTAGGCCTGATCCCCTGGTTGTCCCTTATATGACTTCTAAAGGCACTCAAGATGACCTGCTCCATGACCTTCCCTGGCACCGAGGTCAGACTGACAGGTCTGTAGTTTCCCGGATCCTCCTTTCTGCCTCTCTTATAGATGCGTGTCACATTTGCCACCCTCCAGTTCAGTGGGACCTCCCCAGTTAGCCATGACTTCAGGTAAATCATGGAAAGCAGCTTAGCGAGCACATCTGCCAACTCTTTCAGCACCCTTGGGTGTAACCCATCCGGTCCCACAGACTTGTGTGCAGCCAAGTGGTGTAGCAGGTCTCTGACCACTTCCTCTTTAATTGTGCTGGCCTTGTTCTGCTTCTCCTCCCCATCTCCCAGCTCATGAGGCTGGGTGTCCAGGGAACAGCCGGTTCCACTGCTAAAGACTGAGGCAAAGTAGGCGTTGAGCACCTCAGCCTTTTCCTCATCCTTTGTTACTCTGTTTCCCTCTGCATCCAACAAAGGAGGGAGATTTTCCCTTGTTGGTGTGCATGCTGGTTTACTGAACTTTCTGCCCACACTGACAATGGAAAAGTACAACCAGCACTCCGGTCAGAAGATTAACGACGTCTGAAAACAAGAAATAGTTACAAGAAGGCCAGAAGAAAAGAATGTGCTCGTTAAGGAAGAAACTGATAAAGAAGGGACCTTTTGGAATTGCAAAAGCAGGAACTTATCTACTGGCTGTGTGCGGGTAGCAATGTTTGTGGAAAGTACCGAGGGGAGCTAATTTCAGAATGCACAACAATATAGAAAGGCTTGCTGCTATTTTTAGAAGGCACAAGAGTATATAAGGGCTTGTTTGCTAATAAAGCTTTGACCTTGACTTCCAATCATATTGATTGTCTGTGGTCTTGTCTCCTGTGGCCTGCACGGGATTTCGTCCCCACAAACGGTGACCCCGACGTGATCTGCTATCAATGTGATCGACGTGATATACGACCGACGTGATCGCTATCAGCGTGATCTAAGTGATATACTACCGAGTCAGTCAATGGTGGGGACAACACCCTTCTTAATGAAGGTGAACACAGGGCAGGGGAGAAATGGCTGTGGGGTGAAGAAACAAAGAAAAAGAGACGAAAGCGCGCACAAGGTGAGCAGCCAGGGGAAGCGCGGTATCCGCGGAAGAAAAGTCGGTCCAGGGGTTTTTAATGAGATTAGCGGACCGGCAGGGTTTATCAATAAACCCAGAAGCGCTGTCCAGATTATTGAAATGGGGACAGTGGACGGGACTTTTTTTTTTCAGACCATGAAATATGTTTGGCCTAGGACTTTGGGACTCTTTGGGGGGAGAGCTATGACAAGCGATCACTATAAGAAATTCTCAAACACCAAAGGCAGCTCAGACTTGGGGAATAGTTAAAAAGATGTTAGAAACTATGAAAGCTGACACTGCTTCTGATGCTGCTGTAGCTCAAATTTTTCATGCGGCTGCCGAAATGAAGGACTTGGGGAACAGAGAGTTAGGTACTACTCGGACAGAATCGCCTCCACCCGTTGCTTTACCAGTTGGGGCCGCTGAATATGCTGAGTCTGTAGACTGTGATAACCTTTTAGACCCTGACACTGTAAATCCTAAAGGAGACTCTGGCCTGTGTCCTCCCTTAGCTGGGGATGATCCGTGGGTGAAAGTGAGGCAAGAAGCCTTGGCGCAAGGGGATATGGACATGGCGAGAAAGGTTGTTGCTCCTGTAAATTATGAGCCAGGACATCAGCCACGTTGGGAAGGACTGCATTTTCCTGTTATTAAAGAACTACTTAAAACGTTAATGAGGACAGGCCTCAACACTCTTTTATAACAGGTGTACTGGAGGCAATCTCTCCTGGATGTCAATTGGTCCTGTGGGATTGGCTGGCAATTTTTAAAAACGATATTAACGCCGGCACAGTATTCCATCTTCAAAACCAAGTGTGTGGATCTCTGTACTGAGCATTCGCGCCCCCCCCCACCTGCAGGTGCGGAGTTGGTGGCGGCGGCCCCGGGCCTCCCCAAGCCCCCCCCGCCACGGGGCGACTGCCTGCAGCCGAGACCAGCACCGCGCTCTTGGCCTGCCCCCCCCCCCCCAACGCCAAAAGTGGCAGATTCGCAGTTTTTACAGAAGGTGCTGACACTGGGATGCGGCGTCCCTTGTCTGCCAACACCACATAACCAACAAGCAATGGCTTTATATATTCTTAGTGGTGTTTTGATGTTTGTAGTATTTGTCATTTGATGTTGTGTCAGTAATAAGTGTGAGGGCCCCTTTGGGTGGGTGTGGGACTGTTCTGCGGGTGTGAGGCGCAGCCCGGCTGCAGCTGCGGAGTGCGGAGTTCTCTGACCCGCAGTTCCGTTATCCCGCGAGGGAAGCGGCCGGGGAGGAACGAAGCGCAGGGCAGACTCTGTACCAGTGGGGGGGTAGTGCAGGACGAGGGAACAGAACACCAGAACCCGCTGGGTCACTGGTGCTGCCTGTTTGTTTGGGCTCAGTGATTTAAGTGTCACAGGTGAAATATCTCCTCTAGCAGGAGGCAGTAATTCTGTGTTAATTGTTGTCTGGAATTTAGGTGCATACTCTGTGGGGAGAGTGCACCCTTGTACCATCTATCTGAGAAGGGTATTGTCATAAATATCATCTACAACCTTACAGGGGTTGTTCGTTTTACCAGGGGTCATAGATGCCGATTATGAAGGGGAAATCAGAATCATGGCCTGGACCCCTGGACCCCGTGTTCAGTAACAAAAGGGTCAAAAATTACTCAGCTTGTTTATATTACTGCGGCTCCCCCTAATAGTGTGCCGAGAAGCCGGGGTGACTCAGGATTTGGATCAGCAGGTACTCCTCAAATATTTGGGGCTCAGAGAGTGACTCAAGGTCGACCTCTGGTAAAATGTGCCCTCACTAAAGGAGAAGAATCTGTTGCACTGACAGGCATTTTACATACTGGTGTGGATGTGACCGTAATATCTGTGAGCAGATTGGCCGTTAGCTCGGGTAACGCGAGTGCTTTTCGGGGTTGGTGGTCATGCTGTAACGTTTCAAAGCAAAGATCTCATCCATGTAAGGGGCCCAGAACACTGGGTAGCAAATATTCCTCCATTTATATTGGAAACCCCTATTACATCATGGGGTCGTGACTGTACGGCTCGATGGGGAACTGAAATCGGATCAAATTTGTCTTAATCGCCACTGAGCACAACCCACCCCTAAACCCACCCTGAGACTAACCTGGAAAACAGAATCACCCGTGTGGGTGGGTCAGTGGCCCTCACCAATGGAAAAGGTGTGTCATCTTAATGATTTAATTCAGGAACAATTAAGTGCAGGACATCTCGTACCTACCACCAGTCCTTGGAACTCGCTGGTGTTTGTTATTTTAAAGAAAAGTGGTAAATGGTGACTTTTACATGATCTCTGACACATTAGTGACGCCATGGAGGAAATGGTTGCTTTACAGCCAGGAATGCCCTCCCCAACAACGATTCCCCCAAACTGGCATCTTGTAATAATTGATCTAAAGGATTGGTTTTTTACCATTCCCTTGCATCCGGACGATGCACCTAAATTTGCCTTTTCTGTTCCCAGTATCAATGTCAGTGAACCTGCAAGACAGTAGCACTGGGTTGTTTTGCCACAAGGCATGAAAAATAGTCCCACGATGTGTCAGTGGTTTGTTGCAAAGGCTTTGAGCCCTGTTAGAACGCAGGTCCCCCAGGCTGTTATAGATCATTATATGGCTGACATCCTTATGGCAGCAGAAACACAGGAGATCATGGAAAAGGCTCTTGCTTTACCCAAAGACTCAGTATCTCAAATGGGGTGACAAATAGCACCTGAAAAGGTACAGAGATCATCACCATGGCAGTACCTGGGGTGGAGAATTTGTGAACAGACCATTGTCCTGCAATAGGTTAAACTTAAAACTGGTGTTAAGTCTTTAAATGATTTACAGAAACTGTTGACAGCCATAAATTGGATAAGGCTGTTTTTGGGCCTAACCAATGATGATCTGCATAGCTTGTTTGATATTTTGCAAGGAGATCCTTCACTCACATCACCCAGAGCACTTACAGAGAAAGCGGAACAAGATCTCCACCGGGTAGCTAACGCCATCTCAGAAAGACAAGCATCGCGATGTGTGCCCGGCCATCCGTATCAACTGGTATTATTTAACCCTCCAGGGCAGCCCTATGCTCTGCTGTTTCAGTAGGATAAAACACTTTGTGACCCTCTTGTTATTCTTGAATGGATCATTTTTTGTTTTGTTTTTTGTTTTGTCACACCAAATGCACAATACGGTCACTACTCGACCAGAAATGTTTGCCCAACTGACCATGAAGGGTAGGCAGCGCCTACTATTACTTGCTGGTCAGGAGCCTGTGTGTATCCTTGTTCTGGTTACTGTGCACATGTTACATGGCTAATACAAATGTCTTTGAGCAAGCTCGGCTTTCACATGCATTTTTCCACCAAAATGCCAGGGCAATACAGAACCAGTTTTCTTTACCAAGGCGTCAGGCTAAAGACATCATTGCCACTTGCCCTGAGTGCCAGAGGACTCCCTCTCTTCAACAGCCAGTGGTGTCAACCCTCGGGGACTCACCTCCTCAGAATTATGGCAATCTGACGTCACTCACTTCACTGCATTTGGAACGTTAAAATATGTACATGTGTCTGTTGATACCTTTTCTGGAGCAGTGTTTGCATCCTGCCATACAGTGGGCAGTCAAGCATCTGCCCGCCATTCCCCATCACCAACTGGACAGGCCATTGTGGAGCGTACGCATGGCACGCTAAAGCGTCTATTGCAACAACAAAAAGGGGGAGATGGAGGGGATCAATCTACACCTCACGAAACGCTAAATAAGGCATTATATGCCATGAACTTTTTAAACATTTCCCCTGTCTCACAGGTGCCACCAATATTGCGTCACTTCTCGTCACAGATACCAGATCAACAAGAAGTGCAGGGCAAGGCTCAAGTGTTAGCAAAAAACCTGGAAAGTGTAACTGGGAAGGACCAGATCCTTTAATAACCCGTGGAAGAGGTTATGCTTGTGTCTCCACAGGTCACGGTCCCCGGTGGTTACCGGCAAGGTGTGTGCGACCACACCTGAGGCGTGAGAGGCAGCTTTTGGTGGACACTCAGGAGCCGGCTGTGGGTGCTGTGGATGCCCCTGTGCCGACAGTTCGTGATCTCTTCAACTGATCATTTAAGCAGAATGGATGGGTAATGCTTGCTGCTGCAACGGGAGCAAATACACTGTCTCTGTCCTTAATCACACTACGGTTGCCAACTCTTTGAAGAGAAAAATGCTGACAGTAATTACAACTCCTTGATGACATATACAGGCTTACTAGTCACTAGTGAAAGATGTAGCTTAGACAAAAATGTCGTTATTAATAAGGATGAAATGCTGTAAGAATGTGTGTATTCGACTTCCTTTGTTTAGCAATATTAAGAATTAGAAACTCAAGTGTTTAACCTTATTAGAAACTCCCTTGGTTTTCCCCTTGAGTGGTGGCCAGGCTCTGGGTGGAACCCAACAGGAGGATGAGATCAGATGTTTCCACTCAAAGAAAAGTGCCAGTTATTTTGGCCTCTTGATTTGGAGGCTGGACCTGCCTGCAGCGATGTTGGATGCCTCACCTACGGATGGACGCGTCGCATAGGATTTCCGCTTTGCGAGGACGGGCACTCTAAATTCTCGCTGCATCCAGGGTTCCCCAGCAACTGCAGATCTGAATGTTAGTACCCCGTTAGGTAAGTGTGCTATTTCGTATTTTCCTTACTGTTTATTTTTGTAGTATTTAGTCATATCCCTTAGTTATGGGTACTGAAACTAGCCTACTCTTTTTTAACTCGTAACTGTAACTGCTGTATTGTTTCTAGCCTTCTGTGGAACTATTTTGAGTATGCTGTGTTTTTTGAAGTTTGCCTAACCCTTAATTGATAAAGCCTTGAAACAAGTCTTGCAGGTGCAGCTGCAAAACAAAGAGAGGGGAGATGTGGGGGCATTGGCCTGTCAGCCTTGCACAGCCTCTGAGCAATAGCTGGGGTTTGATGAAAAACAGGCCTTGGAAGAAAGATGAGAGGCTGCTGAGTTGTGCCAAAGTGGCAGGGAAAACCAGCGGCCAGCTGCAACACTGAGCTGGGGAAAAGTGCTGACCTGTGAGAAGTTACTGCCACAAGAACAGCGCATGAATAAGAAGGTGATTGGTCGGCACAGCACGTGTTAGAGTGGTCTGATGGTGATAGGAGCAAAGGTTGATAGCTGTCTAATTGCTGAATTGTTAACTATGAAGTAAGAGCTTTACCGACAGCATCCGAGAGCATAAGTACGTACCACTGTAACAATTAACTCTCTTTCTCTCTGAATTTCATTGAGAGTCCGTGTCTCAGTTGCCACAGCACCCTTCACAGTTCATGTCACTGAGCACTTCTCCAGTCCACAGTGAGTAGCTTTGTCTCTGCCCTTTCTGGGGAAGTCAGTGCAGAAAGCGTAACTGAATTCAGAATGCACAGCGTCCCCTCTCTCCTCATCCACCCAGACCCTTTGGCTTACTGTAGAAGGCTTTAAACATGGTGAAGCAGGATTTCCACTTCTCCAACCCATGCTGAGTGTCAGTGAGGAAGGAGGGGAGGAGGTGCTCCAGGTGCCAGAGCAGAGATTCCCCTGCAGCCCGTGGTGAAGACCGTGGTGACACAGGTTGTCCCCGTGCAGCCCATGGAGGTCCATGGTGGAGCAGATATCCACCCTGCAGCCCGTGGAGACCCCACGCCAGAGCAGGTGGATGTGCCCTGAAGGAAGCTGTGACCCCGTGGAGAGCTCATGCTGGAGCAGGTTTTCTGGGAGAATCTGTGGCCCCATGTAGAGGAGCCGAGTGCAGCAGCAGGGGAAAAGCACGAGGAGGAAGGAGCGGCAGTCAAACTGTGTTATGGACTGACCACAACCCCCATTCCCCATCGCCCTGTGCTGCTCAGGGGAGAAGGTAGAGAAGTTGGGAGTGAAGGTGACCCTAGGAAGAAGAAAGTGTTGAGGGGAAGTTGTTTTTAGCTTTGTCCTTATTTCCCATTATCCTACTCTGATGTGATTGGCAATACATTAAATTAATTTCCCCAAGACGAGTCTGTTTGGCCTGTGATGGTAATTGCTGGCTCATCTCCCTGTCCTTACCTCGACCCACAAGCCTTTCAGTGTATTTCTTCTCGCTGTCCAGCTGAGGAGGGGCACTGACAGAATGGCTTGATGGGCACCTGGTGGCCAGCTAAGCTCAGCCCATCACAGTGGTCTGCTGCTTCTTCCTCATCAGGTGATCTGTAGCAGGCACCCACCACAATGTCCCCCATGCTGATCTCTCTTTCCTAAAAGCCTGGCTCCATCCCCCACAGCACTGCTGTGAGCTACCACACCGCCTCTCCCTGACCCCATAGCTCTGCAACCAGGCCTCGGAGGAGAAACTGGGCCGTGCAGGACAGGAGCCCAGGCAATGTCCACTAACCTGCACTTCACCACACACCTCTGAAGTTCCCAGAATAGACCCTCCTGCAGCATAAATGGTCTCAGCCCTTCAACCACACCTCCCTTCACTGCCTCTTCCTTCAAGCGATAGCCTGAGTAAGACATAAATGAAGGAATCCAGTGGATTTTCCATATTCCATACTATCCCCAAGTGAATGGGATTGTGGAATGCACCAAGGGGCTTCTAAAGCAGGGCCTAAAACCCCACGAACTGGGATGGTCACAACAGGTGCCAGATGCAGCAATGAGGGTAAACAGCCTGTGGGGAATTAATGGATGCCCACGACTTACCGCGTTCTGTCCTAAGCCTCCGTCCATACTCGCTGGGAAAAAGGAGACTAAAGACCCTGCAAACCTGCTCCATTCTCCTGGACAACCTGTTCTAGTAGACTTGCTCACCGTGGGGCAAGTACCCCTAACCCTAAAAGCTCCCATCAATATTTGTTCGTGGGTGGCTACTGATGCCCATGGGAAAGAATTCCTCATCAACTGCAGGGGATTGTCCCTTCTTTCTAAGCATCATTGGTTTGTTATGTACACATTTGTGTGACAGGGCGCTGATCCCAGACAACGGGGCACCTGTGTTACTCTTGGAGCTTTCAATGGTTCTAGGCATTATCGGCTAGTTATTATTTGTAATTTGCTTACATTATTATATGGGAAAGTTGTTTTGGGAGACCTGGTGTTCAGTCTTTGTCCTTGCAGTGACAGGACCATGGGTGGACTCCCCCAATCTACGCTGGGACCTACTATGAGGATTCATGCCCATTTGGAACCCCACTTACCTGGGCGTATGTATAACATCCCTGCCCTCTGCCAGAGATGGCTTTAAGTTTAAATGGAATCATAGCTGCTGGGTGTGAAATAAATCCTTGTCAATCAATTACAATCAGCAATGGTATCCATATCCAGGACTTCTAATGCGTCCACTTCTCGGAAGGCTAACCCGGAGCTGTGCCTTAAGTTACCTTCTTGGGAATCGCCTCCCAAATTAGAAAAGCCTCTGAGTCACCCATATAATAGTGCATGGGCTGCACACTGGTGCTTGCAAACACCAAGGAGGTTGGGGGATGTAACCAGTTCCAGTGCTGGCTCATAGAGCTGGATGTGGTCCTGCCAGCACCACACCCACTGACAGCAGGACGAAGTAATAAAAGACTGGCTGGAGGGGTCTGATTCCACAAATCAAGCGTTAATGTATTGTACTACCCTGCTAGATGGGGGAGGTATCATGGTAACAAGTGATGAGGAAAAGGCTGAGGTGCTTAATGGCTTCTTTGCCTCAGTCTTTAATAACAAGACTAGTTGTACTGAGGGAATCCAGCCTCCTCAGCCACAAGACAGAGACTGGGAGAACGACCCCCCGGCAATCCAGGAGGAGACAGTCAGTGACCTGCTGCATCACATAGACACACACAAGTCTATGGGACTGGATGGGATACACCCGAGGGTGCTGAAGGAGCTGGCTGGGTGCTCGCCAAGCCGCTTTCCATCATTTCCCAGCAGTCCTGGCTGACCGGGGAGGTCCTGACAGATTGGAAATTGGCCAATGTGACGCCCATCTATAAGAAGGCTCAGAAGGATGATCAGGGAAATTATAGGCCTGTCAGCTTGACTTTGGTGCCCGGGAAGCTGATGGAGCAGCTTATCCTGAGCACTATCACACAACACGTGTGGGACAACCAGATGATCAGGTGCAGTCAGCATGGGTTTAGGAAAGGCAGGTCCTGCTTGACAAACCTGATCTCCTTCTAGGACAGGGCGACCCGTGTATTGGATGAGGGAAAGGCTGTGCATGTTGTCTACCCTGACTTTAGTAAGGCCTTTGACACCGTTTCCCACATCATTCTCCTGGCAAAACTGGCTGCCCGTGGCTTGGATGGGCACACGCTTCACTGGGTAAAAAACTGTCTGGATGGCCGGGCCCAAAGAGTTGTGGTGAATGGAGTTAAATCCCGTTGGTGGTCAGTCACGAGTGGTGTCCCCCAGGGCTGGGTTTTGGCGCCACTCCTGTTGAACATCTTTATTGATGATCTAGACGAGGGGATCAAGTGCACCCTCAGTCAGTTTGCAGATGACACCAAGTTGGGTGGGAGTGTTGATCTGCTCGAGGGTAGGGAGGCTCTGCAGAGAGACCTGGCCAGGCTGGAGCGATGGGCGGAGGCCAGCTGAAGGAGCTTCAATAAGGCCAAATGCTGGATTCTGCACTTGGGCTACAACAACCCCCAGCAGCGCTACAGGCTTGGGGAGGAGTGGCTGGAGAGCTGCCAGTGAGAGGCGGACTGGGGGTGTTGATTGACAGCCGGCTGAACATGAGCCAGCAGTGTACCCAGGTGGCCAAGAAAGCCAATGGTATCCTGGCTTGTATCAGCATTAGCGTGGCCAGCAGGGACAGGGAAGGGATCTTACCCCTGTACTCGGAACTGGTGAGGCCATTTTGGGTCCGTCACTACAAAAAGGCCATTGAATGACTCGAGCGTGTCCAGAGAAGGGCAGCGGAGCTGGTGCAGGGTCTGGGGTACAGGTCTGATGGGGAGCGGCTGAGGGAACTGGAGGGGTTTAGTGTGGAGAAGAGGAGGCTGAGGGGAGACCTCCTGGCCCTCTACAACTCCCTGACAGGAGGGTGCAGAGAGGGGGGATGAGTCTCTTGAACCAAGTAACAAGTGATACGACAAGAGCAAATGCCCTAAGCTGCACCAGGGCAGGATTAGACTCGCTCTTAAGAAGTATTTCTTTGCAGAAGGGGTTGTTGGACATTGGAATGGGCTGCCCAGGGCAGTGGTGGAGACCCCATGCCTGGAGGTTTTTAACACTTGGGATGACAAATCACTGAAGCATCTGCTGGAGTTGAGAACTGTGGGAGTGTCAGCTCTGTGCAGCTCTGGCAGATTCAATATGTTAAGAGTCCAATCATGTGTTACTGGTAAATAATGAAGAGGTGAGCTGGCATTGGCCTGTCAGCCCTGCACAGCTGTGGGAGATTCAATACTTAAGAGCCCAATGGACATCAGCTGGTCAGCTCAGCTAGAGAGCTCTGTTTGGGGAGCTCAGTGAAGGTGCAGAGCTCTCCTTGAGAGAACTGTGCTTGGTGAGCCAGGCAGGAGCTCTGTCCTGTGCTGGCTTGGAGAAGTGCCAGCTCTGCTCTGTGCTGGCCCAGAGAAGCAGCAAGGTTTGGAGGAGAAACAGGCCTTGGAAGAAAGATAAGTCAGCTTGGAGAAAGTATGGCACTGTTTTTGGGAGAGAGGGTTGATGATAGTCTACTTGCTGATTGGCTTATCATGAAGTGAGAGCTAAGGGAGCGAGAGCATAGTGAGAGCATGAGTATGTACCATTGTAATAATAAAGGATTTTCCTTCTGCACTTCAAAGGAGAGTCTGTGCCTCAGTTCCCACAGAGAACGGTCAGTGTGAGGTTAATGGTTGGACTGGATGATCTTCAAGGTCTCTTCCAACCAAGATGATTCGGTGATACTGTGATTCTGTGTACCTGAATATCAAATTGTATTCTCACTTGAATCTCTATAGTATGGCTGGATTGAGATGTTCTATCAGTTTTACAACAAGGTGCCCTTCAAGATTTTATTTACCTACACCATTACCTCACACTGAAAACGAAGAGGGCTTGAGGGCCCTAGTGATGTCAGGCACATAATCAGTGGGGTGTGATATCCACATTACTATACCTGGCAACAACAGTTGGCCCTGGGCTTAGAAGATGCCATGTTACCTGCTGATGTGATTGTGTAACCTCAGATAGTTTTGGAAAATTGAACTCAGCAATTGCATGTACCAGGGAATTGAACAAGGTGTGCCTTTGTGGAAACAAGTGTGCAGACCCAACAAGCATCTAAGATGGTGTTGCTGAAGGAACACGCAGTGTGCAGTAGGCCGAGTCTAACTGAGGGAGAGTGCTGCATGGCCATCCACAATGCCACCACCTCTCTAGAGGAGACCCGTGCCAAGATGAAGGAGATGGCCAACAGGACCGGAGAACTGTTTCAAGCAATGAGACCGATGGATTGGTTTGACCAGGTCATGGGTCACATCACTGGGATACTCGGGGTGGGAAAATGGATTGTAAATATGGTCTTTGGATATTATGTGGATTCTTGCTTTTAATGCAAAGCCTTGCAGCAGTTAGATGTATGCTCTCTCACCTTCTGTCTTCTTTTTCCCCTGTACCTATTCCTGATGTACAGATCACAGTGGTCAGAGAACTTGGAGGGTTTGAGGGTTTGAGCCACAGGGAGGAGGGCAGGATGTGAGAGAGGACTTGTAAAAATAGGACCTGAAAGAAAGAGGCCTGTGAGAAACAAAGATTGAGAAAAACAGCCTGAGAAAGAGACAAATGATAGTGGGGGGAGTGGAGACCCTCTGTGCTGAGGAATGTCTCCAACACTTGTAGTCACAGGTGGATGGTCTGGAGGTTGAAGCTGATAAGGGTGCCCCAATACCACAGGATGCAGCTGGAGGGGGGAGCCCTGTGGAGACAGGATGGTTCTGCTCTGGGGCACCTGCTCAAGTTCTAAGGGCATCTGTCTGGTGAATGACCTTTGCTTCATTATCTACAAAATGAATATTAAAGTTAAAACCTCTCAATATGCTAATGAGACTAACAAGATCATGTTAATTACATCATCCCACGAAACACCTTACCCCTCCCCATCCATGGGGTACGTAGGTATGTGGGTTGACCTAGGGGATGGACCCAAGGCAAATGTGTATAAATTGATGTGGGGGCAAAGGTGGGGGTGACCCAGAGAGTGAAGTGGAGAAGACAGGTGCCTTCGGGAACCCTCGCTTGTGGGATCGATGCAGGAACCCAGACTGGAGATCTCTATTTCTCTATTCCCTCCACCTCCCTCCTTTCCTTTTTCCCCTTTGCCTTCACTACTATGAAGTGATACAAGTCATGCTGTATTGCTTGCCACAACTTCTTACATATGAAGACAATTAGCATGTATTCAATTAGTCCATCATGGGAAGTTAATAAATACCTGGACTTTGAGACTTGTCTCACCATTGTCGAATCCGTGGGGGATTTATGGATCTGAGTCACTTGTCTCCCTTGTCTGAGTGGGACGTGACTTGGGCATGTTACCATTGTGTGACACCAAACTGTGGTGACCAGCTGCCAGGAAGAAATGCTGAGAGATCTGTATTCCCTGGCAGGGGGTTCTCTGAGCACTGTGCTGCAGAGCTGCTCCACGGTGCACCAGGCACCACAGTAATACACTGCTTCATCCCCCTGCTTGGCTGCCTGCACCTGCAGTGTGAGTCTGTTCTGGGAGCTCAACAATCTTCCCTTAAAGCCACCCTGGAGACCTTCTCCATAGGCGTCACTGTCCCTGTAAATCCAGTCCAGAGAGCCACGTGGCCCCTGCTGGTACCAGAACATGATGTAGCTGCTCATACAGTCTCCCCTCGTGCTGCACTGGAAGGTGACTCCATCTCCCTCTTGCACGGCCACTTCCCTGATGTGTTGCTCCAAGGCCACCTGGCCAGTGACTGCTGCAGTGAGGAAGAACAAGCCATGATCACGCCAAGATTCAGCAAGGGTCAGGGCAACGCTGGTGGGGGCATTGTGATGGCACTGGAGCTGGAGGGGGACTAAATCATTCTCTGTGAACCCAGCTGACAAAGATGGGCAGAGGAATAGAGCTGGTACCATCAGTCAGGGCTCACAAGGAAGGAGACACCATGTTTCCCTCCCTCCTTTTCATTGTCACACAAGAAACTTTTTCTGATTTTCCCATTCAAAGCAGGAAGGTTTTGCACCATGGCAGACAAATCCCTTTGGCTTTGCCAAGCGGGGATGGTGAGAAACCCACTCTCCTGTCCCTGAACCTGCTCTGAATGAGCACAGGAGGGACAAGCACCTGTCCCAGGCAAGTGGGGCCTGGGCCCTGTGCTGCCATGCTAAAACCTGGCCTTGGCAAGATGGGCTGCAGTGCCCCATGAGCAGAGTGTCCAGCCCAAGGGCAAAGCATTAGGCCCCCCGAGGTGGGAGCAGCAGGTGGGTGCCCTGCCTGTCCCCACCCTGCAGAGGAGGCAGGCTGGGCTGAGGGGCCGAACTCAGAGGGAGAAGAGGAGGAGGCCTCTTCCCACTGTGCCCCGCTGGGATGGGTGAGGAGGTCGAGCCCCAGGCACTCAGGCTGCCAGCGCTCAGCACAGCTCCACAGAGCCGTGCAGAGCACAGGGGCCTGCTCAGTTCCTGGGGGGGAGCAGCACCCCTCCTTTCACTTCCCTACGAGGGGCAATAACCCCACGCCCAGGGCAGGCCACAGGGCCAGGCCCGCTCTGCCTCGCCTCTCTGCAGCTTCTCTCTGCCTGCAGAACAGCTCTGCCCACATCTTCCCTGCCTCTGCCTCTGTCACTGCAGTCACTCCTAGTCCCTGCGAGTCCCTCCCTCGCTCTGTGACAACACTGAAGGTGAGAGGCAGGGCCTGGAGGAGCAGAAGAAGCTGAAGCTGTGGGCGCACTCCCGGCTGTCTCTGACCATGCTGGCCCTCAGTGTACACACATGAGCAACACCAACCACACAGCAGAGACTATTGTCACGTCCCGCTCAGACAAGGGAGACAAGTGACTCAGATTCGCAAATCTCCAATGGAGCAGACAACGAGTCTCCAAGTCCAAACATTTATTAACTACCCACAATGTGCTAATTGAACACACAATAATTGGCTAAGTATATAGCAATTTGTGGCAAGCAATACAATATGCCTTGCATTGCTTAATGGGAGAGGGGAAAGAGGGAGATAGAGGGAATGGGGAATACAGATCACCGGTCTGGGTTTCTGCGCTGATCCCGCCAGCGAGGATTCCAGCAGGCAGCCGTCTTTTTCTCTTGCTTCCATCTTCTTCCCTTCACTGCACTCTCCAGGGCCGCCCCTTTCCCCCCCCCGCCCCCTTGATTTATACCCACTTTCCTTGGGTCCGTCCCCTGGGTTGACCCCCATACCTACGTATCCCATGTACGGGGAGGGGTGAGGTGTTTCATGGGATGATGTAATTAGCATGATCATGTTAGCCCTCATTAGCATATTGAGGGGTGTTAACTTTAACATGCATTTCGTGGATAATGAAGCAAAGGTCATTCACCAGACAGATGGCCCTTGAAATTTGTCCCGGTGCCCCAGAGCAGAGCTGACCTGTCTCCACAGGGCTCCCTCCTCCAGCTGCACCTTGTGTTATCAGGGCAGCCTTATCAGCTTCGACCTCCACACCATCCACCTGTGACTCATAGTTTTGTCTTGTGAGTGTTTGAGGCATTTCTTCGATCAGCCTCAACTTTTTCTTTCTCAGCCTGTTTTTCTTAGTTTCTTGCAGGCCTGGTTTCTTGTCTCTCACAACTCTTCATCATGCCCAGTGGAAAAGCTGCTCTCTAGTGAAGCTTCTGCACTTGCACCACTCTGGGGCTCCCTGAACAATACAATGTCTCAAAACCTAACTCAAACCTGGCTTTCCATGTTCAAATTTTAATTCTTTCATGCTTAATACTCTTCTTGCTAGAAAAACCACTTTCCCAGATGCTTCCTGCCTGTGGGAGAGCCTGAGAAGGAAGGAAGAAGGTTAACATGTTCATGGGTTTGTGTGTGCTTGTGGGAGACTCTGCTGATGCTGCTGCTGCAGCACATCTGTGCCTGTTTCTGGGAAAAGCCAGACCAGACTAGACTTGAGAAACGTGGGGAGAGACTTGCCTTGCAGCGATCACAAAAGACCTGGCTGGATTTAACTCCCTTACGTCCAGTTCTGCCCTGGCCATGCCTGTGTGTCGAGCACTGGGCCCTTTTCCAGCTCTCTGGTGCTGCAGAAATAGGCCGCCATGACCACAGCTGCTGGCGAGAGCACTTCCAGGGAGAGCTGGTTCCTGGAGGGGTCTGCAGAGCTGGTGACTCGTGTCTGGAAGGATGAAGCGATGTGCTGGAGTCACAGGAAAGGATACTGCAACACCACAGGCTGCAGGTCTCTGCCAGATGGGCCCTGACCCCCGTGAAGATGCCTCAGGGGACAGCAGGGGAGGAGGAAGCTGATGTTGTTCAGTCACAGCCCAAGAATGGCCAGGAAGGCCCAGAAAGGCCAGGACCAGCTGCGGTGCCCAGTGATGGCCCCTCTCTGCTTGGGAAGACTCCTTACCCACCTCAGCACTCGTCGGCTGCAAACCTTGTGCAGCCTGTGCTGGGCCCAGCAGGTTTGTGTCAGAGGTTTGTCCCCATCTACCCCGAGCCACAAGGTGGGCAAGGACCGTGCCGTGAGCACGGCTCTGCCGTCCACTCCTCCCTTCTCTCTTGCAATGCCACGCTCGGAGCAGGCGAGTGGCTCTGGCAGCAGGTTTGTGTTAAAGCTCCGCTGGATTTCCTGTCCCCGTGCGAACGGCACAGAAGTAGCGGGCAGAGTCCCGGGGGCCCAGGGCACGCAGCGACAGCGACGACTCGGACCGGGAATTGTCTCGGAACACCGTTGCTCGACCCTGCACTGCTGCCCCGTACTGCTTTGTAGAACCCGAGGGGCTGCTGATGTAGGACACCCACTCGAGTCTGTCACCGGGTCTCTGACGGTACCACCAAATGTAGTAACTCCCGAAGTCGAAGCCGGCCCCGCGGCAGGAGAGGAGCACGGAGTCCCCGGGCGCTCGCAGCCCTCCGCCGGCCTCCAGCAGCCTCAGCTGCGCCCACACCCCTGCGGACGGAGAGCGCAGGCAGCCGGGCAGGGCGCGCCCACGGCCCGAGGCCGTTCCCCCGCCGCCCCGGCAAAGCCCCCCGGGCCGGCACAGCGCCAGCCGCCACCCGCCTCTGTCCCGGCCAAGCCCCGCGCCCGGGCCAACGCCCGCCTGCCCTCCCCGGGGCTGAGCCGCGCCTGCTGCCGCCCGTCCGGCCCGAGCCGCGGCCCCAAAGCCGCCCTGGCCTCCGCCTCGGCCTCCGCCTCCTTCCGCAGCCCCGGGCTCGCTGCCCTCCCCGCCCGGCGCTCACCTGCCGGCCCCGCGGCCAAGGCCAAGGCCAGGAGCCACGGCCCCAGCCCGGGCGCCATCATGCCCTGCCGCGCCGGGGCCGGCCGGGGCCGCCGAGGAGCCGAGCGGAGCCGCGCTCGGGCCCGCTCCTGCCCGCCCCGCCGCCTCGGCCCCTCGCCGGGGCAGCGCCGACGCCTGTGCCCGCCCACAACAGCCCCGCCCCGGCGCCCCGGGGCCGCGGCCCCTTCGCGGCAGGAGCAGGGGGGGCGCGGGGAGGGCCGCGGGGCAGGGCCGGCGGCACAGCAGGAGCGCGGCGCCCCGGCACACGAAGGCTCCTGGCCCTTGGCTCCCAGCGCGGCTCCGGCGCTGGCCCGCCTGCTCGCCCTGCCGAGCCCTGCCCAAGGGGGTCGGCGCCTCGGCCGGGCGCAGCTGGGACCCTTGTGGCCCCGGGGCACTCCCGGCCCGGCAGTCGCAGCCCAGGGCAGTGGAGCGCAGATGGACCTGCGAGGACACGGCACAGTCAGTCCATCTGCTCGTCCCTGCACCGCAGAGCTCCGCGCTTGGGCCTTCTCAGCCGGAATCGGGCCTGGAAACCATCAGGGCTCTTCCACCAGCACATTGCTCCCACTGCCTCCTTGCCACGGGCCAGCGGAAGGGATGGAAATGGGAAACACGGACACCCCCCCCGGGGGCTTTGGGTGCGTGTCGTATCCCAACCACAGACTCTTCTGCAGGGAGCACTTGGTGACCCCGTAGGAAGCTGACCTGAGGAGGCACAGGCTTAGATGGGGCTGTGCACAGCTCAGGACACTCTGCAGGGCGCTGTGCTGCTCGTTTCCCTGTCGCAGGGTGAACTCAGATGCCAAAGCACAGTGAAGAGCCTGGGGTGGCTACTCGTGTCGCGTCAGCCCCGATGCCTGTTCCTACCTCCCGCTACAGCTCCAGGCACACAGTAACTGTTACGCTGCTGCGTTGGGCAGCTGATCAAAGTGTCCCTGTTCCACCTCTCACTCTGACTAGAAGGGGGGTAGCTTGAAACTGGGTGTGGAGAAAGGACGAGGCACTTCTGTGTGACTGCTCAGGACAGAGGTACCTGAAAGATGCCATGGGGTAGCAATGAGTTTTTCTAGCTGCTGCTTAAATTTGCATACAATTGGGCATGTGGGCGAGTGCACATAGTCCCCAGAGCGAGAGCGCTCGTATGCCATCTGTCTGCCTGCTCGTGCTGTGGCTGCCTCGTTCACGTGGAAAAGTCCTGGCAAGGAAATGAATATCAGCTCCCTTGGGATTGCAGTGTAGGAGCCCGTAATTCCTCCTCTACTCCAACCAGCTAAGAATGACAGCTGGCACTTCACTGCGAGTATGTGAAACACTGCATCAAGTGTGAGCTGACTGGAGTGCCAGGAGTAGGAGGGACAGTCCAAGACTGCCTGGACAGTCAGACTCTGACAGACCACTCACAACTGGTTGGGCAGTGGGTGGCACAGTAAATCCACGCCTTGGCATCTGCAGCTGTCAGACTGCAAACAGCTGCCTTGGCAGCTCATTCCACAGCACTTGGCCTAGAGAATAGGACACAGCCTCCTTCTTATGTCAAAGTAGGCAACTGGCACCTCTGAAAGAATGGCCGAGTTGAGAACAGCCCAGTATCTCCAGGATTTGGAAAATGGTGGCCACATCTGTAGGCCAAGTCCTGCTAAGCCAAATCTCTCCACCAACACAACTGCAACATGGGTGGCCCAAGGGATGACTGATAAGCCTGCATGGACACACAGTACGTGTGAGCAATTGTCCTCCAGGTGACATTGGCAAGGCTACTTTGGGCACATACATAATTATTCCACGGGCAGCCCTCTCTACATCCGCTCCTACCGCTGCACTAGACGTTCAAGGCTCTCCGCAATGGGCTGTGGCTCCAAGGTGTCTAAATGGTGCCACAGAAGAGCCAGGTACACCCTGAGCCAGTCAGCAGGCACGTACCTTAAGAGTCCTACGGGATGAAGTAACATCCCTCAAAATGGGAAAATAACTTGCAGGATTCCACTGGTAGCCGTGAGAGTGGGACTTCACCCATCTTACACACCATGACCTGCTGTGACCACAAGAGAACCGTGGCTTATAAAGAGAAGAGTAGTAACAAGAGAAAGATAGAAGCATCACTATTAATAAAAATAGAATAACAGCCATTAAATATAAACAGAACCAAAAAGACATGATATTGTGTGTTGGGTTTCTGTGTGGTGGGGTATTTGGTAGCAGGGGAGGGGGTTACCGCTGTGTCTCCTGTGAGAAGCTTCTTGAAGCTCCCCCGGCTCAAAGACCCATCTGTGGCCAAGGCCAAGCCACTTAGCAATGGTGGCTGTGCCTCTGTGATAAGGTATTTAAGATGGGGAACCTGAGAGGAGGAGGGGGAGATGTGAGGAGGAGTTGGGAGGGAAATACCAAAGCAAACCCCGAGGTCACTGGAAGAAAGAAGGAGGAGGAGGGGAGGAAGCTGTGCTGGAGCAGAGACCCCGCTGCAGCCCATGGGGAGAGGGCAGGCTGTGCCCTGCAGCCATGGAGGGCACCGGGGGATGAAATGCCACCTGCAGCCTGGAGAGGACCCCACGCCAGAGCAGGGGCTGTGCCTGGAGAAGGTCGGGACTGTGAGGGCAGCCGGCGCTGGGACAGTCTGTTGCTGGGATGCGGGAGAATAATGGACTATGAGAGTTATATCAAGCAAAGCCGTTTATTTTTCCAATAATACATACTTATGCTCTCACCAATGCTCTTACTTCATAATTAGCAAATGATCAATTAGACAGCTATCAATCTTTGCTCCTACCAGCATCAGACCACTCTAACACGCGCTGTGCAGACCAATCACCCTCTCGTTCACGCGCTGTTCACGTGGCGGTAACTTCTCACAGGTCAGTAGTTTTCCACAGCTCAGTGTTGCAGCTGTCCGGTGTTTTTCCCTGACACCTTGGCACAACTCAGCAGTTTCTTACCTTTCTCCCAAGGCCTGTTTCTCATCAAAGCCTTGCTGCTCCTCAGGGGCTGTGCGAGCTGACAGGCCAATGTCAACTTGCCTCTCTCCCACACTGGGAGGGCTGCACCCCACGGCAGGGACACACTCTGGAGCCGTTTGGGAAGAGCTGCAGCCCTGGGAAGGATGCATGTGAGAAAAGTTCATGGAGGACTGTCACCCATGGGATGGACCCCACGTTGGAGCAAAAGAAGAATAGGAGGAGTCCTTCCCCTGAGGAGGAAGGAGCGGCAGAAACAACGGGGGATGAACTGACCCCAACCCCCATCCCATGTCCCCCTACACTGCTGCGGGACAGGAGGAGGGAGAGAAATCAGGATCAAAGTTGAGCTGAGGAAGAAGGGAGGGGTGGGGGAAGGTGTGTTGAAGATGTAGTTGTATTTCTCACTATCCACTCTGATTCGATTGGTGGGATTCAAATATATTTATATGCGTTTTTTTCAAAATCGAATCTTTATGCCCATGACCACAATGGGTGAGTCATCCCTCCCTGTGCTTGTTTTGACTCCCGAGCCTTTTGTTATATTTTGCCCTCCTTATTTTCCCAGATGGGGGAAGGAATGATTGAGCAGCTGTGTGGTGCTCAGTTGCCCCCTGGGCTTAAGCCACAACAGCAGAGCACTGGCTATTGGCTACTATGACTACAGAAACTCTTCCAGGACTGTCTTCTGTAAGATCCTCATAGAGAAGTTTATAAAGTCTGGCCTGGGGGATCAAAGTGTGAGGCACATCCAAAACTGTCTGCAGGCCTGGGACCAGATGGTGGTGCTCAGTGACACGCAGGCTAGTTGGAGTCCAGCAATTAACGGTGTCCCCCAGGGGTCAATGCCAGCTCCGATACTGTTTGACATCTCCCTTAATGATCTGGAGGATGGGAGAGCGCGCACCCTCGCCAGATGTGCAGGTGACGCCAAGCTGGGAGGATTGGCTGATGTAGCAGAGGGTTGCGCTGCCATGCAGAGGGACCTCAACAGGCTGTTGAAATGGGCTGACAGGAACCTCGTGCAGTTCAAAGAGAGGAAGGACAAAGTCCTTCACCTGAGAAGGAACATCTCAAGGCACTGAGGAAGCTTGGGGGCTACTCAACTGGTAAGCACATTGTCAAGAAAGGAGCTGAAGGTTCTGGTGGACAAGAGCTTGAGCATGACCCAGGAATGTGCCCTTGGGACAAAGGTGGTTAATGGTGTCCTGGGTGCATCAGGAGGGGTGTTGCCAGCAGGCGGAGGGAGGTGACCCTTCCCTTCCTGTTCAGCACTGGAGGGCTCATACCTGGAGTACTGGCTCCACGTCCTGTCCCCCCAGCACACGGGAGACAGGGACAGACTGAGGAGAGGCCAGTGAAGGGCCACAGAGATGATTATGGGACTGCAGAGAGAAGAGTTGGATGGTTTACCACAGAAAAGTGAAGGCTTGGGGGTTTCTCATCAATGTAGAGAAATACCTGAAGAGAGGGTGCAAAGAAGACGGGGCCAGGCTCTTTTTAGTTGTGCCCAGTAACGCGTGAAGAGGCAACAGACTCAAACTGAAGCACAGGAGGCTCCTGCTGAAAACCAGGAATCATTTTTGACTCCAAGGGTGTCCAAGCACTGGCACAGGTTGCCCAGAGAGGTTACGGAGTCTTCATGCTTGGAAATATTCAGAAGCTGCCTGGAAATAGTGCTGGGCAATGAGCTCCAGGTGGCCCAGTTTGAGCAGGGGGCTTGGGCCAGATACCTCCTGAGATGGCTTTCAACCACAACCTTCTTATGATTTGGAGAAAGGCTCAGAGGCACATTCAGGGCTTTGTGGGTGATATGTGTCAGGGCAAAGAGGAAAAATGAAACTTGGATATTAGTCCTCCTGATGACATCCAGGCAAAGCTTCTTACAGGAGCATTGAAGAAAAACTCACTGTCGTCTTCTGGCTACAAGTTTCAGTGCTGGAACTCAAGAGAGAAATGCACAAGTGATACAAATGTAACATGGGTGGGTAAAAAAGTAGCACACAGAGGACTCAGGAGAGCTCTTCAGCTTGGGCATGTTTGCTGTATTTCTGGTGTTTAGTCTTCTGTTCGGTCTTAGAGTTGTTCTCTGAAGGTGCAGACCCAGGTCCCTGCACATGTGACAGGGTTGTACAACCCCGTAGCCAAACCCAGAGCCTGGCTTTGGAAGGATGAGCAAGAACATGCAGCCCCATTGGCCCAGGTGACTGGCTGCTTCCTGGAGACAGAGAGGCCAACTGCTGGCCACAGCCTGGTGCTGGGGGCAGGGCTCCTGGAGACAGTGCAGGGGATCGGATGCAATTCCATTGGGAAATGAGTGGCAGAGGCCCTCCCTTTGTCCCTCACAGCCACCCAAAGGCCCCTGCCAGGGAATTGCAGGGGTACATGGCAACACGTTGGCAGTGCATGAGGTGAGGAGGAGAGACTAGAGGTCTTCCCCCTAAGCAGGACACAAGGGCACTCCCAAAGCATTTCCAGGCCCCTAAGCTGCCTCTTAAAAGCTCTGGCTGCCCATCAGGCCTGATGCTGTCCTTTGAGGCTCCCCAGAAAGGTGAGTTGAGGCTGTAATGGACCTCTGGAGAAGGTCTAGTTTATCCCTCCTGCTGCAAGCAGGATCAACGAGAGTAGTTGTTAATTTTCTTCATAGCAGCCTCTATGGGCAGGTGTGATTTTTGCTGACCAAAGCCATGTGGATAACACACCGATATTTTATCTATTGTTGAACAGCGTTTACACAGTGTCAGGGCCTTCTCTGTTTCTCATGTTCTACAGCTGACCCCAACTAGACAAAGAGATATTCTGTACTGCATGAAGTCATGTGAAGCAATAAAATCCAGGGGAAAGAAGGAGGAAAGGGTGATATTTGGAGTTATGACATTTGTCTTTCCCAAGTAACTTTTACGCCTCAAGAAGGCCTGGAAATGTCTAAACATCTGCCTGCCAATGGGAAGTAGAGAATGAATTCCTTTGTTTGCTCGGTTTGTGCGTGCAGCTTTGACTTTACCTATTAAAGTCTCTTTATCTCAACACACAAGTCTTCTCACTTTTACCCTTCTGATTCCCTCCCCCATCTCATTGTGGGTGACTACGCAGGCAGCTGTGTGGGGCTCAGCTGCCTACTGGGGTTAGGGACCGTAGGCTGCCCACAACCTTGTCCAGTTCAGTTTTGAAGATCTTCAGGAATGGAGACTGCACAGCACATTGACAAATCCCCCATTGTGGGAGTGTCAGCTCTGTGCAGCTGTGGGACATTCAATATGTTAAGAGTCCAATCATGTGTTACTGGTAAATAATGAAGAGGTGAGCTGGCATTGGCCTGTCAGCCCTGCACAGCTGTGGGAGATTCAATACTTAAGAGCCAAATGGACATGAGCTGGTCAGCTCAGCCAGAGAGCTCTGTTTGGGGAGCTCGGTGAAGGTGCAGAGCTCTGCTTGAGAGAACTGTGCTTGGTGAGCCAGGCAGGAGCTCTGTCCTGTGCTGGCTTGGATAAGCGTCACCTCTGCTCTGCACAGGCCTGGAGGAGCAGCAAGGTTTGGAGGAGAAACAGGCCTTGGAAGAGAGATCCTAAGCTGTGCTAGTGTGGTCAAGAAAATGGCAGCACGGAGACTGCCTGTGTGGTATGGAACTGTTTGTGGGATAAGGGTGTTGATGACCGTTTAGCTGCTGATTTGCTTATCATGAAGGAAGAGCTAAGGTAGAGAGAGCATGAGTATATACTATTGTATTACTAAAGGATTTTCCTTCTGCACTTCAATGCAGAGTCTGTGCCTCAGTTGCCACACCCCCGTGGCATTTTCTTCTCTGTGCTGAACCAACCCAGTTCTCTGATGCTCACATTGTATATCAGACACTCCCTTGCTCATCTTCGTGGCCCTTCATTGCATTTGCTCTGGTATGACCATGTCTTCGCTGTACTGAGGAGCCCAGGAGTGGACACAGTAGTCCCCAGTCTTGTGGCATCGCTGGAGAACAACAGACATGTTGTGAGTGATCCAGACCAAGGGGCCTCACTGTACCAGCAAGTGCAGCTGTGTTCAAGGACATAAACAAGGCTGAGACGGCCTGAGAAACTACATTCCTGCCCAAGAGATAAAGATGTTGGAATGTCGAAAACAGGGGGTCTACCTGGGGGGAGAGCAGCACATGGACACCACACTGGGACCAATCATAGGGGGCAGAAGGGCGCGTGAACAAGTAGCTTTAGCCTATTAGCAATAAGATAGCGGCGCGTGAAGCTTGAGATAGAGTATAAATTGCTGTGTAGCCTTTAATAAAGTGGCATCAACTTGATCACATTGGTCGTCTAAGTTGTGTCCGAGACTTCCGCGTCGGCAACTGTCACCTGAACAGGGACCCGAGGGAGCCTCATCGAAGATACGCGGGACTCAAGCCCTGGGGAATCGGGACCCTCCCGTCGGTGCTCGCCCGAGCAAGAGAAGACGGTCCGGAGGGGGCAGAAGCCAACCGTAGCAGGCGCTGCCCCGGCGCCTGGGAAGACGCGCGCGCAATCGTCGGGAATCTCGCCCTGATCAGGTGAGCGGCTGGGGAGGAGATGGGGTCCGCGCTGGGTAAAGAAGAAGCGGCAGTGGTTAAGCTCCTCCAACATATACTCTCTAAGAGAGGAGTATCTTATCAGTGGAACCTGAGGAGGGTGCTGTTGTGGGCTCGGCAGCACGGACTAATCCCCTCAGTGACCGCAGCCTTTGAAGCAGCTACTTGGGAAAAGATCGGCGCGGCACTGTGGAACAACGTTAGCTCAGGCTCTAAAGACAGTGGGAAACTCTCCACCGTGTGGAGATTGGTCCTAGACACTCTGACAGAACTGAAAGCAGAACGGCAGACCCCCGCCTCCGCTTTCGCTGCCTGGTCAGCAGAGGCCGAACGCGCTGGCGCTCAGGATTCCGTCACTGCTGGGACGTTCGCGGGATCCCTGTTCCCCAAGGCGGCTCCTGAAAGGAGGGACGGGGACGCTGCACGCGCAGCACCCGTGCGGCAGGAAAGTCAAGAGCAAAAAATCAACACATTTACTCCAGCTCGACTCCCCTCCCTCAAGCCCAAAAGATCAATCACCGGAGCGCACGGCCCAGCCCCGCTCCCGCCGCCACCCCCCGCCCGACCCCCCCCCCGCCGCCGCCGCCGCTTCCTCCTTAGAGGACGGCGCCGACCCAGCCCTGCCCCCGTCCTCGCCCCCGACACCCCGGTCGGTGCAGGAGCAATCTCGTTATGATTTACAAGATCAGCACCTGCAAGAACTAACGAGAAAATTAGAGCAACTTGAACAGCACCGCCGCCTCCCCCTCTTCCTTTGAACCCCTTCTTCCGCGACCCGGGGGGAGGGGGGGGGTGGTCAGAGGGAAACGGTGGCTCTCGGGTCGCTGCCATCGTCGGCTCAACTGGGAGGGGGGGCACTGGGACGCGCGGGTGGTAATGGTAATCCAGCACAGCGATGGCGGGGAGTTATTCGGGTGCTATAATTGAGGGGCAGTTTAACGAATTTAGACCAATGACGTTTCCGGTAACAGTAACCTCACAAGGCAACGAGTGGGAAGCCTGAGATTGGAAAATGATGGGGATGTGCTGGGTTACGGAATTAGTATATGGGGAACGTGAGCTAAAATCACCGTGTACTGGTTCAGTAATTCAACCTCCCAACAATTGCAATTTTCCCAACGTTGGCAAGTGGCCTGCGAGGCTGTGGCAGCCACACCCCGTCAGCAAGGAGATCCTCTATATGGGGGCAAGCTCAAATGCTGATGGGTGCAGGCCCTTTTGCTAGCCCAGACTGGCAAGTGGGATTCCCACCAGAAGTGTTACGGTTAACCCAAGAATCGGCTTCGAAAACGCTTCTAGCCGTACATGATGAAAAAGCAGCGCCAGCATTTACAGGAGTAAGACAGGGGCCCACGGAGCCCTATCCAAGATTTATTGCTAGACTACATGCCGCTATTGATGTTAATCCTGAGGCTTGGGGGGTTTGGGACTCTCTTAGTTTCTCATTAGCATTATTTATGATGGTGCTGATGGGTGGGCTGAGAAAGACTTCAGTCTCTTACCCGCCTGCGGCCGAGACCGGCACCGCGCTGTCACCGCCCACCGCCCCAAAAGCAGCAGAAGTTTTTACAGAAGCTGCTGACACACCACGTAATCATTAAGCAATGGCTTTATATATTCTTAACAGTGTTTTGATGTTTGTAGCGTTTGTCATTTTATGTTGTGTGAGTAATAAGGGTAAGAGGCCTCTTTGTGTGATTGTTTTGCGTGTGCGAGACGCGGCAGCTGCAGACTGCGGACTTCTTTGCCAGAGTGCCATAGTACCCACTGGGTCACTGGTGCTGCCTGTTTGTTTGGGCTCAGTGATTTAAGTGTCACAGGTGAAATATCTCCTCTAGCAGGAGGCAGTAATTCTGTGTTAATTGTTGTCTGGAATTTAGGTGCATACTCTGCAGGGAGAGTGCACCTTTGTACCATCTATCTGAGAAGGGTATTGTCATAAAAATCATCAACAACCTTACAGAGGTTGTTCGTTTTACCAGAGGTCAGACTTACTCAGCTTCTTTATTTTACTACAGCTGGGGTGACTCAGGATTTGGATGAGCACGTACCCCTCAAACATTTTGAGCTCAGACAGGGAGACAAAGTCGACCTCTGGTAAAATGTGCCCTCACTAAAGCAGAAGAATCTGTTGCACTGACAGGCATTTTACATACTGGTGCGGATGTGACCGTAATATCTGTGAGCAGATTGGCCGTTAGCTCGGGTAACGCGAGTGCTTTTCAGGGTTAGTGGTCATGCTGTAACGTTTCAAAGCAAAGATCTCATTCATGTAAGGGGCCCAGAACACTGGGTAGCAAATATTCATCCATTTATATTGGAAACCCCTATTACATCATGGGGTCATGACTGTACGGCTCAATGGGGAACTGAAATCGGATCAAATTTGTCTTAATCGCCACTGAGCACAACCCACCCCTAAACCCACCCTGAGACTAACCTGGAAAACAGAATCACCCGTGTGGGTGGGTCAGTGGCCCTTGCCAATGGAACAGTTGTGTCACCTTAATGATTTAATTCAGGAACAATTAAGTGCAGGACATCTCGTACCTACCACCAGTCCTTGGAACCCCCTGGTGTCTGTTATTTTAAAGAAAAGTGGTAAATGGTGACTTTTACATGATCTCTGACACATTGATTCCCCTAAACTGCCATCTTGTAATAATTGATCTGGAAGATTGATTTTTTCTCCATTCCCTTGCATCCAGATGATGCATCTAAATTTCCTTTTTTTGTTCCCAGTATCAATGTCAGTGAACCTGCAAGACAGTACCACTGGGTTGTTTTACCATAAGGCATAAAAAATAGTCCCACGATGTGTCAGTGGTTTGTTGCAAAGGCTTTGAGCCCTGTTAGAACGCAGGTCCCCCAGGCTGTTATAGATCATTATATGGCTGACATCCTTATGGCAGCAGAAACACAGGAGATCATGGAAAAGGCTCCTGCTTTGACCAAAGACTCAGTATCTCAAATGGGGTGACAAATAGCACCTGAAAAGGTACAGAGATCATCACCATGGCAGTACCTGGGGTGGAGAATTTGTGAACAGACCATTGTCCCCCAACAACTTAAACTTGAAACTGATGTTAAGACTTTAAATGATTTACAGAAACTGTTACGAACCGTAAATTGGATACAGCTGTTGTTGGGCCTAACCAATGATGATCTGCATAGCTTGTTTGATATTTTGCGAGGAGATCCTTCACTGACATCACCCAGAGCACTTACAGAGAAAGCGGAACAAGAGCTCCACCGTGTAGCTAACGCCATCTCAGAAACACAGCAAGCTCGGCTTTCACATGCAATTTTCCCACCAAAATGCCAGGGCAATACAGAACCAGTTTTCTTTATCAAGGCCTCAGGCTAAAGACATCATTGAGACTTGCCCTAAGTGCCAGAAGGACTCTCTCTCTTCAACAGCCAGTGGTGTCAACCCTCGGGGACTCACTCCTCAGAATTATGGCAATCTGACGTCACTCCCTTTGCTGCATTTGGATCGTTAAAATAGGTGCCGTCAATATTGCACCACTTCTCATCACAGACACCAGATCAACAAGAAGTCCAGGGCAAGGCTCAACTGTTAACAAAAACCTAGGAAGTGCTACTTTGGAAGTACCAGATCCTTTAATAACCCATGGAAGAGGTTATGCTTGTGTCTCCACAGGTCACAGTCCCCGGTGGTTACCAGCAAGGTGTGTGTGACCACACCTGAGGCGTGAGAGGCAGCTTTTGGTGGACACTCAGGAGCCGGCTGTGGGTGCTGTGGATGCCCCTGTGCCGACAGTTCGTGATCTCTTCAACTGATCATTTAAGCAGAATGGATGGGTAATGCTTGCTGCTGCAACGGGAGCAAATACACTGTCTCTGTCCTTAATCACACTACGGTTGCCAACTCTTTGAAGAGAACATGCTGACAGTAATTACAACTCCTTGATGACATATACAGGCTTACTAGTCACTTGTCAAAGATGTAGCTTAGACAAAATGTCGTTATTAATAAGGATGAAATGCTGTAAGAATGTGTGTATTTGACTTCCTTTGTTTAGCAATATTAAGAATTAGGAACTCAAGTGTTTAACCTTATTAGAAACTCCCTTGGTTTTCCCCCTTGAGTGGTGGCCAGGCTCTGGGTGGAACCCAACAGGAGGATGAGATCAGATGTTTCCGCTCAAAGAAAAGTGCCAGTTATTTTGGCCTCTTGATTTGGAGGCTGGACCTGCCTGCAGCGATGTTGGATGCCTCACCTACGGATGGACGCGTCGCGTAGGATTTCCGCTTTGCGAGGACGGGCACTCTAAATTCTCGCTGCATCCAGGGTTCCCCAGCAACTGCGGATCTGAATGTTAGTACCCCGTTAGGTAAGTGTGCTATTTCATGTTTTACTTACTGTTTATTTTTGTAGTATTTAGTCATATCCCTTAGTTATGGGTACTGAAACTAGCCTACTCTTTTTTAACTCGTAACTGTAACTGCTGTATTGTTTCTAGCCTTCTGTGGAACTATTTTGAGTATGCTGTGTTTTTTGAAGTTTGCCTAACCCTTAATTGATAAAGCCTTGAAACAAGTCTTGCAGGTGCAGCTGCAAAACAAAGAAAGGGGAGATGTGGGGGCATTGGCCTGTCAGCCTTGTTATTGATTAATTGTAATTTAGTGGGAAATAACCACTTCTCAATTTTTAGTGATCAATAAAATTTTATTAGCAAGCAAAACAGCGCTGGGTGTGCCGGGAGTCTCTGCTCTACCAGGACACACACCTGACCCGGCAGAACCGAGTCCCTTTACAGTGTAGGCTTCATCCATATTCATGCTGGGCGTACCCTGAGGGGTCTGCAAAGGTGTAAACAAGTTTCAAGGGCTTTTCTCCGGTTTCCATCAGAGAAGGGGGGGATGACTCAGCACAGGGGTTTTTGTAGGGGCTTGAAGATGGGGACCATTTTAGCTCCCTTCTAACAACTGATTTTAACAATAGAAACTATACACATATATCTTATTTCTTATTTACATAAGAGAATTACAAAACTGTTCGGCCACAAAACACAGTTTAGGTACAACGCAATTTGGTATTAAGAGAACGTGGTTACAAGTATGAGCGGGTTAGAAGCGGGGGGGCTCAGCACAGAGCCCCCTCGAGACAGTTGACTGCCGCCTGTCTCTGAGCAGAAACCTAAACGCTAATTTGGCATTACGGAGCCTCACTAGGGCCGCTCGGTGTCCCCTGCCCCAGCCCCAACCCCCCTCCGGGGCAGCTGGGTGCTCGGGACAGGCCCTCATGGCTGGGGAGGGGGCAACTCTCCCCCCCCCCCCCGCCCCATGCTGGGCCAGGCTCCGTGACACTGCTCCAGGGCTCGGCTTGGGCACGCTGCTCGGGTCGGGCCGGTGGCGCCCCGGGAACAAGCCCTGTCCCAGCTGGAGCCAGCAGCAGGAGTTCAGCTGCCCCCACCCCGAAGGCAACGGTGCCCCGGGCGGGGGGAGCTCCCCAGCCCCGGGGAGTTGGGGGGGAGGTGGATGTCCTGACTACAACTTCTTTTTCCCTTTGAGAGTTGAATAACAAATACCATATATGTTTTATTACAAGCCTTGCACAGCCTCTGAGCCATAGCTGGGGTTTGATGAAGTACAGGCCTTGGAAGAAAGATGAGAGGCTGCTGAGTTGTGCCAAGGTGACAGGGAAAACCAGCGGCCAGCTGCAACACTGAGCTGGGGAAAAGTGCTGACCTGTGAGAAGTTACTACCATCGCGGTAGGGCGGAATGCGCCAGGGAATATGGGAAATTAGTTCAATTGACCCGTGAAACTGATAATGGACCAGCCTATACCTCTCAAAAACTTTGCTCTTTTTTGTCAACTCTGGGGTATACGTCACATCACAGCTATACCACATCCCCCCACGGGGCAAGCCATAGTGGAGAGAGCACATCAAAGCTGTAAAAGCGCTTTTGCAAAAACAAAAAGGGGGAGAGGTCTTGGCTGCTGCAGAACCACTTGCAAAAGCGGTGTATGTGTTAAATTACTGACGGCTCACAGGTGACAGGGAGGAACCCCCAGTAGTAATACATAGTCTGGGTCTGAAATCCGGTATAAGCCGGTGTGGAGATGGTGCTTTTGCTCAGTACAAGGATGTTGCTATAGGAGAGTGGAAAGGACCTGTGGAACTAACAATGACGGGTCGAGGCTGTGCCTGCGTTATTACCGACACCGGCACTAGATGGGTTCTGAGAAGATGGGTGCGACCCTGGGAAAAGGAAGTTAAGAAAGATGAAACAGAAACCGAATGAGATATTAACTTGGAGCAGGGGTTACGTTTGTGTTTTCACAGATGCCGGCTCCCTCTGGGTTACTGCTCGGTGTGTTCAGCCTGTATGGGAACGTGCCTCAGGGTGAAGGATGGGTGGTCTCACAACCAAACACCACCGCAAGCCCTGAAAATCCGTTCTCTACATGCTTGGGAGAAATACCTGTGGATACATGGCCGAACCCACTGCGGTTTTGGCTTAGCAAACAAACTAATGCTACTTCTTTGGCTTTAAGTGGTCTTTTAACTGATGCCGATAGTGTCAGACATGTTACCTTATAAAATAGAGCTGCGATTGGCTTTTGCTTCTAGCGCAAGGACACGGTTGTGCTGAATTTGGAGGAATGTGTGGTATGAATCTATCCGATCGTTCAGAATCTATCTTTAAAAGCATTTGGCAATTGAAGGATGGAGTCAAACGCTTAACAGAAGATGATGGCTTGGACTGGCTGACAAGGATGGTTAAAGGTTGGGGATTATCTGGTTGGTTGATAACATTAGTCAGAACTGTCAGAGTAGTCCTTTTGATTGTAGTGACTGTGCTCTTAACGTTGCCTTGCCTTATCGGCCTTCTGCAAAGGGCCCTGCAGAGGACTGTCGGTGCAATGTTTTTAGCACAGGACCACAGGGGGGTCTGGATTGCTCAAAAACAAAAAGGGGGATTTGTGGCATCGCTGGAGAACAACGGACATGTTGTGAGTGATCCAGACCAAGGGGCCTCACTGTACCAGCAAGTGCAGCTGTGTTCAAGGACAAAAACAAGGCTGAGATGGCCTGAGAAACTACATTCCTGCCCAAGAGATAAAGATGTTGGAATGTCAAAAACAGGGGGTCTACCTGGGGGGAGAGCAGCGCATGGACACCACACCGGGACCAATCATAGAGGGCAGAAGGGCGCGTGAACAAGTAGCTTTAGCCTATTAGCAATAAGATAGCGGCGCGTGAATCTTGAGATAGAGTATAAATTGCTGTGTAGCCTTTAATACAGTGGCATCAAGTTGATCAAATTGGTCGTCTAAGTTGTGGCCGAGACTTCCGTGTCGGCATTGACGTATAGATGACTCCTGTATATTTTATAACTGAGAGCCATTGTGCTAGTAGGTGTTGTACCAGGTTATAACAAACCACCTGTGCTGATGTAAAAAGTGCTAAAGTGTTGAAGTATTGAAGCCTGAACAACAGGCCCCGAGCCGAAGCTGCTAACTTCGTATGTAGTCATTAGTGCCATATGTCTGTTCATTATTAAAAGATGTAGCTGAGGTATCATAAAACATGTCTATCCTGAATATATCTTCATCCTTCTTTGTGCAGGGGCAAGTTACCAAGGGCATGGAGCCAGCTGTCTGGCCTTGGGAGCAGATGTGTGACCTTGCTCATCAATAAATTAGATAAGCAGGGAAACTCCCTTGGCTTCCTCCTTGAGCCCTGGCCAGGCCCTGGGGGAATCTAATTGGAGGGTGAAAGCAGATGATTCTGCTCAAAGCAAAGGTGCCAGTTATTCTGGCTTGCTGATTTTTGGTATATAATGCTGGACCCGCTCTCAGTGACTTTGGCTGCCTCACCTACGGGTGGACACACCACGTAGGATTTCCCACTTGCTAGGAAAGGCTCAACAAATCCCCGCTCTAACTGGGGCTGCCCAGCGACTGAGGATCTGGGTGATGGTAACGGGTGCAAGTGGTGATGGATCTATCTTAATCACTATTCTCTCTCTCTCTTGTGGTAATGATTTCACCCTGTATTTTCCTATTTGTTTGCTTTAAGTGTATTATTCATCTTTTCCTACTGTATGTTTTCTGCATTACTCTGTTACATTATTTAGTCATCCCCAGTAACATACCCCTACTCTTTCCACTCTGGTGTCTGACTTTCATTGGGATCCTTAATCAGCAAAACACCATGCGCTTTGCTCAGAGCTCGTCCTGGGAGCGTGGGATCTGCTCCATCAAAGGGCCCTCCTCTGCCTCCCTGCTCACCTGTACACGGAAAGAAGGTTGAGCTCTGCAGCTCTGCCCTCTCCATTGGGGTGGGAGTGCACAGGGTGAAGGGGATGGTCCCTGGCAGGAAGTTTGTGCTGCTGCAGCCGCATGTCCTGGCCCTGTGAGAATGGCACAGAAGCAGCAGGCAGCTTCCTGAAGGTGCAGGGCAGGAGGGCCAGAGACATCTTGCTCGAGTTGTTCTCCCAGAAGGAGCTGCCTCACTCAGCCACTACCACCCCATAGTTCTTTGCAGTGTCCCAGGAGCTGCTGATAAAGGAGACCCACTTGATTGTGCACCCAGGTGCCTGCCAGAAACACACGATGTCACAGGCCTTGACTCTGAAAGCAGAGGCTTGGCAGGAGAGCTGTGTGTTGCCACAGGCTGCTTTCAGCCCTGCCCAGCCTCCAGAAGCTGTACCTGGGCCTGCCTCTCTGGAAAGACACATGGACACAGTCCCAGTGGACTGAGGATGGCAGCAGGGAACCTGTGGCCTCCCTCCAGGTGCTCTCCACCTCACCTGACCTCTCACATTAGGCTGCTGCTCACTGGCAAAGAACTGTGAGCTGCCCCATGGGAAACAAGCACCTTCACTGAAGGATCACACTGTGGGGCTTCCCTTCTCTCCCACCTCCACCGCTGCCCCGGACTGCACCAGGACCCTTGTACAGGACAGGAGACATCAGGTCAAAGTCAGCTCTCTTGAAGTGCAGGGGGGTGAGCTTACTGCACACTCTCCTTGATGCCCTGAGCATCATGAATTCTAACATTTCATGGTCGCTGCAGCCAAGGCTTTCTTCAGCTTCACATTATCCACCAGCCCCTCCTGGTTGGTGAGAACAAGGTCCAGCATGGCACCCCTTCTTGTTGGCTCCTCTACCACCTGCAGAAGGAATTTGTCATCAATGCATTCCAGGAACCTCCTGGATTTCTGGTGCCCTGCTGTCCCATCCTTCCAAGAGACACCCGGGTGATTGAAGTCTCCCATAAGGACCAGGGCTTGTGAATGTGAAGCCTCCCCTGTCTGTCTATAGAGGGCCTCATCTACTCGGACATCCTGGTCGGCTGGCCTCTAGCAGATCCCCACTATGATATCCCCTTCCCCTGCCTTTCCTTTAACCTTCACCCATAAGCTCTCAGTTTGTTCCTCAGTCATCCCCAGGTCAAGCTCCAAGGATTCCAGCTGGTCATTAACATAAAGAGCAACACTCCCTCCTCTTCTTCCCTGTCTATCTTTCCTTAAGAGCCTATACCCATCTAGACCTCCACTCCAGTCATAGGAGCCATCCCACCACGTCCCAGTGATACCTATAACATCATAACCTGTAGATGTGCACACATCTCTAACTCCTCTCGCTTGGTCCCCATGGTCCGTGCATTTGCATAGAGGCATTTAAGTGGGGCCCCCATTGAAGCCAACTTGCCGGCTGAAATACATTCTACCTGGAATCCATTATCTCTCACTTCATGTGCTCTCTCACTGGCCTGTGAACGACCCCTGGAGCCAGGGTATCTATTTCCAGTACTGGACTCAAAATGGGATGGAATGAGGATCCCCTCCCCTGACCAATCTAGTATCTGTACTCTCCATAGCTGGGGCAAAGCCAGGGATGCCCAAGTGTGCCCTTGGGGATCACCAGGCAGACGGCAATACGCAGAGGGAAGGCAGAGCTCTGCCTGCCTGGCTCACCCCTGAGCAGAGCAACCAAAGCCTCCCAAGGGGCTCCGAAGCACAGCTCTTGCCCTGGGGCTCTCTGGCAGCGCACCCCATGGCTGGAGGGTATCCCAGCCCGGGGCCAGGCTGGCCTGTTTGCTGTGCTGTGGGAGTGAGCATGGAGAGGGTGTTGAGCCCCACCACGGCATTTGTGTCCCCATGGGGACTGCAAAGAAGTGCCAATGGTGGAGTCCTGGGGATGTGGGACACGTAGAGCAATAGATGCCACAGAGTGGCTCTGGCAGCAGGTTTGTGTTAAAGCTCCGCTGGATTTCCTGTCCCCGTGCGAACGGCACAGAAGTAGTGGGCAGAGTCCCGGGGGCCCAGGGCACGCAGCGACAGCGACGACTCGGACTGGAAATTGTCCCGGGACACCGTCGCTCGACCCTGCACTGCTGCCCCGTACTGCTTTGTAGAACCCGAGGGGCTGCTGATGTAGGACACCCACTCGAGTCTGTCACCGGGTCTCTGACGGTACCACCAAATGTAGTAACTCCCGATGGTGAAGCCGGCCCCGCGGCAGGAGAGGAGCACGGAGTCCCCGGGCGCTCGCAGCCCTCCGCCGGCCTCCAGCAGCCTCAGCTGCGCCCACACCCCTGCGGACGGAGAGCGCAGGCAGCCGGGCAGGGCGCGCCCACGGCCCGAGGCCGTTCCCCCGCCGCCCCGGCAAAGCCCCCCGGGCCGGCACAGCGCCAGCCGCCACCCGCCTCTGTCCCGGCCAAGCCCCGCGCCCGGGCCAACGCCCGCCTGCCCTCCCCGGGGCTGAGCCGCGCCTGCTGCCGCCCGTCCGGCCCGAGCCGCGGCCCCAAAGCCGCCCTGGCCTCCGCCTCGGCCTCCGCCTCCTTCCGCAGCCCCGGGCTCGCTGCCCTCCCCGCCCGGCGCTCACCTGCCGGCCCCGCGGCCAAGGCCAAGGCCAGGAGCCACGGCCCCAGCCCGGGCGCCATCATGCCCTGCCGCGCCGGGGCCGGCCGGGGCCGCCGAGGAGCCGAGCGGAGCCGCGCTCGGGCCCGCTCCTGCCCGCCCCGCCGCCTCGGCCCCTCGCCGGGGCAGCGCCGACGCCTGTGCCCGCCCACAACAGCCCCGCCCCGGCGCCCCGGGGCCGCGGCCCCTTCGCGGCAGGAGCAGGGGGGGCGCGGGGAGGGCCGCGGGGCAGGGCCGGCGGCACAGCAGGAGCGCGGCGCCCCGGCACACGAAGGCTCCTGGCCCTTGGCTCCCAGCGCGGCTCCGGCGCTGGCCCGCCTGCTCGCCCTGCCGAGCCCTGCCCAAGGGGGTCGGCGCCTCGGCCGGGCGCAGCTGGGACCCTTGTGGCCCCGGCGCCGGCTCCGGCCCCAGCGCCAGGGACGGGCTGTCGGCCCGCACATCCCCTCGCAGGCCCCTCCCCGTGCCCCCAGCCCGCCCTGGCCTCACCCCCGGCCCTGCCCGCGGGCACCGGCGCACACCGGGGCTGTGCTGCCATCCAGAGGGACCGCGACAGCCGCAGAAGTGCCTGACAGGAGCCTCCTGCGCTTCAGCCAGGGGAAGAGCAACGTCCCGCCGCCGGCCAGGAACAAGCCCGTGCTCCAGGGCGGGCTGGGCGCTGCCCACATGCAAAACACATTCGCAGCAAAGGCCCCGAGGCTTCTGCTGGACAACAACAACTTGTCCAGGAGGCAGCGATGTGCCCCTGCGGCACAGAAGGTTCATGGTGGCCTGGCCTGCATCAGGCAAAGTCTTGCCAGCGGCTCAGGGAGCTGATCCTTCCCCTCTGCTCAGCACTGCTGAGCTCACCCCGGGACTACCGCCTCCACTTCTTGGCTCCCCACTACACGAGAGACTTGGGCAAAGAGGAGAGAGGCCAGCGAAGGCCACGAAGGGGCTCATGGGCTGGAGCACCTCTTCCAGGAGAGAGCTGCGACTGTTTACCCTGCAGAAGAGAAGGCTCAGGGCACATCCCAGCAGGAGCTGAAACACAGGAAGGGCGGGTGCAGGGAAGGCCGGGCCAAGCTCTTTTCAGTGGTGCCCAGTGACAGGGCAAGGGACAATGTGCAGCCTGATGTGACCCTACTTCACTCTCAGGGTGACCAAGCACTGGCACAGGTTGCCCAGAGAGCTTGTTGGGTGGCCATGCTTGGAGGGGTTGACAAGCTGTCTGGAGATGGGCCTGGGCAACGGGCTGTAGGTGGCCCAGCTTGAGCAGGGTCTTGGGCCAGATGAATTCCTGAGGTGGCTTCCAACCTCCACCTTTCTGTGATTCTGGGAAAGACTCACAGGCACATTCAGGGCTTTGTGGGTGATATGGGCCAGGGCAAAGGGGAAGACTGAAACTCGGACTTTGCTCCTCCCCTGATGACTTCCAGAAACAGCTTTTTATGAGAGTGTTGAAGAAAACTCAGTGTCCTCTTCTGGCTACAAGTTTCAATGCTGGAACTCAAGAGAGAAATGCACAAGTGATACAAATGTAACATGGGTGGGTAAAAAAGTAGCACCGAGAGGACTCAGGAGAGCTCTTCAGCTTGGGCATGTTTGCTGTATTTCTGGTGTTTAGTCTTCAGTTCGGTCTTAGAGTTGTTCTCTGAAGGTGCAGACCCAGGTCCCTGCACATGTGACAGGGTTGTACAACCCCGTAGCCAAACCCAGAGCCTGGCTTTGGAAGGATGAGCAAGAACATGCAGCCCCATTGGCCCAGGTGACTGGCTGCTTCCTGGAGACAGAGAGGCCAACTGCTGGCCACAGCCTGGTGCTGGGGGCAGGGCTCCTGGAGACAGTGCAGGGGATGGGATGCAATTCCATTGGGAAATGAGTGGCAGAGGCCCTCCCTTTGTCCCTCACAGCCACCCAAAGGCCCCTGACAGGGAATTGCAGGGGATATATGGAACACATTGGCAGTGCATGGGGTGAGGAGGAGAGACTAGAGGTCTTCCCACTAAGCAGGACACAAGAGGACTCCCAAAGCATTTCCAGGCCCCAAAGCTGCCTCTTCAAAGCTCTGGCTGCCCATCAGGCCTGATGCTGTCCTTTGAGGCTCCCCAGAAAGGTGAGTTGAAGCTGTAATAGACCTCTGGATGTGGTCAAGCTTAATCCTCCTGTTCCAAGCAGCATCAACAATTGTAAGTGTTAATTTACTTCATAGCAGCCTCTATGGGCAGCTGTGGTTTTTGCTGACCAAAAACATGTTGATAACACACCGATATTTTATCTATTGCTGAACAGCATTTAGAGAGCGCCAGGGCCTTCTCTGTTTCTCATGTTGTACAGCTGACCCCAACCACACAAAGAGATATTCCGTACTGCCTGAAGTCATGTGAAGCAATAAAATCTGGGGGAAAGTAGGGGGAAAGGGCGATATTTGGAGTTATGATATTTGTCTTTCCCAAGTAACTGTTACGCCTCATGAAGGCCTGGAAATGTCTAAACATCTGCCTGCCAATGGGAAGTAGAGAATGAATTCCTTTGTTTGCTCGGTTTGTGCGTGCAGCTTTGACTTTACCTATTAAAGTCTCTTTATCTCAACACACAAGTCTTCTCACTTTTACCCTTCTGATTCCCTCCCCCATCTCATTGTGGGTGACTACGCAGGCAGCTGTGTGGGGCTCAGCTGCCTACTGGGGTTAGGGACCGTAGGCTGCCCACAACCTTGTCCAGTTCAGTTTTGAAGATCTTCAGGAATGGAGACTGCACAGCACATTGACAAATCCCCCATTGTGGCAGTGTCAGCCCTGCACAGCTGTGGGACATTCAATATGTTAAGAGTCAAATCATGTGTTACTGGTAAATAATGAAGAGGTGAGTTGGCATTGGCCTGTGTATTGGGTCTGGCTGAGCCAGAATTGGTTTTCCCCTGTAGCAGCCCTCATGGTGCTGTGTTTGATGTTGGGACCTGGCAGGGTGTTGATAGCACCCTGGTGGTGTGGCTACTGCTGAGTAGTGCTTACACAGCACCAAGGCTCTTTCTGACATTTCCCCCCCACAGTGGGACGGGGTGGGCAAGGTCTTGGGAGGGGACACAGCCAGGACAGCTGACCCCAACTGACCAAAGGGATATTCCAGACCATATGACGTCTGCTCAGTATAAAGCTGGGAGAAAGGAGGAAGGGGGGGGGGTCACCCTTGGTCCTCCGAGGCAACCACTACATGTATCGGAGCCCTGCTTCCTGAGAAGGCCCGACATCGCCTGTTAATGGGAAGTAGAGAATAAATCTGTTTTCTTTTTTTGCTTCCGCGCGCGGACCTTTGCTTTGCTTTGCTTATATTAAAACTGCTGTTGTTTTACCCACAAGGGTTGTTTTGTTTTCCTATCTTATTTTCTTTCCCTTCTTTGCCCTATTGAGAAAAAAAGGGGAAAGGGGGGGGAAGTGATAGAGCGACTTGGTGGGTACCTGGCATTTAGCCAAGGTCAAACCACCACAGCCTGTCAGCCCTGCACAGCTGTGGGAGATTCAATACTTAAGAGCCAAATGGACATCAGCTGGTCAGCTCAGCCAGAGAGCTCTGTTTGGGGAGCTTGGTGAAGGTGCAGAGCTCTGCTTGAGAGAACTGTGCTTGGTGAGCCAGGCAGGAGCTCTGTCCTGTGCTGGCTTGGATAAGCGTCACCTCTGCTCTGCACAGGCCTGGAGGAGCAGCAAGGTTTGGAGGAGAAACAGGCCTTGGAAGAGAGATCCTAAGCTGTGCTAGTGTGGTCAAGAAAATGGCAGCACGGAGACTGCCTGTGTGGTATGGAACTGTTTGTGGAATGAGGGTGTTGATGACTGTTTAGCTGCTGATGTGCTTATCATGAAGGAAGAGCTAAGGTAGAGAGAGCATGAGTATATACTATTGTATTACTAAAGGCTTTTCCTTCTGCACTTCAATGGAGAGTCCATTTTTCAGTTGCCACACCCCCATGGCATTTTCTTCTCTGTGCTGAACCAACCCAGTTCCCTCATTCTCTCCTGGTATGTCAGACACTCCCTTGCTCATCTTCATGGCCCTTCATTGCATTTGCTCTGGTATGACCATGTCTTTGCTGTACTGAGGAGCCCACGAGTGGACACAGTAGTCCCCAGTCTCACCAGTGCTGAGCTCGAGAGCAGTCCAGCCCAACGAGCAAAGAGTCAGGTAAAAATGCCAGGAGGCCTGTATGGACAAACAAGGCCAGGGAAAATGCAGGCCCACTGCTGAATGGGGTGGGGGACCCGGTGACACAGGCCGTGGAAAAGGGCGGAGGTACTGAATGCCTTATTCACCTCGGTCTTTACCAGCAAGCCCGTCCTTCAGGAATCCCAGGTCTGAGAGTCCAGGGGGAAAGGCTGGAGCAAGGAAGATGCACCCTTCACAGTTCATGTCACTGAGCACTTCTCCAGTCCACAGTGAGTAGCTTTGTCTCTGCCCTTTCTGGGGAAGTCAGTGCAGAAAGCGTAACTGAATTCAGAATGCACAGCGTCCCCTCTCTCCTCATCCACCCAGACCCTTTGGCTTACTGTAGAAGGCTTTAAACATGGTGAAGCAGGATTTCCCCTTCTCAAACCCATGCTGAGTGTCAGTGAGGAAGGAGGGGAGGAGGTGCTCCAGGTGCCAGAGCAGAGATTCCCCTGCAGCCCGTGGTGAAGACCATGGTGACACAGGTTGTCCCCGTGCAGCCCATGGAGGTCCATGGTGGAGCAGATATCCACCCTGCAGCCCGTGGAGACCCCACACCAGAGCAGGTGGATGTGCCCTGAAGGAAGCTGTGACCATGTGAGAGTCCGCATTGGAGTAGCCTCCTGGCAGGACCTGTGGTCCCGTGGACAGGAGCCCAAGCTGGAGCAGGTTTTCTGGGAGAACCTGTGGCCCCATGGAGAGGAGCCCACACAGGAGCACCAGGGGAAAAGCACGAGGAGGAAGGAGCGGCAGTCAAACTGTGTTATGGACTGACCACAGCCCCCATTCCCCATCCCCCTGTGCTGCTCAGGGGAGAAGGTAGAGAAGTTGGGAGTGAAGGTGACTCCAGGAAGAAGAAAGGGTTGGGGGGAAGTTGTTTTTAGCTTTGTCCTTATTTCCCATTATCCTACTCTGATGTGATTGGCAATACATTAAATTAATTTCCCCAAGACAAGTCTGTTTGGCCTGTGACGGTAATTGCTGGCTCATCTCCCTGTCCTTACCTCAACCCACAAGCCTTTCAGTGTATTTCTTCTCGCTGTCCAGCTGAGGAGGGGCACTGACAGAGTGGCTTGGTGGGCACCTGGTGGCCAGCTAAGCTCAGCCCATCACACTGGTCTGCTGCTTCTTCCTCATCAGGTGATCTGTAGCAGGCACCCACCACAATGTCCCCCATGCTGATCTCTCTTTCCTAAAAGCCTGGCTCCATCCCCCACAGCACTGCTGTGAGCTACCGCACCGCCTCTCCCTGACCCCATAGCTCTGCAACCAGTCCTTGGTGGAGAAACTGGGCCGTGCAGGACAGCAGCCCAGGCAATGTCCACTAACCTGCACTTCACCACACACCTCTGAAGTTCCCAGAATAGAACCTCCTGCAGCATAAATGGTCTCAGCCCTTCAACCACACCTCCCTTCACTGCCTCTTCCTTCAAGCATACCCAAGGTCTGTTTCTGCTGTGAGAGAGGACTTACAGAAATAGGTCCTGAAAGAAAGAGGCCTGTGAGAAACAAAGATTGAGAAAAACAGCCTGAGAAAGAGATAAAGGATAGTCGAGGGGAGTGGAGGCCCTCTGAGCTGAGGAATGTCTGCAACACTCGTAGTCATGGGGTGGATAGTGTGGAGGTCGAAGCTGATAAGGCTGCCCCAGTACCACAGGATGCAGCTGGAGGGGGGAGCCCTGTGGAGACAGGATGGTTCTGCTCTGGGGCACCTGGTCAAGTTCCAAGGGCATCTGTCTGGTGAATGACCTTTGCTTCATTATCTAAGAAATGCATGTTAAAGTTAACATCCTGATTATGCTAATGAAGGCTAACAAGATCATGCTAATTACATCATCCCATGAAATGGGAAATCTTACCCCTCCCCATCCATGGGATACGTAGGTATGGGGGGTCGACCTAGGGGATGGACCCAAGGAAAGTGTATAAATTGAGGCGGGGTAAGGGGCGGGGATGCCCGGAGAGTGAAGGGAAGCCAAGAAGACGGATGCCTCCTTGAACCCTCCCTGGCAGGATCGATGCAGGAACCCAGACTGGAGATCTTTATTTCTCTATTCCCTCCACCTCCCTCCTTTCCTTTTCACCCTTTTCTTCTCTACTATGAAGTAATACAAGGCATGCTGTATTGCTTGCCACAACTCGTTACATACGTAGCCAATTATCATGTATCCAATAAGTTCATCGAGGGAAGTTAATAAATACCTGGACTTTGAGACTTGTTTCACTATTGTTTACTCCGTTGGTGATTTATGAATCTGAGCCACTTGTCTCCCTCGTCTGAGCAGGATGTGACACCTTCACCCTCCATTTTGTGACACCAAACTGTGGTGACCAGCTGCCAGGAAGAAATGCTGAGAGATCTGTATTCCCTGGCAGGGGGTTCTCTGAGCACTGTGCTGCAGAGCTGCTCCATGGTGCACCAGGCACCACAGTAATACACTGCTTCATCCCCCTGCTTGGCTGCCTGCACCTGCAGTGTGAGTCTGTTCTGGGAGCTCAACACTCTTCCCTTAAAGCCACCCTGGAAACCTTCTCCATAGGCATCACCCTCCCTGTAAATGCAGTCCAGAGAGCCACGTGGCCCCTGCTGGTACCAGAACATGATGTAGCTGCTCATATGGTCTCAGAATCACAAAATCATTCAGGTTGGAAAAGACCCTTGGGATCATCAAGTCCAACCATCAGCCCTACTCTACAAAGTTCTCCCTTACACCACATCCCCCAACATCTCATCTAAATGACCCTTAAAGACATCCAGGGATGGTGACTCCACCTTTTCCCTGGGCAGCCTATTCCATTGTCTGACCACTCTTTTTGTGAAAAATTTTTTCCTAATGTCCAGTCTGAACCTTCCCTGTTGCAGTTTAAAGCCATTCCCTCTTGTTCTGTCACTAATCACCTGTGAGAAGAGACCAGCACCAACCTCTCTACAACGTCCTTTCAGGGAGCTGTAGAGAGTGATGAGGTCTCCCCTCAGCCTTCTCCTCCTCACACTGAACAGTCCCAGCTCCTTCAATCTCTCCTCACAGGATTTATTCTCCAGGCCCTTCACCAGTCTCGTTGCCCTCCTCTGCACTCGCTGCAGCACCTTGAGATCTCTCTTGTATTGAGGTGCCCAAAACTGGACACAACACTCCAGGTGTGGCCTCACCCGTGCAGAGTACAGGGGGACTATCACCTCCCTGCTTCTGCTGGTCACACTATTTCTAAGACAAGTCAGGATGCCGTTGGCTTTCTTGGCCACCTGGGCACACTGCTGGCTCATGTTCAGATGCTTGTCAATTAGAACCTCCAGATCCTTCTCTTCCAGACAGCTCCAGCCACACCTCCCCAAGCCTGTAGCCATGCACGGGAATGTTGTGGCCCAAGTGCAGGACCTGACACTTGGCCTTGTTGAAGCTCATCCCGTTAACATTGGCCCACCAATCCAATCTATCCAGGTCTCTCTGTAGAGCCTCCCTATCCTCATGCAGATCGACACTCCCACTTAACTTAGTGTCATCTGTGAACTTACTGATGATACACTCTGTGTCCTTATCAAGATCGTCAATAAAGATGTTGAACAGAAATGGTCCCAACACCGAGCCCTGAGGAACACCACTTGTGACCGGCCGCCAGCTGGATTTAGCTCCATTGACCACCACTCTCTGGGACCATCCATCCAGCCAGTGCTTGATCCAGCAGGCCCTTCGCTCATCCAGGCCATGGGCAGCCAGTTGTTCTATGAGGATTCTATGGGGAACTGTGTCGAATGCTTTTTGAAAATCCAGGTAGACAATATCCACAGCTTTTCCCTCGTTCAATAGTCAGGTCATCTTGTCATAAAGGAGATCAGGTTTGTCATGCAGGACCTGCCTTTCATAAACCCATGTTGACTAGGCCTGATCCCCTGGTTGTCCCTTATATGACTTCTAAAGGCACTCAAGATGACCTGCTCCATGACCTTCCCTGGCACCGAGGTCACACTGACAGGTCTGCAGTTTCCTGGATCCTCCTTTCTGCCTCTCTTATAGATGGGTGTCACATTTGCCACCCTCCAGTTCAGTGGGACCTCCCCAGTTAGCCATGACTTCAGGTAAATCATGGAAAGCAGCTTAGCGAGCACATCTGCCAACTCTTTCAGCACCCTTGGGTGTAACCCATCCGGTCCCACAGACTTGTGTGCAGCCAAGTGGTGTAGCAGGTCTCTGACCACTTCCTCTTTAATTGTGCTGGCCTTGTTCTGCTTCTCCTCCCCATCTCCCAGCTCATGAGGCTGGGTGTCCAGGGAACAGCCGGTTCCACTGCTAAAGACTGAGGCAAAGTAGGCGTTGAGCACCTCAGCCTTTTCCTCATCCTTTGTTACTCTGTTTCCCTCTGCATCCAACAAAGGAGGGAGATTTTCCCTTGTTGGTGTGCATGCTGGTTTACTGAACTTGCTGCCCACACTGACAATGGAAAAGTACAACCAGCACTCCGGTCAGAAGATTAACGACGTCTGAAAACAAGAAATAGTTACAAGAAGGCCAGAAGAAAAGAATGTGCTCGTTAAGGAAGAAACTGATAAAGAAGGGACCTTTTGGAATTGCAAAAGCAGGAACTTATCTACTGGCTGTGTGCGGGTAGCAATGTTTGTGGAAAGTACCGAGGGGAGCTAATTTCAGAATGCACAACAATATAGAAAGGCTTGCTGCTATTTTTAGAAGGCACAAGAGTATATAAGGGCTTGTTTGCTAATAAAGCTTTGACCTTGACTTCCAATCATATTGATTGTCTGTGGTCTTGTCTCCTGTGGCCTGCACGGGATTTCGTCCCCACAAACGGTGACCCCGACGTGATCTGCTATCAATGTGATCGACGTGATATACGACCGACGTGATCGCTATCAGCGTGATCTAAGTGATATACTACCGAGTCAGTCAATGGTGGGGACAACACCCTTCTTAATGAAGGTGAACACAGGGCAGGGGAGAAATGGCTGTGGGGTGAAGAAACAAAGAAAAAGAGACGAAAGCGCGCACAAGGTGAGCAGCCAGGGGAAGCGCGGTATCCGCGGAAGAAAAGTCGGTCCAGGGGTTTTTAATGAGATTAGCGGACCGGCAGGGTTTATCAATAAACCCAGAAGCGCTGTCCAGATTATTGAAATGGGGACAGCGGACAGGACTTTTTTTTTCAGACCATGAAATATGTTTGGCCTAGGACTTTGGGACTCTTTGGGGGGAGAGCTATGACAAGTGATCACTATAAGAAATTCTCAAACACCAAAGGCAGCTCAGACTTGGGGAATAGTTAAAAAGATGTTAGAAACTATGAAAGCTGACACTGCTTCTGATGCTGCTGTAGCTCAAATTTTTCATGCGGCTGCCGAAATGAAGGACTTGGGGAACAGAGAGTTAGGTACTACTCGGACAGAATCGCCTCCACCCGTTGCTTTACCAGTTGGGGCCGCTGAATATGCTGAGTCTGTAGACTGTGATAACCTTTTAGACCCTGACACTGTAAATCCTAAAGGAGACTCTGGCCTGTGTCCTCCCTTAGCTGGGGATGATCCGTGGGTGAAAGTGAGGCAAGAAGCCTTGGCGCAAGGGGATATGGACATGGCGAGAAAGGTTGTTGCTCCTGTAATTTATGAGCCAGGACATCAGCCACGTTGGGAAGGACTGCATTTTCCTGTTATTAAAGAACTACTTAAAACGTTAATGAGGACGGGCCTCAACACTCTTTTACAACAGGTGTACTGGAGGCAATCGCTCATGGGTATCAATTGGTCCTGTGGGATTGGTTGGCAATTTTTAAAAAGGATATTAACGCCGGCACAGTATTCTATCTTCAAAACCAAGTGTGTGGATCTCTGTACTGAGCATTCGCGCCCCCCCCACACCTGCAGGTGCGGAGTTGGTGGCGGCGGCCCCGGGCCTCCCCGAGCCCCCCCCGCCACGGGGCGACTGCCTGCAGCCGAGACCAGCACCGCGCTCTTGGCCTGCCCCCCCCCCCCCCCCCCCCAACGCCAAAAGTGGCAGATTTGCAGTTTTTACAGAAGGTGCTGACACTGGGATGCGGCGTCCCTTGTCTGCCAACACCACGTAACCAACAAGCAATGGCTTTATATATTCTTAATTGTGTTTTGATGTTTGTAGTATTTGTCATTTGATGTTGTGTCAGTAATAAGTGTGAGGGCCCCTTTGGGTGGGTGTGGGACTGTTCTGCGGGTGTGAGGCGCAGCCCGGCTGCAGCTGCGGAGTGCGGAGTTCTCTGACCCGCAGTTCCGTTATCCCGCGAGGGAAGCGGCCGGGGAGGAACGAAGCGCAGGGCAGACTCTGTACCAGTGGGGGGTAGTGCAGGACGAGGGAACAGAACACCAGAACCCGCTGGGTCACTGGTGCTGCCTGTTTGTTTGGGCTCAGTGATTTAAGTGTCACAGGTGAAATATCTCCTCTAGCAGGAGGCAGTAATTCTGTGTTCATTGTTGTCTGGAATTTAGGTGCATACTCTGTGGGGAGAGTGCACCCTTGTACCATCTATCTGAGAAGGGTATTGTCATAAATATCATCTACAACCTTACAGGGGTTGTTCCTTTTACCAGGGGTCATAGATGCCGATTATGAAGGGGAAATCAGAATCATGGCCTGGACCCCTGGACCCCGTGTTCAGTAACAAAAGGGTCAAAAATTGCTCAGCTGGTTTATTTTACTGCGGCTCCCCCTAATAGTGTGCCGAGAAGCCGGGGTGACTCAGGATTTGGATCAGCAGGTTCTCCTCAAACATTTTGAGCTCAGACAGTGACTCAAGGTCGACCTCTGATAAAATGTGCCCTCACTAAAGCAGAAGAATCTGTTGCACTGACAGGCATTTTACATACTGGTGCGGATGTGACCGTAATATCTGTGAGCAGATTGGCCGTTAGCTCGGGTAACGCGAGTGCTTTTCGGGGTTGGTGGTCATGCTGTAACGTTTCAAAGCAAAGATCTCATTCATGTAAGGGGCCCAGAACACTGGGTAGCAAATATTCCTCCATTTATATTGGAAACCCCTATTACATCATGGGGTCGTGACTGTACGGCTCGATGGGGAACTGAAATCGGATCAAATTTGTCTTAATCGCCACTGAGCACAACCCACCCCTAAACCCACCCTGAGACTAACCTGGAAAACAGAATCACCCGTGTGGGTGGGTCAGTGGCCCTCACCAATGGAAAAGGTGTGTCATCTTAATGATTTAATTCAGGAACAATTAAGTGCAGGACATCTCGTACCTACCACCAGTCCTTGGAACTCGCTGGTGTTTGTTATTTTAAAGAAAAGTGGTAAATGGTGACTTTTACATGATCTCTGACACATTAGTGACGCCATGGAGGAAATGGTTGCTTTACAGCCAGGCCTGCCCTCCCCAACAATGATTCCCCCAAACTGGCATCTTGTAATAATTGATCTAAAGGATTGGTATTTACCATTCCCTTGCATCCGGATGATGCACCTAAATTTGCCTTTTCTGTTCCCAGTATCAATGTCAGTGAACCTGCAAGACAGTAGCACTGGGTTGTTTTGCCACAAGGCATGAAAAATAGTCCCACGATGTGTCAGTGGTTTGTTACAAAGGCTTTGAGCCCTGTTAGAACGCAGGTCCCCCAGGCTGTTATAGATCATTATATGGCTGACATCCTTATGGCAGCAGAAACACAGGAGATCATGGAAAAGGCTCTTGCTTTACCCAAAGACTCAGTATCTCAAATGGGGTGACAAATAGCACCTGAAAAGGTACAGAGATCATCACCATGGCAGTACCTGGGGTGGAGAATTTGTGAACAGACCATTGTCCTGCAATAGGTTAAACTTAAAACTGGTGTTAAGTCTTTAAATGATTTACAGAAACTGTTGACAGCCATAAATTGGATAAGGCTGTTTTTGGGCCTAACCAATGATGATCTGCATAGCTTGTTTGATATTTTGCAAGGAGATCCTTCACTCACATCACCCAGAGCACTTACAGAGAAAGCGGAACAAGATCTCCACCGGGTAGCTAACGCCATCTCAGAAAGACAAGCATCGTGAGGTGTGCCCGGCCATCCATATCAACTGGTATTATTTAACCCTCCAGGGCAGCCCTATGCTCTGCTGTTTCAGTAGGATAAAACACTTTGTGACCCTCTTGTTATTCTTGAATGGATCATTTTTTGTTTTGTTTTTTGTTTTGTCACACCAAATGCACAATACGGTCACTACTCGTCCAGAAATGTTTGCCCAACTGACCATGAAGGGTAGGCAGCGCCTACTATTACTTGCTGGTCAGGAGCCTGTGTGTATCCTTGTTCTGGTTACTGTGCACATGTTACATGGCTAATACAAATGTCTTTGAGCAAGCTCGGCTTTCACATGCATTTTTCCACCAAAATGCCAGGGCAATACAGAACCAGTTTTCTTTACCAAGGCCTCAGGCTAAAGACATCATTGCCACTTGCCCTGAGTGCCAGAGGACTCCCTCTCTTCAACAGCCAGTGGTGTCAACCCTCGGGGACTCACCTCCTCAGAATTATGGCAATCTGACGTCACTCACTTCAATGCATTTGGAACGTTAAAATATATACATGTGTCTGTTGATACCTTTTCTGGAGCAGTGTCTGCGTCCTGCCATACAGTGGGCAGTCAAGCATCTGCCCGGCATTCCCCATCACCAACTGGACAGGCCATGGTGGAGCGTACGCATGGCACGCTAAAGCGTCTATTGCAACAACAAAAAGGGGGAGATGGAGGGGATCAATCTACACCTCACGAAACGCTAAATAAGGCATTATATGCCATGAACTTTTTAAACATTTCCCCTGTCTCACAGGTGCCACCAATATTGCGTCACTTCTCGTCACAGATACCAGATCAACAAGAAGTGCAGGGCAAGGCTCAAGTGTTAGCAAAAAACCTGGAAAGTGTAACTGGGAAGGACCAGATCCTTTAATAACCCGTGGAAGAGGTTATGCTTGTGTCTCCACAGGTCACGGTCCCCGGTGGTTACCGGCAAGGTGTGTGCGACCACACCTGAGGCGTGAGAGGCAGCTTTTGGTGGACACTCAGGAGCCGGCTGTGGGTGCTGTGGATGCCCCTGTGCCGACAGTTCGTGATCTCTTCAACTGATCATTTAAGCAGAATGGATGGGTAATGCTTGCTGCTGCAACGGGAGCAAATACACTGTCTCTGTCCTTAATCACACTACGGTTGCCAACTCTTTGAAGAGAAAAATGCCAACAGTAATTCCAACTCCTTGATGACATATACAGGCTTACTAGTCACTAGTGAAAGATGTAGCTTAGACAAAATGTCGTTATTAATAAGGATGAAATGCTGTAAGAATGTGTGTATTCGACTTTCCTTGTTTAGCAATATTAAGAATTAGAAACTCAAGTGTTTAACCTTATTAGAAACTCCCTTGGTTTTCCCCTTGAGTGGTGGCCAGGCTCTGGGTGGAACCCAACAGGAGGATGAGATCAGATGTTTCCACTCAAAGAAAAGTGCCAGTTATTTTGGCCTCTTGATTTGGAGACTGGACCTGCCTGCAGCGATGTTGGATGCCTCACCTACGGATGGACGCGTCGCGTAGGATTTCCGCTTTGCGAGGACGGGCACTCTAAATTCTCGCTGCATCCAGGGTTCCCCAGCAACTGCAGATCTGAATGTTAGTACCCCGTTAGGTAAGTGTGCTATTTCATGTTTTCCTTACTGTTTATTTTTGTAGTATTTAGTCATATCCCTTAGTTATGGGTACTGAAACTAGCCTACTCTTTTTTAACTCGTAACTGTAACTGCTGTATTGTTTCTAGCCTTCTGTGGAACTATTTTGAGTATGCTGTGTTTTTTGAAGTTTGCCTAACCCTTAATTGATAAAGCCTTGAAACAAGTCTTGCAGGTGCAGCTGCAAAACAAAGAAAGGGGAGATGTGGGGGCATTGGCCTGTCAGCCTTGAACAGCCTCTGAGCAATAGCTGGGGTTTGATGAAAAACAGGCCTTGGAAGAAAGATGAGAGGCTGCTGAGTTGTGCCAAAGTGGCAGGGAAAACCAGCGGCCAGCTGCAACACTGAGCTGGGGAAAAGTGCTGACCTGTGAGAAGTTACTGCCACAAGAACAGTGCATGAATAAGAAGGTGATTGGTCTGCACAGCACGTGTTAGAGTGGTCTGATGGTGATAGGAGCAAAGGTTGATAGCTGTCTAATTGCTGAATTGTTAACTATGAAGTAAGAGCTTTATCCACAGCATCCGAGAGCATAAGTACGTACCACTGTAACAATTAACTCTCTTTCTCTCTGAATTTCATTGAGAGTCCGTGTCTCAGTTGCCACAGCACCCTTCACAGTTCATGTCACTGAGCACTTCTCCAGTCCACAGTGAGTAGCTTTGTCTCTGCCCTTTCTGGGGAAGTCAGTGCAGAAAGCGTAACTGAATTCAGAATGCACAGCGTCCCCTCTCTCCTCATCCACCCAGACCCTTTGGCTTACTGTAGAAGGCTTTAAACTTGGTGAAGCAGGATTTCCCCTTCTCCAACCCATGCTGAGTGTCAGTGAGGAAGGAGGGGAGGCGGTGCTCCAGGTGCCAGAGCAGAGATTCCCCTGCAGCCCGTGGTGAAGACCATGGTGACACAGGTTGTCCCCGTGCAGCCCATGGAGGTCCATGGTGGAGCAGATATCCACCCTGCAGCCCGTGGAGACCCCACGCCAGAGCAGGTGGATGTGCCCTGAAGGAAGCTGTGACCCCGTGGAGAGCTCATGCTGGAGCAGGTTTTCTGGGAGAATCTGTGGCCCCATGTAGAGGAGCCGAGTGCAGCAGCAGGGGAAAAGCACGAGGAGGAAGGAGCGGCAGTCAAACTGTGTTATGGACTGACCACAACCCCCATTCCCCATCGCCCTGTGCTGCTCAGGGGAGAAGGTAGAGAAGTTGGGAGTGAAGGTGACTCCAGGAAGAAGAAAGGGTTGAGGGGAAGTTGTTTTTAGCTTTGTCCTTATTTCCCATTATCCTACTCTGATGTGATTGGCAATACATTAAATTAATTTCCCCAAGACGAGTCTGTTTGGCCTGTGACGGTAATTGCTGGCTCATCTCCCTGTCCTTACCTCGACCCACAAGCCTTTCAGTGTATTTCTTCTCGCTGTCCAGCTGAGGAGGGGCACTGACAGAGTGGCTTGGTGGGCACCTGGTGGCCAGCTAAGCTCAGCCCATCACACTGGTCTGCTGCTTCTTCCTCATCAGGTGATCTGTAGCAGGCACCCACCACAATGTCCCCCATGCTGATCTCTCTTTCCTAAAAGCCTGGCTCCATCCCCCACAGCACTGCTGTGAGCTACGGCACCGCCTCTCCCTGACCCCATAGCTCTGCAACCAGGCCTCGGAGGAGAAACTGGGCCGTGCAGGACAGGAGCCCAGGCAATGTCCACTAACCTGCACTTCACCACACACCTCTGAAGTTCCCAGAATAGACCCTCCTGCAGCATAAATGGTCTCAGCCCTTCAACCACACCTCCCTTCACTGCCTCTTCCTTCAAGCAATAGCCTGAGTAAGACATAAATGAAGGAATCCAGTGGATTTTCCATATTCCATACTATCCCCAAGTGAATGGGATTGTGGAATGCACCAAGGGGCTTCTAAAGCAGGGCCTAAAACCCCACAAACTGGGATGGTCACAACAGGTGCCAGATGCAGCAATGAGGGTAAACAGCCTGTGGGGAATTAATGGATGCCCACGACTTACCGCGTTCAGTCCTAAGCCTCCGTCCATACTCGCTGGGAAAAAGGAGACTAAAGACCCTGCAAACCTGCTCCATTCTCCTGGACAACCTGTTCTAGTAGACTTGCTCACCGTGGGGCAAGTACCCCTAACCCTAAAAGCTCCCATCAATATTTGTTCGTGGGTGGCTACTGATGCCCATGGGAAAGAATTCCTCATCAACTGCAGGGGATTGTCCCTTCTTTCTAAGCATCATTGGTTTGTTATGTACACATTTGTCTGACAGGGCGCTGATCCCAGACAACGGGGGACCTGTGTTACTCTTGGAGCTTTCAATGGTTCTAGGCATTATCGGCTAGTTATTATTTGTAATTTGCTTACATTATTATATGGGAAAGTTGTTTTGGGAGACCTGGTGTTCAGTCTTTGTCCTTGCAGTGACAGGACCATGGGGGGACTCCCCCAAACTACGCTGGGACCTACTATGAGGATTCATGCCCATTTGGAACCCCACTTACCCGGGCGTATGTATAACATCCCTGCCCTCTGCCAGAGATGGCTTTAAGTTTAAATGGAATCATAGCTGCTGGGTGTGAAATAAATCCTTGTCAATCAATTACAATCAGCAATGGTATCCATATCCAGGACTTCTAATGCGTCCACTTCTCGGAAGGCTAACCCGGAGCTGTGCCTTAAGTTACCTTCTTGGGAATCGCCTCCCAAATTAGAAAAGCCTCTGAGTCACCCATATAATAGTGCATGGGCTGCACACTGGTGCTTGCAAACACCAAGGAGGTTGGGGGATGTAACCAGTTCCAGTGCTGGCTCATAGAGCTGGATGTGGTCCTGCCAGCACCACACCCACCGACAGCAGGACGAAGGAATAAAAGACTGGCTGGAGGGGTCTGATTCCACAAATCAAGTGTTAATGTATTGTACTACCCTGCTAGATGGGGGAGGTATCATGGTAACAAGTGATGAGGAAAAGGCTGAGGTGCTTAATGCCTTCTTTGCCTCAAGCTTTAATAACAAGACTAGTTGTACTGAGGGAATCCAGCCTCCTCAACCACAAGACAGAGACTGGGAGAACGACCCCCCGGCAATCCAGGAGGAGACAGTCACTGACCTGCTGCATCACATAGACACACACAAGTCTATGGGACTGGATGGGATACACCCAAGGGTGCTGAAGGAGCTGGCTGGGTGCTCGCCAAGCCGCTTTCCATCATTTCCCAGCAGTCCTGGCTGACCGGGGAGGTCCCGACAGATTGGAAATTGGCCAATGTGACGCCCATCTATAAGAAGGATCGGAAGGATGATCAGGGAAATTATAGGCCTGTCAGCTTGAGTTTGGTGCCCGGGAAGCTGATGGAGCAGCTTATCCTGAGCACTATCACACAACACGTGTGGGACAACCAGATGATCAGGTGCAGTCAGCATGGGTTTAGGAAAGGCAGGTCCTGCTTGACAAACCTGATCTCCTTCTAGGACAGGGCGACCCGTGTATTGGATGAGGGAAAGGCTGTGCATGTTGTCTACCCTGACTTTAGTAAGGCCTTTGACACCGTTTCCCACATCATTCTCCTGGCAAAACTGGCTGCCCGTGGCTTGGATGGGCACACGCTTCACTGGGTAAAAAACTGTCTGGATGGCCGGGCCCAGAGAGTTGTGGTGAGTGGAGTTAAATCCCGTTGGTGGTCAGTCACGAGTGGTGTCCCCCAGGGCTGGGTTTTGGGGCCACTCCTGTTTCACATCTTTATTGATGATCTAGACGAGGGGATCAAGTGCACCCTCAGTCAGTTTGCAGATGACACCAAGTTGGGTGGGAGTGTTGATCTGCTCGAGGGTAGGGAGGCTCTGCAGAGAGACCTGGCCAGGCTGGAGCGATGGGCGGAGGCCAGCTGAAGGAGCTTCAATAAGGCCAAATGCTGGATTCTGCACTTGGGCTACAACAACCCCCAGCAGTGCTACAGGCTTGGGGAGGAGTGGCTGGAGAGCTGCCAGTGAGAGGTGGACTGGGGGTGTTGATTGACAGCCGGCTGAACATGAGCCAGCAGTGTGCCCAGGTGGCCAAGAAAGCCAATGGTATCCTGGCTTGTATCAGCATTAGCGTGGCCAGCAGGGACAGGGAAGGGATCTTACCCCTGTACTCGGAACTGGTGAGGCCATTTTGGGTCCGTCACTACAAAAAGGACATTAAATTACTCGAGCGTGTCCAGAGAAGGGCCATGAAGCTGGTGCAGGGTCTGGGGTACAGGTCTGATGGGGAGCGGCTGAGGGAACTGGAGGGGTTTAGTCTGGAGAAGAGGAGGCTGAGGGGAGACCTCCTGGCCCTCTACAACTCCCTGAAAGGAGGGTGCAGAGAGGGGGGATGAGTCTCTTGAACCAAGTAAAAAGTGATACGACAAGAGCAAATGCCCTAAGCTGCACCAGGGCAGGATTAGACTCGCTCTTAAGAAGTATTTCTTTGCAGAAGGGGTTGTTGGGCATTGGAATGGGCTGCCCAGGGCAGTGGTGGAGTCCCCATGCCTGGAGGTGTTTAACACTTGGGATGACAAATCACTGAAGCATCTGCTGGAGTTGAGAACTGTGAGAGTGTCAGCTCTGTGCAGCTGTGGGACATTCAATATGTTAAGAGTCAAATCATGTGTTACTGGTAAATAATGAAGAGGTGAGCTGGCATTGGCCTGTCAGCCCTGCACAGCTGTGGGAGATTCAATACTTAAGAGCCAAATGGACATCAGCTGGTCAGCTCAGCCAGAGAGCTCTGTTTGGGGAGCTCAGTGAAGGTGCAGAGCTCTCCTTGAGAGAACTCTGCTTGGTGAGCCAGGCAGGAGATCTGTCCTGTGCTGGCTTGGAGAAGTGTCAGCTCTGCTCTGTGCTGGCCCAGAGAAGCAGCAAGGTTTGGAGGAGAAACAGGCCTTGGAAGAAAGATAAGTCAGCTTGGAGAAAGTATGGCACTGTTTTTGGGAGAGAGGGTTGATGATTGTCTATTTGCTGATTGGCTTATCATGAAGTGAGAGCTAAGGGAGCGAGAGCATAGTAAGAGCATGAGTATGTACCATTGTAATAATAAAGGATTTTCCTTCTGCACTTCAAAGGAGAGTCTGTGCCTCAGTTCCCACAGAGAACAGTCAGTGTGAGGTTCATGGTTGGACTGGATGATCTTCAAGGTCTCTTCCAACCAAGATGATTTGGTGATACTGTGATTCTGTGTACCTGAATATCAAATTGTATTCTCACTTGAATCTCTATAGTATGGCTGGATTGAGATGTTCTATCAGTTTTACAACAAGGTGCCCTTCAAGATTTTATTTACCTACACTATTACCTCACACTGAAAACGAAGAGGGCTTGAGGGCCCTAGTGATGTCAGGCACATAATCAGTGGGGTGTGATATCCACATTACTATACCTGGCAACAACAGTTGGCCCTGGGCTTAGAAGCTGCCATGTTACCTGCTCATGTGATTGTGTAACCTCAGATAGTTTTGGAAAATTGAACTCAGCAATTGCTTGTACCAGGGAATTGAACAAGGTGTGCCTTTGTGGAAACAAGTGTGCAGACCCAACAGGCATCTAAGATGGTGTTGCTGAAGGAACATGGAGTGTGCAGTAGGCCGAGTCTAACTGAGGCAGAGTGCTGCATGGCCATCCACAATGCCACCACCTCTCTAGAGGAGACCCGTGCCAAGATGAAGGAGATGGCCAACAGGACAGGAGAACTGTTTCAAGCAATGAGACCGACGGATTGGCTTGATGGATGGAACCCCAGGTCATGGGTCACATCACTGGGATCCTCGGGACTCACGGGGTGGGAAAATGGATTGTAAATATGGTCTTTGGATATTATGTGGATTCTTGCTTTTAATGCAAAGCCTTGCAGCAGTTAGATGTATGCTCTCTCACCTTCTGTCTTCTTTTTCCCCTGTACCTATTCCTGATGTACAGATCACAGTGGTCATAGAACTTGGAGGGTTTGAGGGTTTGAGCCACAGGGAGGAGGGCAGGATGTGAGAGAGGACTTGTAAAAATAGGACCTGAAAGAAAGAGGCCTGTGAGAAACAAAGATTGAGAAAAACAGCCTGAGAAAGAGACAAATGATAGTGGGGGGAGTGGAGACCCTCTGTGCTGAGGAATGTCTCCAACACTTGTAGTCACAGGTGGATGGTCTGGAGGTTGAAGCTGATAAGGGTGCCCCAATACCACAGGATGCAGCTGGAGGGGGGAGCCCTGTGGAGACAGGATGGTTCTGCTCTGGGGCACCTGCTCAAGTTCCAAGGGCATCTGTCTGGTGAATGACCTTTGCTTCATTATCTACAAAATGAATATTAAAGTTAAAACCTCTCAATATGCTAATGAGACTAACAAGATCATGTTAATTACATCATCCCACGAAACACCTTACCCCTCCCCATCCATGGGGTACGTAGTTATGTGGGTTGACCTAGGGGATGGACCCAAGGCAAATGTGTATAAATTGATGTGGGGGCAAAGGTGGGGGTGACCCAGATAGTGAAGTGGAGAAGACAGGTGCCTTCGGGAACCCTCGCTTGTGGGATCGATGCAGGAACCCAGACTGGAGATCTCTATTTCTCTATTCCCTCCACCTCCCTCCTTTCCTTTTTCCCCTTTGCCTTCACTACTATGAAGTAATACAAGGCATGCTGTATTGCTTGCCACAACTTCTTACATATGAAGACAATTAGCATGTATTCAATTAGTCCATCATGGGAAGTTAATAAATACCTGGACTTTGAGACTTGTCTCACCATTTTCGAATCCGTGGGGGATTTATGGATCTGAGTCACTTGTCTCCCTTGTCTGAGTGGGACGTGACTTGGGCATGTTACCATTGTGTGACACCAAACTGTGGTGACCAGCTGCTGGGAAGAAATGCTGAGAGATCTGTATTCCCTGGCAGGGGGTTCTCTGAGCACTGTGCTGCAGAGCTGCTCCACGGTGCACCAGGCACCACAGTAATACACTGCTTCATCCCCCTGCTTGGCTGCCTGCACCTGCAGTGTGAGTCTGTTCTGGGAGCTCAACACTCTTCCCTTAAAGCCACCCTGGAGACCTTCTCCATAGGCGTCACTGTCCCTGTAAATCCAGTCCAGAGAGCCACGTGGCCCCTGCTGGTACCAGAACATGATGTAGCTGCTCATACAGTCTCCCCTCGTGCTGCACTGGAAGGTGACTCCATCTCCCTCTTGCACGGCCACTTCCCTGATGTGTTGCTCCAAGGCCACCTGGCCAGTGACTGCTGCAGTGAGGAAGAACAAGCCATGATCACGCCAAGATTCAGCAAGGGTCAGGGCAACGCTGGTGGGGGCATTGTGATGGCACTGGAGCTGGAGGGGGACTAAATCATTCTCTGTGAACCCAGCTGACAAAGATGGGCAGAGGAATAGAGCTGGTACCATCAGGCAGGGCTCACAAGGAAGGAGACACCATGTTTCCCTCCCTCCTTTTCATTGTCACACAAGAAACTTTTTCTGATTTTCACATTCAAAGCAGGAAGGTTTTGCACCATGGCGGACAAATCCCTTTGGCTTTGCCAAGCGGGGATGGTGAGAAACCCACTCTCCTGTCCCTGAACCTGCTCTGAATGAGCACAGGAGGGACAAGCACCTGTCCCAGGCAAGTGGGGCCTGGGCCCTGTGCTGCCATGCTAAAACCTGGCCTTGGCAAGATGGGCTGCAGTGCCCCATGAGCAGAGTGTCCAGCCCAAGGGCAAAGCATTAGGCCCCCCGAGGTGGGAGCAGCAGGTGGGTGCCCTGCCTGTCCCCACCCTGCAGAGGAGGCAGGCTGGGCTGAGGGGCCGAACTCAGAGGGAGAAGAGGAGGAGGCCTCTTCCCACTGTGCCCCGCTGGGATGGGTGAGGAGGTCGAGCCCCAGGCACTCAGGCTGCCAGCGCTCAGCACAGCTCCACAGAGCCGTGCAGAGCACAGGGGCCTGCTCAGTTCCTGGGGGGAGCAGCACCCCTCCTTTCACTTCCCTACGAGGGGCAATAACCCCACGCCCAGGGCAGGCCACAGGGCCAGGCCCGCTCTGCCTCGCCTCTCTGCAGCTTCTCTCTGCCTGCAGAACAGCTCTGCCCACATCTTCCCTGCCTCTGCCTCTGTCACTGCAGTCACTCCTAGTCCCTGCGAGTCCCTCCCTCGCTCTGTGACAACACTGAAGGCGAGAGGCAGGGGCTGGAGGAGCAGAAGAAGCTGAAGCTGTGGGCGCACTCCCGGCTGTCTCTGACCCTGCAGGGTGCCAGAACAGAGCGCTCGCTTGGCAGGAAACCACTGCTGGGCAAAAGAGGAGGTGTTGTTGTGGGCCCACCCCCGACCTTCCTCTCTCCAAGGAAGGCCAGCAGGGTGCTGCTGGGAACTCACAGCTGGCCCTGGGGCTGCCAGCTTCTCCTTCCAGGGGGACCCTGTCCCTCTCTGCTGCTGTGCTGTTCCCGCATGGAGCCCCGCTGAGCCCAGCTCCGTTTGGACAGGGCACCCCTAGGCAGACAGGTTCTGCTTTCTTCTCCCTCCACTCTGGCCCTGCACCCTACTCCTCCGCTCGCTCCTTCGTGCTGACACTTCTCCTGCTGCCTCTTCCGACCAAAGCCCTCCCAGACTCCACCAGCAGCAAAGGCAGCAAAGGGCAGGTGAGATCCAGGACGTGCCTGGTGCTGAAGCTCTGGGGTCCATGTGTAGGCTCAAGCCCCCCAGCTCATTCCCCAAAACTCACGTGCACAGGACTCAGCGGGGACCAGGCTGTTGGGGCTGCTCAGGAGAGCAGGGACACTCCCGCCTCTGTGTTCCCCCTCCCCAGCAGCAACCCAGGGCTCCCCCTTGACCACAGGATGGGGCACCTACTGTGCCCTGACACAGTGTCACCGTCTTGACTGCTACCACCATTTTGGGGAGCATTGCTCTCTCCACAGCGGCCCTTCACAGACCGTCTGAACCCTTCCTATCCCCTCTCTTTTCATGGGTGCTCCAACATGGCCCCTTGGGGAGGGGATCCCCAGCACACAGGTGGCAAAAGGGAGTTGGAGAGGGTAGAGGAACCCATTGAAACTGGAGGCTTGAGGCTGGGAGAAGAAGCAGGGGGATGCAGGGCCAGGGGGACCTGTGGTGCACTGGGACATGTGGAGCTGCCCCAGCGTGGGAGGACATGTCGGGTTCCCCACGGCATCCAAACCCATGGAGGGATGGAATGTTGTTCTGGCACAGGGCACCCTCCATAGCCTCCTTGTTGGCATTCCCTCACAAAATTCCATGCTGGCCCTCACTGGACACACATGAGCAACACCAACAACAGAGCGGAGAGACTATTCCTCATAGCCATGGTAAAAGATGCTCTGCAGCTCAGCTTCTGCTCTTGCACTACTCTGGGACTCCCTAAACAAGATGAGGTTTAAAAATTTCACTCAACTATGGCTTTCCATACTCAAATTTCAGCTCTTTAATGATCACCGTGCTTTGTCCTAGAAAAAATTTTTTTCCCTGTTGCTTTTGCCTGTGGGAGAGAAGGAAGAATGTAGGTTAAGGACATGTTCATGGGTTTGTGTGTGCTTGTGGGAGACTCTGCTGCTGCAGCACATCTGTGCCTGTTTCTGGGAAAAGCCAGACCAGACCAGACTTGAGAAACATAGGAAGAGACTTGCCTTGCAGCAATCACAAAAGACCTGGCTGGATTTAACTCCCTTACGTCCAGTTCTGCCCTGGCCATGCCTGTGTGTCGAGCACTGGGCCCTTTTCCAGCTCTCTGGTGCTGCAGAAATAGGCCGCCATGACCACAGCTGCTGGCGAGAGCACTTCCAGGGAGAGCTGGTTCCTGGAGGGGTCTGCAGAGCTGGTGACTCGTGTCTGGAAGGATGAAGCGATGTGCTGGAGTCACAGGAAAGGATACTGCAACACCACAGGCTGCAGGTCTCTGCCTGATGGGCCCCGAACCCCGTGAAGATGCCTCAGGAGACAGCAGGGGAGGAGGAATTTCCCATTCAAAGCAGGAAGGTTTTGCACCATGGTGGACAAATCCCTTTGGCTTTGCCAAGCGGGGATGGTGAGAAACCCACTCTCCTGTCCCTGAACCTGCACTGAATGCGCACACAAGGGACAAGCACCTCTCCCAGGTAAGTGGGGCCTGGGCCCTGTGCTGCCATGCTAAAACCTGGCCTTGGCAAGATGGGCTGCAGTGCCCCATGAGCAGAGTGTCCAGCCCAAGGGCAAAGCATTAGGCCCCCCGAGGTGGGAGCAGCAGGTGGGTGCCCTGCCTGTCCCCACCCTGCAGAGGAGGCAGGCTGGGCTGAGGGGCCGAACTCAGAGGGAGAAGAGGAGGAGGCCTCTTCCCACTGTGCCCCGCTGGGATGGGTGAGGAGGTCGAGCCCCAGGCACTCAGGCTGCCAGCGCTCAGCACAGCTCCACAGAGCCGTGCAGAGCACAGGGGCCTGCTCAGTTCCTGGGGGGAGCAGCACCCCTCCTTTCACTTCCCTACGAGGGGCAATAACCCCACGCCCAGGGCAGGCCACAGGGCCAGGCCCGCTCTGCCTCGCCTCTCTGCAGCTTCTCTCTGCCTGCAGAACAGCTCTGCCCACATCTTCCCTGCCTCTGCCTCTGTCACTGCAGTCACTCCTAGTCCCTGCGAGTCCCTCCCTCGCTCTGTGACAACACTGAAGGCGAGAGGCAGGGGCTGGAGGAGCAGAAGAAGCTGAAGCTGTGGGCGCACTCCCGGCTGTCTCTGACCATGCTGGCCCTCAGTGTACACACATGAGCAACACCAACCACACAGCAGAGACTATTCATCATGCCCAGTGGAAAAGCTGCTCTCTAGTGAAGCTTCTGCACTTGCACCACTCTGGGGCTCCCTGAAAAATATGAGGTCTCAAAATCTAACTCAAATCTGGATTCCATGTCCAAATTTTACTTCTTTCATGCTTAATATGCTTCTTGCTAGAAAAACCTCTTTCCCAGATGCTTCCTGCCTGTGGGAGAGCCTGAGAAGGAAGGAAGAAGGTGAACATATTCATGGGTTTGTGTGTGCTTGTGGGAGACTCTGCTGCTGCTGCTGCACATCTGTGCCTGTTTCTGGGAAAAGCCAGACCAGACTAGTCTTGGAAGCCCTCTTGTATTAAACCACAAAAGACCTGGCTGGATTTAACTCCCCTCATTCCAGTTCTGCCCTGGCCTTGCCTGTGTGTCAAGCACCGGGCCCTTTTCCAGCGCTCTGGTGATGCAGAAATAGGTCGCCGTGTCTGCAGCTGCTGGCGAGGGCACTTCCAGGGAGGGCTGGTTCCTGGAGGGGTCAGCAGAGGTGGTGACTCGTGTCTGGAAGGATGAAGTGCTGTGCTGGAGTCACGGGAAAGGATACTGCAACACCACAGGCTGCAGGTCTCTGCCTGGAGTCTGACAGATGCAGTCCCAAGGGCAGCTGCTGTCAGTGATGTGTTGTCGCAGATGGAGTGATGCTCCTCCCTCGTAAGAGAGAAGTTGCAATATGTTTATTGATATAAAACTGAGATTGAACAAAGTTTGACAGTAAATGTGACAGTGGTTTAATAAGATTCAATGACAAGATTCACCTGATTCTTACTACATAGAGGACAGGGTCAGACAGAACTGTCAGCGAGACCCACCCATCGAGTGATGACATTCCGACAGGACCCACTTGCTTTCTAAACTCCTCTCAGAGAGGAGTTCAGGTGGGGCTGGATCCAATCCTAGTCCCAGACTGGGTCAACGGTTTATTTCTAAAGGATTGTATGTGTGCACTCCATCCTTGATATCCCTTAGCTAAGATCTCAAACTTCCAGCACGCTCATTCCCAATGCACTTACCGAGTATCTGACATGAGAAGGATTCTCTCAGCCTCGAGGAGTTACCCTGAGCGGTGTCCCTCCCTCTGAGCCCAGGCACAGTCCACTCACTGACTCGGCACTGAGATGGGCCCTGACCCCTGTGAAGATGCTGCAGGGGACAGCAGGGGAGGAGGAAGCTGATGTTGTTCAGGCACAGCCCAAGTCTCTCTCACTGTGGTCCCTGCAGGGCACAGTAATAGACCGCACTGTCCCCCAGCTCCAGCCCCGTGACGATCAGCGTCCCAGAGCTCTGGTCAGCCTGGCAGGAAAATCTCTGGCGGGCAAAAGGGGCTGTGTGGCTGTAGGAGCCTCCCCGGCCCTTGCTCTGCAGCAAGTACTGCAGGGCTCCACCGGCACGCTGCCGATACCAGGCCACGTAGAGATAGGAGGCCTTGGAGCTGTAAGTGCATCGTAAGCTCCCACTATTCCCTGCTCGCCACCACACTGCAGACCTCGTCGCTTGGATCTCATCACCCTGAAGTGCACCTGAAACAAAAGCAGGGCTCTTCCATCACTGCTTTGCCTTCACTGGTGCAAGAAACTGGCCCTGAAAAGGGCCAGTGGAAGCTGGTAATGGTGTTGCTAAAGCCAAGGGCTTTGGGTGCCCCAGGGAAGAAGGGGACCAAGAGAAGGCAGAGAAGAGATACAGGCAGGCAGAGTGGCCAGCCTGGTTGGGTGACAGAAACGCATGGAACCACCACCTCAGCATAAAGCACTGCATTTGGGTCTGAGGAGATGGGAATCGGCCGTGCTGGGAAAGGAGCTCCTGCAGAAAGGCCAGGACCAGCTGCGGTGCCCAGTGATGGCCCCTCTCTGCTTGGGAAGACTCCTTACCCACCTCAGCACTCGTCGGCTGCAAACCTTGTGCAGCCTGTGCTGGGCCCAGCAGGTTTGTGTCAGAGGTTTGTCCCCATCTACCCCGAGCCACAAGGTGGGCAAGGACCGTGCCGTGAGCACGGCTCTGCCGTCCACTCCTCCCTTCTCTCTTGCAATGCCACGCTCGGAGCAGGCGAGTGGCTCTGGCAGCAGGTTTGTGTTAAAGCTCCGCTGGATTTCCTGTCCCCGTGCGAACGGCACAGAAGTAGCGGGCAGAGTCCCGGGGGCCCAGGGCACGCAGCGACAGCGACGACTCGGACCGGGAATTGTCCCGGAACACCGTTGCTCGACCCTGCACTGCTGCCCCGTACTGCTTTGTAGTACCCGAGGGGCTGCTGATGAAGGACACCCACTCGAGTCTGTCACCGGGTCTCTGACGGTACCAGAAAACGTGGTAATTGCCGAAGTCGAAGCCGGCCCCGCGGCAGGAGAGGAGCACGGAGTCCCCGGGCGCTCGCAGCCCTCCGCCGGCCTCCAGCAGCCTCAGCTGCGCCCACACCCCTGCGGACGGAGAGCGCAGGCAGCCGGGCAGGGCGCGCCCACGGCCCGAGGCCGTTCCCCCGCCGCCCCGGCAAAGCCCCCCGGGCCGGCACAGCGCCAGCCGCCACCCGCCTCTGTCCCGGCCAAGCCCCGCGCCCGGGCCAACGCCCGCCTGCCCTCCCCGGGGCTGAGCCGCGCCTGCTGCCGCCCGTCCGGCCCGAGCCGCGGCCCCAAAGCCGCCCTGGCCTCCGCCTCGGCCTCCGCCTCCTTCCGCAGCCCCGGGCTCGCTGCCCTCCCCGCCCGGCGCTCACCTGCCGGCCCCGCGGCCAAGGCCAAGGCCAGGAGCCACGGCCCCAGCCCGGGCGCCATCATGCCCTGCCGCGCCGGGGCCGGCCGGGGCCGCCGAGGAGCCGAGCGGAGCCGCGCTCGGGCCCGCTCCTGCCCGCCCCGCCGCCTCGGCCCCTCGCCGGGGCAGCGCCGACGCCTGTGCCCGCCCACAACAGCCCCGCCCCGGCGCCCCGGGGCCGCGGCCCCTTCGCGGCAGGAGCAGGGGGGGCGCGGGGAGGGCCGCGGGGCAGGGCCGGCGGCACAGCAGGAGCGCGGCGCCCCGGCACACGAAGGCTCCTGGCCCTTGGCTCCCAGCGCGGCTCCGGCGCTGGCCCGCCTGCTCGCCCTGCCGAGCCCTGCCCAAGGGGGTCGGCGCCTCGGCCGGGCGCAGCTGGGACCCTTGTGGCCCCGGCGCCGGCTCCGGCCCCAGCGCCAGGGACGGGCTGTCGGCCCGCACATCCCCTCGCAGGCCCCTCCCCGTGCCCCCAGCCCGCCCTGGCCTCACCCCCGGCCCTGCCCGCGGGCACCGGCGCACACCGGGGCTGTGCTGCCATCCAGAGGGACCGCGACAGCCGCAGAAGTGCCTGACAGGAGCCTCCTGCGCTTCAGCCAGGGGAAGAGCAACGTCCCGCCGCCGGCCAGGAACAAGCCCGTGCTCCAGGGCGGGCTGGGCGCTGCCCACATGCAAAACACATTCGCAGCAAAGGCCCCGAGGCTTCTGCTGGACAACAACTTGTCCAGGAGGCAGCGATGTGCCCCTGCGGCACAGAAGGTTCATGGTGGCCTGGCCTGCATCAGGCAAAGTCTGGCCAGCGGCTCAGGGAGCTGATCCTTCCCCTCTGCTCAGCACTGCTGAGCTCACCCCGGGACTACCGCCTCCACTTCTTGGCTCCCCACTACACGAGAGACTTGGGCAAAGAGGAGAGAGGCCAGCGAAGGCCACGAAGGGGCTCATGGGCTGGAGCACCTCTTCCAGGAGAGAGCTGCGACTGTTTACCCTGCAGAAGAGAAGGCTCAGGGCACATCCCAGCAGGAGCTGAAACACAGGAAGGGCGGGTGCAGGGTGTTGCTGTTAGCTCTGCCTCTTTGAACCTGCCTCTCCACGTGTCAGTGGCGCTCAGGTCGCAGAGACTAATACTGCAACACCGCAATTAGCCTGCCTCATTAAACCTGCCAATCCACATGTCAGTGGCGCTCAGATCGCAGACTAATGCTGCAGGAGGTTAAGACCTTCACGGGGACATCAGTACAAACACCAATATGATGGATACAAAATGTCCGTTTATTAAACTGTGTGTCTTACCTATATACATTCACTAAGTACCTCCTTCGTGGGTGTGCCCTTAACATTACAAGCCTATCCATCACCTTACCTCGTAACAAGGGGGACTACAGCTATTCCTTCTGTACATCGCGAGATCTTCCGAACACCACTCCCTACACTTCCCCCTCCCCATGCTTTATAACTTCATTATTCCTGATTGATTGTCATTATTGCGCTGTTCCAAGCGGTGATGAGCAAGACCCATATGTCAATCTAAGAACAAAACATTAACCTTCTTAAACAATCTACAAACTACAGCACTAATGCATGTAAAGGTGATACAAGTAGCAAGAAGCACACCACATATTCCAATAATTCCCCAAACGAGCCAATCCCAACTAAGCTAATTAGTAATCTAAATCCACACGTTGTCAAGCCACCCAAACCATTGTGGTTTTACAAAGGTGGCTGTGATGAAGACATAGCAAGATTCTGCCCCTGTATCCAGAGGAAAACAGATGCTTTCGCGGTGATGTTCTCGTGCCCGCTCTGTCCAATATCCTGCGTGAGTTGGCAACACGCAACCAAGGAGGGTGATCCACCACCAACGCTGTAACACAAAACTCCATCTTATGTTAGATCAGGTTTTACACACCGTGCGGGTATCCATTTGATTAGGCCGTCCTTTTCCACTGCTGTGTACCCACACCCAAACACCCTCAGTGACCACCCCGACTCCCAAGCTATCGCGCCTGGTTCCCTGATCTGGACCAAAGGATAGTTCTTCGTCGCCTGGGCTGGTATAAAATGTTTCCACAGGGGAGGTGTAGACTCATCGCCTCGAACAAAATGATTTAAGGTATACAAAGTGTGTCACAAAAGAGCCTGTTGGCAGTCTATGGGTATTGTCCCTCTATGACCTTCCCCCTCCCCAAGCTGTTGGAGCTTTGCTTTCAGGGTGTGATGTGCACGTTCCACTATCGCTTGTCCTTGGCTGTTATAAGGAAGGCCGTGTACTAATTTGATGTCCCACAATGCACACCATTCTTTTGTGCATCTAGCAATAAAACAAGGGCCGTTATGTGTTTTGATCTCTTGTGGCTTCCCTAACAAGGCGATAACGCCTTCCCAATGAACAATAACGTGTCTGGCTGTTTATTATGGTTACTATGAGATACTTATTTGGTTTTAACAATTCACATGTTGTTACATCAGTTTGCCATATCTGATTGGAAGAGAGACCCCGTGGATTGACACCTGCCTCCCACAGTGGGCCTTTTTGACAGTAGGGACAAAGTGCCACTATGTTTTTTGCTTGCGACAGAGAAATATGACATGTTTTCGCTAAGGCTTTTGCTCCAAGGTGTAAAAAGGCATGTAAACTCTTTGCGGCGTCCAATGACGACACACCCCGTGCCGCTTGGTCAGCCTTATGATTGGCTTCTACAATCGGACCTGGTAGGGATTGGTGACTATTCACATGTGTAATAAAGGCCTGCCCTATGCGCTGTTGTAGAGCTTCATAAAGTAAGGTCGACACTTCCATCTGCACAAATCCTACTGTTGCCATTTTGTGTACAAGTTTATAAACATATAAAGAGTCTGTAACAATATTAACAGGATTCTCTTCCTCTTGCTGGAGTGCCATTTGGACTGCTTTGGCCTCTAACCATTGTACAGATTTGTTAGTCTGAGTCCACATCCTCTTTTCTTTGTTTTGCAGCAGCACCTGCAACACTTATTTCAAGACTTTATGAATTAAGGGTTAGGGAAACTTCAAAAAATGCAGCATATTCAAAATAGTTCCACAGAAGGCTAGAAACAATACAGCAGTTACAGTTACGAGTTAAAAGAGTAGGCTAATTTCACTACTTTGAGGGATATGACTAAATACTACAGAAATAAACAATAAGGAAAATACGAAATAGCACACTTACCTAACGGGGTACTAACATTCAGATCTGCAGTTGCTGGGGAACCCTGGATGCAGCAAGAATTTAGAGTGCCCGTCCTCGCAAAGCGGAAATCCTACGCGACGCATCCATCCGTAGGTGAGGCATCCAACATCGCTGCAGGCAGGTCCAGCCTCCAAATCAAGAGGCCAAAATAACTGGCACTTTTCTTTGAGTGGAAAAATCTGATTTCATCCTCCTGTTGGGTTCCACCCAGAGCCTGGCCACCACTCAAGGGGGAAAACCAAGGGAGTTTCTAATAAGGTTAAACACTTGGGGTCCTGCTTCTTGATACTGCTAAACAAGGAACTTAAATACACACATCCTTATAGCATTTCATCCTTATTAATAACTACATTTTATCTAAGCTATATCTTTTACTGGTAACTAATAAGCCTATATATTTCATCAAGGAGTTACAATTACTGTTAGCATTTTTTCTTAAAAAGGTTGGCAACCATAGTGTGATTAAGGACAGAGATATTTTGTCCTATTGCAGTTGCAAGCATTACCCATACATTCTGCTTAAATGATCAGTTGAAGAGATCGTGAACTGTCGGCACAGGGGCATCCACAGCACCCACAGCCGGCTCCTGAGTGTCCACCAAAAGCTGCCTCTCACACCTCGGGTGTGGTCACACACAGCTTGCTGGTAACCACCGGGACTGTGACCTGTGAAAATACAAGCATAACCTCTTCCACGGGTTATTAAAGGATCTGGTCTTTCCCAATTACCACTTTCCAGGAGTTGAACCCTGCCCTGCACTTCTTGTTGATCTGGTATCTGCGACGAGAAGTGACACAATATTGGTGGCACCTTTCATGATCGGTTTGGCAAACATTTCTGGATGAGTAGTGACCATCTTGTGCATTTGGTGTGACAAAAAAAAATTCCATTCAATAATAACAAGAGGGTCACTAAGTGTTTCATCCCATTGAAACAGCAGAGCATAGGACTGCCCTGAAGGATTAAATAATATCAGTTGATACGAATGGCTGGGCACACCTCACGATGCTTGTCTTTCTGAGATGGCGTTAGCTACATGGTGGAGATCTTGTTTTGCTTTCTCTGTAAGTGCTCTGGGTGATGTCAGTGAAGGATCTCCTTGCAAAATCAAACAAGCTATGCAGATCATCATTGGTTAGGCCCAACAATGGCTGTATCCAATTTATAGCTCGTAACAGTTTCTGTAAATCATTTAAAGTCTTAACATCAGTTTTAAGTTCAACCTGTTGTGGGACAAGAGTCTGTTCACAAATTCTCCACTCCAGGTACTGCCATGGTGATGATCGCTGTACCTTTTCAGGTGCTAATTGTCACCTCATTTGAGATACTGAGTCTTTGGGTAAAGCAAGAGCCTTTTCCATGATCTCCTGTGTTTCTGCTGCTATAAGGATGTCATCCATATAATGATATATAACAGTCTGGGAGACCTGCATTGTGGGAGTATTCTTTATGCCTTATGGTAAAACAACCCAGTGGTACCATCTTGCAGGTTCACTGACATTGATACTGGGAACAGAAAAGGTAAATTTAGCTGCATCATCTGGATGCAAGGGAATGGTAAATACCAATCCTTTAGATCAATTATTACAAGATGCCAGTTTCAGGGACTCATTGTTGGGGAGGGCATTCCCGGCTGTAATGTACCCATATCCTCCATGGCATCATTAATGTGTCAGAGATCATGTAAAAGTCACCATTTACCACTTTTGTTTCAAATAATTAACACCAGTGAGTTCTAAGGTCTGGTGGTAGGTACGAGATGTCCTGCACTTAATTGTTCCTGAACTAAATCATCAAGGTGACACAACTGTTCCATTGGTGAGGGCCGCTGACCCACCCACATGGGTGATTCTGTTTTCCAGGTTAGTCTCAGGGTGGGTTTAGGGGTGGGTTGTGCTGCAGTGGCAATTAGGACAAATTTGATCCGATTTCAGTTCCCCATTGAGCCATATAGTCATGACCCCATGATGTAATAGGGGTTTCCAATATAAATGGAGGAATATTTGCTACCCAGTTTACTGGGCTCCTTACATGAATGAGATCTTTGCTTTGAAATGTTACAGCATGAGCACCAACCCTGAAAAGCACTCGCGTTACCGAAGCTCACAGATATTACAGTCACATCCGCACCAGTATGTAAAATGCCTGTCAGTTCAACAGATTCTTTGGCTTTAGTGAGGTTACTTTTTATCAGAGGTCGTCTTTGTCTCCCTGTCTGAGCTCAAAATGTTTGAGGAGTACGTGCTGATCCAAATCCTGAGTCACCCCAGCTGTAGTTAAATAAAGAAGCTGAGTAAGTCTGACCTCTGGTAAAACGAACAACCCCTGTAAGGTTGTAGATAATTTTTATGACAATACCCTTCTTGGACAGATGGTATAAAGGTGCGCTCTCCCTGCAGAGTATGCACCTAAATTCAAGACAATACAGAATTACTGCCTCCTGCTAGAGGAGATATTTCACCTGTGACACTTAAAACACTCAGCCCAAACAAACAGGCAGCACCAGTGACCCAGCAGGCGGGCACTAAGGTGCTCTGTCAGAGAACTCCACACTCCGCAGCTGCAGCTGGGCTGCGTCTCATGCACGCAAAACAATCACACAAGGAGGTCTCTTACACTTATTACTCACACAACATAAAATGATAAACACTGCAAACATCAAAACACTGTTAAGAATATATAAAGCCATTGCTTATTGATTATGTGGTCTTGGCAGACAAGGGACGTCGCATTCCAGCATCAGCACCTTCTGTATAAACTGCCGCTTCTGGCGTTGGAGGGGGGGGCTTGGGAAGGCCCAGGGCCGCCGCCGTCAACTCTGCACTTGCAGGCCAATCACCCTCTTGATCACGCGCTGTTCTCGCGGTAGCATCGTCTCGCGGTTCAGTACTTTTCCACAGTTTAGTGTTGCAGCTGTCTGTTGTTTTTCCCTGCCACCTTGGCATAACTCAACAGCCTCTTATCTTTCTTCCAAGGCCTGTTTTTCATCAAAGCCTAGCACTTTCTCACAGGCTGTGCAAGGTTGACAGGCCAATGCCTCCCACATCTCCGCCCCCCAACGCTGCATGTCTGCCTTCCATTTTTCTGCTAGTTCTCCCCTACGCACCTCGGTTTCCCCCTCCCCATCGTCGGAGCTCACTGAGTGCTCCTCCAGGGGTCCGCCCCATCGTCAGAGCTTGCTGAGTGCTCTTCCGGGGTAGCTTTCATCATCACATTTGCCTGCTCCCAAGCCATTAAATGCTCCGGCTTTCCTAATTTCGCCTGCTCTGCTAACTCCACCTCTATTCGCAGCCAGAGCTCTGGCTTCATACAGTCTATCGGCTCTGCTAAAACGCCGAGCCTTATCAATCTTTGTAGCATTGCTTTTAATGTTCTCGACTTCATAGAAGTCTTATTTTGTTTACCCCATCTTTTCAGTACCTTAACTGTGACATCTATGGCACGCCGCGGAGTCTCTCGTCCTGCATAGAGCTCCTCACCTCCTGCTGTGCACCGCCGACTGCCACAGCTTATCTTTTCCCAAAATCATGTCGTAAATCACGTCGGGGTCACCATTTGTTGCTGTTAGCTCTGCCTCTTTGAACCTGCCTCTCCACGTGTCAGTGGCGCTCAGGTTGCAGAGACTAATACTGCAACACCGCAATTAGCCTGCCTCATTAAACCTGCCAATCCACATGTCAGTGGCGCTCAGATCACAGACTAATGCTGCAGGAGGTTAAGACCTTCACGGGGACATCAGTACAAACACCAATATGATGGATACAAAATGTCCGTTTATTGAACTGTGTATCTTACCTATATACACTCACCAAGTACCTCCTTCGTGGGTGTGTCCTTAACATTACAAGCCTATCCATCACCTTACCTCGTAACAAGGGAGGGCTACAGCTATTCCTTCCGTACATCGCGAGATCTTCCGAACGCCACTCCCTACACAGGGAAGGCCAGGCCAAGCTCTTTTCAGTGGTGCCCAGTGACAGGGCAAGGGACAATGTGCAGCCTGATGTGACCCTACTTCACTCTCAGGGTGACCAAGCACTGGCACAGGTTGCCCAGAGAGCTTGGTGGGTGGCCATGCTTGGAGGGGTTGACAAGCTGTCTGGAGATGGGCCTGGGCAACGGGCTGTAGGTGGCCCGGCTTGAGCAGGGTCTTGGGCCAGATGAATTCCTGAGGTGGCTTCCAACCTCCACCTTTCTGTGATTCTGGGAAAGACTCACAGGCACATTCAGGGCTTTGTGGGTCATATGGGCCAGGGCAAAGGGGAAGACTGAAATTCAGACTTTGCTCCTCCCCTGATGACTTCCAGAAACAGCTTTTTATGAGAATGTTCAGGAAAACTCAGTGTCCTCTTCTGGCTACAAGTATCAGTGCTGGAACTGAAGAGAGAAATGCACAAGTGATACAAATGTAACATGGGTGGGTAAAAAAGTAGCACACAGAGGACTCAGGAGAGCTCTTCAGCTTGGGCATGTTTGCTGTATTTCTGGTGTTTAGTCTTCTGTTGGGTCTTAGAGTTGTTCTCTGAAGGTGCAGACCCAGGTCCCTGCACATGTGACAGGGTTGTACAACCCCGTAGCCAAACCCAGAGCCTGGCTTTGGAAGGATGAGCAAGAACATGCAGCCCCATTGGCCCAGGTGACTGGCTGCTTCCTGGAGACAGAGAGGCCAACTGCTGGCCACAGCCTGGTGCTGGGGGCAGGGCTCCTGGAGACAGTGCAGGGGATGGGATGCAATTCCATTGGGAAATGAGTGGCAGAGGCCCTCCCTTTGTCCCTCACGGCCACCCAAAGGCCCCTGACAGGGAATTGCAGGGGTACATGGAACACGTTGGCAGTGCATGGGGTGAGGAGGAGAGACTAGAGGTCTTCCCCCTAAGCAGGAAACAAGAGGACTCCCAAAGCTTTTCCAGCCCCCTAAGCTGCCTCTTAAAAGCTCTGGCTGCCCATCAGGCCTGATGCTGTCCTTTGAGGCTCCCCAGAAAGGGCATAAGAAAGGGGAGCACATGAGGAGCCAGTGTTGCTCCTAGCATGGTAGAGGAGTTGAGACTGTAATGGACCACTAGAAGAGTTCTAGCTTGACCCTCCTGCTCCAAGTAGCATGAGCTAGGTTAAGTTTAATGGTCTCTTTGGCATGGAGTTAATCTCCTTCATAATAGCCTCTATGGGCTGCTGTGGTTTTTGCTGACAAAAACCATGTGGATAACACACCAATATTTTATCTATTGCTGAACAGCACCTATGCAGCATCAGGGCCTTCTCTGTCTCTCATGTTGCCCACCAGCTGTACAGCTGACCCCAACCACACAAAGAGATATTCCGTACTGCATGAAGTCATGTGAAGAAATAAAATCTGGGGGAAAGGGCGATATTTGGTGTTATGACATTTGTCTTTCCCAAGTAACTGTTATGCCTCATGAAGGCCTGGAAAAGTCTACTTTGAATGGGAAGTAGAGAATGAATTCCTTTGTTTGCTCGGTTTGTGCGTGCAGCTTTGACTTTACCTATTAAAGTCTCTTTATCTCAACACACAAGTCTTCTCACTTTTACCCTTCTGATTCCCTCCCCCATCTCATTGTGGGTGACTACGCAGGCAGCTGTGTGGGGCTCAGCTGCCTACTGGGGTTAGGGACCGTAGGCTGCCCGCAACCTTGTCCAGTTCAGTTTTGAAGATCTTCAGGAATGGAGACTGCACAGCACATTGACAAATCCCCCATGGCATTTTCTTCTCTGTGCTGAACCAACCCAGTTCCCTCATTCTCTCCTGGTATGTCAGACACTCCCTTGCTCATCTTCATGGCCCTTCATTGCATTTGCTCTGGTATGACCATGTCTTTGCTGTACTGAGGAGCCCACGAGTGGACACAGTAGTCCCCAGTCTCACCAGTGCTGAGCTCAAGAGCAGTCCAGCCCAACGAGCAAAGAGTCAGGTAAAAATGCCAGGAGGCCTGTATGGACAAACAAGGCCAGGGAAAATGCAGGCCCACTGCTGAATGGGGTGGGGGACCCCGTGACACAGGCCGTGGAAAAGGGCGGAGGTACTGAATGCCTTATTCACCTCGGTCTTTACCAGCAAGCCCGTCCTTCAGGAATCCCAGGTCTGAGAGTCCAGGGGGAAAGGCTGGAGCAAGGAAGATGCACCCTTCACAGTTCATGTCACTGAGCACTTCTCCAGTCCACAGTGAGTAGCTTTGTCTCTGCCCTTTCTGGGGAAGTCAGTGCAGAAAGCGTAACTGAATTCAGAATGCACAGCGTCCCCTCTCTCCTCATCCACCCAGACCCTTTGGCTTACTGTAGAAGGCTTTAAACTTGGTGAAGCAGGATTTCCACTTCTCAAACCCATGCTGAGTGTCAGTGAGGAAGGAGGGGGAGGAGGTGCTCCAGGTGCCAGAGCAGAGATTCCCCTGCAGCCCGTGGTGAAGACCATGGTGACACAGGTTGTCCCCGTGCAGCCCATGGAGGTCCATGGTGGAGCAGATATCCACCCTGCAGCCCGTGGAGACCCCACGCCACAGCAGGTGGATGTGCCCTGAAGGAAGCTCTGACGCTGTAGGGAGGTGACACTGGAGCAGGCTCCTGGCAGGACCTGTGGCCCCATGGAGAGGAGCCGAGTGCAGCAGCAGGGGAAAAGCATGAGGAGGAAGGAGCGGCAGTCAAACTGTGTTATGGACTGACCACAGCCCCCATTCCCCATCCCCCTGTGCTGCTCATGGGAGAAGGTAGAGAAGTTGGGAGTGAAGGTGACCCTAGGAAGAAGAAAGGGTTGGGGGGAAGTTGTTTTTAGCTTTGTCCTTATTTCCCATTGTCCTGGTTTAACCAGGATAGGGTTAAGTTTCCCCAGCAGTGGGGGGGGAGCTCTAGCCGGGTTATTCAGATACCATGTGGACGTCACATCCTGGCAGGTCACATTTTTCCAGGCGCAGGAGCGCGGTGCACTCGTGGTTTTGTACATCGTGCTTCCCTCTGCTGTATTTGGTAGCTATTTTGCACTGTTCATTGCTATCACTATTACTGTTATTGTTATTGTTGTTATTTGTTGTGTTGCTGTTGCACTGTTGTATTAAACCTCTCCTTATTTCAGTCTTGGGGCTTTGTATTTTCACTCCCTTTGTGGGGGAGGGGCAGCGGCCGCGTGGTCTCAGACCCCGGCAGGAGCTAAACCACCACACCCATTATCCTACTCTGATTTGATTGGCAATAAATGAAATTAATTTCCCCAAGACGAGTCTGTTTGGCCTGTGATGGTAATTGCTGGCTCATGTCCCTGTCCTTACCTCGACCCACAAGCCTTTCAGTGTATTTCTTCTCGCTGTCCAGCTGAGGAGGGGCACTGACAGAGTGGCTTGGTGGGCACCTGGTGGCCAGCTAAGCTCAGCCCATCACACTGGTCTGCTTCTTCTTCCTCATCAGGTGATCTGTAGCAGGCACCCACCACAATGTCCCCCATGCTGATCTCTCTTTCCTAAAAGCCTGGCTCCATCCCCCACAGCACTGCTGTGAGCTACGGCACCGCCTCTCCCTGACCCCATAGCTCTGCAACCAGTCCTTGGTGGAGAAACTGGGCCGTGCAGGACAGGAGCCCAGGCAATGTCCACTAACCTGCACTTCACCACACACCTCTGAAGTTCCCAGAATAGACCCTCCTGCAGCATAAATGGTCTCAGCCCTTCAACCACACCTCCCTTCACTGCCTCTTCCTTCAAGCAATAGCCTGAGTAAGAGATAGATGAAGGAATCCAGTGGATTTTCCATATTCCATACTATCCCCAAGTGAATGGGATTGTGGAATGCACCAAGGGGCTTCTAAAGCAGGGCCTAAAACCCCACAAACTGGGATGGTCCCAACAGGTGCCAGATGCAGCAATGAGGGTAAAGAGCCTGTGGGGAATTAATGGATGCCCACGACTTACCGCGTTCTGTCCTAAGCCTCCGTCCATACTCGCTGGGAAACAGGAGACTAAAGACCCTGCAAACCTGCTCCATTCTCCTGGACAACCTGTTCTAGTAGACTTGCTCACCGTGGGGCAAGTACCCCTAACCCTAAAAGCTCCCATCAATATTTGTTCGTGGGTGGCTACTGACGCCCATGGGAAAGAATTCCACATCAACTGCAGGGGATTGTCCCTTCTTTCTAACCATCATTGGTTTGTTATGTACACATTTGTGTGACAGGGCGCTGATCCCAGACAACGGGGGACCTGTGTTACTCTTGGAGCTTTCAATGGTTCTAGGCATTATCGGCTAGTTATTATTTGTAATTTGCTTATATTCTTATATGGGAAAGTTGTTTTGGGAGACCTGGTGTTCAATCTTTGTCCTTGCAGTGACAGGACCATGGGGGGACTCCCCCAATGTAGCCTGGGACCTAATATGAGGATTCATGCCCATTTGGAACCCCACTTACCCAGGCGTATGTATAACATCCCTGCCCTCTGCCAGAGATGGCTTTAAATTCACCATGAGACCAGTCAATCTCTCTGCACTGGAGCTGCAATTTTAACCCAGGTGTTCCAAAACATCTCGGGAATTGATGAGGCTGCAGAAATCAACACTGTCAAAGGAATATGGCAAGGCCCGAACATCTTCTATTGGACTGGATGATCTTCAAGATCTCTTCCAACCGAGATGATTCGGTGATACTGTGATTCTGTGTACCTGAATATCAAATTGTATTCTCACTTGAATCTCTATAGTATGGCTGGATTGAGATGTTCTATCAGTTTTACAACAAGGTGCCCTTCAAGATTTTATTTACCTACACCATTACCTCACACTGAAAACGAAGAGGGCTTGAGGGCCCTAGTGATGTCAGGCACATAATCAGTGGGGTGTGATATCCACATTACTATACCTGGCAACAACAGTTGGCCCTGGGCTTAGAAGCTGCCATGTTACCTGCTGATGTGATTGTGTAACCTCAGATAGTTTTGGAAAATTGAACTCAGCAATTGCATGTACCAGGGAATTGAACAAGGTGTGCCTTTGTGGAAACAAGTGTGCAGACCCAACAGGCATCTAAGATGGTGTTGCTGAAGGAACACGCAGTGTGCAGTAGGCCGAGTCTAACTGAGGCAGAGTGCTGCATGGCCATCCACAATGCCACCACCTCTCTAGAGGAGACCCGTGCCAAGATGAAGGAGATGGCCAACAGGACCGGAGAACTGTTTCAAGCAATGAGACCGACGGATTGGTTTGATGGATGGAACCCCAGGTCATGGGTCACATCACTGGGATCCTTGGGACTCACGGGGTGGGAAAATGCGGATTCTTGCTTTTAATGCAAAGCCTTGCAGCAGTTAGATGTATGCTCTCTCACCTTCTGTCTTCTTTTTCCCCTGTACCTATTCCTGATGTACAGATCACAGTGGTCAAAGAAGAACTTGGAGGGTTTGAGGCACAGGGAGGGGGGGCGGGATGTGATAGAGGACTTGTAAAAATAGGTCCTGAAAGAAAGAGATCTGTGAGAAACAAAGAACAAAAACTGAGAAAAACAGCCTGAGAAAGAGATAAAGGATAACGGAGGGGAGTGAAGGCCCTCTGAGCTGATGAATATCTCAAACACTCGCAAGTAACCAAATTATAGACCTGGGGTAGATGGGGTGGAGGTTGAAGCTGATAAGGCTGCCCCAGTACCACAGGATGCAGCTGGAGGGGGGAGCCCTGTGGAGACAGGATGGTTCTGCTCTGGGGCACCTGGTCAAGTTCCAAGGGCATCTGTCCAGTGAATGACCTTTGTTTCATTATCCACAACATGAATATTAATGTTAATACCCCTCAATATGCTAATGAGACTAACAAGATCATGTTAGTTACATCATCCCTTGAAACACCTTACCCCTCCCCATCCATGGGGTACGTAGGTATGTGGGTTGACCTAGGGGACTGACCCAAGGCAAATGTGTATAAATTAATGTGGGGGCAAAGGTGGGGGGGACCCAGAGAGTGAAGTGGAAAGAAGACAGATGCCTTCTGGAACCCTCACTGGCAGGATTGATGCTGCGCTCCAGCTGACCTGGCTGTTTGCCCTTAACAGCACTGCTGCTGCGAGGCCTTGACCCCAAGTCCCCATCTACCCCGAGCCACAAGGTGGGCAAGGACCGTGCCGTGAGCACGGCTCTGCCGTCCACTCCTCCCTTCTCTCTTGCAATGCCACGCTCGGAGCAGGCGAGTGGCTCTGGCAGCAGGTTTGTGTTAAAGCTCCGCTGGATTTCCTGTCCCCGTGCGAACGGCACAGAAGTAGCGGGCAGAGTCCCGGGGGCCCAGGGCACGCAGCGACAGCGACGACTCGGACCGGGAATTGTCCCGGAACACCGTTGCTCGACCCTGCACTGCTGCCCCGTACTGCTTTGTAGTACCCGAGCTTCTGATGAAGGACACCCACTCGAGTCTGTCACCGGGTCTCTGACGGTACCAGAAAACGTGGTAATTGCCGAAGTCGAAGCCGGCCCCGCGGCAGGAGAGGAGCACGGAGTCCCCGGGCGCTCGCAGCCCTCCGCCGGCCTCCAGCAGCCTCAGCTGCGCCCACACCCCTGCGGACGGAGAGCGCAGGCAGCCGGGCAGGGCGCGCCCACGGCCCGAGGCCGTTCCCCCGCCGCCCCGGCAAAGCCCCCCGGGCCGGCACAGCGCCAGCCGCCACCCGCCTCTGTCCCGGCCAAGCCCCGCGCCCGGGCCAACGCCCGCCTGCCCTCCCCGGGGCTGAGCCGCGCCTGCTGCCGCCCGTCCGGCCCGAGCCGCGGCCCCAAAGCCGCCCTGGCCTCCGCCTCGGCCTCCGCCTCCTTCCGCAGCCCCGGGCTCGCTGCCCTCCCCGCCCGGCGCTCACCTGCCGGCCCCGCGGCCAAGGCCAAGGCCAGGAGCCACGGCCCCAGCCCGGGCGCCATCATGCCCTGCCGCGCCGGGGCCGGCCGGGGCCGCCGAGGAGCCGAGCGGAGCCGCGCTCGGGCCCGCTCCTGCCCGCCCCGCCGCCTCGGCCCCTCGCCGGGGCAGCGCCGACGCCTGTGCCCGCCCACAACAGCCCCGCCCCGGCGCCCCGGGGCCGCGGCCCCTTCGCGGCAGGAGCAGGGGGGGCGCGGGGAGGGCCGCGGGGCAGGGCCGGCGGCACAGCAGGAGCGCGGCGCCCCGGCACACGAAGGCTCCTGGCCCTTGGCTCCCAGCGCGGCTCCGGCGCTGGCCCGCCTGCTCGCCCTGCCGAGCCCTGCCCAAGGGGGTCGGCGCCTCGGCCGGGCGCAGCTGGGACCCTTGTGGCCCCGGGGCACTCCCGGCCCGGCAGTCGCAGCCCAGGGCAGTGGAGCGCAGATGGACCTGCGAGGACACGGCACAGTCAGTCCATCTGCTCGTCCCTGCACCGCAGAGCTCCGCGCTTGGGCCTTCTCAGCCGGAATCGGGCCTGGAAACCATCAGGGCACTTCCACCAGCACATTGCTCCCACTGCCTCCTTGCCACGGGCCAGGGGAAGGGATGGAAATGGGAAACACGGACACCCCCCCCGGGGGCTTTGGGTGCGTGTCGTATCCCAACCACAGACTCTTCTGCAGGGAGCACTTGGTGACCCCATAGGAAGCTGACCTGAGGAGGCACAGGCTTAGATGGGGCTGTGCACAGCTCAGGACACTCTGCAGGGCGCTGTGCTGCTCGTTTCCCTGTCGCAGGGTGAACTCAGATGCCAAAACACAGTGAAGAGCCTGGGGTGGCTACTCGTGTCGCGTCAGCCCCGATGCCTGTTCCTACCTCCCGCTACAGCTCCAGGCACACAGTAACTGTTACGCTGCTGCGTTGGGCAGCTGATCAAAGTGTCCCTGTTCCACCTCTCACTCTGACTAGAAGGGGGGTAGCTTGAAACTGGGTGTGGAGAAAGGACGAGGCACTTCTGTGTGACTGCTCAGGACAGAGGTACCTGAAAGATGCCATGGAGTAGCAATGAGTTTTTCTAGCTGCTGCTTAAATTTGCATACAATTGGGCATGTGGGCGAGTGCACATAGTCCCCAGAGCGAGAGCGCTCGTATGCCATCTGTCTGCCTGCTCGTGCTGTGGCTGCCTCGTTCACGTGGAAAAGTCCTGGCAAGGAAATGAATATCAGCTCCCTTGGGATTGCAGTGTAGGAGCCCGTAATTCCTCCTCTACTCCAACCAGCTAAGAATGACAGCTGGCACTTCACTGCGAGTATGTGAAACATTGCATCAAGTGTGAGCTGACCGGAGTGCCAGGAGTAGGAGGGACAGTCCAAGACTGCCTGGACAGTCAGACTCTGACAGACCACTCACAACTGGTTGGGCAGCGGGTGGCACAGTAAATCCACGCCTTGGCATCTGCAGCTGTCAGACTGCAAACAGCTGCCTTGGCAGCTCATTCCACAGCACTTGGCCTAGAGAATAGGACACAGCCTCCTTCTTATGTCAAAGTAGGCAACTGGCACCTCTGAAAGAATGGCCGAGTTGAGAACAGCCCAGTATCTCCAGGATTTGGAAAATGGTGGCCACATCTGTAGGCCAAGTCCTGCTAAGCCAAATCTCTCCATCAACACAACTGCAATACGGGTGGCCCAAGGGATGACTGATAAGCCTGCATGGACACACAGTACGTGTGAGCAATTGTCCTCCAGGTGACATTGGCAAGGCTACTTTGGGCACATACATAATTATTCCACGGGCAGCCCTCTCTACATCCGCTCCTACCGCTGCACTAGACGTTCAAGGCTCTCCGCAATGGGCTGTGGCTCCAAGGTGTCTAAATGGTGCCACAGAAGAGCCAGGTACACCCTGAGCCAGTCAGCAGGCACGTACCTTAAGAGTCCTACGGGATGAAGTATCATCCCTCAAAATGGGAAAATAATTTGCAGGATTCCACTGGTAGCCGTGAGAGTGGGACTTCACCCATCTTACACACCATGACCTGCTGTGACCACAAGAGAACCGTGGCTTATAAAGAGAAGAGTAGTAACAAGAGAAAGATAGAAGCGTCACTATTAATAAAAATAGAATAACAGCCATTAAAATAAACAGAACCAGAAAGACATGATATTGTGTGTTGGGTTTCTGTGTGGTGGGGTATTTGGTAGCAGGGGAGGGGGTTACCGCTGTGTCTCCTGTGAGAAGCTTCTTGAAGCTCCCCCAGCTCAAAGACCCATCTGTGGCCAAGGCCGAGCCACTTAGCAATGGTGGCTGTGCCTCTGTGATAAGGTATTTAAGATGGGGAACCTGAGAGGAGGAGGGGGAGATGTGAGGAGGAGTTGGGAGGGAAATACCAAAGCAAACCCCGAGGTCACTGGAAGAAAGAAGGAGGAGGAGGGGAGGAAGCTGTGCTGGAGCAGAGACCCCGCTGCAGCCCATGGGGAGAGGGCAGGCTGTGCCCTGCACCCATGGAGGGCACCGGGGGATGAAATGCCACCTGCAGCCTGGAGAGGACCCCACGCCAGAGCAGGGGCTGTGCCTGGAGAAGGTCGGGACTGTGAGGGCAGCCGGCGCTGGGACAGTCTGTTGCTGGGATGCGGGAGAATAATGGACTATGAGAGTTATATCAAGCAAAGCCGTTTATTCTTCCAATAGTACATACTTATGCTCTCGCCAATGCTCTTACTTCATAATTAGCAAATCACCAATTAGACAGCTATCAATCTTTGCTCCTACCAGCATCAGACCACTCTAACACGCGCTGTGCAGACCAATCACCCTCTCGTTCACGCGCTGTTCACGCGGCGGTAACTTCTCACAGGTCAGTACTTTTCCACAGCTCAGTGTTGCAGCTGTCTGTTGTTTTTCCCTGACACCTTGGCACAACTCAGCAGTTTCTTACATTTCTCCCAAGGACTGTTTCTCATCAAAGCCTTGCTGCTCCTCAGGGGCTGTGCGAGCTGACAGGCCAATGTCAACTTGCCTCTCTCCCACACTGGGAGGGCTGCACCCCATGGTAGGGACCCACTCTGGAGCCGTTTGGGAAGAGCTGCAGCCCATGCAAGGATGCATGTGAGAAAAGTTGTGGCAGGTGCATCCGCCCAGTGAAAACAGAGCTTCCTGGTTGTTGAAACGTGGCAGCTTTTGGCTGTCTTTGTTTTCAGGGTCTCGCGGTAGTTGAGACCTTTGACCAATGGGAGCCGCTATTGACTACAGGTCAGATTCGGTCTGGGTATAAACGGAGTCCCTTGGGGGAGCCATTTTGAGCTCATCCCCTGGAGCTGCACGCTGCGGTCAGGACTCTCCCCTTGGGTCAGGACGCTGCCCAAGGAAACTCCTCGAGGTACTTTGGGTCGGGACGCTGCCCTGAGCAGGTCCTCGAGGTTGAGAGCCCTCACTTTCTAGGTGAGTGATAGAGCGTTTTGGGTTGTCGTTAAACCCTAGGTAGTGAAGTTTTGTTTTCGTTTGGGGTTGTCGTTAAACCCCTGGGGTGTGAGGCTTTGTTTTACGTTTTGGGTTCCCGTTAAACCCCAGGAAGTGAAGTTTTCGTTTGGGGTTGTCATTAAACCCCCCAGGGAGTGGCACTTTGTAAAGTATTTTAGGTTATTGTTAAACCCCAGAAAGTTATTCTGTTCTCCTCTTGTGGACATCCGGATCTGTAATCTACGGAGAGCTGACTGGTGGTTTTATGGAAAAAATAAATCTATTTATTTTTTTAAATTGGTGGTGGGTTGCTTATTTGGAAGCCTCCATAACAAAAGTTCATGGAGGACAGTCACCCATGGGATGGACCCCACGTGGGAGCAGAAGAAGAATAGGAGGAGTCCTTCCCCTGAGGAGGAAGGAGCGGCAGAAACAACGGGGGATGAACTGACCCCAACCCCCATCCCATGTCCCCCTACACTGCTGCGGGGCAGGAGGAGGGAGAGAAATCAGGATCAAAGTTGAGCTGAGGAAGAAGGGAGGGGTGGGGGAAGGTGTGTTGAAGATGTAGTTGTATTTCTCACTATCCACTCTGATTCGATTGGTGGGGTTCAAATATATTTATTTGGTTTTGTTTTCCAAATCAAATCTTTTTGCCCTTGACCACAATGGGTGAGTCATCCCTCCCTGTCCTTGTTTTGATTCCCAAGGCTTTTATTTTATTTTATTCTCCCCATTTTCCCTGGGTGGGGGAAGGAGTGATTGAGCAGCTGTGTGGTGCTCAGTTGCCCCCTGGGCTTAAACCACGACAGCAGAGCACTGGATATTGGCTACTATGACTACAGAAACTCTTCCAGGACTGTCTTCTGTAAGATCCTCATAGAGAAGTTTATAAAGTCTGGCCTGGGGGATCAAAGAGTGAGGCACATCCAAAACTGTCTGCAGGCCTGGGACCAGATGGTGGTGCTCAGTGGCACGCAGGCTAGTTGGAGGCCAGCAACTACTGGTGTGCTCCAGGGGTCAATGCCAGCTCCAATACTGTTTGACATCTCCCTTAATGATCTGGAGGATGGGAGAGCGCGCACCCTCGCCAGATGTGCAGGTGATGCCAAGCTGGGAGGATTGGCTGATATAGCAGAGGGTTGCGCTGCCATGCAGAGGGACCTCAACAGGCTGTTGAAATGGGCTGACAGGAACCTCGTGCAGTTCAAAGAGAGGAAGGACAAAGTCTTTCACCTGAGAAGGAACATCTCAAGGCACCGAGGAAGCTTGGGGGCTATTCAACTGGTAAGCACATTGTCAAGAAAGGAGCTGAAGGTTCTGGTGGACAAGAGCTTGAGCATGACCCAGGAATGTGCCCTTGGGACAAAGGTGGTTAATGGTGTCCTGGGTGCATCAGGAGGGGTGTTGCCAGCAGGCGGAGGGAGGTGACCCTTCCCTCCCTGTTCAGCACTGGAGGGCTCATACCTGGAGTACTGGTTCCGTATCCTGTCTCCCCAGCACACAGGAGACAGGGACAGACTGAGGAGAGGCCAGTGAAGGGCCACAGAGATGATTATGGGACTGCAGAGAGAAGAGTTGGATGGTTTACCATGGAAAAGTGAAGGCTTGGGGGGTTCTCATCAATGTAGAGAAATACCTGAAGAGAGGGTACAAAGAAGACGGGGCCAGGCACTTTTTAGTTGTGCCCAGTGACAGGTGAAGAGGCAACGGACTCAAACTGAAACACAGGAGGCTCCTGCTGAAAACCAGGAACCATTTTAGACTCTGAGGGTGTCCAAGCACTGGCACAGGTTGTCCAGAGAGGTTACGGAGTCTTCATGCTTGGAAATATTCAGAAGCTGCCTGGAAATAGTGCTGGGCAACGAGCTCCAGGTGGCCCAGTTTGAGCAGGGGGCTTGGACCAGATACCTCCTGAGATGGCTTTCAACCACAACCTTCCTGTGATTTGGAGACAGGCTCAGAGGCACATTCAGGGCTTTGTGGGTGATATGTGTCAGGGCAAAGGGGAAAAGTGAAACTTGGACTTTAGTCCTCCCCTGATGACATCCAGAAACAGCTTCTTACAGGAGCATTGAAGAAAAACTCAGTGTCCTCTTCTGGCTACAAGTTTCAGTGCTGGAACTCAAGAGAGAAATGCACAAGTGATACAAATGTAACATGGGTGGGTAAAAAAGTAGCACACAGAGGACTCAGGAGAGCTCTTCAGCTTGGGCATGTTTGCTGTATTTCTGGTGTTTAGTCTTCTGTTCGGTCTTAGAGTTGTTCTCTGAAGGTGCAGACCCAGGTCCCTGCACATGTGACAGGGTTGTACAACCCCGTAGCCAAACCCAGAGCCTGGCTTTGGAAGGATGAGCAAGAACATGCAGCCCCATTGGCCCAGGTGACTGGCTGCTTCCTGGAGACAGAGAGGCCAACTGCTGGCCACAGCCTGGTGCTGGGGGCAGGGCTCCTGGAGACAGTGCAGGGGAAAGGATTCAGTTAGGAAAAGATTGGTAGAGGCTCTCCCTTTCTCACTCACAGGGCTGGTAGCTTCTGCATGCAACCTGCAAATTACAGGATTGTGAGAAAAGGTCAGTGGTGTGTGGGTCAAGGGAAGGAGTGTAGTGGTGCTATCAGGAGGAGTCTTGCCCATCAGAGATGTAGGGATCCACACCACAAGTGCTCTGGAGCCGTGTAGGCATGTTTTGTGCCCCACGGCACTGGCCATATCTCCTGACCTTCATGCCTGTGCTGGGCTGCCCACATCCCTTGTTGCAGGATGAACTCAGCCAGCTAATCCTAACAAAGGAGCCTGGAGGCAGCAAGCAGTTGTGGGCAGCGCATGGAGAATACTGGGGGGAAGCAGGCTGTCTCTGTGCAGCCCAGAGACAAGCCTGCTGCAGGAGATACCCACCCTGCAGCCCGGGGCCGTCCCAGTGCTGCAGCAGGTGGAGATGACCTGAAGGAACCTGCAGCCCCTGCAGATCCCACGCTGGAGCAGGCGCCTGGCAGGAGCTGCGGCCCGTGGAGAGAAGCCCAGACAGGAGCAAGTTTCCTGGCAGGAGCTCTTGCACCCACACTAGAGCAGTCTTCTCCTGAAGGACTCTCCCCCGAAGAGAGGCCCCACACTGGAGCAGAGGGAAAGGGTCAGGAGCAAGGAATCGCAGAGACAGAGTGTTATGATCTGACCACAATCCCTCTTCCTCATCTCCCTGCACTGCTTGGGGCAGGGAGCAGGCAGAACACTCAGGAAGGAAGGAGGAAAGTTGAGCCTGGGAAGAGGAGGGAGGCCCAGGGTGGTGGGTGGTGGTGTGTGTTGTTAATTTCGTTGTCATTTCTCACTATTTTACTATATTTTTAATTGGCAATGCAGTAAATCAGCCCCCCATCCACCCTCCCCCCCCCCCCCCATTGTTCTTTGCCTGTGATTGGAAGCAATCTACCTGCCTTTATTCTGACACAGGAGCTTTTTCATGTCATTTTCTCCCCTCGTCCCACTGCAGAAGGGGGTGAGAGAGCAGGTTGATGGGCCTCTGGCAGCCCCCCAAGGTTACCTCACCAGCATGGCAGAGGCACCTCATGGTCTCCTGGCTGGCACCGGGATGAGTGTTGCAAGCAGTTTGAGGTAGGTGATCCTTCCCACCTACTCAGCACTGCTGAGGTCACACCTGCAGGACTGAGTCCAGTCCTGGGCTCCCCACTACAAGAGAGACAGGAACATACTGGGGAGAATCCAGCAAAGGCCCACAAAGATGATTGAGGGTTTAGAGCATCTCTGCCATTAGGAAAGGCTGAGAGAGCTGGGACTGTTCACCTTGGGCAAAAGAATCTCATCAATGCCTAGAAATAGATGAAGAGAGGGTGCAGAGAAGACGGGTCCAGGCTCTTTTCAGTGGTGCCCAGTGACAGTACAAGAGGCAATGGCAACAGGCTGAGACACAGGAGGCTCCACCTGAACATCAGAAAACACTTTTTCACTGTGAGGGTGACTGAGCGCTGGCACAGGTTTCCCAGAGAGGTTATGGAGTCTCCATGCTTGTGTTACTGATTTGTTATTAATTTCAGCTGATTTTAATGATTTTGATGATTTGGATTCGAATAAGGAATACTTTAGAGTAACTGTACAACCAGTTATGCTGCTACAACGTTCTTTTAAAAGTCCCAGGCTGAGGCCATGCAGACTAGTGATAATCATTAACCAGATTTCTACACAAAGAATAAGACTGGTGATGAGGTACCATTGTGAGACTGTTCAGTCAGGACAATTTATTGCCCTGTAGACGAGGTATTGTAAAATTTACATTGTGAAAGGGCCTTGAAGCATATTAAAATTGCTGTGTGAGCCAAAATCCTTGGGTCAAGGGCATTGGAGGGTCTTTCTTTTAGGTCACTAGTCCGTGGTGGTCGCAAAAGCAGCCCCTCAACTCATTTCAGGACTCAAGTGCCCATGACTGGAAGGAGGTGGGAATAAGAATATGAGTTATGGGAATGATCATGTTTATGTATGAGAACTTGATTACTATGTATTACTGTATCCTATATAATCAGCGTGCTACACGAGTTAGGTGTGCGTTGTTGGTGAGACGACTCCCCTACGCACCCGGAGGTTAATAAAGGAGTGTCTGATATCTACATCCCATTGGTGTTGATAAGTTCTTTTATCCCATTTTGGTGACACTTGGAGATATTCAGAAGCCACCTGGACATGCTCCAAGGCAACTGGCTGTAGGTGGCCCTCCTTGAGTGGGGTAGTTGGACCAGATGAGCTCCAGAGCTGCCTTCCAGCCTCAACCATTCTGTGGAAACAGGGCTGCATGGGCATGGTAAGTTCTCCCGTGTGGAGCCCTCCAGCACCTCCACTGCCCCTATCCACATAGGTGGGACGGGCAATGACCCCATGCACACGTGATCCCACATCTCTGGAGCTGTGACACTGCCCAGCACGACTGGCCTGGGCATAGCGGGGTAAATGGAAGCTGGCAACTCCCACCACCTGCCCACACAGACAGGGCACAAAGTGCGGAAACGACCCTTCTCGTACCGCCTTCCCCTACTTTCTGCACCGCACAGCTCCCTGTCCCGACCACCCCCAAGCCCAGGTTGAGGGAAGAGCAGAGCTGGGCAGAGGTAAGAATTACAGCTGGCAGCTCACTGCCAGTATGTGGAACATTGCGTGAAGTGAGAGTTGTCTGGAGTGCTGGGGCTGGCAGGGGGAACCCTACATCCTCGGCACAGTCAGACTCTGAAAGCCCCGCTCACAACTGGTCGCTCTGCTGCTGGCAAAGCAAATCCACACCTTGGCACCTGCAGCTGCCAGACTGCAAACAGCTGCCTTAGCAGCACTGCCCAGTGTGTAGACGTGGGATGCTGGGCTGGCAGGGGCACACGCCACAGCACGTGGCCGAAATAACAGCACACAGCCTCCTTATGTCAACGTATGCACCTGGCTGCTCTGAAACAAGCATTGCCAGGTCTGGCTCAGGAATAGCCCTGGCACCAGAATCCAGGGCTCAGAGGAAAGAGAAACCCCATTTCCCTCCCTCCATCCCCAGGAATATTCAGCTTTTATCACCTCCCCATGGGAGGAGGGTAGATCTTGCATGGGGGACAGTGTCCCTTTGTCCCTGCCAAGCTGGGAGGGGTGAGAGCCCATTTCTGCCCCTCGCAGAGCCCTGCCCGACTCCAGGAAACATGGGCACCTCTCACAGAGCACCGTCCCTTTGCACTTCTCCTTGTCTTTGTCCTTGCTGGTGTGTTGTACCCTTGGTACCAAACTGGCCTGTGACACTCGTGTCCATGACAAGGAGGAGGGGGAGGAGTGGGAGAAGCAGAGAAACCCCTGAAACAGGACTGAAAGCAGAGCAGGGCTGCTCCCACAGGGCTTCACTGCAGCCAGCACAGCAACCCGTGAGGGCTTGTGTGGAACCAGGAAATCTTACAGGAAACAGCCCCATTAGAGGTGAAGCCTGTACATGGGCCTGCTAAGGAGGGGAGGAGGGGTGGGCGGCAGGACCTGTCTGCAGCACTGCTGGGATCAGCCCGTGGTGGGGAGTGATGGCTGCACTCTCCCAAGGCCTGCCAACACTCCCCACCAGCTCCTGCACCCTGGGCCGTGGGCCAGCCGCAGGGGCTCGCATGCCTGCAGCTGCTCATGGACAGTCACAGGGGCCTGGAGAAGGCAGGAGGGATCCTGTGAGCCCGGCCCCACAAACCTCCATCTGACTGTGCCCTTCGCTCAGAGCTCCTCCTGGGAGCATGGGATCTGCTCCATCAAAGGGCCCTCCTCTGCCTCCCTGCTCACCTGTACACGGAAAGAAGGTTGAGCTCTGCAGCTCTGCCCTCTCCATTGGGGTGGGAGTGCACAGGGTGAAGGGGACGGTCCCCGACAGGAGGTTGTGCTGCTGCAACCACGGGTCCCGGCCCAGGGAGAATGGCATAGAAGAAGCAGGCAGCTTCCTGAAGGTGCAGGGCAGGAGGGCCAGAGACATCTTGCTTGAGTTGTTCTCCCAGGAGGAGCTGCCTCACTCAGCCACTACCACCCCATAGTTCTTTGCAGTGTCCCAGGAGCTGCTGATAAAGGAGACCCACTTGATTGTGCACCCAGGAGCCTGCCAGAAACACAGGATGTCACAGGCCTTGACTCTGAAAGCAGAGGCTTGGCAGGAGAGCTGTGTGTTGCCACAGTCTGCTTTCAGCCCTGCCCAGACTCCAAAAGCTGTACCTGGGCCTGCCTCTCTGGAAAGACACACGGACACAGTCCCAGTGGACTGAGGATGGCAGCAGGGAACCTGTGGCCTCCCTCCAGGTGCTCTCCACCTCACCTGACCTCTCGCATTAGGCTGCTGCTCACTGGCAAAGAACTGTGAGCTGCCCCATGGGAAACAAGCACCTTCACTGAAGGATCACACTGTGGGGCTTCCCTTCTCTCCCACCTCCACCGCTGCTCCCGGACTGCACCAGGACCCTTATACAAGAGAGGACACATCAGGTCAAAGTCTGCTCTCTTGAAGTGCAGGGGGGTGAGCTTACTGCACACTCTCCTTGATGCCCTGAGCATCATGAATTCTAACATTTCATGGTCGCTGCAGCCAAGGCTTTCTTCAGCTTCACATTATCCACCAGCCCCTCCTGGTTGGTGAGAACAAGGTCCAGCATGGCACCCCTTCTTGTTGGCTCCTCTACCACCTGCAGAAGGAATTTGTCATCAATGCATTCCAGGAACCTCCTGGATTGCTGGCGCCCTGCTGTCCCATCCTTCCAACAGATATCCGGGTGATTGAAGTCTCCCATAAGGACCAGGGCTTGTGAATGTGAAGCCTCCCCTGTCTGTCTATAGAGGGCCTCATCTACTCGGACATCCTGGTCGGCTGGCCTCTAGCAGATCCCCACTATGATATCGCCTTCCCCTGCCTTTCCTTTAACCTTCACCCATAAGCTCTCAGTTTGTTCCTCAGTCATCCCCAGGTCAAGCTCCAAGGATTCCAGCTGGTCATTAACATAAAGAGCAACACTCCCTCCTCTTCTTCCCTGTCTATCTTTCTTTAAGAGCCTATACCCATCTAGACCTCCACTCCAGTCATAGGAGCCATCCCACCACGTCCCAGTGATACCTATAACATCATAACCTGTAGATGTGCACACATCTCTAACTCCTCTCGCTTGGTCCCCATGCTCCGTGCATTTGCATAGAGGCATTTAAGTGGGGCCCCCACTGAAGCCAACTTGCCGGCTGAAATACATTCTACCTGGAATCCATTATCTCTCACTTCATGTGCTCTCTCACTGGCCTGTGAATGACCCTGGGAGTCAGGGTATCTATTTCCAGCACTGGCCTCAAATGGGGTGGAATGAGGATCACCTCCCCTGACCAATCTAGTATCTGTACTCTCCATAACTGGGGCAAAGCCAGGGATGCCCAAGTGTGCCCTTGGGGATCACCAGGCAGACGGCAATACGCAGAGGGAAGGCAGAGCTCTGCCTGCCTGGCTCACCCCTGAGCCGAGCAACCAAAGCCTCCCAAGGGGCTCCGAAGCACAGGTCTTGCCCTGGGGCTCTCTGGCAGTGCACCCCATGGCTGGAGGGTATCCCAGCCCGGGGCCAGGCTGGCCTGTTTGCTGTGCTGTGGGAGTGAGCATGGAGAGGGCATCGGGCCCCACCACGGCATTTGTGTCCCCATGGGGACCGCAAAGAAGTGCCAGTGGTGGAGTCCTGGGGATGTGGGACACGTAGAGCAACAGATGCCACCACCCAGGACCTGTCCCAGCAGGTACTGCCTCATCCAGCCACCGTGGCATTGCAGAAGAGATGGGAAGAATTATTGTTCCTGAAGGTGACCCATTTGAACGTGGAGCTGTGTGTATGCCGGTATGACGAGATCTTACAATAACTGACCATCGGTCTGGATCCTCAGCAGGAGAGGTACATGGAGTCCCCCAGGGCCCCTCAGCCCAGCCTGCGCTGGGCCGCCAGCCCTCCAAGGACACACAGCTACACCCACAGAAGTGTGGGGACTCCCCCTCAGCAGGGAGCCTGCACACCCCGTCCAGCTGCGCTCCAGCTGACCTGGCTGTTTGCCCTTAACAGCGCTGCTGCTGCAAGGCCTTGACCCCAAGTCCCCATCTACCCCGAGCCACAAGGTGGGCAAGGACCGTGCCGTGAGCACGGCTCTGCCGTCCACTCCTCCCTTCTCTCTTGCAATGCCACGCTCGGAGCAGGCGAGTGGCTCTGGCAGCAGGTTTGTGTTAAAGCTCCGCTGGATTTCCTGTCCCCGTGCGAACGGCACAGAAGTAGCGGGCAGAGTCCCGGGGGCCCAGGGCACGCAGCGACAGCGACGACTCGGACCGGGAATTGTCCCGGGATGCCCTCGCTCGACCCTGAACTGACTGACCGTACCTACTGAGTGACGAATCGTATCTGATGTAGGACACCCACTCGAGTCTGTCACCGCGTCTCTGACGGTACCACCGAATACCATAACTCCCGAAGAGGAAGCCGGCCCCGCGGCAGGAGAGGAGCACGGAGTCCCCGGGCGCTCGCAGCCCTCCGCCGGCCTCCAGCAGCCTCAGCTGCGCCCACACCCCTGCGGACGGAGAGCGCAGGCAGCCGGGCAGGGCGCGCCCACGGCCCGAGGCCGTTCCCCCGCCGCCCCGGCAAAGCCCCCCGGGCCGGCACAGCGCCAGCCGCCACCCGCCTCTGTCCCGGCCAAGCCCCGCGCCCGGGCCAACGCCCGCCTGCCCTCCCCGGGGCTGAGCCGCGCCTGCTGCCGCCCGTCCGGCCCGAGCCGCGGCCCCAAAGCCGCCCTGGCCTCCGCCTCGGCCTCCGCCTCCTTCCGCAGCCCCGGGCTCGCTGCCCTCCCCGCCCGGCGCTCACCTGCCGGCCCCGCGGCCAAGGCCAAGGCCAGGAGCCACGGCCCCAGCCCGGGCGCCATCATGCCCTGCCGCGCCGGGGCCGGCCGGGGCCGCCGAGGAGCCGAGCGGAGCCGCGCTCGGGCCCGCTCCTGCCCGCCCCGCCGCCTCGGCCCCTCGCCGGGGCAGCGCCGACGCCTGTGCCCGCCCACAACAGCCCCGCCCCGGCGCCCCGGGGCCGCGGCCCCTTCGCGGCAGGAGCAGGGGGGGCGCGGGGAGGGCCGCGGGGCAGGGCCGGCGGCACAGCAGGAGCGCGGCGCCCCGGCACACGAAGGCTCCTGGCCCTTGGCTCCCAGCGCGGCTCCGGCGCTGGCCCGCCTGCTCGCCCTGCCGAGCCCTGCCCAAGGGGGTCGGCGCCTCGGCCGGGCGCAGCTGGGACCCTTGTGGCCCCGGCGCCGGCTCCGGCCCCAGCGCCAGGGACGGGCTGTCGGCCCGCACATCCCCTCGCAGGCCCCTCCCCGTGCCCCCAGCCCGCCCTGGCCTCACCCCCGGCCCTGCCCGCGGGCCCCGCAGACGCCCGGCAGTCACGACCCCCTCAGTACTCCTTGCCCCACGCTCCCCCTCTCAGCTCCGCACACGCTCTCTCCGATGCCCCCAGACCCTGCCTGTGGGACACAGCTTTGCTGAAGAACGGCTTCTCCCACCTCAGACTCTCGCAGCTCTCCCAGTGCCCCCTTTGTGCCGAGCTCACACCAGCAGAGCCTGGCACTGCTGCTCTCTGCTCTCCCCTCAAGCCGCAGCAATAACCTGCTGCTGCCCCGGCCTGGGCACAATTGTGTCCCGGGGTTTCTGTGACGTTATTGCTGAATTGTACCGGTTATGGCTGGCATGGAGTTAGTTTTCCTCCCAGGAGCCTGCCTGCTGCTCTGTACTGGATTTGGGACCAAAACAGGCTTTGTAACACCCCAGTGTACTGGGTGTCGTAGAAGACACGGCCTTCTGGGGTTCTTCCACTGTGATGGCAGCGAGTGGGCTGGGGTGGGCAAGGAGCTGGGCGGGGGCACAGCCAGGAGAGCTGAACCCAGCTGAGCAAATTCCAGAGCACATGGGGTGGTGCCCAGCAATAAGGACTCGTGGGGAAAAGGAAGGAGAGGGCTCCGTTCGGAGTTATGGCATTTGTCTCCTGAGAAACCACTCTGTGATGAAGCCCTGCTTTCCTGGAAAGGGCTGAATATCTGCTTGCCTTTGGGCAATAGGGAATTAATTCTTTGCTCAATTCGGCTTGCACACGCAGGTTTTGCTTCCCCTATTAAACTGTCTTTATCTTGACACACATGTTCTCTTCCTTCTGCCCTTCTGATTCTCTCCCCATCCTGCTGAGGGGGCAGTGAGCCAGCAGCTCTGTGGGGCTCAGCTTCCTGCAAGGGTTAACCCACAACCATCCTTTGGTGGTGCCCAAGTGGAGTGGGAGCAGTTGGACCTAAGGCCAGGTTTGCGGGGAGTGTCCTAGAGCAGATTTACAGCTCTCAGGGGGTTTAGCTATGAATTGGCAGGCTCCTGTGCCTGCCACGGGGCTTGCTTGCTGGGCTTCAGTGTAGAGTCTGGCGCTTGTTGGTGGCTGCTTTTTGCTTTTGCTGTACTGGAGCTGCTGTTATGCCAGTGTGAGATGGAGTGTCAGGGCTTGTGAGCTGTGGATAAGGCCATGCCAGAACAGGGGCAGCCTGAAGGCCCTGTGGCTCGTGTTTAAGGCTGTGCCAGAGGAGCTGCTGCCCTGGATGGACTGTGGCCCCTTGATAAGTCCACAGTGAAGCAGAACATCACGATCCCTTCAGATCCCTCAAATTTACAGGACTACATATGTCCTAGTAACTCCTGACGGGTAACTTGTAGCTCACAAATCGTAACTTCTGACTCACAACTCATAACATGCAGGCCTATGGGCAAAAGGGTTCCCTAGGAAAGGGGGAGGGTGCTCATTCTTCCTCCTCTGCCACGGTGTGGGCGTCCCCTGTATCTCAGGAGGAAGCAGGAAAGCCTCAGCACTCCACCTGCGGTTGGATCCAATCCAGAAGCTTTTATGGCCAGCTCCAAAGGGTCAACACGTGCAGGCTGCAATGGATATGAATGAACTGGATGCACATTTTATGCACATTTTACTCTTGGAGCAGTTCAGGGAGGACTCTCTCCCATGGGAGGGACCTCGTGCTGGAGTAAGGAAAGAGTGTGAGGAGTTCTCTCCCTGAGGAGGAAGGAGCGGCAGATGAACTGACCACAACCCCCATCCCCTGCCCCCCTGTGCAGCTGAGAGGGAGGAAGCAGAGAATTTGGGAGTAAAGCTGAGCCCAGGAAGAAGGGAGGGGTGGGGGAAGGTGGTTTAAATGTGCGGTTGTGTTTCTCACTCTCCTACTCTGGTTGCTAATTGAGTGGTGGTGGTGGTGTTCAAATTGCATTGATGTTCCTTTGTTTTCCTTCCCCAGTCCAGCCTGTCTTTTGCCCGTGACCATAACGGGTGAGCCATCCCCCCCTCTCCTTGTCTTGAACCCTGAGCCTTCTGTTTTATTTTCTCCTTGCCATCCCTGAGGGAGAAGGAGTGAGTGAGGGGCTGCGTGGTGCTCAGTTGCCTTCTGGGCTTAAATCATGACACTGTGGAAATAACAAAAGATGGGAAGGGGGGTGTGTGTGTTTATGGAGGATGGATTCCATGCTGTGGGACCTGGGCATGTGGAATGGCTGGAAAATAACGGACATATTATGAGCGATCCAAACCGAGGGGCCTCACTGTAACAACAAGCTGCAGCTGTGTTCAAGGACAAAAACAAGGCTGAGACGGCCTGAGAAACTACATTCCTGCCCAAGAGATAAAGATGTTGGAATGTCGAAAACAGGGGGTCTACCTGGGGGGAGAGCATCGCGTGGACACCACACCGGGACCAATCATAGGGGGCAAAAGGGCGCGTGAACAAGTAGCTTTAGCCTATTAGCAATAAGATAGCGGCGCGTGAAGTTTGAGATAGAGTATAAATTGCTGTGTAACCTTTAATAAAGTGGCATCAACTTGATCACATTGGTCGTCTAAGTTGTGTCCGAGACTTCCGTGTCGGCAACTGGCGCCCGAACAGGGACCCGAGGGAGCCTCATCGAATACGCGGGACTCAAGCCCTGGGGAATCGGGACCCTCCCGTCGGTGCTCGCCCGAGCAAGAGAAGACGGTCCGGAGGGGGCAGAAGCCAACCGTAGCAGGCGCTGCCCCGGCGCCTGGGAAGACGCGCGCGCAATCGTCGGGAATCTCGCCCTGATCAGGTGAGCGGCTGGGGAGGAGATGGGGTCCGCGCTGGGTAAAGAAGAAGCGGCAGTGGTTAAGCTCCTCCAACACATACTCTCTAAGCGAGGAGTTTCTTATGATGAGGGGAACCTGAGGAGGGTGCTGTTGTGGGCTCGGCAGCACGAACTAATTGCTTCAGAGACCGCAGCCTTCGAGTTAACTACTTGGGAAAAGATCGGCGCGGCACTGTGGGATGACATTAGTTCAGGTTCCAAAGACAGTAGGAAACTTTCCACCGTGTGGAGAGTGGTCCTAGACACTCTGAAAGAAATGAAAGCGGAACGGCAGACCACCGCCTCCGCTTTCGCTGCCTTGTCAGCAGAGGCAGAAAGTGCTGGTGCCAAGGATTCCGCTACCGCTATGACGTTCGCGGGATCCCTGTTCCCTAAGGTGGCTCCAAAAAGGAGGGACGGGGACGCTGCACGCGCGGCACCCGTACGGCGCGAGCAAAAATCAGCCGATTTGCTCCAGCTCGACTCCCCTCCCTCAAGCCCAAAAGATCAATCACCGGAGCGCACGGGCCGGCCCCGCTCTCGCCGGCCCCCGCCCGACCCCCGCGCCGCCGCCGCCGCCGCCGCCGCAGCCGCCGCAGCTGCTTCCTCTTTAGAGGACGGCGCCTACCCACCCCTGCCCCCGTCCTCGCCCCCGACACCTCAGTCGCCGCAAGAACAATCTCGTTACGGTTTACAAGATCAGCACTTGCAAGAGTTAACGAGAAAGTTAGAGCAACTTGAAATCCGAATGCAGCAAGCGGCTCAGCCCACCCCCACAGCACCGCCGCCTCTTCCTTTTAACCCCTTCTTCCGCGACACGGGGGGGGGCGTTGGTCAGAGGGAAACGGTGGCTATCGGGTCTCCGCCACCACTGGCCCAAATGGGAGGGGGGGCACTGGCTCAAAGGGGAGGGGGGGCACTGGGACGCGCGAGTGGTAATAATAATCCGGCAAACCGTTGGCAGGGAGTTATTCGGGATGCTATAATAGAGGGGCAGTTTAACGAACTTGGCCCAATGACGTTCCCGGTAATAGTGACCCCACAGGGCAATGAGTGGGAAGCCTTAGATTGGAAAATGATTAAAGAAGCAAAATTAGCCGTAACACAATATGGGTTGAAATCACCATATACAAATTCGGTAATTCAGCATATCTTTACAGCACATTTATTGACTCCGTATGATGTGCGCATGATTGTACAAACCTTACTAACAGCTTCACAACAATTGCAGTTTTTCCAGCGCTGGCAAGTGGCCTGCGAGGCTGCGGCAGCCACACCCCGTCAGCAAGGAGACCCTCTATATGGGGTGCAAGCTCAGATGCTGATGGGGGCAGGTCCTTTTGCTAGCCCAGATTGGCAAGTGGGATTTCAACCAGAAGTGTTACGGTTAACCCAGGAATTGGCTCTCAAAATCATTCTAGCCGTACATGATGAAAAAGCGGCGCCAGCGTTTACAGGAGTGAGACAGGGGCCCACAGAGCCCTACCCAAAATTCATTGACAGATTGCATGCCGCCATTAATAGCAATCCTGATTTAAGTGATGAAATGAAAGTTAAATTCCTTGATATGCTTGCTTATGACAATGCTAACGACAAAACTAAGAAAGCTTTAAGCCTTCTCCCACGACAATCTACTGCAGGTCAGCTGTTGGAGGCAGCAGAGCGAATGCTTGATCAGGAGAAAGCTGCCTTTATGGCTGCTGCGGTAGGAGCTGCAGTAACACCAATTGTCAGAGGCAAACACATCAAAGGCAAGTGAGATAAGAAGTGCTTTAACTGTGGACAAATGGGTCATTTTAAATCAGAATGTCGTGCTCACGTGTCTCGTAAGAGGGGAAACGGGAGGCAGAGCGCGCCCCGCCCTCGCGCGACGACACAAGTCCAGGGTGCTTGGACCGCTGCTCCGCTGCCACCTCAGGAAGCGCAGGAGTGGACTTGGCAACAGCAGTAGCTGTTACACTTACAGACACTACAATACATCTGGTTGATTCTAATCTGGTGGGACCTCTGGGACATGGTTTAAGTGCCTTATTAATTGGACGTTCCTCAGCATCTAAAAAAGGTATTTTTGTCATCCCAGGACTTATTGATGCTGACTTTGAGGGAACAATTAAAATCATGGTATACACACTTACTCCTCCTTTGACTATCATGGAGGGATCGAAAATTGCTCAGCTAATTCCATTTGAATCAGAAGTGCCTAATGCAGAACAAAAGAAGAGAGGTGAAAAAGGCTTTGGGTCCACCGGACAACCAGATGTTTTGTTAGCCCTGGACATTAGTCGGGGGAAGCCAGAGGAGCAGATGGAGATGAGACACCCTAATGGACAGACGAGTAAATTACGAATGCTCATTGACACTGGAGCAGATGTCACAATTGTACCACTTTATCTATGGCCTAGTCAGTGGCCTTTACTGCCTGCTAATACAGGAATTCTAGGGGTTGGAGGAACTCAAGTCACATCCATCAGCAGAGACACAATAGCATTTATGTTTCCGGATGGCAGGCTAGTAACCACACGTCCCTATGTGATGCACTCACCTGTGGCGCTGGTGGGCAGAGATCTGCTCAGTCAAATGGGAGCTCGATTGATTACTTCGCCTTTTTAGGCGCGGCCACGGTAGAGCAGCCAATCCTAAAATTAACCTGGAAAACTGATGATCCCATATGGATCGACCAGTGGCCGCTAAAACTGGACCGGCTGCAAATTATTAAGGATTTGGTACAGGAACAGCTAGATGCCGGACATATCCTGCCTTCAACTAGCCCATGGAACACTCCAATTTTTACAATCCAGAAAAAGTCTGGGAAATGGCGTCTGTTACATGATTTGAGAGCGATTAATGCGGTTATCTGTGACATGGGCACCTTACAACCTGGTTTGCCTTCCCCAGTAATGTTACCTGAAGGCTGGGATCTGGTAGTTATCGATCTAAAAGATTGCTTCTTTACAATCCCCTTACATCCAGAGGATGCTGAAAGGTTTGCCTTTACAGTGCCATCGATTAATAAGGCCGAACCAGCAAAGAGGTATCACTGGGTGGTGCTACCGCAAGGGATGAAAAATTCACCCACGATCTGTCAGTCTTTCGTCGCGTGGGCTCTGGAACCCATCCAAAAACAGTATCCTCATTTACTCATTTATCATTACATGGATGATATCTTAGTAGCAGGAAAACAACTAGACTGCGAGACAATATTGGGCCAGCTAACGTGGAGTCTCAGGGAGAGGGGATTAGAGATAGCACCAGAGAAAATTCAGAAACAGGGACCATGGCTGTATCTGGGCTGGATTATTACAAACGCAGTGATTCGCCCTCAAAAGGTTAAAATCAACACAAAAATAGAAACATTGTCTGATGCGCAGAGATTAATTGGGGATATCCAGTGGGTTCGTAATATCTGTGGAATTACGAACGATGATCTGAAACCTTTGATGCCACTCCTGGGCACGTCTGTACAAGCTCAGGAGCGCCGTCAACTGGATGAGGATCAACAGCAAGCTTTACAAGTAATTAGCAACAAAATCATGACAACTTATACTCACAGGCGACTGGATGATAAAGCTCTTTCTTTTATGATAGTTAACTCTGGGGGTAAACGTGAACACCCATTGGGGCTTATTATTCAGTTGACTGAAACAAAACCAAATTTACGAATTTTGGAATGGATTTTTCTCCCTTTTCAGCCCAGAAACACAGTAGTTACACGTCCTGAATTATTTTCACAGCTTGTCATAAAAGGGAGGCAGCGAATTTCAGATATTTCAGGCATCGAACCAGAAGTCATCTACATACCTGTATCTCAGTTTTATTTAGATTGGTTATTATCTGCTTCAACTGTCTTTCAAATAGCAATTGCTGATTTCTTAGGTACTATCACCAATAGTTATCCATCGGATAAGCTTTTGTCATTATTATGCCATCAGCGGTTTGTACATTTACCCTTGCGATCAGAGGTTCCAGTAGAAGGGATAACTGTCTTCACTGATGCTGGACGAAAATCTCGAAGGGCTGCAGTCACCTGGAAGGAAGGGGACACCTGGGAACATCAATTACTCCCTGGAGTGCCTGGTGACTCTTTACAGACTTTAGAACTTCGAGCTGTTATCTGGACATTTCAACGCTGGTCTCAAGAACCTCTTAATATAGTATCAGACTCATTGTATGTGGTAGGTACAGTACAACGTCTGGAAAACAGCATGGTGAAACCTGTGTGAAATCCTGTATTACATACTTTGTTGTTACAATTGCTGACACTTTTGAACCAACGTCAGGATGAATATTTTATTATGCACATCCGCAGTCATCAACAATGTGGAGGCCTTGCGTTGGGAAACGCTCGAGCCGATCAACTTGTCGCTCCAGCCTGGACGGGCCCTGCCGTTAACACCTTTGAACAGGCCAGGCTGTCACACCAGTTTTTTCACCAATCAGCAAAAATGTTAGCCAGACAATTTCACATTCCTGTGGCTGATGCTAGAGGAATTGTGCAATCCTGTCCCGATTGCCAGAAGGTGGGAGTAGGCCTCGGTTTGGGAGTAAACCCCCGAGGACTCCAACCTTTACAACTCTGGCAAATGGATGTGACCCATATCCCAGAATTTGGCAGGCTTAAATATGTGCATGTTTCTATTGATACCTTTTCTCTAGCCCTTTGGGCAACAGCGCAATCAGGTGAAACAGCACGGCATGTCATCAAACATATGCATGCTGCAATTATGGCACTGGGCGTGCCTGCAGAGATCAAAACTGACAATGGTCCGGCCTACACTTCCCGGAAATTTACTCATTTTTGCCAACTCTGGGGTATACGTCACATCACAGGAATACCGCATTCCCCCACGGGACAAGCCATCGTGGAGAGAGCGCATCAAAGCTGTAAAAGCGCTTTTGCAAAAACAAAAAGGGGGAGAGGTCTTGGCTGCTGCAGAGCGACTTGCAAAAGCGGTGTATGTGTTAAATTTTTTGCGGTTCACAGGTGATAGAAATGAACCACCAGTAATAATACATAGTTTGGGTTTGAAATCTGGTACAAACCAATGTGACAGTAATGTTTTTGTTCAATACAGGGATGTCGTTACAGGAGAATGGAGAGGACCTGCAGAACTAAGAATGACCGGTCGGGGATATGCTTGTGTTGTTACAGATACCGGCGTCAGATGGGTACCGAGTCGATGGGTGCGGCCCTGGAAAGGGGAAGTCAGGAAGAACGACGCAGAGCACTAGGCTCACTCACAGGTCCTAGGCAGGGGTTCCTGCGTGTGTTTTTACAGGTAATAATTCATCTACGTAGGCCTCTGCAAACTGGACGGAGGACCCTGTGTTTTGAGGCACTTCAGAGACATGAACATCGACTGCACCTGGTTCTGACCTCGTTGCTAACAGCACTACATCCAGCAAACAGAGAAGCCTTTTGTCTTTTCCTGGGCTTGCAGTCATTTTGCACGGCTGTTCGAATACAGCCGCTTATCACAGTTCAGAAGTTTATACTGAAGCAAGCTGGTTGTCTGAAGTTGCCAACGAGCCAACATATCAGCAATCCACTTTTAGTTACAGAAAGGCAGGCTTAATTTTTTAGAAAACAGCAGTAGTTTGTTAAAGTTATAGGCTTAATTGAAAACCTTAGATAAAGGATTCTAGCAGAAATTGAGTTTGAAGCTTTGTAGACGTTTGGCTTTGCAGTGTGTTAATTAGAACAATAAGATAGTAGATAAGAGTTGTGGTGTTGGGAAAGAGTGGCTCTCGAAGCTGGCAGGTGTACCAGGACACCTGAGAAAGGAAGGTGAAATGATGACTACACGTCAAATGTGGGCCACATTTGTTCTGGTTTGGCTCACATTAAGCCATGAAGGGATTCTTGACATCGAACCCAGAGCAACCATTTGGGTAACCTGGGCAAACGCATCTGGGATAAAGGATTTCTGTTTGAGTCTACAACAAGCAGATGATCCTTTTAGGACCTGTTTAATTGGCATTCCGTTGCAGGAAAATGAAACTGATTTTGAAGGATATTGGAAACAACAGAGAGTGGACCTGATTGGCAGACCAGATGATGATAGTTGTTTCATTTTAAATTGGCCCTCCATGCGTAATGCAGCTTGGCAAAAGACAGTCATTGAGAATCTAAACCAGTTAACTTCTTTACCCTTGCAAGAATTGGATTTGTTGGCTAGTGTTACACCTGTTAAGTATGTTGATGTTACGGAGATGCCAAATTGCCATAATGTGGTTCCTCAGCTGCAGCCAGTGAATGGCACAGGAGTGGTTTGGTTTGGTGACCCATGACATATTTGGTTAACTCAGAATGGTCATCGAGATTTATTTGTAGGTTGTCAAAATGTGACAGGGCATTCTTCTTGGAATAATTTGAAAACAGGAGGATTCTCCGTAGAAACCACCGGAGGCTTTAAACTTCCACCTGCAGTGTTTCTGATTTGTGGGGATAGAGCATGGCCTGGTATTCCTGTACGACCTGTCAGTGGTCCTTGTTATCTTGGACGACTAGACTCGGGATGAGGGGCTAGTTGCAGACCTTGGTCAAAAGAGTATTGATAGTGCTAGTAGGTTTACTAATCTTGATGTTGCTTCTTCCCTGTCTGTTTCAGTGTTTGTGACGGATGTTGAATAGTCTGGGTGAACAAATGTTTAAGAAAAGAGAAGTCTGGATCGCTCAAAAACAAAAAGGGGGATTTGTGGAATGGTTGGAAAATAACGGACATATTATGAGCGATCCAAACCGAGGGGCCTCACTGTAACAACAAGCTGCAGCTGTGTTCAAGGACAAAAACAAGGCCGAGACGGCCTGAGAAACTACATTCCTGCCCAAGAGATAAAGATGTTGGAATGTCGAAAACAGGGGGTCTACCTGGGGGGAGAGCATCGCGTGGACGCCACACCGGGACCAATCATAGGGGGCAAAAGGGCGCGTGAACAAGTAGCTTTAGCCTATTAGCAATAAGATAGCGGCGCGTGAAGTTTGAGATAGAGTATAAATTGCTGTGTAACCTTTAATAAAGTGGCATCAACTTGATCACATTGGTCGTCTAAGTTGTGTCCGAGACTTCCGCGTCGGCATGGGCATGATGTAAATGGTATGGCATAAGGGGTGGAGACTCTGTTCGGTCTGGCTGGGATGGACTTAATTTTCTTCATAGCCCTTCATATGATGCTGCCTTTTGGATTTGTGACCAAAACACAGAGGTGTTTTAGCTCTTGCCGGATGGTGCTTGCACAGGGTCTGTGTTCACCATCTTCTGTGTTTCTCACGTTACTTTGCCAGTGAGTACCCCCTGGGTTGTGGGCAAGAAGCTGGGAGGGGGCACTGCCAGGACAGCTGACCCCAGCTGACCTAAGGGATATTCTGTAGCACATGGCATCATGCTGAGCCCCAAAAGCTGGGGCAAGAAAGCAGGAGGAGAGGAAGAGTGGAGGGTGTTTGGAGCTACGGCGTTTGTCTTCTCAAGTAACCACTGTGGGTGAGGAAGCCTTGCTTCCCTGGAAAGGGCTAAAAACCTGTCTGCTCCTCGGGAACAGCAAATTAATTCCTTGTGTTGTGAGGCTTGTACATGCAGCTTCTTCTTAAACTGTTAAATTGTGTTTACCTCCACCCATGATTTCTCTTGGTTTTGCCCTTCTGATTGTCTCTGCCATCCTGCCAAGAGGCTAGTGACTGAGCAACTCTGTGGTGCTGAGCTGCCTGCCAGGCTTAATCCACCGCAAGGACGAACTTAGCCAGCTGGGCATAACAGAAGAGACTGGAGGGGCAACCACCTGGCAGCAGCAATGATGTCATGGGAATAGCCTTGGCAAGAACTTGTCCAGGAGGCAGCGATGTGCCCCTGCGGCACAGAAGGTTCATGGTGGCCTGGCCTGCATCAGGCAAAGTCTTGCCAGCGGCTCAGGGAGCTGATCCTTCCCCTCTGCTCAGCACTGCTGAGCTCACCCCGGGACTACCGCCTCCACTTCTTGGCTCCCCACTACACGAGAGACTTGGGCAAAGAGGAGAGAGGCCAGCGAAGGCCACGAAGGGGCTCATGGGCTGGAGCACCTCTTCCAGGAGAGAGCTGCGACTGTTTACCCTGCAGAAGAGAAGGCTCAGGGCACATCCCAGCAGGAGCTGAAACACAGGAAGGGCGGGTGCAGGGAAGGCCGGGCCAAGCTCTTTTCAGTGGTGCCCAGTGACAGGGCAAGGGACAATGTGCAGCCTGATGTGACCCTACTTCACTCTCAGGGTGACCAAGTGTAGGGAGTGGCGTTCGGAAGATCTCGCGATGTACGGAAGGAATAGCTGTAGCCCTCCCTTGTTACGAGGTAAGGTGATGGATAGGCTTGTAATGTTAAGGACACACCCACGAAGGAGGTACTTGGTGAATGTATATAGGTAAGATACACAGTTTAATAAACGGACATTTTGTATCCATCATATTGGTGTTTGTACTGATGTCCCTGTGAAGGTCTTAACCTCCTGCAGCATTAGTCTGTGATCTGAGCGCCACTGACATGTGGATTGGCAGGTTTAATGAGGCAGAGCTAACTGCAACAACCAAGCACTGGCACAGGTTGCCCAGAGAGCTTGTTGGGTGGCCATGCTTGGAGGGGTTGACAAGCTGTCTGGAGATGGTCCTGGGCAACGGGCTGTAGGTGGCCCGGCTTGAGCAGGGTCTTGGGCCAGATGAATTCCTGAGATGGCTTCCAACCTCCACCTTTCTGTGATTCTGGGAAAGACTCACAGGCACATTCAGGGCTTTGTGGGTGATATGGGCCAGGGCAAAGGGGAAGACTGAAATTTAGACTTTGCTCCTCCCCTGATGACTTCCAGAAACAGCTTTTTATGAGAGTGTTGAGGAAAACTCAGTGTCCTCTTCTGGCTACAAGTTTCAATGCTGGAACTCAAGAGAGAAATGCACAAGTGATACAAATGTAACATGGGTGGGTAAAAAAGTAGCACCCAGAGGACTCAGGAGAGCTCTTCAGCTTGGGCATGTTTGCTGTATTTCTGGTGTTTAGTCTTCAGTTCGGTCTTAGAGTTGTTCTCTGAAGGTGCAGACCCAGGTCCCTGCACATGTGACAGGGTTGTACAACCCCGTAGCCAAACCCAGAGCCTGGCTTTGGAAGGATGAGCAAGAACATGCAGCCCCATTGGCCCAGGTGACTGGCTGCTTCCTGGAGACAGAGAGGCCAACTGCTGGCCACAGCCTGGTGCTGGGGGCAGGGCTCCTGGAGACAGTGCAGGGGATCGGATGCAATTCCATTGGGAAATGAGTGGCAGAGGCCCTCCCTTTGTCCCTCACAGCCACCCAAAGGCCCCTGCTAGGGAATTGCAGGGGGTACATGGCAACACGTTGGCAGTGCATGGGGTGAGGAGGAGAGACTAGAGGTCTTCCCCCTAAGCAGGACACAAGGGCACTCCCAAAGCATTTCCAGGCCCCTAAGCTGCCTCTTAAAAGCTCTGGCTGCCCATCAGGCCTGATGCTGTCCTTTCAGGCTCCCCAGAAAGGTGAGTTGAGGCTGTAATAGACCTCTGGATGTGGTCAAGCTTAACCCTCCTGCTCCAAGCAGCATCAACAATTGTAGGTGTTAATTTACTTCAGAGCAGCCTCTATGGGCAGGTTTGATTTTTGCTGACCAAAACCATGTGGATGACACACCAATATTTTATCTATTGCTGAACAGCGCCTATGCAGTGTCAGCCTTTTCTCTGTTTCTCATGTTGTACAGCTGACCCCAACCACACAAAGAGATATTCCGTACTGCCTGAAGTCATGTGAAGCAATAAAATCTGGGGGAAAGGGCGATATTTGGTGTTATGACATTTCTCTTTCCCAAGTAACTGTTATGCCTCATGAAGTCCTGGAAATGTCTAAACATCTGCCTGCCAATGGGAAGTAGAGAATGAATTCCTTTGTTTGCTCGGTTTGTGCGTGCAGCTTTGACTTTACCTATTAAAGTCTCTTTATCTCAACACACAAGTCTTCTCACTTTTACCCTTCTGATTCCCTCTCCCATCTCATTGTGGGTGACTACGCAGGCAGCTGTGTGGGGCTCAGCTGCCTACTGGGGTTAGGGACTGTAGGCTGCCCACAACCTTGTCCAGTTCAGTTTTGAAGATCTTCAGGAATGGAGACTGCACAGCACATTGACAAATCCCCCATGGCATTTTCTTCTCTGTGCTGAATCAACCCAGTTCCCTCATTCTCTCCTGGTATGTCAGACACTCCCTTGCTCATCTTCATGGCCCTTCATTGCATTTGCTCTGGTATGACCATGTCTTTGCTGTACTGAGGAGCCCACGAGTGGACACAGTAGTCCCCAGTCTCACCAGTGCTGAGCTCAAGAGCAGTCCAGCCCAATGAGCAAAGAGTCAGGTAAAAATGCCAGGAGGCCTGTATGGACAAACAAGGCCAGGGAAAATGCAGGCCCACTGCTGAATGGGGTGGGGGACCCGGTGACACAGGCCGTGGAAAAGGGTGGAGGTACTGAATGCCTTATTCACCTCGGTCTTTACCAGCAAGCCCGTCCTTCAGGAATCCCAGGTCTGAGAGTCCAGGGGGAAAGGCTGGAGCAAGGAAGATGCACCCTTCACAGTTCATGTCACTGAGCACTTCTCCAGTCCACAGTGAGTAGCTTTGTCTCTGCCCTTTCTGGGGAAGTCAGTGCAGAAAGCGTAACTGAATTCAGAATGCACAGCGTCCCCTCTCTCCTCATCCACCCAGACCCTTTGGCTTACTGTAGAAGGCTTTAAACTTGGTGAAGCAGGATTTCCACTTCTCCAACCCATGCTGAGTGTCAGTGAGGAAGGAGGGGAGGAGGTGCTCCAGGTGCCAGAGCAGAGATTCCCCTGCAGCCCGTGGTGAAGACCATGGTGACACAGGTTGTCCCCGTGCAGCCCATGGAGGTCCATGGTGGAGCAGATATCCACCCTGCAGCCCGTGGAGACCCCACGCCACAGCAGGTGGATGTGCCCTGAAGGAAGCTGTGACCATGTGAGATTCCGCATAGGAGTAGGCTCCTGGCAGGACCTGTGATCCCGTGGACAGGAGCCCAAGCTGGAGCAGGTTTTCTGGGAGAATCTGTGGCCCCATGTAGAGGAGCCGAGTGCAGCAGCAGGGGAAAAGCACGAGGAGGAAGGAGCGGCAGTCAAACTGTGTTATGGACTGACCACAACCCCCATTCCCCATCGCCCTGTGCTGCTCAGGGGAGAAGGTAGAGAAGTTGGGAGTGAAGGTGACCCTAGGAAGAAGGAAGAGTTGGGGGGAAGTTGGTTTTAGCTTTGTCCTTATTTCCCATTATCCTACTCTGATGTGATTGGCAATACTTTAAATTAATTTCCCCAAGACGAGTCTGTTTGGCCTGTGACGGTAATTGCTGGCTCATCTCCCTGTCCTTACCTCGACCCACAAGCCTTTCAGTGTATTTCTCCTCGCTGTCCAGCTGAGGAGGGGCACTGACAGAGTGGCTTGGTGGGCACCTGGTGGCCAGCTAAGCTCAGCCCATCACAGTGGTCTGCTGCTTCTTCCTCATCAGGTGATCTGGAGCAGGCACCCACCACAATGTCCCCCATGCTGATCTCTCTTTTCTAAAAGCCTGGCTCCATCCCCCACAGCACTGCTGTGAGCTACGGCACCGCCTCTCCCTGACCCCATAGCTCTGCAACCAGGCCTCGGAGGAGAAACTGGGCCGGGCAGGACAGGAGCTCAGGCAATGTCCACTAACCTGCACTTCACCACACACCTCTGAAGTTCCCAGAATAGACCCTCCTGCAGCATAAATGGTCTCAGCCCTTCAACCACACCTCCCTTCACTGCCTCTTCCTTCAAGCGATAGCCTGAGTAAGACATAAATGAAGGAATCCAGTGGATTTTCCATATTCCATACTATCCCCAAGTGAATGGGATTGTGGAATGCACCAAGGGGCTTCTAAAGCAGGGCCTAAAACCCCACGAACTGGGATGGTCACAACAGGTGCCAGATGCAGCAATGAGGGTAAACAGCCTGTGGGGAATTAATGGATGCCCACGACTTACCGCGTTCAGTCCTAAGCCTCCGTCCATACTCGCTGGGAAAAAGGAGACTAAAGACCCTGCAAACCCGCTCCATTCTCCTGGACAACCTGTTCTAGTAGACTTGCTCACCGTGGGGCAAGTACCCCTAACCCTAAAAGCTCCCATCAGTATTTGTTCGTGGGTGGCTACTGATGCCCATGGGAAAGAATTCCGCATCAACTGCAGGGGATTGTCCCTTCTTTCTAAGCATCATTGGTTTGTTATGTACACATTTGTCTGACAGGGCGCTGATCCCAGACAATGGGGGACCTGTGTTACTCTTGGAGCTTTCAATGGTTCTAGGCATTATCGGCTAGTTATTATTTGTAATTTGCTTACATTATTATATGGGAAAGATGTTTTGGGAGACCTGGTGTTCAGTCTTTGTCCTTGCAGTGACAGGACCATGGGTGGACTCCCCCAAACTACGCTGGGACCTACTATGAGGATTCATGCCCATTTGGAACCCCACTTACCCGGGCGTATGTATAACATCACTGCCCTCTGCCAGAGATGGCTTTAAGTTTAAATGGAATCATAGCTGCTGGGTGTGAAATAAATCCTTGTCAATTAATTACAATCAGCAATGGTATCCATATCCAGGACTTCTAATGCGTCCACTTCTCGGAAGGCTAACCCGGAGCTGTGCCTTAAGTTACCTTCTTGGGAATCGCCTCCCAAATTAGAAAAGCCTCTGAGTCACCCATATAATAGTGCATGGGCTGCACACTGGTGCTTGCAAACACCAAGGAGGTTGGGGGATGTAACCAGTTCCAGTGCTGGCTCATAGAGCTGGATGTGGTCCTGCCAGCACCACACCCACTGACAGCAGGACGAAGTAATAAAAGACTGGCTGGAGGGGTCTGATTCCACAAATCAAGTGTTAATGTATTGTACTACCCTGCTAGATGGGGGAGGTATCATGGTAACAAGTGATGAGGAAAAGGCTGAGGTGCTTAATGCCTTCTTTGCCTCAAGCTTTAATAACAAGACTAGTTGTACTGAGGGAATCCAGCCTCCTCAACCACAAGACAGAGACTGGGAGAACGACCCCCCGGCAATCCAGGAGGAGACAGTCACTGACCTGCTGCATCACATAGACACACACAAGTCTATGGGACCTGATGGGATACACCCGAGGGTGCTGAAGGAGCTAGCTGGGGTGCTTACCAAGATGCTTTCCATCATTTCCCAGCAGTCCTGGCTGACCGGGGAGGTCCTGACAGATTGGAAATTGGCCAATGTGACGCCCATCTATAAGAAGGCTCAGAAGGATGATCTGGGAAATGACAGGCCTGTCAGCTTGACTTTGGTGCCTGGGAAGCTGATGGAGCAGCTTATCCTGAGCACCATCACACAACACGTGTGGGACAACCAGATGATCAGACCCAGTCAGCAGGGGTTTAGGAAAGGCAGGTCCTGCTTGACAAACCTGATCTCCTTCTAGGACAGGGCGACCTGCTGATTGGGTGACGGAAAGGCTGTGGATGTTGTCTACCCTGACTTTAGTAAGGCCTTTGACACCGTTTCCCACATCATTCTCCTGGCAAAACTGGCTGCTCGTGGCTTGGATGGACACACGCTTTGCTGGGTAAAAAAACTGTCTGGATGGCCGGGCCCAGAGAGTTGTGGTGAGTGGAGTTAAATCCATTTGGCAGCCAGTCACGAATGGTGTCCCCCAAGGCTCGGTTTTGGGGCCACTCCTGTTGAACATCTTTATTGATGATCTAGACGAGGGGATCGAGTGCACCCTCAGTCAGTTTGCAGATGACACCAAGTTGGGTGGGAGTGTTGATCTGCTCGAGGGTAGGGAGGCTCTGCAGAGAGACCTGGCCAGGCTGGAGCGATGGGCTGAGGCCAACTGGGGGAGTGTGAATCAGGCCAAATGCCGGGTGCTGCACTTGGGCCACAACAACCCCCAGCAGTGCTACAGGCTTGGGGAGGAGTGGCTGGAGAGCTGCCAGTCAGAGATGGACCTGGGGGTGTTGATTGACAGCTGGCTGAACAGGAGCCAGCAGTGTACCCAGGTGGCCAAGAAAGCCAATGGTATCCTGGCTTGTATCAGCATTAGCGTGGCCAGCAGGGACAGGGAAGGGATCTTACCACTGGTGAGGCCATTTTGGGTCCCTCACTACAGAAAGGACATTAAATTACTTGAGTGTGTCCAGAGAAGGGCCATGAAGCTGGTGCAGGGTCTGGAGCACAGGTCTGATGGGGAGTGGCTGAGGGATCTCGGGGAGTTTAGTCTGGAGAAGAGGAGGCTGAGGGGAGACCTCATCGCCCTCTACAACTCCCTGAAAGGAGGGTGCAGAGAGGGGGGATGAGTCTCTTGAACCAAGTAACAAGTGATACGACAAGAGGGAATGGCCTAAAACTGCACCAGGATAGGGTTAGACTGGCTTTGAGGAAGTATTTCTTTCCCGAAGGTGTTGTTGGGTGTTGGAATGGGCTGCCCAGGGCAGTGGTGGAGTCCCCATCCCTGGAGGTGTTTAAGACTTGGGATGACAAATCACTGAAGCATCTGCTGGAGTTGAGAACTGTGGGAGTGTCAGCTCTGTGCAGCTCTGGCAGATTCAATATGTTAAGAGTCAAATCATGTGTTACTGGTAAATAATGAAGAGGTGAGCTGGCATTGGCCTGTCAGCCCTGCACAGCTGTGGGAGATTCAATACTTAAGAGCCAAATGGACATCAGCTGGTCAGCTCAGCCAGAGAGCTCTGTTTGGGGAGCTTGGTGAAGGTGCAGAGCTCTCCTTGAGAGAACTCTGCTTGGTGAGCCAGGCAGGAGATCTGTCCTGTGCTGGCTTGGAGAAGTGTCAGCTCTGCTCTGTGCTGGCCCAGAGAAGCAGCAAGGTTTGGAGGAGAAACAGGTCATGGAAGAAAGATAAGTCAGCTTGGAGAAAGTATGGCACTGTTTTTGGGAGAGAGGGTTGATGATTGTCTACTTGCTGATTGGCTTATCATGAAGTGAGAGCTAAGGGAGCGAGAGCATAGTGAGAGCATGAGTATGTACCATTGTAATAATAAAGGATTTTCCTTCTGCACTTCAAAGGAGAGTCTGTGCCTCAGTTGCCACAGAGAATGGTCAGTGTGAGGTTCATGGTTGGACTGGATGATCTTCAAGGTCTCTTCCAACCGAGATGATTTGGTGATACTGTGATTCTGTGTACCTGAATATCAAATTGTATTCTCACTTGAATCTCTATAGTATGGCTGGATTGAGATGTTCTATCAGTTTTACAACAAGGTGCCCTTCAAGATTTTATTTACCTACACCATTACCTCACACCAAAAACAAAGAGGGCTTGAGGGCCCTAGTGATGTCAGGCACATAATCAGTGGGGTGTGATATCCACATTACTATACCTGGCAACAACAGTTGGCCCTGGGCTTAGAAGGTGCCATGTTACCTGCTCATGTGATTGTGTAACCTCAGATAGTTTTGGAAAATTGAACTCAGCAATTGCTTGTACCAGGGAATTGAACAAGGTGTGCCTTTGTGGAAACAAGTGTGCAGACCCAACAAGCATCTAAGATGGTGTTGCTGAAGGAACATGGAGTGTGCAGTAGGCCGAGTCTAACTGAGGCAGAGTGCTGCATGGCCATCCACAATGCCACCACCTCTCTAGAGGAGACCCGTGCCAAGATGAAGGAGATGGCCAACAGGACAGGAGAACTGTTTCAAGCAATGAGACCGACGTTTTGGTTTGATGGATGGAACCCCAGGTCATGGGTCACATCACTGGGATCCTCGGGACTCGGGGTGGGAAAATGGTTTGTAAATATGGTCTTTGGATATTATGTGGATTCTTGCTTTTATTGCAAAGCCTTGCAGCAGTTAGATGTATGCTCTCTCACCTTCTGTCTTCTTTTTCCCCTGTACCTATTCCTGATGTACAGATCACAGTGGTCAAAGAAGAACTTGGAGGGTTTGAGCCATGGGGCGGGCAGGATGTGAGAGAGGACTTAAAACAACAGGTCCTGAAAGAAAGAGGCCTGTGAGAAACAAAGACTGAGAAAAACAGCCTGAGAAAGAGATAAAGGATAGTGCGGGGAAATGGAGGCCCTTGGAGCTGAGGAATGTCTCAAACACTCACAAGTAACCAAATTATTGACCTGGGGTAGATGGGGTGGAGGTCGAAGCTGATAAGGCTGCCCCAACACCACAGGATGCAGCTGGAGGGGGGAGCCCTGTGGAGACAGGATAGTTCTGCTCTGGGGCACCTGCTCAAGTTCCAAGGGCATCTGTCTGGTGATTGACATTTGCTTCATTATCACAAAATGAATATTAAAGTTAACACCCCTCAACATGCTAATGAGACTAGATCATGCTAATTACATCATCCCTTGAAACACCTTACCCCTCCCCATCCATGGGGTACGTAGGTATGTGGGTTGACCTAGGGGACTGACCCAAGGCAAAGGTGTATAAATTGATGTGGGGGCAAAGGTGGGGGCGACACACAGAGTGAAGTGAAGAGAAGAAGAAAGATGCTTTCTGGAACCCTCACTGGCAGGATTGATGCAGGAACCCAGACTGGAGATCTCTATTTCTCTATTCCCTCCACCTCCCTCCTTTCCTTTTTCCCCTTTGCCTTCACTACTATGAAGTAATACAAGGCATGCTGTATTGCTTGCCACAACTCGTTACATACGTAGCCAATTATCAGGTGTTCAATAAGTCCATCGAGGGAAGTTAATAAATACCTGGATTTTGAGACTTGTTTCACCATTGTTTACTCCGTTGGTGATTTACGAATCTGAGCCACTAGTCTCCCTTGCCTGATTCGGGATGTGACACCTTCACCCTCCATTTTGTGACACCAAACTGTGGTGACCAGCTGCCAGGAAGAAATGCTGAGAGATCTGTATTCCCTGGCAGGGGGTTCTCTGAGCACTGTGCTGCAGAGCTGCTCCACGGTGCACCAGGCACCACAGTAATACACTGCTTCATCCCCCTGCTTGGCTGCCTGCACCTGCAGTGTGAGTCTGTTCTGGGAGCTCAACACTGTTCCCTTAAAGCCACCCTGGAGACCTTCTCCATAGGCGTCACTGTCCCTGTAAATCCAGTCCAGAGAGCCACGTGGCCCCTGCTGGTACCAGAACATGATGTAGCTGCTCATACAGTCTCCCCTCGTGCTGCACTGGAAGGTGACTCCATCTCCCTCTTGCACGGCCACTTCCCTGATGTGTTGCTCCAAGGCCACCTGGCCAGTGACTGCTGCAGTGAGGAAGAACAAGCCATGATCACGCCAAGATTCAGCAAGGGTCAGGGCAATGCTGGTGGGGGCATTGTGATGGCACTGGAGCTGGAGGGGGACTAAATCATTCTCTGTGAACCCAGCTGACAAAGATGGGCAGAGGAATAGAGCTGGTACCATCAGGCAGGGCTCACAAGGAAGGAGACACCACGTTTCCCTCCCTCCTTTTCATTGTCACACAAGAAACTTTTTCTGATTTTCCCATTCAAAGCAGGAAGGTTTTGCACCATGGCGGACAAATCCCTTTGGCTTTGCCAAGCGGGGATGGTGAGAAACCCACTCTCCTGTCCCTGAACCTGCTCTGAATGAGCACAGGAGGGACAAGCACCTGTCCCAGGCAAGTGGGGCCTGGGCCCTGTGCTGCCATGCTAAAACCTGGCCTTGGCAAGATGGGCTGCAGTGCCCCATGAGCAGAGTGTCCAGCCCAAGGGCAAAGCATTAGGCCCCCTCGAGGTGGGAGCAGCAGGTGGGTGCCCTGCCTGTCCCCACCCTGCAGAGGAGGCAGGCTGGGCTGAGGGGCCGAACTCAGAGGGAGAAGAGGAGGAGGCCTCTTCCCACTGTGCCCCGCTGGGATGGGTGAGGAGGTCGAGCCCCAGGCACTCAGGCTGCCAGCGCTCAGCACAGCTCCACAGAGCCGTGCAGAGCACAGGGGCCTGCTCAGTTCCTGGGGGGGAGCAGCACCCCTCCTTTCACTTCCCTACGAGGGGCAATAACCCCACGCCCAGGGCAGGCCACAGGGCCAGGCCCGCTCTGCCTCGCCTCTCTGCAGCTTCTCGCTGCCTGCAGAACAGCTCTGCCCACATCTTCCCTGCCTCTGCCTCTGTCACTGCAGTCACTCCTAGTCCCTGCGAGTCCCTCCCTCGCTCTGTGACAACACTGAAGGTGACAGGCAGGGGCTGGAGGAGCAGAAGAAGCTGAAGCTGTGGGCGCACTCCTGGCTGTCTCTGACCATGCTGGCCCTCAGTGTACACACGAGCAACACCAAGCACACAGCAGAGACTATTCATCATGCCCAGTGGAAAAGCTGCTCTCTAGTGAAGCTTCTGCACTTGCACCACTCTGGGGCTCCCTGAAAAATATGAGGTCTCAAAATCTAACTCAAATCTGGCTTTCCATGTCCAAATTTTACTTCTTTCATGCTTAATATGCTTCTTGCTAGAAAAACCTCTTTCCCAGATGCTTCCTGCCTGTGGGAGAGCCTGAGAAGGAAGGAAGAAGGTGAACATATTCATGGGTTTGTGTGTGCTTGTGGGAGACTCTGCTGATGCTGCTGCTGCAGCACATTTGTGCCTGTTTCTGGGAAAAGCCAGACCAGACTAGTCTTGGAAGCCCTCTTGTAGTAAACCACAAAAGACCTGGTTGGATTTAACCCCCCTCATTCCAGTTCTGCCCTGGCCTTGCCTGTGTGTCAAGCACCGGGCCCTTTTCCAGCTCTCTGGTGCTGCAGAAATAGGTCGCCGTGTCTGCAGCTGCTGGCGAGGGCACTTCCAGGGAGAGCTGCTTCCTGGAGGGGTCAGCAGAGGTGGTGACTCGTGTCTGGAAGGATGAAGTGCTGTGCTGGAGTCACGGGAAAGGATACTGCAACACCACAGGCTGCAGGTCTCTGCCTGGAGTCTGACAGATGCAGTCCCAAGGGCAGCTGCTGTCAGTGATGTGTTGGCACAGATGGAGTGATGCTCCTCCCTCGTAAGAGAGAAGTTGCAATATGTTTATTGATATAAAAGTGAGATTGAACAAAGTTTGACAGTAAATGTGACAGTGGTTTAATAAGATTCAATGACAAGATTCACCTGATTCTTACTACATAGAGGACAGGGTCAGACAGAACTGTCAGGGAGACCCACCCATCGAGTGATGACATTCCGACAGGACCCACTTGCTTTCTAAACTCCTCTCAGAGAGGAGTTCAGGTGGGGCTGGATCCAATCCTAGTCCCAGACTGGGTCAACGGTTTATTTCTAAAGGATTGTATGTGTGCACTCCATCCTTGATATCCCTTAGCTAAGATCTCAAACTTCCAGCACGCTCATTCCCAATGCACTTACCGAGTATCTGACATGAGAAGGATTCTCTCAGCCTCGAGGAGTAACCCTGAGCGGTGTCCCTCCCTCTGAGCCCAGGCACAGTCCACTCACTGACTCGGCACTGAGATGGGCCCTGACCCCTGTGAAGATGCCTCAGGAGACAGCAGGGGAGGAGGAAGCTGATGTTGTTGAGGCACAGCCCAAGTCTCTCTCACTGTGGTCCCTGCAGGGCGCAGGAATAGACCGCACTGTCCCCCAGCTCCAGCCCCGTGATGATCAGCATCCCGGAGCTCTGGTCAGCCTGGCAGGAAAATCTCTGGCGGGCAAAAGGGGCTGTGTGGCTGTAGGAGCCTCCCCGGCCCTTGCTCTGCAGCAAGTACTGCAGGGCTCCACCGGCACGCTGCCGATACCAGGCCACGTAGAGATAGGAGGCCTTGGAGCTGTAAGTGCATCGTAAGCTCCCACTATTCCCTGCTCGCCACCACACTGCAGACCTCGTCGCTTGGATCTCATCACCCTGAAGCGCACCTGAAACAAAAGCAGGGCTCTTCCATCACTGCTTTGCCTTCACTGGTGCAAGAAACTGGCCCTGAAAAGGGCCAGTGGAAGCTGGTAATGGTGTTGCTAAAGCCAAGTGCTTTGGGTGCCCCAGGGAAGAAGGGGACCAAGAGAAGGCAGAGAAGAGATACAGGCAGGCAGAGTGGCCAGCCTGGTTGGGTGACAGAAACGCATGGAACCACCACCTCAGCATAAAGCACTGCATTTGGGTCTGAGGAGATGGAAATTGGCCGTGCTGGGAAAGGAGCTCCTGCAGAAAGGCCAGGACCAGCTGCGGTGCCCAGTGATGGCCCCTCTCTGCTTGGGAAGACTCCTTACCCACCTCAGCACTCGTCGGCTGCAAACCTTGTGCAGCCTGTGCTGGGCCCAGCAGGTTTGTGTCAGAGGTTTGTCCCCATCTACCCCGAGCCACAAGGTGGGCAAGGACCGTGCCGTGAGCACGGCTCTGCCGTCCACTCCTCCCTTCTCTCTTGCAATGCCACGCTCGGAGCAGACGAGTGGCTCTGGCAGCAGGTTTGTGTTAAAGCTCCGCTGGATTTCCTGTCCCCGTGCGAACGGCACAGAAGTAGCGGGCAGAGTCCCGGGGGCCCAGGGCACGCAGCGACAGCGACGACTCGGACCGGGAATTGTCCCGGGACACTGTCGCTCGACCCTGCACTGACTGCTCATACTTAATGAATGATGAATCAAAGCTGATAGCGGACACCCACTCGAGTCTGTCACCGGGTCTCTGACGGTACCACCAAATGTTGTAACTGCCGAAGTCGAAGCCCTGACACTGTAAATCCTAAAGGAGACTCTGGCCTTTGTCCTCCTGTAATTTATGAGCCAGGACGTCAGCCACGTTGGGAAGGACTGCATTTTCCTGTTATTAAAGAACTACGTAAAAGCGTTAATGAGGACGGGCCTCAAAACTCTTTTACAACAGGTGTACTGGAGGCAATCTCTCCTGGATGTCAATTGGTCCTGTGGGATTGGCTGGCAATTTTTAAAATGATATTAAGACCGGCACAGTATTCTATCTGGAAACCAAGTGTGTGGATCTCTGTACTGAGCATTCGCACCCCCCCACACCTGCAGGTGCGGAGTTGGTGGCGGCGGCCCCAGCCCTTCCCGAGCCCCACCCCGCTGCGGGGCGACTGCCTGCGGCCGAGCCCGGCACTGCGCTCTCGGCCCGCCCCCCCCAACGCCAAAAGCAGCAGATTCGCAGTTTTTACAGAAGGTGCTGACACTGGGATGCGGCGTCCCTTGTCTGCCAACACCACATAACCAACAAGCAATGGCTTTATATATTCTTAGTGGTGTTTTGATGTTTGTAGTATTTGTCATTTGATGTTGTGTCAGTAATAAGTGTGAGGGCCCCTTTGGGTGGGTGTGGGACTGTTCTGCGGGTGTGAGGCGCAGCCCGGCTGCAGCTGCGGAGTGCGGAGTTCTCTGACCCGCAGTTCCGTTATCCCGCGAGGGAAGCGGCCGGGGAGGAACGAAGCGCAGGGCAGACTCTGTACCAGTGGGGGGGTAGTGCAGGATGAGGGAACAGACCATCAGAACCCGCTGGGTCACTGGTGCTGCCTGTTTGTTCGGGCTCAGTGATTTAAGTGTCACAGGTGAAATATCTCCTCTAGCAGGAGGCAGTAATTCTGTGTTCATTGTTGTCTGGAATTTAGGTGCATACTCTGTGGGGAGAGTGCACCCTTGTACCATCTATCTGAGAAGGGTATTGTCATAAAAATCATCTACAACCTTACAGGGGTTGTTCCTTTTACCAGGGGTCACAGATGCCGATTATGAAGGGGAAATCAGAATCATGGCCTGGACCCCTGGACCCCGTGTTCAGTAACAAAGGGGTCAAAAATTGCTCAGCTTGTTTATTTTACTGCGGCTCCCCCTAATAGTGTGCCGAGAAGCCGGGGTGACTCAGGATTTGGATCAGCAGGTTCTCCTCAAATATTTTGGGCTCAGACAGTGGCTCAAGGTTGACCTCTGGTAAAATGTGCCCTCACTAAAGCAGAAGAATCTGTTGCACTGACAGGCATTTTACATACTGGTGCGGATGTGACCGTAATATCTGTGAGCAGATTGGCCGTTAGCTCGGGTAACGCGAGTGCTTTTCGGGGTTGGTGGTCATGCTGTAACGTTTCAAAGCAAAGATCTCATCCATGTAAGGGGCCCAGAACACTGGGTAGCAAATATTCATCCATTTATATTGGAAACCCCTATTACATCATGGGGTCGTGACTGTATTGCTCAATGGGGAACTGAAATCGGATCAAATTTGTCTTAATCGCCACTGAGCACAACCCACCCCTAAACCCACCCTGAGACTAACCTGGAAAACAGAATCACCCGTGTGGATGGGTCAGTGGCCCTCACCAATGGAAAAGGTGTGTCATCTTAATGATTTAATTCAGGAACAATTAAGTGCAGGACATCTCGTACCTACCACCAGTCCTTGGAACTCGCTGGTGTTTGTTATTTTAAAGAAAAGTGGTAAATGGTGACTTTTACATGATCTCTGACACATTGATTCCCCTAAACTGCCATCTTGTAATAATTGATCTGGAAGATTGATTTTTTCTCCATTCCCTTGCATCCAGATGATGCATCTAAATTTCCTTTTTTTGTTCCCAGTATCAATGTCAGTGAACCTGCAAGACAGTACCACTGGGTTGTTTTACCATAAGGCATAAAAAATAGTCCCACGATGTGTCAGTGGTTTGTTGCAAAGGCTTTGAGCCCTGTTAGAACGCAGGTCCCCCAGGCTGTTATAGATCATTATATGGCTGACATCCTTATGGCAGCAGAAACACAGGAGATCATGGAAAAGGCTCCTGCTTTGACCAAAGACTCAGTATCTCAAATGGGGTGACAAATAGCACCTGAAAAGGTACAGAGATCATCACCATGGCAGTACCTGGGGTGGAGAATTTGTGAACAGACCATTGTCCCCCAACAACTTAAACTTGAAACTGATGTTAAGACTTTAAATGATTTACAGAAACTGTTACGAACCGTAAATTGGATACAGCTGTTGTTGGGCCTAACCAATGATGATCTGCATAGCTTGTTTGATATTTTGCGAGGAGATCCTTCACTGACATCACCCAGAGCACTTACAGAGAAAGCGGAACAAGAGCTCCACCGTGTAGCTAACGCCATCTCAGAAACACAGCAAGCTCGGCTTTCACATGCAATTTTCCCACCAAAATGCCAGGGCAATACAGAACCAGTTTTCTTTATCAAGGCCTCAGGCTAAAGACATCATTGAGACTTGCCCTGAGTGCCAGAAGGACTCTCTCTCTTCAACAGCCAGTGGTGTCAACCCTCGGGGACTCACTCCTCAGAATTATGGCAATCTGACGTCACTCCCTTTGCTGCATTTGGATCGTTAAAATAGGTGCCGTCAATATTGCACCACTTCTCATCACAGACACCAGATCAACAAGAAGTCCAGGGCAAGGCTCAACTGTTAACAAAAACCTAGGAAGTGCTACTTTGGAAGTACCAGATCCTTTAATAACCCGTGGAAGAGGTTATGCTTGTGTCTCCACAGGTCACAGTCCCCGGTGGTTACCAGCAAGGTGTGTGCGACCACACCTGAGGCGTGAGAGGCAGCTTTTGGTGCACACTCAGGAGCCGGCTGTGGGTGCTGTGGATGCCCCTGTGCCGACAGTTCGTGATCTCTTCAACTGATCATTTAAGCAGAATGGATGGGTAATGCTTGCTGCTGCAACGGGAGCAAATACACTGTCTCTGTCCTTAATCACACTACGGTTGCCAACTCTTTGAAGAGAACATGCTGACAGTAATTACAACTCCTTGATGACATATACAGGCTTACTAGTCACTTGTCAAAGATGTAGCTTAGACAAAATGTCGTTATTAATAAGGATGAAATGCTGTAAGAATGTGTGTATTCAACTTCCTTTGTTTAGCAATAGTAAGAATTAGGAACTCAAGTGTTTAATCTTATTAGAAACTCCCTTGGTTTTCCCCTTGAGTGGTGGCCAGGCTCTGGGTGGAACCCAACAGGAGGATGAGATCAGATGTTTCCGCTCAAAGAAAAGTGCCAGTTATTTTGGCCTCTTGATTTGGAGGCTGGACCTGCCTGCAGCGATGTTGGATGCCTCACCTACGGATGGACGCGTCGCGTAGGATTTCCGCTTTGCGAGGACGGGCACTCTAAATTCTCGCTGCATCCAGGGTTCCCGAGCAACTGCGGATCTGAATGTTAGTACCCCGTTAGGTAAGTGTGCTATTTCGTATTTTCCTTACTGCTTATTTTTGTAGTATTTAGTCATATCCCTTAGTTATGGGTACTGAAACTAGCCTACTCTTTTTTAACTCATAACTGTAACTGCTGTATTGTTTCTAGCCTTCTGTGGAACTATTTTGAGTATGCTGTGTTTTTTGAAGTTTGCCTAACCCTTAATTGATAAAGCCTTGAAACAAGTCTTGCAGGTGCAGCTGCAAAACAAAGAAAGGGGAGATGTGGGGGCATTGGCCTGTCAGCCTTGTTATTGATTAATTGTAATTTAGTGGGAAATAACCACTTCTCAATTTTTAGTGATCAATAAAATTTTATTAGCAAGCAAAACAGCGCTGGGTGTGCCGGGAGTCTCTGCTCTACCAGGACACACACCTTACACGGCAGAACTGAGTCCCTTTACAGTGCAGCTTCATCCATATTCATGCTGGGCGTACCCTGAGGGGTCTGCAAAGGTGTAAACAAGTTTCACGGGCTTTTCTCCGGTTTCCATCAGAGAAGGGGGGGATGACTCAGCACAGGGGTTTTTGTAGGGGCTTGAAGATGGGGACCATTTTAGCTCCCTTCTAACAACTGATTTTAACAATAGAAACTATACACATATATCTTATTTCTTATTTACATAAGAGAATTACAAAACTGTTCGGCCACAACACAGTTTAGGTACAACGCAATTTGGTATTAAGAGAACGTGGTTACAAGTATGAGCGGGTTAGAAGCGGGGGGGCTCAGCACAGAGCCCCCTCGAGACAGTTGACTGCCGCCTGTCTCTGAGCAGAAACCTAAACGCTAATTTGGCATTACGGAGCCTCACTAGGGCCGCTCGGTGTCCCCTGCCCCAGCCCCAGCCCCCTCCGGGGCAGCTGGGTGCTCGGGACGGGCCCTCATGGCTGGGGAGGGGGCAACTCTCGCCCCCCCCCCCGCCCCATGCTGGGCCAGGCTCCGCGACACTGCTCCAGGGCTCGGCTTGGGCACGCTGCTCGGGTCGGGCCGGTGGCGCCCCGGGAACAAGCCCTGTCCCAGCTGGAGCCAGCAGCAGGAGTTCAGCTGCCCCCAGCCCGAAGGCAACGGTGCCCCGGGGGGGGGGAGAGCTCCCCAGCCCCGGGGAGTTGGGGGGGAGGTGGATGTCCTGACTACAACTTCTTTTTCCCTTTGAGATTTGAATAACAAATACCATATATGTTTTATTACAAGCCTTGCACAGCCTCTGAGCCATAGCTGGGGTTTGATGAAGAACAGGCCTTGGAAGAAAGACGAGAGGCTGCTGAGTTGTGCCAAGGTGACAGGGAAAACCAGCGGCCAGCTGCAACACTGAGCTGGGGAAAAGTGCTGACCTGTGAGAAGTTACCACCATCGCGGTAGGGCGGAATGCGCCAGGGAATATGGGAAATTAGTTCAATTGACCCGTGAAACTGATAATGGACCAGCCTATACCTCTCAAAAACTTTGCTCTTTTTTGTCAACTCTGGGGTATACGTCACATCACAGCTATACCACATCCCCCCACGGGGCAAGCCATAGTGGAGAGAGCACATCAAAGCTGTAAAAGCGCTTTTGCAAAAACAAAAAGGGGGAGAGATCTTGGCTGCTGCAGAACCACTTGCAAAAGCGGTGTATGTGTTAAATTACTGACGGCTCACAGGTGACAGGGAGGAACCCCCAGTAGTAATACATAGTCTGGGTCTGAAATCCGGTATAAGCCAGTGTGGAGATGGTGCTTTTGCTCAGTACAAAGATGTTGCTATAGGAGAGTGGAAAGGACCTGTGGAACTAACAATGACGGGTCGAGGCTGTGCCTGCGTTATTACCGACACCGGCACTAGATGGGTTCTGAGAAGATGGGTGCGACCCTGGGAAAAGGAAGATAAGAAAGATGAAACAGAAACCGAATGAGATATTAACTTGGAGCAGGGGTTACGTTTGTGTTTTCACAGATGCCGGCTCTCGCTGGGTTCCTGCTCGGTGTGTTCAGCCTGTATGGGAACGTGCCTCAGGGTGAAGGATGGGTGGTCTCACAACCAAACACCACCGCAAGCCCTGAAAATCCGTTCTCTACATGCTTGGGAGAAATACCTGTGGATACATGGCCGAACCCACTGCGGTTTTGGCTTAGCAAACAAACTAATGCTACTTCTTTGGCTTTAAGTGGTCTTTTAACTGATGCTGATAGTGTCAGACATGTTACCTTATAAAATAGAGCTGCGATTGGCTTTTGCTTCTAGCGCAAGGACACGGTTGTGCTGAATTTGGAGGAATGTGTGGTATGAATCTATCCGATCGTTCAGAATCTATTTTTAAAAGCATTTGGCAATTGAAGGATGGAGTCAAACGCTTAACAGAAGATGATGGCTTGGACTGGCTGACAAGGATGGTTAAAGGTTGGGGATTATCTGGATGGTTGATAACATTAGTCAGAACTGTCAGAGTAGTCCTTTTGATTGTAGTGACTGTGCTCTTAACGTTGCCTTGCCTTATCGGCCTTCTGCAAAGGGCCCTGCAGAGGACTGTCGGTGCAATGTTTTTAGCACAGGACCACAGGGGGGTCTGGATTGCTCAAAAACAAAAAGGGGGATTTGTGGCATCGCTGGAGAACAACGGACATGTTGTGAGTGATCCAGACCAAGGGGCCTCACTGTACCAGCAAGTGCAGCTGTGTTCAAGGACATAAACAAGGCCGAGACGGCCTGAGAAACTACATTCCTGCCCAAGAGATAAAGATGTTGGAATGTCAAAAACAGGGGGTCTACCTGGGGGGAGAGCAGCGCATGGACACCACACCGGGACCAATCATAGAGGGCAGAAGGGCGCGTGAACAAGTAGCTTTAGCCTATTAGCAATAAGATAGCGGCGCGTGAAGCTTGTGATAGAGTATAAATTGCTGTGTAGCCTTTAATACAGTGGCATCAAGTTGATCAAATTGGTCGTCTAAGTTGTGGCCGAGACTTCCGCGTCGGCATTGACCTATAGATGACTCCTGTATATTTTATAACTGATAGCCATTGTGCTAGTAGGTGTTGTACCAGGTTATAACAAACCACCTGTGCTGATGTAAAAAGTGCTAAAGTGTTGAAGTATTGAAGCCTGAACAACAGGCCCCGAGCCGAAGCTGCTAACTTCGTATGTAGTCATTAGTGCCATATGTCTGTTCATTATTAAAAGATGTAGCTGAGGTATCATAAAACATGTCTATCCTGAATATATCTTCATCCTTCTTTGTGTAGGGGCAAGTTACCAAGGGCATGGAGCCAGCTGTCTGGCCTTGGGAGCAGATGTGTGACCTTGCTCATCAATAAATTAGATAAGCAGGGAAACTCCCTTGGCTTCCTCCTTGAGCCCTGGCCAGGCCCTGGGGGAATCTAATTGGAGGGTGAAAGCAGATGATTCTGCTCAAAGCAAAGGTGCCAGTTATTCTGGCTTGCTGATTTTTGGTATATAATGCTGGACCCGCTCTCAGTGACTTTGGCTGCCTCACCTACGGGTGGACACACCACGTAGGATTTCCCACTTGCTAGGAAAGGCTCAACAAATCCCCGCTGTAACTGGGGCTGCCCTGTGGCTGAGGATCTGGGTGATGGTAACGGGTGCAAGTGGTGATGGATCTATCTTAATCACTATTCTCTCTCTCTCTCGTGGTAATGATTTCACCCTGCATTTTCCTATTTGTTTGCTTTAAGTGTATTATTCATCTTTTCCTACTGTATGTTTTCTGCATTACTCTGTTACATTATTTAGTCATCCCCAGTAACATACCCCTACTCTTTCCACTCTGGTGTCTGACTTTCATTGGGATCCTTAGTCAGCAAAACACCATGCGCTTTGCTCAGAGCTCGTCCTGGGAGCGTGGGATCTGCTCCATCAAAGGGCCCTCCTCTGCCTCCCTGCTCACCTGTACACGGAAAGAAGGTTGAGCTCTGCAGCTCTGCCCTCTCCATTGGGGTGGGAGTGCACAGGGTGAAGGGGATGGTCCCCAGGAGGAGGTTTGTGCTGCTGCAGCTGCGTGTCCCGGCCCTGTGAGAATGGCACAGAAGCAGCAGGCAGCTTCCTGAAGGTGCAGGGCATGAGGGCCAGAGACATCTTGCTCGAGTTGTTCTCCCAGGAGGAGCTGCCTCACTCAGCCACTACCACCCCATAGTTCTTTGCAGTGTCCCAGGAGCTGCTGATAAAGGAGACCCACACGATTGTGCACCCAGGTGCCTGCCAGAAACACAGGATGTCACAGGCCTTGAGTCTGAAAGCAGAGGCTTGGCAGGAGAGCTGTGTGTTGCCACAGGCTGCTTTCAGCCCTGCCCAGCCTCCAGAAGCTGTACCTGGGCCTGCCTCTCTGGAAAGACACACAGACACAGTCCCAGTGGACTGAGGATGGCAGCAGGGAACCTGTGGCCTCCCTCCAGGTGCTCTCCACCTCACCTGACCTCTCGCATTAGGCTGCTGCTCACTGGCAAAGAACTGTGAGCTGCCCCATGGGAAACAAGCACCTTCACTGAAGGATCACACTGTGGGGCTTCCCTTCTCTCCCACCTCCACCGCTGCTCCCGGACTGCACCAGGACCCTTGTACAGGACAGGAGACATCAGGTCAAAGTCTGCTCTCTTGAAGTGCAGGGGGGTGAGCTTACTGCACACTCTCCTTGATGCCCTGAGCATCATGAATTCTAACATTTCATGGTCGCTGCAGCCAAGGCTTTCTTCAGCTTCACATTATCCACCAGCCCCTCCTGGTTGGTGAGAACAAGGTCCAGCATGGCACCCCTTCTTGTTGGCTCCTCTACCACCCGCAGAAGGAATTTGTCATCAATGCATTCCAGGAACCTCTTGGATTGCTGGCGCCCTGCTGTCCCATCCTTCCAAGAGACACCCGGGTGATTGAAGTCTCCCATAAGGACCAGGGCTTGTGAATGTGAAGCCTCCCCTGTCTGTCTATAGAGGGCCTCATCTACTCGGACATCCTGGTCGTCTGGCCTCTAGCAGATCCCCACTATGATATCGCCTTCCCCTGCCTTTCCTTTAACCTTCACCCATAAGCTCTCAGTTTGTTCCTCATTCATCCCCAGGTCAAGCTCCAAGGATTCCAGCTGGTCATTAACATAAAGAGCAACACTCCCTCCTCTTCTTCCCTGTCTATCTTTCCTTAAGAGCCTATACCCATCTAGACCTCCGCTCCAGTCATAGGAGCCATCCCACCACGTCCCAGTGATACCTATAACATCATAACCTGTAGATGTGCACACATCTCTAACTCCTCTCGCTTGGTCCCCATGCTCCGTGCATTTGCATAGAGGCATTTAAGTGGGGCCCCCACTGAAGCCAACTTGCCGGCTGAAATACATTCTACCTGGAATCCATTATCTCTCACTTCATGTGCTCTCTCACTGGCCTGTGAATGACCCCGGGAGCCAGGGTATCTATTTCCAGCACTGGCCTCAAAATGGGATGGAATGAGGATCCCCTCCCCTGACCAATCTAGTATCTGTACTCTCCATAGCTGGGGCAAAGTCAGGGATGCCCAAGTGTGCCCTTGGGGATCACCAGGCAGACGGCAATACGCAGAGGGAAGGCAGAGCTCTGCCTGCCTGGCTCACCCCTGAGCAGAGCAACCAAAGCCTCCCAAGAGGCTCCGAAGCACAGCTCTTGCCCTGGGGCTCTCTGGCAGTGCACCCCATGGCTGGAGGGTATCCCAGCCCGGGGCCAGGCTGGCCTGTTTGCTGTGCTGTGGGAGTGAGCATGGAGAGGGCGTCGAGCCCCACCACGGCATTTGTGTCCCCATGGGGACCGCAAAGAAGTGCTGATGGTGGAGTCCTGGGGATGTGGGACACGTAGAGCAACAGATGCCACCACCCAGGACCTGTCCCAGCAGGTGCTGCCTCATCCAGCCACCGTGGCATTGCAGAAGAGATGGGAAGAATTATTGTTCCTGAAGGTGACCCATTTGAACGTGGAGCTGTGTGTATGCCGGTATGACGAGATCTTACAATAACTGACCATCGGTCTGGATTCTCAGCAGGAGAGGTACATGGAGTCCCCCAGGGCCCCTCAGCCCAGCCTGCCCTGGGCCGCCAGCCCTCCAAGGACACACAGCTACACCCACAGAAGTGTGGGGACTCCCCCTCAGCAGGGAGCCTGCACACCCCGTCCGGCTGCGCTCCAGCTGACCTGGCTGTTTGCCCTTAACAGCGCTGCTGCTGCAAGGCCTTGACCCCAAGTCCCCATCTACCCCGAGCCACAAGGTGGGCAAGGACCGTGCCGTGAGCACGGCTCTGCCGTCCACTCCTCCCTTCTCTCTTGCAATGCCACGCTCGGAGCAGGCGAGTGGCTCTGGCAGCAGGTTTGTGTTAAAGCTCCGCTGGATTTCCTGTCCCCGTGCGAACGGCACAGAAGTAGCGGGCAGAGTCCCGGGGGCCCAGGGCACGCAGCGACAGCGACGACTCGGACCGGGAATTGTCCCGGGACACCGTCGCTCGACCCTCTACTGACTGACCGTACCTACTGAATGACGAATCGTATCTGATATAGGACACCCACTCGAGTCTGTCACCGGGTCTCTGACGGTACCACCAAATGCTGTAACTCCCGAAGTCGAAGCCGGCCCCGCGGCAGGAGAGGAGCACGGAGTCCCCGGGCGCTCGCAGCCCTCCGCCGGCCTCCAGCAGCCTCAGCTGCGCCCACACCCCTGCGGACGGAGAGCGCAGGCAGCCGGGCAGGGCGCGCCCACGGCCCGAGGCCGTTCCCCCGCCGCCCCGGCAAAGCCCCCCGGGCCGGCACAGCGCCAGCCGCCACCCGCCTCTGTCCCGGCCAAGCCCCGCGCCCGGGCCAACGCCCGCCTGCCCTCCCCGGGGCTGAGCCGCGCCTGCTGCCGCCCGTCCGGCCCGAGCCGCGGCCCCAAAGCCGCCCTGGCCTCCGCCTCGGCCTCCGCCTCCTTCCGCAGCCCCGGGCTCGCTGCCCTCCCCGCCCGGCGCTCACCTGCCGGCCCCGCGGCCAAGGCCAAGGCCAGGAGCCACGGCCCCAGCCCGGGCGCCATCATGCCCTGCCGCGCCGGGGCCGGCCGGGGCCGCCGAGGAGCCGAGCGGAGCCGCGCTCGGGCCCGCTCCTGCCCGCCCCGCCGCCTCGGCCCCTCGCCGGGGCAGCGCCGACGCCTGTGCCCGCCCACAACAGCCCCGCCCCGGCGCCCCGGGGCCGCGGCCCCTTCGCGGCAGGAGCAGGGGGGGCGCGGGGAGGGCCGCGGGGCAGGGCCGGCGGCACAGCAGGAGCGCGGCGCCCCGGCACACGAAGGCTCCTGGCCCTTGGCTCCCAGCGCGGCTCCGGCGCTGGCCCGCCTGCTCGCCCTGCCGAGCCCTGCCCAAGGGGGTCGGCGCCTCGGCCGGGCGCAGCTGGGACCCTTGTGGCCCCGGCGCCGGCTCCGGCCCCAGCGCCAGGGACGGGCTGTCGGCCCGCACATCCCCTCGCAGGCCCCTCCCCGTGCCCCCAGCCCGCCCTGGCCTCACCCCCGGCCCTGCCCGCGGGCACCGGGGCACACCGGGGCTGTGCTGCCATCCAGAGGGACCGCGACAGCCGCAGAAGTGCCTGACAGGAGCCTCCTGCGCTTCAGCCAGGGGAAGAGCAACGTCCCGCCGCCGGCCAGGAACAAGCCCGTGCTCCAGGGCGGGCTGGGCGCTGCCCACATGCAAAACACATTCGCAGCAAAGGCCCCGAGGCTTCTGCTGGACAACAACTTGTCCAGGAGGCAGCGATGTGCCCCTGCGGCACAGAAGGTTCATGGTGGCCTGGCCTGCATCAGGCAAAGTCTGGCCAGCGGCTCAGGGAGCTGATCCTTCCCCTCTGCTCAGCACTGCTGAGCTCACCCCGGGACTACCGCCTCCACTTCTTGGCTCCCCACTACACGAGAGACTTGGGCAAAGAGGAGAGAGGCCAGCGAAGGCCACGAAGGGGCTCATGGGCTGGAGCACCTCTTCCAGGAGAGAGCTGCGACTGTTTACCCTGCAGAAGAGAAGGCTCAGGGCACATCCCAGCAGGAGCTGAAACACAGGAAGGGCGGGTGCAGGGAAGGCCGGGCCAAGCTCTTTTCAGTGGTGCCCAGTGACAGGGCAAGGGACAATGTGCAGCCTGATGTGACACTTTTTCACTCTCAGGGTGACCAAGTGTAGGGAGTGGCGTTCGGAAGATCTGGCGATGTACGGAAGGAATAGCTGTAGCCCTCCCTTGTTACGAGGTAAGGTGATGGATAGGCTTGTAATGTTAAGGGCACACCCACGAAGGAGGTACTTAGTGAATGTATATAGGTAAGATACACAGTTTAATAAACGGACATTTTGTATCCATCATATTGGTGTTTGTACTGATGTCCCCGTGAAGGTCTTAACCTCCTGCAGCATTAGTCTGCGATCTGAGCGCCACTGACACGTGGATTGGCAGGTTTAATGAGGCAGGCTATTTGCAGTGTTGCAGTATTAGTCTCTGCGACCTGAGCGCCACTGACACGTGGAGAGGCAGGTTCAAAGAGGCAGAGCTAACTGCAACAACCAAGCACTGGCACAGGTTGCCCAGAGAGCTTGTTGGGTGGCCATGCTTGGAGGGGTTGACAAGCTGTCTGGAGATGGTCCTGGGCAACGGAGTGTAGGTGGCCTGGCTTGAGCAGGGTCTTGGGCCAGATGAATTCCTGAGGTGGCTTCCAACCTCCACCTTTCTGTGATCCTGGGAAAGACTCAGAGGCACATTCAGGGCTTTGTGGGTGATATGGGCCAGGGCAAAGGGGAAGACTGACATTCAGACTTTGCTCCTCCCCTGATGACTTCCAGAAACAGCTTTTTATGAGAATGTTCAGGAAAACTCAGTGTCCTCTTCTGGCTACAAGTTTCAGTGCTGGAACTCAAGAGAGAAATGCACAAGTGATACAAATGTAACATGGGTGGGTAAAAAAGTAGCACCCAGAGGACCCAGGAGAGCTCTTCAGCTTGGGCATGTTTGCTGTATTTCTGGTCTTTAGTCTCCTGTTAGATCTTACAGATCTTCTCTGCAGGTGCAGACCCAGGTCCCTGCACATGTGACAGGGTTGTACAACCCCGTAGCCAAACCCAGAGCCTGGCTTTGGAAGGATGAGCAAGAACATGCAGCCCCATTGGCCCAGGTGACTGGCTGCTTCCTGGAGACAGAGAGGCCAACTGCTGGCCACAGCCTGGTGCTGGGGGCAGGGCTCCTGGAGACAGTGCAGGGGATCGGATGCAATTCCATTGGGAAATGAGTGGCAGAGGCCCTCCCTTTGTCCCTCACAGCCACCCAAAGGCCCCTGCCAGGGAATTGCAGGGGTACATGGAACACGTTGGCAGTGCCTGAGGTGAGGAGGAGAGACTAGAGGTCTTCCCCCTAAGCAGGATACAAGGGCACTCCCAAAGCATTTCCAGCCCCCAAAGCTGCCTCTTCAAAGCTCTGGCTGCCCATCAGCCCTGATGCTGTCCTTTGAGGCTCCCCAGAATGAGTATAAGAAAGGGGAGCACAAGAGGAGCCCATGTTGTTCGTAGGATGGTAGAAGAGTTGAGGCTGTAATGGACCTCTGCAAGAGGTGTGGCTTAAACCTCCTGCTCCAAGCAGCATCGACAAGAGCAGGTTCAATGGTCTCTTTGGGATGGATTTAATTTCCTTCATAGTAGCCTGTATGGGCAGCCGCAAATTTGCTGACCAAAGCCATGTTGATAACACCCCGATACTTTATCTATTGCTGAATTTCAGTCTCGGTGCAGCCGGGATCTGGGCGATGTGCAGAACAATGACAAACTCACACCAGTTTGTTGAAGGGGGGGCATTGCCAAGAGCAAATGCCGCTGCACTATGTGCCAGCTCCCAATTTATTCCCACCTGTTTACATGGGTTTGTTTTTACTTTTACATCCTAGTGTCCTTCAGGTTCTGCCTGTTTATTGCTCACATGCTCACCACACTCTGCAGGGGGTGTTTTTTACTGCTGTTTTCCTCCCAAAATGGTGTTATATGGTGCTGCCTCAGTTTCCCACAATCATTCTTCTAACCTCAAGGCCAGTTTACATTTTGCTAACCACCAATTCTTAATTCCCACATCTCTCCCTCTTTTGTTTTGTAGCTTTGTTTCCATGACGATCATTGCAATCAGTCTCAGTTGGGCCTTTGTCACTGTGGACAGGAGGCGTCATACATGTTGCAGGATTGCAAATCCTGTAAAAAAAATCAAACATCCCAGGCCTGCTAAAACCCGCATCCGTAGGTTCAGACCTGCAAATTAATGCCAAGGGTTGAGCCATGACAAACTTTTGCCTGACTCTCTCATGATGTCACCATGCACTAATTTCAAGGATGCCAGTTAAACTCAGACCCCTGAGTGAAAAGAGTAGGCTGATTTCACTACCAATAGTCAAAGGATATAACTAAGGACTACAAAAATAAGCAGTAAGAAAAGTACAGAATAGGTCACTTGCTTATTACTATGTATAATAAAACAAGGCCAATGCACCTAATCTTTACTACACAATGGGGTATTAATATCCAGATCCGCAGGCGCTGGGCAGCCCCGGTTGCAGCGAGGATTTGTTGAGCCTTTCCCTGCACGTGGGAAATCCCACGCGGTGCGTCCATGCGTAGGTGAGGCAGCCAAAGTCGCTGCAAGCGGGTCCAGCCTCATCTATCCAAATCAGCAAGCCAAAATAACTTGCACTTTTCTTTGAGCAGAAACATCTGGTTTCCTCCTCCTGTTGGATTCAACCCAGAGCCTGCCCAGGCCTCGGGGAGGAAAATCAAGGGAGTTTCTAACAAGGTCAAACACTTGGATTCATCTTTAACATTGTTAAACAGGGAAAGTTGGATACCCATTCTCACAACATTTCATCCTTATTAATAACTGCATTTTGTCCAAGCTACATCTTTCAGTAGACACTACTAAGCCTATATATTTTGTTAATGATCAAATACTAATAATTAATGCTAATGGTAATACAGATTTTACTAATTAACAAAAACTAATAATGGATAATGTTTAGTTATAAAGTTCATCTGTAAGTCAACTTGTTTCAGGCCTGTTATTCAGGCCTTAACACTACAAATTCAGATCTACATCTCAAAGGAAAAAATTCCTGTAAGCTTGTGGCTAGATACATTGGCTGTGGATAGACAACTAAAATATTGAGGCTCTGTGATGAAGATCTGATATCGGCCAGTACTATTGCTTCCGTTGGAGCTGATGGAGTGCAGTTTTAACTAGCAATGAAGTACCCAGTGGTGGGAAATTGGCACAGAACCTACAAGCATTTCATCCTATTCCTGCCTCTTTTCCAGCCAACAAAGTATACGGATGAGTTGCACAACGGTCCAAACTGCAGGTGCTGTTGTGGCTGCACACACGCACCCCCTCCTCCTGTGGACACGCACACAGGGGGGGCATCCGCATACAACGTTATATTGGCCACATTCAGATGATATGACTGATTCTCTGTGTCTCGAGGAGGAAGCCAAGCTCCTCCAGTTCATCGTGTGTTGTTATTGCTACTGGTACATCAGGATCCCACCGCTGCCACTGTGCCTTCTGCCTTCTGTTGTAGCTGTTTCAGACTCCCCCAAGTGAGAGCTGCAGTCGCCGGGTTCCCAGGGGAACGTAGCCTGCGTGTCGATTCCTGCACCGTCAGTCGAGGGGTCTGTGGCATCGGGTTGGAGGGTTGCTCCTTCCAGCTCACGGTATGGCTTGACTTTCCTTGCCGGTATCCACCGAGGACCTGTGGGCGATAAAACACAAGCATTGTGTCCCCACCCCAGCAGATCCACTGGCCCTCTCCAGGTCGGGTCTCCTTCGGGATCCTTATACAAGACCCGTGGTTTATTATAGAGTCTGTTGTGGTGCTAAAATGACGTTCTGCTGCGGCCGAGGCAAAACGATTTCTGGTTAAGAAATGAAGAGTGTATAAAGCCATCGCCAGTTGATTACGTGGTGTGTCCAGAGAATTCCCCCTTCTCTGTTTTAAAATGAAGGCTTTTAGTGTAGCATGTGCACGTCTGACTGTTGCCTGTCCTGTGGGGTTATGAGCAATACCTGTCTTATGCCGAATCCCCCATTGCTGCAAAATAAATCTGCCGCCTTCCGTCTCTAAAATCCACCGTCATTCCCCGGGATCCGTCACTTTCCTTGACAGGCCGTATCGAATTGTTCCAAGCTGTGGTGGTTGGCTTTAAAACTCCTACATCTCATAAATCTTTAATTGTCTGTGATATCGCTTCATCTCTTCATCTCCCAGAATTCTGTATTGCTCCTGTGCTGGAATCTGCACAGGAGACATTTTTACTCTCCCGACTGTAACAGGTCTGGCACTAATGGAGGGTTTAACTCCAAACTGAGACTGACCATCAGAATGATTTAAAGTTAGTCCTTTTAGAATGTCTATAACTTTTATATATTCAGGAACGGGGACAATCATGACTGATATAATCGTCTTGGGAGATTTCTTATTTTCATTTCTATTTATGTTTGTACAGCTTCAATTTATTTTCCTTCCAAACCTGTGATAATCACAGGTTGTCCTTTAAATTTCCTGGGATTCCCATATATTAAGGAAACTTCCGCTCCAGCATCAATCAGGGCATTTACAGTTTGTGGGGACCATAATATTGATTCCCCTCCCTTGCCTCCTGCAAAGGGTACAAGTCAGAAAACGGTGCCCAATCCTCTCTCACCCCCGGAACCATTGATCCCCCCACGGGGGCCCTCCGTGGGCAGATGGAGGGGCCCGCTGAGGTTCGAGAAGGGGCGCCATGGGCTGACCTGTCCCTGGATCCTTGGTTTTAGAACTCTGCACTCTCTTGCGAGGTTTATTCAGCCCTCTCTGTGTATATATTCGCCACAGCTGGTCACTTGGAACACCATCAATTTTTTTCACGAGACATGTCATCTTTTCACAAAGCCATAAGCATTTCCTTCGGACAACTCCTGTTTTCACTGCCTTGAGGGCTGTCTCCAGTGTCTCGATTCCCTGCACTCCCTCGGGGGCCCCACTCTCCAAGGTCACCCAGCTGCTGTATTTTTTCTACCACATTACAAAGGGGATTTCCTGTCTTATTAATCAAAAGAGTCATGATTACATTTTTATATGCCAGTGGGGCAGCCTTAATCAGTTTATTTCTCCTGGTGACAGACAAGGGACGCCGCATCACAGTGTCAGCATCTTCTATAAAAACTGCTGCTTTTGGTGTTCGGGGGAGGCGGGCGGGCGCGGGCCGGGGGCGCGGTGCTGGGCTCGGCCGCAGGCAGTTGCCCTGCAGTGGGGGGGGCGCGGGGAGGCCTGAGGCCGCTGCTGCCAACGCCGCGCTGGCAGGTGGGGGGGCGCGAATGCTCAGTACAGGGATCTACACACTCGGTTTTCCTGATGGAATATGCTGTGCTGGCGTTAATACCGGTTTTATAAGAGCCAGCCAATCCCATGGGACCAATTGATACCCATGAGCGATCGCCTCCAGTCTGCCTGTTGTAAATGAGTTTTGAAGCCCGTCCTCATTAACGCTTTTACGCAGTTCTTCAAAAACCTGGGATGGCCGGGGCTCATGCCGCGGCTGCTGGCTGGATCTTAAAATTACCAGAAACACCACAGGGTCCCCATTTTTTAGTGTCTGCCCCAAAAATGTCTCTAGCCTAGATCCTCCTCCCTGAATCTGTACTGGGAATGCCTCCAGTGGGGGAGGTGGAAAATCAGAAGGTACAGATTGTAATTCCTCATCTTTAACCTTTTCATCCCCGCTTGCTTCTGCCGGCGTGGGTAGTAGGAGTTAGTTCTTTCCCCTGTCGGGATGAGGTACTGACAGGTTCTGGCATTTCTGCTGTCAGTGGGTGTAAAGCCATGTAAATCACTGGCCGTGTAAGGACGACAGAGCTCAGAAATGCACTCCCCAGGTCTTCATCAGTTTTAAACTCTTGTCCAACCTTCCACTGTTGTGCTAAATGAAAAGTTCTGTGACCGGGAACCATTTACAATACTACATAATACAACTAGATACAGTGCAGTAACTCATGCACTTGATCATCTGTCACTGAATATTGGCCAGTCTTCAATAACTGCTTTAGAACTTGTATATAGTGCTTTTGTTCCTTAGCAATCCCTGACCCCATGATTTATGAGAAACAGAGAAAAAGAGAAAGAAAGGAAAAACCCCTTATGATTTAAGAGAAAGAGAAGAAAAACCGTATGCTAGCAGCTTCCCCCAGCCAGGCGCTGCTGTCCGGTAGTTAAAGAAGAAAACCCCTTCTGTACTTTCGTGTGCCGGCAGCTTTCCCAAAGCCGGGCACTGCACCCTGGTACTTACCAGCGGAATGAATATTGGAGTCTGGACACCACCTTCCTCCTTCGCATATGAGCACGCCACCGTCTTCTTCAATTTTCTGTACAGCTCACGCGGGGCAGCAATTGTCAGTCTTGGTGCAGCCGGGATCTGGGTGACGTGCAGAAGAATGACAAACTCACACCAGTTTGTTGAAGGGGGGGCATTGCCAAGAGCAGATGCCACTGCACTGTCTGCCAGCTCCCAATTTATTCCCACCTGTTTACATGGGTTTGTTTTTACTTTTACATCCTAGTGTCCTTCAGGTTCTGCCTGTTTATTGCTCACATGCTCACCACACTCTGCAGGGGGTGTTTTTTACTGCTGTTTTTCTCCCAACATGGTGTTATATGGTGCTGCCTCAGTTTCCCACAATCATTCTTCTAACCTTAAGATCAGTTTACATTTTATTAACCACTAATTCTTAATTCCCACAGCTGAAGAGCACCTATGCAGCATCAGGGCCATCTCTGTTTCTCATGTTGCCCACCAGCTGTACAGCTGACCCCAACCACACAAAGAGATATTCCGTACTGCATGAAGTCATGTGAAGCAATAAAATCTGGGGGAAAGGGCGATATTTGGAGTTATGACATTTGTCTTTCCCAAGTAACTGTTATGCCTCATGAAGGCCTGGAAATGTCTAAACATCTGCCTGCCAATGGGAAGTAGAGAATGAATTCCTTTGTTTGCTCGGTTTGTGCGTGCAGCTTTGACTTTACCTATTAAAGTCTCTTTATCTCAACACACAAGTCTTCTCACTTTTACCCTTCTGATTCCCTCCCCCATCTCATTGTGGGTGACTACGCAGGCAGCTGTGTGGGGCTCAGCTGCCTACTGGGGTTAGGGACCGTAGGATGCCCACAACCTTGTCCAGTTCAGTTTTGAAGATCTTCAGGAATGGAGACTGCACAGCACATTGACAAATCCCCCATGGCATTTTCTTCTCTGTGCTGAACCAACACAGTTCCCTCATTCTCTCCTTCTGTGTCACAGAATCACAGCATCATAAAGGTTGGAAAAGCCCTTGAAGATCCTCCAGTCCAACCATTAACCTCACCCTGACCATTCTCAACTCCACCAGATCCCTCAGCGCTTTGTCAACCCAACTCTTAAACCCCTCCAGGGATGGGGACTGCACCACTGCCCTGGGCAGCCCATTCCAACGCCCAACAACCCCTTCTGCAAAGAAATCCTTCCAAATATCCAGTCTAACCCTGCCCTGGTGCAGCTTGAGGCCATTCCCTCTTCATCTGGCACTTGTTACTTCATTAGAGACTCATCCCCACCTTTCTGCACCCTTCTTTCAGGGAGTTGGAGAGGGCCATGAGGTCTCCCGTCAGCCTCCCCTTCTCCACACGAAACCCCCCAGTTCCCTCAGCCGCTCCCCATCAGACCTGTGCTCCAGACCCTGCACCAGCTCCGTTGCCCTTCTCTGGACATGCTCAGTCATTCAATGGCCTTTTTGGAGAGAGGGACCCAAAGCGGCCTCACCAGTGCCAAGTACAGGGGTAAGATCCCTTCCCTGTCCCTGCTGGCCACACTATTGCTGATACAAGCCAGGATACCATTGGCCTTCTTGGCCACCTGGGCACACTGCTGGCTCATGTTCAGCTGGCTGTCAATCAACACCCCCAGGTCCCTCTCTGACTGGCAGATCTCCAGCCACTCCTCCCCAAGCCTGTAGCACTGCTGGGGGTTGTTGTGGGCAAAGTGCAGAATCCAGCATTTGACCTTATTGAAACTCCCCCAGTTGGACTCAACCCATCGCTCCAGCCTGGCCAGGTCTCTCTGCAGAGCCTCCCTACCCTCGAGCAGATCAACACTCCCACCCAACTTGGTGTCATCTGCAAACTGACTGAGGGTGCACTCGATCCCCTCATCTAGATCACCAATAAAGATGTTCAACAGGAGTGGCCCCAAAACCGAGCCCTGGGGGACACCACTCGTGACCGGCTGCCAACTGGATTTAAATCCATTCACCACAAGTCTTTGGGCCCGGCCATCCAGACAGGTTTTTACCCAGCAAAGCGTGTTGGATCCCTCACTACTGAAAGGCCTTTGAATGACTCGAGCGTGTCCAGAGAAGGGCAATGAAGCTGGTGCAGGATCTGGAGCACAGCTCTGATGGGGAGCGGTTGAGGGAACTGGGGGGGTTTAGTGTGGAGAAGGGGAGGCTGACGGGAGACCTCATGGCCCTCTCCAACTCCCTGAAAGGAGGGTGCAGAGAGGTGGGGATGAGTCTCTTGAACCAAGTAACAAGTGAATGGCATCAAGTAGCTCCAGGGAAGGTTTAGGCTGGATATTTGGAAGTATTTCTTTCCCGAAGGGGTTGCTGGGTGTTGGAATTGGCTGCCTAGGGTAGCGGTGGAATCCCCATCCCTGGAGGTGTTTAAGACTTGGGTTGAAAAATTGCTGAAGGATCTGGTGGAGTTGAGATCTGTGGGAGTGTCAGCTCTATGCAGCTGTGGGACATTCAATATGTTAAGAGTCCAATCATGTGTTACTGGTAAATAATGAAGAGGTGAGCTGGCATTGGCCTGTCAGCCCTGCACAGCTGTGGGAGATTCAATACTTAAGAGCCAAATGGACATGAGCTGGTCAGCTCAGCCAGAGAGCTCTGTTTGGGGAGCTCAGTGAAGGTGCAGAGCTCTGCTTGAGAGAACTCTGCTTAGGGAGCCAGGCAGGAGCTCTGTCCTGTGCTGGCTTGGAGAAGTGCCAGCTCTGCTCTGTGCTGGCCCAGAGAAGCAGCAAGGTTTGGAGGAGAAGCAGACCTTGGAAGAAAGATAAGTCAGCTTGGAGAAAGTATGGAACTGTTTTTGGGAGAGAGGGTTGATGATGGTCTACTTGCTGATTGGCTTATCATGAAGTGAGAGCTAAGGGAGCGAGAGCATAGTGAGAGCATGAGTATGTACCATTGTAATAATAAAGGATTTTCCTTCTGCACTTCAAAGGAGAGTCTGTGCCTCAGTTCCCACAGAGAATGGTCAGTGTGAGGTTAATGGTTGCACTGGAGACTTCAAGGTCTCTTCCAACCGAGATGATTCGGTGATACTGTGATTCTGTGTACCTGAATATCAAATTGTATTCTCACTTGAATCTCTATAGTATGGCTGGATTGAGATGTTCTATCAGTTTTACAACAAGGTGCCCTTCAAGATTTTATTTACCTACACCATTACCTCACACTGAAAACAAAGAGGGCTTGAGGGCCCTAGTGATGTCAGGCACATAATCAGTGGGGTGTGATATCCACATTACTATACCTGGCAACAACAGTTGGCCCTGGGCTTAGAAGGTGCCATGTTACCTGCTAATGTGGTTGTGTAACCTCAGATAGTTTTGGAAAATTTAACTTAGCAATTGCATGTACCGGGGAATTGAACAAGGTGTGCCTTTGTGGAAACAAGTGTGCAGACCCAACAGGCATCTAAGATGGTGTTGCTGAAGGAACATGGAGTGTGCAGTAGGCCGAGTCTAACTGAGGCAGAGTGCTGCATGGCCATCCACAATGCCACCACCTCTCTAGAGGAGACCCGTGCCAAGACGAAGGAGATGGCCAACAGGACCAGAGAACTGTTTCAAGCAATGAGACCGACGGATTGGTTTGATGGATGGAAGCCCAGGTCATGGGTCACATCACTGGGATCCTCGGGACTCACGGGGTGGGAAAATGGTTTGTAAATATGGTCTTTGGATATTATGCGGATTCTTGCTTTTAATGCAAAGCCTTGCAGCAGTTAGATGTATGCTCTTTCACCTTCTATCTTCTTTTTCCCCTGTACCTATTCCCGATGTACAGATCACAGTGGTCAAAGAAGAACTTGGAGGGTTTGAGCCATGGGGCGGAGGGGGGTGGAGGGGTGGGATGTGAGAGAGGATTTGTAAAAATAGGACCTGAAAGAAAGAGGCCTGTGAGAAACAAAGATTGAGAAAAACAGCCTGAGAAAGAGACAAATGATGGGGGGGGAGTAGAGGCCCTCGGAGCTGAGGAATGTGTCCAACACTCGTAGTTGCAGGGTGGATAGTGTGGAGGTCGAATCTCATAAGGCTGCCCCAGTACCACAGGATGCAGCTGGAGGGGGGAGCCCTGTGGAGACAGGATGGTTCTGCTCTGGGGCACCTGCTCAAGTTCCAAGGGCATCTGTCTGGTGAATGACCTTTGCTTCATTATCCACAACATGAATAGTAAAGTTAAGACCCCTCAATATGCTAATGAGACTAACAAGATCATGCTAATTACATCATCCCTTGAAACACCTTACCCCTCCCCATCCATGGGGTACGTAGGTATGTGGGTTGACCTAGGGGACTGACCCAAGGCAAAGGTGTATAAATTGATGTGGGGGCAAAGGTGGGGGTGACACACAGAGTGAAGTGAAGAGAAGAAGACAGATGCCTCCTGGAACCCTCCCTGGTGGGATCGATGCAGGAACCCAGACCGGAGATCTCTATTTCTCTATTCCCTCCACCTCCCTCCTTCCCTTTTCCCCCTTTTCTTCACTACTAGGAAGTAATACAAGGCATGCTGTATTGCTTGCCACAACTCGTTACATACGTAGCCAATTATCATGTATCCAATAAGTCCATTGTGGGAAGCTAATAAATATCTGGACTTTGAGACTTGTCTCACCATTGTCAACTGGGGATTTACGAATGTGAGCCACTAGTCTCCCTTGCCTGATTCGGGATGTGACACCTGCACGTGCCATTGAGTGACACCAAACTGTGGTGACCAGCTGCTGGGAAGAAATGCTGAGAGATCTGTATTCCCTGGCAGGGGGTTCTCTGAGCGCTGTGCTGCAGAGCTGCTCCACAGTGCATCAGGCACCACAGAAATGCACTGCTTCATCCCCCTGCTTGGCTGCCTGCATCTGCAGTGTGAGTCTGTTCTGGGAGCTCAACACTGTTCCCTTAAAGCCACCCTGGAGACCTTCTCCATAGGCATCACCGTCCCTGTAAATCCAGTCCAGAGAGCCACGTGGCCCCTGCTGGTACCAGAACATGATGTAGCTGCTCATACAGTCTCCCCTCGTGCTGCACTGGAAGGTGACTCCATCTCCCTCTTGCACGGCCACTTCCCTGATGTGTTGCTCCAAGGCCACCTGGCCAGTGACTGCTGCAGTGAGGAAGAACAAGCCATGATCACGCCAAGATTCAGCAAGGGTCAGGGCAACGCTGGTGGGGGCATTGTGATGGCACTGGAGCTGGAGGGGGACTAAATCGTTCTCTGTGAACCCAGCTGACAAAGATGGGCAGAGGAATAGAGCTGGTACCATCAGTCAGGGCTCACAAGGAAGGAGACACCACATTTCCCTCCCTCCTTTTCATTGTCACACAAGAAACTTTTTCTGATTTTCCCATTCAAAGCAGGAAAGTTTTGCACCATGGCGGACAAATCCCTTTGGCTTTGCCAAGTGGGGATGGTGAGAAACCCACTCTCCTGTCCCTGAACCTGCTCTGAATGAGCACAGGAGGGACAAGCACCTGTCCCAGGCAAGTGGGGCCTGGGCCCTGTGCTGCCATGCTAAAACCTGGCCTTGGCAAGATGGGCTGCAGTGCCCCATGAGCAGAGTGTCCAGCCCAAGGGCAAAGCATTAGGCCCCCCGAGGTGGGAGCAGCAGGTGGGTGCCCTGCCTGTCCCCACCCTGCAGAGGAGGCAGGCTGGGCTGAGGGGCCGAACTCAGAGGGAGAAGAGGAGGAGGCCTCTTCCCACTGTGCCCCGCTGGGATGGGTGAGGAGGTCGAGCCCCAGGCACTCAGGCTGCCAGCGCTCAGCACAGCTCCACAGAGCCGTGCAGAGCACAGGGGCCTGCTCAGTTCCTGGGGGGAGCAGCACCCCTCCTTTCACTTCCCTACGAGGGGCAATAACCCCACGCCCAGGGCAGGCCACAGGGCCAGGCCCGCTCTGCCTCGCCTCTCTGCAGCTTCTCTCTGCCTGCAGAACAGCTCTGCCCACATCTTCCCTGCCTCTGCCTCTGTCACTGCAGTCACTCCTAGTCCCTGCGAGTCCCTCCCTCGCTCTGTGACAACACTGAAGGCGAGAGGCAGGGGCTGGAGGAACAGAAGAAGCTGAAGCTGTGGGCGCACTCCTGGCTGTCTCTGACCATGCTGGCCCTCAGTGTACACACACGAGCAACACCAAGCACACAGCAGAGACTATTCATCATGCCCAGTGGAAAAGCTGCTCTCTAGTGAAGCTTCTGCACTTGCACTACTCTGGGGCTCCCTGAACAATATGAGGTCTCAAAATCTAACTCAAATCTGGCTTTCCATGTCCAAATCTTAGTTCTTTCATGCTTAATATGCTTCTTGCTAGAAAAACCTCTTTCCCAGATGCTTCCTGCCTGTGGGAGAGCCTGAGAAGGAAGGAAGAAGGTTAACATGTTCATGGGTTTGTGTGTGCTTGTGGGAGACTCTGCTGATGCTGCTGCTGCTGCACATCTGTGCCTGTTTCTGGGAAAAGCCAGACCAGACTAGTCTTGGAAGCCCTCTTGTAGTAAACCACAAAAGACCTGGCTGGATTTAACTCCCCTCATTCCAGTTCTGCCCTGGCCTTGCCTGTGTGTCAAGCACTGGGCCCTTTTCCAGCTCTTTGGTTCTGCAGAAATAGGCTGCCGTGTCCACAGCTGCTGGCGAGAGCACTTCCAGGGAGAGCTGGTTCCTGGAGGGGTCTGCAGAGCTGGTGACTCGTGTCTGGAAGGATGAAGTGATGTGCTGGAGTCACGGGAAAGGATACTGCAACACCACAGGCTGCAGGTCTCTGCCAGGAGTCTGACAGATGCAGTCCCAAGGGCAGCTGCTGTCAGTGATGTGTTGTCGCAGATGGAGTGATGCTCCTCCCTCGTAAGAGAGAAGTTGCAATATGTTTATTGATATAAAACTGAGATTGAACAAAGTTTGACAGTAAATGTGACAGTGGTTTAATAAGATTCAATGAGAAGATTCACCTGATTCTTACTACATAGAGGACAGGGTCAGACAGAACTGTCAGCGAGACCCACCCATCGAGTGATGACATTCAGACAGGACCCACTTGTTTTCTAAACTCCTTCTCAGAGAGGAGTCCAGGTGGGGCTGGATCCAACCCTAGTCCCAGACTTGATCAATGGTTTATTTCTAAAGGATTGTATGTGTGCACTCCATCCTTTATACCCCTTAGCTAAGATCTCAAACTTCCAGCACGCTCATTCCCAATGCACTTACTGAGTATCTGACATGAGAAGGATTCTCTCAGCCTCGAGGAGTAACCCTGAGCGGTGTCCCTCCCTCTGAGCCCAGGCACAGTCCACTCACTGACTCGGCACTGAGATGGGCCCTGACCCCTGTGAAGATGACGCAGGGGACAGCAGGGGAGGAGGAAGCTGATGTTGTTGAGGCACAGCCCAAGTCTCTCTCACTGTGGTCCCTGCAGGGTGCAGTAATAGACCGCACTGTCCCCCAGCTCCAGCCCCGTGATGATCAACGTCCCGGAGCTCTGGTCAGCCTGGCAGGAAAATCTCTGGCGGGCAAAAGGGGCTGTGTGGCTGTAGGAGCCTCCCCGGCCCTTGCTCTGCAGCAAGTACTGCAGGGCTCCACCGGCACGCTGCCAATACCAGGCCACGTAGAGATAGGAGGCCTTGGAGCTGTAAGTGCATCGTAAGCTCCCACTATTCCCTGCTCGCCACCACACTGCAGACCTCGTCGCTTGGATCTCATCACCCTGAAGTGCACCTGAAACAAAAGCAGGGCTCTTCCATCACTGCTTTGCCTTCACTGGCACAAGGAAGTGGCCCTCAAAAGGGCCAGTGAAACCTGGTAAATGATTTGTCAAAGCCCAAGTGCTTTGGGTACCCTAGGTTAGATGGGGACCAAGGGGAAAACAGTGAGGAGCTGCTGGTAGACAGAGTGGCCAGCCTGGGTGGCTGACAGAAATATGTGGAACCAGCACCTCAGCATAAAGCACTGCATTTGGGTCTGAGGAGATGGGAATCGGCCGTGCTGGGAAAGGAGCTCCTGCAGAAAGGCCAGGACCAGCTGCGGTGCCCAGTGATGGCCCCTCTCTGCTTGGGAAGACTCCTTACCCACCTCAGCACTCGTCGGCTGCAAACCTTGTGCAGCCTGTGCTGGGCCCAGCAGGTTTGTGTCAGAGGTTTGTCCCCATCTACCCCGAGCCACAAGGTGGGCAAGGACCGTGCCGTGAGCACGGCTCTGCCGTCCACTCCTCCCTTCTCTCTTGCAATGCCACGCTCGGAGCAGGCGAGTGGCTCTGGCAGCAGGTTTGTGTTAAAGCTCCGCTGGATTTCCTGTCCCCGTGCGAACGGCACAGAAGTAGCGGGCAGAGTCCCGGGGGCCCAGGGCACGCAGCGACAGCGACGACTCGGACCGGGAATTGTCTCGGAACACCGTTGCTCGACCCTGCACTGCTGCCCCGTACTGCTTTGTAGAACCCGAGGGGCTGCTGATGTAGGACACCCACTCGAGTCTGTCACCGGGTCTCTGACGGTACCACCAAATGCTGTAACTCCCGAAGTCGAAGCCGGCCCCGCGGCAGGAGAGGAGCACGGAGTCCCCGGGCGCTCGCAGCCCTCCGCCGGCCTCCAGCAGCCTCAGCTGCGCCCACACCCCTGCGGACGGAGAGCGCAGGCAGCCGGGCAGGGCGCGCCCACGGCCCGAGGCCGTTCCCCCGCCGCCCCGGCAAAGCCCCCCGGGCCGGCACAGCGCCAGCCGCCACCCGCCTCTGTCCCGGCCAAGCCCCGCGCCCGGGCCAACGCCCGCCTGCCCTCCCCGGGGCTGAGCCGCGCCTGCTGCCGCCCGTCCGGCCCGAGCCGCGGCCCCAAAGCCGCCCTGGCCTCCGCCTCGGCCTCCGCCTCCTTCCGCAGCCCCGGGCTCGCTGCCCTCCCCGCCCGGCGCTCACCTGCCGGCCCCGCGGCCAAGGCCAAGGCCAGGAGCCACGGCCCCAGCCCGGGCGCCATCATGCCCTGCCGCGCCGGGGCCGGCCGGGGCCGCCGAGGAGCCGAGCGGAGCCGCGCTCGGGCCCGCTCCTGCCCGCCCCGCCGCCTCGGCCCCTCGCCGGGGCAGCGCCGACGCCTGTGCCCGCCCACAACAGCCCCGCCCCGGCGCCCCGGGGCCGCGGCCCCTTCGCGGCAGGAGCAGGGGGGGCGCGGGGAGGGCCGCGGGGCAGGGCCGGCGGCACAGCAGGAGCGCGGCGCCCCGGCACACGAAGGCTCCTGGCCCTTGGCTCCCAGCGCGGCTCCGGCGCTGGCCCGCCTGCTCGCCCTGCCGAGCCCTGCCCAAGGGGGTCGGCGCCTCGGCCGGGCGCAGCTGGGACCCTTGTGGCCCCGGCGCCGGCTCCGGCCCCAGCGCCAGGGACGGGCTGTCGGCCCGCACATCCCCTCGCAGGCCCCTCCCCGTGCCCCCAGCCCGCCCTGGCCTCACCCCCGGCCCTGCCCGCGGGCACCGGCGCACACCGGGGCTGTGCTGCCATCCAGAGGGACCGCGACAGCCGCAGAAGTGCCTGACAGGAGCCTCCTGCGCTTCAGCCAGGGGAAGAGCAACGTCCCGCCGCCGGCCAGGAACAAGCCCGTGCTCCAGGGCGGGCTGGGCGCTGCCCACATGCAAAACACATTCGCAGCAAAGGCCCCGAGGCTTCTGCTGGACAACAACTTGTCCAGGAGGCAGCGATGTGCCCCTGCGGCACAGAAGGTTCATGGTGGCCTGGCCTGCATCAGGCAAAGTCTGGCCAGCGGCTCAGGGAGCTGATCCTTCCCCTCTGCTCAGCACTGCTGAGCTCACCCCGGGACTACCGCCTCCACTTCTTGGCTCCCCACTACACGAGAGACTTGGGCAAAGAGGAGAGAGGCCAGCGAAGGCCACGAAGGGGCTCATGGGCTGGAGCACCTCTTCCAGGAGAGAGCTGCGACTGTTTACCCTGCAGAAGAGAAGGCTCAGGGCACATCCCAGCAGGAGCTGAAACACAGGAAGGGCGGGTGCAGGGTGTTGCAGTTAGCTCTGCCTCTTTGAACCTGCCTCTCCACGTGTCAGTGGCGCTCAGGTCGCAGAGACTAATACTGCAACACCGCAATTAGCCTGCCTCATTAAACCTGCCAATCCACATGTCAGTGGTGCTCAGATCACAGACTAATGCTGCAGGAGGTTAAGACCTTCACGGGGACATCAGTACAAACACCAATATGATGGATACAAAATGTCCGTTTATTAAACTGTGTATCTTACCTATATACATTCACCAAGTACCTCCTTCGTGGGTGTGCCCTTAACATTACAAGCCTATCCATCACCTTACCTCGTAACAAGGGGGACTACAGCTATTCCTTCTGTACATCGCGAGATCTTCCGAACACCACTCCCTACACTTCCCCCTCCCCATGCTTTATAACATCATTATTCCTGATTGATTGTCATTATTGCGCTGTTCCAAGCGGTGATGAGCAAGACCCATATGTCAATCTAAGAACAAAACATTAACCTTCTTAAACAATCTACAAACTACACCACTAATGCATGTAAAGGTGATACAAGTAGCAAGAAGCACACCACATATTCCAATAATTCCCCAAACGAGCCAATCCCAACTAAGCTAATTAGTAATCTAAATCCACACGTTGTCAAGCCACCCAAACCATTGTGGTTTTACAAAGGTGGCTGTGATGAAGACATAGCAAGATTCTGCCCCTGTATCCAGAGGAAAACAGATGCTTTCGCGGTGATGTTCTCGTGCCCGCTCTGTCCAATATCCTGCGTGAGTTGGCAACACGCAACCAAGGAGGGTGATCCACCACCAACGCTGTAACACAAAACTCCATCTTATGTTAGATCAGGTTTTACACACCGTGCGGGTATCCATTTGATTAGGCCGTCCTTTTCCACTGCTGTGTACCCACACCCAAACACCCTCAGTGACCACCCCGACTCCCAAGCTATCGCGCCTGGTTCCCTGATCTGGACCAAAGGATAGTTCTTCGTCACCTGGGCTGGTATAAAATGTTTCCACAGGGGAGGTGTAGACTCATCGCCTCGAACAAAATGATTTAAGGTATACAAAGCGCGTGACAAAAGAGCCTGTTGGCAGTCTATGGGTATTGTCCCTCTATGACCTTCCCCCTCCCCAAGCTGTTGGAGCTTTGCTTTCAGGGTGTGATGTGCACGTTCCACTATCGCTTGTCCTTGGCTGTTATAAGGAAGGCCGTGTACTAATTTGATGTCCCACAATGCACACCATTCTTTTGTGCATCTAGCAATAAAACAAGGGCCGTTATGTGTTTTGATCTCTTGTGGCTTCCCTAACAAGGCGATAACGCCTTCCCAATGAACAATAACGTGTCTGGCTGTTTATTATGGTTACTATGAGATACTTATTTGGTTTTAACAATTCACATGTTGTTACATCAGTTTGCCATATCTGATTGGAAGAGAGACCCCGTGGATTGACACCTGCTTCCCACAGTGGGCCTTTTTGACAGTAGGGACAAAGTGCCACTATGTTTTTTGCTTGCGACAGAGAAATATGACATGTTTTCGCTAAGGCTTTTGCTCCAAGGTGTAAAAAGGCATGTAAACTCTTTGCGGCATCCAATGACCACACACCCCGTGCCGCTTGGTCAGCCTTATGATTGCCTTCTACAATCGGACCTGGTAGGGATTGGTGACTATTCACATGTGTAATAAAGGCCTGCCCTATGCGCTGTTGTAGAGCTTCATAAAGTAAGGTCGACACTTCCATCTGCACAAATCCTACTGTTGCCATTTTGTGTACAAGTTTCTAAACATATAAAGAGTCTGTAACAATATTATCAGGATTCTCTGCCTCTTGCTGGAGTGCCATTTGGACTGCTTTGGCCTCTAACCATTGTACAGATTTGTTAGTCTGAGTCCACATCCTCTTTTCTTTGTTTTGCAGCAGCACCTGCAACACTTATTTCAAGACTTTATGAATTAAGGGTTAGGGAAACTTCAAAAAATGCAGCATATTCAAAATAGTTCCACAGAAGGCTAGAAACAATACAGCAGTTACAGTTACTAGTTAAAAGAGTAGGCTAATTTCACTACTTTGAGGGATATGACTAAATACTACAGAAATAAACAATAAGGAAAATACGAAATAGCACACTTACCTAACGGGGTACTAACATTCAGATCTGCAGTTGCTGGGGAACCCTGGATGCAGCGAGAATTTAGAGTGCCCGTCCTCGCAAAGCGGAAATCCTACGCGATGCGTCCATCCGTAGGTGAGGCATCCAACATCGCTGCAGGCAGGTCCAGCCTCTAAATCAAGAGGCCAAAATAACTGGCACTTTTCTTTGAGTGGAAACATCTGATCTCATCCTCCTGTTGGGTTCCACCCAGAGCCTGGCCACCACTCAAGGGGGAAAACCAAGGGAGTTTCTAATAAGGTTAAACACTTGGGGTCCTGCTTCTTGATACTGCTAAACAAGGAACTTAAATACACACATCCTTATAGCATTTCATCCTTATTAATAACTACATTTTATCTAAGCTATATCTTTTACTGGTAACTAATAAGCCTATATATTTCATCAAGGAGTTACAATTACTGTTAGCATTTTTTCTTAAAAAGGTTGGCAACCATAGTGTGATTAAGGACAGAGATATTTTGTCCTATTGCAGTTGCAAGCATTACCCATACATTCTGCTTAAATGATCAGTTGAAGAGATCGTGAACTGTCGGCACAGGGGCATCCACAGCACCCACAGCCGGCTCCTGAGTGTCCACCAAAAGCTGCCTCTCACACCTCGGGTGTGGTCACACACAGCTTGCTGGTAACCACCGGGACTGTGACCTGTGAAAATACAAGCATAACCTCTTCCACGGGTTATTAAAGGATCTGGTCTTTCCCAATTACCACTTTCCAGGAGTTGAACCCTGCCCTGCACTTCTTGTTGATCTGGTATCTGCGACGAGAAGTGACACAATATTGGTGGCACCTTTCATGATCGGTTTGGCAAACATTTCTGGATGAGTAGTGACCATCTTGTGCATTTGGTGTGACAAAAAAAAATTCCATTCAATAATAACAAGAGGGTCACTAAGTGTTTCATCCCATTGAAACAGCAGAGCATAGGGCTGCCCTGAAGGATTAAATAATATCAGTTGATACGAATGGCTGGGCACACCTCACGATGCTTGTCTTTCTGAGATGGCGTTAGCTACATGGTGGAGATCTTGTTTTGCTTTCTCTGTAAGTGCTCTGGGTGATGTCAGTGAAGGATCTCCTTGCAAAATCAAACAAGCTATGCAGATCATCATTGGTTAGGCCCAACAATGGCTGTATCCAATTTATAGCTCGTAACAGTTTCTGTAAATCATTTAAAGTCTTAACATCAGTTTTAAGTTCAACCTGTTGTGGGACAAGTGTCTGTTCACAAATTCTCCACTCCAGGTACTGCCATGGTGATGATCTCTGTACCTTTTCAGGTGCTAATTGTCACCTCATTTGAGATACTGAGTCTTTGGGTAAAGCAAGAGCCTTTTCCATGATCTCCTGTGTTTCTGCTGCTATAAGGATGTCATCCATATAATGATATATAACAGTCTGGGAGACCTGCATTGTGGGAGTATTCTTTATGCCTTATGGTAAAACAACCCAGTGGTACCATCTTGCAGGTTCACTGACATTGATACTGGGAACAGAAAAGGTAAATTTAGCTGCATCATCTGGATGCAAGGGAATGGTAAATACCAATCCTTTAGATCAATTATTACAAGATGCCAGTTTCAGGGACTCATTGTTGGGGAGGGCATTCCCGGCTGTAATGTACCCATATCCTCCATGGCATCATTAATGTGTCAGAGATCATGTAAAAGTCACCATTTACCACTTTTGTTTCAAATAATAAACGCCAGCGAGTTCTAAGGTCTGGTGGTAGGTACGAGATGTCCTGCACTTAATTGTTCCTGAACTAAATCATCAAGGTGACACAACTGTTCCATTGGTGAGGGCCACTGACCCACCCACACGGGTGATTCTGTTTTCCAGGTTAGTCTCAGGGTGGGTTTAGGGGTGGGTTGTGCTGCAGTGGCAATTAAGACAAATTTGATCCAATTTCAGTTCCCCATTGAGCCATATAGTCATGACCCCATGATGTAATAGGGGTTTCCAATATAAATGGATGAATATTTGCTACCCAGTGTTCTGGGCCCCTTACATGAATGAGATCTTTGCTTTGAAATGTTACAGCATGACCACCAACCCTGAAAAGCACTCGCGTTACCCGAGCTAACGGCCAATCTGCTCACAGATATTACGGTCACATCCGCACCAGTATGTAAAATGCCTGTCAGTGCAACAGATTCTTTGGCTTTAGTGAGGTTACTTTTTATCAGAGGTCGACTTTGTCTCCCTGTCTGAGCTCAAAATGTTTGAGGAGTACGTGCTGATCCAAATCCTGAGTCACCCCAGCTGTAGTTAAATAAAGAAGCTGAGTAAGTCTGACCTCTGGTAAAACGAACAACCTCTGTAAGGTTGTAGATAATTTTTATGACAATACCCTTCTTGGACAGATGGTATAAAGGTGCGCTCTCCCTGCAGAGTATGCACCTAAATTCAAGACAATACAGAATTACGGCCTCCTGCTAGAGGAGATATTTCACCTGTGACACTTAAAACACTCAGCCCAAACAAACAGGCAGCACCAGTGACCCAGCAGGCGGGCACTAAGGTGCTCTGTCAGAGAACTCCACACTCTGCAGCTGCAGCTGGGCTGCGTCTCATGCACGCAAAACAATCACACAAGGAGGTCTCTTACACTTATTACTCACACAACATAAAATGATAAACACTGCAAACATCAAAACACTGTTAAGAATATATAAAGCCATTGCTTATTGATTATGTGGTCTTGGCAGACAAGGGACGTCGCATTCCAGCATCAGCACCTTCTGTATAAACTGCCGCTTCTGGCGTTGGAGGGGGGGGCTTGGGAAGGCCCAGGGCCGCCGCCGTCAACTCTGCACTTGCAGGCCAATCACCCTCTTGATCACGCGCTGTTCTCGCGGTAGCATCGTCTCGCGGTTCAGTACTTTTCCACAGTTTAGTGTTGCAGCTGTCTGCTGTTTTTCCCTGCCACCTTGGCATAGCTCAACAGCCCCTTATCTTTCTTCCAAGGCCTGTTTTTCATCAAAGCCTAGCACTTTCTCACAGGCTGTGCAAGGTTGACAGGCCAATGCCTCCCACATCTCCGCCCCCCAACGCTGCATGTCTGCCTTCCATTTTTCTGCTAGTTCTCCCCTACGCACCTCGGTTTCCCCCTCCCCATCGTCGGAGCTCACTGAGTGCTCCTCCAGGGGTCCGCCCCATCGTCAGAGCTTGCTGAGTGCTCCTCCGGGATAGCTTTCATCATCACATTTGCCTGCCCCCAAGCCATTAAATGCTCCGGCTTTCCTAATTTCGCCTGCTCTGCTAACTCCACCTCTATTCGCAGCCAGAGCTCTGGCTTCATACAGTCTATCGGCTCTGCTAAAACGCCGAGCCTTATCAATCTTTGTAGCATTGCTTTTAATGTTCTCGACTTCATAGAAGTCTTATTTTGTTTACCCCATCTTTTCAGTACCTTAACTGTGACATCTATGGCACGCCGCGGAGTCTCTCGTCCTGTGTAGAGCTCCTCACCTCCTGCTGTGCACCGCCGACTGCCACAGCTTATCTTTTCCCAAAATCATGTCGTAAATCACGTCGGGGTCACCATTTGTTGCTGTTAGCTCTGCCTCTTTGAACCTGCCTCTCCACGTGTCAGTGGCGCTCAGGTTGCAGAGACTAATACTGCAACACCGCAATTAGCCTGCCTCATTAAACCTGCCAATCCACATGTCAGTGGCGCTCAGATCACAGACTAATGCTGCAGGAGGTTAAGACCTTCACGGGGACATCAGTACAAACACCAATATGATGGATACAAAATGTCCGTTTATTGAACTGTGTATCTTACCTATATACACTCACCAAGTACCTCCTTCGTGGGTGTGTCCTTAACATTACAAGCCTATCCATCACCTTACCTCGTAACAAGGGAGGGCTACAGCTATTCCTTCCGTACATCGCGAGATCTTCCGAACGCCACTCCCTACACAGGGAAGGCCAGGCCAAGCTCTTTTCAGTGGTGCCCAGTGACAGGGCAAGGGACAATGTGCAGCCTGATGTGACCCTACTTCACTCTCAGGGTGACCAAGCACTGGCACAGGTTGCCCAGAGAGCTTGGTGGGTGGCCATGCTTGGAGGGGTTGACAAGCTGTCTGGAGATGGGCCTGGGCAACGGGCTGTAGGTGGCCCGGCTTGAGCAGGGTCTTGGGCCAGATGAATTCCTGAGGTGGCTTCCAACCTCCACCTTTCTGTGATTCTGGGAAAGACTCACAGGCACATTCAGGGCTTTGTGGGTCATATGGGCCAGGGCAAAGGGGAAGACTGAAATTCAGACTTTGCTCCTCCCCTGATGACTTCCAGAAACAGCTTTTTATGAGAGTGTTGAGGAAAACTCAGTGTCCTCTTCTGGCTACAAGTATCAGTGCTGGAACTGAAGAGAGAAATGCACAAGTGATACAAATGTAACATGGGTGGGTAAAAATTAGCACAGAGAGGACTCAGGAGAGCTCTTCAGCTTGGGCATGTTTGCTGTATTTCTGGTGTTTAGTCTTCTGTTCGGTCTTAGAGTTGTTCTCTGAAGGTGCAGACCCAGGTCCCTGCACATGTGACAGGGTTGTACAACCACGTAGCCAAACCCAGAGCCTGGCTTTGGAAGGATGAGCAAGAACATGCAGCCCCATTGGCCCAGGTGACTGGCTGCTTCCTGGAGACAGAGAGGCCAACTGCTGGCCACAGCCTGGTGCTGGGGGCAGGGCTCCTGGAGACAGTGCAGGGGATGGGATGCAATTCCATTGGGAAATGAGTGGCAGAGGCCCTCCCTTTGTCCCTCACGGCCACCCAAAGGCCCCTGACAGGGAATTGCAGGGGTACATGGAACACGTTGGCAGTGCATGGGGTGAGGAGGAGAGACTAGAGGTCTTCCCCCTAAGCAGGAAACAAGAGGACTCCCAAAGCTTTTCCAGCCCCCTAAGCTGCCTCTTCAAAGCTCTGGCTGCCCATCAGGCCTGATGCTGTCCTTTGAGGCTCCCCAGAAAGGGCATAAGAAAGGGGAGCACATGAGGAGCCAGTGTTGCTCCTAGCATGGTAGAGGAGTTGAGACTGTAATGGACCACTAGAAGAGTTCTAGCTTGACCCTCCTGCTCCAAGTAGCATCAGCTAGGTTAAGTTTAATGGTCTCTTTGGCATGGAGTTAATCTCCTTCATAATAGCCTCTATGGGCTGCTGTGGTTTTTGCTGACAAAAACCATGTGGATAACACACCAATATTTTATCTATTGCTGAACAGCACCTATGCAGCATCAGGGCCATCTCTGTCTCTCATGTTGCCCACCAGCTGTACAGCTGACCCCAACCACACAAAGAGATATTCCGTACTGCATGAAGTCATGTGAAGAAATAAAATCTGGGGGAAAGGGCGATATTTGGTGTTATGACATTTGTCTTTCCCAAGTAACTGTTATGCCTCATGAAGGCCTGGAAAAGTCTACTTTGAATGGGAAGTAGAGAATGAATTCCTTTGTTTGCTCGGTTTGTGCGTGCAGCTTTGACTTTACCTATTAAAGTCTCTTTATCTCAACACACAAGTCTTCTCACTTTTACCCTTCTGATTCCCTCCCCCATCTCATTGTGGGTGACTACGCAGGCAGCTGTGTGGGGCTCAGCTGCCTACTGGGGTTAGGGACCGTAGGCTGCCCACAACCTTGTCCAGTTCAGTTTTGAAGATCTTCAGGAATGGAGACTGCACAGCACATTGACAAATCCCCCATGGCATTTTCTTCTCTGTGCTGAACCAACCCAGTTCCCTCATTCTCTCCTGGTATGTCAGACACTGCCTTGCTCATCTTCATGGCCCTTCATTGCATTTGCTCTGGTATGACCATGTCTTTGCTGTACTGAGGAGCCCACGAGTGGACACAGTAGTCCCCAGTCTCACCAGTGCTGAGCTCAAGAGCAGTCCAGCCCAACGAGCAAAGAGTCAGGTAAAAATGCCAGGAGGCCTGTATGGACAAACAAGGCCAGGGAAAATGCAGGCCCACTGCTGAATGGGGTGGGGGACCCGGTGACACAGGCCGTGGAAAAGGGCAGAGGTACTGAATGCCTTATTCACCTCGGTCTTTACCAGCAAGCCCGTCCTTCAGGAATCCCAGGTCTGAGAGTCCAGGGGGAAAGGCTGGAGCAAGGAAGATGCACCCTTCACAGTTCATGTCACTGAGCACTTCTCCAGTCCACAGTGAGTAGCTTTGTCTCTGCCCTTTCTGGGGAAGTCAGTGCAGAAAGCGTAACTGAATTCAGAATGCACAGCGTCCCCTCTCTCCTCATCCACCCAGACCCTTTGGCTTACTGTAGAAGGCTTTAAACTTGGTGAAGCAGGATTTCCACTTCTCCAACCCATGCTGAGTGTCAGTGAGGAAGGAGGGGAGGAGGTGCTCCAGGTGCCAGAGCAGAGATTCCCCTGCAGCCCGTGGTGAAGACCATGGTGACACAGGTTGTCCCCGTGCAGCCCATGGAGGTCCATGGTGGAGCAGATATCCACCCTGCAGCCCGTGGAGACCCCACGCCAGAGCAGGTGGATGTGCCCTGAAGGAAGCTCTGACGCTGTAGGGAGGTGACACTGGAGCAGGCTCCTGGCAGGACCTGTGGTCCCGTGGACAGGAGCCCAGTGCAGCAGCAGGGGAAAAGCACGAGGAGGAAGGAGCGGCAGTCAAACTGTGTTATGGACTGACCACAGCCCCCATTCCCCATCCCCCTGTGCTGCTCATGGGAGAAGGTAGAGAAGTTGGGAGTGAAGGTGACCCTAGGAAGAAGAAAGGGTTGGGGGGAAGTTGTTTTTAGCTTTGTCCTTATTTCCCATTGTCCTGGTTTAACCAGGATAGGGTTAAGTTTCCCCAGCAGTGGGGGGGGAGCTCTAGCCGGGTTATTCAGATACCATGCGGACTTCACATCCTGGCAGGACACATTTTTCCAGGCGCAGGAGCGCGGTGCACTCGTGGTTTTGTACATCGTGCTTCCCTCTGCTGTATTTGGTAGCTATTTTGCACTGTTCATTGCTATCACTATTACTGTTATTGTTATTGTTGTTATTTGTTGTGTTGCTGTTGCACTGTTGTATTAAACCTTTCCTTATTTCAGTCTTGGGGCTTTGTATTTTCACTCCCTTTGTGGGGGAGGGGCAGCGGCCGCGTGGTCTCAGACCCCGGCAGGAGCTAAACCACCACACCCATTATCCTACTCTGATTTGATTGGCAATAAATGAAATTAATTTCCCCAAGACGAGTCTGTTTGGCCTGTGACGGTAATTGCTGGCTCATCTCCCTGTCCTTACCTCGACCCACAAGCTTTTCAGTGTATTTCTTCTCGCTGTCCAGCTGAGGAGGGGCACTGACAGAGTGGCTTGGTGGGCACCTGGTGGCCAGCTAAGCTCAGCCCATCACACTGGTCTGCTTCTTCTTCCTCATCAGGTGATCTGCAGCAGGCACCCACCACAATGTCCCCCATGCTGATCTCTCTTTCCTAAAAGCCTGGCTCCATCCCCCACAGCACTGCTGTGAGCTACGGCACCGCCTCTCCCTGACCCCATAGCTCTGCAACCAGTCCTTGGTGGAGAAACTGGGCCGTGCAGGACAGGAGCCCAGGCAATGTCCACTAACCTGCACTTCACCACACACCTCTGAAGTTCCCAGAATAGACCCTCCTGCAGCATAAATGGTCTCAGCCCTTCAACCACACCTCCCTTCACTGCCTCTTCCTTCAAGCAATAGCCTGAGTAAGAGATAGATGAAGGAATCCAGTGGATTTTCCATATTCCATACTATCCCCAAGTGAATGGGATTGTGGAATGCACCAAGGGGCTTCTAAAGCAGGGCCTAAAACCCCACAAACTGGGATGGTCCCAACAGGTGCCAGATGCAGCAATGAGGGTAAACAGCCTGTGGGGAATTAATGGATGCCCACGACTTACCGCGTTCTGTCCTAAGCCTCCGTCCATACTCGCTGGGAAACAGGAGACTAAAGACCCTGCAAACCTGCTCCATTCTCCTGGACAACCTGTTCTAGTAGACTTGCTCACCGTGGGGCAAGTACCCCTAACCCTAAAAGCTCCCATCAATATTTGTTCGTGGGTGGCTACTGACGCCCATGGGAAAGAATTCCGCATCAACTGCAGGGGATTGTCCCTTCTTTCTAACCATCATTGGTTTGTTATGTACACATGTGTCTGACAGGGCGCTGATCCCAGACAACGGGGCACCTGTGTTACTCTTGGAGCTTTCAATGGTTCTAGGCATTATCGGCTAGTTATTATTTGTAATTTGCTTATATTATTATATGGGAAAGTTGTTTTGGGAGACCTGGTGTTCAATCTTTGTCCTTGCAGTGACAGGACCATGGGGGGACTCCCCCAATCTACGCTGGGACCTAATATGAGGATTCATGCCCATTTGGAACCCCACTTACCCGGGCGTATGTATAACATCACTGCCCTCTGCCAGAGATGGCTTTAAATTCACCATGAGCCCAGTCAATCTCACTGCACTGGAGCTGCAATTTTAACCCAGGTGTTCCAAAACATCTCGGGAATTGATGAGGCTGCAGAAATCAACACTGTCAAAGGAATATGGCAAGGCCCGAACATCTTCTATTGGACTGGATGATCTTCAAGATCTCTTCCAACCGAGATGATTCGGTGATACTGTGATTCTGTGTACCTGAATATCAAATTGTATTCTCACTTGAATCTCTATAGTATGGCTGGACTGAGATGTTCTATCAGTTTTACAACAAGGTGCCCTTCAAGATTTTATTTACCTACACCATTACCTCACACCAAAAACGAAGAGGGCTTGAGGGCCCTAGTGATGTCAGGCACATAATCAGTGGGGTGTGATATCCACATTACTATACCTGGCAACAACAGTTGGCCCTGGGCTTAGAAGCTGCCATGTTACCTGCTGATGTGATTGTGTAACCTCAGATAGTTTTGGAAAATTGAACTCAGCAATTGCTTGTACCAGGGAATTGAACAAGGTGTGCCTTTGTGGAAACAAGTGTGCAGACCCAACAGGCATCTAAGATGGTGTTGCTGAAGGAACACGCAGTGTGCAGTAGGCCGAGTCTAACTGAGGCAGAGTGCTGCATGGCCATCCACAATGCCACCACCTCTCTAGAGGAGACCCGTGCCAAGATGAAGGAGATGGCCAACAGGACCGGAGAACTGTTTCAAGCAATGAGACCGACGGATTGGTTTGATGGATGGAACCCCAGGTCATGGGTCACATCACTGGGATCCTTGGGACTCACGGGGTGGGAAAATGCGGATTCTTGCTTTTAATGCAAAGCCTTGCAGCAGTTAGATGTATGCTCTCTCACCTTCTGTCTTCTTTTTCCCCTGTACCTATTCCTGATGTACAGATCACAGTGGTCAAAGAAGAACTTGGAGGGTTTGAGGCACAGGGAGGGGGGGCGGGATGTGATAGAGGACTTGTAAAAATAGGTCCTGAAAGAAAGAGATCTGTGAGAAACAAAGAACAAAAACTGAGAAAAACAGCCTGAGAAAGAGATAAAGGATAACGGAGGGGAGTGAAGGCCCTCTGAGCTGATGAATATCTCAAACACTCGCAAGTAACCAAATTATAGACCTGGGGTAGATGGGGTGGAGGTTGAAGCTGATAAGGCTGCCCCAGTACCACAGGATGCAGCTGGAGGGGGGAGCCCTGTGGAGACAGGATGGTTCTGCTCTGGGGCACCTGGTCAAGTTCCAAGGGCATCTGTCCAGTGAATGACCTTTGTTTCATTATCCACAACATGAATATTAATGTTAATACCCCTCAATATGCTAATGAGACTAACAAGATCATGTTAGTTACATCATCCCTTGAAACACCTTACCCCTCCCCATCCATGGGGTACGTAGGTATGTGGGTTGACCTAGGGGACTGACCCAAGGCAAATGTGTATAAATTAATGTGGGGGCAAAGGTGGGGGGGACCCAGAGAGTGAAGTGAAAAGAAGACAGATGCCTTCTGGAACCCTCACTGGCAGGATTGATGCTGCGCTCCAGCTGACCTGGCTGTTTGCCCTTAACAGCACTGCTGCTGCGAGGACTTGACCCCAAGTCCCCATCTACCCCGAGCCACAAGGTGGGGAAGGACCGTGCCGTGAGCACGGCTCTGCCGTCCACTCCTCCCTTCTCTCTTGCAATGCCACGCTCGGAGCAGGCGAGTGGCTCTGGCAGCAGGTTTGTGTTAAAGCTCCGCTGGATTTCCTGTCCCCGTGCGAACGGCACAGAAGTAGCGGGCAGAGTCCCGGGGGCCCAGGGCACGCAGCGACAGCGACGACTCGGACCGGGAATTGTCCCGGAACACCGTTGCTCGACCCTGCACTGCTGCCCCGTACTGCTTTGTAGTACCCGAGCTTCTGATGTAGGACACCCACTCGAGTCTGTCACCGGGTCTCTGACGGTACCAGAAAACGTGGTAATTGCCGAAGTCGAAGCCGGCCCCGCGGCAGGAGAGGAGCACGGAGTCCCCGGGCGCTCGCAGCCCTCCGCCGGCCTCCAGCAGCCTCAGCTGCGCCCACACCCCTGCGGACGGAGAGCGCAGGCAGCCGGGCAGGGCGCGCCCACGGCCCGAGGCCGTTCCCCCGCCGCCCCGGCAAAGCCCCCCGGGCCGGCACAGCGCCAGCCGCCACCCGCCTCTGTCCCGGCCAAGCCCCGCGCCCGGGCCAACGCCCGCCTGCCCTCCCCGGGGCTGAGCCGCGCCTGCTGCCGCCCGTCCGGCCCGAGCCGCGGCCCCAAAGCCGCCCTGGCCTCCGCCTCGGCCTCCGCCTCCTTCCGCAGCCCCGGGCTCGCTGCCCTCCCCGCCCGGCGCTCACCTGCCGGCCCCGCGGCCAAGGCCAAGGCCAAGGCCAGGAGCCACGGCCCCAGCCCGGGCGCCATCATGCCCTGCCGCGCCGGGGCCGGCCGGGGCCGCCGAGGAGCCGAGCGGAGCCGCGCTCGGGCCCGCTCCTGCCCGCCCCGCCGCCTCGGCCCCTCGCCGGGGCAGCGCCGACGCCTGTGCCCGCCCACAACAGCCCCGCCCCGGCGCCCCGGGGCCGCGGCCCCTTCGCGGCAGGAGCAGGGGGGGCGCGGGGAGGGCCGCGGGGCAGGGCCGGCGGCACAGCAGGAGCGCGGCGCCCCGGCACACGAAGGCTCCTGGCCCTTGGCTCCCAGCGCGGCTCCGGCGCTGGCCCGCCTGCTCGCCCTGCCGAGCCCTGCCCAAGGGGGTCGGCGCCTCGGCCGGGCGCAGCTGGGACCCTTGTGGCCCCGGCGCCGGCTCCGGCCCCAGCGCCAGGGACGGGCTGTCGGCCCGCACATCCCCTCGCAGGCCCCTCCCCGTGCCCCCAGCCCGCCCTGGCCTCACCCCCGGCCCTGCCCGCGGGCCCCGCAGACGCCCGGCAGTCACGACCCCCTCAGTACTCCTTGCCCCACGCTCCCCCTCTCAGCTCCGCACACGCTCTCTCCGATGCCCCCAGACCCTGCCTGTGGGACACAGCTTTGCTGAAGAACGGCTTCTCCCACCTCAGACTCTCGCAGCTGTCCCAGTGCCCCCTTTGTGCCGAGCTCACACCAGCAGAGCCTGGCACTGCTGCTCTCTGCTCTCCCCTCAAGCCGCAGCAATAACCTGCTGCTGCCCCGGCCTGGGCACAATTGTGTCCCGGGGTTTCTGTGACGTTGTTGCAGAATTGTACCGGTTATGGCTGGCATGGAGTTTGTTTTCCTCCCAGGAGCCTGCCTGCTGCTCTGTACTGGATTTGGGACCAAAACAGGCTTTGTAACACCCCAGTGTACTGGGTGTCGTAGATGACACGGCCTTCTGGGGTTCTTCCACTGTGATGGCAGAGAGTGGGCTGGGGTGGGCAAGGAGCTGGGCGGGGGCACAGCCAGGAGAGCTGAACCCAGCTGAGCAAATTCCAGAGCACATGGGGTGGTGCCCAGCAATAAAGACTCGTGGGGAAAAGGAAGGAGAGGGCTCCGTTTGGAGTTATGGCATTTGTCTCCTGAGAAACCACTCTGTGATGAAGCCCTGCTTTCCTGGAAAGGGCTGAATATCTGCTTGCCTTTGGGCAATAGGGAATTAATTCTTTGCTCAATTCGGCTTGCACACGCAGGTTTTGCTTCCCCTATTAAACTGTCTTTATCTTGACACACATGTTCTCTTCCTTCTGCCCTTCTGATTCTCTCCCCATCCTGCTGAGGGGGCAGTGAGGCAGCAGCTCTGTGGGGCTCAGCTTCCTGCAAGGGTTAACCCACAACCATCCTTTGGTGGTGCCCAAGTGGAGTGGGAGCAGTTGGACCTAAGGCCAGGTTTGCGGGGAGTGTCCTAGAGCAGATTTACAGCTCTCAGGGGGTTTAGCTATGAATTGGCAGGCTCCTGTGCCTGCCACGGGGCTTGCTTGCTGGGCTTCAGTGTAGAGTCTGGCGCTTGTTGGTGGCTGCTTTTTGCTTTTGCTGTACTGGAGCTGCTGTTATGCCAGTGTGAGATGGAGTGTCAGGGCTTGTGAGCTGTGGATAAGGCCATGCCAGAACAGGGGCAGCCCTGAAGGCCCTGTGGCTCGTGTTTAAGGCTGTGCCAGAGGAGCTGCTGCCCTGGAGGGACTGTGGCCCCTCCATAAGTCCACAGTGAAGCAGAACGTCACGATCCCTTCCGATCCCTCAAATTTACAGGACTACATATCTCCTAGTAACTCCTGACGGGTAACTTGTAGCTCACAAATCGTAACTTCTGACTCACAACTCATAACATGCAGGCCTATGGGCAAAAGAGTTCCCTAGGAAAGGGGGAGGGTGCTCATTCTTCCTCCTCTGCCATGGTGTGGGCGTCCCCTGTATCTCAGGAGGAAGCAGGAAAGCCTCAGCACTCCACCTGCGGTTGGATCCAATCCAGAAGCTTTTATGGCCAGCTCCAAAGGGTCAACACGTGCAGGCTGCAATGGATATGAATGATCTGGATGCACATTTTATGCACATTTTACTCTTGGAGCAGTTCAGGGAGGACTCTCTCCCATGGGAGGGACCTCGCGCTGGAGTAGTGGAAGAGTGTGAGGAGTTCTCTCCCTGAGGAGGAAGGAGCGGCAGATGAACTGACCACAACCCCCATCCCCTGTCCCCCTGTGCAGCTGAGAGGGAGGAAGCAGAGAATTTGGGAGTAAAGCTGAGCCCAGAAAGAAGGGAGGGGTGGGGGAAGGTGTTTAAATGTGTGGTTGTATTTCTCACTCTCCTACTCTGGTTGCTAATTGAGTGGTGGTGGTGGTGTTCAAATTACATTGATGTTCCTTTGTTTTCCTTCCCCAGTCCAGCCTGTCTTTTGCCCGTGACCATAACGGGTGAGCCATCCCTCCCTCTCCTTGTCTTGAACCCCGAGCCTTCTGTTTTATTTTCTCCTCACCATCCCTGAGGGAGAAGGAGTGAGTGAGGGGCTGCGTGGTGCTCAGTTGCCTTCTGGGCTTAAATCATGACACTGTGGAAAAAACAAAAGATGGGAAGGGGGGTGTGTGTGTTTATGGAGGATGGATTCCATGCTGTGGGACCTGGGCATGATGTAAATGGTATGGCATAAGGGGTGGAGACTCTGTTCGGTCTGGCTGGGATGGACCTAATTTTCTTCATAGCTCTTCATATGGTGCTGCCTTTTGGATTTGTGACCAAAACACAGAGATGTTTTAGCTCCTGCTGGACAGTGCTTGCACAGGGTCAAGGCCTTCTGTGTTTCTCACGTTACTTTGCCAGTGAGTACCCCCTGGGTTGTGGGCAAGAAGCTGGGAGGGGGCACTGCCAGGAGAGCTGACCCCAGCTGACCAAAGGGATATTCTGTAGCACATGGCATCATGCTCAGCCCCAAAAGCTGGGGCAAAAAAGGAGGAGAGGAAGAGTGGAGGGTGTTTGGAGCTACGGCGTTTGTCTTCCCAAGTAACCACTATGGCTGAGGAAGCCCTGCTTCCCTGGAAAGGGCTAAAAACCTGTCTGCTCCTCGGGAACAGCAAATTAATTCTTTGTGTTGTGAGGCTTGTACATGCAGCTTCTTCTTAACCTGTTAAATTGTGTTTACCTCAGCCGATGACTTCTCTTGGTTTTGCCCTTCTGATTGTCTCTGCCATCCTGCCAAGAGGCTAGTGACTGAGCAACTCTGTGGTGCTGAGCTGCCTGCCAGGCTTAATCCACCGCAAGGACAAACTTAGCCAGCTGGGCATAACAGAAGAGACTGGAGGGGCAACCACCTGGCAGCAGCAATGATGTCATAGGAATAGCCTGGGCAAGAACTTGTCCAGGAGGCAGCGATGTGCCCCTGCGGCACAGAAGGTTCATGGTGGCCTGGCCTGCATCAGGCAAAGTCTGGCCAGCGGCTCAGGGAGCTGATCCTTCCCCTCTGCTCAGCACTGCTGAGCTCACCCCGGGACTACCGCCTCCACTTCTTGGCTCCCCACTACACGAGAGACTTGGGCAAAGAGGAGAGAGGCCAGCGAAGGCCACGAAGGGGCTCATGGACTGGAGCACCTCTTCCAGGAGAGAGCTGCGACTGTTTACCCTGCAGAAGAGAAGGCTCAGGGCACATCCCAGCAGGAGCTGAAACACAGGAAGGGCGGGTGCAGGGAAGGCCGGGCCAAGCTCTTTTCAGTGGTGCCCAGTGACAGGGCAAGGGACAATGTGCAGCCTGATGTGACCCTACTTCACTCTCAGGGTGACCAAGCACTGGCACAGGTTGCCCAGAGAGCTTGGTGGGTGGCCATGCTTGGAGGGGTTGACAAGCTGTCTGGAGATGGGCCTGGGCAACGGGCTGTAGGTGGCCCGGCTTGAGCAGGGTCTTGGGCCAGATGAATTCCTGAGGTGGCTTCCAACCTCCACCTTTCTGTGATTCTGGGAAAGACTCACAGGCACATTCAGGGCTTTGTGGGTGATATGGGCCAGGGCAAAGGGGAAGACTGACATTCAGACTTTGTTGCTCCCCTGATGACTTCCAGAAACAGCTTTTTATGAGAGTGTTGAGGAAAACTCAGTGTCCTCTTCTGGCTACAAGTTTCAATGCTGGAACTCAAGAGAGAAATGCACAAGGGATACAAATGTAATATGGGTGGGTAAAAAAGTAGCACACAGAGGACTCAGGAGAGCTCTTCAGCTTGGGTATGTTTGCTGTATTTCTGGTGTTTAGTCTTCTGTTCGGTCTTAGAGTTGTTCTCTGAAGGTGCAGACCCAGGTCCCTGCACATGTGACAGGGTTGTACAACCGCGTAGCCAAACCCAGAGCCTGGCTTTGGAAGGATGAGCAAGAACATGCAGCCCCATTGGCCCAGGTGACTGGCTGCTTCCTGGAGACAGAGAGGCCAACTGCTGGCCACAGCCTGGTGCTGGGGGCAGGGCTCCTGGAGACAGTGCAGGGGATGGGATGCAATTCCATTGGGAAATGAGTGGCAGAGGCCCTCCCTTTGTCCCTCACAGCCACCCAAAGGCCCCTGCCAGGGAATTGCAGGGGTACATGGCAACATGTTGGCAGTGCCTGAGGTGAGGAGGAGAGACTAGAGGTCTTCCCCCTAAGCAGGACTCAAGGGCACTCCCAAAGCATTTCCAGCCCCTTAAGCTGCCTCTTAAAAGCTCTGGCTGCCCATCAGGCCTGATGCTGTCCTTTCAGGCTCCCCAGAAAGGTGAGTTGAGGCTGTAATGGACCTCTGGAGAAGGTCTAGCTTAACCCTCCTGCTCCAAGCAGCATCAACAATTGTAGGTGTTAATTTACTTCAGAGCAGCCTCTATGGGCAGGTGTGATTTTTGCTGACCAAAACCATGTGGATGACACACCAATATTTTATCTATTGCTGAACAGCACCTATGCAGTGTCAGCCTTTTCTCTGTTTCTCATGTTGTACAGCTGACCCCAATTAGACAAAGAGATATTCCGTACTGCATGAAGTCATGTGAAGCAATAAAATCTGGGGGAAAGGGCGATATTTGGTGTTATGACATTTGTCTTTCCCAAGTAACTGTTACGCCTCATGAAGGCCTAGAAATGTCTAAACATCTGCCTGCCAATGGGAAGTAGAGAATGAATTCCTTTGTTTGCTCGGTTTGTGCGTGCAGCTTTGACTTTACCTATTAAAGTCTCTTTATCTCAACACACAAGTCTTCTCACTTTTACCCTTCTGATTCCCTCCCCCATCTCATTGTGGGTGACTACGCAGGCAGCTGTGTGGGGCTCAGCTGCCTACTGGGGTTAGGGACCGTAGGCTGCCCACAACCTTGTCCAGTTCAGTTTTGAAGATCTTCAGGAATGGAGACTGCACAGCACATTGACAAATCCCCCATTGTGGCAGTGTCAGCCCTGCACAGCTGTGGGACATTCAATATGTTAAGAGTCAAATCATGTGTTACTGGTAAATAATGAAGAGGTGAGCTGGCATTGGCCTGTCAGCCCTGCACAGCTGTGGGAGATTCAATACTTAAGAGCCAAATGGACATCAGCTGGTCAGCTCAGCCAGAGAGCTCTGTTTGGGGAGCTTGGTGAAGGTGCAGAGCTCTGCTTGAGAGAACTCTCCTTGGTGAGCCAGGCAGGAGCTCTGTCCTGTGCTGGCTTGGATAAGCGTCACCTCTGCTCTGCACAGGCCTGGAGGAGCAGCAAGGTTTGGAGGAGAAACAGGCCTTGGAAGAGAGATCCTAAGCTGTGCTAGTGTGGTCAAGAAAATGGCAGCATGGAGACTGCCTGTGTGGTATGGAACTGTTTGTGGGATAAGGGTGTTGATGACTGTTTAGCTGCTGATGTGCTTATCATGAAGGAAAAGCTAAGGTAGAGAGAGTGTGAGTATGTACTATTGTATTACTAAAGGCTTTTCCTTCTGCACTTCAATGGAGAGTCCATGTTTCAGTTGCCACACCCCCATGGCATTTTCTTCTCTGTGCTGAACCAACCCAGTTCTCTGATGCTCACATTGTATGTCAGACACTCCCTTGCTCATCTTCATGGCCCTTCATTGCATTTGCTCTGGTATGACCATGTCTGAGGAGCCCATGAGTGGACACAGTAGTCCCCAGTCTCACCAGTGCTGAGCTCAAGAGCAGTCCAGCCCAATGAGCAAAGAGTCAGGTAAAAATGCCAGGAGGCCTGTATGGACAAACAAGGCCAGGGAAAATGCAGGCCCACTGCTGAATGGGGTGGGGGACCCGGTGACACAGGCCGTGGAAAAGGGCGGAGGTACTGAATGCCTTATTCACCTCGGTCTTTACCAGCAAGCCCGTCCTTCAGGAATCCCAGGTCTGAGAGTCCAGGGGGAAAAGCTGGAGCAAGGAAGATGCACCCTTCACAGTTCATGTCACTGAGCACTTCTCCAGTCCACAGTGAGTAGCTTTGTCTCTGCCCTTTCTGGGGAAGTCAGTGCAGAAAGCGTAACTGAATTCAGAATGCACAGCGTCCCCTCTCTCCTCATCCACCCAGACCCTTTGGCTTACTGTAGAAGGCTTTAAACTTGGTGAAGCAGGATTTCCACTTCTCCAACCCATGCTGAGTGTCAGTGAGGAAGGAGGGGAGGAGGTGCTCCATGTACCAGAGCAGAGATTCCCCTGCAGCCTGTGGGGAAGACCATGGTGACACAGGTTGTCCCCGTGCAGCCCATGGAGGTCCATGGTGGAGCAGATATCCACCCTGCAGCCCGTGGAGACCCCACGCCAGAGCAGGTGGATGTGCCCTGAAGGAAGCTGTGACCATGTGAGATTCCGCATAGGAGTAGGCTCCTGGCAGGACCTGTGATCCCGTGGACAGGAGCCCAAGCTGGAGCAGGTTTTCTGGGAGAATCTGTGGCCCCATGTAGAGGAGCCGAGTGCAGCAGCAGGGGAAAAGCACGAGGAGGAAGGAGCGGCAGTCAAACTGTGTTATGGACTGACCACAACCCCCATTCCCCATCCCCCTGTGCTGCTCAGGGGAGAAGGTAGAGAAGTTGGGAGTGAAGGTGACCCTAGGAAGAAGGAAGAGTTGGGGGCAAGTTGGTTTTAGCTTTGTCCTTATTTCCCATTATCCTACTTGTATTTGATTGGCAATACTTTAAATTAATTTCCCCAAGACAAGTCTGTTTGGCCTGTGACGGTAATTGCTGGCTCATCTCCCTGTCCTTACCTCGACCCACAAGCCTTTCAGTGTATTTCTTCTCGCTGTCCAGCTGAGGAGGGGCACTGACAGTGTGGCTTGGTGGGCACCTGGTGGCCAGCTAAGCTCAGCCCATCACACTGGTCTGCTGCTTCTTCCTCATCAGGTGATCTGTAGCAGGCACCCACCACAATGTCCCCCATGCTGATCTCTCTTTCCTAAAAGCCTGGCTCCATCCCCCACAGCACTGCTGTGAGCTACTGCACCGCCTCTCCCTGACCCCATAGCTCTGCAACCAGGCCTCGGAGGAGAAACTGGGCCGGGCAGGACAGGAGCCCAGGCAATGTCCACTAACCTGCACTTCACCACACACCTCTGAAGTTCCCAGAATAGACCCTCGTGCAGCATAAATGGTCTCAGCCCTTCAACCACACCTCCCTTCACTGCCTCTTCCTTCAAGCAATAGCCTGAGTAAGAGATAGATGAAGGAATCCAGTGGATTTTCCATATTCCATACTATCCCCAAGTGAATGGGATTGTGGAATGCACCAAGGGGCTTCTAAAGCAGGGCCCTAAAACCCCACGAACTGGGATGGTCCCAACAGGTGCCAGATGCAGCAATGAGGGTAAACAGCCTGTGGGGAATTAACGGATGCCCATGACTTACCGCGTTCTGTCCTAAGCCTCCGTCTATACTCGCTGGGAAAAAGGAGACTAAAGACCCTGCAAACCCGCTCCATTCTCCTGGACAACCTGTTCTAGTAGACTTGCTCAACGTGGGGCAAGTACCCCTAACCCTAAAAGCTCCCATCAATATTTGTTCGTGGGTGGCTACTGATGCCCATGGGAAAGAATTCCGCATCAACTGCATGGGATTGTCCCTTTTTTCTAAGCATCATTGGTTTGTTATGTACACATTTGTGTGACAGGGCGCTGATCCCAGACAACGGGGGACCTGTGTTACTCTTGGAGCTTTCAGTGGTTCTAGGCATTATCGGCTAGTTATTATTTGTAATTTGCTTATATTATTATATGGGAAAGATGTTTTGGGAGACCTGGTGTTCAATCTTTGTCCTTGCAGTGACAGGACCATGGGGGGACTCCCCCAATCTATGCTGGGACCTACTATGAGGATTCATGCCCATTTGGAACCCCACTTACCCGGGCGTATGTATAACATCCCTGCCCTCTGCCAGAGATGGCTTTAAGTTTAAATGGAATCATAGCTGGTGGGTGTGAAATAAATCCTTGCCAATCAATTACAATCAGCAATGGTATCCATATCCAGGACATTTTACAGGGACTTCTAATGCGTCCACTTCTCGGAAGGCTAACCCGGAGCTGTGCCTTAAGTTACCTTCTTGGGAATCGCCTCCCAAATTAGAAAAGCCTCTGAGTCACCCATATAATAGTGCATGGGCTGCACACTGGTGCTTGCAAACACCAAAGAGGTTGGGGGATGTAACCAGTTCCAGTGCTGGCTCATAGAGCTGGATGTGGTCCTGCCAGCACCACACCCACCGACAGCAGGACGAAGTAATAAAAGACTGGCTGGAGGGGTCTGATTCCACGAATCAAGCGTTAATGTATTGTACTACCCTGCTAGATGGGGGAGGTATCATGGTAACAAGTGATGAGGAAAAGGCTGAGGTGCTTAATGCCTTCTTTGCCTCAAGCTTTAATAACAAGACTAATTGTACTGAGGGAATCCAGCCTCCTCAGCCACAAGACAGAGACTGGGAGAATGACCCCCCTGCAATCCAGGAGGAGACAGTCAGTGACCTGCTGCATCACACAGACATACACAAGTCTATGGGACCTGATGGGATACACCCGAGGGTGCTGAAGGAGCTGGCTGGGGTGCTTACCAAGATGCTTTCCATCATTTCCCAGCAGTCCTGGCTGACCGGGGAGGTCCTGACAGATTGGAAATTGGCCAATGTGACGCCCATATATAAGAAGGATCAGAAGGATGATCTGGGAAATGACAGGCCTGTCAGCTTGACTTTGGTGCCCGGGAAGCTGATGGAGCAGCTTATCCTGAGCACCATCACACAACACGTGTGGGACAACCAGAGGATCAGACCCAGTCAGCATGGGTTTAGGAAAGGCAGGTCCTGCTTGACAAACCTGATCTCCTTCTACAACAGGGCGACCTGCTGATTGGGTGACGGAAAGGCTGTGGATGTTGTCTACCCTGACTTTAGTAAGGCCTTTGACACCGGTTCCCACATCATTCTCCTGGCAAAACTGGCTGCTCGTGGCTTGGATGGGCACACGCTTTGCTGGGTAGAAAACTGTCTGGATGGCCAGGCCCAAAGAATTGTGGTGAGTGGAGTTAAATCTCGTTGCGGCCAGTCACGAGTGGTGTCCCCCAGGGCTGGGTTTTGGGGCCACTCCTGTTGAACATCTGTATTGATGATCTAGACGAGGGGATCGAGTGCACCCTCAGTAAGTTTGCAGATGACACCCAGTTGGGTGGGAGTGTTGATCTGCTCGAGGGTAGGGAGGCTCTGCAGAGAGACCTGGCCAGGCTGGAGCGATGGGCTGAGGCCAACTGGGGGAGTTTCAATAAGGCCAAATGCTGGATTCTGCACTTGGACCACAACAACCCCCAGCAGTGCTACAGGCTTGGGGAGGAGTGGCTGGAGAGCTGCCAGTCAGACAGGGACCTGGGGGTGTTGATTGACAGCCAGCTGAACATGAGCCAGCAGTGTGCCCAGGTGGCCAAGAAGACTAATGGTATCATGACTTGAATGAGCAATAGCGTGGCCAGCAGGGACAGGGAAGTGATCTTACCACTGGTGAGGCCATTTTGGGTCCCTCACTACAGAAAGGACATTAAATTACTTGAGTGTGTCCAGAGAAGGGCCATGAAGCTGGTGCAGGGTCTGGAGCACAGGTCTGATGGGGAGCGGCTGAGGGATCTCGGGGAGTTTAGTCTGGAGAAGAGGAGGCTGAGGGGAGACCTCATGGCCCTCTACAACTCCCTGAAAGGAGGGTGCAGAGAGGTGGGGATGAGTCTCTTGAACCAAGTAACAAGTGATACGACAAGAGGGAATGGCCTAAAACTGCACCAGGGCAGGGTTAGACTGGCTTTTAGGAAGTATTTCTTTCCTGAAGGGGTTGTTGGGCATTGGAATGGGCTGCCCAGGGCAGTGGTGGAGTCCCCATCCCTGGAGGTGTTGAAGAGTTGGGATGACAAATCGCTGAAGGATCTGGTGGAGTTGAGATCTGTGGGAGTGTCAGCTCTGTGCAGCTGTGGGACATTCAATATGTTAAGAGTCAAATCATGTGTTACTGGTAAATAATGAAGAGGTGAGCTGGCATTGGCCTGTCAGCCCTGCACAGCTGTGGGAGATTCAATACTTAAGAGCCAAATGGACATGAGCTGGTCAGCTCAGCCAGAGAGCTCTGTTTGGGGAGCTTGGTGAAGGTGCAGAGCTCTCCTTGAGAGAACTCTGCTTGGTGAGCCAGGCAGGAGCTCTGTTCTGTGCTGGCTTGGAGAAGTGTCAGCTCTGCTCTGTGCTGGCCCAGAGAAGCAGCAACTGTTGGAGGAGAAACAGGTCATGGAAGAAAGATAAGTCAGCTCAGAGAAAGTATGGAACTGTTTTTGGGAGAGAGGGTTGATGACTGTCTACTTGCTGATTGGCTTATCATGAAGTGAGAGCTAAGGGAGCGAGAGCATAGTGAGAGCATGAGTATGTACCATTGTAATAATAAAGGATTTTCCTTCTGCACTTCAAAGGAGAGTCTGTGCCTCAGTTCCCACAGAGAACGGTCAGTGTGAGGTTAATGTTTGGACTGGATGATCTTCAAGGTCTTTTCCAACCAAGATGATTCGGTGATACTGTGATTCTGTGTACCTGAATATCAAATTGTATTCTCACTTGAATCTCTATAGTATGGCTGGATTGAGATGTTCTATCAGTTTTACAATAAGGTGCGCTTCAAGATTTTATTTACCTACACCATTACCTCACACCGAAAACAAAGAGGGCTTGAGGGCCCTAGTGATGTCAGGCACATAATCAGTGGGGTGTGATATCCACATTACTATACCTGGCAACAGCAGTTGTCCCTGGGCTTAGAAGGTGCCATGTTACCTGCTGATGTGGTTGTGTAACCTCAGATAGTTTTGGAAAATTGAACTCAGCAATTGCTTGTACCAGGGAATTGAACAAGGTGTGCCTTTGTGGAAACAAGTGTGCAGACCCAACAGGCATCTAAGATGGTGTTGCTGAAGGAACACGCAGTGTGCAGTAGGCCGAGTCTAACTGAGGGAGAGTGCTGCATGGCCATCCACAATGCCACCACCTCTCTAGAGGAGACCCATGCCAAGATGAAGGAGATGGCCAACAGGACCAGAGAACTGTTTCAAGTAATGAGACCGACGGATTGGTTTGATGGATGGAACCCCAGGTCATGGGTCACATCACTGGGATCCTCGGGACTCGGGGTGGGAAAATGGTTTGTAAATATGGTCTTTGGATATTATGTGGATTCTTGCTTTTAATGCAAAGCCTTGCAGCAGTTAGATGTATGCTCTCTCACCTCCTGTCTTCTTTTTCCCCTGTACCTATTCCCGATGTACAGATCACAGTGGTCAAAGAAGAACTTGGAGGGTTTGAGCCATGGGGCGGGCAGGATGTGAGAGAGGACTTAAAACAACAGGTCCTGAAAGAAAGAGGCCTGTGAGAAACAAAGACTGAGAAAAACAGCCTGAGAAACAGATAAAGGATAGCAGGGGGGAAATGGAGGCCCTTGGAGCTGAGGAATGTCTCAAACACTCACAAGTAACCAAATTATAGACCTGGGGTAGATGGTCTGGATGTTGAAGCTGATAAGGGTGCCCCAACACCACAGGATGCAGCTGGAGGGGGGAGCCCTGTGGAGACAGGATGGTTCTGCTCTGGGGCACCTGCTCAAGTTCCAAGGGCATCTGTCTGGTGATTGACATTTGCTTCATTATCACAAAATGAATATTAAAGTTAACACCCCTCAACATGCTAATGAGACTAGATCATGCTAATTACATCATCCCTTGAAACACCTTACCCCTCCCCATCCATGGGGTACGTAGGTATGTGGATTGACCTAGGGGACTGACCCAAGGCAAATGTGTATAAATTGATGTGGGGGCAAAGGTGGGGGGGACCCAGAGAGTGAAGTGAAGAGAAAAAGAAAGATGCTTTCTGGAACCCTCACTGGCAGGATTGATGCAGGAACCCAGACCAGAGATCTCTATTTCTCTATTCCCTCCACCTCCCTCCTTTCCTTTTTCCCCTTTGCCTTCACTACTATGAAGTAATACAAGGCATGCTGTATTGCTTGCCACAACTCGTTACATACGTAGCCAATTACCATGTATCCAATAAGTCCATTGTGGGAAGCTAATAAATATCTGGACTTTGAGACTTGTCTCTCCGTTTTTGACTCTGCGGAGATCTACGAATCTGAGTCGCTTGTCTCCCTCGTCTGAGCGGGATGTGAGATCTGGACCTGCCATTTTGTGACACCAAACTGTGGTGACCAGCTGCTGGGAAGAAATGCTGAGAGATCTGTATTCCCTGGCAGGGGGTTCTCTGAGCACTGTGCTGCAGAGCTGCTCCACGGTGCACCAGGCACCACAGTAATACACTGCTTCATCCCCCTGCTTGGCTGCCTGCACCTGCAGTGTGAGTCTGTTCTGGGAGCTCAACACTCTTCCCTTAAAGCCACCCTGGAAACCTTCCCCATAGGCATCACCGTCCCTGTAAATCCAGTCCAGAGAGTCACGTGGCCCCTGCTGGTACCAGAACATGATGTAGCTGCTCATACAGTCTCCCCTCATGTTGCACTGGAAGGTGACTCCATCTCCCTCTTGCACGGCCACTTCCCTGATGTGTTGCTCCAAGGCCACCTGGCCAGTGACTGCTGCAGTGAGGAAGAACAAGCCATGATCACGCCAAGATTCAGCAAGGGTCAGGGCAACGCTGGTGGGGGCATTGTGATGGCACTGGAGCTGGAGGGGGACTAAATCGTTCTCTGTGAACCCAGCTGACAAAGATGGGCAGAGGAGTAGAGTTGGTACCATCAGTCAGGGGTGACGAGGAAGGAGACACCACGTTTCCCTCCCTCCTTTTCCCTGTCACACGAGGACTTTTTCTGATTTTCCCATTCAAAGCAGGAAGGTTTTGCACCATGGTGGACAAATCCCTTTGGCTTTGCCAAGCGGGGATGGTGAGAAACCCACTCTCCTGTCCCTGAACCTGCTCTGAATGAGCACAGGAGGGACAAGCACCTCTCCCAGGCAAGTGGGGCCTGGGCCCTGTGCTGCCATGCTAAAACCTGGCCTTGGCAAGATGGGCTGCAGTGCCCCATGAGCAGAGTGTCCAGCCCAAGGGCAAAGCATTAGGCCCCCCGAGGTGGGAGCAGCAGGTGGGTGCCCTGCCTGTCCCCACCCTGCAGAGGAGGCAGGCTGGGCTGAGGGGCCGAACTCAGAGGGAGAAGAGGAGGAGGCCTCTTCCCACTGTGCCCCGCTGGGATGGGTGAGGAGGTGGAGCCCCAGGCACTCAGGCTGCCAGCGCTCAGCACAGCTCCACAGAGCCGTGCAGAGCACAGGGGCCTGCTCAGTTCCTGGGGGGAGCAGCACCCCTCCTTTCACTTCCCTACGAGGGGCAATAACCCCACGCCCAGGGCAGGCCACAGGGCCAGGCCCGCTCTGCCTCGCCTCTCTGCAGCTTCTCTCTGCCTGCAGAACAGCTCTGCCCACATCTTCCCTGCCTCTGCCTCTGTCACTGCAGTCACTCCTAGTCCCTGCGAGTCCCTCCCTCGCTCTGTGACAACACTGAAGGCGAGAGGCAGGGGCTGGAGGAGCAGAAGCTTAAGCTGTGGGTGCACTCCCGGCTGTCTCTGACCCTGCAGGGTGCCAGAACAGAGCGCTCGCTTGGCAGGAAACCACTGCTGGGCAAAAGGGGAGGTGGTGTTGTGGGGCCACCCCGGACCTTCCTCTCTCCAAGGAAGGCCAGCAGGGTGCTGCTGGGACCTCACAGCTGGCCCTGGGGGTGCCAGCTTCTCCTTCCAGGGGGACCCTGTCCCTGGCTGCTGCTGTGCTGTTCCCGCATGGAGCCCCACTGAGCCCAGCTCCGTTTGGACAGGGCACCCCTAGGCAGACAGGTTCTGCTTTCTGCTCCCTCCATTCTGGCCCTGCACCCTACTCCTCCGCTCGCTCCTTCGTGCTGACACTTCTCCTGCTGCTTCTTCCGGTCAAAGCCCTCCCAGACCCCACCAGCAGCAAAGACAGCAAAGGGCAGGTGAGATCCAGGACGTGCCTGGTGCTGAAGCTCTGGGGTCCATGTGTAGGCTCAAGCCCCCCAGCTCATTCCCCAAAACTCACGTGCACAGGACTCAGCAGGGACCAGGCTGTTGGGGCTGCTCAGGAGAGCAGGGACACTCCCACCTCTGTATTCCCCCTCCCCAGCAGCAACCCAGAGCTCCCCCTTGACCACAGGATGGGGCACCTACTGTGCCCTGACACAGTCTCACCATCTTGACTGCTACCACCATTTTGGGGAGCATTGATCTCTCCACAGCGGCCCTTCACAGACCGTCTGAACCCTTCCTATCCCCTCTCTTTTCATGGGTGCTCCAACATGGCCCCTTGGGGAGGGGATCCCCAGCACACGGGTGGCAAAAGGGAGTTGGAGAGGGTAGAGGAACCCATTGAAACTGGAGGCTTGAGGCTGGGAGAAGAAGCAGAGGGATGCAGAGCCAGGGGCACCTGTGGTGCAGTGGGACATGTGGAGCTGCCCCAGCGTGGGAGGACATGTCGGGTTCCCCACGGCATCCAAACCCATGGAGGGATGGAATGTTGTTCTGGCACAGGGCACCCTCCATAGCCTCCTTGTTGGCATTCCCTCACAAAATTCCATGCTGGCCCTCACTGGACACACATGAGCAACACCAACAACAGAACGGAGAGACTATTCCTCATAGCCATGGTAAAAGATGCTCTGCAGCTCAGCTTCTGCTCTTGCACTACTCTGGGACTCCCTGAACAAGATGAGGTTTAACAATTTCACTCAACTATGGCTTTCCATACTCAAATTTCAGCTCTTTAATGATCACTGTGCTTTGTCCTAGAAAAAATTTTTCCCTGTTGCTTTTGCCTGTGGGAGAGAAGGAAGAATGTAGGTTAAGGACATGTTCATGGGTTTGTGTGTGCTTGTGGGAGACTCTGCTGCTGCAGCACATCTGTGCCTGTTTCTGGGAAAAGCCAGACCAGACTAGACTTGAGAAACATGGGAAGAGACTTGCCTTGCAGCAATCACAAAAGACCTGGCTGGATTTAACTCCCTTACTTCCAGTTCTGCCCTGGCCCTGCCTGTGCGTCGAACACTGGGCCCTTTTCCAGCTCTCTGGTGATGCAGAAATAGGCCGCCATGACCACAGCTGCTGGCGAGGGCACTTCCAGGGAGAGCTGGTTCCTGGAGGGGTCTGCAGAGCTGGTGACTCGTGTCTGGAAGGATGAAGCGATGTGCTGGAGTCACAGGAAAGGATACTGCAACACCACAGGCTGCAGGTCTCTGCCTGATGGGCCCCAAACCCCGTGAAGATGCCGCAGGGGACAGCAAGGGAGGAGGAAGCTGTTCAGGCACAGCCCAAGTCTCTCTCACTGTGGCCCCTGCAGGGCGCAGGAATAGACCGCACTGTCCCCCAGCTCCAGCCCCGTGATGATCAGCGTCCCGGAGCTCTGGTCAGCCTGGCAGGAAAATCTCTGGCGGGCAAAAGGGGCTGTGTGGCTGTAGGAGCCTCCCCGGCCCTTGCTCTGCAGCAAGTACTGCAGGGCTCCACCGGCACGCTGCCGATACCAGGCCACGTAGAGATAGGAGGCCTTGGAGCTGTAAGTGCATCGTAAGCTCCCACTATTCCCTGCTCGCCACCACACTGCAGACCTCGTCGCTTGGATCTCATCACCCTGAAGTGCACCTGAAACAAAAGCAGGGCTCTTCCATCACTGCTTTGCCTTCACTGGTGCAAGAAACTGGCCCAAGAAAGGGCCAGTGGAAGCTGGTAATGGTGTTGCTAAAGCCAAGGGCTTTGGGTGCCCCAGGGAAGAAGGGGACCAAGAGAAGGCAGAGAAGAGATACAGGCAGGCAGAGTGGCCAGCCTGGTTGGGTGACAGAAACGCATGGAACCAGCACCTCAGCATAAAGCACTGCATTTGGGTCTGAGGAGATGGAAATTGGCCGTGCTGGGAAAGGAGCTCCTGCAGAAAGGCCAGGACCAGCTGCGGTGCCCAGTGATGGCCCCTCTCTGCTTGGGAAGACTCCTTACCCACCTCAGCACTCGTCGGCTGCAAACCTTGTGCAGCCTGTGCTGGGCCCAGCAGGTTTGTGTCAGAGGGTTGTCCCCATCTACCCCGAGCCACAAGGTGGGGAAGGACCGTGCCGTGAGCACGGCTCTGCCGTCCACTCCTCCCTTCTCTCTTGCAATGCCACGCTCGGAGCAGGCGAGTGGCTCTGGCAGCAGGTTTGTGTTAAAGCTCCGCTGGATTTCCTGTCCCCGTGCGAACGGCACAGAAGTAGCGGGCAGAGTCCCGGGGGCCCAGGGCACGCAGCGACAGCCGTGAGAGGGACCGGGAATTGTCCCGGGACACTGCGGCTCGACCCTGCACTGACTGACCGTAGTTAATGTGAGACGAATCTATTCTAATGTAGGACACCCACTCGAGTCTGTCACCGGGTCTCTGACGGTACCACCAAATGTTGTAACTGCCGAAGTCGAAGCCGGCCCCGCGGCAGGAGAGGAGCACGGAGTCCCCGGGCGCTCGCAGCCCTCCGCCGGCCTCCAGCAGCCTCAGCTGCGCCCACACCCCTGCGGACGGAGAGCGCAGGCAGCCGGGCAGGGCGCGCCCACGGCCCGAGGCCGTTCCCCCGCCGCCCCGGCAAAGCCCCCCGGGCCGGCACAGCGCCAGCCGCCACCCGCCTCTGTCCCGGCCAAGCCCCGCGCCCGGGCCAACGCCCGCCTGCCCTCCCCGGGGCTGAGCCGCGCCTGCTGCCGCCCGTCCGGCCCGAGCCGCGGCCCCAAAGCCGCCCTGGCCTCCGCCTCGGCCTCCGCCTCCTTCCGCAGCCCCGGGCTCGCTGCCCTCCCCGCCCGGCGCTCACCTGCCGGCCCCGCGGCCAAGGCCAAGGCCAGGAGCCACGGCCCCAGCCCGGGCGCCATCATGCCCTGCCGCGCCGGGGCCGGCCGGGGCCGCCGAGGAGCCGAGCGGAGCCGCGCTCGGGCCCGCTCCTGCCCGCCCCGCCGCCTCGGCCCCTCGCCGGGGCAGCGCCGACGCCTGTGCCCGCCCACAACAGCCCCGCCCCGGCGCCCCGGGGCCGCGGCCCCTTCGCGGCAGGAGCAGGGGGGGCGCGGGGAGGGCCGCGGGGCAGGGCCGGCGGCACAGCAGGAGCGCGGCGCCCCGGCACACGAAGGCTCCTGGCCCTTGGCTCCCAGCGCGGCTCCGGCGCTGGCCCGCCTGCTCGCCCTGCCGAGCCCTGCCCAAGGGGGTCGGCGCCTCGGCCGGGCGCAGCTGGGACCCTTGTGGCCCCGGCGCCGGCTCCGGCCCCAGCGCCAGGGACGGGCTGTCGGCCCGCACATCCCCTCGCAGGCCCCTCCCCGTGCCCCCAGCCCGCCCTGGCCTCACCCCCGGCCCTGCCCGCGGGCACCGGGGCACACCGGGGCTGTGCTGCCATCCAGAGGGACCGCGACAGCCGCAGAAGTGCCTGACAGGAGCCTCCTGCGCTTCAGCCAGGGGAAGAGCAACGTCCCGCCGCCGGCCAGGAACAAGCCCGTGCTCCAGGGCGGGCTGGGCGCTGCCCACATGCAAAACACATTCGCAGCAAAGGCCCCGAGGCTTCTGCTGGACAACAACTTGTCCAGGAGGCAGCGATGTGCCCCTGCGGCACAGAAGGTTCATGGTGGCCTGGCCTGCATCAGGCAAAGTCTGGCCAGCGGCTCAGGGGGCTGATCCTTCCCCTCTGCTCAGCACTGCTGAGCTCACCCCGGGACTACCGCCTCCACTTCTTGGCTCCCCACTACACGAGAGACTTGGGCAAAGAGGAGAGAGGCCAGCGAAGGCCACGAAGGGGCTCATGGGCTGGAGCACCTCTTCCAGGAGAGAGCTGCGACTGTTTACCCTGCAGAAGAGAAGGCTCAGGGCACATCCCAGCAGGAGCTGAAACACAGGAAGGGCGGGTGCAGGGAAGGCCGGGCCAAGCTCTTTTCAGTGGTGCCCAGTGACAGGGCAAGGGACAATGTGCAGCCTGATGTGACACTTTTTCACTCTCAGGGTGACCAAGTGTAGGGAGTGGCGTTCGGAAGATCTGGTGATGTACGGAAGGAATAGCTGTAGCCCCCCTTGTTACGAGGTAAGGTGATGGATAGGCTTGCAATGTTAAGGGCACACCCACGAAGGAGGTACTTAGTGAATGTATATAGGTAAGACACACAGTTTAATAAACGGACATTTTGTATCCATCATATTGGTGTTTGTACTGATGTCCCCGTGAAGGTCTTAACCTCCTGCAGCATTAGTCTGCGATCTGAGCGCCACTGACACGTGGATTGGCAGGTTTAATGAGGCAGGCTAATTGCAGTGTTGCAGTATTAGTCTCTGCGACCTGAGCGCCACTGACACGTGGAGAGGCAGGTTCAAAGAGGCAGAGCTAACTGCAACAACCAAGCACTGGCACAGGTTGCCCAGAGAGCTTGTTGGGTGGCCATGCTTGGAGGGGTTGACAAGCTGTCTGGAGATGGGCCTGGGCAACGGGCTGTAGGTGGCCCGGCTTGAGCAGGGTCTTGGGCCAGATGAATTCCTGAGGTGGCTTCCAACCTCCACCTTTCTGTGATTCTGGGAAAGACTCACAGGCACATTCAGGGCTTCACAGAATCACAGAATCACAGAATCAACTAGGTTGGAAAGGACCTTGAAGATCATCTAGTCCAACCATTAACCTAGCACTGCCAGTTCCCATCTACACCATATCACCCAGCGCTATATCGACCCTACTCTTAAACACCTCCAGGGATGGGGATTCCACCACCTCCCTGGGCAATCCATTCCACTGCCTAATAACCCGTTCTGTAAAGAAATACTTCCTGACATCTAGTCTAAACCTTCCCTGGCGCAACTTGAGGCCATGCCCTCTTGTCCTATCACTTGTTACTTGGTTAAAGAGACTCATCCCCAGCTCTCTGCAACCTCCTTTCAGGTAGTTGTAGAGGGCGATGAGGTCTCCCCTCAGCCTCCTCTTCTCCAGACTAAACAACCCCAGTTCCCTCAGCCACTCCTCGTATGACCTGTGCTCCAGACCCTTCACCAGCTTCGTTGCCCTTCTCTGGACATGCTCGAGAAATTCAATGTCCTTTTTGTAGTGAGGGGCCCAAAACTGAACACAGTAATCGAGGTGCGGCCTCACCAGTGCCGAGTACAGGGGTAAGATCACTTCCCTGTCTCTGCTGGCCACGCTATTTCTGATGCAAGCCAGGATGCCATTGGCCTTCTTGGCCACCTGGGCACACTGCTGGCTCATGTTCAGCCGGCTGTCAATCAACACCCCCAGGTCCCTCTCTGACTGGCAGCTCTCCAGCCACTCCTCCCCAAGCCTGTAGCGCTGCTGGGGGTTGTTGTGACCCAAGTGCAGCACCCGGCATTTGGCCTTATTGAACTTCATACAGTTGGCCTGGGCCCATCGCTCCAGCCTGTCCAGATCTCTCTGCAGAGCCTCCCTACCCTCAAGCAGATCAACACTCCCACCCAGCTTGGTGTCATCTGCAAACTTACTGAGGGTGCATTCGATCCCCTCGTCTAGGTCATCAATAAAGATGTTGAACAGGAGTGGCCCCAAAACCGAGCCCTGGGAGACACCACTCGTGACCGGCCTCCAACCGGATTTAACTCCGTTCACCACAACTCTCTGGGCCCGGCCATCCAGCCAGTTTCTTACCCAGCAAAGTGTGCGATCATCTAAGCCTCGAGCAGCCAGTTTCACCAGAAGAATGTTGTGGGAAACGGTGTCAAAGGCCTTGCTAAAGTCAAGGTAAACTACATCCACAGCCTTTCCCTCATCCAATAAGTAGGTTACTTTGTCGTAGAAGGAGATCAGGTTTGTCAAGCAGGACCTGCCTTTCATAAAGCCATGCTGACTGGGCCTGATCCCCTGGTTGTCCCGCATGTGTTGTAAGACGGTACTCTGGATGAGCTGCTCCATCAGCTTCCCGGGTATCGAAGTCAAGCTGACAGGCCTGTAATTTCCCGGATCATCCTTCCGACCCTTCTTATAGATGGGCGTCACATTGGCCAGTTTCCAATCTGTCGGGACCTCCCCGGTCAGCCAGGACTGCTGGGAAATGATGGAAAGCGGCTTGGCGAGCACCACAGCCAGCTCCTTCAGCACCCTCGGGTGTATCCCATCTGGTCCCATAGACTTGTGTGTGTCTATGTGGTGTAGCAGGTCACTGACTCTCTCCTGGATTGCGGGGGGGTCGCTCTCCCAGTCTCGATCATCTGGCTGAGGGGGCTGGATTCCCTCAACACAACTATTCTTGTTATTAAAGACTGAGGCAAAGAAGGCATTAAGGACCTCAGCCTTCCCCTCATCACTTGTTACCAAGTTTCCTTCAGCATCTAGCATGGGATGGAGACTCTCCCTGGTCTTTCTTTTGCTATTGACATACTTATAGAAACATTTCTTGTTATCTTTGATTGCTGACACTAGATTAATTTCCAGCTGGGCTTTGGACCTCCTGATTTCCGCCCTGCATAGCCTCACAGCATCTTTGTAATCACTGTGAGTGGCTAGCCCCTTCCTCCAAAGGCTGTAAACTCTCCTTTTCTCCTTGAGTTGCAGCCAAAGCTCCCTGTTCAGCCAGGGTGGTCTTCTCTGCCGCCTGCTCCTCTTAGAGCACCTGGGGACTGCCTGCTCCTGAGCCATTAACACTTCCTTCTTAAGGAGCGCCCAGCCTTCCTGGACCCCTATACCCTTCAGAACCGTCTCCCAAGGGATCCTTTCAAGCAGGTGCCTAAACAAGACAAAATCAGCTCTTTGGAAGTCCAGGATGTCAGTCCTGCTTAGCCCTTTCCTGGCCTCCCTAAGAATAGAGAACTCTATTATTTCATGATCGCTGTGCCCTAGTTGTCCTCCAACTGCCACATCATCCACCAGTCCATCTCTGTTCACAAGGAGGAGATCTAGCAGGGCACCTTCTCTGGTTGGTTCTCTTACCAGTTGTGTTAGGAAGTTGTCCCCTACACATTCCAGGAATCTTCGGGACTGGTCCCGCTCTGCTGTGTTGTATTTCCAGCAGATGTCTGGGAAGTTGAAGTCCCCCACAAGAACAAGGGCAATCGACCGTGAGATTACACCCAAGTGCCTATAGAATATTTCATCCACCTCTCTGTCCTGCGTGGGTGGCCTATAGTAGACTCCTACTACAACATCTGCCCTGTTGGCCTTCCCCCTGATTCTAACACAAAGACATTCCATCCTGTCTTCACTGCATTTGTATTCGAGGCAATCATAACAGTCCCTAACATACATTGCTACCCCGCTGCCTTTCCTACCTTGTCTATCCCTTCTAAAGAGCTTGTAGCCATCAACTGGCACACTCCAGTCATGGGAGGCATCCCACCATGTTTCTGTGATAGCCACAACATCATAATTTTCCTGTTTCATCACGGCTTCAAGCTCCTCCTGTTTGTTACCCATGCTGCGTGCATTGGTATACATGCACTTCAGATGGGCTGGTGTTTTGCCCCCTTCCCCCTTCAAATTTAGTTTAAAGCTCTGTCAATGAGCCCAGCTAACTCCTGCCCCAAGATCCTCTTCCCCTTCTGGGACAAGTGTATCCCATCTAAGGCCCAGAGGTCTGGTGCCCTGTATACCAACCCATGATCGTAAAAACCAAAGCCCTGACGGTGACACCAGTCTTGAAGCCACGAGTTCATCTGTTGTGTTCTTCGGTGTTCATCCTCATCCATCCCCCCAACTGGAGGGATGGAGGAGAACACAACCTGTGCCCCCGACCCCTTGATCAGTTTCCCCAAGGTCCTGAAATCTCTCTTCATTAATTTAATACTTCTCCTGCTAATGTCATCACTACCTACCTGAAAAACCAGAAGAGGGTAATAGTCCTTGGGTTTAACTAGAGAGGGGAGTCTTCTTGTGGGTGATATGGGCCAGGGCAAAGGGGAAGACTGACATTCAGACTTTGCTCCTCCCCTGATGACTTCCAGAAACAGCTTTTCATGAGAATGTTCAGGAAAACTCACTGTCGTCTTCTGGCTACAAGTTTCAGTGCTGGAACTCAAGAGAGAAATGCACAAGTGATACAAATGTAACATGGGTGGGTAAAAAAGTAGCACCCAGAGGACTCAGGAGAGCTCTTCAGCTTGGGCATGTTTGCTGTATTTCTGGTCTTTAGTCTCCTGTTAGATCTTACAGATCTTCTCTGAAGGTGCAGACCCAGGTCCCTGCACATGTGACAGGGTTGTACAACCCTGTAGCCAAACCCAGAGCCTGGCTTTGGAAGGATGAGCAAGAACATGCAGCCCCATTGGCCCAGGTGACTGGCTGCTTCCTGGAGACAGAGAGGCCAACTGCTGGCCACAGCCTGGTGCTGGGGGCAGGGCTCCTGGAGACAGTGCAGGGGATGGGATGCAATTCCATTGGGAAATGAGTGGCAGAGGCCCTCCCTTTGTCCCTCACAGCCACCCAAAGGCCCCTGACAGGGAATTGCAGGGGGTACATGGCAACACGTTGGCAGTGCATGGGGTGAGGAGGAGAGACTAGAGGTCTTCCCACTAAGCAGGACACAAGAGGACTCCCAAAGCATTTCCAGGCCCCAAAGCTGCCTCTTCAAAGCTCTGGCTGCCCATCAGGCCTGATGCTGTCCTTTGAGGCTCCCCAGAAAGGTGAGTTGAAGCTGTAATAGACCTCTGGATGTGGTCAAGCTTAATCCTCCTGTTCCAAGCAGCATCAACAATTGTAAGTGTTAATTTACTTCATAGCAGCCTCTATGGGCAGCTGTGATTTTTGCTGACCAAAAACATGTTGATAACACATCGATATTTTATCTATTGCTGAACAGCATTTAGAGAGCGCCAGGGCCTTCTCTGTTTCTCATGTTGTACAGCTGACCCCAACCACACAAAGAGATATTCCGTACTGCCTGAAGTCATGTGAAGCAATAAAATCTGGGGGACAGTAGGGGGAAAGGGTGATATTTGGAGTTATGACATTTGTCTTTCCCAAGTAACTGTTACGCCTCATGAAGGCCTGGAAATGTCTAAACATCTGCCTGCCAATGGGAAGTAGAGAATGAATTCCCTTGTTTGCTTGGTTTGTGCGTGCAGCTTTGACTTTACCTATTAAAGTCTCTTTATCTCAACACACAAGTCTTCTCACTTTTACCCTTCTGATTCCCTCCCCCATCTCATTGTGGGTGACTACGCAGGCAGCTGTGTGGGGCTCAGCTGCCTACTGGGGTTAGGGACCGTAGGCTGCCCACAACCTTGTCCAGTTCAGTTTTGAAGATCTTCAGGAATGGAGACTGCACAGCACATTGACAAATCCCCCATTGTGGCAGTGTCAGCCCTGCACAGCTGTGGGACATTCAATATGTTAAGAGTCAAATCATGTGTTACTGGTAAATAATGAAGAGGTGAGCTGGCATTGGCCTGTGTATCGGGTCTGGCTGAGCCAGAATTGGTTTTCCCCTGTAGCAGCCCTCATGGTGCTGTGTTTGATGTTGGGAGCTGGCAGGGTGATGATTGCACACTGGTGTTGTCGCTACTGCTGAGTAGTGCTTACACAGCACCAAGGCTCTTTCTGACATTTCCCCTCCACAGTGGGACGGGGTGGGCAAGATCTTGAGAGGGGACACAACCAGGACAGCTGACCCCAACTGACCAAAGGGATATTCCAGACCATATGACGTCTGCTCAGTATAAAGCTGGGAGAAAGGAGGAAGGGGGTGGGGTCACCCTTGGTCCTCCGAGGCAACCACTACATGTATCGGAGCCCTGCTTCCTGAGAAGGCCCGACATCGCCTGTTCATGGGAAGTAGAGAATAAATCTGTTTTCTTTTTTTTGCTTCCACGCGCGGAACTTTGCTTCGCTTTGCTTATATTAAAACTGCTTTTGTTTTACCCACAAGGGTTGTTTTGTTTTCCTATCTTATTTTCTTTCCCTTCTTTGCCCTATTGAGAAAAAAAGGGGAAAGGGGGGGGAAGTGATAGAGCGACTTGGTGGGTACCTGGCATTTAGCCAAGGTCAAACCACCACAGCCTGTCAGCCCTGCACAGCTGTGGGAAATTCAATACTTAAGAGCCAAATGGACATGAGCTAGTCAGCTCAGCCAGAGAGCTCTGTTTGGGGAGCTCGGTGAAGGTGCAGAGCTCTGCTTGAGAGAACTGTGCTTGGTGAGCCAGGCAGGAGCTCTGTCCTGTGCTGGCTTGGATAAGCGTCACCTCTGCTCTGCACAGGCCTGGAGGAGCAGCAAGGTTTGGAGGAGAAACAGGCCTTGGAAGAGAGATCCTAAGCTGTGCTAGTGTGGTCAAGAAAATGGCAGCATGGAGACTGCCTGTGTGGTATGGAACTGTTTGTGGGATGAGGGTGTTGATGACCGTTTAGCTGCTGATTTGCTTATCATGAAGGAAGAGCTAAGGTAGAGAGAGCATGAGTATATACTATTGTATTACTAAAGGATTTTCCTTCTGCACTTCAATGCAGAGTCCATGTTTCACTTGCCACACCCCCATGGCATTTTCTTCTCTGTGCTGAACCAACCCAGTTCCCTCATTCTCTCCTGGTATGTCAGACACTCCCTTCCTCATCCTCATGGCCCTTCATTGCATTTGCTCTGGTATGACCATGTCTTTGCTGTACTGAGGAGCCCACGAGTGGACACAGTAGTCCCCAGTCTCACCAGTGCTGAGCTCAAGAGCAGTCCAGCCCAACGAGCAAAGAGTCAGGTAAAAATGCCAGGAGGCCTGTATGGACAAACAAGGCCAGGGAAAATGCAGGCCCACTGCTGAATGGGGTGGGGGACCCGGTGACACAGGCCGTGGAAAAGGGCGGAGGTACTGAATGCCTTATTCACCTCGGTCTTTACCAGCAAGCCCGTCCTTCAGGAATCCCAGGTCTGAGAGTCCAGGGGGAAAGGCTGGAGCAAGGAAGATGCACCCTTCACAGTTCATGTCACTGAGCACTTCTCCAGTCCACAGTGAGTAGCTTTGTCTCTGCCCTTTCTGGGGAAGTCAGTGCAGAAAGCGTAACTGAATTCAGAATGCACAGCGTCCCCTCTCTCCTCATCCACCCAGACCCTTTGGCTTACTGTAGAAGGCTTTAAACTTGGTGAAGCAGGATTTCCACTTCTCCAACCCATGCTGAGTGTCAGTGAGGAAGGAGGGGAGGAGGTGCTCCAGGTGCCAGAGCAGAGATTCCCCTGCAGCCCGTGGTGAAGACCATGGTGACACAGGTTGTCCCCGTGCAGCCCATGCAGGTCCATGGTGGAGCAGATATCCACCCTGCAGCCCGTGGAGACCCCACGCCAGAGCAGGTGGATGTGCCCTGAAGGAAGCTGTGACCATGTGAGAGTCCGCATTGGAGTAGGCTCCTGTCAGGACCTGTGGTCCCGTGGACAGGAGCCCAAGCTGGAGCAGGTTTTCTGGGAGAACCTGTGGCCCCATGGAGAGGAGCCCACTCAGGAGCACCAGGGGAAAAGCACGAGGAGGAAGGAGCGGCAGTCAAACTGTGTTATGGACTGGCCACAGCCCCCATTCCCCATCCCCCTGTGCTGCTCAGGGGAGAAGGTAGAGAAGTCGGGAGTGAAGGTGACCCTAGGAAGAAGAAAGGATTGAGGGGAAATCAGTTTTGGATTTGTCCTTATTTCCCATTATCCTACTCTGATTTGATTGGCAATACATTAAATTAATTTCCCCAAGACGAGTCTGTTTGGCCTGTGACGGTAATTGCTGGCTCATCTCCCTGTCCTTACCTCGACCCACAAGCCTTTCAGTGTATTTCTTCTTGCTGTCCAGCTGAGGAGGGGTACTGACAGAGTGGCTTGGTGGGCACCTGGTGGCCAGCTAAGCTCAGCCCATCACACTGGTCTGCTGCTTCTTGCTCATCAGGTGATCTGTAGCAGGCACCCACCACAATGTCCCCCATGCTGATCTCTCTTTCCTAAAAGCCTGGCTCCATCCCCCACAGCACTGCTGTGAGCTACCGCACCGCCTCTCCCTGACCCCATAGCTCTGCAACCAGTCCTTGGTGGAGAAACTGGGCCGTGCAGGACAGGAGCCCAGGCAATGTCCACTAACCTGCACTTCACCACACACCTCTGAAGTTCCCAGAATAGACCCTCCTGCAGCATAAATGGTCTCAGCCCTTCAACCACACCTCCCTTCACTGCCTCTTCCTTCAAGCATACCCAAGGTCTGTTTCTGCTGTGAGAGAGGACTTACAGAAATAAATTCTGAAAGAAAGAGGACTGTGAGAAACAAAGACTGAGGAAAAGCAGCCTGAGAAAGAGATAAAGGATAGTCAGGGGGATTGGAGGCCCTCTGAGCTGAGGAATGTCTCCAACACTCGTAGTCATGGGGTGGATGGTGTGGAGGTCGAAGCTGATAAGGCTGCCCCAATACCACAGGATGCAGCTGGAGGGGGGAGCCCTGTGGAGACAGGATGGTTCTGCTCTGGGGCACCTGGTCAAGTTCCAAGTGCCATCTGTCCAGTGAATGACCTTTGCTTCATTATCTAAGAAATGCGTGTTAAAGTTAACATCCTGATTATGCTAATGAAGGCTAACAAGATCATGCTAATTACATCATCCCATGAAATGGGAAATCTTACCCCTCCCCATCCATGGGATAGGTAGGTATGGGGGTCGACCTAGGAGATGGACCCAAGGAAAGTGTGTAAATTGAGGCAGGGTAAGGGGCGGGGATGCCCGGAGAGTGAAGGGAAGCCAAGAAGACAGATGCCTCCTGGAACCCTCCCTGGCAGGATCGATGCAGGAACCCAGACTGGAGATCTTTATTTCTCTATTCCCTCCACCTCCCTCCTTTCCTTTTCCCCCTTTTATTCACTACTATGAAGTAATACAAGCCATGCTGTACTGCTTGCCACAACTCGTTACATACGTAGCCAATTATCATGTATCCAATAAGTTCATCGAGGGAAGTTAATAAATACCTGGACTTTGAGACTTGTTTCACTATTGTTTACTCCGTTGGTGATTTATGAATCTGAGCCACTTGTCTCCCTCGTCTGAGCAGGATGTGACACCTTCACCCTCCATTGTGTGACACCAAACTGTGGTGACCAGGTGCTGGGAAGAAATGCTGAGAGATCTGTATTCCCTGGCAGGGGGTTCTCTGAGCACTGTGCTGCAGAGCTGCTCCACGGTGCACCAGGCACCACAGTAATACACTGCTTCATCCCCCTGCTTGGCTGCCTGCACCTGCAGTGTGAGTCTGTTCTGGGAGCTCAACACTGTTCCCTTAAAGCCACCCTGGAGACCTTCTGCATAGGCATCACCGTCCCTGTAAATCCAGTCCAGAGAGCCACGTGGCCCCTGCTGGTACCAGAACATGATGTAGCTGCTCATATGGTCTCAGAATCACAAAATCATTCAGGTTGGAAAAGACCCTTGGGATCACCAAGTCCAACCATCAGTCCTACTCTACAAAGTTCTCCCTTACACCACATCCCCCAACATCTCATCTAAATGACCCTTAAAGACATCCAGGGATGGTGACTCCACCCCCTCCCTGGGCAGCCTATTCCATTGTCTGACCACTCTTTTTGTGAAAAATTTTTTCCTAATGTCCAGTCTGAACCTCCCCTGTTGCAGTTTAAAGCCGTTCCCTCTTGTTCTGTCAGTGATCACCTGTGAGAAGAGACCAGCACCAACCTCTCTACAACGTCATTTCAGGTAGTTGTAGAAAGTGATGAGGTCTCCCCTCAGCCTTCTCCTCCTCAAACTGAACAGTTCCAGCTCCTTCAATCTCTCCTCACAGGATTTATTCTCCAGGCCCTTCACCAGCCTTGTTGCCCTCCTCTGCCCTCGCTCCAGCACCTTGAGATCTCTCTCGTATTGAGGTGCCCAAAACTGGACACAACACTCCAGGTGTGGCCTCACCAGTGCAGAGTACAGGGGGACTATCACCTCCCTGCTTCTGCTGGTCACACTATTTCTAAGACAAGTCAGGATGCCATTGGCTTTCTTGGCCACCTGGGCACACTGCTGGCTCATGTTCAGATGCTTGTCAATTAGAACCCCCAGATCCTTCTCTTCCAGACAGCTCCAGCCACACCTCCCCAAGCCTGTAGCCATGCACGGGAATGTTGTGGCCCAAGTGCAGGACCTGGCACTTGGCCTTGTTGAAGCTCATCCCGTTAACATTGGCCCACCAATCCGATCTATCCAAGTCTCTCTGTAGAGCATCCCTATCCTCATGCAGATCGACACTCCCACTTAACTTAGTGTCATCTGCGAATTTACTGATGATACACTCTGTGTCCTTATCAAGATCGTCAATAAAGATGTTGAACAGAAATTGTCCCAACACCGAGCCCTGAGGAACACCACTTGTGACCGGCCGCCAGCTGGATTTAGCTCCATTGACCACCACTCTCTGGGACCGTCCATCCAGCCAGTGCTTCACCCAGCAGGCCCTTCACTCATCCAGGCCATGAGCAGCCAGTTTTTCTATGAGGATTCTATGGGGAACTGTGTTGAATGCTTTTTGAAAATCCAGGTAGACAATACCAACAGCTTTTCCCTCATCCAATAGTCAGGTCATCTTGTCATAAAGGAGATCAGGTTTGTCAGGCAGGACCTGCCTTTCATAAACCCATGCTGACTAGGCCAGATCCCCTGTTTGGCCATTATGTGACTTTTAATGGCACTCGAGATGACCTGCTCCATGACCTTCCCTGGCACCAAGGTCACACTGACAGGTCTGCAGTTTCCTGGATCCTCCTTTCTGCCTCTCTTATAGATGGGTGTCACATTTGCCACCCTCCAGTTCAGTGGGACCTCCCCAGTTAGCCATGACTTCAGGTAAATCATGGAAAGCGGCTTAGCGAGCACATCTGCCAACTCCCTCAGCACCCTTGGGTGTAACCCATCCGGTCCTACAGACTTGTGTGCAGCCAAGTGGTGTAGCAGGTCTCTGACCACTTCCTCTGTAATTGTGATGACCTCATTCTGCTTCTCCTCCCCATCTCCCAGCTCATGAGGCTGGGTGTCCAGGGAACAGCCGGTTCCACTGCCAAAGACTGAGGCAAAGTAGGCGTTGAGCACCTCAGACTTTTCCTCATCCTTTGTTACTCTGTTTCCCTCTGCATCCAACAAAGGAGGGAGATTTTCCCTTGTTGGTGTGCATGCTGGTTTACTGAACTTTCTGCCCACACTGACAATGGAAAAGTACAACCAGCACTCCAGTCAGAAGATTAACGACATCTGAAAACAAGAAATAGTTACAAGAAGGCCAGAAGAAAAGAATGTGCTCGTTAAGGAAGAAACTGATAAAGAAGGGACCTTTTGGAACTGCAAAAGCAGGAACTTATCTACTGGCTGTGTGCGGGTAGCAATGTTTGTGGAAAGTACCGAGGGGAGCTAATTTCAGAATGCACAACAATATAGAAAGGCTTGCTGCTATTTTTAGAAGGCACAAGAGTATATAAGGGCTTGTTTGCTAATAAAGCTTTGAGCTTGACTTCCAATCATATTGATTGTCTGTGGTCTTGTCTCCTGTGGCCTGCACGGGATTTCGTCCCCACAAACGGTGACCCCGACGTGATCTGCTATCAATGTGATCGACGTGATATACGACCGACGTGATCGCTATCAGCGTGATCGAAGTGATATACTACCGAGTCAGTCAATGGTGGGGACAACACCCTTCTTAATGAAGGTGAACACAGGGCAGGGGAGAAATGGCTGTGGGGTGAAGAAACAAAGAAAAAGAGACGAAAGCGCGCACAAGGTGAGCAGCCAGGGGAAGCGCGGTATCCGCGGAAGAAAAGTCGGTCCAGGGGTTTTTAATGAGATTAGCGGACCGGCAGGGTTTATCAATAAACCCAGAAGCGCTGTCCAGATTATTGAAATGGGGACAGCGGACAGGACTTTTTTTTTCAGACCACGAAATATGTTTGACCTAGGACTTTGGGACTCTTTGGGGGGAGAGCTATGACAAGCGATCACTATAAGAAATTCTCAAACACCAAAGGCAGCTCAGACTTGGGGAATAGTTAAAAAGATGTTAGAAACTATGAAAGCTGACACTGCTTCTGATGCTGCTGTAGCTCAAATTTTTCATGCGGCTGCCGAAATGAAGGACTTGGGGAACAGAGAGTTAGGTACTACTCGGACAGAATCGCCTCCACCCGTTGCTTTACCAGTTGGGGCCGCTGAATATGCTGAGTCTGTAGACTGTGATAACCTTTTAGACCCTGACACTGTAAATCCTAAAGGAGACTCTGGCCTGTGTCCTCCCTTAGCTGGGGATGATCCGTGGGTGAAAGTGAGGCAAGAAGCCTTGGCGCAAGGGGATATGGACATGGCGAGAAAGGTTGTTGCTCCTGTAATTAATGAGCCAGGACGTCAGCCACGTTGGGAAGGACTGCATTTTCTGTTATTAAAGAACTACAGAAAAGCATTAATGAGGATGGGCCTCAAAACTCTTTTACAACAGGTGTACTGGAGGCAATCGCTCATGGGTATCAATTGGTCCTGTGGGATTGGCTGGCAATTTTTAAAATGATATTAACACCGGCACAGTATTCTATCTGGAAACCAAGTGTGTGGATCTCTGTACCCAGCATTCGCACCCCCCCACACCTGCAGGTGCGGAGTTGGTGGCAGCTGCCCTGGGCCTCCCCGAGCCCCCACCCCGCTGCGGGGCAACTGCCTGCAGCCGAGACCGGCACCGCGCTCTTGGCCTGCCCCCCCCAATGCCAAAAGTGGCAGATTCGCAGTTTTTACAGAAGGTGCTGACACTGGGATGCGGCGTCCCTTGTCTGCCAACACCACATAACCAACAAGCAATGGCTTTATATATTCTTAGTGGTGTTTTGATGTTTGTAGTATTTGTCATTTGATGTTGTGTCAGTAATAAGTGTGAGGGCCCCTTTGGGTGGGTGTGGGACTGTTCTGCGGGTGTGAGGCGCAGCCCGGCTGCAGCTGCGGAGTGCGGAGTTCTCTGACCCGCAGTTCCGTTATCCCGCGAGGGAAGCGGCTGGGGAGGAACGAAGCGCAGGGCAGACTCTGTACCAGTGGGGGGGTAGTGCAGGACGAGGGAACAGAACACCAGAACCCGCTGGGTCACTGGTGCTGCCTGTTTGTTTGGGCTCAGTGTTTGAAGTGTCACAGGTGAAATATCTCCTCTAGCAGGAGGCAGTAATTCTGTGTTCATTGTTGTCTGGAATTTAGGTGCATACTCTGTGGGGAGAGTGCACCCTTGTACCATCTATCTGAGAAGGGTATTGTTATAAAAATCACCAACAACCTTATAGGCGTTGTTCCTTTTACCCGGGGTCACAGATGCCGATTATGAAGGGGAAATCAGAATCATGGCCTGGACCCCTGGACCCCGTGTTCAGTAACAAAAGGGTCAAAAAATGCTCAGCTGGTTTATTTTACTGCGGCTCCCCCTAATAGTGTGCCGAGAAGCCGGGGTGACTCAGGATTTGGATCAGCAGGTACTCCTCAAACATTTTGAGCTCAGACAGTGACTCAAGGTCGACCTCTGATAAAATGTGTCCTCACTAAAGGAGAAGAATCTGTTGCACTGACAGGCATTTTACATGCTGGTGCGGATGTGACTGTAATATCTGTGAGCAGATTGGCCGTTAGCTCGGGTAACGCGAGTGCTTTTCGGGGTTGGTGCTCATGCTGTAACGTTTCAAAGCAAAGATCTCATTCATGTAAGGGGCCCAGAACACTGGGTAGCAAATATTCATCCATTTATATTGGAAACCCCTATTACATCCTGGGGTCATGACTGTACGGCTTGATGGGGAACTGAAATCGGATCAAATTTGTCTTAATCGCCACTGAGCACAACCCACCCCTAAACCCACCCTGAGACTAACCTGGAAAACAGAATCACCCGTGTGGGTGGGTCAGTGGCCCTTGCCAATGGAACAGTTGTGTCACCTTAATGATTTAATTCAGGAACAATTAAGTGCAGGACATCTCGTACCTACCACCAGTCTTTGGAACTCCCTGGTGTTTGTTATTTTAAAGAAAAGTGGTAAATGGTGACTTTTACATGATCTCTGACACATTAATGATGACATGGAGGATATGGGTACATTACAGCCAGGAATGCCCTCCCCAGCAATGATTCCCCCAAACTGGCATCTTGCAATAATTGATCTAAAGGATTGTTTTTTTACATTCCCTTGCATCCGGACGATGCATCTAAATTTGCCTTTTCTGTTCCCAGTATCAATGTCAGTGAACCTGCAAGACGGTACCACTGGGTTGTTTTGCTACAAGGCATGAAAAATAGTCCCACGATGTGTCAGTGGTTTGTTGCAAAGGCTTTGAGCCCTGTTAGAACGCAGGTCCCCCAGGCTGTTATAGATCATTATATGGCTGACATCCTTATGGCAGCAGAAACACAGGAGATCATGGAAAAGGCTCTTGCTTTGACCAAAGACTCAGTATCTCAAATGGGGTGACAAATAGCACCTGAAAAGGTACAGAGATCATCACCATGGCAGTACCTGGGGTGGAGAATTTGTGAACAGACCATTGTCCCCCAACACCTTAAACTTAAAACTGATGTTAAGACTTTAAATGATTTACAGAAACTGTTACGAACCATAAATTGGATACAGCTGTCATTGGGCCTAACCAATGATGATCTGCATAGCTTGTTTGATATTCTGTGAAGAGATCCTTCACTGACATCACCCAGAGCACTTACAGAGAAAGCGGAACAAGAGCTCCACCGTGTAGCTAACGCCATCTCAGAAACACAGCAAGCTCGGCTTTCACATGCAATTTTCCCACCAAAATGCCAGGGCAATACAGAACCAGTTTTCTTTATCAAGGCCTCAGGCTAAAGACATCATTGCCACTTGCCCTGAGTGCCAGAAGGACTCTCTCTCTTCAACAGCCAGTGGTGTCAACCCTCGGGGACTCACTCCTCAGAATTATGGCAATCTGACGTCACTCCCTTTGCTGCATTTGGATCGTTAAAATAGGTGCCGTCAATATTGCACCACTTCTCATCACAGACACCAGATCAACAAGAAGTGCAGGGCAAGACTCAACTGTTAACAAAAACCTAGGAAGTGCTACTTTGGAAGTACCAGATCCTTTAATAACCTGGGGAAGAGGTTATGCTTCTGTTTCACAGGTCACAGTCCCGGTGGTTACCGGCAAGGTGTGTGTGACCACACCTGAGGCGTGAGAGGCAGCTTTTGGTGGACACTCAGGAGCCGGCTGTGGGTGCTGTGGATGCCCCTGTGCCGACAGTTTGTGATTTCTTCAACTGATCATTTAAGCAGAATGGATGGGTAATGCTTGCTGCTGCAACGGGAGCAAATACACTGTCTCTGTCCTTAATCACACTGCAGTTGTGAACTCTTTGAAGACAAAATGCTAACAGTAATTACAACTCCTTGATGACATATACAGGCTTACTAGTCACTTGTCAAAGATGTAGCTTAGACAAAATGTCGTTATTAATAAGGATGAAATGCTGTAAGAATGTGTGTATTCAACTTCCTTTGTTTAGCAATATTAAGAATTAGGAACACAAGTGTTTAACCTTATTAGAAACTCCCTTGGTTTCCCCCTTGAGTGGTGGCCAGGCTCTGGGTGGAACCCAACAGGAGGATGAGATCAGATGTTTCCGCTCAAAGAAAAGTGCCAGTTATTTTGGCTTCTTGATTTGGAGGCTGGACCTGCCTGCAGCGATGTTGGATGCCTCACCTACGGATGGACGCATCGCGTAGGATTTCCGCTTTGCGAGGACGGGCACTCTAAATTCTCGCTGCATCCAGGGTTCCCGAGCAACTGCGGATCTGAATGTTAGTACCCCGTTAGGTAAGTGTGCTATTTCATGTTTTCCTTACTGCTTATTTTTGTAGTATTTAGTCACATCCCTTAGTTATGGGTACTGAAACTAGCCTACTCTTTTTTAACTAGTAACTGCTGTATTATTTCTAGCATTCTGTGAAACTTTTTATAGCATGCTGTGTTTTTTGAAGTTTGCCTAACCCTTAATTGATAAAGCCTCGAAACAAGTCTTGCAGGTGCAGCTGCAAAACAAAGAAAGGGGAGATGTGGGGGCATTGGCCTGTCAGCCTTGTTATTGATTAATTGTAATTTAGTGGGAAATAACCACTTCTCAATTTTTAGTGATCAATAAAATTTTATTAGCAAGCGGCGAGTGAGCAAAACAGCGCTGGGTGTGCCGGGAGTCTCTGCTCTACCAGGACACACACCTTACACGGCAGAACTGAGTCCCTTTACAGTGCAGCTTCATCCATATTCATGCTGGGCGTACCCTGAGGGGTCTGCAAAGGTGTAAACAAGTTTCACGGGCTTTTCTCCGGTTTCCATCAGAGAAGGGGGGGATGACTCAGCACAGGGGTTTTTGTAGGGGCTTGAAGATGGGGACCATTTTAGCTCCCTTCTAACAACTGATTTTAACAATAGAAACTATACACATGTATCTTATTTCTTATTTACATAAGAGAATTACAAAACTGTTCGGCCACAACACAGTTTAGGTACAACGCAATTTGGTATTAACAGAACGTGGTTACAAGTATGAGCGGGTTAGAAGCGGGGGGGCTCAGCACAGAGCCCCCTCGAGACAGTTGACTGCCGCCTGTCTCTGAGCAGAAGCCTAAACGCTAATTTGGCATTACGGAGCCTCACTAAGGCCGCTCGGTGTCCCCTGCCCCAGCCCCAACCCCCCTCCGGGGCAGCTGGGTGCTCGGGACGGGCCCTCATGGCTGGGGAGGGGGCATCTCCCCCCCCCCCCCCCGCCCCATGCTGGGCCAGGCTCCGCGACACTGCTCCAGGGCTCGGCTTGGGCACGCTGCTCGGGTCGGGCCGGTGGCGCCCCGGGAACAAGCCCTGTCCCAGCTGGAGCCAGCAGCAGGAGTTCAGCTGCCCCCACCCCGAAGGCAACGGTGCCCCGGGCGGGGGGAGCTCCCCAGCCCCGGGGAGTTGGGGGGGAGGTGGATGTCCTGACTACAACTTCTTTTTCCCTTGGAGATTTGAATAACTAATACCGTATATGTTTTATTACAAGCCTTGCACAGCCTCTGAGCCATAGCTGGGGTTTGATGAAGAACAGGCCTTGGAAGAAAGATGAGAGGCTGCTGAGTTGTGCCAAGGTGACAGGGAAAACCAGCGGCCAGCTGCAACACTGAGCTGGGGAAAAGTGCTGACCTGCGAGAAGTTACTACCATCGCGGTAGGGCGGAATGCGCCAGGGAATATGGGAAATTAGTTCAATTGACCCGTGAAACTGATAATGGACCAGCCTATACCTCTCAAAAAATTTGCTCTTTTTTGTCAACTCTGGGGTATACGTCACATCACAGCTATACCACATCCCCCCACGGGGCAAGCCATAGTGGAGAGAGCACATCAAAGCTGTAAAAGCGCTTTTGCAAAAACAAAAAGGGGGAGAGGTCTTGGCTGCTGCAGAACCACTTGCAAAAGCGGTGTATGTGTTAAATTACTGACGGCTCACAGGTGACAGGGAGGAACCCCCAGTAGTAATACATAGTCTGGGTCTGAAATCCGGTATAAGCCGGTGTGGAGATGGTGCTTTTGCTCAGTACAAGGATGTTGCTATAGGATAGAGGAAAGGACCTGTGGAACTAACAATGACGGGTCGAGGCTGTGCCTGCGTTATTACCGACACCGGCACTAGATGGGTTCTGAGAAGATGGGTGCGACCCTGGGAAAAGGAAGTTAAGAAAGATGAAACAGAAACCGAATGAGATATTAACTTGGAGCAGGGGTTACGTTTGTGTTTTCACAGATGCCGGCTCTCGCTGGGTTCCTGCTCGGTGTGTTCAGCCTGTATGGGAACGTGCCTCAGGGTGAAGGATGGGTGGTCTCACAACCAAACACCACCGCAAGCCCTGAAAATCCGTTCTCTACATGCTTGGGAGAAATACCTGTGGATACATGGCCGAACCCACTGCGGTTTTGGCTTAGCAAACAAACTAATGCTACTTCTTTGGCTTTAAGTGGTCTTTTAACTGATGCCGATAGTGTCAGACATGTTACCTTATAAAATAGAGCTGCGATTGGCTTTTGCTTCTAGCGCAAGGACACGGTTGTGCTGAATTTGGAGGAATGTGTGGTATGAATCTATCCGATCGTTCAGAATCTATCTTTAAAAGCATTTGGCAATTGAAGGATGGAGTCAAACGCTTAACAGAAGATGATGGCTTGGACTGGCTGACAAGGATGGTTAAAGGTTGGGGATTATCTGGTTGGTTGATAACATTAGTCAGAACTGTCAGAGTAGTCCTTTTGATTGTAGTGACTGTGCTCTTAACGTTGCCTTGCCTTATCGGCCTTCTGCAAAGGGCCCTGCAGAGGACTGTCGGTGCAATGTTTTTAGCACAGGACCACAGGGGGGTCTGGATTGCTCAAAAACAAAAAGGGGGATTTGTGGCATCGCTGGAGAACAACGGACATGTTGTGAGTGATCCAGACCAAGGGGCCTCACTGTACCAGCAAGTGCAGCTGTGTTCAAGGACATAAACAAGGCCGAGACGGCCTGAGAAACTACATTCCTGCCCAAGAGATAAAGATGTTGGAATGTCAAAAACAGGGGGTCTACCTGGGGGGAGAGCAGCGCATGGATACCACACCGGGACCAATCATAGAGGGCAGAAGGGCGCGTGAACAAGTAGCTTTAGCCTATTAGCAATAAGATAGCGGCGCGTGAAGCTTGTGATAGAGTATAAATTGCTGTGTAGCCTTTAATACAGTGGCATCAAGTTGATCAAATTGGTCGTCTAAGTTGTGGCCGAGACTTCCGCGTCGGCATTGACGTATAGATGACTCCTGTATATTTTATAACTGAGAGCCATTGTGCTAGTAGGTGTTGTACCAGGTTATAACAAACCACCTGTGCTGATGTAAAAAGTGCTAAAGTGTTGAAGTATTGAAGCCTGAACAACAGGCCCCGAGCCGAAGCTGCTAACTTCGTATGTAGTCATTAGTGCCATATGTCTGTTCATTATTAAAAGATGTAGCTGAGGTATCATAAAACATGTCTATCCTGAATAGATCTTCATCCTTCTTTGTGCAGGGGCAAGTTACCAAGGGCATGGAGCCAGCTGTCTGGCCTTGGGAGCAGATGTGTGACCTTGCTCATCAATAAATTAGATAAGCAGGGAAACTCCCTTGGCTTCCTCCTTGAGCCCTGGCCAGGCCCTGGGGGAATCTAATTGGAGGGTGAAAGCAGATGATTCTGCTCAAAGCAAAGGTGCCAGTTATTCTGGCTTGCTGATTTTTGGTATATAATGCTGGACCCGCTCTCAGTGACTTTGGCTGCCTCACCTACGGGTGGACACACCACGTAGGATTTCCCACTTGCTAGGAAAGGCTCAACAAATCCCCGCTCTAACTGGGGCTGCCCTGTGGCTGAGGATCTGGGTGATGGTAACGGGTGCAAGTGGTGATGGATCTTTCTTAATCACTATTCTCTCTCTCGTGGTAATGATTTCACCCTGCATTTTCCTATTTGTTTGCTTTAAGTGTATTATTCATCTTTTCCTACTGTATGTTTTCTGCATTACTCTGTTACATTATTTAGTCATCCCCAGTAACATACCCCTACTCTTTCCACTCTGGTGTCTGACTTTCATTGGGATCCTTAGTCAGCAAAACACCATGCGCTTTGCTCAGAGCTCGTCCTGGGAGCGTGGGATCTGCTCCATCAAAGGGCCCTCCTCTGCCTCCCTGCTCACCTGTACACGGAAAGAAGGTTGAGCTCTGCAGCTCTGCCCTCTCCATTGGGGTGGGAGTGCACAGGGTGAAGGGGATGGTCCCCAGGAGGAGGTTTGTGCTGCTGCAGCTGCGTGTCCCGGCCCTGTGAGAATGTCACAGAAGCAGCAGGCAATTTCCTGAAGGTGCAGGGCAGGAGGGCCAGAGACATCTTGCTCGAGTTGTTCTCCCAGGAGGAGCTGCCTCACTCAGCCACTACCACCCCATAGTTCTTTGCAGTGTCCCAGGAGCTGCTGATAAAGGAGACCCACACGATTGTGCACCCAGGTGCCTGCCAGAAACACAGGATGTCACAGGCCTTGAGTCTGAAAGCAGAGGCTTGGCAGGAGAGCTGTGTGTTGCTACAGGCTGCTTTCAGCCCTGCCCAGCCTCCAGAAGCTGTACCTGGGCCTGCCTCTCTGGAAAGACACACAGACACAGTCCCAGTGGACTGAGGATGGCAGCAGGGAACCTGTGGCCTCCCTCCAGGTGCTCTCCACCTCACCTGACCTCTCGCATTAGGCTGCTGCTCACTGGCAAAGAACTGTGAGCTGCCCCATGGGAAACAAGCACCTTCACTGAAGGATCACACTGTGGGGCTTCCCTTCTCTCCCACCTCCACCGCTGCTCCCGGACTGCACCAGGACCCTTGTACAGGACAGGAGACGTCAGGTCAAAGTCTGCTCTCTTGAAGTGCAGGGGGGTGAGCTTACTGCACACTCTCCTTGATGCCCTGAGCATCATGAATTCTAACATTTCATGGTCGCTGCAGCCAAGGCTTTCTTCAGCTTCACATTATCCACCAGCCCCTCCTGGTTGGTGAGAACAAGGTCCAGCATGGCACCCCTTCTTGTTGGCTCCTCTACCACCCGCAGAAGGAATTTGTCATCAATGCATTCCAGGAACCTCTTGGATTGCTGGCGCCCTGCTGTCCCATCCTTCCAACAGACACCCGGGTGATTGAAGTCTCCCATAAGGACCAGGGCTTGTGAATGTGAAGCCTCCCCTGTCTGTCTATAGAGGGCCTCATCTACTCGGACATCCTGGTCGGCTGGCCTCTAGCAGATCCCCACTATGATATCCCCTTCCCCTGCCTTTCCTTTAACCTTCACCCATAAGCTCTCAGTTTGTTCCTCAGTCATCCCCAGGTCAAGCTCCAAGGATTCCAGCTGGTCATTAACATAAAGAGCAACACTCCCTCCTCTTCTTCCCTGTCTATCTTTCCTTAAGAGCCTATACCCATCTAGACCTCCGCTCCAGTCATAGGAGCCATCCCACCACGTCCCAGTGATACCTATAACATCATAACCTGTAGATGTGCACACATCTCTAACTCCTCTCGCTTGGTCCCCATGCTCCGTGCATTTGCATAGAGGCATTTAAGTGGGGCCCCCACTGAAGCCAACTTGCCAGCTGAAATACATTCTACCTGGAATCCATTATCTCTCACTTCATGTGCTCTCTCACTGGCCTGTGAATGACCCCGGGAGCCAGGGTATCTATTTCCAGCACTGGCCTCAAAATGGGATGGAATGAGGATCCCCTCCCCTGACCAATCTAGTATCTGTACTCTCCATAGCTGGGGCAAAGTCAGGGATGCCCAAGTGTGCCCTTGGGGATCACCAGGCAGACGGCAATACGCAGAGGGAAGGCAGAGCTCTGCCTGCCTGGCTCACCCCTGAGCAGAGCAACCAAAGCCTCCCAAGAGGCTCCGAAGCACAGGTCTTGCCCTGGGGCTCTCTGGCAGTGCACCCCATGGCTGGAGGGTATCCCAGCCCGGGGCCAGGCTGGCCTGTTTGCTGTGCTGTGGGAGTGAGCATGGAGAGGGCGTCGAGCCCCACCACGGCATTTGTGTCCCCATGGGGACCGCAAAGAAGTGCTGATGGTGGAGTCCTGGGGATGTGGGACACGTAGAGCAACAGATGCCACCACCCAGGACCTGTCCCAGCAGGTGCTGCCTCATCCAGCCACCGTGGCATTGCAGAAGAGATGGGAAGAATTATTGTTCCTGAAGGTGACCCATTTGAACGTGGAGCTGTGTGTATGCCGGTATGACGAGATCTTACAATAACTGACCATCGGTCTGGATCCTCAGCAGGAGAGGTACATGGAGTCCCCCAGGGCCCCTCAGCCCAGCCTGCCCTGGGCCGCCAGCCCTCCAAGGACACACAGCTACACCCACAGAAGTGTGGGGACTCCCCCTCAGCAGGGAGCCTGCACACCCCGTCCGGCTGCGCTCCAGCTGACCTGGCTGTTTGCCCTTAACAGCGCTGCTGCTGCAAGGCCTTGACCCCAAGTCCCCATCTACCCCGAGCCACAAGGTGGGCAAGGACCGTGCCGTGAGCACGGCTCTGCCGTCCACTCCTCCCTTCTCTCTTGCAATGCCACGCTCGGAGCAGGCGAGTGGCTCTGGCAGCAGGTTTGTGTTAAAGCTCCGCTGGATTTCCTGTCCCCGTGCGAACGGCACAGAAGTAGCGGGCAGAGTCCCGGGGGCCCAGGGCACGCAGCGACAGCGACGACTCGGACCGGGAATTGTCCCGGGACACCGTCGCTCGACCCTCTACTGACTGACCGTACCTACTGAATGACGAATCGTATCTGATATAGGACACCCACTCGAGTCTGTCACCGGGTCTCTGACGGTACCACCAGAGATCGCGAGTCTGGAAGGCGAAGCCGGCCCCGCGGCAGGAGAGGAGCACGGAGTCCCCGGGCGCTCGCAGCCCTCCGCCGGCCTCCAGCAGCCTCAGCTGCGCCCACACCCCTGCGGACGGAGAGCGCAGGCAGCCGGGCAGGGCGCGCCCACGGCCCGAGGCCGTTCCCCCGCCGCCCCGGCAAAGCCCCCCGGGCCGGCACAGCGCCAGCCGCCACCCGCCTCTGTCCCGGCCAAGCCCCGCGCCCGGGCCAACGCCCGCCTGCCCTCCCCGGGGCTGAGCCGCGCCTGCTGCCGCCCGTCCGGCCCGAGCCGCGGCCCCAAAGCCGCCCTGGCCTCCGCCTCGGCCTCCGCCTCCTTCCGCAGCCCCGGGCTCGCTGCCCTCCCCGCCCGGCGCTCACCTGCCGGCCCCGCGGCCAAGGCCAAGGCCAGGAGCCACGGCCCCAGCCCGGGCGCCATCATGCCCTGCCGCGCCGGGGCCGGCCGGGGCCGCCGAGGAGCCGAGCGGAGCCGCGCTCGGGCCCGCTCCTGCCCGCCCCGCCGCCTCGGCCCCTCGCCGGGGCAGCGCCGACGCCTGTGCCCGCCCACAACAGCCCCGCCCCGGCGCCCCGGGGCCGCGGCCCCTTCGCGGCAGGAGCAGGGGGGGCGCGGGGAGGGCCGCGGGGCAGGGCCGGCGGCACAGCAGGAGCGCGGCGCCCCGGCACACGAAGGCTCCTGGCCCTTGGCTCCCAGCGCGGCTCCGGCGCTGGCCCGCCTGCTCGCCCTGCCGAGCCCTGCCCAAGGGGGTCGGCGCCTCGGCCGGGCGCAGCTGGGACCCTTGTGGCCCCGGCGCCGGCTCCGGCCCCAGCGCCAGGGACGGGCTGTCGGCCCGCACATCCCCTCGCAGGCCCCTCCCCGTGCCCCCAGCCCGCCCTGGCCTCACCCCCGGCCCTGCCCGCGGGCACCGGGGCACACCGGGGCTGTGCTGCCATGCAGAGGGACCGCGACAGCCGCAGAAGTGCCTGACAGGAGCCTCCTGCGCTTCAGCCAGGGGAAGAGCAACGTCCCGCCGCCGGCCAGGAACAAGCCCGTGCTCCAGGGCGGGCTGGGCGCTGCCCACATGCAAAACACATTCGCAGCAAAGGCCCCGAGGCTTCTGCTGGACAACAACTTGTCCAGGAGGCAGCGATGTGCCCCTGCGGCACAGAAGGTTCATGGTGGCCTGGCCTGCATCAGGCAAAGTCTGGCCAGCGGCTCAGGGAGCTGATCCTTCCCCTCTGCTCAGCACTGCTGAGCTCACCCCGGGACTACCGCCTCCACTTCTTGGCTCCCCACTACACGAGAGACTTGGGCAAAGAGGAGAGAGGCCAGCGAAGGCCACGAAGGGGCTCATGGGCTGGAGCACCTCTTCCAGGAGAGAGCTGCGACTGTTTACCCTGCAGAAGAGAAGGCTCAGGGCACATCCCAGCAGGAGCTGAAACACAGGAAGGGCGGGTGCAGGGAAGGCCGGGCCAAGCTCTTTTCAGTGGTGCCCAGTGACAGGGCAAGGGACAATGTGCAGCCTGATGTGACCCTACTTCACTCTTAGGGTGACCAAGCACTGGCACAGGTTGCCCAGAGAGCTTGTTGGGTGGCCATGCTTGGAGGGGTTGACAAGCTGTCTGGAGATGGTCCTGGGCAACGGGCTGTAGGTGGCCCGGCTTGAGCAGGGTCTTGGGCCAGATGAATTCCTGAGGTGGCTTCCAACCTCCACCTTTCTGTGATTCTGGGAAAGACTCACAGGCACATTCAGGGCTTTGTGGCTGATATGGGCCAGGGCAAAGGGGAAGACTTAAGTTCAGACTTTGCTCCTCCCCTGATGACTTCCAGAAACAGCTTTTTATGAGAATGTTCAGGAAAACTCAGTGTCCTCTTCTGGCTACAAGTTTCAGTGCTGGAACTCAAGAGAGAAATGCACAAGTGATACAAATGTAACATGGGTGGGTAGAAAAGTAGCACACAGAGGACTCAGGAGAGCTCTTCAGCTTGGGCATGTTTGCTGTATTTCTGGTCTTTAGTCTCCTGTTAGATCTTACAGATCTTCTCTGAAGGTGCAGATCCAGGACCCTGCACATGTGACAGGGTTGTACAACCCCGTAGCCAAACCCAGAGCCTGGCTTTGGAAGGATGAGCAAGAACATGCAGCCCCATTGGCCCAGGTGACTGGCTGCTTCCTGGAGACAGAGAGGCCAACTGCTGGCCACAGCCTGGTGCTGGGGGCAGGGCTCCTGGAGACAGTGCAGGGGATCGGATGCAATTCCATTGGGAAATGAGTGGCAGAGGCCCTCCCTTTGTCCCTCACAGCCACCCAAAGGCCCCTGCTAGGGAATTGCAGGGGGTACATGGCAACACGTTGGCAGTGCATGGGGTGAGGAGGAGAGACTAGAGGTCTTCCCCCTCAGCAGGACACAAGGGCACTCCCAAAGCATTTCCAGGCCCCTAAGCTGCCTCTTAAAAGCTCTGGCTGCCCATCAGGCCTGATGCTGTCCTTTCAGGCTCCCCAGAAAGGTGAGTTGAGGCTGTAATAGACCTCTGGATGTGGTCAAGCTTAACCCTCCTGCTCCAAGCAGCATCAACAATTGTAGGTGTTAATTTCCTTCATAGCAGCCTCTATGGGCAGGTGTGATTTTTGCTGACCAAAACCATGTGGATAGCACACCAATATTTTATCTATTGCTGAACAGCGCCTATGCAGTGTCAGCCTTTTCTCTGTTTCTCATGTTCTACAGCTAACCCCAACTAGACAAAGACAGATTCTGTACTGCATGAAGTCATGTGAAGCAATAAAATCCAGGGGAAAGAAGGAGGAAAGGGTGATATTTGGTGTTATGACATTTGTCTTTCCCAAGTAACTGTTACGCCTCAAGAAGGCCTGGAAATGTCTAAACATCTGCCTGCCAATGGGAAGTAGAGAATGAATTCCTTTGTTTGCTCGGTTTGTGCGTGCAGCTTTGACTTTACCTATTAAAGTCTCTTTATCTCAACACACAAGTCTTCTCACTTTTACCCTTCTGATTCCCTCCCCCATCTCATTGTGGGTGACTACGCAGGCAGCTGTGTGGGGCTCAGCTGCCTACTGGGGTTAGGGACCGTAGGCTGCCCACAACCTTGTCCAGTTCAGTTTTGAAGATCTTCAGGAATGGAGACTGCACAGCACATTGACAAATCCCCCATTGTGGCAGTGTCAGCCCTGCACAGCTGTGGGACATTCAATATGTTAAGAGTCAAATCATGTGTTACTGGTAAATAATGAAGAGGTGAGCTGGCATTGGCCTGTCAGCCCTGCACAGCTGTGGGAGATTCAATACTTAAGAGCCAAATGGACATCAGCTGGTCAGCTCAGCCAGAGAGCTCTGTTTGGGGAGCTTGGTGAAGGTGCAGAGCTCTGCTTGAGAGAACTCTGCTTGGTGAGGCAGGCAGGAGCTCTGTCCTGTGCTGGCTTGGAGAAGCACCAGCTCTGCTCTGTGCTGGCCCAGAGAAGCAGCAATGTTTGGAGGAGAAACAGGCCTTGGAAGAGAGATCCTAAGCTGTGCTAGTGTGGTCAAGAAAATGGCAGCACGGAGACTGCCTGTGTGGTATGGAACTGTTTGTGGGATAAGGGTGTTGATGACCGTTTAGCTGCTGATTTGCTTATCATGAAGGAAGAGCTAAGGTAGAGAGAGCCTGAGTATATACTATTGTATTACTAAAGGATTTTCCTTCTGCACTTCAATGGAGAGTCCATGTTTCAGTTGCCACACCCCCATGGCATTTTCTTCTCTGTGCTGAACCAACCCAGTTCCCTCATTCTCTCCTGGTATGTCAGACACTCCCTTGCTCATCTTCATGGCCCTTCATTGCATTTGCTCTGGTATGACCATGTCTTTGCTGTACTGAGGAGCCCACGAGTGGACACAGTAGTCCCCAGTCTCACCAGTGCTGAGCTCAAGAGCAGTCCAGCCCAACGAGCAAAGAGTCAGGTAAAAATGCCAGGAGGCCTGTATGGACAAACAAGGCCAGGGAAAATGCAGGCCCACTGCTGAATGGGGTGGGGGACCCGGTGACACAGGCCGTGGAAAAGGGCGGAGGTACTGAATGCCTTATTCACCTCGGTCTTTACCAGCAAGCCCGTCCTTCAGGAATCCCAGGTCTGAGAGTCCAGGGGGAAAGGCTGGAGCAAGGAAGATGCACCCTTCACAGTTCATGTCACTGAGCACTTCTCCAGTCCACAGTGAGTAGCTTTGTCTCTGCCCTTTCTGGGGAAGTCAGTGCAGAAAGCGTAACTGAATTCAGAATGCACAGCGTCCCCTCTCTCCTCATCCACCCAGACCCTTTGGCTTACTGTAGAAGGCTTTAAACTTGGTGAAGCAGGATTTCCCCTTCTCCAACCCATGCTGAGTGTCAGTGAGGAAGGAGGGGAGGAGGTGCTCCAGGTGCCAGAGCAGAGATTCCCCTGCAGCCCGTGGTGAAGACCATGGTGACACAGGTTGTCCCCGTGCAGCCCATGGAGGTCCATGGTGGAGCAGATATCCACCCTGCAGCCTGTGGAGACCCCACGCCAGAGCAGGTGGATGTGCCCTGAAGGAAGCTGTGACCATGTGAGAGTCCGCATTGGAGTAGGCTCCTGGCAGGGCCTGTGGTCCTGTGGAGAGGAGCCCAAGCTGGAGCAGGTTTTCTGGGAGAATCTGTGGCCCCGTGGAGAGGAGCCCACACAGGAGCACCAGGGGAAAAGCACTAGGAGGAAGGAGCGGCAGTCAAACTGTGTTATGGACTGACCACAACCCCCATTCCCCATCCCCCTGTGCTGCTCAGGGGAGAAGGTAGAAAAGTTGGGAGTGAAGGTGACCCTAGGAAGAAGAAGGGGTTGAGGGGAAATCGGTTTTGGACTTCTCCTTATTTTCCATTATCCTACTCTGATTTGATTGGCAATACTTTAAATTAATTTCCCCAAGACGAGTCTGTTTGGCCTGTGACGGTAATTGCTGGCTCATCTCCCTGTCCTTACCTCGACCCACAAGCCTTTCAGTGTATTTCTTCTCGCTGTCCAGCTGAGGAGGGGCACTGACAGAGTGGCTTGGTGGGCACCTGGTGGCCAGCTAAGCTCAGCCCATCACACTGGTCTGCTGCTTCTTGCTCATCAGGTGATCTGTAGCAGGCACCCACCACAATGTCCCCCATGCTGATCTCTCTTTCCTAAAAGCCTGGCTCCATCCCCCACAGCACTGCTGTGAGCTACTGCACCGCCTCTCCCTGACCCCATAGCTCTGCAACCAGTCCTTGGTGGAGAAACTGGGCCGTGCAGGACAGGAGCCCAGGCAATGTCCACTAACCTGCACTTCACCACACACCTCTGAAGTTCCCAGAATAGACCCTCCTGCAGCATAAATGGTCTCAGCCCTTCAACCACACCTCCCTTCACTGCCTCTTCCTTCAAGCAATAGCCTGAGTAAGAGATAAATGAGGGAATCCAGTGGATTTTCCATATTCCATACTATCCCCAAGTGAATGGGATTGTGGAATGCACCAAGGGGCTTCTAAAGCAGGGCCTAAAACCCCACGAACTGGGATGGTCCCAACAGTGCCAGATGCAGCAATGAGGGTAAAGAGCCTATGGGGAATTAATGGATGCCCACGACTTACCGCGTTCTGTCCTAAGCCTCCGTCCATACTCGCTGGGAAAAAGGAGACTAAAGACCCTGCAAACCTGCTCCATTCTCCTGGACAACCTGTTCTAGTAGACTTGCTCACCGTGGGGCAAGTACCCCTAACCCTAAAAGCTCCCATCAATATTTGTTCGTGGGTGGCTACTGATGCCCATGGGAAAGAATTCCGCATCAACTGCAGGGGATTGTCCCTTCTTTCTAACCATCATTGGTTTGTTATGTACACATTTGTGTGACAGGGCGCTGATCCCAGACAACGGGGCACCTGTGTTACTCTTGGAGCTTTCAATGGTTCTAGGCATTATCGGCTAGTTATTATTTGTAATTTGCTTATATTATTATATGGGAAAGTTGTTTTGGGAGACCTGGTGTTCAATCTTTGTCCTTGCAGTGACAGGACCATGGGGGGACTCCCCCAATCTACGCTGGGACCTACTATGAGGATTCATGCCCACTTGGAACCCCACTTACCCAGGCGTATGTATAACATCACCGCCCTCTGCCAGAGATGGCTTTAAATTCACCATGAGCCCAGTCAATCTCACTGCACTGGAGCTGCAAATTTCACCCAGGTGTTCCAAAACATCTCGGGAATTGATGAGGCTGCAGAAATCAACACTGTCAAAGGAATATGGCAAGGCCCGAACATCTTCTATCAGGCCCCATCAAATGTGATATGGGAGAAATTGTGGCATCATAGCTGCTGGGTGTGGAATAAATCCTTGCCAATCAATTACAATCAGCAATGGTATCCATATCCAGGACATTTTACAGGGACTTCTAATGCGTCCACTTCTCGGAAGGCTAACCCGGAGCTGTGCCTTAAGTTACCTTCTTGGGAATCGCCTCCCAAATTAGAAAAGCCTCTGAGTCACCCATATAATAGTGCATGGGCTGCACACTGGTGCTTGCAAACACCAAAGAGGTTGGGGGATGTAACCAGTTCCAGTGCTGGCTCATAGAGCTGGATGTGGTCCTGCCAGCACCACACCCACCGACAGCAGGACGAAGGAATAAAAGACTGGCTGGAGGGGTCTGATTCCACAAATCAAGCGTTAATGTATTGTACTACCCTGCTGGATGGGGGAGGTATCATGGTAACAAGTGATGAGGAAAAGGCTGAGGTGCTTAATGCCTTCTTTGCCTCAGTCTTTAATAACAAGACTAGTTGTACTGAGTCACTGACCTACTGCATCACATACACACACAAGTCTATGGGACTGGATGGGATACACCCGAGGGTGCTGAAGGAGCTGGCTGGGTGCTCGCCAAGCCGCTTTCCATCATTTCCCAGCAGTCCTGGCTGACTAGGGAGGTCCTGATAGATTGGAAATTGGCCAATGTGACGCCCATATATAAGAAGGGTCGGAAGGATGATCTGGGAAATGACAGGCCTGTCAGCTTGACTTCAGTGCCCAGGAAGCTGATGGAGCAGCTCATCCTGAGCACCATCACACAACACATGTGGGACAACCAGATGATCAGGCCCAGTCAGCATGGGTTTAGGAAAGGCAGGTCCTGCTTGACAAACCTGATCTTCTCCTACGACAGGGCGACCTGCTTATTGGATGAGGGAAAGGCTGTGGATGTTGTCTACCTTGACTTTAGTAAGGCCTTTGACACCGTTTCCCACAGCATTCTCCTGGCAAAACTGGCTGCTCACAGCTTGGATGGGCACACGCTTCACTGGGTAAAAAACTGTCTGGATGGCCGGGCCCAAAGAGTTGTGGTGAATGGAGTTAAATCCAGTTGACGGCCGGTCATGAGTGGTGTCCCCCAGGGCTGAGTTTTGGGGCCACTCCTGTTCAACATCTTTACTGATGATCTAGATGAGAGGATCGAGTGCACCCTCAGTCAGTTTGCATATGACACCCAGTTGGGTGGGAGTGTTGATCTGCTCGAGGGTAGGGAGGCTCTGCAGAGAGACCTGGCCAGGCTGGAGCGATGAGCTGACGCCAACTGGGGGAGTTTCAATAAGGCCAAATGCTGGATTCTGCACTTGGGCCACAACAACCCCCAGCAGCACTACAGGCTTGGGGAGGAGTGGCTGGAGAGCTGCCAGTCAGAGATGGACCTGGGGGTGTTGATTGACAGCCAGCTGAACATGAGCCAGCAGTGTGCCCAGGTGGCCAAGAAAGCCAATGGTATCCTGGCTTGTATCAGCATTAGCGTGGCCAGCAGGGACAGGGGAGGGATCTTACCCCTGTACTCGGCACGGTGAGGCCGCTTTGGGTCCGTCACTACAGAAAGGACATTAAATTACTCGAGCGTGTCCAGAGAAGGGCAACGAAGCTGGTGCAGGGTCTGGAGCACAGGTCTGATGGGGAGCGGCTGAGGGAATTGGGGGGGGTTTAGTTTGGAGAAGAGGAGGCTGAGGGGAGACCTCCTGGCCCTCTACAACTCCCTGAAAGGAGGGTGCAGAGAGGGGGGATGAATCTCTTGAACCAAGTAACAAGTGATAGGACAAGTGCGAACGGCCTAAAGCTGCGCCAGGCCAGGGTTAGACTCGCTCTTAAGAAGTATTTCTTTCCCGAAGGGGTTGTTGGTCGTTGGTATGGGCTGCCCAGGGCAGTGGTGGAGTCCCCATCCCTGGAGGTGTTTAAGAGTTGGGATGACAAATTGCTGAGGGATCTGGTGGAGTTGAGAACTGTGGGAGTGTCAGCTCTGTGCAGCTGTGGGACATTCAATATGTTAAGAGTCAAATCATGTGTTACTGGTAAATAATGAAGAGGTGAGCTGGCATTGGCCTGTCAGCCCTGCACAGCTGTGGGAGATTCAAAACTTAAGAGCCAAATGGACATGAGCTGGTCAGCTCAGCCAGAGAGCTCTGTTTGGGGAGCTCGGTGAAGGTGCAGAGCTCTGCTTGAGAGAACTCTGCTTGGTGAGCCAAGTTTGTTCAGCCCGTAATCTAAGGAAATGATTTCTCTGTCTGTTGGGTTTCTGTGTGATGGGGTTTTGGGAGCGTGGGAGGGGCTACAGGGGTGGCCCCTGTGAGAAGATTCTTGGAGTTTCGTCGTGTCCAAGTCAGACCCGTCTCTGGCCAAGGCTGAGTCAATTAGCGATGGTGGCTGCACCTCTGTGATAAGGTATTTAAGATGGGGAACCTGAGAGGAGGAGGGGGAGATGTGAGGAGGAGTTGGGAGGGAAATACCTAAGCAAAACCTGAGGACACTTTAAGAAGGAGGAGGGCAGGAAGGTGTGTGAAAACAGAGACCCCCTGCAGCCAGTGGGAAGAGGGCAGGCTGTGCCCTGTATTCCTGGAGGTCACTGGGAGTCCAGTTGCCACCTGCAGCCTGGTGAGGATCCCATGCCGGAGCAGGGGCTGTGCCTGGAGAAGGCTGGCACTCTGAGGGCAGCTGGTGCTGGGACAGTCTGTTGCTGGAGGGCTGCACCCCACAGCAGGGACCCACGCTGGAGCCGTTTGGGAAGAGCTGCAGGCCCTGGGAAGGACTCATGCTGGAGATGTTCATGGAGGACTGTCACCCATGGGATGGACCCCACGTTGGAGCAAAAGAAGAATAGGAGGAGTCCTTCCCCTGAGGAGGAAGGAGCGGCAGAAACAACAGGGGATGAACTGACCCCAACCCCCATCCCATGTCCCCCTACAGTGCTGCGGGGCAGGAGGAGGGAGAGAAATCAGGATCAAAGTTGAGCTGAGGAAGAAGGGAGGGGTGGGGGAAGGTGTGTTGAAGATGTAGTTGTATTTCTCACTATCCACTCTGATTCAATTGGTGGGATGCAAATATATTTATTTGATTTTGTTTTCCAAATCGAGTCATTTTGCCCATGACCACAATGGGTGAGTCATCCCTCCCTGTGCTTGTTTTAATTCCCAAGGCTTTTGTTTTATTTTATTCTCCCCATTTTCCTGGGTGGGGGAAGGAGTGATTGAGCAGCTGTGTGGTGCTCAGTTGCCCCCTGGGCTTAAGCCACAACAGCAGAGCACTGGATATTGGCTACTATGACTACAGAAACTCTTCCAGGACTGTCTTCTGTAAGATCCTCATAGAGAAGTTTATAAAGTCTGGCCTGGGGGATCAAAGTGTGAGGCACATCCAAAACTGTCTGCAGGCCTGGGACCAGATGGTGGTGCTCAGTGGCACGCAGGCTAGTTGGAGGCCAGCAACTACTGGTGTGCTCCAGGGGTCAATGCCAGCTCCGATACTGTTTGACATCTCCCTTAATGATCTGGAGGATGGGAGAGCGCACACCCTCGCCAGATGTGCAGGTGATGCCAAGCTGGGAGGATTGGCTGATATAGCAGAGGGTTGCGCTGCCATGCAGAGGGACCTCAACAGGCTGTCGAAATGGGCTGACAGGAACCTCGTGCAGTTCAAAGAGAGGAAGGACAAAGTCCTTCACCTGAGAAGGAACATCTCAAGGCACTGAGGAAGCTTGGGGGCTACTCAACGGGTAAGCACATTGTCAAGAAAGGAGCTGAAGGTTCTGGTGGACAAGAGCTTGAGCATGACCCAGGAATGTGCCCTTGGGACAAAGGTGGTTAATGGTGTCCCTGGTGCCCCAGGAGGGGTGTTGCCAGCAGGCAGAGGGAGGTGACCCTTCCCTCCCTGTTCAGCACTGGAGGGCTCATACCTGGAGTACTGGCTCCACGTCCTGTCCCCCCAGCACACGGGAGACAGGGACAGACTGGGGAGAGGCCAGTGAAGGGCCACAGAGATGATTATGGGACTGCAGAGAGAAGAGTTGGATGGTTTACCACAGAAAAGTGAAGGCTTGGGGGGTTCTCATCAATGTAGAGAAATACCTGAAGAGAGGGTGCAAAGAAGACGGGGCCAGGCACTTTTTAGTTGTGCCCAGTGACAGGTGAAGAGGCAACGGACTCAAACTGAAGCACAGGAGGCTCCTGCTGAAAGCCAGGAACCATTTTTGACTCTGAGGGTGTCCAAGCACTGGCACAGGTTGTCCAGAGAGGTTACGGAGTCTTCATGCTTGGAAATATTCACAGTCTGCCTGGAGATGGTCCTGGGCAACAAGATCCAGATGGCACAACTTGAGCAGGGGGCTTGGACCTGATACTTCCAACCACAACCTTCCTGTGATTTGGTGAAAGGCTCAGAGGCACATTCAGGGCTTTGTGGGTCATATGGGCCAGGGCAAAGGGAAAGACTGAAATTCAGACTTTGCTCCTCCCCTGATGACTTCCAGAAACAGTTTCTTATATGAGCGTTGAGGAAAACTCAGTGTCCTCTTCTGGCTACAAGTTTCAGTGCTGGAACTCAAGAGAGAAATGCACAAGTGATACAAATGTGACATGAGTGGGTAAAAAAGTAGCACACAGAGGACTCAGGAGAGCTCTTCAGCTTGGGCATGTTTGCTGTATTTCTGGTGTTTAGTCTTCTGTTGGGTCTTAGAGCTGTTCTCTGAAGGTGCAGACCCAGGTCCCTGCACATGTGACAGGGTTGTACAACCCCGTAGCCAAACCCAGAGCCTGGCTTTGGAAGGATGAGCAAGAACATGCAGCCCCATTGGCCCAGGTGACTGGCTGCTTCCTGGAGACAGAGAGGCCAACTGCTGGCCACAGCCTGGTGCTGGGGGCAGGGCTCCTGGAGACAGTGCAGGGGAAAGGATTCAGTTAGGAAAAGATTGGTAGAGGCTCTCCCTTTCTCACTCACAGGGCTGGTAGCTTCTGCATGCAACCTGCAAATTCCAGGATTGTGAGAAAAGGTCAGTGGTGTGTGGGTCAAGGGAAGGAGTGTAGTGGTGCTATCAGGAGGAGTCTTGCCCATCAGAGATGTAGGGATCCACACCACAAGTGCTCTGAAGCCGTGTAGGCATGTTTTGTGCCCCACGGCACTGGCCATATCTCCTGACCTTCATGCCTGTGCTGGGCTGCCCACATCCCTTGTTGCAGGATGAACTCAGCCAGCTAATCCTAACAAAGGAGCCTGGAGGCAGCAAGCAGTTGTGGGCAGCGCATGGAGAATACTGGGGGGAAGCAGGCTGTCTCTGTGCAGCCCAGAGACAAGCCTGCTGCAGGAGATACCCACCCTGCAGCCCGGGGCCGGCCCAGTGCTGCAGCAGGTGGAGATGACCTGAAGGAACCTGCAGCCCCTGGAGATCCCACGCTGGAGCAGGCGCCTGGCAGGAGCTGCGGCCCGTGGAGAGAAGCCCAGACAGGAGCAAGTTTCCTGGCAGGAGCTCTTGCACCCACACTAGAGCAGTCTTCTCCTGAAGGACTCTCCCCCGAAGAGAGGCCTGTTATAAATTGAGACCACAATGGACTATAATTCACTCTTTATTAATTATAGCAAGTAGAATATGAGCAAAGACAGCGCTGGACGGCAGGGGAGTCTGCGCTCCGCCAACTGCCGTGCTGAGTAGTTCAAATAGTCCCCTTTTTATACATCTTTACTTCCCTGCTCATGAGGTAGTGGAGGTACTCCGCGCATGCTTCAGTTGTTGTTAGGGGGGTCGTTTCCTGCCTCCTGGTATTTGTTGAGGCTGAAGTAAGAAGTCTTCCCTCTTTGTCTCATAGTTGATCTTTCACTCATATATCCTTATATGGGCTGTCTTGTCCTGTTTCTTGTCGCTTTCCTGGAAATCTGGTGGTTATCTTGCATGAGCAGTATCTGGTTCAGTTTGTGTGAGCGATTACAGTTATCTTATCTCACACAGGCGGCGTCCAGTGGTTGTTTGCATGAGTGGTTTCTGTCGTCTAACTTTACCTTGAGCTTAACATAAATCTTAATAAACAATACCTTAGTCCATAGTTTCTCACAGGCCCCACACTGGAGCAGCGGGAAAGGGTCAGGAGCAAGGAATCGCAGAGACAGAGTGTTATGATCTGACCACAATCCCTCTTCCTCATCTCCCTGCACTGCTTGGGGCAGGGAGCAGGCAGAACACTCAGGAAGGAAGGAGGAAAGTTGAGCCTGGGAAGAGGAGAGAGGCCCAGGGTGGTGGGTGGTGGTGTGTGTTGTTAATTTTGTTGTCATTTCTCACTATTTTACTATATTTTTGTGAGAAACGCTCAGTTGCCAATTATCCATAGCTCAGACAGGATGCGGTGTGAAGCACTCTTTATTACGTTCTTGCAAGACCGGGCGCCCCCATCAAGTGGACGTGCCTACCAGCCATCATGCAATGGTTTATATCCCTTTCTCCCAACTGCCAGTTCCCTCCCCTGATTCCTCATTGGCTGAGTACTACAGGGTGTACAGACTTCCTGAACCGCCTACCGATACGCCCCTTCATGTCTGTGTTCATACATAGCATGTTCATGGAAATGAACCTTGGCTTTCTCCAGGGCGGAGAAGTTAATATGCATGAGCTCATCACGCAAGCCTACTAAGATGGAAAAGTTCGCCCCAAGTCTTTTGGTATCTGCATCCATCTAAAGCCAGTTCCAAGTACTGGGTCATCACAGTTGACAAAAAGACCACTTGCCTTCTAGCCCTAGGTCAGGGATTTCAATGGTTGTGAATTGCTCTTGTTGATTGCTTTGGTGAATCGCTCCTGCCCTTCCCATCAGGCTTATTATGCGAAAACAACATTTTTTTCCCTTACATTTTTAATTGGCAATGCAGTATATCACCCCGCCTACACACACACATATTCTTTGCCTGTGATTGGAAGCAATCTACCTGCCTTTATTCTGACACAGGAGCTTTTTCATCCCATTTTCTCCCCTCGTCCCACTGCAGAAGGGGGTGAGAGAGCAGGTTGATGGGCCTCTGGCAGCCCCCCAAGGTTACCTCACCAGCATGGCAGAGGCACCTCATGGTCTCCTGGCTGGCACCGGGATGAGTGTTGCAAGCAGTTTGAGGTAGGTGATCCTTCCCACCTACTCAGCACTGGTGAGGTCACACCTGCAGGACTGAGTCCAGTCCTGGGCTCCCCACTACAAGAGAGACAGGAACATACTGGGGAGAATCCAGCAAAGGCCCACAAAGATGATTGAGGGTTTAGAGCATCTCTGCCATTAGGAAAGGCTGAGAGAGCTGGGACTGTTCACCTTGGGCAAAAGAATCTCATCAATGCCTAGAAATAGATGAAGAGAGGGTGCAGAGAAGACGGGTCCAGGCTCTTTTCAGTGGTGCCCAGTGACAGTACAAGAGGCAATGGCAACAGGCTGAGACACAGGAGGCTCCACCTGAACATCAGAAAACACTTTTTCACTGTGAGGGTGACTGAGCGCTGGCACAGGTTTCCCAGAGAGGTTATGGAGTCTCCATGCTTGTGTTACTGATTTGTTATTAATTTGAGCTGATTTTAATGTATTTTGATGATTTGGATTCAAATAAGGAATACTTTAGAGTAACTATACAACCAGTTGTGCTGCTACAACGTTCTTTTAAAAGTCCCAGGCTGAGGCCATGCTGACTAGTGATAAACATTAACCAGATTTCTACACAAAGAATAAGACTGGTGATGAGGTACCATTGTGAGACTGTTCAGTCAGGACGATTTATTGCCCTGTAGACCAGGTGTTCAAAAATTACATTGTGAAAGGGCCTCGAAACATATTAAAATTGCTGTGTGAGCCAAAATCCTTGGGTCAAGGGCATTGGAGGGTCTTTCTTTTAGGTCACTAGTCCGTGGTGGTCGCAAAAGCAGCCCCTCAACTCATTTCAGGACTCAAGTGCCCATGACTGGAAGGAGGTGGGAATAAGAATATGAGTTATGGGAATGATCATGTTTATGTATGAGAACTTGATTACTATGTATTACTGTATCCTATATAATCAGCGTGCTACACGAGTTAGGTGTGCGTTGTTGGTGAGACGACTCCCCTACGCACCCAGAGGTTAATAAAGGAGTGTCTGATATCTACATCCCATTGGTGTTGATAAGTTCTTTTATCCCGTTTTGGTGACACTTGGAGATATTCAGAAGCCACCTGGACATGCTCCAAGGCAACTGGCTGTAGGTGGCCCTGCTTGAGTGGGGTAGTTGGACCAGATGAGCTCCAGAGCTGCCTTCCAGCCTCAACCATTCTGTGGAAACAGGGCTGCATGGGCATGGTAAGTTCTCCCGTGTGGAGCCCTCCAGCTCCTCCACTGCCCCTATCCACGTAGCTGGGATGGGCAATGACCCCATGCACACGTGATCCCACACCTCTGGAGCTGTGACACCGCCCAGCACGACTGGCCTGGGCATAGCAGGGTAAATGGAAGCTGGCAACTCCCACCACCTGCCCACACAGACAGGGCACAAAGTGCGGAAACGACCCTTCTCGTACCGCCTTCCCCTACTTTCTGCACCACACAGCTCCCTGTCCCGACCACCCCCAAGCCCAGGTTGAGGGAAGAGCAGAGCTGGGCAGAGGTAAGAATTACAGCTGGCAGCTCACTGCCAGTATGTGGAACATTGTGTGAAGTGAGAGTTGTCTGGAGTGCTGGGGCTGGCAGGGGGAACCCTACATCCTCGGGACAGTCAGACTCTGAAAGCCCCGCTCACAACTGGTCGCTCTGCTGCTGGCAAAGCAAATCCACACTTTGGCACCTGCAGCTGCCAGACTGCAAACAGCTGCCTTAGCAGCACTGCCCAGTGTGTAGACGTGGGATGCTGGGCTGGCAGGGGCACACGCCACAGCACGTGGCCGAAATAACAGCACACAGCCTCCTTATGTCAACGTATGCACCTGGCTGCTCTGAAACAAGGATTGCCAGGTCTGGCTCAGGAATAGTCCTGGCACCAGAATGCTGGGCTCATAGGAAAGAGAAACCCCATTTCCCTCCCTCCATCCCCAGGAATATTCAGCTTTCATCACCTCCCCATGGGAGGAGAGTAGATCTTGCATGGGGGACAGTGTCCCTTTGTCCCTGCCAAGCTGGGAGGGGTGAGAGCCCATTTCTGCCCCTCGCAGAGCCCTGCCCGACTCCAGGAAACATGGGCACCTCTCACAGAGCACCGTCCCTTTGCACTTCTCCTTGTCTTTGTCCTTGCTGGTGTGTTGTACCCGTGGTACCAAACTGGCCTGTGACACTCGTGTCCATGACAAGGAGGAGGGGGAGGAGTGGGAGAAGCAGAGAAACCCCTGAAACAGGACTGAAAGCAGAGCAGGGCTGCTCCCACAGGGCTTCACTGCAGCCAGCACAGCAACCCGTGAGGGCTTGTGTGGAACCAGGAAATCTTACAGGAAACAGCCCCATTAGAGGTGAAGCCTGTACATGGGCCTGCTAAGGAGGGGAGGAGGGGTGGGCGGCAGGACCTGTCTGCAGCACTGCTGGGATCAGCCCGTGGTGGGGAGTGATGGCTGCACTCTCCCAAGGCCTGCCAACACTCCCCACCAGCTCCTGCACCCTGGGCCGTGGGCCAGCCGCAGGGGCTCGCATGCCTGCAGCTGCTCATGGACAGTCACAGGGGCCTGGAGAAGGCAGGAGGGATCCTGTGAGCCCGGCCCCACAAACCTCCATCTCACCATGTCAAGTGCTTGGGATTCGACAACAGGCCCAAGCCAGAGCTGACCTATAGATGACTCCTGTATATTTTATAACTGAGAGCCATTGTGCTAGTAGGTGTTGTACCAGGTTATAACAAACCACCTGTGCTGATGTAAAAAGTGCTAAAGTGTTGAAGTATTGAAGCCTGAACAACAGGCCCCAAGCCGAAGCTGCTAACTTCGTATGTAGTCATTAGTGCCATATGTCTGTTCATTATTAAAAGATGTAGCTGAGGTATCATAAAACATGTCTATCCTGAATAGATCTTCATCCTTCTTTGTGCAGGGGCAAGTTACCAAGGGCATGGAGCCAGCTGTCTGGCCTTGGGAGCAGATGTGTGACCTTGCTCATCAATAAATTAGATAAGCAGGGAAACTCCCTTGGCTTCCTCCTTGAGCCCTGGCCAGGCCCTGGGGGAATCTAATTGGAGGGTGAAAGCAGATGATTCTGCTCAAAGCAAAGGTGCCAGTTATTCTGGCTTGCTGATTTTTGGTATATAATGCTGGACCCGCTCTCAGTGACTTTGGCTGCCTCACCTACGGGTGGACACACCACGTAGGATTTCCCACTTGCTAGGAAAGGCTCAACAAATCCCCGCTCTAACTGGGGCTGCCCAGCGACTGAGGATCTGGGTGATGGTAACGGGTGCAAGTGGTGATGGATCTATCTTAATCACTATTCTCTCCCTCTCTCGTGGTAATGATTTCACCCTGTATTTTCCTATTTGTTTGCTTTAAGTGTATTATTCATCTTTTCCTACTGTATGTTTTCTGCATTACTCTGTTACATTATTTAGTCATCCCCAGTAACATACCCCTACTCTTTCCACTCTGGTGTCTGACTTTCATTGGTATCCTTAGTCAGCAAAACACCATGCGCTTTGCTCAGAGCTCGTCCTGGGAGCGTGGGATCTGCTCCATCAAAGGGCCCTCCTCTGCCTCCCTGCTCACCTGTACACGGAAAGAAGGTTGAGCTCTGCAGCTCTGCCCTCTCCATTGGGGTGGGAGTGCACAGGGTGAAGGGGATGGTCCCCGGCAGGAGGTTTGTGCTGCTGCAGCCACGTGTCCTGGCCCTGTGAGAATGGCACAGAAGCAGCAGGCAGCTTCCTGAAGGTGCAGGGCAGGAGGGCCAGAGACATCTTGCTCGAGTTGTTCTCCCAGGAGGAGCTGCCTCACTCAGCCACTACCACCCCATAGTTCTTTGCAGTGTCCCAGGAGCTGCTGATAAAGGAGACCCACTTGACTGTGCACCCAGGTGCCTGCCAGAAACACAGGATGTCACAGGCCTTGAGTCTGAAAGCAGAGGCTTGGCAGGAGAGCTGTGTGTTGCCACAGGCTGCTTTCAGCCCTGCCCAGCCTCCAAAAGCTGTACCTGGGCCTGCCTCTCTGGAAAGACACACGGACACAGTCCCAGTGGACTGAGGATGGCAGCAGGGAACCTGTGGCCTCCCTCCAGGTGCTCTCCACCTCACCTGACCTCTCGCATTAGGCTGCTGCTCACTGGCAAAGAACTGTGAGCTGCCCCATGGGAAACAAGCACCTTCACTGAAGGATCACACTGTGGGGCTTCCCTTCTCTCCCACCTCCACCGCTGCTCCCGGACTGCACCAGGACCCTTGTACAGGACAGGAGACATCAGGTCAAAGTCTGCTCTCTTGAAGTGCAGGGGGGTGAGCTTACTGCACACTCTCCTTGATGCCCTGAGCATCATGAATTCTAACATTTCATGGTCGCTGCAGCCAAGGCTTTCTTCAGCTTCACATTATCCACCAGCCCCTCCTGGTTGGTGAGAACAAGGTCCAGCATGGCACCCCTTCTTGTTGGCTCCTCTACCACCCGCAGAAGGAATTTGTCATCAATGCATTCCAGGAACCTCCTGGATTGCTGGCGCCCTGCTGTCCCATCCTTCCAACAGATATCCGGGTGATTGAAGTCTCCCATAAGGACCAGGGCCTGTGAATGTGAAGCCTCCCCTGTCTGTCTATAGAGGGCCTCATCTACTCGGACATCCTGGTCGGCTGGCCTCTAGCAGATCCCCACTATGATATCGCCTTCCCCTGCCTTTCCTTTAACCTTCACCCATAAGCTCTCAGTTTGTTCCTCAGTCATCCCCAGGTCAAGCTCCAAGGATTCCAGCTGGTCATTGACATAAAGAGCAACACTCCCTCCTCTTCTTCCCTGTCTATCTTTCCTTAAGAGCCTATACCCATCTAGACCTCCGCTCCAGTCATAGGAGCCATCCCACCACGTCCCAGTGATACCTATAACATCATAACCTGTAGATGTGCACACATCTCTAACTCCTCTCGCTTGGTCCCCATGCTCCGTGCATTTGCATAGAGGCATTTAAGTGGGGCCCCCACTGAAGCCAACTTGCCGGCTGAAATACATTCTACCTGGAATCCATTACCCTTCACTTCATGTGCTCTCTCACTGGCCTGTGAATGACCCCGGGAGCCAGGGTATCTATTTCCAGCACTGGCCTCAAAATGGGATGGAATGAGGATCCCCTCCCCTGACCAATCTAGTATCTATACTCTCCATAGCTGGGGCAAAGCCAGGGATGCCCAAGTGTGCCCTTGGGGATCACCAGGCAGACGGCAATACGCAGAGGGAAGGCAGAGCTCTGCCTGCCTGGCTCACCCCTGAGCAGAGCAACCAAAGCCTCCCAAGAGGCTCTGAAGCACAGCTCTTGCCCTGGGGCTCTCTGGCAGCGCACCCCATGGCTGGAGGGTATCCCAGCCCGGGGCCAGGCTGGCCTGTTTGCTGTGCTGTGGGAGTGAGCATGGAGAGGGCGTCGAGCCCCACCACGGCATTTGTGTCCCCATGGGGACCGCAAAGAAGTGCTGATGGTGGAGTCCTGGGGATGTGGGACACGTAGAGCAACAGATGCCACCACCCAGGACCTGTCCCAGGAGGTGCTGCCTCATCCAGCCACCGTGGCATTGCAGAAGAGATGGGAAGAATTATTGTTCCTGAAGGTGACGCATTTGAACGTGGAGCTGTGTGTATGCCGGTATGACGAGATCTTACAGTAACTGACCATCGGTCTGGATCCTCAGCAGGAGAGGTACATGGAGTCCCCCAGGGCCCCTCAGCCCAGCCTGCCCTGGGCCGCCAGCCCTCCAAGGACACACAGCTACACCCACAGAAGTGTGGGGACTCCCCCTCAGCAGGGAGCCTGCACACCCCGTCCGGCTGCGCTCCAGCTGACCTGGCTGTTTGCCCTTAACAGCGCTGCTGCTGCAAGGCCTTGACCCCAAGTCCCCATCTACCCCGAGCCACAAGGTGGGCAAGGACCGTGCCGTGAGCACGGCTCTGCCGTCCACTCCTCCCTTCTCTCTTGCAATGCCACGCTCGGAGCAGGCGAGTGGCTCTGGCAGCAGGTTTGTGTTAAAGCTCCGCTGGATTTCCTGTCCCCGTGCGAACGGCACAGAAGTAGCGGGCAGAGTCCCGGGGGCCCAGGGCACGCAGCGACAGCGACGACTCGGACCGGGAATTGTCCCGGGACACCGTCGCTCGACCCTCTACTGACTGACCGTACCTACTGAATGACGAATCGTATCTGATATAGGACACCCACTCGAGTCTGTCACCGGGTCTGTGACGGTACCACCAAATGTTGTAACTGCCGAAGTCGAAGCCGGCCCCGCGGCAGGAGAGGAGCACGGAGTCCCCGGGCGCTCGCAGCCCTCCGCCGGCCTCCAGCAGCCTCAGCTGCGCCCACACCCCTGCGGACGGAGAGCGCAGGCAGCCGGGCAGGGCGCGCCCACGGCCCGAGGCCGTTCCCCCGCCGCCCCGGCAAAGCCCCCCGGGCCGGCACAGCGCCAGCCGCCACCCGCCTCTGTCCCGGCCAAGCCCCGCGCCCGGGCCAACGCCCGCCTGCCCTCCCCGGGGCTGAGCCGCGCCTGCTGCCGCCCGTCCGGCCCGAGCCGCGGCCCCAAAGCCGCCCTGGCCTCCGCCTCGGCCTCCGCCTCCTTCCGCAGCCCCGGGCTCGCTGCCCTCCCCGCCCGGCGCTCACCTGCCGGCCCCGCGGCCAAGGCCAAGGCCAGGAGCCACGGCCCCAGCCCGGGCGCCATCATGCCCTGCCGCGCCAGGGCCGGCCGGGGCCGCCGAGGAGCCGAGCGGAGCCGCGCTCGGGCCCGCTCCTGCCCGCCCCGCCGCCTCGGCCCCTCGCCGGGGCAGCGCCGACGCCTGTGCCCGCCCACAACAGCCCCGCCCCGGCGCCCCGGGGCCGCGGCCCCTTCGCGGCAGGAGCAGGGGGGGCGCGGGGAGGGCCGCGGGGCAGGGCCGGCGGCACAGCAGGAGCGCGGCGCCCCGGCACACGAAGGCTCCTGGCCCTTGGCTCCCAGCGCGGCTCCGGCGCTGGCCCGCCTGCTCGCCCTGCCGAGCCCTGCCCAAGGGGGTCGGCGCCTCGGCCGGGCGCAGCTGGGACCCTTGTGGCCCCGGGGCACTCCCGGCCCGGCAGTCGCAGCCCAGGGCAGTGGAGCGCAGATGGACCTGCGAGGACACGGCACAGTCAGTCCATCTGCTCGTCCCTGCACCGCAGAGCTCCGCGCTTGGGCCTTCTCAGCTGGAATCGGGCCTGGAAACCATCAGGGCACTTCCACCAGCACATTGCTCCCACTGCCTCCTTGCCACGGGCCAGCGGAAGGGATGGAAATGGGAAACACGGACACCCCCCCCGGGGGCTTTGGGTGCGTGTCGTATCCCAACCACAGACTCTTCTGCAGGGAGCACTTGGTGACCCCGTAGGAAGCTGACCTGAGGAGGCACAGGCTTAGATGGGGTTGTGCACAGCTCAGGACACTCTGCAGGGCACTGTGCTGCTCGTTTCCCTGTCGCAGGATGAACTCAGATGCCAAAGCACAGTGAAGAGCCTGGGGTGGCTACTCGTGTCGCGTCAGCCCCGATGCCTGTTCCTACCTCCCGCTACAGCTCCAGGCACACAGTAACTGTTACGCTGCTGCGTTGGGCAGCTGATCAAAGTGTCCCTGTTCCACCTCTCTGACTAGAAGGGGGGTAGCTTGAAACTGGGTGTGGAGAAAGGACGAGGCACTTCTGTGTGACTGCTCAGGACAGAGGTACCTGAAAGATGCCATGGGGTAGCAATGAGTTTTTCTAGCTGCTGCTTAAATTTGCATACAATTGGGCATGTGGGCGAGTGCACATAGTCCCCAGAGCGAGAGCGCTCGTATGCCATCTGTCTGCCTGCTCGTGCTGTGGCTGCCTCGTTCACGTGGAAAAGTCCTGGCAAGGAAATGAATATCAGCTCCCTTGGGATTGCAGTGTAGGAGCCCGTAATTCCTCCTCTACTCCAACCAGCTAAGAATGACAGCTGGCACTTCACTGCGAGTATGTGAAACACTGCATCAAGTGTGAGCTGACTGGAGTGCCAGGAGTAGGAGGGACAGTCCAAGACTGCCTGGACAGTCAGACTCTGACAGACCACTCACAACTGGTTGGGCAGCGGGTGGCACAGTAAATCCACGCCTTGGCATCTGCAGCTGTCAGACTGCAAACAGCTGCCTTGGCAGCTCATTCCACAGCACTTGGCCTAGAGAATAGGACACAGCCTCCTTCTTATGTCAAAGTAGGCAACTGGCACCTCTGAAAGAATGGCCGAGTTGAGAACAGCCCAGTATCTCCAGGATTTGGAAAATGGTGGCCACATCTGTAGGCCAAGTCCTGCTAAGCCAAATCTCTCCACCAACACAACTGCAACACGGGTGGCCCAAGGGATGACTGATAAGCCTGCATGGACACACAGTACGTGTGAGCAATTGTCCTCCAGGTGACATTGGCAAGGCTACTTTGGGCACATACATAATTATTCCACGGGCAGCCCTCTCTACATCCGCTCCTACCGCTGCACTAGACGTTCAAGGCTCTCCGCAATGGGCTGTGGCTCCGAGGTGTCTAAATGGTGCCACAGAAGAGCCAGGTACACCCTGAGCCAGTCAGCAGGCACGTACCTTAAGAGTCCTACGGGATGAAGTAACATCCCTCAAAATGGGAAAATAACTTGCAGGATTCCACTGGTAGCCGTGAGAGTGGGACTTCACCCATCTTACACACCATGACCTGCTGTGACCACAAGAGAACCGTGGCTTATAAAGAGAAGAGTAGTAACAAGAGAAAGATAGAAGCGTCACTATTAATAAAAATAGAATAACAGCCATTAAATATAAACAGAACCAAAAAGACATGATATTGTGTGTTGGGTTTCTGTGTGGTGGGGTATTTGGTAGCAGGGGAGGGGGTTACCGCTGTGTCTCCTGTGAGAAGCTTCTTGAAGCTCCCCCGGCTCAAAGTAAGACCCATCTGTGGCCAAGGCTGAGCCACTTAGCGATGGTGGCTGTGCCTCTGTGATAAGGTATTTAAGATGGGGAACCTGAGAGGAGGAGGGGGAGATGTGAGGAGGAGTTGGGAGGGAAATACCAAAGCAAACCCCGAGGTGACTGGAAGAAAGAAGGAGGAGGAGGGGAGGAAGCTGTGCTGGAGCAGAGACCCCGCTGCAGCCCATGGGGAGAGGGCAGGCTGTGCCCTGCACCCATGGAGGGCACCGGGGGATGAAATGCCACCTGCAGCCTGGAGAGGACCCCACGCCAGAGCAGGGGCTGTGCCTGGAGAAGGTCGGGACTGTGAGGGCAGCCGGCGCTGGGACAGTCTGTTGCTGGGATGCGGGAGAATAATGGACTATGAGAGTTATATCAAGCAAAGCCGTTTATTCTTCCAATAGTACATACTTATGCTCTCGCCAATGCTCTTACTTCATAATTAGCAAATGAGCAATTAGACATCTATCAATCTTTGCTCCTACCAGCATCAGACCACTCTAACACGCACTGTGCAGACCAATCACCCTCTCGTTCACGCGCTGTTCACGCGGTGGTAACTTCTCACAGGTCAGCACTTTTCCACAGCTCAGTGTTGCAGCTGTCCGGTGTTTATCCCTGACACCTTGGCACAACTCAGCAGTTTCTTACATTTCTCCCAAGGACTGTTTCTCATCAAAGCCTTGCTGCTCCTCAGGGGCTGTGCAAGCTGACAGGCCGATGTCAACTTGCCTCTCTCCCACACTGGGAGGGCTGCACCCCACGGCAGGGACACACTCTGGAGCCGTTTGGGAAGAGCTGCAGCCCTGGGAAGGATGCATGTGAGAAAAGTTCATGGAGGACTGTCACCCATGGGATGGACCCCACGTTGGAGCAAAAGAAGAATAGGAGGAGTCCTTCCCCTGAGGAGGAAGGAGCGGCAGAAACAACGGGGGATGAACTGATCCCAACCCCCATCCCATGTCCCCCTACACTGCTGTGGGGCAGGAGGAGGGAGAGAAATCAGGATCAAAGTTGAGCTGAGGAAGAAGGGAGGGGTGGGGGAAGGTGTGTTGAAGATGTAGTTGTATTTCTCAGTATCCACTCTGATTCGATTGGTGGGATTCAAATATATTTATTTGGTTTTGTTTTCCAAATCAAATCTTTATGCCCATGACCACAACGGGTGAGTCATCCCTCCCTGTCCTTGTTTTGATTCCCAAGGCTTTTGTTTTATTTTGTCCTTCCATTTTTCCTGGATGGGGGAAGGAGTGATTGAGCAGCTGTGTGGTGCTCAGTTGCCCCCTGGGCTTAAACCATGACAACAGAGCACTGGCTATTGGCTACTATGACTACAGAAACTCTTCCAGGACTGTCTTCTGTAAGATCCTCATAGAGAAGTTTATAAAGTCTGGCCTGGGGGATCAAAGAGTGAGGCACATCCAAAACTGTCTGCAGGCCTGGGACCAGATGGTAGTCCTCAGTGGCACGCAGGCTAGTTGGAGGCCAGCAACTAGTGTGTGCCCTAGGGGTCAATGCCAGCTCCGATACTGTTTGACATCTCCCTTAATGATCTGGAGGATGGGAGAGCGCGCACCCTCGCCAGATGTGCAGGTGACGCCAAGCTGGGAGGATTGGCTGATATAGCAGAGGGTTGCGCTGCCATGCAGAGGGACCTCAACAGGCTGTTGAAATGGGCTGACAGGAAGCTCGTGCAGTTCAAAGAGAGGAAGGACAAAGTTCTCCACCTGAGAAGGAACATCTCAAGGCACCGAGGAAGCTTGGGGGCTACTCAACTGGTAAGCACATTCTCAAGAAAGGAACTGAAGGTTCTGGTGGACAAGAGCTTGAGCATGACCCAGGAATGTGCCCTTGGGACAAAGGTGGCTAATGGTGTCCTGGGTGCATCAGGAGGTGTGTTGCCAGCAGGCAGAGGGAGGTGACCCTTCCCTCCCTGTTCAGCACTGGAGGGCTCATACCTGGAGTACTGGCTCCACGTCCTGTCCCCCCAGCACACGGGAGACAGGGACAGACTGGGGAGAGGCCAGTGAAGGGCCACAGAGATGATTATGGGACTGCAGAGAGAAGAGTTGGATGGTTTACCACAGAAAAGTGAAGGCTTGGGGGGTTCTCATCAATGTAGAGAAATACCTGAAGAGAGGGTGCAAAGAAGACGGGGCCAGGCACTTTTTAGTTGTGCCCAGTGACAGGTGAAGAGGCAATGGACTCAAACAGAAAACCAGGAACCATTTTTGACTCCGAAGGTGTCCAAGCACTGGCACAGGTTGTCCAGAGAGGTTACGGAGTCTTCATGCTTGGAAATATTCAGAAGCTGCCTGGAAATAGTGCTGGGCAACGAGCTCCAGGTGGCCCAGTTTGAGCAGGGGGCTTGGAACAGATAACTCCTGAGGTGGCTTCCAACCACAACCTTCCTGTGATTTGGAGAAAGGCTCAGAGGCACATTCAGGGCTTTGTGGGTGATATATGTCAGGGCAAAGGGGAAAAGTGAAACTTGGACTTTAGTCCTCCCCTGATGACATCCAGAAACAGCTTCTTACAGGAGCATTGAAGAAAAACTCGGTGTCCTCTTCTGACTACAAGTTTCAGTGCTGGAACTCAAGAGAGAAATGCACAAGTGATACAAATGTAATATGGGTGGGTAAAAAAGTAGCACCCAGAGGACTCAGGAGAGCTCTTCAGCTTGGGCATGTTTGCTGTATTTCTGGTGTTTAGTCTTCTGTTCAGTCTTAGAGTTGTTCTCTGAAGGTGCAGACCCAGGTCCCTGCACATGTGACAGGGTTGTACAACCCCGTAGCCAAACCCAGAGCCTGGCTTTGGAAGGATGAGCAAGAACATGCAGCCCCATTGGCCCAGGTGACTGGCTGCTTCCTGGAGACAGAGAGGCCAACTGCTGGCCACAGCCTGGTGCTGGGGGCAGGGCTTCCGGAGACAGTGCAGGGGAAAGGATTCAGTTAGGAAAAGATTGGTAGAGGCTCTCCCTTTCTCACTCACAGGGCTGGTAGCTTCTGCATGCAACCTGCAAATTCCAGGATTGTGAGAAAAGGTCAGTGGTGTGTGGGTCAAGGGAAGGAGTGTAGTGGTGCTATCAGGAGGAGTCTTGCCCATCAGAGACGTAGGGATCCACACCACAAGTGCTCTGGAGCCGTGTAGGCATGTTTTGTGCCCCACGGCACTGGCCATATCTCCTGACCTTCATGCCTGTGCTGGGCTGCCCACATCCCTTGTTGCAGGATGAACTCAGCCAGCTAATCCTAACAAAGGAGCCTGGAGGCAGCAAGCAGTTGTGGGCAGCGCATGGAGAATACTGGGGGGAAGCAGGCTGTCTCTGTGCAGCCCAGAGACAAGCCTGCTGCAGGAGATACCCACCCTGCAGCCCGGGGCCGGCCCAGTGCTGCAGCAGGTGGAGATGACCTGAAGGAACCTGCAGCCCCTGCAGATCCCACGCTGGAGCAGGCGCCTGGCAGGAGCTGCGGCCTGTGGAGAGAAGCCCAGACAGGAGCAAGTTTCCTGGCAGGAGCTGTTGCACCCACACTAGAGCAGTCTTCTCCTGAAGGACTCTCCCCCGGCGAGAGGACCCACACTGGAGCAGGGGGAAAGGGTCAGGAGCAAGGAATCGCAGAGACAGAGTGTTATGATCTGACCACAATCCCTCTTCCTCATCTCCCTGCACTGCTTGGGGCAGGGAGCAGGCAGAACACTCAGGAAGGAAGGAGGAAAGTTGAGCCTGGGAAGAAGAGGGAGGCCCAGGGTGGTGGGTGATGGTGGGTGCTGTTAATTTTGTTGTCATTTCTCACTACTCCAATATATTTGTAATTGGCAATGCAGTAAATGACACACACACACACACCCCCATTGTTCTTTGCCTGTGATTGGAAGCAATCTACCTGCCTTTATTCTGACACAGGAGCTTTTTCATGTCATTTTCTCCCCTCGTCCCACTGCAGAAGGGGGTGAGAGAGCAGGTTGATGGGCCTCTGGCAGCCCCCCAAGGTTACCTCACCAGCATGGCAGAGGCACCTCATGGTCTCCTGGCTGGCACCGGGATGAGTGTTGCAAGCAGTTTGAGGTAGGTGATCCTTCCCACCTACTCAGCACTGGTGAGGTCACACCTGCAGGACTGAGTCCAGTCCTGGGCTCCCCACTACAAGAGAGACAGGAACATACTGGGGAGAATCCAGCAAAGGCCCACAAAGATGATTGAGGGTTTAGGGCATCTCTGCCATTAGGAAAGGCTGAGAGAGCTGGGACTGTTCACCTTGGGCAAAAGAATCTCATCAATGCCTAGAAATAGATGAAGAGAGGGTGCAGAGAAGACGGGTCCAGGCTCTGTTCAGTGGTGCCCAGTGACAGTACAAGAGGCAATGGCAACAGGCTGAGACACAGGAGGCTCCACCTGAACATCAGAAAACACTTTTTCACTGTGAGGGTGACTGAGCGCTGGCACAGGTTTCCCAGAGAGGTTATGGAGTCTCCATGCTTGTGTTACTGATTTCTTATTAATTTGAGCTGATTTTAATGGTTTTGATGATTTGGATTTAATTAAGGAATACTTTAGAGTAACTATACAACCAGTTATGCTGCTACAATGTTCTTTTAAAAGTCCCAGGCTGAGGCCATGCAGACTAGTGATAATCATTAACCAGATTTCTACACAAAGAATAAGACTGGTGATGAGGTACCATTGTGAGACTGTTCAGTCAGGACGATTTATTGCCCTGTAGACGAGGTATTGTAAAATTTACATTGTGAAAGGGCCTCGAAGCATATTAAAATTGCTGTGTGAGCCAAAATCCTTGGGTCAAGGGCATTGGAGGGTCTTTCTTTTAGGTCACTAGTCCGTGGTGGTCGCAAAAGCAGCCCCTCAACTCATTCAGGACTCAAGTGCCCATGACTGGAAGGAGGTGGGAATAAGAATATGAGTTATGGGAATGATCATGTTTATGTATGAGAACTTGATTACTATGTATTACTGTATCCTATATAATCAGCGTGCTACACGAGTTAGGTGTGTGTTGTTGGTGAGACGACTCCCCTACGCACCCGCAGGTTATTAAAAGAGTGTCTGATATCTACATCCCATTGGTGTTGATAAGTTCTTTCATCCCATTTTGGTGACACTTGGAGATATTCAGAAGCCACCTGGACATGCTCCAAGGCAACTGGCTGTAGGTGGCCCTGCTTGAGTGGGGTAGTTGGACCAGATGAGCTCCAGAGCTGCCTTCCAGCCTCAACCATTCTGTGGAAACAGGGCTGCATGGGCATGGTAAGTTCTCCCGTGCGGAGCCCTCCAGCTCCTCCACTGCCCCTATCCACGTAGCTGGGACGGGCAATGACCCCATGCACACGTGATCCCACACCTCTGGAGCTGTGACACCGCCCAGCACGACTGGCCTGGGCATAGCAGGGTAAATGGAAGCTGGCAACTCCCACCACCTGCCCACACAGACAGGGCACAAAGTGCGGAAACGACCTTTCTTGTACCGCCTTCCCCTACTTTCTGCACCGCACAGCTCCCTGTCCCGACCACCCCCAAGCCCGGGTGTTCCCTCCAGCTCTTGCAGACTGCTTTTGGCCTTGTTTCCTGCAGGGCTGCAGGGCTGTCCTGCTGGGGACCAGTGCCACTGGGCTGCATCCCCTGTCCATTCCACGCTGAGGGAAGAGCAGAGCTGGGCAGAGGTAAGAATTACAGCTGGCAGCTCACTGCCAGTATGTGGAACATTGCGTGAAGTGAGAGTTGTCTGGAGTGCTGGGGCTGGCAGGGGGAACCCTACATCCTCGGGACAGTCAGACTCTGAAAGCCCCGCTCACAACTGGTCGCTCTGCTGCTGGCAAAGCAAATCCACACTTTGGCACCTGCAGCTGCCAGACTGCAAACAGCTGCCTTAGCAGCACTGCCCAGTGTGTAGACGTGGGATGCTGGGCTGGCAGGGGCACACGCCACAGCACGTGGCCGAAATAACAGCACACAGCCTCCTTATGTCAACGTATGCACCTGGCTGCTCTGAAACAAGCATTGCCAGGTCTGGCTCAGGAATAGCCCTGGCACCAGAATCCAGGGCTCATAGGAAAGAGAAACCCCATTTCCCTCCCTCCATCCCCAGGAATATTCAGCTTTTATCACCTCCCCATGGGAGGAGGGTAGATCTTGCATGGGGGACAATGTCCCTTTGTCCCTGCCAAGCTGGGAGGGGTGAGAGCCCATTTCTGCCCCTCGCAGAGCCCTGCCCGACTCCAGGAAACATGGGCACCTCTCACAGAGCACCGTCCCTTTGCACTTCTCCTTGTCTTTGTCCTTGCTGGTGTGTTGTACCCTTGGTACCAAACTGGCCTGTGACACTCGTGTCCATGACAAGGAAGAGGGGGAGGAGTGGGAGAAGCAGAGAAACCCCTGAAACAGGACTGAAAGCAGAGCAGGGCTGCTCCCACAGGGCTTCACTGCAGCCAGCACAGCAACCCGTGAGGGCTTGTGTGGAACCAGGAAATCTTACAGGAAACAGCCCCATTAGAGGTGAAGCCTGTACATGGGCCTGCTAAGGAGGGGAGGAGGGGTGGGCGGCAGGACCTGTCTGCAGCACTGCTGGGATCAGCCCGTGGTGGGGAGTGATGGCTGCACTCTCCCAAGGCCTGCCAACACTCCCCACCAGCTCCTGCACCCTGGGCCGTGGGCCAGCCGCAGGGGCTCGCATGCCTGCAGCTGCTCATGGACAGTCACAGGGGCCTGGAGAAGGCAGGAGGGATCCTGTGAGCCCGGCCCCACAAACCTCCATCTGACTGTGCCTTTGCTCAGAGCTCCTCCTGCGAGCGTGGGATCTGCTCCATCAAAGGGCCCTCCTCTGCCTCCCTGCTCACCTGTACACAGAAAGAACGTTGAGCTCTGCAGCTCTGCCCTTTCCATTGGGGTGGGAGTGCACAGGGTGAAGGGGACAGTCCCCGACAGGAGGTTTGTGCTGCTGCAACCACGGGTCCTGGCCCTGTGAGAATGGAACAGAAGAAGCAGGCAGCTTCCTGAAGGTGCAGGGCATGAGAAAGCGGAACAAGAGCTCCACCGTGTAGCTAACGCCATCTCAGAAACACAGCAAGCTCGGCTTTCACATGCAATTTTCCCACCAAAATGCCAGGGCAATACAGAACCAGTTTTCTTTATCAAGGCCTCAGGCTAAAGACATCATTGCCACTTGCCCTGAGTGCCAGAAGGACTCTCTCTCTTCAACAGCCAGTGGTGTCAACCCTCAGGGACTCACTCCTCAGAATTATGGCAATCTGACGTCACTCAGTTCAATGCATTTGGATCGTTAAAATAGGTGCCGTCAATATTGCACCACTTCTCATCACAGACACCAGATCAACAAGAAGTCCAGGGCAAGGATTAACTGTTAACAAAAACCTAGGAAGTGCTACTTTGGAAGTACCAGATCCTTTAATAACCTGGGGAAGAGGTTATGTTGTGTCTCCACAGGTCACGGTCCCCGGTTGTTACCGGCAAAGTGTGTGCGACCACACCTGAGGCGTGAGAGGCAGCTTTTGGTGGACACTCAGGAGCCGGCTGTGGGTGCTGTGGATGCCCCTGTGCCGACAGTTCGTGATCTCTTCAACTGATCATTTAAGCAGAATGGATGGGTAATGCTTGCTGCTGCAACGGGAGCAAATACACTGTCTCTGTCCTTAATCACACTACGGTTGTGAACTCTTTGAAGAGAAAATGCTGACAGTAATTGCAACTCCTTGATGAGATATACAGGCTTACTAGTCACTTGTCAAAGATGTAGCTTACACAAAATGTCGTTATTAATAAGGATGAAATGCTGTAAGAATGTGTGTATTCAACTTCCTTTGTTTAGCAATAGTAAGAATTAGGAACTCAAGTGTTTAACCTTATTAGAAACTCCCTTGGTTTTCCCCCTTGAGTGGTGGCCAGGCTCTGGGTGGAACCCAACAGGAGGATGAGATCAGATGTTTCCGCTCAAAGAAAAGTGCCAGTTATTTTGGCCTCTTGATTTGGAGGCTGGACCTGCCTGCAGCAATGTTGGATGCCTCACCTACGGATGGACGCGTCGCGTAGGATTTCCGCTTTGCGAGGATGGGCACTCTAAATTCTCGCTGCATCCAGGGTTCCCCAGCAACTGCGGATCTGAATGTTAGTACCCCGTTAGGTAAGTGTGCTATTTCATGTTTTCTTTACTGTTTATTTTTGTAGTATTTAGTCACATCCCTTAGTTATGGGTACTGAAACTAGCCTACTCTTTTTTAACTCGTAACTGTAACTGCTGTATTGCTTCTAGCCTTCTGTAAATCTTTTTTAAGCATGCTGTGTTTTTGAAGTTTGCCTAACCCTTAAATGATAAAGTCTCAAAATAAGTCTTGCATGTGCAGCTGCAAAACAAAGAAAGGGGAGATGTGGGAGACATTGGCCTGTCAGCCTTGCACAGCCTCTGAGCCATAGCTGGGGTTTGATGAAGAACAGGCCTTGGAAGAAAGATGAGAGGCTGCTGAGTTGTGCCAAGGTGACAGGGAAAACCAGCGGCCAGCTGCAACACTGAGCTGGGGAAAAGTGCTGACCTGTGAGAAGTTACCATCGCGGTAGGGCGGAATGCGCCAGGGAATATGGGAAATTAGTTCAATTGACCTGTGAAACTGATAATGGACCAGCCTATACCTCTCAAAAAATTTGCTCTTTTTTGTCAACTCTGGGGTATACGTCACATCACAGCTATACCACATCCCCCCACGGGGCAAGCCATAGTGGAGAGAGCACATCAAAGCTGTAAAAGCGCTTTTGCAAAAACAAAAAGGGGGAGAGGTCTTGGCTGCTGCAGAACCACTTGCAAAAGCGGTGTATGTGTTAAATTACTGACGGCTCACAGGTGACAGGGAGGAACCCCCAGTAGTAATATATAGTCTGGGTCTGAAATCCGGTATAAGCCGGTGTGGAGATGGTGCTTTTGCTCAGTACAAGGATGTTGCTATAGGATAGAGGAAAGGACCTGTGGAACTAACAATGACGGGTCGAGGCTGTGCCTGCGTTATTACCGACACCGGCACTAGATGGGTTCTGAGAAGATGGGTGCGACCCTGGGAAAAGGAAGTTAAGAAAGATGAAACAGAAACCGAATGAGATATTAACTTGGAGCAGGGGTTACGTTTGTGTTTTCACAGATGCCGGCTCCCTCTGGGTTCCTGCTCGGTGTGTTCAGCCTGTATGGGAACGTGCCTCAGGGTGAAGGATGGGTGGTCTCACAACCAAACACCACCGCAAGCCCTGAAAATCCGTTCTCTACATGCTTGGGAGAAATACCTGTGGATACATGGCCGAACCCACTGCGGTTTTGGCTTAGCAAACAAACTAATGCTACTTCTTTGGCTTTAAGTGGTCTTTTAACTGATGCCGATAGTGTCAGACATGTTACCTTATAAAATAGAGCTGCGATTGGCTTTTGCTTCTAGCGCAAGGACATGGTTGTGCTGAATTTGGAGGAATGTGTGGTATGAATCTATCCGATCGTTCAGAATCTATCTTTAAAAGCATTTGGCAATTGAAGGATGGAGTCAAACGCTTAACAGAAGATGATGGCTTGGACTGGCTGACAAGGATGGTTAAAGGTTGGGGATTATCTGGTTGGTTGATAACATCAGTCAGAACTGTCAGAGTAGTCCTTTTGATTGTAGTGACTGTGCTCTTACCATTGCCTTGCCTTATCGGCCTTCTGCAAAGGGCCCTGCAGAGGACTGTCGGTGCAATGTTTTTAGCACAGGACCACAGGGGGGTCTGCATCGCTCAAAAACAAAAAGGGGGATTTGTGGCATCGTTGGAGAACAACGGACATGTTGTGAGCGATCCAGACCAAGGGGCCTCACTGTACCAGCAAGCTGCAGCTGTGTTCAAGGACATAAACAAGGCCGAGACGGCCTGAGAAACTACATTCCTGCCCAAGAGATAAAGATGTTGGAATGTCAAAAACAGGGGGTCTACCTGGGGGGAGAGCAGCGCATGAACACCACACCGGGACCAATCATAGAGGGCAGAAGGGCGCGTGATCAAGTAGCTTTAGCCTATTAGCAATAAGATAGTGGTGCGTGAAGCTTGTGATAGAGTATAAATTGCTGTGTAGCCTTTAATACAGTGGCATCAACTTGATCACATTGGTCGTCTAAGTTGTGTCCGAGACTTCCGCGTCGGCACTGACCTATAGATGACTCCTGTATATTTTATAACTGATAGCCATTGTGCTAGTAGGTGTTGTACCAGGTTATAACAAACCACCTGTGCTGATGTAAAAAGTGCTCAAGTGTTGAAGTATTGAAGCCTGAACAACAGGCCCCGAGCCGAAGCTGCTAACTTTGTATGTAGTCATTAGTGCCATATGTCTGTTCATTATTAAAAGATGTAGCTGAGATATCATAAAACATGTCTATCCTGAATATATCTTCATCCTTCTTTGTGTAGGGGCAAGTTACCAAGGGCATGGAGCCAGCTGTCTGGCCTTGGGAGCAGATGTGTGACCTTGCTCATCAATAAATTAGATAAGCAGGGAAACTCCCTTGGCTTCCTCCTTGAGCCCTGGCCAGGCCCTGGGGGAATCTAATTGGAGGGTGAAAGCAGATGATTCTGCTCAAAGCAAAGGTGCCAGTTATTCTGGCTTGCTGATTTTTGGTATATAATGCTGGACCCGCTCTCAGTGACTTTGGCTGCCTCACCTACGGGTGGACACACCACGTAGGATTTCCCACTTGCTAGGAAAGGCTCAACAAATCCCCGCTCTAACTGGGGCTGCCCAGCGACTGAGGATCTGGGTGATGGTAACGGGTGCAAGTGGTGATGGATCTATCTTAATCACTATTCTCTCCCTCTCTCGTGGTAATGATTTCACCCTGTATTTTCCTATTTGTTTGCTTTAAGTGTATTATTCATCTTTTCCTACTGTATGTTTTCTGCATTACTCTGTTACATTATTTAGTCATCCCCAGTAACATACCCCTACTCTTTCCACTCTGGTGTCTGACTTTCATTGGGATCCTTAATCAGCAAAACACCATGCGCTTTGCTCAGAGCTCGTCCTGGGAGCGTGGGATCTGCTCCATCAAAGGGCCCTCCTCTGCCTCCCTGCTCACCTGTACACGGAAAGAAGGTTGAGCTCTGCAGCTCTGCCCTCTCCATTGGGGTGGGAGTGCACAGGGGAAGGGGATGGTCCCTGGCAGGAAGTTTGTGCTGCTGCAGGCGTGTGTCCTGGCCCTGTGAGAATGGAACAGAAGAAGCAGGCAATTTCCTGAAGTTGCAGGGCAGGAGGGCCAGAGACATCTTGCTCGAGTTGTTCTCCCAGGAGGAGCTGCCTCACTCAGCCACTGCCACCCCATAGTTCTTTGCAGTGTCCCAGGAGCTGCTGATAAAGGAGACCCACTTGACTGTGCACCCAGGTGCCTGCCAGAAACACAGGATGTCACAGGCCTTGAGTCTGAAAGCAGAGGCTTGGCAGGAGAGCTGTGTGTTGCCACAGGCTGCTTTCAGCCCTGCCCAGCCTCCAAAAGCTGTACCTGGGCCTGCCTCTCTGGAAAGACACATGGACACAGTCCCAGTGGACTGAGGATGGCAGCAGGGAACCTGTGGCCTCCCTCCAGGTGCTCTCCACCTCACCTGACCTCTCGCATTAGGCTGCTGCTCACTGGCAAAGAACTGTGAGCTGCCCCATGGGAAACAAGCACCTTCACTGAAGGATCACACTGTGGGGCTTCCCTTCTCTCCCACCTCCACCGCTGCTCCCATAATGCACCAGGACCCTTGTACAGGACAGGAGACATCAGGTCAAAGTCTGCTCTCTTGAAGTGCAGGGGGGTGAGCTTACTGCACACTCTCCTTGATGCCCTGAGGATCATGAATTCTAACATTTCATGGTCGCTGCAGCCAAGGCTTTCTTCAGCTTCACATTATCCACCAGCCCCTCCTGGTCGGTGAGAACAAGGTCCAGCATGGCACCCCTTCTTGTTGGCTCCTCTACCACCTGCAGAAGGAATTTGTCATCAATGCATTCCAGGAACCTCCTGGATTTCTGGTGCCCTGCTGTCCCATCCTTCCAAGAGACACCCGGGTGATTGAAGTCTCCCATAAGGACCAGGGCTTGTGAATGTGAAGCCTCCCCTGTCTGTCTATAGAGGGCCTCATCTACTCGGACATCCTGGTCGGCTGGCCTCTAGCAGATCCCCACTATGATATCGCCTTCCCCTGCCTTTCCTTTAACCTTCACCCATAAGCTCTCAGTTTGTTCCTCAGTCATCCCCAGGTCAAGCTCCAAGGATTCCAGCTGGTCATTGACATAAAGAGCAACACTCCTTCCTCTTCTTCCCTGTCTATCTTTCCTTAAGAGCCTATACCCATCTAGACCTCCACTCCAGTCATAGGAGCCATCCCACCACGTCCCAGTGATACCTATAACATCATAACCTGTAGATGTGCACACATCTCTAACTCCTCTCGCTTGGTCCCCATGCTCCGTGCATTTGCATAGAGGCATTTAAGTGGGGCCCCCACTGAAGCCAACTTGCCGGCTGAAATACATTCTACCTGGAATCCATTATCTCTCACTTCATGTGCTCTCTCACTGGCCTGTGAATGACCCCGGGAGCCAGGGTATCTATTTCCAGCACTGGCCTCAAAATGGGATGGAATGAGGATCCCCTCCCCTGACCAATCTAGTATCTGTACTCTCCATAGCTGGCGCAAAGCCAGGGATGCCCAAGTGTGCCCTTGGGGATCACCAGGCAGACGGCAATACGCAGAGGGAAGGCAGAGCTCTGCCTGCCTGGCTCACCCCTGAGCAGAGCAACCAAAGCCTCCCAAGAGGCTCTGAAGCACAGCTCTTGCCCTGGGGCTCTCTGGCAGCGCACCCCATGGCTGGAGGGTATCCCAGCCCGGGGCCAGGCTGACCTGTTTGCTGTGCTGTGGGAGTGAGCATGGAGAGGGCGTCGAGCCCCACCACGGCATTTGTGTCCCCATGGGAATGCAAAGAAGTGCTGATGGTGGAGTCCTGGGGATGTGGGACATGTAGAGCAACAGATGCCACCACCCAGGATCTGTCCCAGCAGGTGCTGCCTCATCCAGCCACCGTGGCATTGCAGAAGAGATGGGAAGAATTATTGTTCCTGAAGGTGACCCATTTGAACGTGGAGCTGTGTGTATGCCGGTATGACGAGATCTTACAATAACTGACCATCGGTCTGGATCCTCAGCAGGAGAGGTACATGGAGTCCCCCAGGGCCCCTCAGCCCAGCCTGCCCTGGGCCGCCAGCCCTCCAAGGACACACAGATACACCCACAGAAGTGTGGGGACTCCCCCTCAGCAGGGAGCCTGCACACCCCGTCCGGCTGCGCTCCAGCGGACCTGGCTGTTTGCCCTTAACAGCGCTGCTGCTGCGAGGCCTTGACACCAAGTCAAAAACAAAAATTGCAGCAATCACAAAAGACATGGCTGGATTTATCTCCCTTACTTCCAGTTCTGCCCTGGCCCTGCCTGTGTGTCGAACATTGTGGCCTTTTCCAGCTCTTTGGTTCTGCAGAAATAGGCCACCATGACCACAGCTGCTGGCGAGGGCACTTCCAGGGAGAGCTGGTTCCTGGAGGGGTCTGCAGAGCTGGTGACTCGTGTCTGGAAGGACGAAGCGATGTGCTGGAGTCACAGGAAAGGATACTGCAACACCACAGGCTGCAGGTCTCTGCCAGGAGTCTGACAGATGCAGTCCCAAGGGCAGCTGCTTTCAGTGATGTGTTGTCGCAGATGGAGTGATGCATCTCCCACGTAAGAGAGAAGTTGCAATATGTTTATTGATATAAAACTGAGATTGAACAAAGTTTGACAGTAAATGTGACAGTGGTTTAATAAGATTCAATGAGAAGATTCACCTGATTCTTACTACATAGAGGACAGGGTCAGACAGAACTGTCAGGGAGACCCACCCATCGAGTCATGACATTCCGACAGGACCCACTTGCTTTCTAAACTCCTTCTCAGAGAGGAGTCCAGGTGGGGCTGGATCCAATCCTAGTCCCAGACTGGCTCAATGGTTTATTTCTAAATGACTGTATGTGTGCACTCCATCCTTGATATCCCTTAGCTAAGATCTCAAACTTCCAGCACGCTCATTCCCAATGCACTTACCGAGTATCTGACATGAGAAGGATTCTCTCAGCCTCGAGGAGTAACCCTGAGCGGTGTCCCTCCCTCTGAGCACAGGCACAGTCCACTCACTGACTCGGCACTGAGATGGGCCCTGACCCCTGTGAAGATGCCTCAGGAGACAGCAGGGGAGGAGGAAGCTGATGTTGTTGAGGCACAGCCCAAGTCTCTCTCACTGTGGTCCCTGCAGGGCGCAGGAATAGACCGCACTGTCCCCCAGCTCCAGCCCCATGATGATCAGCATCCCGGAGCTCTGGTCAGCCTGGCAGGAAAATCTCTGGCGGGCAAAAGGGGCTGTGTGGCTGTAGGAGCCTCCCCGGCCCTTGCTCTGCAGCAGGTACTGCAGGGCTCCACCGGCACGCTGCCGATACCAGGCCACGTAGAGATAGGAGGCCTTGGAGCTGTAAGTGCATCGTAAGCTCCCACTATTCCCTGCTCGCCACCACACTGCAGACCTCGTCGCTTGGATCTCATCACCCTGAAGTGCACCTGAAACAAAAGCAGGGCTCTTCCATCACTGCTTTGCCTTCACTGGTGCAAGAAACTGGCCCTGAAAAGGGCCAGTGGAAGCTGGTAATGGTGTTGCTAAAGCCAAGGGCTTTGGGTGCCCCAGGGAAGAAGGGGACCAAGAGAAGGCAGAGAAGAGATACAGGCAGGCAGAGTGGCCAGCCTGGTTGGGTGACAGAAACGCATGGAACCAGCACCTCAGCATAAAGCACTGCATTTGGGTCTGAGGAGATGGAAATCGGCCGTGCTGGGAAAGGAGCTCCTGCAGAAAGGCCAGGACCAGCTGCGGTGCCCAGTGATGGCCCCTCTCTGCTTGGGAAGACTCCTTACCCACCTCAGCACTCGTCGGCTGCAAACCTTGTGCAGCCTGTGCTGGGCCCAGCAGGTTTGTGTCAGAGGTTTGTCCCCATCTACCCCGAGCCACAAGGTGGGCAAGGACCGTGCCGTGAGCACGGCTCTGCCGTCCACTCCTCCCTTCTCTCTTGCAATGCCACGCTCGGAGCAGGCGAGTGGCTCTGGCAGCAGGTTTGTGTTAAAGCTCCGCTGGATTTCCTGTCCCCGTGCGAACGGCACAGAAGTAGCGGGCAGAGTCCCGGGGGCCCAGGGCACGCAGCGACAGCGACGACTCGGACCGGGAATTGTCCCGGGATGCCCTCGCTCGACCCTGCACTGCTGCCCCGTACTTCTTTGTAGTACCCGAGGAGCTGCTGATGTAGGACACCCACTCGAGTCTGTCACCGGGTCTCTGACGGTACCACCAGAGATCGCGAGTCTGCAAGGCGAAGCCGGCCCCGCGGCAGGAGAGGAGCACGGAGTCCCCGGGCGCTCGCAGCCCTCCGCCGGCCTCCAGCAGCCTCAGCTGCGCCCACACCCCTGCGGACGGAGAGCGCAGGCAGCCGGGCAGGGCGCGCCCACGGCCCGAGGCCGTTCCCCCGCCGCCCCGGCAAAGCCCCCCGGGCCGGCACAGCGCCAGCCGCCACCCGCCTCTGTCCCGGCCAAGCCCCGCGCCCGGGCCAACGCCCGCCTGCCCTCCCCGGGGCTGAGCCGCGCCTGCTGCCGCCCGTCCGGCCCGAGCCGCGGCCCCAAAGCCGCCCTGGCCTCCGCCTCGGCCTCCGCCTCCTTCCGCAGCCCCGGGCTCGCTGCCCTCCCCGCCCGGCGCTCACCTGCCGGCCCCGCGGCCAAGGCCAAGGCCAGGAGCCACGGCCCCAGCCCGGGCGCCATCATGCCCTGCCGCGCCGGGGCCGGCCGGGGCCGCCGAGGAGCCGAGCGGAGCCGCGCTCGGGCCCGCTCCTGCCCGCCCCGCCGCCTCGGCCCCTCGCCGGGGCAGCGCCGACGCCTGTGCCCGCCCACAACAGCCCCGCCCCGGCGCCCCGGGGCCGCGGCCCCTTCGCGGCAGGAGCAGGGGGGGCGCGGGGAGGGCCGCGGGGCAGGGCCGGCGGCACAGCAGGAGCGCGGCGCCCCGGCACACGAAGGCTCCTGGCCCTTGGCTCCCAGCGCGGCTCCGGCGCTGGCCCGCCTGCTCGCCCTGCCGAGCCCTGCCCAAGGGGGTCGGCGCCTCGGCCGGGCGCAGCTGGGACCCTTGTGGCCCCGGCGCCGGCTCCGGCCCCAGCGCCAGGGACGGGCTGTCGGCCCGCACATCCCCTCGCAGGCCCCTCCCCGTGCCCCCAGCCCGCCCTGGCCTCACCCCCGGCCCTGCCCGCGGGCACCGGGGCACACCGGGGCTGTGCTGCCATCCAGAGGGACCGCGACAGCCGCAGAAGTGCCTGACAGGAGCCTCCTGCGCTTCAGCCAGGGGAAGAGCAACGTCCCGCCGCCGGCCAGGAACAAGCCCGTGCTCCAGGGCGGGCTGGGCGCTGCCCACATGCAAAACACATTCGCAGCAAAGGCCCCGAGGCTTCTGCTGGACAACAACTTGTCCAGGAGGCAGCGATGTGCCCCTGCGGCACAGAAGGTTCATGGTGGCCTGGCCTGCATCAGGCAAAGTCTGGCCAGCGGCTCAGGGAGCTGATCCTTCCCCTCTGCTCAGCACTGCTGAGCTCACCCCGGGACTACCGCCTCCACTTCTTGGCTCCCCACTACACGAGAGACTTGGGCAAAGAGGAGAGAGGCCAGCGAAGGCCACGAAGGGGCTCATGGGCTGGAGCACCTCTTCCAGGAGAGAGCTGCGACTGTTTACCCTGCAGAAGAGAAGGCTCAGGGCACATCCCAGCAGGAGCTGAAACACAGGAAGGGTGGGTGCAGGGAAGGCCGGGCCAAGCTCTTTTCAGTGGTGCCCAGTGACAGGGCAAGGGACAATGTGCAGCCTGATGTGACCCTACTTCACTCTCAGGGTGACCAAGCACTGGCACAGGTTGCCCAGAGAGCTTGTTGGGTGGCCATGCTTGGAGGGGTTGACAAGCTGTCTGGAGATGGGCCTGGGCAACGGGCTGTAGGTGGCCCAGCTTGAGCAGGGTCTTGGGCCAGATGAATTCCTGAGGTGGCTTCCAACCTCCACCTTTCTGTGATTCTGGGAAAGACTCACAGGCACATTCAGGGCTTTGTGGGTGATATGGGCCAGGGCAAAGGGAAAGACTGAAATTTAGACTTTGCTCCTCCCCTGATGACTTCCAGAAACAGCTTTTTATGAGAGTGTTGAGGAAAACTCAGTGTCCTCTTCTGGCTACAAGTTTCAATGCTGGAACTCAAGAGAGAAATGCACAAGTGATACAAATGTAACATGGGTGGGTAAAAAAGTAGCACCCAGAGGACTCAGGAGAGCTGTTCAGCTTGGGCATGTTTGCTGTATTTCTGGTCTTTAGTCTCCTGTTAGATCTTACAGATCTTCTCTGCAGGTGCAGACCCAGGTCCCTGCACATGTGACAGGGTTGTACAACCCCGTAGCCAAACCCAGAGCCTGGCTTTGGAAGGATGAGCAAGAACATGCAGCCCCATTGGCCCAGGTGACTGGCTGCTTCCTGGAGACAGAGAGGCCAACTGCTGGCCACAGCCTGGTGCTGGGGGCAGGGCTCCTGGAGACAGTGCAGGGGATGGGATGCAATTCCATTGGGAAATGAGTGGCAGAGGCCCTCCCTTTGTCCCTCACGGCCACCCAAAGGCCCCTGCCAGGGAATTGCAGGGGGTACATGGCAACATGTTGGCAGTGCATGAGGTGACAAGGAGAGACTAGAGGTCTTCCCCCTCAGCAGGACACTAGAGGATGCCCAAAGCATTTCCAGCCCCCTAAGCTGCCTCTTCAAAGCTCTGGCTGCCCATCAGGCCTGATGCTGTCCTTTCAGGCTCCCCAGAATGAGCATAAGAAAGGGGAGCACAAGAGGAGCCCATGTTGTTCGTAGGATAGTAGAAGAGTTGAGGCTGTAATGGACCTCTGCAAGAGGTCTGGCTTAAACCTCCTGCTCCAGCAGCATGGACAAGAGCAGGTTCAATGGTCTCTTTGGGATGGATTTAATTTCCTTCATAGCAGCCTGTATGGGCAGCCGCAAATTTGCTGACCAAAGCCATGTTGATAACACCCCGATACTTTATCTATTGCTGAATTTCAGTCTCGGTGCAGCCGGGATCTGGGCGATGTGCAGAACAATGACAAACTCACACCAGTTTGTTGAAGGGGGGGCATTGCCAAGAGCAAATGCCACTGCACTCTCTGCCAGCTCCCAATTTATTCCCACCTGTTTACATAGGTTTGTTTTTACTTTTACATCCTAGTGTCCTTCAGGTTCTGCCTGTTTATTGCTCACATGCTCACCACACTCTGCAGGGGGTGTTTTTTACTGCTGTTTTTCTCCCAACATGGTGTTATATGGTGCTGCCTCAGTTTCCCACGATCATTCTTCTAACCTCAAGGCCAGTTTACATTTTGCTAACCACCAATTCTTAATTCCCACATCTCTCCCTCTTTTGTTTTGTAGCTTCGTTTCCATGACGATCATTGCAATCAGTCTCAGTTGGGCCTTTGTCACTGTGGACAGGAGGCGTCATACGTGTCGCAGGATTGCAAATCCTGTAAAAAAAATCAAACATCCCAGGCCTGCTAAAACCCGCATCCGTAGGTTCAGACCTGCAAATTAATGCCAAGGGTTGAGCCATGACAAACTTTTGCCTGACTCTCTCATGATGTCACCATGAACTAATTTCGAGGATGCCAGTTAAACTCAGACCCCTGAGTGAAAAGAGTAGGCTGATTTCACTACCAATAGTCAAAGGATATAACTAAGGACTACAAAAATAAGCAGTAAGAAAAGTACAGAATAGGTCACTTGCTTATTACTATGTATAATAGAACAAGGCCAATGCACCTAATCTTTACTACACAATGGGGTATTAATATCCAGATCCGCAGGCGCTGGGCAGCCCCGGTTGCAGCGAGGATTTGTTGAGCCTTTCCCTGCACGTGGGAAATCCCACGCGGTGCGTCCATGCGTAGGTGAGGCAGCCAAAGTCGCTGCAAGCGGGTCCAGCCTCATCTATCCAAATCAGCAAGCCAAAATAACTTGCACTTTTCTTTGAGCAGAAACATCTGGTTTCCTCCTCCTGTTGGATTCAACCCAGAGCCTGCCCAGGCCTCGGGGAGGAAAATCAAGGGAGTTTCTAACAAGGTCAAACACTTGGATTCATAATCTTTAACATTGCTGAACAGAGAAAGTTGGATACCCATTCTCACAACATTTCATCCTTATTAATAACTGCATTTTGTCCAAGCTACATCTTTCAGTAGACACTACTAAGCCTATATATTTTGTTAATGATCAAATACTAATAATTAATGCTAATGGTAATACAGATTTTACTAATTAACAAAAACTAATAATGGATAATGTTTAGTTATAAAGTTCATCTGTAAGTCAACTTGTTTCAGGCCTGTTATTCAGGCCTTAACACTACAAATTCAGATCTACATCTCAAAGGAAAAAATTCCTGTAAGCTTGTGGCTAGATACATTGGCTGTGGATAGACAACTAAAATATTGAGGCTCTGTGATGAAGATCTGATATCGGCCAGTACTACTGCTTCCGTTAGAGCTGATGGAGTGCAGTTTTAACTAGCAATGAAGTACCCAGTGGTGGAAAATTGGCACAGAACCTACAAGCATTTCATCCTATTCCTGCCTCTTTTCCAGCCAACAAAGTATACGGATGAGTTGCACAACGGTCCAAACTGCAGGTGCTGTTGTGGCTGCACACACGCACCCCCTCCTCCTGTGGACACGCACACGGGGGGGCATCCGCATACAACGTTATATTGGCCACATTCAGATGATATGACTGATTCTCTGTGTCTCGAGGAGGAAGCCAAGCTCCTCCAGTTCATCGTGTGTTGTTATTGCTACTGGTACATCAGGATCCCACCGCTGCCACTGTGCCTTCTGCCTTCTGTTGTAGCTGTTTCAGACTCCCCCAAGTGAGAGCTGCAGTCGCCGGGTTCCCAGGGGAACGTAGCCTGCGTGTCGATTCCTGCACCGTCAGTCGAGGGGTCTGTGGCATCGGGTTGGAGGGTTGCTCCTTCCAGCTCACGGTATGGCTTGACTTTCCTTGCCGGTATCCACCGAGGACCTGTGGGCGATAAAACACAAGCATTGTGTCCCCACCCCAGCAGATCCACTGGCCCTCTCCAGGTCGGGTCTCCTTCGGGATCCTTATACAAGACCCGTGGTTTAATTATAGAGTCTGTTGTGGTGCTAAAATGACGTTCTGCTGCGGCCGAGGCAAAACGATTTCTGGTTAAGAAATGAAGAGTGTATAAAGCCATCGCCAGTTGATTACGTGGTGTGTCCAGAGAATTCCCCCTTCTCTGTTTTAAAATGAAGGCTTTTAGTGTAGCATGTGCACGTCTGACTGTTGCCTGTCCTGTGGGGTTATGAGCAATACCTGTCTTATGCCGAATCCCCCATTGCTGCAAAATAAATCTGCCGCCTTCCGTCTCTAAAATCCACCGTCATTCCCCGGGATCCGTCACTTTCCTTGACAGGCCGTATCGGATTGTTCCAAGCTGTGGTGGTTGGCTTTAAAACTCCTACATCTCATAAATCTTTAATTGTCTGTGATATCGCTTCATCTCTTCATCTCCCAGAATTCTGTATTGCTCCTGTGCTGGAATCTGCACAGGAGACATTTTTACTCTCCCGACTGTAACAGGTCTGGCACTAATGGAGGGTTTAACTCCAAACTGAGACTGACCATCAGAATGATTTAAAGTTAGTCCTTTTAGAATGTCTATAACTTTTGTATATTCAGGAACGGGGACAATCATGACTGATATAATCGTCTTGGGAGATTTCTTATTTTCATTTCTATTTATGTTTTTGTACAGCTTCTATTTATTTTCCTTCCAAACCTGTGATAATCACAGGTTGTCCTTTAAATTTCCTGGGATTCCCATATATTAAGGAAACTTCCGCTCCAGCATCAATCAGGGCATTTACAGTTTGTGGGGACCATAATATTGATTCCCCTCCCTTGCCTCCTGCAAAGGGTACAAGTCAGAAAACGGTGCCCAATCCTCTCTCACCCCCGGAACCATTGATCCCCCCACGGGGGCCCTCCGTGGGCAGATGGAGGGGCCCGCTGAGGTTCGAGAAGGGGCGCCATGGGCTGACCTGTCCCTGGATCCTTGGTTTTAGAACTCTGCACTCTCTTGCGAGGTTTATTCAGCCCTCTCTGTGTATATATTCGCCACAGCTGGTCACTTGGAACACCATCAATTTTTTTCACGAGACATGTCATCTTTTCACAAAGCCATAAGCATTTCCTTCGGACAACTCCTGTTTTCACTGCCTTGAGGGCTGTCTCCAGTGTCTCGATTCCCTGCACTCCCTCGGGGGCCCCACTCTCCAAGGTCACCCAGCTGCTGTATTTTTTCTACCACATTACAAAGGGGATTTCCTGTCTTATTAATCAAAAGAGTCATGATTACATTTTTATATGCCAGTGGGGCAGCCTTAATCAGTTTATTTCTCCTGGTGACAGACAAGGGACGCCGCATCACAGTGTCAGCATCTTCTATAAAAACTGCTGCTTTTGGTGTTCGGGGGAGGCGGGTGGGCGCGGGCCGGGGGCGCGGTGCTGGGCTCGGCCGCAGGCAGTTGCCCTGCAGTGGGGGGGGCGCGGGGAGGCCTGAGGCCGCTGCTGCCAACGCCGCGCTGGCAGGTGGGGGGGCGCGAATGCTCAGTACAGAGATCTACACACTCGGTTTTCCTGATGGAATATGCTGTGCTGGCGTTAATACCGGATTTATAAGAGCCAGCCAATCCCATGGGACCAATTGATACCCATGAGCGATCGCCTCCAGTCTGCCTGTTGTAAATGAGTTTTGAAGCCCGTCCTCATTAACGCTTTTACGCAGTTCTTCAAAAACCTGGGATGGCCGGGGCTCATGCCGCGGCTGCTGGCTGGATCTTAAAATTACCAGAAACACCACAGGGTCCCCATTTTTTAGTGTCTGCCCAAAAAATGTCTCTAGCCTAGATCCTCCTCCCTGAATCTGTACTGGGAATGCCTCCAGTGGGGGAGGTGGAAAATCAGAAGGTACAGATTGTAATTCCTCATCTTTAACCTTTTCATCCCCGCTTGCTTCTGCCGGCGTGGGTAGTAGGAGTTAGTTCTTTCCCCTGTCGGGATGAGGTACTGACAGGTTCTGGCATTTCTGCTGTCAGTGGGTGTAAAGCCATGTAAATCACTGGCCGTGTAAGGACGACAGAGCTCAGAAATGCACTCCCCAGGTCTTCATCAGTTTTAAACTCTTGTCCAACCTTCCACTGTTGTGCTAAATGAAAAGTTCTGTGACCGGGAACCATTTACAATACTACATAATACAACTAGATACAGTGCAGTAACTCATGCACTTGATCATCTGTCACTGAATATTGGCCAGTCTTCAATAACTGCTTTAGAACTTGTATATAGTGCTTTTGTTCCTTAGCAATCCCTGACCCCATGATTTATGAGAAACAGAGAAAAAGAGAAAGAAAGGAAAAACCCCTTATGATTTAAGAGAAAGAGAAGAAAAACCGTATGCTAGCAGCTTCCCCCAGCCAGGCGCTGCTGTCCGGTAGTTAAAGAAGAAAACCCCTTCTGTACTTTCGTGTGCCGGCAGCTTTCCCAAAGCCGGGCACTGCACCCTGGTACTTACCAGCGGAATGAATATTGGAGTCTGGACACCACCTTCCTCCTTCGCATATGAGCACGCCACCGTCTTCTTCAATTTTCTGTACAGCTCACGCGGGGCAGCAATTGTCAGTCTCGGTGCAGCCGGGATCTGGGCGACGTGCAGAACAATGACAAACTCACACCAGTTTGTTGAAGGGGGGGCATTGCCAAGAGCAGATGCCACTGCACTGTCTGCCAGCTCCCAATTTATTCCCACCCCTTTGCATAGGTTTGTTTTTACTTTTACATCCTAGTGTCCTTCAGGTTCTGCCTGTTTATTGCTCACATGCTCACCACACTCTGCAGGGGGTGTTTTTTACTGCTGTTTTTCTCCCAACATGGTGTTATATGGTGCTGCCTCAGTTTCCCACAATCATTCTTCTAACCTTAAGATCAGTTTACATTTTATTAACCACTAATTCTTAATTCCCACAGCTGAACAGCACCTATGCAGCATCAGGGCCATCTCTGTTTCTCATGTTGCCCACCAGCTGTACAGCTGACCCCAACCACACAAAGAGATATTCCGTACTGCATGAAGTCATGTGAAGCAATAAAATCTGGGGGAAAGGGCGATATTTGGTGTTATGACATTTGTCTTTCCCAAGTAACTGTTACGCCTCAGGAAGGCCTGGAAATGTCTAAACATCTGCCTGCCAATGGGAAGTAGAGAATGAATTCCTTTGTTTGCTCGGTTTGTGTGTGCAGCTTTGACTTTACCTATTAAAGTCTCTTTATCTCAACACACAAGTCTTCTCACTTTTACCCTTCTGATTCCCTCCCCCATCTCATTGTGGGTGACTACGCAGGCAGCTGTGTGGGGCTCAGCTGCCTACTGGGGTTAGGGACCGTAGGCTGCCCACAACCTTGTCCAGTTCAGTTTTGAAGATCTTCAGGAATGGAGACTGCACAGCACATTGACAAATCCCCCATGGCATTTTCTTCTCTGTGCTGAACCAACCCAGTTCCCTCATTCTCTCCTTCTCTGTCACAGAATCACAGAATCATCAAGGTTGGAAAAGCCCTTGAAGATCCTCCAGTCCAACCATTAACCTCACCCTGACCATTCTCAACTCCACCAGATCCCTCAGCGCTTTGTCAACCCAACTCTTAAACCCCTCCAGGGATGGGGACTGCACCACTGCCCTGGGCAGCCCATTCCAACACCCAACAACCCCTTCTGCAAAGAAATCCTTCCAAATATCCAGTCTAGCCCTGCCCTGGTGCAGCTTGAGGCCATTCCCTCTTCATCTGGCACTTGTTACTTCATTAGAGACTCATCCCCACCTTTCTGCACCCTTCTTTCAGGGAGTTGGAGAGGGCCATGAGGTCTCCCGTCAGCCTCCTCTTCTCCACACTAAACCCCCCAGTTCCCTCAGCCGCTCCCCATCAGACCTGTGCTCCAGACCCTGCACCAACTCCGTTGCCCTTCTCTGGACATGCTCAGTCATTCAATGGCCTTTTTGGAAAGAGGGACCCAAAGCGGCCTCACCAGTGCCAAGTACAGGGGTAAGATCCCTTCCCTGTCCCTGCTGGCCACACTATTGCTGATACAAGCCAGGATACCATTGGCCTTCTTGGCCATCTGGGCACACTGCTGGCTCCTGTTCAGACGGCTGTCAATCATCACCCCCAGGTCCCTCTCTGACTGGCAGCTCTCCAGCCACTCCTCCCCAAGCCTGTAGCACTGCTGGGGGTTGTTGTGGGCAAAGTGCAGAACCCAGCATTTGACCTTATTGAAACTCCTCCAGTTGGCCTCAGCCCATCGCTCCAGCCTGGCCAGGTCTCTCTGCAGAGCCTCCCTACCCTCGAGCAGATCAACACTCCCACCCAACTTGGTGTCATCTGCAAACTGCCTGAGGGTGCACTCGATCCCCTCATCTAGATCACCAATAAAGATGTTCAACAGGAGTGGCCCCAAAACCGAGCCCTGGGGGACACCACTCGTGACCGGCTGCCAACTGGATTTAAATCCATTCACCACAACTCTTTGGGCCCGGCCATCCAGCCAGGTTTTTACCCAGCAAAGCGTGTTGGATCCCTCACTACTGAAAGGCCTTTGAATGACTCGAGCGTGTCCAGAGAAGGGCAATGAAGCTGGTGCAGGATCTGGAGCACAGGTCTGATGGGGAGCGGCTGAGGGAACTGGGGGGGTTTAGTGTGGAGAAGGGGAGGCTGACGGGAGACCTCATCGCCTTCTACAACTCCCTGAAAGGAGGGTGCAAAGAGGTGGGGATGAGTCTCTTGAACCAAGTAACAAGTGAATGGCATCAAGTAGCTCCAGGGAAGGTTTAGGCTGGATATTTGGAAGTATTTCTTTCCCGAAGGGGTTGCTGGGTGTTGGAATTGGCTGCCTAGGGTAGTGGTGGAATCCCCATCCCTGGAGGTGTTTAAGAGTTGGGTTGAAAAATTGCTGAAGGATCTGGTGGAGTTGAGATCTGTGGGAGTGTCAGCTCTGTGCAGCTGTGGGACATTCAATATGTTAAGAGTCAAATCATGTGTTACTGGTAAATAATGAAGAGGTGAGCTGGCATTGGCCTGTCAGCCCTGCACAGCTGTGGGAGATTCAATACTTAAGAGCCAAATGGACATGAGCTGGTCAGCTCAGCCAGAGAGCTCTGTTTGGGGAGCTTGGTGAAGGTGCAGAGCTCTCCTTGAGAGAACTGTGCTTGGTGAGCCAGGCAGGAGCTCTGTCCTGTGCTGGCTTGGAGAAGCACCAGCTCTGCTCTGTGCTGGCCCAGAGAAGCAGCAAGGTTTGGAGGAGAAACAGGCCTTGGAAGAAAGATAAGTCAGCTTGGAGAAAGTATGGCACTGTTTTTGGGAGAGAGGGTTGATGATAGTCTATTTGCTGATTGGCTTATCATGAAGTGAGAGCTAAGGGAGCGAGAGCATAGTGAGAGCATGAGTATGTACCATTGTAATAATAAAGGATTTTCCTTCTGCACTTCAAAGGAGAGTCTGTGCCTCAGTTCCCACAGAGAACGGTCAGTGTGAGGTTAATGGTTGCACTGGAGACTTCAAGGTCTCTTCCAACCAAGATGATTCGGTGATACTGTGATTCTGTGTACCTGAATATCAAATTGTATTCTCACATGAATCTCTATAGTATGGCTGGATTGAGATGTTCTATCAGTTTTACAACAAGGTGCCCTTCAAGATTTTATTTACCTACACCATTACCTCACACCAAAAACAAAGAGGGCTTGAGGGCCCTAGTGATGTCAGGCACATAATCAGTGGGGTGTGATATCCACATTACTATACCTGGCAACAACAGTTGGCCCTGGGCTTAGAAGCTGCCATGTTACCTGCTCATGTGATTGTGTAACCTCAGATAGTTTTGGAAAATTTAACTCAGCAATTGCTTGTACCAGGTAATTGAACAAGGTGTGCCTTTGTGGAAACAAGTGTGCAGACCCAACAGGCATCTAAGATGGTGTTGCTGAAGGAACACGCAGTGTGCAGTAGGCCGAGTCTAACTGAGGGAGAGTGCTGCATGGCCATCCACAATGCCACCACCTCTCTAGAGGAGACCCGTGCCAAGATGAAGGAGATGGCCAACAGGACCAGAGAACTGTTTCAAGCAATGAGACCGACGGATTGGTTTGATGGATGGAACCCCAGGTCATGGGTCACATCACTGGGATCCTCGGGACTCAGGGGGTGGGAAAATGGATTGTAAATATGGTCTTTGGATATTATGCGGATTCTTGCTTTTAATGCAAAGCCTTGCAGCAGTTAGATGTATGCTCTCTCACCTTCTGTCTTCTTTTTCCCCTGTACCTATTCCCGATGTACAGATCACAGTGGTCAAAGAAGAACTTGGAGGGTTTGAGCCATGGGGCGGAGGGTGGTGGAGGGGTGGGATGTGAGAGAGGATTTGTAAAAATAGGACCTGAAAGAAAGAGGCCTGTGAGAAACAAAGATTGAGAAAAACAGCCTGAGAAAGAGACAAATGATGGGGGGGGAGTAGAGGCCCTCTGAGCTGAGGAATGTGTCCAACACTCGTAGTTGCAGGGTGGATAGTGTGGAGGTCGAATCTCATAAGGCTGCCCCAGTACCACAGGATGCAGCTGGAGGGGGGAGCCCTGTGGAGACAGGATGGTTCTGCTCTGGGGCACCTGGTCAAGTTCCAAGGGCATCTGTCTGGTGAATGACCTTTGCTTCATTATCCACAACATGAATAGTAAAGTTAAGACCCCTCAATATGCTAATGAGACTAACAAGATCGTGCTAATTACATCATCCCATGAAACACCTTATCCCTCCCCATCCATGGGGTACGTAGGTATGTGGGTTGACCTAGGGGACTGATCCAAGGCAAAGGTGTATAAATTGATGTGGGGGCGACACACAGAGTGAAGTGAAGAGAAGAAGACAGATGCCTCCTGGAACCCTCCCTGGTGGGATCGATGCAGGAACCCAGACTGGAGATCTCTATTTCTCTATTCCCTCCACCTCCCTCCTTCCCTTTTCCCCCTTTTCTTCACTACTAGGAAGTAATACAAGGCATGCTGTATTGCTTGCCACAACTCGTTACATACGTAGCCAATTATCATGTATCCAATAAGTCCATTGAGGGAAGTTAATAAATATCTGGACTTTGAGACTTGTCTCACCATTGTCAACTGGGGATTTACGAATGTGAGCCACTAGTCTCCCTTGCCTGATTCGGGATGTGACACCTGCACGTGCCATTGTGTGACACCAAACTGTGGTGACCAGCTGCTGGGAAGAAATGCTGAGAGATCTGTATTCCCTGGCAGGGGGTTCTCTGAGCACTGTGCTGCAGAGCTGCTCCACGGTGCACCAGGCACCACAGTAATACACTGCTTCATCCCCCTGCTTGGCTGCCTGCACCTGCAGTGTGAGTCTGTTCTGGGAGCTCAACAATCTTCCCTTAAAGCCACCCTGGAGACCTTCTCCATAGGCATCACCATCCCTGTAAATCCAGTCCAGAGAGCCACGTGGCCCCTGCTGGTACCAGAACATGATGTAGCTGCTCATACAGTCTCCCCTCGTGTTGCACTGGAAGGTGACTCCATCTCCCTCTTGCACGGCCACTTCCCTGATGTGTTGCTCCAAGGCCACCTGGCCAGTGACTGCTGCAGTGAGGAAGAACAAGCCATGATCACGCCAAGATTCAGCAAGGGTCAGGGCAACGCTGGTGGGGGCATTGTGATGGCACTGGAGCTGGAGGGGGACTAAATCGTTCTCTGTGAACCCAGCTGACAAAGATGGGCAGAGGAATAGAGCTGGTACCATCAGTCAGGGCTCACAAGGAAGGAGACACCACATTTCCCTCCCTCCTTTTCATTGTCACACAAGGAACTCTTTCTGATTTTCCCATTCAAAGCAGGAAGGTTTTGCACCATGGTGGACAAATCCCTTTGGCTTTGCCAAGCTGGGATGGTGAGAAACCCACTCTCCTGTCCCTGAACCTGCTCTGAATGAGCACAGGAGGGACAAGCACCTCTCCCAGGCAAGTGGGGCCTGGGCCCTGTGCTGCCATGCTAAAACCTGGCCTTGGCAAGATGGGCTGCAGTGCCCCATGAGCAGAGTGTCCAGCCCAAGGGCAAAGCATTAGGCCCCCCGAGGTGGGAGCAGCAGGTGGGTGCCCTGCCTGTCCCCACCCTGCAGAGGAGGCAGGCTGGGCTGAGGGGCCGAACTCAGAGGGAGAAGAGGAGGAGGCCTCTTCCCACTGTGCCCCGCTGGGATGGGTGAGGAGGTCGAGCCCCAGGCACTCAGGCTGCCAGCGCTCAGCACAGCTCCACAGAGCCGTGCAGAGCACAGGGGCCTGCTCAGTTCCTGGGGGGAGCAGCACCCCTCCTTTCACTTCCCTACGAGGGGCAATAACCCCACGCCCAGGGCAGGCCACAGGGCCAGGCCCGCTCTGCCTCGCCTCTCTGCAGCTTCTCGCTGCCTGCAGAACAGCTCTGCCCACATCTTCCCTGCCTCTGCCTCTGTCACTGCAGTCACTCCTAGTCCCTGCGAGTCCCTCCCTCGCTCTGTGACAACACTGAAGGCGAGAGGCAGGGGCTGGAGGAGCAGAAGAAGCTGAAGCTGTGGGCGCACTCCCGGCTGTCTCTGGCCATGCTGGCCCTCAGTGTACACACATGAGCAACACCAAGCACACAGCAGAGACTATTCATCATGCCCAGTGGAAAAGCTGCTCTCTAGTGAAGCTTCTGCACTTGCACTACTCTGGGGCTCCCTGAACAATATGAGGTCTCAAAATCTAACTCAAATCTGGCTTTCCATGTCCAAATCTTAGTTCTTTCATGCTTAATATGCTTCTTGCTAGAAAAACCTCTTTCCCAGATGCTTCCTGCCTGTGGGAGAGCCTGAGAAGGAAGGAAGAAGGTGAACATGTTCATGGGTTTGTGTGTGCTTGTGGGAGACTCTTCTGATGCTGCTGCTGCTGCACATCTGTGCCTGTTTCTGGGAAAAGCCAGACCAGACTAGTCTTGGAAGCCCTCTTGTAGTAAACCACAAAAGACCTGGCTGGATTTAACACCCCTCATTCCAGTTCTGCCCTGGCCTTGCCTGTGTGTCAAGCACTGGGCCCTTTTCCAGCTCTTTGGTTCTGCAGAAATAGGCTGCCGTGTCCACAGCTGCTGGCGAGGGCACTTCCAGGGAGAGCTGGTTCCTGGAGGGGTCTGTAGAGCTGGTGACTCGTGTCTGGAAGGATGAAGCGATGTGCTGGAGTCACGGGAAAGGATACTGCAACACCACAGGCTGCAGGTCTCTGCCAGGAGTCTGACAGATGCAGTCCCAAGGGCAGCTGCTGTCAGTGATGTGTTGTCGCAGATGGAGTGATGCTCCTCCCTCGTAAGAGAGAAGTTGCAATATGTTTATTGATATAAAACTGAGATTGAACAAAGTTTGACAGTAAATGTGACAGTGGTTTAATAAGATTCAATGAGAAGATTCACCTGATTCTTACTACATAGAGGACAGGGTCAGACAGAACTGTCAGGGAGACCCACCCATCGAGTCATGACATTCCGACAGGACCCACTTGCTTTCTAAACTCCTTCTCAGAGAGGAGTCCAGGTGGGGCTGGATCCAACCCTAGTCCCAGACTTGATCAATGGTTTATTTCTAAAGGATTGTATGTGTGCACTCCATCCTTTATACCCCTTAGCTAAGATCTCAAACTTCCAGCACGCTCATTCCCAATGCACTTACCGACTATCTGACGTGAGAAGGATTCTCTCAGCCTCAAGGAGTAACCCTGAGCGGTGTCCCTCCCTCTGAGCCCAGGCACAGTCCACTCACTGACTCGGCACTGAGATGGGCCCTGACCCCTGTGAAGATGCCTCAGGAGACAGCAGGGGAGGAGGAAGCTGATGTTGTTCAGGCACAGCCCAAGTCTCTCTCACTGTGGCCCCTGCAGGGCACAGTAATAGACCGCACTGTCCCCCAGCTCCAGCCCCGTGATGAACAGCATCCCGGAGCTCTGGTCAGCCTGGCAGGAAAATCTCTGGCGGGCAAAAGGGGCTGTGTGGCTGTAGGAGCCTCCCCGGCCCTTGCTCTGCAGCAAGTACTGCAGGGCTCCACCGGCACGCTGCCGATACCAGGCCACGTAGAGATAGGAGGCCTTGGAGCTGTAAGTGCATCGTAAGCTCCCACTATTCCCTGCTCGCCACCACACTGCAGACCTCGTCGCTTGGATCTCATCACCCTGAAGTGCACCTGAAACAAAAGCAGGGCTCTTCCATCACTGCTTTGCCTTCACTGGCACAAGGAAGTGGCCCTCAAAAGGGCCAGTGAAACCTGGTAAATGATTTGTCAAAGCCCAAGTGCTTTGGGTGCCCTAGGTTAGATGGGGACCAAGGGGAAAACAGTGAGGAGCTGCTGGTAGACAGAGTGGCCAGCCTGGGTGGCTGACAGAAATATGTGGAACCAGCACCTCAGCATAAAGCACTGCATTTGGGTCTGAGGAGATGGGAATCGGCCGTGCTGGGAAAGGAGCTCCTGCAGAAAGGCCAGGACCAGCTGCGGTGCCCAGTGATGGCCCCTCTCTGCTTGGGAAGACTCCTTACCCACCTCAGCACTCGTCGGCTGCAAACCTTGTGCAGCCTGTGCTGGGCCCAGCAGGTTTGTGTCAGAGGTTTGTCCCCATCTACCCCGAGCCACAAGGTGGGCAAGGACCGTGCCGTGAGCACGGCTCTGCCGTCCACTCCTCCCTTCTCTCTTGCAATGCCACGCTCGGAGCAGGAGAGTGGCTCTGGCAGCAGGTTTGTGTTAAAGCTCCGCTGGATTTCCTGTCCCCGTGCGAACGGCACAGAAGTAGCGGGCAGAGTCCCGGGGGCCCAGGGCACGCAGCGACAGCGACGACTCGGACCGGGAATTGTCCCGGGACACTGCGGCTCGACCCTGCACTGCTGCCCCGTACTGCTTTGTAGTACCCGAGGAGCTGCTGATGAAGGACACCCACTCGAGTCTGTCACCGGGTCTCTGACGGTACCACCAGAGATCGCGAGTCTGCAAGGCGAAGCCGGCCCCGCGGCAGGAGAGGAGCACGGAGTCCCCGGGCGCTCGCAGCCCTCCGCCGGCCTCCAGCAGCCTCAGCTGCGCCCACACCCCTGCGGACGGAGAGCGCAGGCAGCCGGGCAGGGCGCGCCCACGGCCCGAGGCCGTTCCCCCGCCGCCCCGGCAAAGGCCCCCGGGCCGGCACAGCGCCAGCCGCCACCCGCCTCTGTCCCGGCCAAGCCCCGCGCCCGGGCCAACGCCCGCCTGCCCTCCCCGGGGCTGAGCCGCGCCTGCTGCCGCCCGTCCGGCCCGAGCCGCGGCCCCAAAGCCGCCCTGGCCTCCGCCTCGGCCTCCGCCTCCTTCCGCAGCCCCGGGCTCGCTGCCCTCCCCGCCCGGCGCTCACCTGCCGGCCCCGCGGCCAAGGCCAAGGCCAGGAGCCACGGCCCCAGCCCGGGCGCCATCATGCCCTGCCGCGCCGGGGCCGGCCGGGGCCGCCGAGGAGCCGAGCGGAGCCGCGCTCGGGCCCGCTCCTGCCCGCCCCGCCGCCTCGGCCCCTCGCCGGGGCAGCGCCGACGCCTGTGCCCGCCCACAACAGCCCCGCCCCGGCGCCCCGGGGCCGCGGCCCCTTCGCGGCAGGAGCAGGGGGGGCGCGGGGAGGGCCGCGGGGCAGGGCCGGCGGCACAGCAGGAGCGCGGCGCCCCGGCACACGAAGGCTCCTGGCCCTTGGCTCCCAGCGCGGCTCCGGCGCTGGCCCGCCTGCTCGCCCTGCCGAGCCCTGCCCAAGGGGGTCGGCGCCTCGGCCGGGCGCAGCTGGGACCCTTGTGGCCCCGGGGCACTCCCGGCCCGGCAGTCGCAGCCCAGGGCAGTGGAGCGCAGATGGACGTGCGAGGACACGGCACAGTCAGTCCATCTGCTCGTCCCTGCACCGCAGAGCTCCGCGCTTGGGCCTTCTCAGCCGGAATCGGGCCTGGAAACCATCAGGGCTCTTCCACCAGCACATTGCTCCCACTGCCTCCTTGCCACGGGCCAGCGGAAGGGATGGAAATGGGAAACACGGACACCCCCCCCGGGGGCTTTGGGTGCGTGTCGTATCCCAACCACAGACTCTTCTGCAGGGAGCACTTGGTGACCCCGTAGGAAGCTGACCTGAGGAGGCACAGGCTTAGATGGGGCTGTGCACAGCTCAGGACACTCTGCAGGGCGCTGTGCTGCTCGTTTCCCTGTCGCAGGGTGAACTCAGATGCCAAAGCACAGTGAAGAGCCTGGGGTGGCTACTCGTGTCGCGTCAGCCCCGATGCCTGTTCCTACCTCCCGCTACAGCTCCAGGCACACAGTAACTGTTACGCTGCTGCGTTGGGCAGCTGATCAAAGTGTCCCTGTTCCACCTCTCACTCTGACTAGAAGGGGGGTAGCTTGAAACTGGGTGTGGAGAAAGGACGAGGCACTTCTGTGTGACTGCTCAGGACAGAGGTACCTGAAAGATGCCATGGGGTAGCAATGAGTTTTTCTAGCTGCTGCTTAAATTTGCATACAATTGGGCATGTGGGCGAGTGCACATAGTCCCCAGAGCGAGAGCGCTCGTATGCCATCTGTCTGCCTGCTCGTGCTGTGGCTGCCTCGTTCACGTGGAAAAGTCCTGGCAAGGAAATGAATATCAGCTCCCTTGGGATTGCAGTGTAGGAGCCCGTAATCCGTCCTCTACTCCAACCAGCTAAGAATGACAGCTGGCACTTCACTGCGAGTATGTGAAACATTGCATCAAGTGTGAGCTGTCTGGAGTGCAGGAGTAGGAGGGACAGTCCAAGACTGCCTGGACAGTCAGACTCTGACAGACCACTCACAACTGGTTGGGCAGTGGGTGGCACAGTAAATCCACGCCTTGGCATCTGCAGCTGTCAGACTGCAAACAGCTGCCTTGGCAGCTCATTCCACAGCACTTGGCCTAGAGAATAGGACACAGCCTCCTTCTTATGTCAAAGTAGGCAACTGGCACCTCTGAAAGAATGGCCGAGTTGAGAACAGCCCAGTATCTCCAGGATTTGGAAAATGGTGGCCACATCTGTAGGCCAAGTCCTGCTAAGCCAAATCTCTCCACCAACACAACTGCAACACGGGTGGCCCAAGGGATGACTGATAAGCCTGCATGGACACACAGTACGTGTGAGCAATTGTCCTCCAGGTGACATTGGCAAGGCTACTTTGGGCACATACATAATTATTCCACGGGCAGCCCTCTCTACATCCGCTCCTACCGCTGCACTAGACGTTCAAGGCTCTCCGCAATGGGCTGTGGCTCCAAGGTGTCTAAATGGTGCCACAGAAGAGCCAGGTACACCCTGAGCTAGTCAGCAGGCACGTACCTTAAGAGTCCTACGGGATGAAGTAACATCCCTCAAAATGGGAAAATAACTTGCAGGATTCCACTGGTAGCCGTGAGAGTGGGACTTCACCCATCTTACACACCATGACCTGCTGTGACCACAAGAGAACCGTGGCTTATAAAGAGAAGAGTAGTAACAAGAGAAAGATAGAAGCATCACTATTAATAAAAATAGAATAACAGCCATTAAATATAAACAGAACCAAAAAGACATGATATTGTGTGTTGGGTTTCTGTGTGGTGGGGTATTTGGTAGCAGGGGAGGGGGTTACCGCTGTGTCTCCTGTGAGAAGCTTCTTGAAGCTCCCCCGGCTCAAAGACCCATCTGTGGCCAAGGCCAAGCCACTTAGCAATGGTGGCTGTGCCTCTGTGATAAGGTATTTAAGATGGGGAACCTGAGAGGAGGAGGGGGAGATGTGAGGAGGAGTTGGGAGGGAAATACCAAAGCAAACCCCGAGGTCACTGGAAGAAAGAAGGAGGAGGAGGGGAGGAAGCTGTGCTGGAGCAGAGACCCCGCTGCAGCCCATGGGGAGAGGGCAGGCTGTGCCCTGCAGCCATGGAGGGCACCGGGGGATGAAATGCCACCTGCAGCCTGGAGAGGACCCCACGCCAGAGCAGGGGCTGTGCCTGGAGAAGGTCGGGACTGTGAGGGCAGCCGGCGCTGGGACAGTCTGTTGCTGGGATGCGGGAGAATAATGGACTATGAGAGTTATATCAAGCAAAGCCGTTTATTTTTCCAATAATACATACTTATGCTCTCACCAATGCTCTTACTTCATAATTAGCAAATGATCAATTAGACAGCTATCAATCTTTGCTCCTACCAGCATCAGACCACTCTAACACGCACTGTGCAGACCAATCACCCTCTCGTTCACGCGCTGTTCACGCAGCGGTAACTTCTCACAGGTCGGTACTTTTCCACAGCTCAGTGTTGCAGCTGTCCGGTGTTTATCCCTGACACCTTGGCACAACTCAGCAGTTTCTTACCTTTCTCCCAAGGCCTGTTTCTCATCAAAGCCTTGCTGCTCCTCAGGGGCTGTGCGAGCTGACAGGCCAATGTCAACTTGCCTCTCTCCCACACTGGGAGGGCTGCACCCCACGGCAGGGACCCACTCTGGAGCCGTTTGGGAAGAGCTGCAGCCCATGGGAAGGATGCATGTGAGAAAAGTTCATGGAGGACAGTCACCCATGAGATGGACCCCATGTTGGAGCAGAAGACTAGGAGGAGTCCTTCCCCTGAGGAGGAAGGAGCGGCAGAAACAACGGGACATGAACTGACCCCAACCCCCATCCCATGTCCCCCTACACTGCTGCGGGGCAGGAGGAGGGAGAGAAATCAGGATCAAAGTTGAGCTGAGGAAGAAGGGAGGGGTGGGGGAAGGTGTGTTGAAGATGTAGTTGTATTTCTCACTATCCACTCTGATTCGATTGGTGGGATTCAAATATATTTATATGGGTTTTTTTCAAAATCGAATCTTTATGCCCATGACCACAATGGGTGAGTCATCCCTCCCTGTGCTTGTTTTGACTCCCGAGCCTTTTGTTATATTTTGCCCTCCTTATTTTCCCAGATGGGGGAAGGAATGATTGAGCAGCTGTGTGGTGCTCAGTTGCCCCCTGGGCTTAAGCCACAACAGCAGAGCACTGGATATTGGCTACTATGACTACAGAAACTCTTCCAGGACTGTCTTCTGTAAGATCCTCATAGAGAAGTTTATAAAGTCTGGCCTGGGGGATCAAAGTGTGAGGCACATCCAAAACTGTCTGCAGGCCTGGGACCAGATGGTGGTGCTCAGTGACACGCAGGCTAGTTGGAGTCCAGCAATTAACGGTGTCCCCCAGGGGTCAATGCTAGCTCCGATACTGTTTGACATCTCCCTTAATGATCTGGAGGATGGGAGAGCGCGCACCCTCGCCAGATGTGCAGGTGACGCCAAGCTGGGAGGATTGGCTGATGTAGCAGAGGGTTGCGCTGCCATGCAGAGGGACCTCAACAGGCTGTTGAAATGGGCTGAGAGGAACCTCGTGCAGTTCAAAGAGAGGAAGGACAAAGTCCTTCACCTGAGAAGGAACATCTCAAGGCACCGAGGAAGCTTGGGGGCTACTCAACTGGTAAGCACATTGTCAAGAAAGGAGCTGAAGGTTCTGGTGGACAAGAGCTTGAGCATGACCCAGGAATGTGCCCTTGGGACAAAGGTGGTTAATGGTGTCCTGGGTGCATCAGGAGGGGTGTTGCCAGCAGGCGGAGGGAGGTGACCCTTCCCTTCCTGTTCAGCACTGGAGGGCTCATACCTGGAGTACTGGCTCCACGTCCTGTCCCCCCAGCACACGGGAGACAGGGACAGACTGAGGAGAGGCCAGTGAAGGGCCACAGAGATGATTATGGGACTGCAGAGAGAAGAGTTGGATGGTTTACCACAGAAAAGTGAAGGCTTGGGGGGTTCTCATCAATGTAGAGAAATACCTGAAGAGAGGGTGCAAAGAAGACGGGGCCAGGCTCTTTTTAGTTGTGCCCAGTAACGCGTGAAGAGGCAACAGACTCAAACTGAAGCACAGGAGGCTCCTGCTGAAAACCAGGAATCATTTTTGACTCCAAGGGTGTCCAAGCACTGGCACAGGTTGCCCAGAGAGGTTACGGAGTCTTCATGCTTGGAAATATTCAGAAGCTGCCTGGAAATAGTGCTGGGCAATGAGCTCCAGGTGGCCCAGTTTGAGCAGGGGGCTTGGGCCAGGTACCTCCTGAGATGGCTTTCAACCACAACCTTCTTATGATTTGGAGAAAGGCTCAGAGGCACATTCAGGGCTTTGTGGGTGATATGTGTCAGGGCAAAGAGGAAAAATGAAACTTGGATATTAGTCCTCCTGATGACATCCAGGCAAAGCTTCTTACAGGAGCATTGAAGAAAAACTCACTGTCGTCTTCTGGCTACAAGTTTCAGTGCTGGAACTCAAGAGAGAAATGCACAAGTGATACAAATGTAACATGGGTGGGTAAAAAAGTAGCACCCAGAGGACTCAGGAGAGCTCTTCAGCTTGGGCATGTTTGCTGTATTTCTGGTCTTTAGTCTCCTGTTAGATCTTACAGATCTTCTCTGAAGGTGCAGACCCAGGTCCCTGCACATGTGACAGGGTTGTACAACCCCGTAGCCAAACCCAGAGCCTGGCTTTGGAAGGATGAGCAAGAACATGCAGCCCCATTGGCCCAGGTGACTGGCTGCTTCCTGGAGACAGAGAGGCCAACTGCTGGCCACAGCCTGGTGCTGGGGGCAGGGCTCCTGGAGACAGTGCAGGGGATGGGATGCAATTCCATTGGGAAATGAGTGGCAGAGGCCCTCCCTTTGTCCCTCACAGCCACCCAAAGGCCCCTGCCAGGGAATTGCAGGGGTACATGGCAACACGTTGGCAGTGCATGAGGTGAGGAGGAGAGACTAGAGGTCTTCCCCCTAAGCAGGACACAAGGGCACTCCCAAAGCATTTCCAGCCCCCAAAGCTGCCTCTTCAAAGCTCTGGCTGCCCATCAGGCCTGATGCTGTCCTTTGAGGCTCCCCAGAAAGGTGAGTTGAGGCTGTAATGGACCTCTGGAGAAGGTCTAGTTTATCCCTCCTGCTGCAAGCAGCATCAACGAGAGTAGTTGTTAATTTTCTTCATAGCAGCCTCTATGGGCAGCTGTGATTTTTGCTGACCAAAGCCATGTTGATAACACACCGATATTTTATCTATTGTTGAACAGCGTTTACACAGTGTCAGGGCCTTCTCTGTTTCTCATGTTCTACAGCTGACCCCAACTAGACAAAGAGATATTCTGTACTGCATGAAGTCATGTAAAGCAATAAAATCCAGGGGAAAGAAGGAGGAAAGGGTGATATTTGGAGTTATGACATTTGTCTTTCCCAAGTAACTTTTACGCCTCAAGAAGGCCTGGAAATGTCTAAACATCTGCCTGCCAATGGGAAGTAGAGAATGAATTCCTTTGTTTGCTCGGTTTGTGCGTGCAGCTTTGACTTTACCTATTAAAGTCTCTTTATCTCAACACACAAGTCTTCTCACTTTTACCCTTCTGATTCCCTCCCCCATCTCATTGTGGGTGACTACGCAGGCAGCTGTGTGGGGCTCAGCTGCCTACTGGGGTTAGGGACCGTAGGCTGCCCACAACCTTGTCCAGTTCAGTTTTGAAGATCTTCAGGAATGGAGACTGCACAGCACATTGACAAATCCCCCATTGTGGGAGTGTCAGCTCTGTGCAGCTGTGGGACATTCAATATGTTAAGAGTCCAATCATGTGTTACTGGTAAATAATGAAGAGGTGAGCTGGCATTGGCCTGTCAGCCCTGCACAGCTGTGGGAGATTCAATACTTAAGAGCCAAATGGACATCAGCTGGTCAGCTCAGCCAGAGAGCTCTGTTTGGGGAGCTCGGTGAAGGTGCAGAGCTCTGCTTGAGAGAACTGTGCTTGGTGAGCCAGGCAGGAGCTCTGTCCTGTGCTGGCTTGGATAAGCGTCACCTCTGCTCTGCACAGGCCTGGAGGAGCAGCAAGGTTTGGAGGAGAAACAGGCCTTGGAAGAGAGATCCTAAGCTGTGCTAGTGTGGTCAAGAAAATGGCAGCACGGAGACTGCCTGTGTGGTATGGAACTGTTTGTGGGATAAGGGTGTTGATGACCGTTTAGCTGCTGATTTGCTTATCATGAAGGAAGAGCTAAGGTAGAGAGAGCATGAGTATATACTATTGTATTACTAAAGGATTTTCCTTCTGCACTTCAATGCAGAATCTGTGCCTCAGTTGCCACACCCCCGTGGCATTTTCTTCTCTGTGCTGAACCAACCCAGTTCTCTGATGCTCACATTGTATATCAGACACTCCCTTGCTCATCTTCGTGGCCCTTCATTGCATTTGCTCTGGTATGACCATGTCTTCGCTGTACTGAGGAGCCCAGGAGTGGACACAGTAGTCCCCAGTCTTGTGGCATCGCTGGAGAACAACAGACATGTTGTGAGTGATCCAGACCAAGGGGCCTCACTGTACCAGCAAGCTGCAGCTGTGTTCAAGGACATAAACAAGGCTGAGACGGCCTGAGAACCTACATTCCTGCCCAAGAGATAAAGATGTTGGAATGTCGAAAACAGGGGGTCTACCTGGGGGGAGAGCAGCACATGGACACCACACTGGGACCAATCATAGGGGGCAGAAGGGCGCGTGAACAAGTAGCTTTAGCCTATTAGCAATAAGATAGCGGCGTGTGAAGCTTGAGATAGAGTATAAATTGCTGTGTAGCCTTTAATAAAGTGGCATCAACTTGATCACATTGATCGTCTAAGTTGTGTCCGAGACTTCCGCGTCGGCAACTGTCACCTGAACAGGGACCCGAGGGAGCCTCATCGAAGATACGCGGGACTCAAGCCCTGGGGAATCGGGACCCTCCCGTCGGTGCTCGCCCGAGCAAGAGAAGACGGTCCGGAGGGGGCAGAAGCCAACCGTAGCAGGCGCTGCCCCGGCGCCTGGGAAGACGCGCGCGCAATCGTCGGGAATCTCGCCCTGATCAGGTGAGCGGCTGGGGAGGAGATGGGGTCCGCGCTGGGTAAAGAAGAAGCGGCAGTGGTTAAGCTCCTCCAACATATACTCTCTAAGAGAGGAGTATCTTATCAGGGGAACCTGAGGAGGGTGCTGTTGTGGGCTCGGCAGCACGGACTAATCCCCTCAGTGACCGCAGCCTTTGAAGCAGCTACTTGGGAAAAGATCGGCGCGGCACTGTGGAACAACGTTAGCTCAGGCTCTAAAGACAGTAGGAAACTCTCCACCGTGTGGAGATTGGTCCTAGACACTCTGACAGAACTGAAAGCAGAACGGCAGACCCCCGCCTCCGCTTTCGCTGCCTGGTCAGCAGAGGCCGAACGCGCTGGCGCTCAGGATTCCGTCACTGCTGGGACGTTCGCGGGATCCCTGTTCCCCAAGGCGGCTCCTGAAAGGAGGGACGGGGACGCTGCACGCGCAGCACCCGTGCGGCAGGAAAGTCAAGAGCAAAAAATCAACACATTTACTCCAGCTCGACTCCCCTCCCTCAAGCCCAAAAGATCAATCACCGGAGCGCACGGCCCAGCCCCGCTCCCGCCGCCACCCCCCGCCCGACCCCCCCCCCGCCGCCGCCGCCGCTTCCTCCTTAGAGGACGGCGCCGACCCAGCCCTGCCCCCGTCCTCGCCCCCGACACCCCGGTCGGTGCAGGAGCAATCTCGTTATGATTTACAAGATCAGCACCTGCAAGAACTAACGAGAAAATTAGAGCAACTTGAACAGCACCGCCGCCTCCCCCTCTTCCTTTTAACCCCTTCTTCCGCGACCCGGGGGGAGGGGGGGGGTGGTCAGAGGGAAACGGCGGCTCTCGGGTCGCTGCCATCGTCGGCTCAACTGGGAGGGGGGGCACTGGGACGCGCGGGTGGTAATGGTAATCCAGCACAGCGATGGCGGGGAGTTATTCGGGTGCTATAATTGAGGGGCAGTTTAACGAATTTAGACCAATGACGTTTCCGGTAACAGTAACCTCACAAGGCAACGAGTGGGAAGCCTGAGATTGGAAAATGATGGGGATGTGCTGGGTTATGGAATTAGTATATGGGGAACGTGAGCTAAAATCACCATGTACTGGTTCAGTAATTCAACTGCCCAACAATTGCAATTTTCCCAACGTTGGCAAGTGGCCTGCGAGGCTGTGGCAGCCACACCCCGTCAGCAAGGAGATCCTCTATATGGGGGCAAGCTCAAATGCTGATGGGTGCAGGCCCTTTTGCTAGCCCAGACTGGCAAGTGGGATTCCCACCAGAAGTGTTACAGTTAACCCAAGAATCGGCTTCGAAAACGCTTCTAGCCGTACATGATGAAAAAGCAGCGCCAGCATTTACAGGAGTAAGACAGGGGCCCACGGAGCCCTATCCAAGATTTATTGCTAGACTACATGCCGCTATTGATGTTAATCCTGAGGCTTGGGGGGTTTGGGACTCTCTTAGTTTCTCATTAGCATTATTTATGATGGTGCTGATGGGTGGGCTGAGAAAGACTTCAGTCTCTTACCCGCCTGCGGCCGAGACCAGCACCGCGCTGTCACCGCCCACCGCCCCAAAAGCAGCAGAAGTTTTTACAGAAGCTGCTGACACACCACGTAATCATTAAGCAATGGCTTTATATATTCTTAACAGTGTTTTGATGTTTGTAGCGTTTGTCATTTTATGTTGTGTGAGTAATAAGGGTAAGAGGCCTCTTTGTGTGATTGTTTTGCGTGTGTGAGACGCGGCAGCTGCAGACTGCGGACTTCTTTGCCAGAGTGCCATAGTACCCACTGGGTCACTGGTGCTGCCTGTTTGTTTGGGCTCAGTGATTTAAGTGTCACAGGTGAAATATCTCCTCTAGCAGGAGGCAGTAATTCTGTGTTAATTGTTGTCTTGAATTTAGGTGCGTACTCTGCAGGGAGAGTGCACCTTTGTACCATCTATCTGAGAAGGGTATTGTCATAAAAATCATCAACAACCTTACAGAGGTTGTTCGTTTTACCAGAGGTCAGACTTACTCAGCTTCTTTATTTTACTACAGCTGGGGTGACTCAGGATTTGGATGAGCACGTACCCCTCAAACATTTTGAGCTCAGACAGGGAGACAAAGTCGACCTCTGGTAAAATGTGCCCTCACTAAAGCAGAAGAATCTGTTGCACTGACAGGCATTTTACATACTGGTGCGGATGTGACCGTAATATCTGTGAGCAGATTGGCCGTTAGCTCGGGTAACGCGAGTGCTTTTCAGGGTTAGTGGTCATGCTGTAACGTTTCAAAGCAAAGATCTCATTCATGTAAGGGGCCCAGAACGCTGGGTAGCAAATATTCATCCATTTATATTGGAAACCCCTATTACATCATGGGGTCATGACTGTACGGCTCAATGGGGAACTCAAATTGGATCAAATTTGTCTTAATCGCCACTGAGCACAACCCACCCCTAAACCCACCCTGAGACTAACCTGGAAAACAGAATCACCCGTGTGGGTGGGTCAGTGGCCCTTGCCAATGGAACAGTTGTGTCACCTTAATGATTTAATTCAGGAACAATTAAGTGCAGGACATCTCGTACCTACCACCAGTCCTTGGAACCCCCTGGTGTCTGTTATTTTAAAGAAAAGTGGTAAATGGTGACTTTTACATGATCTCTGACACATTGATTCCCCTAAACTGCCATCTTGTAATAATTGATCTGGAAGATTGATTTTTTCTCCATTCCCTTGCATCCAGATGATGCATCTAAATTTCCTTTTTTTGTTCCCAGTATCAATGTCAGTGAACCTGCAAGACGGTACCACTGGGTTGTTTTACCATAAGGCATAAAAAATAGTCCCACGATGTGTCAGTGGTTTGTTGCAAAGGCTTTGAGCCCTGTTAGAACGCAGGTCCCCCAGGCTGTTATAGATCATTATATGGCTGACATCCTTATGGCAGCAGAAACACAGGAGATCATGGAAAAGGCTCCTGCTTTGACCAAAGACTCAGTATCTCAAATGGGGTGACAAATAGCACCTGAAAAGGTACAGAGATCATCACCATGGCAGTACCTGGGGTGGAGAATTTGTGAACAGACCATTGTCCCCCAACAACTTAAACTTGAAACTGATGTTAAGACTTTAAATGATTTACAGAAACTGTTACGAACCATAAATTGGATACAGCTGTTGTTGGGCCTAACCAATGATGATCTGCATAGCTTGTTTGATATTCTGCGAGGAGATCCTTCACTGACATCACCCAGAGCACTTACAGAGAAAGCGGAACAAGAGCTCCACCGTGTAGCTAACGCCATCTCAGAAACACAGCAAGCTCGGCTTTCACATGCAATTTTCCCACCAAAATGCCAGGGCAATACAGAACCAGTTTTCTTTATCAAGGCCTCAGGCTAAAGACATCATTGAGACTTGCCCTAAGTGCCAGAAGGACTCTCTCTCTTCAACAGCCAGTGGTGTCAACCCTCGGGGACTCACTCCTCAGAATTATGGCAATCTGACGTCACTCCCTTTGCTGCATTTGGATCGTTAAAATAGGTGCCGTCAATATTGCACCACTTCTCATCACAGACACCAGATCAACAAGAAGTCCAGGGCAAGGCTCAACTGTTAACAAAAACCTAGGAAGTGCTACTTTGGAAGTACCAGATCCTTTAATAACCCGTGGAAGAGGTTATGCTTGTGTCTCCACAGGTCACAGTCCCCGGTGGTTACCAGCAAGGTGTGTGCGACCACACCTGAGGCGTGAGAGGCAGCTTTTGGTGGACACTCAGGAGCCGGCTGTGGGTGCTGTGGATGCCCCTGTGCCGACAGTTCGTGATCTCTTCAACTGATCATTTAAGCAGAATGGATGGGTAATGCTTGCTGCTGCAACGGGAGCAAATACACTGTCTCTGTCCTTAATCACACTACGGTTGCCAACTCTTTGAAGAGAACATGCTGACAGTAATTACAACTCCTTGATGACATATACAGGCTTACTAGTCACTTGTCAAAGATGTAGCTTAGACAAAATGTCGTTATTAATAAGGATGAAATGCTGTAAGAATGTGTGTATTCAACTTCCTTTGTTTAGCAATATTAAGAATTAGGAACTCAAGTGTTTAACCTTATTAGAAACTCCCTTGGTTTTCCCCCTTGAGTGGTGGCCAGGCTCTGGGTGGAACCCAACAGGAGGATGAGATCAGATGTTTCCGCTCAAAGAAAAGTGCCAGTTATTTTGGCCTCTTGATTTGGAGGCTGGACCTGCCTGCAGCGATGTTGGATGCCTCACCTACGGATGGACGCGTCGCGTAGGATTTCCGCTTTGCGAGGACGGGCACTCTAAATTCTCGCTGCATCCAGGGTTCCCCAGCAACTGCGGATCTGAATGTTAGTACCCCGTTAGGTAAGTGTGCTATTTCATGTTTTACTTACTGTTTATTTTTGTAGTATTTAGTCATATCCCTTAGTTATGGGTACTGAAACTAGCCTACTCTTTTTTAACTCGTAACTGTAACTGCTGTATTGTTTCTAGCCTTCTGTGGAACTATTTTGAGTATGCTGTGTTTTTTGAAGTTTGCCTAACCCTTAATTGATAAAGCCTTGAAACAAGTCTTGCAGGTGCAGCTGCAAAACAAAGAAAGGGGAGATGTGGGGGCATTGGCCTGTCAGCCTTGTTATTGATTAATTGTAATTTAGTGGGAAATAACCACTTCTCAATTTTTAGTGATCAATAAAATTTTATTAGCAAGCAAAACAGCGCTGGGTGTGCCGGGAGTCTCTGCTCTACCAGGACACACACCTGACCCGGCAGAACCGAGTCCCTTTACAGTGCAGCTTCATCCATATTCATGCTGGGCGTACCCTGAGGGGTCTGCAAAGGTGTAAACAAGTTTCACGGGCTTTTCTCCGGTTTCCATCAGAGAAGGGGGGGATGACTCAGCACAGGGGTTTTTGTAGGGGCTTGAAGATGGGGACCATTTTAGCTCCCTTCTAACAACTGATTTTAACAATAGAAACTATACACATATATCTTATTTCTTATTTACATAAGAGAATTACAAAACTGTTCGGCCACAACACAGTTTAGGTACAACGCAATTTGGTATTAAGAGAACGTGGTTACAAGTATGAGCGGGTTAGAAGCGGGGGGGCTCAGCACAGAGCCCCCTCGAGACAGTTGACTGCCGCCTGTCTCTGAGCAGAAACCTAAACGCTAATTTGGCATTATGGAGCCTCACTAGGGCCGCTCGGTGTCCCCTGCCCCAGCCCCAACCCCCCTCCGGGGCAGCTGGGTGCTCGGGACAGGCCCTCATGGCTGGGGAGGGGGCAACTCTCCCCCCCCCCCCCCGCCCCATGCTGGGCCAGGCTCCGTGACACTGCTCCAGGGCTCGGCTTGGGCACACTGCTCGGGTCGGGCCGGTGGCGCCCCGGGAACAAGCCCTGTCCCAGCTGGAGCCAGCAGCAGGAGTTCAGCTGCCCCCACCCCGAAGGCAACGGTGCCCCGGGCGGGGGGAGCTCCCCAGCCCCGGGGAGTTGGGGGGGAGGTGGATGTCCTGACTACAACTTCTTTTTCCCTTTGAGAGTTGAATAACAAATACCATATATGTTTTATTACAAGCCTTGCACAGCCTCTGAGCCATAGCTGGGGTTTGATGAAGTACAGGCCTTGGAAGAAAGATGAGAGGCTGCTGAGTTGTGCCAAGGTGACAGGGAAAACCAGCGGCCAGCTGCAACACTGAGCTGGGGAAAAGTGCTGACCTGTGAGAAGTTACCATCGCGGTAGGGCGGAATGCGCCAGGGAATATGGGAAATTAGTTCAATTGACCCGTGAAACTGATAATGGACCAGCCTATACCTCTCAAAAAATTTGCTCTTTTTTGTCAACTCTGGGGTATACGTCACATCACAGCTATACCACATCCCCCCACGGGGCAAGCCATAGTGGAGAGAGCACATCAAAGCTGTAAAAGCGCTTTTGCAAAAACAAAAAGGGGGAGAGGTCTTGGCTGCTGCAGAACCACTTGCAAAAGCGGTGTATGTGTTAAATTACTGACGGCTCACAGGTGACAGGGAGGAACCCCCAGTAGTAATACATAGTCTGGGTCTGAAATCCGGTATAAGCCGGTGTGGAGATGGTGCTTTTGCTCAGTACAAGGATGTTGCTATAGGAGAGTGGAAAGGACCTGTGGAACTAACAATGACGGGTCGAGGCTGTGCCTGCGTTATTACCGACACCGGCACTAGATGGGTTCTGAGAAGATGGGTGCGACCCTGGGAAAAGGAAGTTAAGAAAGATGAAACAGAAACCGAATGAGATATTAACTTGGAGCAGGGGTTACGTTTGTGTTTTCACAGATGCCGGCTCCCTCTGGGTTCCTGCTCGGTGTGTTCAGCCTGTATGGGAACGTGCCTCAGGGTGAAGGATGGGTGGTCTCACAACCAAACACCACCGCAAGCCCTGAAAATCCGTTCTCTACATGCTTGGGAGAAATACCTGTGGATACATGGCCGAACCCACTGCGGTTTTGGCTTAGCAAACAAACTAATGCTACTTCTTTGGCTTTAAGTGGTCTTTTAACTGATGCCGATAGTGTCAGACATGTTACCTTATAAAATAGAGCTGCGATTGGCTTTTGCTTCTAGCGCAAGGACACGGTTGTGCTGAATTTGGAGGAATGTGTGGTATGAATCTATCCGATCGTTCAGAATCTATCTTTAAAAGCATTTGGCAATTGAAGGATGGAGTCAAACGCTTAACAGAAGATGATGGCTTGGACTGGCTGACAAGGATGGTTAAAGGTTGGGGATTATCTGGATGGTTGATAACATTAGTCAGAACTGTCAGAGTAGTCCTTTTGATTGTAGTGACTGTGCTCTTAACGTTGCCTTGCCTTATCGGCCTTCTGCAAAGGGCCCTGCAGAGGACTGTCGGTGCAATGTTTTTAGCACAGGACCACAGGGGGGTCTGGATTGCTCAAAAACAAAAAGGGGGATTTGTGGCATCGCTGGAGAACAACGGACATGTTGTGAGTGATCCAGACCAAGGGGCCTCACTGTACCAGCAAGTGCAGCTGTGTTCAAGGACAAAAACAAGGCTGAGATGGCCTGAGAAACTACATTCCTGCCCAAGAGATAAAGATGTTGGAATGTCAAAAACAGGGGGTCTACCTGGGGGGAGAGCAGCGCATGGACACCACACCGGGACCAATCATAGAGGGCAGAAGGGCGCGTGATCAAGTAGCTTTAGCCTATTAGCAATAAGATAGCGGCGCGTGAAGCTTGTGATAGAGTATAAATTGCTGTGTAGCCTTTAATACAGTGGCATCAAGTTGATCAAATTGGTCGTCTAAGTTGTGGCCGAGACTTCCGTGTCGGCATTGACGTATAGATGACTCCTGTATATTTTATAACTGAGAGCCATTGTGCTAGTAGGTGTTGTACCAGGTTATAACAAACACCTGTGCTGATGTAAAAAGTGCTAAAGTGTTGAAGTATTGAAGCCTGAACAACAGGCCCCGAGCCGAAGCTGCTAACTTCGTATGTAGTCATTAGTGCCATATGTCTGTTCATTATTAAAAGATGTAGCTGAGGTATCATAAAACATGTCTATCCTGAATATATCTTCATCCTTCTTTGTGCAGGGGCAAGTTACCAAGGGCATGGAGCCAGCTGTCTGGCCTTGGGAGCAGATGTGTGACCTTGCTCATCAATAAATTAGATAAGCAGGGAAACTCCCTTGGCTTCCTCCTTGAGCCCTGGCCAGGCCCTGGGGGAATCTAATTGGAGGGTGAAAGCAGATGATTCTGCTCAAAGCAAAGGTGCCAGTTATTCTGGCTTGCTGATTTTTGGTATATAATGCTGGACCCGCTCTCAGTGACTTTGGCTGCCTCACCTACGGGTGGACACACCACGTAGGATTTCCCACTTGCTAGGAAAGGCTCAACAAATCCCCGCTGTAACTGGGGCTGCCCAGCGACTGAGGATCTGGGTGATGGTAACGGGTGCAAGTGGTGATGGATCTATCTTAATCACTATTCTCTCTCTCTCTTGTGGTAATGATTTCACCCTGTATTTTCCTATTTGTTTGCTTTAAGTGTATTATTCATCTTTTCCTACTGTATGTTTTCTGCATTACTCTGTTACATTATTTAGTCATCCCCAGTAACATACCCCTACTCTTTCCACTCTGGTGTCTGACTTTCATTGGGATCCTTAATCAGCAAAACACCATGCGCTTTGCTCAGAGCTCGTCCTGGGAGCGTGGGATCTGCTCCATCAAAGGGCCCTCCTCTGCCTCCCTGCTCACCTGTACACGGAAAGAAGGTTGAGCTCTGCAGCTCTGCCCTCTCCATTGGGGTGGGAGTGCACAGGGTGAAGGGGATGGTCCCTGGCAGGAAGTTTGTGCTGCTGCAGCCGCATGTCCTGGCCCTGTGAGAATGGCACAGAAGCAGCAGGCAGCTTCCTGAAGGTGCAGGGCAGGAGGGCCAGAGACATCTTGCTCGAGTTGTTCTCCCAGAAGGAGCTGCCTCACTCAGCCACTACCACCCCATAGTTCTTTGCAGTGTCCCAGGAGCTGCTGATAAAGGAGACCCACTTGATTGTGCACCCAGGTGCCTGCCAGAAACACACGATGTCACAGGCCTTGACTCTGAAAGCAGAGGCTTGGCAGGAGAGCTGTGTGTTGCCACAGGCTGCTTTCAGCCCTGCCCAGCCTCCAAAAGCTGTACCTGGGCCTGCCTCTCTGGAAAGACACACAGACACAGTCCCAGTGGACTGAGGATGGCAGCAGGGAACCTGTGGCCTCCCTCCAGGTGCTCTCCACCTCACCTGACCTCTCACATTAGGCTGCTGCTCACTGGCAAAGAACTGTGAGCTGCCCCATGGGAAACAAGCACCTTCACTGAAGGATCACACTGTGGGGCTTCCCTTCTCTCCCACCTCCACCGCTGCCCCGGACTGCACCAGGACCCTTGTACAGGACAGGAGACATCAGGTCAAAGTCAGCTCTCTTGAAGTGCAGGGGGGTGAGCTTACTGCACACTCTCCTTGATGCCCTGAGCATCATGAATTCTAACATTTCATGGTCGCTGCAGCCAAGGCTTTCTTCAGCTTCACATTATCCACCAGCCCCTCCTGGTTGGTGAGAACAAGGTCCAGCATGGCACCCCTTCTTGTTGGCTCCTCTACCACCTGCAGAAGGAATTTGTCATCAATGCATTCCAGGAACCTCCTGGATTTCTGGTGCCCTGCTGTCCCATCCTTCCAAGAGACACCCGGGTGATTGAAGTCTCCCATAAGGACCAGGGCTTGTGAATGTGAAGCCTCCCCTGTCTGTCTATAGAGGGCCTCATCTACTCGGACATCCTGGTCGGCTGGCCTCTAGCAGATCCCCACTATGATATCCCCTTCCCCTGCCTTTCCTTTAACCTTCACCCATAAGCTCTCAGTTTGTTCCTCAGTCATCCCCAGGTCAAGCTCCAAGGATTCCAGCTGGTCATTAACATAAAGAGCAACACTCCCTCCTCTTCTTCCCTGTCTATCTTTCCTTAAGAGCCTATACCCATCTAGACCTCCACTCCAGTCATAGGAGCCATCCCACCACGTCCCAGTGATACCTATAACATCATAACCTGTAGATGTGCACACATCTCTAACTCCTCTCGCTTGGTCCCCATGCTCCGTGCATTTGCATAGAGGCATTTAAGTGGGGCCCCCACTGAAGCCAACTTGCCGGCTGAAATACATTCTACCTGGAATCCATTATCTCTCACTTCATGTGCTCTCTCACTGGCCTGTGAACGACCCCTGGAGCCAGGGTATCTATTTCCAGTACTGGACTCAAAATGGGATGGAATGAGGATCCCCTCCCCTGACCAATCTAGTATCTGTACTCTCCATAGCTGGGGCAAAGCCAGGGATGCCCAAGTGTGCCCTTGGGGATCACCAGGCAGACGGCAATACGCAGAGGGAAGGCAGAGCTCTGCCTGCCTGGCTCACCCCTGAGCAGAGCAACCAAAGCCTCCCAAGGGGCTCCGAAGCACAGCTCTTGCCCTGGGGCTCTCTGGCAGCGCACCCCATGGCTGGAGGGTATCCCAGCCCGGGGCCAGGCTGGCCTGTTTGCTGTGCTGTGGGAGTGAGCATGGAGAGGGCGTCGAGCCCCACCACGGCATTTGTGTCCCCATGGGGACTGCAAAGAAGTGCCAATGGTGGAGTCCTGGGGATGTGGGACACGTAGAGCAATAGATGCCACAGAGTGGCTCTGGCAGCAGGTTTGTGTTAAAGCTCCGCTGGATTTCCTGTCCCCGTGCGAACGGCACAGAAGTAGCGGGCAGAGTCCCGGGGGCCCAGGGCACGCAGCGACAGCGACGACTCGGACTGGAAATTGTCCCGGGACACCGTCGCTCGACCCTGCACTGCTGCCCCGTACTGCTTTGTAGAACCCGAGGGGCTGCTGATGTAGGACACCCACTCGAGTCTGTCACCGGGTCTCTGACGGTACCACCAAATGTAGTAACTCCCGATGGTGAAGCCGGCCCCGCGGCAGGAGAGGAGCACGGAGTCCCCGGGCGCTCGCAGCCCTCCGCCGGCCTCCAGCAGCCTCAGCTGCGCCCACACCCCTGCGGACGGAGAGCGCAGGCAGCCGGGCAGGGCGCGCCCACGGCCCGAGGCCGTTCCCCCGCCGCCCCGGCAAAGCCCCCCGGGCCGGCACAGCGCCAGCCGCCACCCGCCTCTGTCCCGGCCAAGCCCCGCGCCCGGGCCAACGCCCGCCTGCCCTCCCCGGGGCTGAGCCGCGCCTGCTGCCGCCCGTCCGGCCCGAGCCGCGGCCCCAAAGCCGCCCTGGCCTCCGCCTCGGCCTCCGCCTCCTTCCGCAGCCCCGGGCTCGCTGCCCTCCCCGCCCGGCGCTCACCTGCCGGCCCCGCGGCCAAGGCCAAGGCCAGGAGCCACGGCCCCAGCCCGGGCGCCATCATGCCCTGCCGCGCCGGGGCCGGCCGGGGCCGCCGAGGAGCCGAGCGGAGCCGCGCTCGGGCCCGCTCCTGCCCGCCCCGCCGCCTCGGCCCCTCGCCGGGGCAGCGCCGACGCCTGTGCCCGCCCACAACAGCCCCGCCCCGGCGCCCCGGGGCCGCGGCCCCTTCGCGGCAGGAGCAGGGGGGGCGCGGGGAGGGCCGCGGGGCAGGGCCGGCGGCACAGCAGGAGCGCGGCGCCCCGGCACACGAAGGCTCCTGGCCCTTGGCTCCCAGCGCGGCTCCGGCGCTGGCCCGCCTGCTCGCCCTGCCGAGCCCTGCCCAAGGGGGTCGGCGCCTCGGCCGGGCGCAGCTGGGACCCTTGTGGCCCCGGGGCACTCCCGGCCCGGCAGTCACAGCCCAGGGCAGTGGAGCGCAGATGGACCTGCGAGGACACGGCACAGTCAGTCCATCTGCTCGTCCCTGCACCGCAGAGCTCCGCGCTTGGGCCTTCTCAGCCGGAATCGGGCCTGGAAACCATCAGGGCTCTTCCACCAGCACATTGCTCCCACTGCCTCCTTGCCACGGGCCAGCGGAAGGGATGGAAATGGGAAACACGGACACCTCCCCCCCGCGGGCTTTGGGTGCGTGTCGTATCCCAACCACAGACTCTTCTGCAGGGAGCACTTGGTGACCCCGTAGGAAGCTGACCTGAGGAGGCACAGGCTTAGATGGGGCTGTGCACAGCTCAGGACACTCTGCAGGGCGCTGTGCTGCTCGTTTCCCTGTCGCAGGGTGAACTCAGATGCCAAAGCACAGTGAAGAGCCTGGGGTGGCTACTCGTGTCGCGTCAGCCCCGATGCCTGTTCTTACCTCCCGCTACAGCTCCAGGCACACAGTAACTGTTACGCTGCTGCGTTGGGCAGCTGATCAAAGTGTCCCTGTTCCACCTCTCACTCTGACTAGAAGCGGGGTAGCTTGAAACTGGGTGTGGAGAAAGGACGAGGCACTTCTGTGTGACTGCTCAGGACAGAGGTACCTGAAAGATGCCATGGGGTAGCAATGAGTTTTTCTAGCTGCTGCTTAAATTTGCATACAATTGGGCATGTGGGCGAGTGCACATAGTCCCCAGAGCGAGAGCGCTCGTATGCCATCTGTCTGCCTGCTCGTGCTGTGGCTGCCTCGTTCACGCGGAAAAGTCCTGGCAAGGAAATGAATATCAGCTCCCTTGGGATTGCAGTGTAGGAGCCCGTAATTCCTCCTCTACTCCAACCAGCTAAGAATGACAGCTGGCACTTCACTGCGAGTATGTGAAACATTGCATCAAGTGTGAGCTGACCGGAGTGCCAGGAGTAGGAGGGACAGTCCAAGACTGCCTGGACAGTCAGACTCTGACAGACCACTCACAACTGGTTGGGCAGCGGGTGGCACAGTAATTCCACGCCTTGGCATCTGCAGCTGTCAGACTGCAAACAGCTGCCTTGGCAGCTCATTCCACAGCACTTGGCCTAGAGAATAGGACACAGCCTCCTTCTTATGTCAAAGTAGGCAACTGGCACCTCTGAAAGAATGGCCGAGTTGAGAACAGCCCAGTATCTCCAGGATTTGGAAAATGGTGGCCACATCTGTAGGCCAAGTCCTGCTAAGCCAAATCTCTCCACCAACACAACTGCAACACGGGTGGCCCAAGGGATGACTGATAAGCCTGCATGGACACACAGTACGTGTGAGCAATTGTCCTCCAGGTGACATTGGCAAGGCTACTTTGGGCACATACATAATTATTCCACGGGCAGCCCTCTCTACATCCGCTCCTACCGCTGCACTAGACGTTCAAGGGTCTCCGCAATGGGCTGTGGCTCCAAGGTGTCTAAATGGTGCCACAGAAGAGCCAGGTACACCCTGAGCCAGTCAGCAGGCACGTACCTTAAGAGTCCTACGGGATGAAGTAACATCCCTCAAAATGGGAAAATAACTTGCAGGATTCCACTGGTAGCCGTGAGAGTGGGACTTCACCCATCTTACACACCATGACCTGCTGTGACCACAAGAGAACCGTGGCTTATAAAGAGAAGAGTAGTAACAAGAGAAAGATAGAAGCGTCACTATTAATAAAAATAGAATAACAGCCATTAAATATAATCAGAACCAAAAAGACATGATATTGTGTGTTGGGTTTCTGTGTGGTGGGGTATTTGGTAGCAGGGGAGGGGGTTACAGCTGTGTCTCCTGTGAGAAGCTTCTTGAAGCTCCCCCAGCTCAAAGACCCATCTGTGGCCAAGGCCGAGCCACTTAGCGATGGTGGCTGTGCCTCTGTGATAAGGTATTTAAGATGGGGAACCTGAGAGGAGGAGGGGGAGATGTGAGGAGGAGTTGGGAGGGAAATACCAAAGCAAACCCCGAGGTGACTGGAAGAAAGAAGGAGGAGGAGGGGAGGAAGCTGTGCTGGAGCAGAGACCCCGCTGCAGCCCATGGGGAGAGGGCAGGCTGTGCCCTGCACCCATGGAGGGCACCAGGGGATGAAATGCCACCTGCAGCCTGGAGAGGACCCCACGCCAGAGCAGGGGCTGTGCCTGGAGAAGGTCGGGACTGTGAGGGCAGCCGGCGCTGGGACAGTCTGTTGCTGGGATGAGGGAGAATAATGGAATTTCACAACTCTATGAGAGTTATATCAAGCAAAGCCGTTTATTTTTCCAATAATACATACTTATGCTCTCGCCAATGCTCTTACTTCATAATTAGCAAATGAGCAATTAGACAGCTATCAATCTTTGCTCCTACCAGCATCAGACCACTCTAACACGCACTGTGCAGGCCAATCACCCTCTCGTTCACGCGCTGTTCACGCGGTGGTAACTTCTCACAGGTCAGCACTTTTCCACAGCTCAGTGTTGCAGCTGTCCGGTGTTTTTCCCTGACACCTTGGCACAACTCAACAGTTTCTTACATTTCTCCCAAGGACTGTTTCTCATCAAAGCCTTGCTGCTCCTCAGGGGCTGTGCCAGCTGACAGGCCGATGTCAACTTGCCTCTCTCCCACACTGGGAGGGCTGCACCCCACGGCAGGGACCCACTCTGGAGCCATTTGGGAAGAGCTGCAGGCCCTGGGAAGGACTCATGCTGGAGATGTTCAGGGAGGACAGTCACCCATGGGATGGACCCCACGTGGGAGCAGAAGAAGAATAGGAGGAGTCCTTCCCCTGAGGAGGAAGGAGCGGCAGAAACAACGGGGGATGAACTGACCCCAACCCCCATCCCATGTCCCCCTACACTGCTGTGGGGCAGGAGGAGGGAGAGAAATCAGGATCAAAGTTGAGCTGAGGAAGAAGGGAGGGGTGGGGGAAGGTGTGTTGAAGATGTAGTTGTATTTCTCAGTATCCACTCTGATTCGATTGGTGGGATTCAAATATATTTATATGGGTTTTTTTCCAAATCGAATCTTTATGCCCATGACCACAATGGGTGAGTCATCCCTCCCTGTGCTTGTTTTGACTCCCGAGCCTTTTGTTATATTTTGCCCTCCTTATTTTCCCAGATGGGGGAAGGAATGATTGAGCAGCTGTGTGGTGCTCAGTTGCCCCCTGGGCTTAAGCCACAACAGCAGAGCACTGGCTATTGGCTACTATGACTACAGAAACTCTTCCAGGACTGTCTTCTGTAAGATCCTCATAGAGAAGTTTATAAAGTCTGGCCTGGGGGATCAAAGTGTGAGGCACATCCAAAACTGTCTGCAGGCCTGGGACCAGATGGTGGTGCTCAGTGGCACGCAGGCTAGTTGGAGGCCAGCAACTAACGGTGTCCCCCAGGGGTCAATGCCAGCTCCGATCCTGTTTGACATCTCCCTTAATGATCTGGAGGATGGGAGAGCGCGCACCCTCGCCAGATGTGCAGGTGACGCCAAGCTGGGAGGATTGGCTGATATAGCAGAGGGTTGCGCTGCCATGCAGAGGGACCTCAACAGGCTGTTGAAATGGGCTGAGAGGAACCTCGTGCAGTTCAAAGAGAGGAAGGACAAAGTCCTTCACCTGAGAAGGAACATCTCAAGGCACCGAGGAAGCTTGGGGGCTACTCAACTGGTAAGCACATTGTCAAGAAAGGAGCTGAAGGTTCTGGTGGACAAGAGCTTGAGCATGACCCAGGAATGTGCCCTTGGGACAAAGGTGGCTAATGGTGTCCCGGGTGCCCCAGGAGGGGTGTTGCCAGCAGGCGGAGGGAGGTGACCCTTCCCTCCCTGTTCAGCACTGGAGGGCTCACACCTGTAGTACTGGCTCCACGTCCTGTCCCCCCAGCACACAGGAGACAGGGACAGACTGAGGAGAGGCCAGTGAAGGGCCACAGAGATGATTATGGGACTGCAGAGAGAAGAGTTGGATGGTTTACCACAGAAAAGTGAAGGCTTGGGGGGTTCTCATCAATGTAGAGAAATACCTGAAGAGAGGGTGCCAAGAAGACGGGGCCAGGCTCTTTTTAGTTATGCCCAGTGATGCGTGAAGAGGCAACGGACTCAAACTGAAACACAGGAGGCTCCTGCTGAAAACCAGGAACCATTTTTGACTCTGAGGGTGTCCAAGCACTGGCACAGGTTGCCCAGAGAGGTTACGGAGTCTTCATGCTTGGAAATATTCAGAAGCTGCCTGGAGATGGTCCTGGGCAACAAGATCCAGATGGCACAACTTGAGCAGGGTTCTTGGACCTGATACTTCCAACCACAACCTTCCTGTGATTTGGTGAAAGGCTCAGAGGCACATTCAGGGCTTTGTGGGTCATATGGGCCAGGGCAAAGGGAAAGACTGAAATTCAGACTTTGCTCCTCCCCTGATGACTTCCAGAAACAGTTTCTTACAGGAGCGTTGAGGAAAACTCAGTGTCCTCTTCTGACTACAAGTTTCAATGCTGGATCTCAAGAGAGAAATGCACAAGTGATACAAATGTAATATGGGTGGGTAAAAATGTAGCACCCAGAGGACTCAGGAGAGCTGTTCAGCTTGGTCATGTTTGCTGTATTTCTGGTGTTTAGTCTTCTGTTCGGTCTTAGAGCTGTTCTCTGAAGGTGCAGACACAGGTCCCTGCACATGTGACAGGGTTGTACAACCCCGTAGCCAAACCCAGAGCCTGGCTTTGGAAGGATGAACAAGAACATGCAGCCCCATTGGCCCAGGTGACTGGCTGCTTCCTGGAGACAGAGAGGCCAACTGCTGGCCACAGCCTGGTGCTGGGGGCAGGGCTCCTGGAGACAGTGCAGGGGAAAGGATTCAGTTAGGAAAAGATTGGTAGAGGCTCTCCCTTTCTCACTCACAGGGCTGGTAGCTTCTGCATGCAACCTGCAAATTACAGGATTGTGAGAAAAGGTCAGTGGTGTGTGGGTCAAGGGAAGGAGTGTAGTGGTGCTATCAGGAGGAGTCTTGCCCATCAGAGATGTAGGGATCCACACCACAAGTGCTCTGGAGCCGTGTAGGCATGTTTTGTGCCCCACGGCACTGGCCATATCTCCTGACCTTCATGCCTGTGCTGGGCTGCCCACATCCCTTGTTGCAGGATGAACTCAGCCAGCTAATCCTAACAAAGGAGCCTGGAGGCAGCAAGCAGTTGTGGGCAGCGCATGGAGAATACTGGGGGGAAGCAGGCTGTCTCTGTGCAGCCCAGAGACAAGCCTGCTGCAGGAGATACCCACCCTGCAGCCCGGGGCCGGCCCAGTGCTGCAGCAGGTGGAGATGACCTGAAGGAACCTGCAGCCCCTGCAGATCCCACGCTGGAGCAGGCGCCTGGCAGGAGCTGCGGCCCGTGGAGAGAAGCCCAGACAGGAGCAAGTTTCCTGGCAGGAGCTGTTGCACCCACACTAGAGCAGCCTTCTCCTGAAGGACTCTCCCCCGGCGAGAGGACCCACACTGGAGCAGGGGGAAAGGGTCAGGAGCAAGGAATCGCAGAGACAGAGTGTTATGATCTGACCACAATCCCTATTCCTCATCTCCCTGCACTGCTTGGGGCAGGGAGCAGGCAGAACACTCAGGAAGGAAGGAGGAAAGTTGAGCCTGGGAAGAGGAGAGAGGCCAAGGGTGCTGGGTGGTGGTGGGTGCTGTTAATTTTGTTGTCATTTCTCACTATTTTACTATATTTTTGTGAGAAACACTCAGTTGCCAATTATCCATAGCTCAGACAGGATGCGGTGTGAAGCACTCTTTATTACGTTCTTGCAAGACCGGGCGCCCCCATCAAGTGGACGTGCCTACCAGCCATCATGCAATGGTTTATATCCCTTTCTCCCAACCGGCAGTTCCCTCCCCTGATTCCTCATTGGCTGAGTACTACAGGGTGTACAGACTTCCTGAACCGCCTACCGATACGCCCCTTCATGTCTGTGTTCATACATCGCATGTTCATGGAAATGAACCTTGGCTTTCTCCAGGGCGGAGAAGTTAATATGCATGAGCTCATCAGGCAAGCCTAAAATGGAAAAGTTTGCCCCAAGTCTTTCGGTATCTGCATCCGTCTAAAGCCAGTTCCAAGTACTGGGTCATCACAGTTGACAAAAAGACCACTTGCCTTCTAGCCCTAGGTCAGGGATTTCAATGGTTGTGAATTGCTCTTGTTGATTGCTTTGGTGAATCGCTCCTGCCCTTCCCATCAGGCTTATTATGCGAAAACAACATTTTTTTCCCACGCCTACACACACACATATTCTTTGCCTGTGATTGGAAGCAATCTACCTGCCTTTATTCTGACACAGGAGCTTTTTCATCCCATTTTCTCCCCTCGTCCCACTGCAGAAGGGGGTGAGAGAGCAGGTTGATGGGCCTCTGGCAGCCCCCCAAGGTTACCTCAGCAGAGTGGCAGAGGCACCTCATGGTCTCCTGGCTGGCACCGGGATGAGTGTTGCAAGCAGTTTGAGGTAGGTGATCCTTCCCACCTACTCAGCACTGCTGAGGTCACACCTGCAGGACTGAGTCCAGTCCTGGGCTCCCCACTACAAGAGAGACAGGAACATACTGGGGAGAATCCAGCAAAGGCCCACAAAGATGATTGAGGGTTTAGGGCATCTCTGCCATTACGAAAGGCTGAGAGAGCTGGGACTGTTCACCTTGGGCAAAAGAATCTCATCAATGCCTAGAAATAGATGAAGAGAGGGTGCAGAGAAGACGGGTCCAGGCTCTTTTCAGTGGTGCCCAGTGACAGTACAAGAGGCAATGGCAACAGGCTGAGACACAGGAGGCTCCACCTGAACATCAGAAAACACTTTTTCACTGTGAGGGTGACTGAGCGCTGGCACAGGTTTCCCAGAGAGGTTATGGAGTCTCCATGCTTGTGTTACTGATTTCTTATTAATTTGAGCTGATTTTAATGTATTTTGATGATTTGGATTCAAATAAGGAATGATTTAGAGTAACTGTACAACCAGTTATGCTTCTACAAGGTTCTTTTAAAAGTCCCAGGCTGAGGCCATGCAGACTAGTGATAATCATTAGCCAGATTTCTATACAAAGAATAAGACTGGTGATGAGGTACCATTGTGAGACTGTTCAGTCAGGACGATTTATTGCCCTGTAGACCAGGTGCTCAAAAATTACATTGTGAAAGGGCCTCGAAGCATATTAAAATTGCTGTGTGAGCCAAAATGGGAATGATCATGTTTATGTATGAGAACTTGATTACTATGTATTACTGTATCCTATATAATCAGCGTGCTACACGAGTTAGGTGTGCGTTGTTGGTGAGACGACTCCCCTACGCACCCGGAGGTTATTAAAAGAGTGTCTGATATCTACATCCCATTGGTGTTGATAAGTTCTTTCATCCCATTTTGGTGACACTTGGAGATATTCAGAAGCCACCTGGACATGCTCCAAGGCAACTGGCTGTAGGTGGCCCTGCTTGAGTGGGGTAGTTGGACCAGATGAGCTCCAGAGCTGCCTTCCAGCCTCAACCATTCTGTGGAAACAGGGCTGCATGGGCATGGTAAGTTCTCCCGTGCGGAGCCCTCCAGCTCCTCCACTGCCCCTATCCACGTAGCTGGGACGGGCAATGACCCCATGCACACGTGATCCCACACCTCTGGAGCTGTGACACCACCAGTACGACTGGCCTGGGCATAGCGGGGTAAATGGAAGCTGGCAACTCCCACCACCTGCCCACACAGACAGGGCACAAAGTGCGGAAACGACCCTTCTCGTACCGCCTTCCCCTACTTTCTGCACCGCACAGCTCCCTGTCACGACCACCCCCAAGTCCAGGTTGAGGGAAGAGCAGAGCTGGGCAGAGGTAAGAATTACAGCTGGCAGCTCACTGCCAGTATGTGGAACATTGCGTGAAGTGAGAGTTGTCTGGAGTGCTGGGGCTGGCAGGGGGAACCCTACATCCTCGGCACAGTCAGACTCTGAAAGCCCCGCTCACAACTGGTCGCTCTGCTGCTGGCAAAGCAAATCCACACCTTGGCACCTGCAGCTGCCAGACTGCAAACAGCTGCCTTAGCAGCACTGCCCAGTGTGTAGACGTGGGATGCTGGGCTGGCAGGGGCACACGCCACAGCACGTGGCCGAAATAACAGCACACAGCCTCCTTATGTCAACGTATGCATCTGGCTGCTCTGAAACAAGCATTGCCAGGTCTGGCTCAGCAATAGCCCTGGCACCAGAATGCAGGGCTCATAGGAAAGGGAAACCCCATTTCCCTCCCTCCATCCCCAGGAATATTCAGCTTTTATCACCTCCCCATGGGAGGAGGGTAGATCTTGCATGGGGGACAGTGTCCCTTTGTCCCTGCCAAGCTGGGAGGGGCGAGACCCCATTTCTGCCCCTCGCAGAGCCCTGCCCGACTCCAGGAAACATGGGCACCTCTCACAGAGCACCGTCCCTTTGCACTTCTCCTTGTCTTTGTCCTCGCTGGTGTGTTGTACCCTTGGTACCAAACTGGCCTGTGACACTCGTGTCCATGACAAGGAGGAGGGGGAGGAGTGGGAGAAGCAGAGAAACCCCTGAAACAGGACTGAAAGCAGAGCAGGGCTGCTCCCACAGGGCTTCACTGCAGCCAGCACAGCAACCCGTGAGGGGTTGTGTGGAACCAGGAAATCTTACAGGAAACAGCCCCATTAGAGGTGAAGCCTGTACATGGGCCTGCTAAGGAGGGGAGGAGGGGTGGGCGGCAGGACCTGTCTGCAGCACTGCTGGGATCAGCCCGTGGTGGGGAGTGATGGCTGCACTCTCCCAAGGCCTGCCAACACTCCCCACCAGCTCCTGCACCCTGGGCCGTGGGCCAGCCGCAGGGGCTCGCATGCCTGCAGCTGCTCATGGACAGTCACAGGGGCCTGGAGAAGGCAGGAGGGATCCTGTGAGCCCGGCCCCACAAACCTCCATCTGACTGTGCCCTTCGCTCAGAGCTCCTCCTGGGAGCATGGGATCTGCTCCATCAAAGGGCCCTCCTCTGCCTCCCTGCTCACCTGTACACGGAAAGAAGGTTGAGCTCTGCAGCTCTGCCCTCTCCATTGGGGTGGGAGTGCACAGGGTGAAGGGGACGGTCCCCGACAGGAGGTTGTGCTGCTGCAACCACGGGTCCTGGCCCAGGGAGAATGGCATAGAAGAAACAGGCAGCTTCCTGAAGGTGCAGGGCAGGAGGGCCAGAGACATCTTGCTTGAGTTGTTCTCCCAGGAGGAGCTGCCTCACTCAGCCACTACCACCCCATAGTTCTTTGCAGTGTCCCAGGAGCTGCTGATAAAGGAGACCCACTTGATTGTGCACCCAGGAGCCTGCCAGAAACACAGGATGTCACAGGCCTTGACTCTGAAAGCAGAGGCTTGGCAGGAGAGCTGTGTGTTGCCACAGGCTGCTTTCAGCCCTGCCCAGCCTCCAGAAGCTGTACCTGGGCCTGCCTCTCTGGAAAGACACACGGACACAGTCCCAGTGGACTGAGGATGGCAGCAGGGAACCTGTGGCCTCCCTCCAGGTGCTCTCCACCTCACCTGACCTCTCGCATTAGGCTGCTGCTCACTGGCAAAGAACTGTGAGCTGCCCCATGGGAAACAAGCACCTTCACTGAAGGATCACACTGTGGGGCTTCCCTTCTCTCCCACCTCCACCGCTGCTCCCGGACTGCACCAGGACCCTTATACAAGAGAGGACACATCAGGTCAAAGTCTGCTCTCTTGAAGTGCAGGGGGGTGAGCTTACTGCACACTCTCCTTGATGCCCTGAGCATCATGAATTCTAACATTTCATGGTCGCTGCAGCCAAGGCTTTCTTCAGCTTCACATTATCCACCAGCCCCTCCTGGTTGGTGAGAACAAGGTCCAGCATGGCACCCCTTCTTGTTGGCTCCTCTACCACCTGCAGAAGGAATTTGTCATCAATGCATTCCAGGAACCTCCTGGATTGCTGGCGCCCTGCTGTCCCATCCTTCCAACAGATATCCGGGTGATTGAAGTCTCCCATAAGGACCAGGGCTTGTGAATGTGAAGCCTCCCCTGTCTGTCTATAGAGGGCCTCATCTACTCGGACATCCTGGTCGGCTGGCCTCTAGCAGATCCCCACTATGATATCGCCTTCCCCTGCCTTTCCTTTAACCTTCACCCATAAGCTCTCAGTTTGTTCCTCAGTCATCCCCAGGTCAAGCTCCAAGGATTCCAGCTGGTCATTAACATAAAGAGCAACACTCCCTCCTCTTCTTCCCTGTCTATCTTTCCTTAAGAGCCTATACCCATCTAGACCTCCACTCCAGTCATAGGAGCCATCCCACCACGTCCCAGTGATACCTATAACATCATAACCTGTAGATGTGCACACATCTCTAACTCCTCTCGCTTGGTCCCCATGCTCCGTGCATTTGCATAGAGGCATTTAAGTGGGGCCCCCACTGAAGCCAACTTGCCAGCTGAAATACATTCTACCTGGAATCCATTATCTCTCACTTCATGTGCTCTCTCACTGGCCTGTGAATGACCCCGGGAGCCAGGGTATCTATTTCCAGCACTGGCCTCAAATGCGGTGGAATGAGGATCACCTCCCCTGACCAATCTAGTATCTGTACTCTCCATAGCTGGGGCAAAGCCAGGGATGCCCAAGTGTGCCCTTGGGGATCACCAGGCAGACGGCAATACGCAGAGGGAAGGCAGAGCTCTGCCTGCCTGGCTCACCCCTGAGCCGAGCAACCAAAGCCTCCCAAGGGGCTCTGAAGCACAGGTCTTGCCCTGGGGCTCTCTGGCAGTGCACCCCATGGCTGGAGGGTATCCCAGCCCGGGGCCAGGCTGGCCTGTTTGCTGTACTGTGGGAGTGAGCATGGAGAGGGCATCGGGCCCCACCACGGCATTTGTGTCCCCATGGGGACCGCAAAGAAGTGCTGATGGTGGAGTCCTGGGGATGTGGGACACGTAGAGCAACAGATGCCACCACCCAGGACCTGTCCCAGCAGGTACTGCCTCATCCAGCCACCGTGGCATTGCAGAAGAGATGGGAAGAATTATTGTTCCTGAAGGTGACGCATTTGAACGTGGAGCTGTGTGTATGCCGGTATGACGAGATCTTACAATAACTGACCATCGGTCTGGATCCTCAGCAGGAGAGGTACATGGAGTCCCCCAGGGCCCCTCAGCCCAGCCTGCCCTGGGCCGCCAGCCCTCCAAGGACACACAGCTACACCCACAGAAGTGTGGGGACTCCCCCTCAGCAGGGAGCCTGCACACCCCATCCGGCTGCGCTCCAGCTGACCTGGCTGTTTGCCCTTAACAGCGCTGCTGCTGCGAGGCCTTGACCCCAAGTCCCCATCTACCCCGAGCCACAAGGTGGGCAAGGACCGTGCCGTGAGCACGGCTCTGCCGTCCACTCCTCCCTTCTCTCTTGCAATGCCACGCTCGGAGCAGGCGAGTGGCTCTGGCAGCAGGTTTGTGTTAAAGCTCCGCTGGATTTCCTGTCCCCGTGCGAACGGCACAGAAGTAGCGGGCAGAGTCCCGGGGGCCCAGGGCACGCAGCGACAGCGACGACTCGGACCGGGAATTGTCCCGGAACACCGTCGCTCTACCCTCTACTGACTGACCGTACTTAATGAGTGACGAATCAGAGCTGATGAAGGACACCCACTCGAGTCTGTCACCGGGTCTCTGACGGTACCACCGAATGTAGTAATTCACGAAGTCGAAGCCGGCCCCGCGGCAGGAGAGGAGCACGGAGTCCCCGGGCGCTCGCAGCCCTCCGCCGGCCTCCAGCAGCCTCAGCTGCGCCCACACCCCTGCGGACGGAGAGCGCAGGCAGCCGGGCAGGGCGCGCCCACGGCCCGAGGCCGTTCCCCGCCGCCCCGGCAAAGCCCCCCGGGCCGGCACAGCGCCAGCCGCCACCCGCCTCTGTCCCGGCCAAGCCCCGCGCCCGGGCCAACGCCCGCCTGCCCTCCCCGGGGCTGAGCCGCGCCTGCTGCCGCCCGTCCGGCCCGAGCCGCGGCCCCAAAGCCGCCCTGGCCTCCGCCTCGGCCTCCGCCTCCTTCCGCAGCCCCGGGCTCGCTGCCCTCCCCGCCCGGCGCTCACCTGCCGGCCCCGCGGCCAAGGCCAAGGCCAAGGCCAGGAGCCACGGCCCCAGCCCGGGCGCCATCATGCCCTGCCGCGCCGGGGCCGGCCGGGGCCGCCAAGGAGCCGAGCGGAGCCGCGCTCGGGCCCGCTCCTGCCCGCCCCGCCGCCTCGGCCCCTCGCCGGGGCAGCGCCGACGCCTGTGGCCGCCCACAACAGCCCCGCCCCGGCGCCCCGGGGCCGCGGCCCCTTCGCGGCAGGAGCAGGGGGGGCGCGGGGAGGGCCGCGGGGCAGGGCCGGCGGCACAGCAGGAGCGCGGCGCCCCGGCACACGAAGGCTCCTGGCCCTTGGCTCCCAGCGCGGCTCCGGCGCTGGCCCGCCTGCTCGCCCTGCCGAGCCCTGCCCAAGGGGGTCGGCGCCTCGGCCGGGCGCAGCTGGGACCCTTGTGGCCCCGGCGCCGGCTCCGGCCCCAGCGCCAGGGACGGGCTGTCGGCCCGCACATCCCCTCGCAGGCCCCTCCCCGTGCCCCCAGCCCGCCCTGGCCTCACCCCCGGCCCTGCCCGCGGGCCCCGCAGACGCCCGGCAGTCACGACCCCCTCAGTACTCCTTGCCCCACGCTCCCCCTCTCAGCTCCGCACACGCTCTCTCCGATGCCCCCAGACCCTGCCTGTGGGACACAGCTTTGCTGAAGAACGGCTTCTCCCACCTCAGGCTCTCGCAGCTCTCCCAGTGCCCCCTTTGTGCCGAGCTCACACCAGCAGAGCCTGGCACTGCTGCTCTCTGCTCTCCCCTCAAGCCGCAGCAATAACCTGCTGCTGCCCCGGCCTGGGCACAATTGTGTCCCGGGGTTTCTGTGACATTGTTGCAGAATTGTACCGGTTATGGCTGGCATGGAGTTTGTTTTCCTCCTAGGAGCCTGCCTGCTGCTCTGTACTGGATTTGGGACCAAAACAGGCTTTGTAACACCCCAGTGTACTGGGTGTCGTAGATGACACGGCCTTCTGGGGTTCTTCCACTGTGATGGCAGCGAGTGGGCTGGGGTGGGCAAGGAGCTGGGCGGGGGCACAGCCAGGAGAGCTGAACCCAGCTGAGCAAATTCCAGAGCACATGGGGTGGTGCCCTGCAATAAAGACTCGTGGGGAAAAGGAAGGAGAGGGCTCCGTTTGGAGTTATGGCATTTGTCTCCTGAGAAACCACTCTGTGATGAAGCCCTGCTTTCCTGGAAAGGGCTGAATATCTGCTTGCCTTTGGGCAATAGGGAATTAATTCTTTGCTCAATTCGGCTTGCACACGCAGGTTTTGCTTCCCCTATTAAACTGTCTTTATCTTGACACACATGTTCTCTTCCTTCTGCCCTTCTGATTCTCTCCCCATCCTGCTGAGGGGGCAGTGAGGCAGCAGCTCTGTGGGGCTCAGCTTCCTGCAAGGGTTAACCCACAACCATCCTTTGGTGGTGCCCAAGTGGAGTGGGAGCAGTTGGACCTAAGGCCAGGTTTGCGGGGAGTGTCCTAGAGCAGATTTACAGCTCTCAGGGGGTTTAGCTATGAATTGGCAGGCTCCTGTGCCTGCCACGGGGCTTGCTTGCTGGGCTTCAGTGTAGAGTCTGGCGCTTGTTGGTGGCTGCTTTTTGCTTTTGCTGTACTGGAGCTGCTGTTATGCCAGTGTGAGATGGAGTGTCAGGGCTTGTGAGCTGTGGATAAGGCCATGCCAGAACAGGGGCAGCCCTGAAGGCCCTGTGGCTCGTGTTTAAGGCTGTGCCAGAGGAGCTGCTGCCCTGGAGGGACTGTGGCCCCTCCATAAGTCCACAGTGAAGCAGAACGTCACGATCCCTTCAGATCCCTCAAATTTACAGGACTACATATCTCCTAGTAACTCCTGACGGGTAACTTGTAGCTCACAAATCGTAACTTCTGACTCACAACTCATAACATGCAGGCCTATGGGCAAAAGAGTTCCCTAGGAAAGGGGGAGGGTGCTCATTCTTCCTCCTCTGCCATGGTGTGGGCGTCCCCTGTATCTCAGGAGGAAGCAGGAAAGCCTCAGCACTCCACCTGCGGTTGGATCCAATCCAGAAGCTTTTATGGCCGGCTCCAAAGGGTCAACACGTGCAGGCTGCAATGGATATGAATGATCTGGATGCACATTTTATGCACATTTTACTCTTGGAGCAGTTCAGGGAGGACTCTCTCCCATGGGAGGGACCTCGCGCTGGAGTAGTGGAAGAGTGTGAGGAGTTCTCTCCCTGAGGAGGAAGGAGCGGCAGATGAACTGACCACAACCCCCATCCCCTGTCCCCCTGTGCAGCTGAGAGGGAGGAAGCAGAGAATTTGGGAGTAAAGCTGAGCCCAGAAAGAAGGGAGGGGTGGGGGAAGGTGTTTAAATGTGCGGTTGTATTTCTCACTCTCCTACTCTGGTTGCTAATTGAGTGGTGGTGGTGGTGTTCAAATTACATTGATGTTCTTTTGTTTTCCTTCCCCAGTCCAGCCTGTCTTTTGCCCGTGACCATAACGGGTGAGCCATCCCTCCCTCTCCTTGTCTTGAACCCCGAGCCTTCTGTTTTATTTTCTCCTCACCATCCCTGAGGGAGAAGGAGTGAGTGAGGGGCTGCGTGGTGCTCAGTTGCCTTCTGGGCTTAAATCATGACACTGTGGAAAAAACAAAAGATGGGAAGGGGGGTGTGTGTGTTTATGGAGGATGGATTCCATGCTGTGGGACCTGGGCATGATGTAAATGGTATGGCATAAGGGGTGGAGACTCTGTTCGGTCTGGCTGGGATGGACCTAATTTTCTTCATAGCCCTTCATATGGTGCTGCCTTTTGGATTTGTGACCAAAACACAGAGATGTTTTAGCTCCTGCTGGACAGTGCTTGCACAGGGTCAAGGCCTTCTGTGTTTCTCACGTTACTTTGCCAGTGAGTACCCCCTGGGTTGTGGGCAAGAAGCTGGGAGGGGGCACTGCCAGGAGAGCTGACCCCAGCTGACCAAAGGGATATTCTGTAGCACATGGCATCATGCTCAGCCCCAAAAGCTGGGGCAAAAAAGGAGGAGAGGAAGAGTGGAGGGTGTTTGGAGCTACGGCGTTTGTCTTCCCAAGTAACCACTATGGCTGAGGAAGCCCTGCTTCCCTGGAAAGGGCTAAAAACCTGTCTGCTCCTCGGGAACAGCAAATTAATTCTTTGTGTTGTGAGGCTTGTACATGCAGCTTCTTCTTAACCTGTTAAATTGTGTTTACCTCAGCCGATGACTTCTCTTGGTTTTGCCCTTCTGATTGTCTCTGCCATCCTGCCAAGAGGCTAGTGACTGAGCAACTCTGTGGTGCTGAGCTGCCTGCCAGGCTTAATCCACCGCAAGGACAAACTTAGCCAGCTGGGCATAACAGAAGAGACTGGAGGGGCAACCACCTGGCAGCAGCAATGATGTCATGGGAATAGCCTTGGCAAGAACTTGTCCAGGAGGCAGCGATGTGCCCCTGCGGCACAGAAGGTTCATGGTGGCCTGGCCTGCATCAGGCAAAGTCTGGCCAGCGGCTCAGGGAGCTGATCCTTCCCCTCTGCTCAGCACTGCTGAGCTCACCCCGGGACTACCGCCTCCACTTCTTGGCTCCCCACTACACGAGAGACTTGGGCAAAGAGGAGAGAGGCCAGCGAAGGCCACGAAGGGGCTCATGGACTGGAGCACCTCTTCCAGGAGAGAGCTGCGACTGTTTACCCTGCAGAAGAGAAGGCTCAGGGCACATCCCAGCAGGAGCTGAAACACAGGAAGGGCGGGTGCAGGGAAGGCCGGGCCAAGCTCTTTTCAGTGGTGCCCAGTGACAGGGCAAGGGACAATGTGCAGCCTGATGTGACCCTACTTCACTCTCAGGGTGACCAAGCACTGGCACAGGTTGCCCAGAGAGCTTGTTGGGTGGCCATGCTTGGAGGGGTTGACAAGCTGTCTGGAGATGGGCCTGGGCAACGGGCTGTAGGTGGCCCGGCTTGAGCAGGGTCTTGGGCCAGATGAATTCCTGAGGTGGCTTCCAACCTCCACCTTTCTGTGATTCTGGGAAAGACTCACAGGCACATTCAGGGCTTTGTGGGTGATATGGGCCAGGGCAAAGGGGAAGACTGACATTCAGACTTTGTTGCTCCCCTGATGACTTCCAGAAACAGCTTTTTATGAGAGTGTTGAGGAAAACTCACTGTCCTCTTCTGGCTACAAGTTTCAATGCTGGAACTCAAGAGAGAAATGCACAAGGGATACAAATGTAATATGGGTGGGTAAAAAAGTAGCACACAGAGGACTCAGGAGAGCTCTTCAGCTTGGGTATGTTTGCTGTATTTCTGGTGTTTAGTCTTCTGTTCGGTCTTAGAGTTGTTCTCTGAAGGTGCAGACCCAGGTCCCTGCACATGTGACAGGGTTGTACAACCCCGTAGCCAAACCCAGAGCCTGGCTTTGGAAGGATGAGCAAGAACATGCAGCCCCATTGGCCCAGGTGACTGGCTGCTTCCTGGAGACAGAGAGGCCAACTGCTGGCCACAGCCTGGTGCTGGGGGCAGGGCTCCTGGAGACAGTGCAGGGGATGGGATGCAATTCCATTGGGAAATGAGTGGCAGAGGCCCTCCCTTTGTCCCTCACAGCCACCCAAAGGCCCCTGCCAGGGAATTGCAGGGGTACATGGCAACACGTTGGCAGTGCCTGAGGTGAGGAGGAGAGACTAGAGGTCTTCCCCCTAAGCAGGACTCAAGGGCACTCCCAAAGCATTTCCAGCCCCTTAAGCTGCCTCTTAAAAGCTCTGGCTGCCCATCAGGCCTGATGCTGTCCTTTCAGGCTCCCCAGAAAGGTGAGTTGAGGCTGTAATGGACCTCTGGAGAAGGTCTAGCTTAACCCTCCTGCTCCAAGCAGCATCAACAATTGTAGGTGTTAATTTACTTCAGAGCAGCCTCTATGGGCAGGTGTGATTTTTGCTGACCAAAACCATGTGGATGACACACCAATATTTTATCTATTGCTGAACAGCACCTATGCAGTGTCAGCCTTTTCTCTGTTTCTCATGTTGTACAGCTGACCCCAATTAGACAAAGAGATATTCCGTACTGCATGAAGTCATGTGAAGCAATAAAATCTGGGGGAAAGGGCGATATTTGGTGTTATGACATTTGTCTTTCCCAAGTAACTGTTACGCCTCATGAAGGCCTAGAAATGTCTAAACATCTGCCTGCCAATGGGAAGTAGAGAATGAATTCCTTTGTTTGCTCGGTTTGTGCGTGCAGCTTTGACTTTACCTATTAAAGTCTCTTTATCTCAACACACAAGTCTTCTCACTTTTACCCTTCTGATTCCCTCCCCCATCTCATTGTGGGTGACTACGCAGGCAGCTGTGTGGGGCTCAGCTGCCTACTGGGGTTAGGGACCGTAGGCTGCCCACAACCTTGTCCAGTTCAGTTTTGAAGATCTTCAGGAATGGAGACTGCACAGCACATTGACAAATCCCCCATTGTGGCAGTGTCAGCCCTGCACAGCTGTGGGACATTCAATATGTTAAGAGTCAAATCATGTGTTACTGGTAAATAATGAAGAGGTGAGCTGGCATTGGCCTGTCAGCCCTGCACAGCTGTGGGAGATTCAATACTTAAGAGCCAAATGGACATCAGCTGGTCAGCTCAGCCAGAGAGCTCTGTTTGGGGAGCTTGGTGAAGGTGCAGAGCTCTGCTTGAGAGAACTGTGCTTGGTGAGCCAGGCAGGAGCTCTGTCCTGTGCTGGCTTGGCTAAGCGTCACCTCTGCTCTGCACAGGCCTGGAGGAGCAGCAAGGTTTGGAGGAGAAACAGGCCTTGGAAGAGAGATCCTAAGCTGTGCTAGTGTGGTCAAGAAAATGGCAGCACGGAGACTGCCTGTGTGGTATGGAACTGTTTGTGGGATAAGGGTGTTGATGACTGTTTAGCTGCTGATGTGCTTATCATGAAGGAAAAGCTAAGGTAGAGAGAGTGTGAGTATGTACTATTGTATTACTAAAGGCTTTTCCTTCTGCACTTCAATGGAGAGTCCATGTTTCAGTTGCCACACCCCCATGGCATTTTCTTCTCTGTGCTGAACCAACCCAGTTCTCTGATGCTCACATTGTATGTCAGACACTCCCTTGCTCATCTTCATGGCCCTTCATTGCATTTGCTCTGGTATGACCATGTCTGAGGAGCCCATGAGTGGACACAGTAGTCCCCAGTCTCACCAGTGCTGAGCTCAAGAGCAGTCCAGCCCAATGAGCAAAGAGTCAGGTAAAAATGCCAGGAGGCCTGTATGGACAAACAAGGCCAGGGAAAATGCAGGCCCACTGCTGAATGGGGTGGGGGACCCGGTGACACAGGCCGTGGAAAAGGGCGGAGGTACTGAATGCCTTATTCACCTCGGTCTTTACCAGCAAGCCCGTCCTTCAGGAATCCCAGGTCTGAGAGTCCAGGGGGAAAAGCTGGAGCAAGGAAGATGCACCCTTCACAGTTCATGTCACTGAGCACTTCTCCAGTCCACAGTGAGTAGCTTTGTCTCTGCCCTTTCTGGGGAAGTCAGTGCAGAAAGTGTAACTGAATTCAGAATGCACAGCGTCCCCTCTCTCCTCATCCACCCAGACCCTTTGGCTTACTGTAGAAGGCTTTAAACTTGGTGAAGCAGGATTTCCACTTCTCCAACCCATGCTGAGTGTCAGTGAGGAAGGAGGGGAGGAGGTGCTCCATGTACCAGAGCAGAGATTCCCCTGCAGCCTGTGGGGAAGACCATGGTGACACAGGTTGTCCCCGTGCAGCCCATGGAGGTCCATGGTGGAGCAGATATCCACCCTGCAGCCCGTGGAGACCCCACGCCAGAGCAGGTGGATGTGCCCTGAAGGAAGCTGTGACCATGTGAGATTCTGCATTGGAGTAGGCTCCTGGCAGGACCTGTGATCCCGTGGACAGGAGCCCAAGCTGGAGCAGGTTTTCTGGGAGAATCTGTGGCCCCATGTAGAGGAGCCGAGTGCAGCAGCAGGGGAAAAGCACGAGGAGGAAGGAGCGGCAGTCAAACTGTGTTATGGACTGACCACAACCCCCATTCCCCATCCCCCTGTGCTGCTCAGGGGAGAAGGTAGAGAAGTTGGGAGTGAAGGTGACCCTAGGAAGAAGGAAGAGTTGGGGGCAAGTTGGTTTTAGCTTTGTCCTTATTTCCCATTATCCTACTTGTATTTGATTGGCAATACTTTAAATTAATTTCCCCAAGACAAGTCTGTTTGGCCTGTGACGGTAATTGCTGGCTCATCTCCCTGTCCTTACCTCGACCCACAAGCCTTTCAGTGTATTTCTTCTCGCTGTCCAGCTGAGGAGGGGCACTGACAGAGTGGCTTGGTGGGCACCTGGTGGCCAGCTAAGCTCAGCCCATCACACTGGTCTGCTGCTTCTTGCTCATCAGGTGATCTGCAGCAGGCACCCACCACAATGTCCTCCATGCTGATCTCTCTTTCCTAAAAGCCTGGCTCCATCCCCCACAGCACTGCTGTGAGCTACCGCACCGCCTCTCCCTGACCCCATAGCTCTGCAACCAGGCCTCGGAGGAGAAACTGGGCCGGGCAGGACAGGAGCCCAGGCAATGTCCACTAACCTGCACTTCACCACACACCTCTGAAGTTCCCAGAATAGACCCTCGTGCAGCATAAATGGTCTCAGCCCTTCAACCACACCTCCCTTCACTGCCTCTTCCTTCAAGCAATAGCCTGAGTAAGAGATAGATGAAGGAATCCAGTGGATTTTCCATATTCCATACTATCCCCAAGTGAATGGGATTGTGGAATGCACCAAGGGGCTTCTAAAGCAGGGCCCTAAAACCCCACGAACTGGGATGGTCCCAACAGGTGCCAGATGCAGCAATGAGGGTAAACAGCCTGTGGGGAATTAACGGATGCCCATGACTTACCGCGTTCTGTCCTAAGCCTCCGTCTATACTCGCTGGGAAAAAGGAGACTAAAGACCCTGCAAACCCGCTCCATTCTCCTGGACAACCTGTTCTAGTAGACTTGCTCAACGTGGGGCAAGTACCCCTAACCCTAAAAGCTCCCATCAATATTTGTTCGTGGGTGGCTACTGATGCCCATGGGAAAGAATTCCGCATCAACTGCATGGGATTGTCCCTTTTTTCTAAGCATCATTGGTTTGTTATGTACACATTTGTGTGACAGGGCGCTGATCCCAGACAACGGGGGACCTGTGTTACTCTTGGAGCTTTCAGTGGTTCTAGGCATTATCGGCTAGTTATTATTTGTAATTTGCTTATATTATTATATGGGAAAGATGTTTTGGGAGACCTGGTGTTCAATCTTTGTCCTTGCAGTGACAGGACCATGGGGGGACTCCCCCAATCTATGCTGGGACCTACTATGAGGATTCATGCCCATTTGGAACCCCACTTACCCGGGCGTATGTATAGTATCACCGCCCTCTGCCAGAGATGGCTTTAAGTTTAAATGGAATCATAGCTGGTGGGTGTGAAATAAATCCTTGCCAATCAATTACAATCAGCAATGGTATCCATATCCAGGACATTTTACAGGGACTTCTAATGCGTCCACTTCTCGGAAGGCTAACCCGGAGCTGTGCCTTAAGTTACCTTCTTGGGAATCGCCTCCCAAATTAGAAAAGCCTCTGAGTCACCCATATAATAGTGCATGGGCTGCACACTGGTGCTTGCAAACACCAAAGAGGTTGGGGGATGTAACCAGTTCCAGTGCTGGCTCATAGAGCTGGATGTGGTCCTGCCAGCACCACACCCACCGACAGCAGGACGAAGTAATAAAAGACTGGCTGGAGGGGTCTGATTCCACAAATCAAGCGTTAATGTATTGTACTACCCTGCTAGATGGGGGAGGTATCATGGTAACAAGTGATGAGGAAAAGGCTGAGGTGCTTAATGCCTTCTTTGCCTCAAGCTTTAATAACAAGACTAATTGTACTGAGGGAATCCAGCCTCCTCAGCCACAAGACAGAGACTGGGAGAATGACCCCCCTGCAATCCAGGAGGAGACAGTCAGTGACCTGCTGCATCACACAGACATACACAAGTCTATGGGACCTGATGGGATACACCCGAGGGTGCTGAAGGAGCTGGCTGGGGTGCTTACCAAGATGCTTTCCATCATTTCCCAGCAGTCCTGGCTGACCGGGGAGGTCCTGACAGATTGGAAATTGGCCAATGTGACGCCCATCTATAAGAAGGATCAGAAGGATGATCTGGGAAATGACAGGCCTGTCAGCTTGACTTTGGTGCCCGGGAAGCTGATGGAGCAGCTTATCCTGAGCACCATCACACAACACGTGTGGGACAACCAGAGGATCAGACCCAGTCAGCATGGGTTTAGGAAAGGCAGGTCCTGCTTGACAAACCTGATCTCCTTCTACAACAGGGCGACCTGCTGATTGGGTGACGGAAAGGCTGTGGATGTTGTCTACCCTGACTTTAGTAAGGCCTTTGACACCGGTTCCCACATCATTCTCCTGGCAAAACTGGCTGCTCGTGGCTTGGATGGGCACACGCTTTGCTGGGTAGAAAACTGTCTGGATGGCCAGGCCCAAAGAATTGTGGTGAGTGGAGTTAAATCTCGTTGCGGCCAGTCACGAGTGGTGTCCCCCAGGGCTGGGTTTTCGGGCCACTCCTGTTGAACATCTGTATTGATGATCTAGACGAGGGGATCGAGTGCACCCTCAGTAAGTTTGCAGATGACACCCAGTTGGGTGGGAGTGTTGATCTGCTCGAGGGTAGGGAGGCTCTGCAGAGAGACCTGGCCAGGCTGGAGCGATGGGCTGAGGCCAACTGGGGGAGTTTCAATAAGGCCAAATGCTGGATTCTGCACTTGGACCACAACAACCCCCAGCAGTGCTACAGGCTTGGGGAGGAGTGGCTGGAGAGCTGCCAGTCAGACAGGGACCTGGGGGTGTTGATTGACAGCCAGCTGAACATGAGCCAGCAGTGTGCCCAGGTGGCCAAGAAGACTAATGGTATCATGACTTGAATGAGCAATAGCGTGGCCAGCAGGGACAGGGAAGTGATCTTACCACTGGTGAGGCCATTTTGGGTCCCTCACTACAGAAAGGACATTAAATTACTTGAGTGTGTCCAGAGAAGGGCCATGAAGCTGGTGCAGGGTCTGGAGCACAGGTCTGATGGGGAGCGGCTGAGGGATCTCGGGGAGTTTAGTCTGGAGAAGAGGAGGCTGAGGGGAGACCTCATGGCCCTCTACAACTCCCTGAAAGGAGGGTGCAGAGAGGTGGGGATGAGTCTCTTGAACCAAGTAACAAGTGATACGACAAGAGGGAATGGCCTAAAACTGCACCAGGGCAGGGTTAGACTGGCTTTTAGGAAGTATTTCTTTCCTGAAGGGGTTGTTGGGCATTGGAATGGGCTGCCCAGGGCAGTGGTGGAGTCCCCATCCCTGGAGGTGTTGAAGAGTTGGGATGACAAATCGCTGAAGGATCTGGTGGAGTTGAGATCTGTGGGAGTGTCAGCTCTGTGCAGCTGTGGGACATTCAATATGTTAAGAGTCAAATCATGTGTTACTGGTAAATAATGAAGAGGTGAGCTGGCATTGGCCTGTCAGCCCTGCACAGCTGTGGGAGATTCAATACTTAAGAGCCAAATGGACATCAGCTGGTCAGCTCAGCCAGAGAGCTCTGTTTGGGGAGCTTGGTGAAGGTGCAGAGCTCTCCTTGAGAGAACTCTGCTTGGTGAGCCAGGCAGGAGCTCTGTTCTGTGCTGGCTTGGAGAAGTGTCAGCTCTGCTCTGTGCTGGCCCAGAGAAGCAGCAAGTGTTGGAGGAGAAACAGGTCATGGAAGAAAGATAAGTCAGCTCAGAGAAAGTATGGAACTGTTTTTGGGAGAGAGGGTTGATGACTGTCTACTTGCTGATTGGCTTATCATGAAGTGAGAGCTAAGGGAGCGAGAGCATAGTGAGAGCATGAGTATGTACCATTGTAATAATAAAGGATTTTCCTTCTGCACTTCAAAGGAGAGTCTGTGCCTCAGTTCCCACAGAGAACGGTCAGTGTGAGGTTAATGTTTGGACTGGATGATCTTCAAGGTCTTTTCCAACCAAGATGATTCGGTGATACTGTGATTCTGTGTACCTGAATATCAAATTGTATTCTCACTTGAATCTCTATAGTATGGCTGGATTGAGATGTTCTATCAGTTTTACAATAAGGTGCGCTTCAAGATTTTATTTACCTACACCATTACCTCACACTGAAAACAAAGAGGGCTTGAGGGCCCTAGTGATGTCAGGCACATAATCAGTGGGGTGTGATATCCACATTACTATACCTGGCAACAGCAGTTGTCCCTGGGCTTAGAAGGTGCCATGTTACCTGCTGATGTGGTTGTGTAACCTCAGATAGTTTTGGAAAATTGAACTCAGCAATTGCTTGTACCAGGGAATTGAACAAGGTGTGCCTTTGTGGAAACAAGTGTGCAGACCCAACAGGCATCTAAGATGGTGTTGCTGAAGGAACACGCAGTGTGCAGTAGGCCGAGTCTAACTGAGGGAGAGTGCTGCATGGCCATCCACAGTGCCACCACCTCTCTAGAGGAGACCCGTGCCAAGATGAAGGAGATGGCCAACAGGACCAGAGAACTGTTTCAAGTAATGAGACCGACGGATTGGTTTGATGGATGGAACCCCAGGTCATGGGTCACATCACTGGGATCCTCGGGACTCGGGGTGGGAAAATGGTTTGTAAATATGGTCTTTGGATATTATGTGGATTCTTGCTTTTAATGCAAAGCCTTGCAGCAGTTAGATGTATGCTCTCTCACCTCCTGTCTTCTTTTTCCCCTGTACCTATTCCCGATGTACAGATCACAGTGGTCAAAGAAGAACTTGGAGGGTTTGAGCCATGGGGCGGGCAGGATGTGAGAGAGGACTTAAAACAACAGGTCCTGAAAGAAAGAGGCCTGTGAGAAACAAAGACTGAGAAAAACAGCCTGAGAAACAGATAAAGGATAGCAGGGGGGAAATGGAGGCCCTTGGAGCTGAGGAATGTCTCAAACACTCACAAGTAACCAAATTATAGACCTGGGGTAGATGGTCTGGATGTTGAAGGTGATAAGGGTGCCCCAACACCACAGGATGCAGCTGGAGGGGGGAGCCCTGTGGAGACAGGATGGTTCTGCTCTGGGGCACCTGGTCAAGTTCCAAGGGCATCTGTCTGGTGATTGACATTTGCTTCATTATCACAAAATGAATATTAAAGTTAACACCCCTCAACATGCTAATGAGACTAGATCATGCTAATTACATCATCCCTTGAAACACCTTACCCCTCCCCATCCATGGGGTACGTAGGTATGTGGATTGACCTAGGGGACTGACCCAAGGCAAATGTGTATAAATTGATGTGGGGGCAAAGGTGGGGGGGACCCAGAGAGTGAAGTGAAGAGAAAAAGAAAGATGCTTTCTGGAACCCTCACTGGCAGGATTGATGCAGGAACCCAGACCAGAGATCTCTATTTCTCTATTCCCTCCACCTCCCTCCTTTCCTTTTTCCCCTTTGCCTTCACTACTATGAAGTAATACAAGGCATGCTGTATTGCTTGCCACAACTCGTTACATACGTAGCCAATTACCATGTATCCAATAAGTCCATTGTGGGAAGCTAATAAATATCTGGACTTTGAGACTTGTCTCACCATTGTCAACTGGGGATTTACGAATGTGAGCCACTAGTCTCCCTTGCCTGAGTCGGGATGTGACACCTTCATCCTCCATTTTGTGACACCAAACTGTGGTGACCAGCTGCTGGGAAGAGATGCTGAGAGATCTGTATTCCCTGGCAGGGGGTTCTCTGAGCACTGTGCTGCAGAGCTGCTCCACGGTGCACCAGGCACCACAGTAATGCACTGCTTCATCCCCCTGCTTGGCTGCCTGCACCTGCAGTGTGAGTCTGTTCTGGGAGCTCAACACTCTTCCCTTAAAGCCACCCTGGAGACCTTCTGCATAGGCATCACTGTCCCTGTAAATCCAGTCCAGAGAGCCACGTGGCCCCTGCTGGTACCAGAACATGATGTAGCTGCTCATACAGTCTCCCCTCGTGCTGCACTGGAAGGTGACTCCATCTCCCTCTTGCACGGCCACTTCCCTGATGTGTTGCTCCAAGGCCACCTGGCCAGTGACTGCTGCAGTGAGGAAGAACAAGCCATGATCACGCCAAGATTCAGCAAGGGTCAGGGCAACGCTGGTGGGGGCATTGTGATGGCACTGGAGCTGGAGGGGAACTAAGTCGTTCTCTGTGAACCCAGCTGACAAAGATGGGCAGAGGAATAGAGCTGGTACCATCAGGCAGGGGTGACGAGGAAGGAGACACCACGTTTCCCTCCCTCCTTTTCCCTGTCACATGAGGAACTCTTTCTGATTTTCCCATTCAAAGCAGGAATGTTTTGCACCATGGCGGACAAATCCCTTTGGCTTTGCCAAGCTGGGATGGTGAGAAACCCACTCTCCTGTCCCTGAACCTGCTCTGAATGAGCACAGGAGGGACAAGCACCTCTCCCAGGCAAGTGGGGCCTGGGCCCTGTGCTGCCATGCTAAAACCTGGCCTTGGCAAGATGGGCTGCAGTGCCCCATGAGCAGAGTGTCCAGCCCAAGGGCAAAGCATTAGGCCCCCCGAGGTGGGAGCAGCAGGTGGGTGCCCTGCCTGTCCCCACCCTGCAGAGGAGGCAGGCTGGGCTGAGGGGCCGAACTCAGAGGGAGAAGAGGAGGAGGCCTCTTCCCACTGTGCCCCGCTGGGATGGGTGAGGAGGTCGAGCCCCAGGCACTCAGGCTGCCAGCGCTCAGCACAGCTCCACAGAGCCGTGCAGAGCACAGGGGCCTGCTCAGTTCCTGGGGGGAGCAGCACCCCTCCTTTCACTTCCCTACGAGGGGCAATAACCCCACGCCCAGGGCAGGCCACAGGGCCAGGCCCGCTCTGCCTCGCCTCTCTGCAGCTTCTCTCTGCCTGCAGAACAGCTCTGCCCACATCTTCCCTGCCTCTGCCTCTGTCACTGCAGTCACTCCTAGTTCCTGCGAGTCCCTCCCTCGCTCTGTGACAACACTGAAGGCGAGAGGCAGGGGCTGGAGGAGCAGAAGCTGAAGCTGTGGGTGCACTCCCGGCTGTCTCTGACCCTGCAGGGTGCCAGAACAGAGCACTCGCTTGGCAGGAATCCACAGCTGGGCAAAAGGGGAGGTGTTGTTGTGGGCCCACCCCCGACCTTCCTCTCTCCAAGGAAGGCCAGCAGGGTGCTGCTGGGACCTCACAGCTGGCCCTGGGGGTGCCAGCTTCTCCTTCCAGGGGGACCCTGTCCCTGGCTGCTGCTGTGCTGTTCCCGCATGGAGCCCCACTGAGCCCAGCTCCGTTTGGACAGGGCACCCCTAGGCAGACAGGTTCTGCTTTCTGCTCCCTCCACTCTGGCCCTGCACCCTACTCTTCCACTTGCTCCTTCGTGCTGACACTTCTCCTGCTGCCTCTTCCTGTCAAAGCCCTCCCAGACTCCACCAGCAGCAAAGACAGCAAAGGGCAGGTGAGATCCAGGACATGCCCGGTGCTGAAGCTCTGGGGTCCATGTGTAGGCTCAAGCCCCCCAGCTCATTCCCCAAAACTCACGTGCACAGGACTCAGCGGGGACCAGGCTGTTGGGGCTCCTCAGCAGGACAGGAACACCCCTGTCTCTGTGCTCACCCTCCCCAGCAGCAACCCAGAGCTCCTCCTTGACCACAGGATGGGGCACCTACTGTGCCCTGACACAGTGTCACCGTCTTGACTGCTACCACCATTTTGGGGAGCATTGCTCTGTCCACACTGGCCCTTCACAGACCGTCTGAACCCTTCCTATCCCCTCTCTTTTCATGGGTGCTCCAACATGGCCCCTTGGGGAGGGGATCCCCAGCACACAGGTGGCAAAAGGGAGTTGGAGAGGGTAGAGGAACCCATTGAAACTGGAGGCTTGAGGCTGGGAGAAGAAGCAGGGGGATGCAGGGCCAGGGGCACCTGTGGTGCACTGGGACATGTGGAGCTGCCCCAGCGTGGGAGGACATGTTGGGTTCCCCACGGCATCCAAACCCATGGAGGGATGGAATGTTGTTCTGGCACAGGGCACCCTCCATAGCCTCCTTGTTGGCATTCCCTCACAAAATTCCATGCTGGCCCTCACTGGACACACATGAGCAACACCAACAACAGAACGGAGAGACTATTCCTCATAGCCATGGTAAAAGATGCTCTGCAGCTCAGCTTCTGCTCTTGCACTACTCTGGGACTCCCTGAACAAGATGAGGTTTAACAATTTCACTCAACTATGGCTTTCCATACTCAAATTTCAGCTCTTTAATGATCACTGTGCTTTGTCCTAGAAAAAATTTTTCCCTGTTGCTTTTGCCTGTGGGAGAGAAGGAAGAATGTAGGTTAAGGACATGTTCATGGGTTTGTGTGTGCTTGTGGGAGACTCTGCTGCTGCAGCACATCTGTGCCTGTTTCTGGGAAAAGCCAGACCAGACTAGACTTGAGAAACATGGGAAGAGACTTGCCTTGCAGCAATCACAAAAGACCTGGCTGGATTTAACTCCCTTACTTCCAGTTCTGCCCTGGCCCTGCCTGTGCGTCGAACACTGGGCCCTTTTCCAGCTCTCTGGTGATGCAGAAATAGGCCGCCATGACCACAGCTGCTGGCGAGGGCACTTCCAGGGAGAGCTGGTTCCTGGAGGGGTCTGCAGAGCTGGTGACTCGTGTCTGGAAGGATGAAGCGATGTGCTGGAGTCACAGGAAAGGATACTGCAACACCACAGGCTGCAGGTCTCTGCCTGATGGGCCCCAAACCCCATGAAGATGCCGCAGGGGACAGCAAGGGAGGAGGAAGCTGTTCAGGCACAGCCCAAGTCTCTCTCACTGTGGCCCCTGCAGGGCGCAGGAATAGACCGCACTGTCCCCCAGCTCCAGCCCCGTGATGATCAGCGTCCCGGAGCTCTGGTCAGCCTGGCAGGAAAATCTCTGGCGGGCAAAAGGGGCTGTGTGGCTGTAGGAGCCTCCCCGGCCCTTGCTCTGCAGCAAGTACTGCAGGGCTCCACCGGCACGCTGCCGATACCAGGCCACGTAGAGATAGGAGGCCTTGGAGCTGTAAGTGCATCGTAAGCTCCCACTATTCCCTGCTCGCCACCACACTGCAGACCTCGTCGCTTGGATCTCATCACCCTGAAGTGCACCTGAAACAAAAGCAGGGCTCTTCCATCACTGCTTTGCCTTCACTGGTGCAAGAAACTGGCCCAAGAAAGGGCCAGTGGAAGCTGGTAATGGTGTTGCTAAAGCCAAGGGCTTTGGGTGCCCCAGGGAAGAAGGGGACCAAGAGAAGGCAGAGAAGAGATACAGGCAGGCAGAGTGGCCAGCCTGGTTGGGTGACAGAAACGCATGGAACCACCACCTCAGCATAAAGCACTGCATTTGGGTCTGAGGAGATGGAAATTGGCCGTGCTGGGAAAGGAGCTCCTGCAGAAAGGCCAGGACCAGCTGCGGTGCCCAGTGATGGCCCCTCTCTGCTTGGGAAGACTCCTTACCCACCTCAGCACTCGTCGGCTGCAAACCTTGTGCAGCCTGTGCTGGGCCCAGCAGGTTTGTGTCAGAGGGTTGTCCCCATCTACCCCGAGCCATAAGGTGGGGAAGGACCGTGCCGTGAGCACGGCTCTGCCGTCCACTCCTCCCTTCTCTCTTGCAATGCCACGCTCGGAGCAGGCGAGTGGCTCTGGCAGCAGGTTTGTGTTAAAGCTCCGCTGGATTTCCTGTCCCCGTGCGAACGGCACAGAAGTAGCGGGCAGAGTCCCGGGGGCCCAGGGCACGCAGCGACAGCGACGACTCGGACCGGGAATTGTCCCGGGACACTGCGGCTCGACCCTGCACTGCTGCCCCGTACTGCTTTGGAGGACCCGAGGAGCTGCTGATGAAGGACACCCACTCGAGTCTGTCACCGGGTCTCTGACGGTACCACCAGAGATCGCGAGTCTGCAAGGCGAAGCCGGCCCCGCGGCAGGAGAGGAGCACGGAGTCCCCGGGCGCTCGCAGCCCTCCGCCGGCCTCCAGCAGCCTCAGCTGCGCCCACACCCCTGCGGACGGAGAGCGCAGGCAGCCGGGCAGGGCGCGCCCACGGCCCGAGGCCGTTCCCCCGCCGCCCCGGCAAAGCCCCCCGGGCCGGCACAGCGCCAGCCGCCACCCGCCTCTGTCCCGGCCAAGCCCCGCGCCCGGGCCAACGCCCGCCTGCCCTCCCCGGGGCTGAGCCGCGCCTGCTGCCGCCCGTCCGGCCCGAGCCGCGGCCCCAAAGCCGCCCTGGCCTCCGCCTCGGCCTCCGCCTCCTTCCGCAGCCCCGGGCTCGCTGCCCTCCCCGCCCGGCGCTCACCTGCCGGCCCCGCGGCCAAGGCCAAGGCCAGGAGCCACGGCCCCAGCCCGGGCGCCATCATGCCCTGCCGCGCCGGGGCCGGCCGGGGCCGCCGAGGAGCCGAGCGGAGCCGCGCTCGGGCCCGCTCCTGCCCGCCCCGCCGCCTCGGCCCCTCGCCGGGGCAGCGCCGACGCCTGTGCCCGCCCACAACAGCCCCGCCCCGGCGCCCCGGGGCCGCGGCCCCTTCGCGGCAGGAGCAGGGGGGGCGCGGGGAGGGCCGCGGGGCAGGGCCGGCGGCACAGCAGGAGCGCGGCGCCCCGGCACACGAAGGCTCCTGGCCCTTGGCTCCCAGCGCGGCTCCGGCGCTGGCCCGCCTGCTCGCCCTGCCGAGCCCTGCCCAAGGGGGTCGGCGCCTCGGCCGGGCGCAGCTGGGACCCTTGTGGCCCCGGCGCCGGCTCCGGCCCCAGCGCCAGGGACGGGCTGTCGGCCCGCACATCCCCTCGCAGGCCCCTCCCCGTGCCCCCAGCCCGCCCTGGCCTCACCCCCGGCCCTGCCCGCGGGCACCGGGGCACACCGGGGCTGTGCTGCCATCCAGAGGGACCGCGACAGCCGCAGAAGTGCCTGACAGGAGCCTCCTGCGCTTCAGCCAGGGGAAGAGCAACGTCCCGCCGCCGGCCAGGAACAAGCCCGTGCTCCAGGGCGGGCTGGGCGCTGCCCACATGCAAAACACATTCGCAGCAAAGGCCCCGAGGCTTCTGCTGGACAACAACTTGTCCAGGAGGCAGCGATGTGCCCCTGCGGCACAGAAGGTTCATGGTGGCCTGGCCTGCATCAGGCAAAGTCTGGCCAGCGGCTCAGGGAGCTGATCCTTCCCCTCTGCTCAGCACTGCTGAGCTCACCCCGGGACTACCGCCTCCACTTCTTGGCTCCCCACTACACGAGAGACTTGGGCAAAGAGGAGAGAGGCCAGCGAAGGCCACGAAGGGGCTCATGGGCTGGAGCACCTCTTCCAGGAGAGAGCTGCGACTGTTTACCCTGCAGAAGAGAAGGCTCAGGGCACATCCCAGCAGGAGCTGAAACACAGGAAGGGCGGGTGCAGGGAAGGCCGGGCCAAGCTCTTTTCAGTGGTGCCCAGTGACAGGGCAAGGGACAATGTGCAGCCTGATGTGACACTTTTTCACTCTCAGGGTGACCAAGTGTAGGGAGTGGCGTTCGGAAGATCTGGCGATGTACGGAAGGAATAGCTGTAGCCCCCCTTGTTACGAGGTAAGGTGATGGATAGGCTTGTAATGTTAAGGGCACACCCACGAAGGAGGTACTTAGTGAATGTATATAGGTAAGACACACAGTTTAATAAACGGACATTTTGTATCCATCATATTGGTGTTTGTACTGATGTCCCCGTGAAGGTCTTAACCTCCTGCAGCATTAGTCTGCGATCTGAGCGCCACTGACACGTGGATTGGCAGGTTTAATGAGGCAGGCTAATTGCAGTGTTGCAGTATTAGTCTCTGCGACCTGAGCGCCACTGACACGTGGAGAGGCAGGTTCAAAGAGGCAGAGCTAACTGCAACAACCAAGCACTGGCACAGGTTGCCCAGAGAGCTTGTTGGGTGGCCATGCTTGGAGGGGTTGACAAGCTGTCTGGAGATGGTCCTGGGCAACGGAGTGTAGGTGGCCCAGCTTGAGCAGGGTCTTCGGCCAGATGAATTCCTGAGGTGGCTTCCAACCTCCACCTTTCTGTGATCCTGGGAAAGACTCAGAGGCACATTCAGGGCTTTGTGGGTGATATGGGCCAGGGCAAAGGGGAAGACTGACATTCAGACTTTGCTCCTCCCCTGATGACTTCCAGAAACAGCTTTTTATGAGAATGTTCAGGAAAACTCAGTGTCCTCTTCTGGCTACAAGTTTCAGTGCTGGAACTCAAGAGAGAAATGCACAAGTGATACAAATGTAATATGGGTGGGTAAAAAAGTAGCACCCAGAGGACCCAGGAGAGCTCTTCAGCTTGGGCATGTTTGCTGTATTTCTGGTGTTTAGTCTTCTGTTCGGTCTTAGAGTTGTTCTCTGAAGGTGCAGACCCAGGTCCCTGCACATGTGACAGGGTTGTACAACCGGGTAGCCAAACCCAGAGCCTGGCTTTGGAAGGATGAGCAAGAACATGCAGCCCCATTGGCCCAGGTGACTGGCTGCTTCCTGGAGACAGAGAGGCCAACTGCTGGCCACAGCCTGGTGCTGGGGGCAGGGCTCCTGGAGACAGTGCAGGGGATCGGATGCAATTCCATTGGGAAATGAGTGGCAGAGGCCCTCCCTTTGTCCCTCACAGCCACCCAAAGGCCCCTGCCAGGGAATTGCAGGGGTACATGGCAACACGTTGGCAGTGCATGAGGTGAGGAGGAGAGACTAGAGGTCTTCCCCCTAAGCAGGATACAAGGGCACTCCCAAAGCATTTCCAGCCCCCAAAGCTGCCTCTTCAAAGCTCTGGCTGCCCATCAGGCCTGATGCTGTCCTTCAGGCTCCCCAGAATGAGTATAAGGAAGGGGAGTACTAGAGGAGCCCTTGTTGTTCGTAGGATGGTAGAAGAGTTGAGGCTGTAATGGACCTCTGCAAGAGGTCTGGCTTAAACCTCCTGCTCCAAGCAGCATCGACAAGAGCAGGTTCAATGGTCTCTTTGGGATGGATTTAATTTCCTTCATAGTAGCCTGTATGGGCAGCCGCAAATTTGCTGACCAAAGCCATGTTGATAACACCCCGATACTTTATCTATTGCTGAATTTCAGTCTCGGTGCAGCCGGGATCTGGGCGATGTGCAGAAGAATGACAAACTCACACCAGTTTGTTGAAGGGGGGGCATTGCCAAGAGCAAATGCCGCTGCACTCTCTGCCAGCTCCCAATTTATTCCCACCTGTTTACATGGGTTTGTTTTTACTTTTACATCCTAGTGTCCTTCAGGTTCTGCCTGTTTATTGCTCACATGCTCACCACACTCTGCAGGGGGTGTTTTTTACTGCTGTTTTCCTCCCAACATGGTGTTATATGGTGCTGCCTCAGTTTCCCACAATCATTCTTCTAACCTCAAGGCCAGTTTACGTTTTGCTAACCACCAATTCTTAATTCCACATCTCTCCCTCTTTTGTTTTGTAGCTTCGTTTCCATGACAATCATTGCAATCAGTCTCAGTTGGGCCTTTGTCACTGTGGACAGGAGGCGTCATACCTGTTGCAGGATTGCAAATCCTGTAAAAAAAATCAAACATCCCAGGCCTGCTAAAACCCGCATCCGTAGGTTCAGACCTGCAAATTAATGCCAAGGGTTGAGCCATGACAAACTTTTGCCTGACTCTCTCATGATGTCACCATGCACTAATTTCGAGGATGCCAGTTAAACTCAGACCCCTGAGTGAAAAGAGTAGGCTGATTTCACTACCAATAGTCAAAGGATATAACTAAGGACTACAAAAATAAGCAGTAAGAAAAGTACAGAATAGGTCACTTGCTTATTACTATGTATAATAGAACAAGGCCAATGCACCTAATCTTTACTACACAATGGGGTATTAATATCCAGATCCGCAGGCGCTGGGCAGCCCCGGTTGCAGCGAGGATTTGTTGAGCCTTTCCCTGCACGTGGGAAATCCCACGCGGTGCGTCCATGCGTAGGTGAGGCAGCCAAAGTCGCTGCAAGCGGGTCCAGCCTCATCTATCCAAATCAGCAAGCCAAAATAACTTGCACTTTTCTTTGAGCAGAAACATCTGGTTTCCTCCTCCTGTTGGATTCAACCCAGAGCCTGCCCAGGCCTCGGGGAGGAAAATCAAGGGAGTTTCTAACAAGGTCAAACACTTGGATTCATCTTTAACATTGTTAAACAGGGAAAGTTGGATACCCATTCTCACAACATTTCATCCTTATTAATAACTGCATTTTGTCCAAGCTACATCTTTCAGTAGACACTACTAAGCCTATATATTTTGTTAATGATCAAATACTAATAATTAATGCTAATGGTAATACAGATTTTACTAATTAACAAAAACTAATAATGGATAATGTTTAGTTATAAAGTTCATCTGTAAGTCAACTTGTTTCAGGCCTGTTATTCAGGCCTTAACACTACAAATTCAGATCTACATCTCAAAGGAAAAAATTCCTGTAAGCTTGTGGCTAGATACATTGGCTGTGGATAGACAACTAAAATATTGAGGCTCTGTGATGAAGATCTGATATCGGCCAGTACTATTGCTTCCGTTGGAGCTGATGGAGTGCAGTTTTACTTAGCAATGAAGTACCCAGTGGTGGAAAATTGGCACAGAACCTACAAGCATTTCATCCTATTCCTGCCTCTTTTCCAGCCAACAAAGTATACGGATGAGTTGCACAACGGTCCAAACTGCAGGTGCTGTTGTGGCTGCACACACGCACCCCCTCCTCCTGTGGACACGCACACAGGGGGGGCATCCGCATACAATGTTATATTGGCCACATTCAGATGATATGACTGATTCTCTGTGTCTCGAGGAGGAAGCCAAGCTCCTCCAGTTCATCGTGTGTTGTTATTGCTACTGGTACATCAGGATCCCACCGCTGCCACTGTGCCTTCTGCCTTCTGTTGTAGCTGTTTCAGACTCCCCCAAGTGAGAGCTGCAGTCGCCGGGTTCCCAGGGGAACGTAGCCTGCGTGTCGATTCCTGCACCGTCAGTCGAGGGGTCTGTGGCATCGGGTTGGAGGGTTGCTCCTTCCAGCTCACGGTATGGCTTGACTTTCCTTGCCGGTATCCACCGAGGACCTGTGGGCGATAAAACACAAGCATTGTGTCCCCACCCCAGCAGATCCACTGGCCCTCTCCAGGTCGGGTCTCCTTCGGGATCCTTATACAAGACCCGTGGTTTATTATAGAGTCTGTTGTGGTGCTAAAATGACGTTCTGCTGCGGCCGAGGCAAAACGATTTCTGGTTAAGAAATGAAGAGTGTATAAAGCCATCGCCAGTTGATTATGTGGTGTGTCCAGAGAATTCCCCCTTCTCTGTTTTAAAATGAAGGCTTTTAGTGTAGCATGTGCACGTCTGACTGTTGCCTGTCCTGTGGGGTTATGAGCAATACCTGTCTTAGACCGAATCCCCCATTGCTGCAAAATAAATCTGCCGCCTTCCGTCTCTAAAATCCACCGTCATTCCCCGGGATCCGTCACTTTCCTTGACAGGCCGTATCGGATTGTTCCAAGCTGTGGTGGTTGGCTTTAAAACTCCTACATCTCATAAATCGTTAATTGTCTGTGATATCTCTTCATCTCTTCATCTCCCAGAATTCTGTATTGCTCCTGTGCTGGAATCTGCACAGGAGACATTTTTACTCTCCCGACTGTAACAGGTCTGGCACTAATGGAGGGTTTAACTCCAAACTGAGACTGACCATCAGAATGATTTAAAGTTAGTCCTTTTAGAATGTCTATAACTTTTGTATATTCAGGAACGGGGACAATCATGACTGATATAATCGTCTTGGGAGATTTCTTATTTTCATTTCTATTTATGTTTGTACAGCTTCTATTTATTTTCCTTCCAAACCTGTGATAATCACAGGTTGTCCTTTAAATTTCCTGGGATTCCCATATATTAAGGAAACTTCCGCTCCAGCATCAATCAGGGCATTTACAGTTTGTGGGGACCATAATATTGATTCCCCTCCCTTGCCTCCTGCAGAGGGTACAAGTCAGAAAACGGTGCCCAATCCTCTCTCACCCCCGGAACCATTGATCCCCCCACGGGGGCCCTCTGTGGGCAGATGGAGGGGCCCGCTGAGGTTCGAGAAGGGGCGCCATGGGCTGACCTGTCCCTGGATCCTTGGTTTTAGAACTCTGCACTCTCTTGCGAGGTTTATTCAGCCCTCTCTGTGTATATATTCGCCACAGCTGGTCACTTGGAACACCATCAATTTTTTTCACGAGACATGTCATCTTTTCACAAAGCCATAAGCATTTCCTTCGGACAACTCCTGTTTTCACTGCCTTGAGGGCTGTCTCCAGTGTCTCGATTCCCTGCACTCCCTCGGGGGCCCCACTCTCCAAGGTCACCCAGCTGCTGTATTTTTTCTACCACATTACAAAGGGGATTTCCTGTCTTATTAATCAAAAGAGTCATGATTACATTTTTATATGCCAGTGGGGCAGCCTTAATCAGTTTATTTCTCCTGGTGACAGACAAGGGACGCCGCATCACAGTGTCAGCATCTTCTATAAAAACTGCTGCTTTTGGTGTTCGGGGGAGGCGGGTGGGCGCGGGCCGGGGGCGCGGTGCTGGGCTCGGCCGCAGGCAGTTGCCCTGCAGTGGGGGGGGCGCGGGGAGGCCTGAGGCCGCTGCTGCCAACGCTGCGCTGGCAGGTGGGGGGGCGCGACTGCTCAGTACAGAGATCTACACACTCGGTTTTCCTGATGGAATATGCTGTGCTGGCGTTAATACCGGTTTTATAAGAGCCAGCCAATCCCATGGGCCCAATTGATACCCATGAGCGATCGCCTCCAGTCTGCCTGTTGTAAATGAGTTTTGAAGCCCGTCCTCATTAATGCTTTTACGCAGTTCTTCAAGAACCTGGGATGGCCGGGGCTCATGCCACAGCTGCTGGCTGGATCTTAAAATTACCAGAAACACCACAGGGTCCCCATTTTTTAGTGTCTGCCCAAAAAATGTCTCTAGCCTAGATCCTCCTCCCTGAATCTGTACTGGGAATGCCTCCAGTGGGGGAGGTGGAAAATCAGAAGGTACAGATTGTAATTCCTCATCTTTAACCTTTTCATCCCCGCTTGCTTCTGCCGGCGTGGGTAGTAGGAGTTAGTTCTTTCCCCTGTCGGGATGAGGTACTGACAGGTTCTGGCATTTCTGCTGTCAGTGGGTGTAAAGCCATGTAAATCACTGGCCGTGTAAGGACAACAGAGCTCAGAAATGCACTCCCCAGGTCTTCATCAGTTTTAAATTCTTGTCCAACCTTCCACTGTTGTGCTAAATGAAAAGTTCTGTGACCGGGAACCATTTACAATACTACATAATACAACTAGATACAGTGCAGTAACTCATGCACTTGATCATCTGTCACTGAATATTGGCCAGTCTTCAATAACTGCTTTAGAACTTGTATATAGTGCTTTTGTTCCTTAGCAATCCCTGACCCCATGATCTATGAGAAACAGAGAAAAAGAGAAAGAAAGAAAAAACCCCTTATGATTTAAGAGAAAGAGAAGAAAAACCATATGCTAGCAGCTTCCCCCAGCCAGGCGCTGCTGTCCGGTAGTTAAAGAAGAAAACCCCTTCTGTACTTTCGTGTGCCGGCAGCTTTCCCAAAGCCGGGCACTGCACCCTGGTACTTACCAGCGGAATGAATATTGGAGTCTGGACACCACCTTCCTCCTTCGCATATGAGCACGCCACCGTCTTCTTCAATTTTCCGTACAGCTCACGCGGGGCAGCAATTGTCAGTCTCGGTGCAGCCGGGATCGGGGCGACGTGCAGAAGAAAGACAAACTCACACCAGTTTGTTGAAGGGGGGGCATTGCCAAGAGCAAATGCCACTGCACTGTCTGCCAGCTCCCAATTTATTCCCACCTGGTTACATGGGTTTGTTTTTACTTTTACATCCTAGTGTCCTTCAGGTTCTGCCTGTTTATTGCTCACATGCTCACCACACTCTGCAGGGGGTGTTTTTTACTGCTGTTTTCCTCCCAACATGGTGTTATATGGTGCTGCCTCAGTTTCCCACCATCTTTCTTCTAACCTTAAGATCAGTTTACATTTTATTAACCACTAATTCTTAATTCCCACAGCTGAATAGCACCTATGCAGCATCAGGGCCATCTCTGTCTCTCATGTTGCCCACCAGCTGTACAGCTGACCCCAACCACACAAAGAGATATTCCGTACTGCATGAAGTCATGTGAAGCAATAAAATCTGGGTGAAAGGGCGATATTTGGTGTTATGACATTTGTCTTTCCCAAGTAACTGTTACGCCTCAAGAAGGCATGGAAAAGTCTACTTTGAATGGGAAATAGAGAATGAATTCCTTTGTTTGCTCGGTTTGTGCGTGCAGCTTTGACTTTACCTATTAAAGTCTCTTTATCTCAACACACAAGTCTTCTCACTTTTACCCTTCTGATTCCCTCCCCCATCTCATTGTGGGTGACTACGCAGGCAGCTGTGTGGGGCTCAGCTGCCTACTGGGGTTAGGGACCGTAGGCTGCCCACAACCTTGTCCAGTTCAGTTTTGAAGATCTTCAGGAATGGAGACTGCACAGCACATTGACAAATCCCCCATGGCATTTTCTTCTCTGTGCTGAATCAACCCAGTTCCCTCATTCTCTCCTTCTATGTCACAGCATCATCAAGTTTGGAAAAGCCCTTGAAGATCCTCCAGTCCAACCATTAACGTCACCCTGACCGTTGTCAACACCACCAGATCCCTCAGCGCTTTGTCAACCCAACTCTTAAACCCCTCCAGGGATGGGAACTGCACCACTGCCCTGGGCAGCCCATTCCAACGCCCAACAACCCCTTTGCGAAAGAAATACTTCCTAATAGGCAGTGTAACCCTGCCCTGGTGCAGCTTTAAGCCATTCCCTCTTCATCTGGCACTTGTTACTTCATTAGAGATTCATCCTCACTTCTCTGCACCCTCCTTTCAGGTGGTTGTAGAGGGCGATGAGGTCTCCCGTCAGCCTCCTCTTCTCCACACTAAACCCCCCCAGTTCCCTCAGCCGCTCCCCATCAGACCTGTGCTCCAGACCCTGCACCAGCTCCATTGCCCTTCTCTGGACACGCTCAGTCATTCAATGGCCTTTCTGTAGTGAGGGGCCCAAAACTGAATCATTGAGGGGCGGCCTCACCAGTGCCAGGTACAGGGGTAAGATCCCTTCCCTGTCCCTGCTGGCCACACTATTGCTCATTCAAGCCAGGATACCATTGGCCTTCTTGGCCACCTGGGCACACTGTTGGCTCCTGTTCAGCCAGCTGTCAATCAACACCCCCAGGTCCCTCTCTGACTGGCAGCTCTCCAGCCACTCCTCCCCAAGCCTGTAGTGCTGCTGGGGGTTGTTGTGGCCCAAGTGCAGAATCCAGCATTTGGCCTTATTGAAACTCCCCCAGTTGGCCTCAGCCCATCGCTCCAGCCTGTCCAGGTCTCTCTGCAGAGCCTCCCTACCCTCGAGCAGATCAACACTCCCACTCAACTGGGTGTCATCTGCAAACTTACTGAGGGTGCACTCGATCCTCTCGTCTAGATCATCAATAAAGATGTGAAACAGGAGTGGCCCCAAAACCGAGCCCTGGGGGACACCACTTGTGACTGGCCACCAACCAGATTTAAATCCACTCACCACAACTCTTTGGGCCCGGCCATCCAGACAGGTTTTTACCCAGCGAAGCGTGTGCCCATCCAAGGCACGAGCAGCCAGTTTTGCCAGGAGAATGCTGTGGGAAACGGTGTCAAAGGCCTTACTAAAGTCAGGGTAGACAACATCCACAGCCTTTCCCTCATCCAATAAGCAGGTCGCCCTGTTGTAGAAGGAGATCAGGTTTGTCAAGCAGGACCTGCCTTTCCTAAACCCATGCTGACTGGGTCTGATCATCTGGTTGTCCTGCATGTGCTGTGTGATAGTGCTCAGGATGAGCTGCTCCATCAGCTTCCCGGGCACCAAAGTCAAGCTGACAGGCCTGTCATTTCCCAGATCATCCTTCCGATCCTTCTTATATATGGGCGTCACATTGGCCAGTTTCCAATCTGTCAGGACCTCCCTGGTCAGCCAGGACTGCTGGGAAATGATGGAAAGCGGCTTGGCGAGCACCCAGCCAGCTCCTTCAGCACCCTCGGGTGTATCCCATCAGGTCCCATAGACTTGTGTGTGTCTATGTGATGCAGTAGGTCACTGACTGTCTCCTCCTGGATTGCGGGGGGGTCGTTCTCCCAGTCTCTGTCTTGTGGTTGAGGAGGCTGGATTCCCTCAGTACAATTAGTCTTGTTATTAAAGACTGAGGCAAAGAAGGCATTAAGCACCTCAGCCTTCTCCTCATCACTTGTTATCATGTTTCCTCCTGCATCTAGCAGGGGATGGAGGCTCTCCCTGGTCTTTCTTTTGCTGTTGACATACTTATAGAAACATTTCTTATTGTCCTTTATTGCCAAAGCCAGATTAATTTCCAGCTGGGCTTTAGACCTCCTGATTTCTGCTCTGCACAGACTCACAGCGTCTTTGTAATCATTGTCAGTGGCTAGCCCTTCCTCCAAAGGCTGTAAACTCTGCTTTTGTCCCTGAGTTCCAGCAAAGTTCCCTGTTTAGCCAGGGTGGTCTTCTCTGGTGCCGGCTTCTCTTACAGCACCTGGGGACTGCCTGTTCCTGAGCCATTAAGACTTCCTTCCTGAAGAGTGTCCAGCCTTCCGTGACTCCTATACCCTTCAGGACCATCTCCCAATGGATTCTGTCAAGCAGGTGCCTAAACAAGACAAAGTCAGCCCTTTTGAAGTCCAGGATGGCAGTTCTGATTGGCCCTCTCCTGGCCTCTCTAAGAATAGAGAACTCTATTATTTCAGGACTGCTGTGCCCTAGTCAGCCTCCAACCACCACATCCTCCACCAGTCCTTCTCTGTTCACAAAGAGGAGTTCCAGCAGGGCACCTTCTCTTCTCGGTTCATTCACCAGCTGTGTCAGGAAGTTATCTCCCACACATTCCAGGAATCTCCGGGACTGGTCCCAGTTTGCTGTGTTGTATTTCCAGCAGATGTCTGGGAAGTTAAAGACCCCACAAGAACAAGGGCAAGCGTTTGTGAGATTTCTCCTAAGTGCCTATAGAATATTTCATCCACCTCTCTGTCCTGGGTGGGTGGCCTCTAGGTGGGTGACTCCTACTACAACATCTGCCCTGTTGGCTTTGCCCCTGATTCTAACACAAAGACATTCCACCCTGTCTTCATTATACTTGTACTCAAAGCAATCCTAACAGTCCCTAACATACAGCGCCACCCCACTGCCTCTCCTTCCTTGTCTATCCCTTCTAAAGAGCTTGTAGCCATCAGTTGGTGCACTCCAGTCATGACAGACATCCCACTATGTTTCTGGAATAGCCACTGCATCATAATTTTCCTGTTGCCATCATGGCTTCAAGCTCCTCCTGTTTGTTACCCATGCTGTGTGCATTGGTGTACATGCATTTCAGACGGGCAAACAATCCCTTGCTCATCTTCATGGCCCTTCATTGCATTTGCTCTGGTATGACCATGTGTTTGCTGGACTGAGGAGCCCACGAGTGGACACAGTAGTCCCCAGTCTCACCAGTGCTGAGCTCAAGAGCAGTCCAGCCCAACGAGCAAAGAGTCAGGTAAAAATGCCAGGAGGCCTGTATGGACAAACAAGGCCAGGGAAAATGCAGGCCCAATACTGAATGGGGTGGGGGACCCGGTGACACAGGCCGTGGAAAAGGGCGGAGGTACTGAATGCCTTATTCACCTCGGTCTTTACCAGCAAGCCCGTCCTTCAGGAATCCCAGGTCTGAGAGTCCAGGGGGAAAGGCTGGAGCAAGGAAGATGCACTCTTCACAGTTCATGTCACTGAGCACTTCTCCAGTCCACAGTGAGTAGCTTTGTCTCTGCCCTTTCTGGGGAAGTCAGTGCAGAAAGTGTAACTGAATTCAGAATGCACAGCGTCCCCTCTCTCCTCATCCACCCAGACCCTTTGGCTTACTGTAGAAGGCTTTAAACATGGTGAAGCAGGATTTCCACTTCTCCAACCCATGCTGAGTGTCAGTGAGGAAGGAGGGGAGGAGGTGGTCCATGTACCAGAGCAGAGATTCCCCTGCAGCCCGTGGTGAAGACCATGGTGACACAGGTTGTCCCCGTGCAGCCCGTGGAGGTCCATGGTGGAGCAGATATCCACCCTGCAGCCCGTGGAGACCCCACGCCAGAGCAGGTGGATGTGCCCTGAAGGAAGCTGTGACCATGTGAGATTCCGCATAGGAGTAGGCTCCTGGCAGGACCTGTGGCCCCGTGGAGAGGAGCCCAAGCTGGAGCAGGTTTTCTGGGAGAACCTGCAGACCCATGGAGAGGAGCCCACTCAGGAGCACCAGGGGAAAAGCACGAGGAGGAAGGAGCGGCAGTCAAACTGTGTTATGGACTGACCACAGCCCCCATTCCCCATCCCCCTGTGCTGCTCAGGGGAGAAGGTAGAGAAGTTGGGAGTGAAGGTGACCCTAGGAAGAAGGAAGGATTGAGGGGAAATCAGTTTTGGATTTGTCCTTATTTCCCATTATCCTACTCTGATTTGATTGGCAATAAATTAATTTCCCCAAGACGAGTCTGTTTGGCCTGTGACGGTAATTGCTGGCTCATCTCCCTGTCCTTACCTCGACCCACAAGCCTTTCAGTGTATTTCTTCTCGCTGTCCAGCTGAGGAGGGGCACTGACAGAGTGGCTTGGTGGGCACCTGGTGGCCAGCTAAGCTCAGCCCATCACACTGGTCTGCTGCTTCTTGCTCATCAGGTGATCTGCAGCAGGCACCCACCACAATGTCCCCCATGCTGATCTCTCTTTCCTAAAAGCCTGGCTCCATCCCCCACAGCACTGCTGTGAGCTACCGCACCGCCTCTCCCTGACCCCATAGCTCTGCAACCAGGCCTCGGAGGAGAAACTGGGCCGGGCAGGACAGGAGCCCAGGCAATGTCCACTAACCTGCACTTCACCACACACCTCTGAAGTTCCCAGAATAGACCCTCGTGCAGCATAAATGGTCTCAGCCCTTCAACCACACCTCCCTTCACTGCCTCTTCCTTCAAGCAATAGCCTGAGTAAGAGATAAATGAGGGAATCCAGTGGATTTTCCATATTCCATACTATCCCCAAGTGAATGGGATTGTGGAATGCACCAAGGGGCTTCTAAAGCAGGGCCTAAAACCCCACGAACTGGGATGGTCCCAACAGTGCCAGATGCAGCAATGAGGGTAAAGAGCCTATGGGGAATTAATGGATGCCCACGACTTACCGCGTTCTGTCCTAAGCCTCCGTCCATACTCGCTGGGAAAAAGGAGACTAAAGACCCTGCAAACCTGCTCCATTCTCCTGGACAACCTGTTCTAGTAGACTTGCTCACCGTGGGGCAAGTACCCCTAACCCTAAAATCTCCCATCGATATTTGTTCGTGGGCGGCTACTGATGCCCATTAGAAAGAATTCCGCATCAACTGCAGGGGATTGTCCCTTCTTTCTAACCATCATTGGTTTGTTATGTACACATTTGTGTGACAGGGCGCTGATCCCAGACAACGGGGCACCTGTGTTACTCTTGGAGCTTTCAATGGTTCTAGGCATTATCGGCTAGTTATTATTTGTAATTTGCTTATATTATTATATGGGAAAGTTGTTTTGGGAGACCTGGTGTTCAATCTTTGTCCTTGCAGTGACAGGACCATGGGGGGACTCCCCCAATCTACGCTGGGACCTAATATGAGGATTCATGCCCATTTGGAACCCCACTTACCCGGGCGTATGTATAACATCACCACCCTCTGCCAGAGATGGCTTTAAATTCACCATGAGCCCAGTCAATCTCACTGCACTGGAGCTGCAAATTTCACCCAGGTGTTCCAAAACATCTCGGGAATTGATGAGGCTGCAGAAATCAACACTGTCAAAGGAATATGGCAAGGCCCGAACATCTTCTATCAGGCCCCATCAAATGTGATATGGGAGAAATTGTGGCATCATAGCTGCTGGGTGTGGAATAAATCCTTGCCAATCAATTACAATCAGCAATGGTATCCATATCCAGGACATTTTACAGGGACTTCTAATGCGTCCACTTCTCGGAAGGCTAACCCGGAGCTGTGCCTTAAGTTACCTTCTTGGGAATCGCCTCCCAAATTAGAAAAGCCTCTGAGTCACCCATATAATAGTGCATGGGCTGCACACTGGTGCTTGCAAACACCAAACAGGTTGGGGGATGTAACCAGTTCCAGTGCTGGCTCATAGAGCTGGATGTGGTCCTGCCAGCACCACACCCACCGACAGCAGGACGAAGTAATAAAAGACTGGCTGGAGGGGTCTGATTCCACGAATCAAGCGCTAATGTATTGTACTACCCTGCTAGATGGGGGAGGTATCATGGTAACAAGTGATGAGGAAAAGGCTGAGGTGCTTAATGCCTTCTTTGCCTCAGTCTTTAATAACAACACTAGTTGTACTGAGGGAATCCAGCCTCCTCAGCCACAAGACAGAGACTGGGAGAACGACCCCCGACAATCCAGGAGGAGACAGTCAGTGACCTGCTGCATCACACAGACATACACAAGTCTATGGGACCGGATGGGATACACCCGAGGGTGCTGAAGGAGCTGGCTGGGTGCTCGCCAAGATGATTTCCATCATTTCCCAGCAGTCCTGGCTGACCGGGGAGGTCCTGACAGATTGGAAATTGGCCAATGTGATGCCCATCTGTAAGAAGGTTCGGAAGGATGATCTGGGAAATGACAGGCCTGTCAGCTTGACTTTGGTGCCCGGGAAGCTGATGGAGCAGCTCATCCTGAGCACCATCACACAACACGTGTGGGACAACCAGAGAATCAGACCCAGTCAGCATGGGTTTAGGAAAGGCAGGTCCTGCTTGACAAACCTGATCTCCTTCTACAACAGGGCGACCTGCTTATTGGATGAGGGAAAGGCTGTGCATGTTGTCTACCCTGACTTTAGTAAGGCCTTTGACACCGTTTCCCACAGCATTCTCCTGGCAAAACTGGCTGCTCGTGGCTTGGATGGGCACACGCTTTGCTGGGTAGAAAACTGTCTGGATGGCCAGGCCCAAAGAGTTGTGGTGAGTGGAGTTAAATCTCGTTGCGGCCAGTCACGAGTGGTGTCCCCCAGGGCTCGGTTTTGGGGCCACTCCTGTTGAACATCTGTATTGATGATCTAGACGAGGGGATCGAGTGCACCCTCAGTAAGTTTGCAGATGACACCAAGTTGGGTGGGAGTGTTGATCTGCTCGAGGGTAGGGAGGCTCTGCAGAGAGACCTGGCCAGGCTGGAGCGATGGGCTGAGGCCAACTGGGGGAGTTTCAATAAGGCCAAATGCTGGATTCTGCACTTGGACCACAACAACCCCCAGCAGCGCTACAGGCTTGGGGAGGAGTGGCTGGAGAGCTGCCAGTCAGACAGGGACCTGGGGGTGTTGATTGACAGCCGGCTGAACATGAGCCAGCAGTGTGCCCAGGTGGCCAAGAAGACTAATGGTATCATTACTTGAATGAGCAATAGCGTGGCCAGCAGGGACAGGGAAGTGATCTTACCACTGGTGAGGCCATTTTGGGTCCCTCACTACAGAAAGGACATTAAATTACTTGAGTGTGTCCAGAGAAGGGCTATGAAGCTGGTGCAGGGTCTGGAGCACAGGTCTGATGGGGAGCAGCTGAGGGATCTCAGGGAGTTTAGTCTGGAGAAGAGGAGGCTGAGGGGAGACCTCATGGCCGTCTACAACTCCCTGAAAGGAGGGTGCAGAGAGGGGGGATGAGTCTCTTGAACCAAGTAACAAGTGATAGGACAAGAGCGAATGGCCTAAAACTGCACCAGGGCAGGGTTAGACTGGCTTTTAGGAAGTATTTCTTTCCCGAAGGGGTTGTTGGGTGTTGGAATGGGCTGCCCAGGGCAGTGGTGGAGTCCCCATCCCTGGAGGTGTTGAAGAGTTGGGATGAAAAATTGCTGAAGGATCTGGTGGAGTTGAGAACTGTGGGAGTGTCAGCTCTATGCAGCTGTGGGACATTCAATATGTTAAGAGTCCAATCATGTGTTACTGGTAAATAATGAAGAGGTGAGCTGGCATTGGCCTGTCAGCCCTGCACAGCTGTGGGAGATTCAATACTTAAGAGCCAAATGGACATCAGCTGGTCAGCTCAGCCAGAGAGCTCTGTTTGGGGAGCTTGGTGAAGGTGCAGAGCTCTCCTTGAGAGAACTCTGCTTGGTGAGCCAGGCAGGAGCTCTGTTCTGTGCTGGCTTGGAGAAGTGCCAGCTCTGCTCTGTGCTGGCTCAGGGAAGCAGCAAGTTTTGGAGGAGAAGCAGGTCATGGAAGAAAGATAAGTCAGCTTGGAGAAAGTATGGAACTGTTTTGGGGAGAGAGGGTTGATGATGGTCTACTTGCTGACTGGCTTATCATGAAGTGAGAGCTAAGGGAGCGAGAGCATAGTGAGAGCATGAGTATGTACCATTGTAATAATAAAGGATTTTCCTTCTGCACTTCAAAGGAGAGTCTGTGCCTCAGTTCCCACAGAGAATGGTCAGTGTGAGGTTAATGTTTGGACTGGATGATCTTCAAGGTCTCTTCCAACCGAGATGATTCGGTGATACTGTGATTCTGTGTACCTGAATATCAAATTGTATTCTCACTTGAATCTCTATAGTATGGCTGGATTGAGATGTTCTATCAGTTTTACAACAAGGTGCCCTTCAAGATTTTATTTACCTACACCATTACCTCACACCGAAAACAAAGAGGGCTTGAGGGCCCTAGTGATGTCAGGCACATAATCAGTGGGGTGTGATATCCACATTACTATACCTGGCAACAACAGTTGGCCCTGGGCTTAGAAGCTGCCATGTTACTTGCTCATGTGATTGTGTAACCTCAGATAGTTTTGGAAAATTCAACTCAGCAATTGCTTGTACCAGGTAATTGAACAAGGTGTGCCTTTGTGGAAACAAGTGTGCAGACCCAACAGGCATCTAAGATGGTGTTGCTGAAGGAACACGGAGTGTGCAGTAGGCCGAGTCTAACTGAGGGAGAGTGCTGCATGGCCATCCACAGTGCCACCACCTCTCTAGAGGAGACCCGTGCCAAGATGAAGGAGATGGCCAACAGGACCGGAGAACTGTTTCAAGCAATGAGACCGACGTTTTGGTTTGATGGATGGAAGCCCAGGTCATGGGTCACATCACTGGGATCCTCGGGACTCGGGGTGGGAAAATGGTTTGTAAATATGGTCTTTGGATATTATGCGGATTCTTGCTTTTAATGCAAAGCCTTGCAGCAGTTAGATGTATGCTCTCTCACCTCCTGTCTTCTTTTTCCTCTGTACCTATTCCCGATGTACAGATCACAGTGGTCAAAGAAGAACTTGGAGGGTTTGAGCCATGGGGCGGGCAGGATGTGAGAGAGGACTTAAAACAACAGGTCCTGAAAGAAAGAGGCCTGTGAGAAACAAAGACTGAGAAAAACAGCCTGAGAAACAGATAAAGGATAGCAGGGGGGAAATGGAGGCCCTTGGAGCTGAGGAATGTCTCAAACACTCACAAGTAACCAAATTATTGACCTGGGGTAGATGGGGTGGAGGTTGAAGCTGATAAGGCTGCCCCAACACCACAGCATACAGCTGGAGGGGGGAGCCCTGTGGAGACAGGATGGTTCTGCTCTGGGGCACCTGGTCAAGTTCCAAGGGCATCTGTCTGGTGATTGACCTTTGCTTCATTATCCAAAAAATCAATATTGAAGTTAAGACCCCTCAATATGTTAATGAGACTAACAAGATCATGCTAATTACCTCATCCCTTGAAACACCTTACCCCTCCCCATCCATGGGGTACGTAGGTATGTGGCTTGACCTAGGGGATGGACCCAAGGCAAATGTGTATAAATTGATGTGGGGGCAAAGGTGGGGGGGACCCAGAGAGTGAAGTGAAGAGAAGAAGACAGATGCCTCCTGGAACCCTCCCTGGTGGGATCGATGCAGGAACCCAGACCGGAGATCTCTATTTCTCTATTCCCTCCACCTTCCTCCTTTCGTTTTTCCCCTTTGCCTTCACTACTATGAAGTAATACAAGGCATGCTGTATTGCTTGCCACAACTCGTTACATACGTAGCCAATTATCATGTACCCAATTAGTCCATCGCGGGAAGGTAATAAATGTCTGGACTTTGAGACTTGTCTCTCCGTTTTTGACTCTGCGGAGATCTACGAATCTGAGTCGCTTGTCTCCCTCGTCTGAGCGGGATGTGAGATCTGGACCTGCCATTTTGTGACACCAAACTGTGGTGACCAGCTGCTGGGAAGAAATGCTGAGAGATCTGTATTCCCTGGCAGGGGGTTCTCTGAGCACTGTGCTGCAGAGCTGCTCCACGGTGCACCAGGCACCACAGTAATACACTGCTTCATCCCCCTGCTTGGCTGCCTGCACCTGCAGTGTGAGTCTGTTCTGGGAGCTCAACACTCTTCCCTTAAAGCCACCCTGGAAACCTTCCCCATAGGCATCACCGTCCCTGTAAATCCAGTCCAGAGATTCACGTGGCCCCTGCTGGTACCAGAACATGATGTAGCTGCTCATACAGTCTCCCCTCGTGTTGCACTGGAAGGTGACTCCATCTCCCTCTTGCACGGCCACTTCCCTGATGTGTTGCTCCAAGGCCACCTGGCCAGTGACTGCTGCAGTGAGGAAGAACAAGCCATGATCACGCCAAGATTCAGCAAGGGTCAGGGCAACGCTGGTGGGGGCATTGTGATGGCACTGGAGCTGGAGGGGGACTAAATCGTTCTCTGTGAACCCAGCTGACAAAGATGGGCAGAGGAGTAGAGTTGGTACCATCAGTCAGGGGTGACGAGGAAGGAGACACCACGTTTCCCTCCCTCCTTTTCCCTGTCACACGAGGACTTTTTCTGATTTTCCCATTCAAAGCAGGAAGGTTTTGCACCATGGTGGACAAATCCCTTTGGCTTTGCCAAGCGGGGATGGTGAGAAACCCACTCTCCTGTCCCTGAACCTGCTCTGAATGAGCACAGGAGGGACAAGCACCTCTCCCAGGCAAGTGGGGCCTGGGCCCTCTGCTGCCATGCTAAAACCTGGCCTTGGCAAGATGGGCTGCAGTGCCCCATGAGCAGAGTGTCCAGCCCAAGGGCAAAGCATTAGGCCCCCCGAGGTGGGAGCAGCAGGTGGGTGCCCTGCCTGTCCCCACCCTGCAGAGGAGGCAGGCTGGGCTGAGGGGCCGAACTCAGAGGGAGAAGAGGAGGAGGCCTCTTCCCACTGTGCCCCGCTGGGATGGGTGAGGAGGTCGAGCCCCAGGCACTCAGGCTGCCAGCGCTCAGCACAGCTCCACAGAGCCGTGCAGAGCACAGGGGCCTGCTCAGTTCCTGGGGGGAGCAGCACCCCTCCTTTCACTTCCCTACGAGGGGCAATAACCCCACGCCCAGGGCAGGCCACAGGGCCAGGCCCGCTCTGCCTCGCCTCTCTGCAGCTTCTCTCTGCCTGCAGAACAGCTCTGCCCACATCTTCCCTGCCTCTGCCTCTGTCACTGCAGTCACTCCTAGTCCCTGCGAGTCCCTCCCTCGCTCTGTGACAACACTGAAGGCGAGAGGCAGGGGCTGGAGGAGCAGAAGCTTAAGCTGTGGGTGCACTCCCGGCTGTCTCTGACCCTGCAGGGTGCCAGAACAGAGCGCTCGCTTGGCAGGAAACCACTGCTGGGCAAAAGGGGAGGTGGTGTTGTGGGGCCACCCCGGACCTTCCTCTCTCCAAGGAAGGCCAGCAGGGTGCTGCTGGGACCTCACAGCTGGCCCTGGGGGTGCCAGCTTCTCCTTCCAGGGGGACCCTGTCCCTGGCTGCTGCTGTGCTGTTCCCGCATGGAGCCCCACTGAGCCCAGCTCCGTTTGGACAGGGCACCCCTAGGCAGACAGGTTCTGCTTTCTGCTCCCTCCATTCTGGCCCTGCACCCTACTCCTCCGCTCGCTCCTTCGTGCTGACACTTCTCCTGCTGCTTCTTCCGGTCAAAGCCCTCCCAGACCCCACCAGCAGCAAAGACAGCAAAGGGCAGGTGAGATCCAGGACGTGCCTGGTGCTGAAGCTCTGGGGTCCATGTGTAGGCTCAAGCCCCCCAGCTCATTCCCCAAAACTCACGTGCACAGGACTCAGCAGGGACCAGGCTGTTGGGGCTGCTCAGGAGAGCAGGGACACTCCCACCTCTGTATTCCCCCTCCCCAGCAGCAACCCAGAGCTCCCCCTTGACCACAGGATGGGGCACCTACTGTGCCCTGACACAGTCTCACCATCTTGACTGCTACCACCATTTTGGGGAGCATTGATCTCTCCACAGCGGCCCTTCACAGACCGTCTGAACCCTTCCTATCCCCTCTCTTTTCATGGGTGCTCCAACATGGCCCCTTGGGGAGGGGATCCCCAGCACACGGGTGGCAAAAGGGAGTTGGAGAGGGTAGAGGAACCCATTGAAACTGGAGGCTTGAGGCTGGGAGAAGAAGCAGAGGGATGCAGAGCCAGGGGCACCTGTGGTGCACTGGGACATGTGGAGCTGCCCCAGCGTGGGAGGACATGTCGGGTTCCCCACGGCATCCAAACCCATGGAGGGATGGAATGTTGTTCTGGCACAGGGCACCCTCCATAGCCTCCTTGTTGGCATTCCCTCACAAAATTCCATGCTGGCCCTCACTGGACACACATGAGCAACACCAACAACAGAACGGAGAGACTATTCCTCATAGCCATGGTAAAAGATGCTCTGCAGCTCAGCTTCTGCTCTTGCACTACTCTGGGACTCCCTGAACAAGATGAGGTTTAACAATTTCACTCAACTATGGCTTTCCATACTCAAATTTCAGCTCTTTAATGATCACTGTGCTTTGTCCTAGAAAAAATTTTTCCCTGTTGCTTTTGCCTGTGGGAGAGAAGGAAGAATGTAGGTTAAGGACATGTTCATGGGTTTGTGTGTGCTTGTGGGAGACTCTGCTGCTGCAGCACATCTGTGCCTGTTTCTGGGAAAAGCCAGACCAGACTAGACTTGAGAAACATGGGAAGAGACTTGCCTTGCAGCAATCACAAAAGACCTGGCTGGATTTAACTCCCTTACTTCCAGTTCTGCCCTGGCCCTGCCTGTGCGTCGAACACTGGGCCCTTTTCCAGCTCTCTGGTGATGCAGAAATAGGCCGCCATGACCACAGCTGCTGGCGAGGGCACTTCCAGGGAGAGCTGGTTCCTGGAGGGGTCTGCAGAGCTGGTGACTCGTGTCTGGAAGGATGAAGCGATGTGCTGGAGTCACAGGAAAGGATACTGCAACACCACAGGCTGCAGGTCTCTGCCTGATGGGCCCCAAACCCCGTGAAGATGCCGCAGGGGACAGCAAGGGAGGAGGAAGCTGTTCAGGCACAGCCCAAGTCTCTCTCACTGTGGCCCCTGCAGGGCGCAGGAATAGACCGCACTGTCCCCCAGCTCCAGCCCCGTGATGATCAGCATCCCGGAGCTCTGGTCAGCCTGGCAGGAAAATCTCTGGCGGGCAAAAGGGGCTGTGTGGCTGTAGGAGCCTCCCCGGCCCTTGCTCTGCAGCAAGTACTGCAGGGCTCCACCGGCACGCTGCCGATACCAGGCCACGTAGAGATAGGAGGCCTTGGAGCTGTAAGTGCATCGTAAGCTCCCACTATTCCCTGCTCGCCACCACACTGCAGACCTCGTCGCTTGGATCTCATCACCCTGAAGTGCACCTGAAACAAAAGCAGGGCTCTTCCATCACTGCTTTGCCTTCACTGGTGCAAGAAACTGGCCCAAGAAAGGGCCAGTGGAAGCTGGTAATGGTGTTGCTAAAGCCAAGGGCTTTGGGTGCCCCAGGGAAGAAGGGGACCAAGAGAAGGCAGAGAAGAGATACAGGCAGGCAGAGTGGCCAGCCTGGTTGGGTGACAGAAACGCATGGAACCACCACCTCAGCATAAAGCACTTCATTTGGGTCTGAGGAGATGGAAATCGGCCGTGCTGGGAAAGGAGCTCCTGCAGAAAGGCCAGGACCAGCTGCGGTGCCCAGTGATGGCCCCTCTCTGCTTGGGAAGACTCCTTACCCACCTCAGCACTCGTCGGCTGCAAACCTTGTGCAGCCTGTGCTGGGCCCAGCAGGTTTGTGTCAGAGGGTTGTCCCCATCTACCCCGAGCCACAAGGTGGGGAAGGACCGTGCCGTGAGCACGGCTCTGCCGTCCACTCCTCCCTTCTCTCTTGCAATGCCACGCTCGGAGCAGGCGAGTGGCTCTGGCAGCAGGTTTGTGTTAAAGCTCCGCTGGATTTCCTGTCCCCGTGCGAACGGCACAGAAGTAGCGGGCAGAGTCCCGGGGGCCCAGGGCACGCAGCGACAGCGACGACTCGGACCGGGAATTGTCCCGGGACACTGCGGCTCGACCCTGCACTGACTGACCGTAGTTAATGTGAGACGAATCTATTCTAATGTAGGACACCCACTCGAGTCTGTCACCGGGTCTCTGACGGTACCACCAAATGTTGTAACTGCCGAAGTCGAAGCCGGCCCCGCGGCAGGAGAGGAGCACGGAGTCCCCGGGCGCTCGCAGCCCTCCGCCGGCCTCCAGCAGCCTCAGCTGCGCCCACACCCCTGCGGACGGAGAGCGCAGGCAGCCGGGCAGGGCGCGCCCACGGCCCGAGGCCGTTCCCCCGCCGCCCCGGCAAAGCCCCCCGGGCCGGCACAGCGCCAGCCGCCACCCGCCTCTGTCCCGGCCAAGCCCCGCGCCCGGGCCAACGCCCGCCTGCCCTCCCCGGGGCTGAGCCGCGCCTGCTGCCGCCCGTCCGGCCCGAGCCGCGGCCCCAAAGCCGCCCTGGCCTCCGCCTCGGCCTCCGCCTCCTTCCGCAGCCCCGGGCTCGCTGCCCTCCCCGCCCGGCGCTCACCTGCCGGCCCCGCGGCCAAGGCCAAGGCCAGGAGCCACGGCCCCAACCCGGGCGCCATCATGCCCTGCCGCGCCGGGGCCGGCCGGGGCCGCCGAGGAGCCGAGCGGAGCCGCGCTCGGGCCCGCTCCTGCCCGCCCCGCCGCCTCGGCCCCTCGCCGGGGCAGCGCCGACGCCTGTGCCCGCCCACAACAGCCCCGCCCCGGCGCCCCGGGGCCGCGGCCCCTTCGCGGCAGGAGCAGGGGGGGCGCGGGGAGGGCCGCGGGGCAGGGCCGGCGGCACAGCAGGAGCGCGGCGCCCCGGCACACGAAGGCTCCTGGCCCTTGGCTCCCAGCGCGGCTCCGGCGCTGGCCCGCCTGCTCGCCCTGCCGAGCCCTGCCCAAGGGGGTCGGCGCCTCGGCCGGGCGCAGCTGGGACCCTTGTGGCCCCGGCGCCGGCTCCGGCCCCAGCGCCAGGGACGGGCTGTCGGCCCGCACATCCCCTCGCAGGCCCCTCCCCGTGCCCCCAGCCCGCCCTGGCCTCACCCCCGGCCCTGCCCGCGGGCACCGGGGCACACCGGGGCTGTGCTGCCATCCAGAGGGACCGCGACAGCCGCAGAAGTGCCTGACAGGAGCCTCCTGCGCTTCAGCCAGGGGAAGAGCAACGTCCCGCCGCCGGCCAGGAACAAGCCCGTGCTCCAGGGCGGGCTGGGCGCTGCCCACATGCAAAACACATTCGCAGCAAAGGCCCCGAGGCTTCTGCTGGACAACAACTTGTCCAGGAGGCAGCGATGTGCCCCTGCGGCACAGAAGGTTCATGGTGGCCTGGCCTGCATCAGGCAAAGTCTGGCCAGCGGCTCAGGGAGCTGATCCTTCCCCTCTGCTCAGCACTGCTGAGCTCACCCCGGGACTACCGCCTCCACTTCTTGGCTCCCCACTACACGAGAGACTTGGGCAAAGAGGAGAGAGGCCAGCGAAGGCCACGAAGGGGCTCATGGGCTGGAGCACCTCTTCCAGGAGAGAGCTGCGACTGTTTACCCTGCAGAAGAGAAGGCTCAGGGCACATCCCAGCAGGAGCTGAAACACAGGAAGGGTGGGTGCAGGGAAGGCCGGGCCAAGCTCTTTTCAGTGGTGCCCAGTGACAGGGCAAGGGACAATGTGCAGCCTGATGTGACCCTACTTCACTCTCAGGGTGACCAAGCACTGGCACAGGTTGCCCAGAGAGCTTGTTGGGTGGCCATGCTTGGAGGGGTTGACAAGCTGTCTGGAGATGGGCCTGGGCAACGGGCTGTAGGTGGCCCGGCTTGAGCAGGGTCTTGGGCCAGATGAATTCCTGAGGTGGCTTCCAACCTCCACCTTTCTGTGATTCTGGGAAAGACTCACAGGCACATTCAGGGCTTTGTGGATGATATGGGCCAGGGCAAAGGGGAAGACTGAAACTCGGACTTTGCTCCTCCCCTGATGACTTCCAGAAACAGCTTTTTATGAGAGTGTTGAAGAAAACTCAGTGTCCTCTTCTGGCTACAAGTTTCAGTGCTGGAACTCAAGAGAGAAATGCACAAGTGATACAAATGTAACATGGGTGGGTAAAAAAGTAGCACCCAGAGGACTCAGGAGAGCTCTTCAGCTTGGGCATGTTTGCTGTATTTCTGGTGTTTAGTCTTCAGTTCGGTCTTAGAGTTGTTCTCTGAAAGTGCAGACACAGGTCCCTGCACATGTGACAGGGTTGTACAACCGCGTAGCCAAACCCAGAGCCTGGCTTTGGAAGGACGAGCAAGAACATGCAGCCCCATTGGCCCAGGTGACTGGCTGCTTCCTGGAGACAGAGAGGCCAACTGCTGGCCACAGCCTGGTGCTGGGGGCAGGGCTCCTGGAGACAGTGCAGGGGATCGGATGCAATTCCATTGGGAAATGAGTGGCAGAGGCCCTCCCTTTGTCCCTCACAGCCACCCAAAGGCCCCTGACAGGGAATTGCAGGGGATATATGGAACACATTGGCAGTGCATGGGGTGAGGAGGAGAGACTAGAGGTCTTCCCACTAAGCAGGACACAAGAGGACTCCCAAAGCATTTCCAGGCCCCAAAGCTGCCTCTTCAAAGCTCTGGCTGCCCATCAGGCCTGATACTGTCCTTTGAGGCTCCCCAGAAAGGTGAGTTTAAGCTGTAATAGACCTCTGGATGTGGTCAAGCTTAATCCTCCTGTTCCAAGCAGCATCAACAATTGTAAGTGTTAATTTACTTCATAGCAGCCTCTATGGGCAGCTGTGGTTTTTGCTGACCAAAAACATGTTGATAACACACCGATATTTTATCTATTGCTGAACAGCATTTAGAGAGCGCCAGGGCCTTCTCTGTTTCTCATGTTGTACGGTTGACCCCAACCACACAAAGAGATATTCCGTACTGCCTGAAGTCATGTGAAGCAATAAAATCTGGGGGAAAGTAGGGGGAAAGGGCGATATTTGGAGTTATGATATTTGTCTTTCCCAAGTAACTGTTACGCCTCATGAAGGCCTGGAAATGTCTAAACATCTGCCTGCCAATGGGAAGTAGAGAATGAATTCCTTTGTTTGCTCGGTTTGTGCGTGCAGCTTTGACTTTACCTATTAAAGTCTCTTTATCTCAACACACAAGTCTTCTCACTTTTACCCTTCTGATTCCCTCCCCCATCTCATTGTGGGTGACTACGCAGGCAGCTGTGTGGGGCTCAGCTGCCTACTGGGGTTAGGGACCGTAGGCTGCCCACAACCTTGTCCAGTTCAGTTTTGAAGATCTTCAGGAATGGAGACTGCACAGCACATTGACAAATCCCCCATTGTGGCAGTGTCAGCCCTGCACAGCTGTGGGACATTCAATATGTTAAGAGTCAAATCATGTGTTACTGGTAAATAATGAAGAGGTGAGTTGGCATTGGCCTGTGTATTGGGTCTGGCTGAGCCAGAATTGGTTTTCCCCTGTAGCAGCCCTCATGGTGCTGTGTTTGATGTTGGGAGCTGGCAGGGTGTTGATAGCACCCTGGTGGTGTGGCTACTGCTGAGTAGTGCTTACACAGCACCAAGGCTCTTTCTGACATTTCCCCCCCACAGTGGGACGGGGTGGGCAAGATCTTGGGAGGGGACACAGCCAGGACAGCTGACCCCAACTGACCAAAGGGATATTCCAGACCATATGACGTCTGCTCAGTATAAAGCTGGGAGAAAGGAGGAAGGGGGTGGGGTCACCCTTGGTCCTCCGAGGCAACCACTACATGTATCGGAGCCCTGCTTCCTGAAAAGGCCCGACATCGCCTGTTAATGGGAAGTAGAGAATAAATCTGTTTTCTTTTTTTGCTTCCGCGCGCGGACCTTTGCTTTGCTTTGCTTATATTAAAACTGCTGTTGTTTTACCCACAAGGGTTGTTTTGTTTTCCTATCTTATTTTCTTTCCCTTCTTTGCCCTATTGAGAAAAAAAGGGGAAAGGGGGGGGAAGTGATAGAGCGACTTGGTGGGTACCTGGCATTTAGCCAAGGTCAAACCACCACAGCCTGTCAGCCCTGCACAGCTGTGGGAGATTCAATACTTAAGAGCCAAATGGACATCAGCTGGTCAGCTCAGCCAGAGAGCTCTGTTTGGGGAGCTTGGTGAAGGTGCAGAGCTCTGCTTGAGAGAACTCTGCTTGGTGAGCCAGGCAGGAGCTCTGTCCTGTGCTGGCTTGGCTAAGCGTCACCTCTGCTCTGCACAGGCCTGGAGGAGCAGCAAGGTTTGGAGGAGAAACAGGCCTTGGAAGAGAGATCCTAAGCTGTGCTAGTGTGGTCAAGAAAATGGCAGCACGGAGACTGCCTGTGTGGTATGGAACTGTTTGTGGGATAAGGGTGTTGATGACTGTTTAGCTGCTGATGTGCTTATCATGAAGGAAGAGCTAAGGTAGAGAGAGCGTGAGTATATACTATTGTATTACTAAAGGCTTTTCCTTCTGCACTTCAATGGAGAGTCCATGTTTCACTTGCCACACCCCCATGGCATTTTCTTCTCTGTGCTGAACCAACCCAGTTCCCTCATTCTCTCCTGGTATGTCAGACACTCCCTTGCTCATCTTCATGGCCCTTCATTGCATTTGCTCTGGTATGACCATGTCTTTGCTGTACTGAGGAGCCCACGAGTGGACACAGTAGTCCCCAGTCTCACCAGTGCTGAGCTCAAGAGCAGTCCAGCCCAACGAGCAAAGAGTCAGGTAAAAATGCCAGGAGGCCTGTATGGACAAACAAGGCCAGGGAAAATGCAGGCCCACTGCTGAATGGGGTGGGGGACCCGGTGACACAGGCCGTGGAAAAGGGCGGAGGTACTGAATGCCTTATTCACCTCGGTCTTTACCAGCAAGCCCGTCCTTCAGGAATCCCAGGTCTGAGAGTCCAGGGGGAAAGGCTGGAGCAAGGAAGATGCACCCTTCACAGTTCATGTCACTGAGCACTTCTCCAGTCCACAGTGAGTAGCTTTGTCTCTGACCTTTCTGGGGAAGTCAGTGCAGAAAGCGTAACTGAATTCAGAATGCACAGCGTCCCCTCTCTCCTCATCCACCCAGACCCTTTGGCTTACTGTAGAAGGCTTTAAACATGGTGAAGCAGGATTTCCCCTTCTCCAACCCATGCTGAGTGTCAGTGAGGAAGGAGGGGAGGAGGTGCTCCAGGTGCCAGAGCAGAGATTCCCCTGCAGCCCGTGGTGAAGACCATGGTGACACAGGTTGTCCCCGTGCAGCCCATGCAGATCCATGGTGGAGCAGATATCCACCCTGCAGCCCGTGGAGACCCCACGCCAGAGCAGGTGGATGTGCCCTGAAGGAAGCTGTGACCATGTGAGATTCTGCATTGGAGTAGGCTCCTGGCAGGACCTGTGGTCCCGTGGACAGGAGCCCAAGCTGGAGCAGGTTTTCTGGGAGAACCTGTGGCCCCATGGAGAGGAGCCCACTCAGGAGCACCAGGGGAAAAGCACGAGGAGGAAGGAGCGGCAGTCAAACTGTGTTATGGACTGACCACAGCCCCCATTCCCCATCCCCCTGTGCTGCTCAGGGGAGAAGGTAGAGAAGTTGGGAGTGAAGGTGACCCTAGGAAGAAGGAAGAGTTGGGGGGAAGTTGTTTTTAGCTTTGTCCTTATTTCCCATTATCCTACTCTGATTTGATTGGCAATACATTAAATTAATTTCCCCAAGACGAGTCTGTTTGGCCTGTGACGGTAATTGCTGGCTCATCTCCCTGTCCTTACCTCGACCCACAAGCCTTTCAGTGTGTTTCTTCGCGCTGTCCAGCTGAGGAGGGGCACTGACAGAGTGGCTTGTTGGGCACCTGGTGGCCAGCTAAGCTCAGCCCATCCCACTCGTCTGCTGCTTCTTCCTCATCAGGTGATCTGCAGCAGGCACCCACCACAATGTCCCCCATGCTGATCTTTCTTTCCTAAAAGCCTGGCTCCATCCCCCACAGCACTGCTGTGAGCTACGGCACCGCCTCTCCCTGACCCCATAGCTCTGCAACCAGTCCTTGGTGGAGAAACTGGGCCATGCGGGACAGGAGCCCAGGCAATGTCCACTAACCTGCACTTCACCACACACCTCTGAAGTTCCCAGAATAGACCCTCCTGCAGCATAAATGGTCTCAGCCCTTCAACCACACCTCCCTTCACTGCCTCTTCCTTCAAGCATACCCAAGGTCTGTTTCTGCTCTGAGAGAAGACTTAGAGAAATAAGTCCTGAAAGAAAGAGGCCTGTGAGAAACAAAGACTGAGAAAAACAGCCTGAGAAAGAGATAAAGGGTAGTCGAGGGGATTGGAGGCCCTCTGAGCTGAGGAATGTCTGCAACACTCGTAGTCATGGGGTGGATAGTGTGGAGGTCGAAGCTGATAAGGCTGCCCCAGTACCACAGGATGCAGCTGGAGGGGGGAGCCCTGTGGAGACAGGATGGTTCTGCTCTGGGGCACCTGGTCAAGTTCCAAGGGCATCTGTCTGGTGAATGACCTTTGCTTCATTATCTAAGAAATGCGTGTTAAAGTTAACATCCTGATTATGCTAATGAAGGCTAACAAGATCATGCTAATTACATCATCCCATGAAATGGGAAATCTTACCCCTCCCCATCCATGGGATAGGTAGGTATGGGGGTCGACCTAGGAGATGGACCCAAGGAAAGTGTGTAAATTGAGGCAGGGTAAGGGGCGGGGATGCCCGGAGAGTGAAGGGAAGCCTAGAAGACAGATGCCTCCTGGAACCCTCCCTGGCAGGATGGATGCAGGAACCCAGACTGGAGATCTTTATTTCTCTATTCCCTCCACCTCCCTCCTTTCCTTTTCCCCCTTTTATTCACTACTATGAAGTAATACAAGGCATGCTGTACTGCTTGCCACAACTCGTTACATACGTAGCCAATTATCATGTATCCAATAAGTTCATCGAGGGAAGTTAATAAATACCTGGACTTTGAGACTTGTTTCACTATTGTTTACTCCGTTGGTGATTTATGAATCTGAGCCACTTGTCTCCCTCGTCTGAGCAGGATGTGACACCTTCACCCTCCATTGTGTGACACCAAACTGTGGTGACCAGGTGCTGGGAAGAAATGCTGAGAGATCTGTATTCCCTGGCAGGGGGTTCTCTGAGCACTGTGCTGCAGAGCTGCTCCACGGTGCACCAGGCACCACAGTAATACACTGCTTCATCCCCCTGCTTGGCTGCCTGCACCTGCAGTGTGAGTCTGTTCTGGGAGCTCAACACTGTTCCCTTAAAGCCACCCTGGAGACCTTCTGCATAGGCATCACCGTCCCTGTAAATCCAGTCCAGAGAGCCACGTGGCCCCTGCTGGTACCAGAACATGATGTAGCTGCTCATATGGTCTCAGAATCACAAAATCATTCAGGTTGGAAAAGACCCTTGGGATCACCAAGTCCAACCATCAGTCCTACTCTACAAAGTTCTCCCTTACACCACATCCCCCAACATCTCATCTAAATGACCCTTAAAGACATCCAGGGATGGTGACTCCACCCCCTCCCTGGGCAGCCTATTCCATTGTCTGACCACTCTTTTTGTGAAAAATTTTTTCCTAATGTCCAGTCTGAACCTCCCCTGTTGCAGTTTAAAGCCGTTCCCTCTTGTTCTGTCAGTGATCACCTGTGAGAAGAGACCAGCACCAACCTCTCTACAACGTCATTTCAGGTAGTTGTAGAAAGTGATGAGGTCTCCCCTCAGCCTTCTCCTCCTCAAACTGAACAGTTCCAGCTCCTTCAATCTCTCCTCACAGGATTTATTCTCCAGGCCCTTCACCAGCCTTGTTGCCCTCCTCTGCCCTCGCTCCAGCACCTTGAGATCTCTCTCGTATTGAGGTGCCCAAAACTGGACACAACACTCCAGGTGTGGCCTCACCAGTGCAGAGTACAGGGGGACTATCACCTCCCTGCTTCTGCTGGTCACACTATTTCTAAGACAAGTCAGGATGCCATTGGCTTTCTTGGCCACCTGGGCACACTGCTGGCTCATGTTCAGATGCTTGTCAATTAGAACCCCCAGATCCTTCTCTTCCAGACAGCTCCAGCCACACCTCCCCAAGCCTGTAGCCATGCACGGGAATGTTGTGGCCCAAGTGCAGGACCTGGCACTTGGCCTTGTTGAAGCTCATCCCGTTAACATTGGCCCACCAATCCGATCTATCCAAGTCTCTCTGTAGAGCATCCCTATCCTCATGCAGATCGACACTCCCACTTAACTTGGTGTCATCTGCGAACTTACTGATGATACACTCTGTGTCCTTATCAAGATCGTCAATAAAGATGTTGAACAGAAATTGTCCTAACACCGAGCCCTGAGGAACACCACTTGTGACCGGCCGCCAGCTGGATTTAGCTCCATTGACCACCACTCTCTGGGACCGTCCATCCAGCCAGTGCTTCACCCAGCAGGCCCTTCGCTCATCCAGGCCATGAGCAGCCAGTTTTTCTATGAGGATTCTATGGGGAACTGTGTTGAATGCTTTTTGAAAATCCAGGTAGACAATACCAACAGCTTTTCCCTCATCCAATAGTCGGGTCATCTTGTCATAAAGGAGATCAGGTTTGTCAGGCAGGACCTGCCTTTCATAAACCCATGCTGACTAGGCCAGATCCCCTGTTTGGCCATTATGTGACTTTTAATGGCACTCGAGATGACCTGCTCCATGACCTTCCCTGGCACCGAGGTCACACTGACAGGTCTGCAGTTTCCTGGATCCTCCTTTCTGCCTCTCTTGTAGATGGGTGTCACATTTGCGACCCTCCAGTTCAGTGGGACCTCCCCAGTTAGCCATGACTTCAGGTAAATCATGGAAAGCAGCTTAACGAGCACATCTACCAACTCTTTCAGCACCCTTGGGTGTGACCCATCTGGTCCCACAGACTTGTGTGCAGCCAAGTGGTGTAGCAGGTCTCTGACCACTTCCTCTGTAATTGTGCTGGCCTTGTTCTGCTTCCCCTCCCCATCTCCCAGCTCATGAGGCTGGGTGTCCAGGGAACAGCCAGTTCCACTACCAAAGACTGAGGCAAAGTAGGCGTTGAGCACCTCAGCCTTTTCCTCATCCTTTGTTACTCTGTTTCCCTCTGCATCCAACAAAGGAGGGAGATTTTCCCTTGTTGGTGTGCATGCTGGTTTACTGAACTTGCTGCCCACACTGACAATGGAAAAGTACAACCAGCACTCCGGTCAGAAGATTAACGACATCTGAAAACAAGAAATAGTTACAAGAAGGCCAGAAGAAAAGAATGTGCTCGTTAAGGAAGAAACTGATAAAGAAGGGACCTTTTGGAACTGCAAAAGCAGGAACTTATCTACTGGCTGTGTGCGGGTAGCAATGTTTGTGGAAAGTACCGAGGGGAGCTAATTTCAGAATGCACAACAATATAGAAAGGCTTGCTGCTATTTTTAGAAGGCACAAGAGTATATAAGGGCTTGTTTGCTAATAAAGCTTTGACCTTGACTTCCAATCATATTGATTGTCTGTGGTCTTGTCTCCTGTGGCCTGCACGGGATTTCGTCCCCACAAACGGTGACCCCGACGTGATCTGCTATCAATGTGATCGACGTGATATACGACCGACGTGATCGCTATCAGCGTGATCGAAGTGATATACTACCGAGTCAGTCAATGGTGGGGACAACACCCTTCTTAATGAAGGTGAACACAGGGCAGGGGAGAAATGGCTGTGGGGTGAAGAAACAAAGAAAAAGAGACGAAAGCGCGCACAAGGTGAGCAGCCAGGGGAAGCGCAGTATCCGCGGAAGAAAAGTCGGTCCAGGGGTTTTTAATGAGATTAGCGGACCGGCAGGGTTTATCAATAAACCCAGAAGCGCTGTCCAGATTATTGAAATGGGGACAGCGGACAGGACTTTTTTTTTCAGACCACGAAATATGTTTGACCTAGGACTTTGGGACTCTTTGGGAGGAGAGCTATGACAAGCGATCACTATAAGAAATTCTCAAACACCAAAGGCAGCTCAGACTTGGGGAATAGTTAAAAAGATGTTAGAAACTATGAAAGCTGACACTGCTTCTGATGCTGCTGTAGCTCAAATTTTTCATGCGGCTGCCGAAATGAAGGACTTGGGGAACAGAGAGTTAGGTACTACTCGGACAGAATCGCCTCCACCCGTTGCTTTACCAGTTGGGGCCGCTGGATATGCTGAGTCTGTAGACTGTGATAACCTTTTAGACCCTGACACTGTAAATCCTAAAGGAGACTCTGGCCTGTGTCCTCCCTTAGCTGGGGATGATCCGTGGGTGAAAGTGAGGCAAGAAGCCTTGGCGCAAGGGGATATGGACATGGCGAGAAAGGTTGTTGCTCCTGTAATTAATGAGCCAGGACGTCAGCCACGTTGGGAAGGACTGCATTTTCTGTTATTAAAGAACTACAGAAAAGCATTAATGAGGATGGGCCTCAAAACTCTTTTACAACAGGTGTACTGGAGGCAATCGCTCATGGGTATCAATTGGTCCTGTGGGATTGGCTGGCAATTTTTAAAATGATATTAACACCGGCACAGTATTCTATCTGGAAACCAAGTGTGTGGATCTCTGTACCCAGCATTCGCACCCCCCCACACCTGCAGGTGCGGAGTTGGTGGCAGCTGCCCTGGGCCTCCCCGAGCCCCCACCCCGCTGCGGGGCAACTGCCTGCAGCCGAGACCGGCACCACGCTCTCGGCCCACCCCCCCCAACGCCAAAAGTGGCAGATTCGCAGTTTTTACAGAAGGTGCTGACACTGGGATGCGGCGTCCCTTGTCTGCCAACACCACATAACCAACAAGCAATGGCTTTATATATTCTTAGTGGTGTTTTGATGTTTGTAGTATTTGTCATTTGATGTTGTGTCAGTAATAAGTGTGAGGGCCCCTTTGGGTGGGTGTGGGACTGTTCTGCGGGTGTGAGGCGCAGCCCGGCTGCAGCTGCGGAGTGCGGAGTTCTCTGACCCGCAGTTCCGTTATCCCGCGAGGGAAGCGGCCGGGGAGGAACGAAGCGCAGGGCAGACTCTGTACCAGTGGGGGGGTAGTGCAGGACGAGGGAACAGAACACCAGAACCCGCTGGGTCACTGGTGCTGCCTGTTTGTTTGGGCTCAGTGTTTGAAGTGTCACAGGTGAAATATCTCCTCTAGCAGGAGGCAGTAATTCTGTGTTCATTGTTGTCTGGAATTTAGGTGCATACTCTGTGGGGAGAGTGCACCCTTGTACCATCTATCTGAGAAGGGTATTGTTATAAAAATCACCAACAACCTTATAGGCGTTGTTCCTTTTACCCGGGGTCACAGATGCCGATTATGAAGGGGAAATCAGAATCATGGCCTGGACCCCTGGACCCCGTGTTCAGTAACAAAAGGGTCAAAAAATGCTCAACTGGTTTATTTTACTGCGGCTCCCCCTAATAGTGTGCCGAGAAGCCGGGGTGACTCAGGATTTGGATCAGCAGGTACTCCTCAAACATTTTGAGCTCAGACAGTGACTCAAGGTCGACCTCTGATAAAATGTGTCCTCACTAAAGGAGAAGAATCTGTTGCACTGACAGGCATTTTACATGCTGGTGCGGATGTGACTGTAATATCTGTGAGCAGATTGGCCGTTAGCTCGGGTAACGCGAGTGCTTTTCGGGGTTGGTGGTCATGCTGTAACGTTTCAAAGCAAAGATCTCATTCATGTAAGGGGCCCAGAACACTGGGTAGCAAATATTCATCCATTTATATTGGAAACCCCTATTACATCCTGGGGTCATGACTGTACGGCTCGATGGGGAACTCAAATTGGATCAAATTTGTCTTAATCGCCACTGAGCACAACCCACCCCTAAACCCACCCTGAGACTAACCTGGAAAACAGAATCACCCGTGTGGGTGGGTCAGTGGCCCTTGCCAATGGAACAGTTGTGTCACCTTAATGATTTAATTCAGGAACAATTAAGTGCAGGACATCTCGTACCTACCACCAGTCTTTGGAACTCCCTGGTGTTTGTTATTTTAAAGAAAAGTGGTAAATGGTGACTTTTACATGATCTCTGACACATTAGTGATGCCATGGAGGAAATGGTTGCTTTACAGCCAGGCCTGCCCTCCCCAACAATGATTCCCCCAAACTGGCATCCTGCAATAATTGATCTAAAGGATTGTTTTTTTACCATTCCCTTGCATCCGGACGATGCACCTAAATTTGCCTTTTCTGTTCCCAGTATCAATGTCAGTGAACCTGCAAGACGGTACCACTGGGTTGTTTTGCCACAAGGCATGAAAAATAGTCCCACGATGTGTCAGTGGTTTGTTGCAAAGGCTTTGAGCCCTGTTAGAACGCAGGTCCCCCAGGCTGTTATAGATCATTATATGGCTGACATCTTTATGGCAGCAGAAACACAGGAGATCATGGAAAAGGCTCTTGCTTTGACCAAAGACTCAGTATCTCAAATGGGGTGACAAATAGCACCTGAAAAGGTACAGAGATCATCACCATGGCAGTACCTGGGGTGGAGAATTTGTGAATAGACCATTGTCCCCCAACACCTTAAACTTAAAACTGATGTTAAGACTTTAAATGATTTACAGAAACTGTTGACAGCCATAAATTGGATAAGACTGTTGTTGGGCCTAACTAATGATGATCTGCATAGCTTGTTTGATATTTTGCAAGGAGATCCTTCACTCACATCACCCAGAGCACTTACAGAGAAAGCGGAACAAGATCTCCACCGGGTAGCTAACGCCATCTCAGAAAGACAAGCATCGCGATGTGTGCCCGGCCATCCGTATCAACTGGTATTATTTAACCCTCCAGGGCAGCCCTAGGCTCTGCTGTTTCAGTAGGATAAACCACTTTGTGACCCTCTTGTTATTCTTGAATGGATTATTGTTTGTTTTGTTTTTTGTTTTGTCACACCAAATGCACAAGACGGTCACTACTCGACCAGAAATGTTTGCCCAACTGACCATGAAGGGTAGGCAGCGCCTACTATTACTTGCCGGTCAGGAACCTGTGTGTATCCTTGTTCTGGTTACTGTGCACATGTTACATAGCTAATACAAATGTCTTTGAGCAAGCTCGGCTTTCACATGCATTTTCCACCAAAATGCCAGGGCAATACAGAACCAGTTTTCTTTACCAAGGCGTCAGGCTAAAGACATCATTGCCACTTGCCCTGAGTGCCAGAGGACTCCCTCTCTTCAACAGCCAGTGGTGTCAACCCTTGGGGACTCACCTCCTTGGAATTATGGCAATCTGACGTCACTCACTTCACTGCATTTGGAACGTTAAAATATGTACCTGTGTCTGTCGATAACTTTTCTGGAGCAGTGTTTGCATCCTGCCATACAGTGGGCAGTCAAGCATCTGCCCGGCATTCCCCACCCACCGACCGGACAGGCCATGGTGGAGCGTACGCATGGCACGCTAAAGCGTCTGTTGCAACAACAAAAAGGGGGAGATGGAGGGGATCAATCTACACCTCATGGAAGGCTAAATAAGGCATTATATGCCATGAACTTTTTAAACATTTCCCCTGTCTCACAGGTGCCACCAATATTGCGTCACTTCTCGTCACAGATACCAGATCAACAAGAAGTGCAGGGCAAGGCTCAGGTGTTAGCAAAAAACCTGGAAAGTGTAACTGGGCAGGACCATGTCCTTTAATAACCTGGGGAAGAGGTTATGCTTGTGTCTCCACAGGTCACGGTCGGTCCCCGGTGGTTACCGGCAAAGTGTGTGCGACCACACCTGAGGCGTGAGAGGCAGCTTTTGGTGGACACTCAGGAGCCGGCTGTGGGTGCTGTGGATGCCCCTGTGCCGACAGTTCGTGATCTCTTCAACTGATCATTTAAGCAGAATGGATGGGTAATGCTTGCTGCTGCAACGGGAGCAAATACACTGTCTCTGTCCTTAATCACACTGCAGTTGTGAACTCTTTTAAGAGAAAAATGCCAACAGTAATTCCAACTCCTTGATGAGATATACAGGCTTACTAGTCACTAGTGAAAAATGTAGCTTAGACAAAATGTCGTTATTAATAAGGATGAAATGCTGTAAGAATGTGTGTATTCGACTTCCTTTGTTTAGCAATATTAAGAATTAGGAACTCAAGTGTTTAACCTTATTAGAAACTCCCTTGGTTTTCCCCCTTGAGTGGTGGCCAGGCTCTGGGTGGAACCCAACAGGAGGATGAGATCAGATGTTTCCGCTCAAAGAAAAGTGCCAGTTATTTTGGCCTCTTGATTTGGAGGCTGGACCTGCCTGCAGCGATGTTGGATGCCTCACCTACGGATGGACGCATCGCGTAGGATTTCTGCTTTGCGAGGACGGGCACTCTAAATTCTCGCTGCATCCAGGGTTCCCCAGCAACTGCAGATCTGAATGTTAGTACCCCGTTAGGTAAGTGTGCTATTTCATGTTTTCCTTACTGTTTATTTTTGTAGTATTTAGTCATATCCCTTAGTTATGGGTACTGAAACTAGCCTACTCTTTTTTAACTCATAACTGTAACTGCTGTATTGTTTCTAGCCTTCTGTGGAACTATTTTGAGTATGCTGTGTTTTTTGAAGTTTGCCTAACCCTTAATTGATAAAGCCTTGAAACAAGTCTTGCAGGTGCAGCTGCAAAACAAAGAGAGGGGAGATGTGGGGGCATTGGCCTGTCAGCCTTGCACAGCCTCTGAGCAATAGCTGGGGTTTGATGAAAAACAGGCCTTGGAAGAAAGATGAGAGGCTGCTGAGTTGTGCCAAAGTGGCAGGGAAAACCAGCGGCCAGCTGCAACACTGAGCTGGGGAAAAGTGCTGACCTGTGAGAAGTTACTGCCACAAGAACAGCGCATGAATAAGAAGGTGATTGGTCTGCACAGGGCGTGTTAGAGTGGTCTGATGGTGATAGGAGCAAAGGTTGATATCTGTCTAATTGCTGATTTGTTAACTATGAAGTAAGAGCTTTACCGAAAGCATCCGAGAGCATAAGTACGTACCACTGTAACAATTAACTCTCTTTCTTTCTGAATTTCATTGAGAGTCCGTGCCTCAGTTGCCACAGCACCCTTCACAGTTCATGTCACTGAGCACTTCTCCAGTCCACAGTGAGTAGCTTTGTCTCTGACCTTTCTGGGGAAGTCAGTGCAGAAAGCGTAACTGAATTCAGAATGCACAGCGTCCCCTCTCTCCTCATCCACCCAGACCCTTTGGCTTACTGTAGAAGGCTTTAAACATGGTGAAGCAGGATTTCCCCTTCTCAAACCCATGCTGAGTGTCAGTGAGGAAGGAGGGGAGGAGGTGCTCCAGGTGCCAGAGCAGAGATTCCCCTGCAGCCCGTGGTGAAGACCATGGTGACACAGGTTGTCCCCGTGCAGCCCATGCAGATCCATGGTGGAGCAGATATCCACCCTGCAGCCCATGGAGACCCCACGCCAGAGCGGGTGGATGTGCCCTGAAGGAAGCTGTGACCCCGTGGAGAGCTCACGCTGGAGCAGGCTCCTGGCAGGACCTGTGGCCCCATGGAGAGGAGCCCAGTGCAGCAGCAGGGGAAAAGCACGAGGAGGAAGGAGCGGCAGTCAAACTGTGTTATGGACTGACCACAGCCCCCATTCCCCATCCCCCTGTGCTGCTCAGGGGAGAAGGTAGAGAAGTCGGGAGTGAAGGTGACCCTAGGAAGAAGAAAGGATTGAGGGGAAATCAGTTTTGGATTTGTCCTTATTTCCCATTATCCTACTCTGATTTGATTGGCAATACATTAAATTAATTTCCCCAAGACGAGTCTGTTTGGCCTGTGACGGTAATTGCTGGCTCATCTCCCTGTCCTTACCTCGACCCACAAGCCTTTCAGTGTATTTCTTCTCGCTGTCCAGCTGAGGAGGGGCACTGACAGAGTGGCTTGGTGGGCACCTGGTGGCCAGCTAAGCTCAGCCCATCACACTGGTCTGCTGCTTCTTGCTCATCAGGTGATCTGCAGCAGGCACCCACCACAATGTCCCCCATGCTGATCTCTCTTTCCTAAAAGCCTGGCTCCATCCCCCACAGCACTGCTGTGAGCTACCGCACCGCCTCTCCCTGACCCCATAGCTCTGCAACCAGGCCTCGGAGGAGAAACTGGGCCATGCGGGACAGGAGCCCAGGCAATGTCCACTAACCTGCACTTCACCACACACCTCTGAAGTTCCCAGAATAGACCCTCGTGCAGCATAAATGGTCTCAGCCCTTCAACCACACCTCCCTTCACTGCCTCTTCCTTCAAGCAATAGCCTGAGTAAGAGATAGATGAAGGAATCCAGTGGATTTTCCATATTCCGTACTATCCCCAAGTGAATGGGATTGTGGAATGCACCAAGGGGCTTCTAAAGCAGGGCCCTAAAACCCCACGAACTGGGATGGTCACAACAGGTGCCAGATGCAGCAATGAGGGTAAACAGCCTGTGGGGAATTAATGGATGCCCACGACTTACCGCGTTCTGTCCTAAGCCTCCGTCCATACTCGCTGGGAAACAGGAGACTAAAGACCCTGCAAACCTGCTCCATTCTCCTGGACAACCTGTTCTAGTAGACTTGCCCACCGTGGGGCAAGTACCCCTAACCCTAAAAGCTCCCATCAATATTTGTTCATGGGTGGCTACTGATGCCCATGGGAAAGAATTCCGCATCAACTGCAGGGGATTGTCCCTTCTTTCTAACCATCATTGGTTTGTTATGTACACATTTGTCTGACAGGGCGCTGATCCCAGACAACGGGGCACCTGTGTTACTCTTGGAGCTTTCAATGGTTCTAGGCATTATTTGCTAGTTATTATTTGTAATTTGCTTACATTATTATTATGTCCTTGCAGTGGTGGGACCATGGGGGGACTCTCCCAATCCAGCCTGCGACATAATATGAGGATTCATGCCCATTTGGAACCCCACTTACCCAGGCGTATGTATAACATCCCCGCCCTCTGCCAGAGATGGCTTTAAATTCACCAGGAGCCCAGTCAATCTCACTGCACTGGAGCTGCAAATTTCACCCAGGTGTTCCAAAACATCTCGGGAATTGATGAGGCTGCAGAAATCAACACTGTCAAAGGAATATGGCAAGGCCCGAACATCTTCTATCAGGCCCCATCAAATGTGATATGGGAGAAATTGTGGCATCATAGCTGCTGGGTGTGGAATAAATCCTTGCCAATCAATTACAATCAGCAATGGTATCCATATCCAGCACATTTTACAGGGACTTCTAACGCGTCCACTTCTCGGAAGGCTAACCCGGAGCTGTGCCTTAAGTTACCTTCTTGGGAATCGCCTCCCAAATTAGAAAAGCCTCTGAGTCACCCATATAATAGTGCATGGGCTGCAAACTGGTGCTTGCAAACACCAAGGAGGTTGGGGGATGTAACCAGTTCCAGTGCTGGCTCATAGAGCTGGATGTGGTCCTGCCAGCACCACACCCACCGACAGCAGGACGAAGGAATAAAAGACTGGCTGGAGGGGTCTGATTCCACAAATCAAGCGTTAATGTATTGTACTACCCTGCTAGATGGGGGAGGTATCATGGTAACAAGTGATGAGGAAAAGGCTGAGGTGCTTAATGCCTTCTTTGCCTCAAGCATTAATAACAAGACTAGTTGTACTGAGGGAATCCAGCCTCCTCAGCCACAAGACAGAGACTGGGAGAACGACCCCCCCGACAATCCAGGAGGAGACAGTCACTGACCTGCTGCATCACATAGACACACACAAGTAAATAATGAAGAGGTGAGCTGGCATTGGCCTGTCAGCCCTGCACAGCTGTGGGAGATTCAATACTTAAGAGCCAAATCATCATCAGCTGGTCAGCTCAGCCAGAGAGCTCTGTTTGGGGAGCTCAGTAAATGTGGAGAGCTCTGCTTGAGAGAACTCTGCTTGGTGAGCTAAGTTTATTCAGGCCATAGTGTAAGGAAACGATTTCTCTGTGTGTTGGGTTTGTGTGTGATGGGGTTTTGGTAGCATGGGAGGGGATTCTTGAAGCTTCCTCGTTTCCAAGTCAGACCCGTCTCTGGCCAAGGCTGAGTGAATTAGCGATGGTGGCTGCACCTCTGTGATAAGGTATTTAAGATGGGGAACCTGAGAGGAGGAGGGGGAGATGTGAGGAGGAGTTGGGAGGGAAATACCTAAGCAAAACCTGAGGACACTTTAAGAAGGAGGAGGGCAGGAAGATGTGTGAGAGCAGAGACCCCCTGCAGCCTGTGGGGAGAGGGCAGGCTGTGCCCTGCACCCATGGAGGTCACTGGGAGACCAGTTGCCACCTGCAGCCCGGGGAGGACCCTACGCCGGAGCAGGGGCTGTGCCTGGAGAAGGCTGGCACTCTGAGGGCAGCTGGTGCTGGGACAGTCTGTTGCTGGAGGGCTGCACCCCATGGCAGTGACCCACTCTGGAGCCGTTTGGGAAGAGCTGCAGGCCCTGGGAAGGACTCATGTTGGAGATGTTCATGGAGGACAGTCACCCATGGGATGGACCCCAACGTGGGAGCAGAAGAAGAATATGAGGAGTCCTTCCCCTGAGGAGGAAGGAGCGGCAGAAACAATGGGAGATGAACTGACCCCAACCCCCATCCCATGTCCCCCTACACTGCTGCGGGGCAGGAGGAGGGAGAGAAATCAGGATCAAAGTTGAGCTGAGGAAGAAGGGAGGGGTGGGGGAAAGTGTGTTGAAGATGTAGTTGTGTTTCTCACTATCCAGTCTGATTCAATTGTTAGGATTCCAATATATTTATTTGATTTTGTTTTCCAAATTGAATCTTTTTGCCCATGACCACAATGGGTGAGTCATCCCTCCCTGTGCTTGTTTTGATTCCCAAGGCTTTTGTTTTATTTTGTTCTCCTCATTTTCCTGGGTGGGGGAAGGAGTGATTGAGCAGCTGTGTGGTGCTGTTTCCCCCTGGGCTTAAACCACAACAGCAGAGCACTGGCTATTGGCTACTATGACTACAGAAACTCTTCCAGGACTGTCTTCTGTAAGATCCTCATAGAGAAGTTTATAAAGTCTGGCCTGGAGGATCAAAGTGTGAGGCACATCCAAAACTGTCTGCAGGCCTGGGACCAGATGGTGGTGCTCAGTGGCACGCAGGCTAGTTGGAGTCCAGCAACTACTGGTGTGCCCCAGGGGTCAATGCCAGCTCCGATACTGTTTGACATCTCCCTTAATGATCTGGAGGATGGGAGAGCGCGCACCCTCGCCAGATGTGCAGGTGACGCCAAGCTGGGAGGATTGGCTGATATAGCAGAGGGTTGCGCTGCCATGCAGAGGGACCTCAACAGGCTGTTGAAATGGGCTGAGAGGAAGCTCGTGCAGTTCAAAGAGAGGAAGGACAAAGTTCTCCACCTGAGAAGGAACATCTCAAGGCACCGAGGAAGCTTGGGGGCTACTCAACTGGTAAGCACATTGTCAAGAAAGGAGCTGAAGGTTCTGGTGGACAAGAGCTTGAGCATGACCCAGGAATGTGCCCTTGGGATGTAGGTGTCTAATAGTGTCCTAGGTGCATCAGGAGGGGTGTTGCCAGCAGGCGGAGGGAGGTGACCCTTCCCTCCCTGTTCAGCACTGGAGGGCTCATACCTGGAGTACTGGCTCCACGTCCTGTCCCCCCAGCACACAGGAGACAGGGACAGACTGAGGAGAGGCCAGTGAAGGGCCACAGAGACGATTATGGGACTGCAGAGAGAAGAGTTGGATGGTTTACCACAGAAAAGTGAAGGCTTGGGGGGTTCTCATCAATGTAGAGAAATACCTGAAGAGAGGGTGCCAAGAAGACGGGGCCAGGCTCTTTTTAGTTGTGCCCAGTGACAGGTGAAGAGGCAACGGACTCAAACTGAAACACAGGAGGCTCCTGCTGAAAACCAGGAACCATTTTTGACTCTGAGGGTGTCCAAGCACTGGCACAGGTTGTCCAGAGAGGTTATGGAGTCTTCATGCTTGGAAATATTCAGAAGCTGCCTGGAGATGGTCCTGGGCAACAAGACCCAGATGGCACAACTTGAACAGGGGGCTTGGACCTGATACTTCCAACCACAACCTTCCTGTGATTTGGAGAAAGGCTCAGAGGCACATTCAGGGCTTTGTGGGTGATATGGGCCAGGGCAAAGGGGAAGACTGAAATTTAGACTTTGCTCCTCCCCTGATGACTTCCAGAAACAGCTTTTTATGAGAGTGTTGAAGAAAACTCAGTGTCCTCTTCTGGCTACAAGTTTCAGTGCTGGAACTCAAGAGAGAAATGCACAAGTGATACAAATGTAACATGGGTGGGTAAAAAAGTAGCACCCAGAGGACCCAGGCGAGCTCTTCAGCTTGGTCATGTTTGCTGTATTTCTGGTGTTTGGTCTTCTGTTGGGTCTTACATATCTTCTCTGCAGGTGCATGACTTGCGGAAAAAAAACCCTACAACTTTGTAGTTGCAAAGCAGGTATGTTTATTCAGCGCTGGACGCACGGGGGATCGCTCCACCACAGGCGTGCGTGCCCTCCCGTAGCCTTTGACCTGCTTATATGGTACAAAGTATTGTTTATTTATGAAGCGCCTATACATATTTATGATCTATCCCCGCTTCGTATGGTAATTAGGTTCCTCCCTCCTGCACATGCTTCCTGGGCTCCTCAGGTCCTGGGCAGTGGTCGTAAATTCCTGGGCGGGGGTCTCGTTGATGAAGTACCTCATCTTCCTCACCAATGAACTTTTCACCTTGTCCTTCTGCACAGTCTCAGTTGTTCTCTGCTCGTTATCTGAACCCCTGGGTCAGCTTGTACCGGAATTCGGGGGATTTATCTCTTACCTATGTCTCTTCAAGGGTTAGAGGAAGTCTCTGCTCAGACCCGAGAGATAGTAACCTAGCAACTTTATTGACACTTGGTGTTTCTCAATGTGGAGACCCCTTGTCTTTGCGCAAGTTCTTTTCTCTTATGTTCTCTGACTACAATGGTTTATATTGCCCCTATCAGTGCAGACCCAGGTCCCTGCACGTGTGACAGGGTTGTACAACCCCGTAGCCAAACCCAGAGCCTGGCTTTGGAAGGATGAGCAAGAACATGCAGCCCCATTGGCCCAGGTGACTGGCTGCTTCCTGGAGACAGGCCAACTGCTGGCCACAGCCTGGTGCTGGGGGCAGGGCTCCTGGAGACAGTGCAGGGGAAAGGATTCAGTTAGGAAAAGATTGGTAGAGGCTCTCCCTTTCTCACTCACAGGGCTGGTAGCTTCTGCATGCAACCTGCAAATTCCAGGATTGTGAGAAAAGGTCAGTGGTGTGTGGGTCAAGGGAAGGAGTGTAGTGGTGCTATCAGGAGGAGTCTTGCCCATCAGAGACGTAGGGATCCACACCACAAGTGCTCTGGAGCCGTGTAGGCATGTTTTGTGCCCCACGGCACTGGCCATATCTCCTGACCTTCATGCCTGTGCTGGGCTGCCCACATCCCTTGTTGCAGGATGAACTCAGCCAGCTAATCCTAACAAAGGAGCCTGGAGGCAGCAAGCAGTTGTGGGCAGCGCATGGAGAATACTGGGGGGAAGCAGGCTGTCTCTGTGCAGCCCAGAGACAAGCCTGCTGCAGGAGATACCCACCCTGCAGCCCGGGGCCGGCCCAGTGCTGCAGCAGGTGGAGATGACCTGAAGGAACCTGCAGCCCCTGGAGATCCCACGCTGGAGCAGGCGCCTGGCAGGAGCTGCGGCCCGTGGAGAGAAGCCCAGACAGGAGCAAGTTTCCTGGCAGGAGCTGTTGCACCCACACTAGAGCAGCCTTCTCCTGAAGGACTCTCCCCCGACGAGAGGACCCACACTGGAGCAGGGGGAAAGGGTCAGGAGCAAGGAATCACAGAGACAGAGTGTTATGATCTGACCACAATCCCTCTTCCTCATCTCCCTGCACTGCTTGGGGCAGGGAGCAGGCAGAACACTCAGGAAGGAAGGAGGAAAGTTGAGCCTGGGAAGAAGAGGGAGGCCCAGGGTGGTGGGTGATGGTGGGTGCTGTTAATTTTGTTGTCATTTCTCACTATTCTAATATATTTGTAATTGGCAATGCAGTAAATGACACACACACACACACACCCATTGTTCTTTGCCTGTGATTGGAAGCAATCTACCTGCCTTTATTCTGACACAGGAGCTTTTTCATCCCATTTTCTCCCCTCGTCCCACTGCAGAAGGGGGTGAGAGAGCAGGTTGATGGGCCTCTGGCAGCCCCCCAAGGTTACCTCAGCAGAGTGGCAGAGGCACCTCATGGTCTCCTGGCTGGCACCGGGATGAGTGTTGCAAGCAGTTTGAGGTAGGTGATCCTTCCCACCTACTCAGCACTGCTGAGGTCACACCTGCAGGACTGAGTCCAGTCCTGGGCTCCCCACTACAAGAGAGACAGGAACATACTGGGGAGAATCCAGCAAAGGCCCACAAAGATGATTGAGGGTTTAGGGCATCTCTGCCATTACGAAAGGCTGAGAGAGCTGGGACTGTTCACCTTGGGCAAAAGAATCTCATCAATGCCTAGAAATAGATGAAGAGAGGGTGCAGAGAAGACGGGTCCAGGCTCTTTTCAGTGGTGCCCAGTGACAGTACAAGAGGCAATGGCAACAGGCTGAGACACAGGAGGCTCCACCTGAACATCAGAAAACACTCTTTCACTGTGAGGGTGACTGAGCGCTGGCACAGGTTTCCCAGAGAGGTTATGGAGTCTCCATGCTTGTGTTACTGATTTCTTATTAATTTGAGCTGATTTTAATGTATTTTGATGATTTGGATTCAAATAAGGAATGATTTAGAGTAACTGTACAACCAGTTATGCTTCTACAAGGTTCTTTTAAAAGTCCCAGGCTGAGGCCATGCAGACTAGTGATAATCATTAGCCAGATTTCTATACAAAGAATAAGACTGGTGATGAGGTACCATTGTGAGACTGTTCAGTCAGGACGATTTATTACCCTGTAGACCAGGTGCTCAAAAATTACTTTGTGAAAGGGCCTTGAAGCATATTAAAATTGCTGTGTGAGCCAAAATGGGAATGATCATGTTTATGTATGAGAACTTGATTACTATGTATTACTGTATCCTATATAATCAGCGTGCTACACGAGTTAGGTGTGCGTTGTTGGTGAGACGACTCCCCTACGCACCCGGAGGTTATTAAAAGAGTGTCTGATATCAACACCAATGAGATGTAGATAAGTTCTTTTATCCCGTTTTGGTGACACTTGGAGATATTCAGAAGCCATCTGGACATGCTCCAAGGCAACTGGCTGTAGGTGGCCCTGCTTGAGTGGGGTAGTTGGACCAGATGAGCTCCAGAGCTGCCTTCCAGCCTCAACCATTCTGTGGAAACGGGGCTGCATGGGCATGGTAAGTTCTCCCAGGTGGAGCCCTCCAGCTCCTCCACTGCCCCTATCCACGTAGCTGGGACGGGCAATGACCCCATGCACACGTGATCCCACATCTGTGGAGCTGTGACACCACCAGCACGACTGGCCTGGGCATAGCGGGGTAAATGGAAGCTGGCAACTCCCACCACCTGCCCACACAGACAGGGCACAAAGTGCGGAAACGACCCTTCTCGTACCGCCTTCCCCTACTTTCTGCACCGCACAGCTCCCTGTCACGACCACCCCCAAGCCCAGGTTGAGGGAAGAGCAGAGCTGGGCAGAGGTAAGAATTACAGCTGGCAGCTCACTGCCAGTATGTGGAACATTGCGTGAAGTGAGAGTTGTCTGGAGTGCTGGGGCTGGCAGGGGGAACCCTACATCCTCGGCACAGTCAGACTCTGAAAGCCCCGCTCACAACTGGTCGCTCTGCTGCTGGCAAAGCAAATCCACACCTTGGCACCTGCAGCTGCCAGACTGCAAACAGCTGCCTTAGCAGCACTGCCCAGTGTGTAGACGTGGGATGCTGGGCTGGCAGGGGCACACGCCACAGCACGTGGCCGAAATAACAGCACACAGCCTCCTTATGTCAACGTATGCATCTGGCTGCTCTGAAACAAGCATTGCCAGGTCTGGCTCAGCAATAGCCCTGGCACCAGAATGCAGGGCTCATAGGAAAGGGAAACCCCATTTCCCTCCCTCCATCCCCAGGAATATTCAGCTTTTATCACCTCCCCATGGGAGGAGGGTAGATCTTGCATGGGGGACAGGGTCCCTTTGTCTCTGCCAAGCTGGGAGGGACGAGACCCCATTTCTGCCCCTCGCAGAGCCCTGCCCGACTCCAGGAAACATGGGCACCTCTCACAGAGCACCGTCCCTTTGCACTTCTCCTTGTCTTTGTCCTCGCTGGTGTGTTGTACCCTTGGTACCAAACTGGCCTGTGACACTCGTGTCCATGACAAGGAGGAGGGGGAGGAGTGGGAGAAGCAGAGAAACCCCTGAAACAGGACTGAAAGCAGAGCAGGGCTGCTCCCACAGGGCTTCACTGCAGCCAGCACAGCAACCCGTGAGGGGTTGTGTGGAACCAGGAAATCTTACAGGAAACAGCCCCATTAGAGGTGAAGCCTGTACATGGGCCTGCTAAGGAGGGGAGGAGGGGTGGGCAGCAGGACCTGTCTGCAGCACTGCTGGGATCAGCCCGTGGTGGGGAGTGATGGCTGCACTCTCCCAAGGCCTGCCAACACTCCCCACCAGCTCCTGCACCCTGGGCCGTGGGCCAGCCGCAGGGGCTCGCATGCCTGCAGCTGCTCATGGACAGTCACAGGGGCCTGGAGAAGGCAGGAGGGATCCTGTGAGCCCGGCCCCACAAACCTCCATCTCACCATGTGAAGTGCTTGGGATTCGACAACAGGCCCAAGCCAGAGCTGACCTATAGATGACTCCTGTATATTTTATAACTGAGAGCCATTGTGCTAGTAGGTGTTGTACCAGGTTATAACAAACCACCTGTGCTGATGTAAAAAGTGCTCAAGTGTTGAAGTATTGAAGCCTGAACAACAGGCCCCGAGCTGAAGCTGCTAACTTCGTATGTAGTCATTAGTGCCATATGTCTGTTCATTATTAAAAGATGTAGCTGAGGTATCATAAAACATGTCTATCCTGAATAGATCTTCATCCTTCTTTGTGCAGGGGCAAGTTACCAAGGGCATGGAGCCAGCTGTCTGGCCTTGGGAGCAGATGTGTGACCTTGCTCATCAATAAATTAGATAAGCAGGGAAACTCCCTTGGCTTCCTCCTTGAGCCCTGGCCAGGCCCTGGGGGAATCTAATTGGAGGGTGAAAGCAGATGATTCTGCTCAAAGCAAAGGTGCCAGTTATTCTGGCTTGCTGATTTTTGGTATATAATGCTGGACCCGCTCTCAGTGACTTTGGCTGCCTCACCTACGGGTGGACACACCACGTAGGATTTCCCACTTGCTAGGAAAGGCTCAACAAATCCCCGCTCTAACTGGGGCTGCCCTGTGGCTGAGGATCTGGGTGATGGTAACGGGTGCAAGTGGTGATGGATCTTTCTTAATCACTATTCTCTCTCTCTCTTGTGGTAATGATTTCACCCTGCATTTTCCTATTTGTTTGCTTTAAGTGTATTATTCATCTTTTCCTACTGTATGTTTTCTGCATTACTCTGTTACATTATTTAGTCATCCCCAGTAACATACCCCTACTCTTTCCACTCTGGTGTCTGACTTTCATTGGGATCCTTAGTCAGCAAAACACCATGCACTTTGCTCAGAGCTCGTCCTGGGAGCGTGGGATCTGCTCCATCAAAGGGCCCTCCTCTGCCTCCCTGCTCACCTGTACACGGAAAGAAGGTTGAGCTCTGCAGCTCTGCCCTCTCCATTGGGGTGGGAGTGCACAGGGTGAAGGGGATGGTCCCCAGGAGGAGGTTTGTGCTGCTGCAGCTGCGTGTCCCGGCCCTGTGAGAATGGCACAGAAGCAGCAGGCAATTTCCTGAAGGTGCAGGGCAGGAGGGCCAGAGACATCTTGCTCGAGTTGTTCTCCCAGGAGGAGCTGCCTCACTCAGCCACTACCACCCCATAGTTCTTTGCAGTGTCCCAGGAGCTGCTGATAAAGGAGACCCACACGATTGTGCACCCAGGTGCCTGCCAGAAACACAGGATGTCACAGGCCTTGACTCTGAAAGCAGAGGCTTGGCAGGAGAGCTGTGTGTTGCTACAGGCTGCTTTCAGCCCTGCCCAGCCTCCAGAAGCTGTACCTGGGCCTGCCTCTCTGGAAAGACACACAGACACAGTCCCAGTGGACTGAGGATGGCAGCAGGGAACCTGTGGCCTCCCTCCAGGTGCTCTCCACCTCACCTGACCTCTCGCATTAGGCTGCTGCTCACTGGCAAAGAACTGTGAGCTGCCCCATGGCAAACAAGCACCTTCACTGAAGGATCACACTGTGGGGCTTCCCTTCTCTCCCACCTACACCGCTGCTCCCGGACTGCACCAGGACCCTTGTACAGGACAGGAGACGTCAGGTCAAAGTCTGCTCTCTTGAAGTGCAGGGGGGTGAGCTTACTGCACACTCTCCTTGATGCCCTGAGCATCATGAATTCTAACATTTCATGGTCGCTGCAGCCAAGGCTTTCTTCAGCTTCACATTATCCACCAGCCCCTCCTGGTTGGTGAGAACAAGGTCCAGCATGGCACCCCTTCTTGTTGGCTCCTCTACCACCCGCAGAAGGAATTTGTCATCAATGCATTCCAGGAACCTCTTGGATTGCTGGCGCCCTGCTGTCCCATCCTTCCAACAGACACCCGGGTGATTGAAGTCTCCCATAAGGACCAGGGCTTGTGAATGTGAAGCCTCCCCTGTCTGTCTATAGAGGGCCTCATCTACTCGGACATCCTGGTCGGCTGGCCTCTAGCAGATCCCCACTATGATATCGCCTTCCCCTGCCTTTCCTTTAACCTTCACCCATAAGCTCTCAGTTTGTTCCTCAGTCATCCCCAGGTCAAGCTCCAAGGATTCCAGCTGGTCATTAACATAAAGAGCAACACTCCCTCCTCTTCTTCCCTGTCTATCTTTCCTTAAGAGCCTATACCCATCTAGACCTCCGCTCCAGTCATAGGAGCCATCCCACCACGTCCCAGTGATACCTATAACATCATAACCTGTAGATGTGCACACATCTCTAACTCCTCTCGCTTGGTCCCCATGCTCCGTGCATTTGCATAGAGGCATTTAAGTGGGGCCCCCACTGAAGCCAACTTGCCGGCTGAAATACATTCTACCTGGAATCCATTATCTCTCACTTCATGTGCTCTCTCACTGGCCTGTGAATGACCCCGGGAGCCAGGGTATCTATTTCCAGCACTGGCCTCAAAATGGGATGGAATGAGGATCCCCTCCCCTGACCAATCTAGTATCTGTACTCTCCATAGCTGGCGCAAAGCCAGGGATGCCCAAGTGTGCCCTTGGGGATCACCAGGCAGACGGCAATACGCAGAGGGAAGGCAGAGCTCTGCCTGCCTGGCTCACCCCTGAGCAGAGCAACCAAAGCCTCCCAAGAGGCTCCGAAGCACAGGTCTTGCCCTGGGGCTCTCTGGCAGTGCACCCCATGGCTGGAGGGTATCCCAGCCCGGGGCCAGGCTGGCCTGTTTGCTGTGCTGTGGGAGTGAGCATGGAGAGGGCGTCGAGCCCCACCACGGCATTTGTGTCCCCATGGGGACCGCAAAGAAGTGCTGATGGTGGAGTCCTGGGGATGTGGGACACGTAGAGCAACAGATGCCACCACCCAGGACCTGTCCCAGCAGGTGCTGCCTCATCCAGCCACCGTGGCATTGCAGAAGAGATGGGAAGAATTATTGTTCCTGAAGGTGACCCATTTGAACGTGGAGCTGTGTGTATGCCGGTATGACGAGATCTTACAATAACTGACCATCGGTCTGGATCCTCAGCAGGAGAGGTACATGGAGTCCCCCAGGGCCCCTCAGCCCAGCCTGCCCTGGGCCGCCAGCCCTCCAAGGACACACAGCTACACCCACAGAAGTGTGGGGACTCCCCCTCAGCAGGGAGCCTGCACACCCCGTCCGGCTGCGCTCCAGCTGACCTGGCTGTTTGCCCTTAACAGCGCTGCTGCTGCAAGGCCTTGACCCCAAGTCCCCATCTACCCCGAGCCACAAGGTGGGCAAGGACCGTGCCGTGAGCACGGCTCTGCCGTCCACTCCTCCCTTCTCTCTTGCAATGCCACGCTCGGAGCAGGCGAGTGGCTCTGGCAGCAGGTTTGTGTTAAAGCTCCGCTGGATTTCCTGTCCCCGTGCGAACGGCACAGAAGTAGCGGGCAGAGTCCCGGGGGCCCAGGGCACGCAGCGACAGCGACGACTCGGACCGGGAATTGTCCCGGGACACCGTCGCTCGACCCTCTACTGACTGACCGTACCTACTGAATGACGAATCGTATCTGATATAGGACACCCACTCGAGTCTGTCACCGGGTCTCTGACGGTACCACCAGAGATCGCGAGTCTGGAAGGCGAAGCCGGCCCCGCGGCAGGAGAGGAGCACGGAGTCCCCGGGCGCTCGCAGCCCTCCGCCGGCCTCCAGCAGCCTCAGCTGCGCCCACACCCCTGCGGACGGAGAGCGCAGGCAGCCGGGCAGGGCGCGCCCACGGCCCGAGGCCGTTCCCCCGCCGCCCCGGCAAAGGCCCCCGGGCCGGCACAGCGCCAGCCGCCACCCGCCTCTGTCCCGGCCAAGCCCCGCGCCCGGGCCAACGCCCGCCTGCCCTCCCCGGGGCTGAGCCGCGCCTGCTGCCGCCCGTCCGGCCCGAGCCGCGGCCCCAAAGCCGCCCTGGCCTCCGCCTCGGCCTCCGCCTCCTTCCGCAGCCCCGGGCTCGCTGCCCTCCCCGCCCGGCGCTCACCTGCCGGCCCCGCGGCCAAGGCCAAGGCCAGGAGCCACGGCCCCAGCCCGGGCGCCATCATGCCCTGCCGCGCCGGGGCCGGCCGGGGCCGCCGAGGAGCCGAGCGGAGCCGCGCTCGGGCCCGCTCCTGCCCGCCCCGCCGCCTCGGCCCCTCGCCGGGGCAGCGCCGACGCCTGTGCCCGCCCACAACAGCCCCGCCCCGGCGCCCCGGGGCCGCGGCCCCTTCGCGGCAGGAGCAGGGGGGGCGCGGGGAGGGCCGCGGGGCAGGGCCGGCGGCACAGCAGGAGCGCGGCGCCCCGGCACACGAAGGCTCCTGGCCCTTGGCTCCCAGCGCGGCTCCGGCGCTGGCCCGCCTGCTCGCCCTGCCGAGCCCTGCCCAAGGGGGTCGGCGCCTCGGCCGGGCGCAGCTGGGACCCTTGTGGCCCCGGCGCCGGCTCCGGCCCCAGCGCCAGGGACGGGCTGTCGGCCCGCACATCCCCTCGCAGGCCCCTCCCCGTGCCCCCAGCCCGCCCTGGCCTCACCCCCGGCCCTGCCCGCGGGCACCGGGGCACACCGGGGCTGTGCTGCCATGCAGAGGGACCGCGACAGCCGCAGAAGTGCCTGACAGGAGCCTCCTGCGCTTCAGCCAGGGGAAGAGCAACGTCCCGCCGCCGGCCAGGAACAAGCCCGTGCTCCAGGGCGGGCTGGGCGCTGCCCACATGCAAAACACATTCGCAGCAAAGGCCCCGAGGCTTCTGCTGGACAACAACTTGTCCAGGAGGCAGCGATGTGCCCCTGCGGCACAGAAGGTTCATGGTGGCCTGGCCTGCATCAGGCAAAGTCTGGCCAGCGGCTCAGGGAGCTGATCCTTCCCCTCTGCTCAGCACTGCTGAGCTCACCCCGGGACTACCGCCTCCACTTCTTGGCTCCCCACTACACGAGAGACTTGGGCAAAGAGGAGAGAGGCCAGCGAAGGCCACGAAGGGGCTCATGGGCTGGAGCACCTCTTCCAGGAGAGAGCTGCGACTGTTTACCCTGCAGAAGAGAAGGCTCAGGGCACATCCCAGCAGGAGCTGAAACACAGGAAGGGCGGGTGCAGGGAAGGCCGGGCCAAGCTCTTTTCAGTGGTGCCCAGTGACAGGGCAAGGGACAATGTGCAGCCTGATGTGACCCTACTTCACTCTTAGGGTGACCAAGCACTGGCACAGGTTGCCCAGAGAGCTTGTTGGGTGGCCATGCTTGGAGGGGTTGACAAGCTGTCTGGAGATGGGCCTGGGCAACGGGCTGTAGGTGGCCCGGCTTGAGCAGGGTCTTGGGCCAGATGAATTCCTGAGGTGGCTTCCAACCTCCACCTTTCTGTGATTCTGGGAAAGACTCACAGGCACATTCAGGGCTTTGTGGCTGATATGGGCCAGGGCAAAGGGGAAGACTTAAGTTCAGACTTTGCTCCTCCCCTGATGACTTCCAGAAACAGCTTTTTATGAGAATGTTCAGGAAAACTCAGTGTCCTCTTCTGGCTACAAGTTTCAGTGCTGGAACTCAAGAGAGAAATGCACAAGTGATACAAATGTAACATGGGTGGGTAGAAAAGTAGCACCCAGAGGACTCAGGAGAGCTCTTCAGCTTGGGCATGTTTGCTGTATTTCTGGTCTTTAGTCTCCTGTTAGATCTTACAGATCTTCTCTGAAGGTGCAGATCCAGGACCCTGCACATGTGACAGGGTTGTACAACCCCGTAGCCAAACCCAGAGCCTGGCTTTGGAAGGATGAGCAAGAACATGCAGCCCCATTGGCCCAGGTGACTGGCTGCTTCCTGGAGACAGAGAGGCCAACTGCTGGCCACAGCCTGGTGCTGGGGGCAGGGCTCCTGGAGACAGTGCAGGGGATCGGATGCAATTCCATTGGGAAATGAGTGGCAGAGGCCCTCCCTTTGTCCCTCACAGCCACCCAAAGGCCCCTGCTAGGGAATTGCAGGGGGTACATGGCAACACGTTGGCAGTGCATGGGGTGAGGAGGAGAGACTAGAGGTCTTCCCCCTCAGCAGGACACAAGGGCACTCCCAAAGCATTTCCAGGCCCCTAAGCTGCCTCTTAAAAGCTCTGGCTGCCCATCAGGCCTGATGCTGTCCTTTGAGGCTCCCCAGAAAGGTGAGTTGAGGCTGTAATAGACCTCTGGATGTGGTCAAGCTTAACCCTCCTGCTCCAAGCAGCATCAACAATTGTAGGTGTTAATTTCCTTCATAGCAGCCTCTATGGGCAGGTGTGATTTTTGCTGACCAAAACCATGTGGATAGCACACCAATATTTTATCTATTGCTGAACAGCACCTATGCAGTGTCAGCCTTTTCTCTGTTTCTCATGTTCTACAGCTGACCCCAATTAGACAAAGAGATATTCCGTACTGCATGAAGTCATGTGAAGCAATAAAATCCAGGGGAAAGAAGGAGGAAAGGGTGATATTTGGTGTTATGACATTTGTCTTTCCCAAGTAACTGTTACGCCTCAAGAAGGCCTGGAAATGTCTAAACATCTGCCTGCCAATGGGAAGTAGAGAATGAATTCCTTTGTTTGCTCGGTTTGTGCGTGCAGCTTTGACTTTACCTATTAAAGTCTCTTTATCTCAACACACAAGTCTTCTCACTTTTACCCTTCTGATTCCCTCCCCCATCTCATTGTGGGTGACTACGCAGGCAGCTGTGTGGGGCTCAGCTGCCTACTGGGGTTAGGGACCGTAGGCTGCCCACAACCTTGTCCAGTTCAGTTTTGAAGATCTTCAGGAATGGAGACTGCACAGCACATTGACAAATCCCCCATTGTGGCAGTGTCAGCCCTGCACAGCTGTGGGACATTCAATATGTTAAGAGTCAAATCATGTGTTACTGGTAAATAATGAAGAGGTGAGCTGGCATTGGCCTGTCAGCCCTGCACAGCTGTGGGAGATTCAATACTTAAGAGCCAAATGGACATCAGCTGGTCAGCTCAGCCAGAGAGCTCTGTTTGGGGAGCTTGGTGAAGGTGCAGAGCTCTGCTTGAGAGAACTCTGCTTGGTGAGGCAGGCAGGAGCTCTGTCCTGTGCTGGCTTGGAGAAGCACCAGCTCTGCTCTGTGCTGGCCCAGAGAAGCAGCAATGTTTGGAGGAGAAACAGGCCTTGGAAGAGAGATCCTAAGCTGTGCTAGTGTGGTCAAGAAAATGGCAGCACGGAGACTGCCTGTGTGGTATGGAACTGTTTGTGGGATAAGGGTGTTGATGACCGTTTAGCTGCTGATTTGCTTATCATGAAGGAAGAGCTAAGGTAGAGAGAGCCTGAGTATATACTATTGTATTACTAAAGGATTTTCCTTCTGCACTTCAATGGAGAGTCCATGTTTCAGTTGCCACACCCCCATGGCATTTTCTTCTCTGTGCTGAACCAACCCAGTTCCCTCATTCTCTCCTGGTATGTCAGACACTCCCTTGCTCATCTTCATGGCCCTTCATTGCATTTGCTCTGGTATGACCATGTCTTTGCTGTACTGAGGAGCCCACGAGTGGACACAGTAGTCCCCAGTCTCACCAGTGCTGAGCTCAAGAGCAGTCCAGCCCAACGAGCAAAGAGTCAGGTAAAAATGCCAGGAGGCCTGTATGGACAAACAAGGCCAGGGAAAATGCAGGCCCACTGCTGAATGGGGTGGGGGACCCGGTGACACAGGCCGTGGAAAAGGGCGGAGGTACTGAATGCCTTATTCACCTCGGTCTTTACCAGCAAGCCCGTCCTTCAGGAATCCCAGGTCTGAGAGTCCAGGGGGAAAGGCTGGAGCAAGGAAGATGCACTCTTCACAGTTCATGTCACTGAGCACTTCTCCAGTCCACAGTGAGTAGCTTTGTCTCTGCCCTTTCTGGGGAAGTCAGTGCAGAAAGCGTAACTGAATTCAGAATGCACAGCGTCCCCTCTCTCCTCATCCACCCAGACCCTTTGGCTTACTGTAGAAGGCTTTAAACTTGGTGAAGCAGGATTTCCCCTTCTCCAACCCATGCTGAGTGTCAGTGAGGAAGGAGGGGAGGAGGTGCTCCAGGTGCCAGAGCAGAGATTCCCCTGCAGCCCGTGGTGAAGACCATGGTGACACAGGTTGTCCCCGTGCAGCCCATGGAGGTCCATGGTGGAGCAGATATCCACCCTGCAGCCTGTGGAGACCCCACGCCAGAGCAGGTGGATGTGCCCTGAAGGAAGCTGTGACCATGTGAGAGTCCGCATTGGAGTAGGCTCCTGGCAGGGCCTGTGGTCCTGTGGAGAGGAGCCCAAGCTGGAGCAGGTTTTCTGGGAGAATCTGTGGCCCCGTGGAGAGGAGCCCACACAGGAGCACCAGGGGAAAAGCACTAGGAGGAAGGAGCGGCAGTCAAACTGTGTTATGGACTGACCACAACCCCCATTCCCCATCCCCCTGTGCTGCTCAGGGGAGAAGGTAGAAAAGTTGGGAGTGAAGGTGACCCTAGGAAGAAGAAGGGGTTGAGGGGAAATCGGTTTTGGACTTCTCCTTATTTTCCATTATCCTACTCTGATTTGATTGGCAATACTTTAAATTAATTTCCCCAAGACGAGTCTGTTTGGCCTGTGACGGTAATTGCTGGCTCATCTCCCTGTCCTTACCTCGACCCACAAGCCTTTCAGTGTATTTCTTCTCGCTGTCCAGCTGAGGAGGGGCACTGACAGAGTGGCTTGGTGGGCACCTGGTGGCCAGCTAAGCTCAGCCCATCACACTGGTCTGCTGCTTCTTGCTCATCAGGTGATCTGTAGCAGGCACCCACCACAATGTCCCCCATGCTGATCTCTCTTTCCTAAAAGCCTGGCTCCATCCCCCACAGCACTGCTGTGAGCTACTGCACCGCCTCTCCCTGACCCCATAGCTCTGCAACCAGTCCTTGGTGGAGAAACTGGGCCGTGCAGGACAGGAGCCCAGGCAATGTCCACTAACCTGCACTTCACCACACACCTCTGAAGTTCCCAGAATAGACCCTCGTGCAGCATAAATGGTCTCAGCCCTTCAACCACACCTCCCTTCACTGCCTCTTCCTTCAAGCAATAGCCTGAGTAATAGATAAATGAGGGAATCCAGTGGATTTTCCATATTCCATACTATCCCCAAGTGAATGGGATTGTGGAATGCACCAAGGGGCTTCTAAAGCAGGGCCTAAAACCCCACGAACTGGGATGGTCCCAACAGTGCCAGATGCAGCAATGAGGGTAAAGAGCCTATGGGGAATTAATGGATGCCCACGACTTACCGCGTTCTGTCCTAAGCCTCCGTCCATACTCGCTGGGAAAAAGGAGACTAAAGACCCTGCAAACCTGCTCCATTCTCCTGGACAACCTGTTCTAGTAGACTTGCTCACCGTGGGGCAAGTACCCCTAACCCTAAAAGCTCCCATCAATATTTGTTCGTGGGTGGCTACTGATGCCCATGGGAAAGAATTCCGCATCAACTGCAGGGGATTGTCCCTTCTTTCTAACCATCATTGGTTTGTTATGTACACATTTGTGTGACAGGGCGCTGATCCCAGACAACGGGGCACCTGTGTTACTCTTGGAGCTTTCAATGGTTCTAGGCATTATCGGCTAGTTATTATTTGTAATTTGCTTATATTATTATATGGGAAAGTTGTTTTGGGAGACCTGGTGTTCAATCTTTGTCCTTGCAGTGACAGGACCATGGGGGGACTCCCCCAATCTACGCTGGGACCTACTATGAGGATTCATGCCCACTTGGAACCCCACTTACCCAGGCGTATGTATAACATCACCGCCCTCTGCCAGAGATGGCTTTAAATTCACCATGAGCCCAGTCAATCTCACTGCACTGGAGCTGCAAATTTCACCCAGGTGTTCCAAAACATCTCGGGAATTGATGAGGCTGCAGAAATCAACACTGTCAAAGGAATATGGCAAGGCCCGAACATCTTCTATCAGGCCCCATCAAATGTGATATGGGAGAAATTGTGGCATCATAGCTGCTGGGTGTGGAATAAATCCTTGCCAATCAATTACAATCAGCAATGGTATCCATATCCAGGACATTTTACAGGGACTTCTAATGCGTCCACTTCTCGGAAGGCTAACCCGGAGCTGTGCCTTAAGTTACCTTCTTGGGAATCGCCTCCCAAATTAGAAAAGCCTCTGAGTCACCCATATAATAGTGCATGGGCTGCACACTGGTGCTTGCAAACACCAAACAGGTTGGGGGATCTAACCAGTTCCAGTGCTGGCTCATAGAGCTGGATGTGGTCCTGCCAGCACCACACCCACCGACAGCAGGACGAAGGAATAAAAGACTGGCTGGAGGGGTCTGATTCCACAAATCAAGCGTTAATGTATTGTACTACCCTGCTGGATGGGGGAGGTATCATGGTAACAAGTGATGAGGAAAAGGCTGAGGTGCTTAATGCCTTCTTTGCCTCAGTCTTTAATAACAAGACTAGTTGTACTGAGTCACTGACCTACTGCATCACATACACACACAAGTCTATGGGACTGGATGGGATACACCCGAGGGTGCTGAAGGAGCTGGCTGGGTGCTCGCCAAGCCGCTTTCCATCATTTCCCAGCAGTCCTGGCTGACTAGGGAGGTCCTGATAGATTGGAAATTGGCCAATGTGACGCCCATATATAAGAAGGGTCGGAAGGATGATCTGGGAAATGACAGGCCTGTCAGCTTGACTTCAGTGCCCAGGAAGCTGATGGAGCAGCTCATCCTGAGCACCATCACACAACACATGTGGGACAACCAGATGATCAGGCCCAGTCAGCATGGGTTTAGGAAAGGCAGGTCCTGCTTGACAAACCTGATCTTCTCCTACGACAGGGCGACCTGCTTATTGGATGAGGGAAAGGCTGTGGATGTTGTCTACCTTGACTTTAGTAAGGCCTTTGACACCGTTTCCCACAGCATTCTCCTGGCAAAACTGGCTGCTCACAGCTTGGATGGGCACACGCTTCACTGGGTAAAAAACTGTCTGGATGGCCGGGCCCAAAGAGTTGTGGTGAATGGAGTTAAATCCAGTTGACGGCCGGTCATGAGTGGTGTCCCCCAGGGCTGAGTTTTGGGGCCACTCCTGTTCAACATCTTTACTGATGATCTAGATGAGAGGATCGAGTGCACCCTCAGTCAGTTTGCATATGACACCCAGTTGGGTGGGAGTGTTGATCTGCTCGAGGGTAGGGAGGCTCTGCAGAGAGACCTGGCCAGGCTGGAGCGATGAGCTGACGCCAACTGGGGGAGTTTCAATAAGGCCAAATGCTGGATTCTGCACTTGGGCCACAACAACCCCCAGCAGCACTACAGGCTTGGGGAGGAGTGGCTGGAGAGCTGCCAGTCAGAGATGGACCTGGGGGTGTTGATTGACAGCCAGCTGAACATGAGCCAGCAGTGTGCCCAGGTGGCCAAGAAAGCCAATGGTATCCTGGCTTGTATCAGCATTAGCGTGGCCAGCAGGGACAGGGGAGGGATCTTACCCCTGTACTCGGCACGGTGAGGCCGCTTTGGGTCCGTCACTACAGAAAGGACATTAAATTACTCGAGCGTGTCCAGAGAAGGGCAACGAAGCTGGTGCAGGGTCTGGAGCACAGGTCTGATGGGGAGCGGCTGAGGGAATTGGGGGGGGTTTAGTTTGGAGAAGAGGAGGCTGAGGGGAGACCTCCTGGCCCTCTACAACTCCCTGAAAGGAGGGTGCAGAGAGGGGGGATGAATCTCTTGAACCAAGTAACAAGTGATAGGACAAGTGCGAACGGCCTAAAGCTGCGCCAGGCCAGGGTTAGACTCGCTCTTAAGAAGTATTTCTTTCCCGAAGGGGTTGTTGGTCGTTGGTATGGGCTGCCCAGGGCAGTGGTGGAGTCCCCATCCCTGGAGGTGTTTAAGAGTTGGGATGACAAATTGCTGAGGGATCTGGTGGAGTTGAGAACTGTGGGAGTGTCAGCTCTGTGCAGCTGTGGGACATTCAATATGTTAAGAGTCAAATCATGTGTTACTGGTAAATAATGAAGAGGTGAGCTGGCATTGGCCTGTCAGCCCTGCACAGCTGTGGGAGATTCAAAACTTAAGAGCCAAATGGACATGAGCTGGTCAGCTCAGCCAGAGAGCTCTGTTTGGGGAGCTCGGTGAAGGTGCAGAGCTCTGCTTGAGAGAACTCTGCTTGGTGAGCCAAGTTTGTTCAGCCCGTAATCTAAGGAAATGATTTCTCTGTCTGTTGGGTTTCTGTGTGATGGGGTTTTGGGAGCGTGGGAGGGGCTACAGGGGTGGCCCCTGTGAGAAGATTCTTGGAGTTTCGTCGTGTCCAAGTCAGACCCGTCTCTGGCCAAGGCTGAGTCAATTAGCGATGGTGGCTGCACCTCTGTGATAAGGTATTTAAGATGGGGAACCTGAGAGGAGGAGGGGGAGATGTGAGGAGGAGTTGGGAGGGAAATACCTAAGCAAAACCTGAGGACACTTTAAGAAGGAGGAGGGCAGGAAGGTGTGTGAAAACAGAGACCCCCTGCAGCCAGTGGGAAGAGGGCAGGCTGTGCCCTGTATTCCTGGAGGTCACTGGGAGTCCAGTTGCCACCTGCAGCCTGGTGAGGATCCCATGCCGGAGCAGGGGCTGTGCCTGGAGAAGGCTGGCACTCTGAGGGCAGCTGGTGCTGGGACAGTCTGTTGCTGGAGGGCTGCACCCCACAGCAGGGACCCACGCTGGAGCCGTTTGGGAAGAGCTGCAGGCCCTGGGAAGGACTCATGCTGGAGATGTTCATGGAGGACTGTCACCCATGGGATGGACCCCACGTTGGAGCAAAAGAAGAATAGGAGGAGTCCTTCCCCTGAGGAGGAAGGAGCGGCAGAAACAACAGGGGATGAACTGACCCCAACCCCCATCCCATGTCCCCCTACAGTGCTGCGGGGCAGGAGGAGGGAGAGAAATCAGGATCAAAGTTGAGCTGAGGAAGAAGGGAGGGGTGGGGGAAGGTGTGTTGAAGATGTAGTTGTATTTCTCACTATCCACTCTGATTCAATTGGTGGGATGCAAATATATTTATTTGATTTTGTTTTCCAAATCGAGTCATTTTGCCCATGACCACAATGGGTGAGTCATCCCTCCCTGTGCTTGTTTTAATTCCCAAGGCTTTTGTTTTATTTTATTCTCCCCATTTTCCTGGGTGGGGGAAGGAGTGATTGAGCAGCTGTGTGGTGCTCAGTTGCCCCCTGGGCTTAAGCCACAACAGCAGAGCACTGGATATTGGCTACTATGACTACAGAAACTCTTCCAGGACTGTCTTCTGTAAGATCCTCATAGAGAAGTTTATAAAGTCTGGCCTGGGGGATCAAAGTGTGAGGCACATCCAAAACTGTCTGCAGGCCTGGGACCAGATGGTGGTGCTCAGTGGCACGCAGGCTAGTTGGAGGCCAGCAACTACTGGTGTGCTCCAGGGGTCAATGCCAGCTCCGATACTGTTTGACATCTCCCTTAATGATCTGGAGGATGGGAGAGCGCGCACCCTCGCCAGATGTGCAGGTGATGCCAAGCTGGGAGGATTGGCTGATATAGCAGAGGGTTGCGCTGCCATGCAGAGGGACCTCAACAGGCTGTCGAAATGGGCTGACAGGAACCTCGTGCAGTTCAAAGAGAGGAAGGACAAAGTCCTTCACCTGAGAAGGAACATCTCAAGGCACTGAGGAAGCTTGGGGACTACTCAACGGGTAAGCACATTGTCAAGAAAGGAGCTGAAGGTTCTGGTGGACAAGAGCTTGAGCATGACCCAGGAATGTGCCCTTGGGACAAAGGTGGTTAATGGTGTCCCTGGTGCCCCAGGAGGGGTGTTGCCAGCAGGCAGAGGGAGGTGACCCTTCCCTCCCTGTTCAGCACTGGAGGGCTCATACCTGGAGTACTGGCTCCACGTCCTGTCCCCCCAGCACACGGGAGACAGGGACAGACTGGGGAGAGGCCAGTGAAGGGCCACAGAGATGATTATGGGACTGCAGAGAGAAGAGTTGGATGGTTTACCACAGAAAAGTGAAGGCTTGGGGGGTTCTCATCAATGTAGAGAAATACCTGAAGAGAGGGTGCAAAGAAGACGGGGCCAGGCACTTTTTAGTTGTGCCCAGTGACAGGTGAAGAGGCAACGGACTCAAACTGAAGCACAGGAGGCTCCTGCTGAAAGCCAGGAACCATTTTTGACTCTGAGGGTGTCCAAGCACTGGCACAGGTTGTCCAGAGAGGTTACGGAGTCTTCATGCTTGGAAATATTCACAGTCTGCCTGGAGATGGTCCTGGGCAACAAGATCCAGATGGCACAACTTGAGCAGGGGGCTTGGACCTGATACTTCCAACCACAACCTTCCTGTGATTTGGTGAAAGGCTCAGAGGCACATTCAGGGCTTTGTGGGTCATATGGGCCAGGGCAAAGGGAAAGACTGAAATTCAGACTTTGCTCCTCCCCTGATGACTTCCAGAAACAGTTTCTTATATGAGCGTTGAGGAAAACTCAGTGTCCTCTTCTGGCTACAAGTTTCAGTGCTGGAACTCAAGAGAGAAATGCACAAGTGATACAAATGTGACATGAGTGGGTAAAAAAGTAGCACACAGAGGACTCAGGAGAGCTCTTCAGCTTGGGCATGTTTGCTGTATTTCTGGTGTTTAGTCTTCTGTTGGGTCTTAGAGCTGTTCTCTGAAGGTGCAGACCCAGGTCCCTGCACATGTGACAGGGTTGTACAACCCCGTAGCCAAACCCAGAGCCTGGCTTTGGAAGGATGAGCAAGAACATGCAGCCCCATTGGCCCAGGTGACTGGCTGCTTCCTGGAGACAGAGAGGCCAACTGCTGGCCACAGCCTGGTGCTGGGGGCAGGGCTCCTGGAGACAGTGCAGGGGAAAGGATTCAGTTAGGAAAAGATTGGTAGAGGCTCTCCCTTTCTCACTCACAGGGCTGGTAGCTTCTGCATGCAACCTGCAAATTCCAGGATTGTGAGAAAAGGTCAGTGGTGTGTGGGTCAAGGGAAGGAGTGTAGTGGTGCTATCAGGAGGAGTCTTGCCCATCAGAGATGTAGGGATCCACACCACAAGTGCTCTGAAGCCGTGTAGGCATGTTTTGTGCCCCACGGCACTGGCCATATCTCCTGACCTTCATGCCTGTGCTGGGCTGCCCACATCCCTTGTTGCAGGATGAACTCAGCCAGCTAATCCTAACAAAGGAGCCTGGAGGCAGCAAGCAGTTGTGGGCAGCGCATGGAGAATACTGGGGGGAAGCAGGCTGTCTCTGTGCAGCCCAGAGACAAGCCTGCTGCAGGAGATACCCACCCTGCAGCCCGGGGCCGGCCCAGTGCTGCAGCAGGTGGAGATGACCTGAAGGAACCTGCAGCCCCTGGAGATCCCACGCTGGAGCAGGCGCCTGGCAGGAGCTGCGGCCCGTGGAGAGAAGCCCAGACAGGAGCAAGTTTCCTGGCAGGAGCTCTTGCACCCACACTAGAGCAGTCTTCTCCTGAAGGACTCTCCCCCGAAGAGAGGCCTGTTATAAATTGAGACCACAATGGACTATAATTCACTCTTTATTAATTATAGCAAGTAGAATATGAGCAAAGACAGCGCTGGACGGCAGGGGAGTCTGCGCTCCGCCAACTGCCGTGCTGAGTAGTTCAAATAGTCCCCTTTTTATACATCTTTACTTCCCTGCTCATGAGGTAGTGGAGGTACTCCGCGCATGCTTCACTTGTTGTTAGGGGGGTCGTTTCCTGCCTCCTGGTATTTGTTGAGGCTGAAGTAAGAAGTCTTCCCTCTTTGTCTCATAGTTGATCTTTCACTCATATATCCTTATATGGGCTGTCTTGTCCTGTTTCTTGTCGCTTTCCTGGAAATCTGGTGGTTATCTTGCATGAGCAGTATCTGGTTCAGTTTGTGTGAGCGATTACAGTTATCTTATCTCACACAGGCGGCGTCCAGTGGTTGTTTGCATGAGTGGTTTCTGTCGTCTAACTTTACCTTGAGCTTAACATAAATCTTAATAAACAATACCTTAGTCCATAGTTTCTCACAGGCCCCACACTGGAGCAGCGGGAAAGGGTCAGGAGCAAGGAATCGCAGAGACAGAGTGTTATGATCTGACCACAATCCCTCTTCCTCATCTCCCTGCACTGCTTGGGGCAGGGAGCAGGCAGAACACTCAGGAAGGAAGGAGGAAAGTTGAGCCTGGGAAGAGGAGAGAGGCCCAGGGTGGTGGGTGGTGGTGTGTGTTGTTAATTTTGTTGTCATTTCTCACTATTTTACTATATTTTTGTGAGAAACGCTCAGTTGCCAATTATCCATAGCTCAGACAGGATGCGGTGTGAAGCACTCTTTATTACGTTCTTGCAAGACCGGGCGCCCCCATCAAGTGGACGCGCCTACCAGCCATCATGCAATGGTTTATATCCCTTTCTCCCAACTGCCAGTTCCCTCCCCTGATTCCTCATTGGCTGAGTACTACAGGGTGTACAGACTTCCTGAACCGCCTACCGATACGCCCCTTCATGTCTGTGTTCATACATAGCATGTTCATGGAAATGAACCTTGGCTTTCTCCATGGCGGAGAAGTTAATATGCATGAGCTCATCACGCAAGCCTACTAAGATGGAAAAGTTCGCCCCAAGTCTTTTGGTATCTGCATCCGTCTAAAGCCAGTTCCAAGTACTGGGTCATCACAGTTGACAAAAAGACCACTTGCCTTCTAGCCCTAGGTCAGGGATTTCAATGGTTGTGAATTGCTCTTGTTGATTGCTTTGGTGAATCGCTCCTGCCCTTCCCATCAGGCTTATTATGCGAAAACAACATTTTTTTCCCTTACATTTTTAATTGGCAATGCAGTATATCACCCCGCCTACACACACACATATTCTTTGCCTGTGATTGGAAGCAATCTACCTGCCTTTATTCTGACACAGGAGCTTTTTCATCCCATTTTCTCCCCTCGTCCCACTGCAGAAGGGGGTGAGAGAGCAGGTTGATGGGCCTCTGGCAGCCCCCCAAGGTTACCTCAGCAGAGTGGCAGAGGCACCTCATGGTCTCCTGGCTGGCACCGGGATGAGTGTTGCAAGCAGTTTGAGGTAGGTGATCCTTCCCACCTACTCAGCACTGCTGAGGTCACACCTGCAGGACTGAGTCCAGTCCTGGGCTCCCCACTACAAGAGAGACAGGAACATACTGGGGAGAATCCAGCAAAGGCCCACAAAGATGATTGAGGGTTAAGGGCATCTCTGCCATTAGGAAAGGCTGAGAGAGCTGGGACTGTTCACCTTGGGCAAAAGAATCTCATCAATGCCTAGAAATAGATGAAGAGAGGGTGCAGAGAAGACGGGTCCAGGCTCTTTTCAGTGGTGCCCAGTGACAGTACAAGAGGCAATGGCAACAGGCTGAGACACAGGAGGCTCCACCTGAACATCAGAAAACACTTTTTCACTGTGAGGGTGACTGAGCGCTGGCACAGGTTTCCCAGAGAGGTTATGGAGTCTCCATGCTTGTGTTACTGATTTGTTATTAATTTGAGCTGATTTTAATGTATTTTGATGATTTGGATTCAAATAAGGAATACTTTAGAGTAACTATACAACCAGTTATGCTGCTACAACGTACTTTTAAAAGTCCCAGGCTGAGGCCATGCAGACTAGTGATAATCATTAACCAGATTTCTATACAAAGAATAAGACTGGTGATGAGGTACCATTGTGAGACTGTTCAGTCAGGACGATTTATTGCCCTGTAGACCAGGTGTTCAAAAATTACATTGTGAAAGGGCCTCGAAACATATTAAAATTGCCGTGTGAGCCAAAATCCTTGGGTCAAGGGCATTGGGGGGTCTTTCTTTTAGGTCACTAGTCCATGGTGGTCGCAAAAGCAGCCCCTCAACTCATTCAGGACTCAAGTGCCCATGACTGGAAGGAGGTGGGAATAAGAATATGAGTTATGGGAATGATCATGTTTATGTATGAGAACTTGATTACTATGTATTACTGTATCCTATATAATCAGCGTGCTACACGAGTTAGGTGTGCGTTGTTGGTGAGACGACTCCCCTACGCACCCGGAGGTTAATAAAGGAGTGTCTGATATCTACATCCCATTGGTGTTGATAAGTTCTTTTATCCCATTTTGGTGACACTTGGAGATATTCAGAAGCCACCTGGACATGCTCCAAGGCAACTGGCTGTAGGTGGCCCTGCTTGAGTGGGGTAGTTGGACCAGATGAGCTCCAGAGCTGCCTTCCAGCCTCAACCATTCTGTGGAAACAGGGCTGCATGGGCATGGTAAGTTCTCCCGTGTGGAGCCCTCCAGCTCCTCCACTGCCCCTATCCACGTAGCTGGGACGGGCAATGACCCCATGCACACGTGATCCCACACCTCTGGAGCTGTGACACCACCAGCACGACTGGCCTGGGCATAGCGGGGTAAATGGAAGCTGGCAACTCCCACCACCTGCCCACACAGACAGGGCACAAAGTGCGGAAACGACCCTTCTCGTACCGCCTTCCCCTACTTTCTGCACCGCACAGCTCCCTGTCCCGACCACCCCGAAGCCCAGGTGTTCCCTCCAGCTCTTGCAGACTGCTTTTGGCCTTGTTTCCTGCAGGGCTGCAGGGCTGTCCTGCTGGGGACCAGTGCCACTGGGCTGCATCCCCTGTCCATTCCATGCTGAGGGAAGAGCAGAGCTGGGCAGAGGTAAGAATTACAGCTGGCAGCTCACTGCCAGTATGTGGAACATTGTGTGAAGTGAGAGTTGTCTGGAGTGCTGGGGCTGGCAGGGGGAACCCTACATCCTCGGCACAGTCAGACTCTGAAAGCCCCGCTCACAACTGGTCGCTCTGCTGCTGGCAAAGCAAATCCACACTTTGGCACCTGCAGCTGCCAGACTGCAAACAGCTGCCTTAGCAGCACTGCCCAGTGTGTAGACGTGGGATGCTGGGCTGGCAGGGGCACACGCCACAGCACGTGGCCGAAATAACAGCACACAGCCTCCTTATGTCAACGTATGCACCTGGCTGCTCTGAAACAAGGATTGCCAGGTCTGGCTCAGGAATAGTCCTGGCACCAGAATGCTGGGCTCATAGGAAAGAGAAACCCCATTTCCCTCCCTCCATCCCCAGGAATATTCAGCTTTCATCACCTCCCCATGGGAGGAGAGTAGATCTTGCATGGGGGACAGTGTCCCTTTGTCCCTGCCAAGCTGGGAGGGGTGAGAGCCCATTTCTGCCCCTCGCAGAGCCCTGCCCGACTCCAGGAAACATGGGCACCTCTCACAGAGCACCGTCCCTTTGCACTTCTCCTTGTCTTTGTCCTTGCTGGTGTGTTGTACCCGTGGTACCAAACTGGCCTGTGACACTCGTGTCCATGACAAGGAGGAGGGGGAGGAGTGGGAGAAGCAGAGAAACCCCTGAAACAGGACTGAAAGCAGAGCAGGGCTGCTCCCACAGGGCTTCACTGCAGCCAGCACAGCAACCCGTGAGGGGTTGTGTGGATCCAGGAAATCATACGGGAAACAGCCCCATTAGAGGTGAAGCCTGTACATGGGCCTGCTAAGGAGGGGAGGAGGGGTGGGCGGCAGGACCTGTCTGCAGCACTGCTGGGATCAGCCCGTGGCGGGGAGTGATGGCTGCACTCTCCCAAGGCCTGCCAACACTCCCCACCAGCTCCTGCACCCTGGGCCGTGGGCCAGCCGCAGGGGCTCGCATGCCTGCAGCTGCTCATGGACAGTCACAGGGGCCTGGAGAAGGCAGGAGGGATCCTGTGAGCCCGGCCCCACAAACCTCCATCTCACCATGTGAAGTGCTTGGGATTCGACAACAGGCCCAAGCCAGAGCTGACCTATAGATGACTCCTGTATATTTTATAACTGAGAGCCATTGTGCTAGTAGGTGTTGTACCAGGTTATAACAAACCACCTGTGCTGATGTAAAAAGTGCTAAAGTGTTGAAGTATTGAAGCCTGAACAACAGGCCCCGAGCCGAAGCTGCTAACTTCGTATGTAGTCATTAGTGCCATATGTCTGTTCATTATTAAAAGATGTAGCTGAGGTATCATAAAACATGTCTATCCTGAATAGATCTTCATCCTTCTTTGTGTAGGGGCAAGTTACCAAGGGCATGGAGCCAGCTGTCTGGCCTTGGGAGCAGATGTGTGACCTTGCTCATCAATAAATTAGATAAGCAGGGAAACTCCCTTGGCTTCCTCCTTGAGCCCTGGCCAGGCCCTGGGGGAATCTAATTGGAGGGTGAAAGCAGATGATTCTGCTCAAAGCAAAGGTGCCAGTTATTCTGGCTTGCTGATTTTTGGTATATAATGCTGGACCCGCTCTCAGTGACTTTGGCTGCCTCACCTACGGGTGGACACACCACGTAGGATTTCCCACTTGCTAGGAAAGGCTCAACAAATCCCCGCTCTAACTGGGGCTGCCCAGCGACTGAGGATCTGGGTGATGGTAACGGGTGCAAGTGGTGATGGATCTATCTTAATCACTATTCTCTCTCTCTCTCGTGGTAATGATTTCACCCTGTATTTTCCTATTTGTTTGCTTTAAGTGTATTATTCATCTTTTCCTACTGTATGTTTTCTGCATTACTCTGTTACATTATTTAGTCATCCCCAGTAACATACCCCTACTCTTTCCACTCTGGTGTCTGACTTTCATTGGTATCCTTAGTCAGCAAAACACCATGCGCTTTGCTCAGAGCTCGTCCTGGGAGCGTGGGATCTGCTCCATCAAAGGGCCCTCCTCTGCCTCCCTGCTCACCTGTACACGGAAAGAAGGTTGAGCTCTGCAGCTCTGCCCTCTCCATTGGGGTGGGAGTGCACAGGGTGAAGGGGATGGTCCCTGGCAGGAAGTTTGTGCTGCTGCAGCTGCGTGTCCCGGCCCTGTGAGAATGGAACAGAAGAAGCAGGCAATTTCCTGAAGATGCAGGGCAGGAGGGCCAGAGACATCGTACTCGAGTTGTTCTCCCAGGAGGAGCTGCCTCACTCAGCCACTACCACCCCATAGTTCTTTGCAGTGTCCCAGGAGCTGCTGATAAAGGAGACCCACTCGATTGTGCACCCAGGTGCCTGCCAGAAACACAGGATGTCACAGGCCTTGACTCTGAAAGCAGAGGCTTGGCAGGAGAGCTGTGTGTTGCCACAGGCTGCTTTCAGCCCTGCCCAGCCTCCAAAAGCTCTACCTGGGCCTGCCTCTCTGGAAAGACACATGGACACAGTTCCAGTGGACTGAGGATGGCAGCAGGGAACCTGTGGCCTCCCTCCAGGTGCTCTCCACCTCACCTGACCTCTCGCATTTGTGTGCTGCTCACTGGCAAAGAACTGTGAGCTGCCCCATGGGAAACAAGCACCTTCACTGAAGGATCACACTGTGGGGCTTCCCTTCTCTCCCACCTCCACCGCTGCTCCCGTACTGCACCAGGACCCTTATACAAGAGAGGAGACATCAGGTTAAAGTCTGCTCTCTTGAAGTCCAGGGTGGTGACCTTATTGCACTTGATGCCCTGAGCATCATGAATTCTAACATTTCATGGTCGCTGCAGCCAAGGCTTTCTTCAGCTTCACATTATCCACCAGCCCCTCCTGGTTGGTGAGAACAAGGTCCAGCATGGCACCCCTTCTTGTTGGCTCCTCTACCACCTGCAGAAGGAATTTGTCATCAATGCATTCCAGGAACCTCTTGGATTGCCGGCGCCCTGCTGTCCCATCCTTCCAACAGACACCCGGGTGATTGAAGTCTCCCATAAGGACCAGGGCTTGTGAATGTGAAGCCTCCCCTGTCTGTCTATAGAGGGCCTCATCTACTCGGACATCCTGGTCGGCTGGCCTCTAGCAGATCCCCACTATGATATCTCCTTCCCCTGCCTTTCCTTTAACCTTCACCCATAAGCTCTCAGTTTGTTCCTCAGTCATCCCCAGGTCAAGCTCCAAGGATTCCAGCTGGTCATTAACATAAAGAGCAACACTCCCTCCTCTTCTTCCCTGTCTATCTTTCCTTAAGAGCCTATACCCATCTAGACCTCCGCTCCAGTCATAGGAGCCATCCCACCACGTCCCAGTGATACCTATAACATCATAACCTGTAGATGTGCACACATCTCTAACTCCTCTCACTTGGTCCCCATGCTCCGTGCATTTGCATAGAGGCATTTAAGTGGGGCCCCCACTGAAGCCAACTTGCCAGCTGAAATACATTCTACCTGGAATCCATTACCTCTCACTTCATGTGCTCTCTCACTGGCCTGTGAATGACCCCTGGAGCCAGGGTATCTATTTCCAGCACTGGCCTCAAAATGGGATGGAATGAGGATCCCCTCCCCTGACCAATCTAGTATCTGTACTCTCCATAGCTGGGGCAAAGCCAGGGATGCCCAAGTGTGCCCTTGGGGATCACCAGGCAGACAGCAATACGCAGAGGGAAGGCAGAGCTCTGCCTGCCTGGCTCACCCCTGAGCAGAGCAACCAAAGCCTCCCAAGATGCTCCGAAGCACAGCTCTTGCCCTGGAGCTCTCTGGCAGTGCACCCCATGGCTGGAGGGTATCCCAGCCCGGGGCCAGGCTGGCCTGTTTGCTGTGCTGTGGGAGTGAGCATGGAGAGGGCATCGGGCCCCACCACGGCATTTGTGTCCCCATGGGGACCGCAAAGATGTGCCTGGTGATGTGGGACATGTAGACCAATAGATGCCACCACGCAGGACCTGTCCCAGCAGGTGCTGCCTCATCCAGCCACCGTGGCATTGCAGAAGAGATGGGAAGAATTATTGTTCCTGAAGGTGACCCATTTGAACGTGGAGCTGTGTGTATGCTGGTATGACGAGATCTTACAATAACTGACCATCGGTCTGGATCCTCAGCAGGAGAGGTACATGGAGTCCCCCAGGGCCCCTCAGCCCAGCCTGCCCTGGGCCGCCAGCCCTCCAAGGACACACAGCTACACCCACAGAAGTGTGGGGACTCCCCCTCAGCAGGGAGCCTGCACACCCCGTCCGGCTGCGCTCCAGCTGACCTGGCTGTTTGCCCTTAACAGCGCTGCTGCTGCGAGGACTTGACCCCAAGTCCCCATCTACCCCGAGCCACAAGGTGGGCAAGGACCGTGCCGTGAGCACGGCTCTGCCGTCCACTCCTCCCTTCTCTCTTGCAATGCCACGCTCGGAGCAGGCGAGTGGCTCTGGCAGCAGGTTTGTGTTAAAGCTCCGCTGGATTTCCTGTCCCCGTGCGAACGGCACAGAAGTAGCGGGCAGAGTCCCGGGGGCCCAGGGCACGCAGCGACAGCGACGACTCGGACCGGGAATTGTCCCGGGACACGGTCGCTCGACCCTGCACTGCTGCCCCGTACTGCTTTGTAGTACCCGAGGTGCTGATGTAGGACACCCACTCGAGTCTGTCACCGGGTCTCTGACGGTACCACCAAATAGCGTCATTCCCGAAGAGGAAGCCGGCCCCGCGGCAGGAGAGGAGCACGGAGTCCCCGGGCGCTCGCAGCCCTCCGCCGGCCTCCAGCAGCCTCAGCTGCGCCCACACCCCTGCGGACGGAGAGCGCAGGCAGCCGGGCAGGGCGCGCCCACGGCCCGAGGCCGTTCCCCCGCCGCCCCGGCAAAGCCCCCCGGGCCGGCACAGCGCCAGCCGCCACCCGCCTCTGTCCCGGCCAAGCCCCGCGCCCGGGCCAACGCCCGCCTGCCCTCCCCGGGGCTGAGCCGCGCCTGCTGCCGCCCGTCCGGCCCGAGCCGCGGCCCCAAAGCCGCCCTGGCCTCCGCCTCGGCCTCCGCCTCCTTCCGCAGCCCCGGGCTCGCTGCCCTCCCCGCCCGGCGCTCACCTGCCGGCCCCGCGGCCAAGGCCAAGGCCAGGAGCCACGGCCCCAGCCCGGGCGCCATCATGCCCTGCCGCGCCGGGGCCGGCCGGGGCCGCCGAGGAGCCGAGCGGAGCCGCGCTCGGGCCCGCTCCTGCCCGCCCCGCCGCCTCGGCCCCTCGCCGGGGCAGCGCCGACGCCTGTGCCCGCCCACAACAGCCCCGCCCCGGCGCCCCGGGGCCGCGGCCCCTTCGCGGCAGGAGCAGGGGGGGCGCGGGGAGGGCCGCGGGGCAGGGCCGGCGGCACAGCAGGAGCGCGGCGCCCCGGCACACGAAGGCTCCTGGCCCTTGGCTCCCAGCGCGGCTCCGGCGCTGGCCCGCCTGCTCGCCCTGCCGAGCCCTGCCCAAGGGGGTCGGCGCCTCGGCCGGGCGCAGCTGGGACCCTTGTGGCCCCGGCGCCGGCTCCGGCCCCAGCGCCAGGGACGGGCTGTCGGCCCGCACATCCCCTCGCAGGCCCCTCCCCGTGCCCCCAGCCCGCCCTGGCCTCACCCCCGGCCCTGCCCGCGGGCCCCGCAGACGCCCGGCAGTCACGACCCCCTCAGTACTCCTTGCCCCACGCTCCCCCTCTCAGCTCCGCACACGCTCTCTCCGATGCCCCCAGACCCTGCCTGTGGGACACAGCTTTGCTGAAGAACGGCTTCTCCCACCTCAGGCTCTCGCAGCTGTCCCAGTGCCCCCTTTGTGCCGAGCTCACACCAGCAGAGCCTGGCACTGCTGCTCTCTGCTCTCCCCTCAAGCCGCAGCAATAACCTGCTGCTGCCCCGGCCTGGGCACAATTGTGTCCCGGGGTTTCTGTGACATTGTTGCAGAATTGTACCGGTTATGGCTGGCATGGAGTTTGTTTTCCTCCTAGGAGCCTGCCTGCTGCTCTGTACTGGATTTGGGACCAAAACAGGCTTTGTAACACCCCAGTGTACTGGGTGTCGTAGATGACACGGCCTTCTGGGGTTCTTCCACTGTGATGGCAGCGAGTGGGCTGGGGTGGGCAAGGAGCTGGGCGGGGGCACAGCCAGGAGAGCTGAACCCAGCTGAGCAAATTCCAGAGCACATGGGGTGGTGCCCTGCAATAAAGACTCGTGGGGAAAAGGAAGGAGAGGGCTCCGTTTGGAGTTATGGCATTTGTCTCCTGAGAAACCACTCTGTGATGAAGCCCTGCTTTCCTGGAAAGGGCTGAATATCTGCTTGCCTTTGGGCAATAGGGAATTAATTCTTTGCTCAATTCGGCTTGCACACGCAGGTTTTGCTTCCCCTATTAAACTGTCTTTATCTTGACACACATGTTCTCTTCCTTCTGCCCTTCTGATTCTCTCCCCATCCTGCTGAGGGGGCAGTGAGGCAGCAGCTCTGTGGGGCTCAGCTTCCTGCAAGGGTTAACCCACAACCATCCTTTGGTGGTGCCCAAGTGGAGTGGGAGCAGTTGGACCTAAGGCCAGGTTTGCGGGGAGTGTCCTAGAGCAGATTTACAGCTCTCAGGGGGTTTAGCTATGAATTGGCAGGCTCCTGTGCCTGCCACGGGGCTTGCTTGCTGGGCTTCAGTGTAGAGTCTGGCGCTTGTTGGTGGCTGCTTTTTGCTTTTGCTGTACTGGAGCTGCTGTTATGCCAGTGTGAGATGGAGTGTCAGGGCTTGTGAGCTGTGGATAAGGCCATGCCAGAACAGGGGCAGCCCTGAAGGCCCTGTGGCTCGTGTTTAAGGCTGTGCCAGAGGAGCTGCTGCCCTGGAGGGACTGTGGCCCCTCCATAAGTCCACAGTGAAGCAGAACGTCACGATCCCTTCAGATCCCTCAAATTTACAGGACTACATATCTCCTAGTAACTCCTGACGGGTAACTTGTAGCTCACAAATCGTAACTTCTGACTCACAACTCATAACATGCAGGCCTATGGGCAAAAGAGTTCCCTAGGAAAGGGGGAGGGTGCTCATTCTTCCTCCTCTGCCATGGTGTGGGCGTCCCCTGTATCTCAGGAGGAAGCAGGAAAGCCTCAGCACTCCACCTGCGGTTGGATCCAATCCAGAAGCTTTTATGGCCGGCTCCAAAGGGTCAACACGTGCAGGCTGCAATGGATATGAATGATCTGGATGCACATTTTATGCACATTTTACTCTTGGAGCAGTTCAGGGAGGACTCTCTCCCATGGGAGGGACCTCGCGCTGGAGTAGTGGAAGAGTGTGAGGAGTTCTCTCCCTGAGGAGGAAGGAGCGGCAGATGAACTGACCACAACCCCCATCCCCTGTCCCCCTGTGCAGCTGAGAGGGAGGAAGCAGAGAATTTGGGAGTAAAGCTGAGCCCAGAAAGAAGGGAGGGGTGGGGGAAGGTGTTTAAATGTGTGGTTGTATTTCTCACTCTCCTACTCTGGTTGCTAATTGAGTGGTGGTGGTGGTGTTCAAATTACATTGATGTTCCTTTGTTTTCCTTCCCCAGTCCAGCCTGTCTTTTGCCCGTGACCATAACGGGTGAGCCATCCCTCCCTCTCCTTGTCTTGAACCCCGAGCCTTCTGTTTTATTTTCTCCTCACCATCCCTGAGGGAGAAGGAGTGAGTGAGGGGCTGCGTGGTGCTCAGTTGCCTTCTGGGCTTAAATCATGACACTGTGGAAAAAACAAAAGATGGGAAGGGGGGTGTGTGTGTTTATGGAGGATGGATTCCATGCTGTGGGACCTGGGCATGATGTAAATGGTATGGCATAAGGGGTGGAGACTCTGTTCGGTCTGGCTGGGATGGACCTAATTTTCTTCATAGCCCTTCATATGGTGCTGCCTTTTGGATTTGTGACCAAAACACAGAGATGTTTTAGCTCCTGCTGGACAGTGCTTGCACAGGGTCAAGGCCTTCTGTGTTTCTCACGTTACTTTGCCAGTGAGTACCCCCTGGGTTGTGGGCAAGAAGCTGGGAGGGGGCACTGCCAGGAGAGCTGACCCCAGCTGACCAAAGGGATATTCTGTAGCACATGGCATCATGCTCAGCCCCAAAAGCTGGGGCAAAAAAGGAGGAGAGGAAGAGTGGAGGGTGTTTGGAGCTACGGCGTTTGTCTTCCCAAGTAACCACTATGGCTGAGGAAGCCCTGCTTCCCTGGAAAGGGCTAAAAACCTGTCTGCTCCTCGGGAACAGCAAATTAATTCTTTGTGTTGTGAGGCTTGTACATGCAGCTTCTTCTTAACCTGTTAAATTGTGTTTACCTCAGCCGATGACTTCTCTTGGTTTTGCCCTTCTGATTGTCTCTGCCATCCTGCCAAGAGGCTAGTGACTGAGCAACTCTGTGGTGCTGAGCTGCCTGCCAGGCTTAATCCACCGCAAGGACAAACTTAGCCAGCTGGGCATAACAGAAGAGACTGGAGGGGCAACCACCTGGCAGCAGCAATGATGTCATGGGAATAGCCTTGGCAAGAACTTGTCCAGGAGGCAGCGATGTGCCCCTGCGGCACAGAAGGTTCATGGTGGCCTGGCCTGCATCAGGCAAAGTCTGGCCAGCGGCTCAGGGAGCTGATCCTTCCCCTCTGCTCAGCACTGCTGAGCTCACCCCGGGACTACCGCCTCCACTTCTTGGCTCCCCACTACACGAGAGACTTGGGCAAAGAGGAGAGAGGCCAGCGAAGGCCACAAAGGGGCTCATGGACTGGAGCACCTCTTCCAGGAGAGAGCTGCGACTGTTTACCCTGCAGAAGAGAAGGCTCAGGGCACATCCCAGCAGGAGCTGAAACACAGGAAGGGCGGGTGCAGGGAAGGCCGGGCCAAGCTCTTTTCAGTGGTGCCCAGTGACAGGGCAAGGGACAATGTGCAGCCTGATGTGACCCTACTTCACTCTCAGGGTGACCAAGCACTGGCACAGGTTGCCCAGAGAGCTTGTTGGGTGGCCATGCTTGGAGGGGTTGACAAGCTGTCTGGAGATGGGCCTGGGCAACGGGCTGTAGGTGGCCCGGCTTGAGCAGGGTCTTGGGCCAGATGAATTCCTGAGGTGGCTTCCAACCTCCACCTTTCTGTGATTCTGGGAAAGACTCACAGGCACATTCAGGGCTTTGTGGGTGATATGGGCCAGGGCAAAGGGAAAGACTGACATTCAGACTTTGTTGCTCCCCTGATGACTTCCAGAAACAGCTTTTTATGAGAGTGTTGAGGAAAACTCACTGTCCTCTTCTGGCTACAAGTTTCAATGCTGGAACTCAAGAGAGAAATGCACAAGGGATACAAATGTAATATGGGTGGGTAAAAAAGTAGCACACAGAGGACTCAGGAGAGCTCTTCAGCTTGGGTATGTTTGCTGTATTTCTGGTGTTTAGTCTTCTGTTCGGTCTTAGAGTTGTTCTCTGAAGGTGCAGACCCAGGTCCCTGCACATGTGACAGGGTTGTACAACCCCGTAGCCAAACCCAGAGCCTGGCTTTGGAAGGATGAGCAAGAACATGCAGCCCCATTGGCCCAGGTGACTGGCTGCTTCCTGGAGACAGAGAGGCCAACTGCTGGCCACAGCCTGGTGCTGGGGGCAGGGCTCCTGGAGACAGTGCAGGGGATGGGATGCAATTCCATTGGGAAATGAGTGGCAGAGGCCCTCCCTTTGTCCCTCACAGCCACCCAAAGGCCCCTGCCAGGGAATTGCAGGGGTACATGGCAACACGTTGGCAGTGCCTGAGGTGAGGAGGAGAGACTAGAGGTCTTCCCCCTAAGCAGGACTCAAGGGCACTCCCAAAGCATTTCCAGCCCCTTAAGCTGCCTCTTCAAAGCTCTGGCTGCCCATCAGGCCTGATGCTGTCCTTTCAGGCTCCCCAGAAAGGTGAGTTGAGGCTGTAATGGACCTCTGGAGAAGGTCTAGCTTAACCCTCCTGCTCCAAGCAGCATCAACAATTGTAGGTGTTAATTTACTTCAGAGCAGCCTCTATGGGCAGGTGTGATTTTTGCTGACCAAAACCATGTGGATGACACACCAATATTTTATCTATTGCTGAACAGCACCTATGCAGTGTCAGCCTTTTCTCTGTTTCTCATGTTGTACAGCTGACCCCAATTAGACAAAGAGATATTCCGTACTGCATGAAGTCATGTGAAGCAATAAAATCTGGGGGAAAGGGCGATATTTGGTGTTATGACATTTGTCTTTCCCAAGTAACTGTTACGCCTCATGAAGGCCTAGAAATGTCTAAACATCTGCCTGCCAATGGGAAGTAGAGAATGAATTCCTTTGTTTGCTCGGTTTGTGCGTGCAGCTTTGACTTTACCTATTAAAGTCTCTTTATCTCAACACACAAGTCTTCTCACTTTTACCCTTCTGATTCCCTCCCCCATCTCATTGTGGGTGACTACGCAGGCAGCTGTGTGGGGCTCAGCTGCCTACTGGGGTTAGGGACCGTAGGCTGCCCACAACCTTGTCCAGTTCAGTTTTGAAGATCTTCAGGAATGGAGACTGCACAGCACATTGACAAATCCCCCATTGTGGCAGTGTCAGCCCTGCACAGCTGTGGGACATTCAATATGTTAAGAGTCAAATCATGTGTTACTGGTAAATAATGAAGAGGTGAGCTGGCATTGGCCTGTCAGCCCTGCACAGCTGTGGGAGATTCAATACTTAAGAGCCAAATGGACATCAGCTGGTCAGCTCAGCCAGAGAGCTCTGTTTGGGGAGCTCGGTGAAGGTGCAGAGCTCTGCTTGAGAGAACTCTCCTTGGTGAGCCAGGCAGGAGCTCTGTCCTGTGCTGGCTTGGATAAGCGTCACCTCTGCTCTGCACAGGCCTGGAGGAGCAGCAAGGTTTGGAGGAGAAACAGGCCTTGGAAGAGAGATCCTAAGCTGTGCTAGTGTGGTCAAGAAAATGGCAGCATGGAGACTGCCTGTGTGGTATGGAACTGTTTGTGGGATAAGGGTGTTGATGACTGTTTAGCTGCTGATGTGCTTATCATGAAGGAAAAGCTAAGGTAGAGAGAGTGTGAGTATGTACTATTGTATTACTAAAGGCTTTTCCTTCTGCACTTCAATGGAGAGTCCATGTTTCAGTTGCCACACCCCCATGGCATTTTCTTCTCTGTGCTGAACCAACCCAGTTCTCTGATGCTCACATTGTATGTCAGACACTCCCTTGCTCATCTTCATGGCCCTTCATTGCATTTGCTCTGGTATGACCATGTCTGAGGAGCCCATGAGTGGACACAGTAGTCCCCAGTCTCACCAGTGCTGAGCTCAAGAGCAGTCCAGCCCAATGAGCAAAGAGTCAGGTAAAAATGCCAGGAGGCCTGTATGGACAAACAAGGCCAGGGAAAATGCAGGCCCACTGCTGAATGGGGTGGGGGACCCGGTGACACAGGCCGTGGAAAAGGGCGGAGGTACTGAATGCCTTATTCACCTCGGTCTTTACCAGCAAGCCCGTCCTTCAGGAATCCCAGGTCTGAGAGTCCAGGGGGAAAGGCTGGAGCAAGGAAGATGCACCCTTCACAGTTCATGTCACTGAGCACTTCTCCAGTCCACAGTGAGTAGCTTTGTCTCTGCCCTTTCTGGGGAAGTCAGTGCAGAAAGTGTAACTGAATTCAGAATGCACAGCGTCCCCTCTCTCCTCATCCACCCAGACCCTTTGGCTTACTGTAGAAGGCTTTAAACTTGGTGAAGCAGGATTTCCACTTCTCCAACCCATGCTGAGTGTCAGTGAGGAAGGAGGGGAGGAGGTGCTCCATGTACCAGAGCAGAGATTCCCCTGCAGCCTGTGGGGAAGACCATGGTGACACAGGTTGTCCCCGTGCAGCCCATGGAGGTCCATGGTGGAGCAGATATCCACCCTGCAGCCCGTGGAGACCCCACGCCAGAGCAGGTGGATGTGCCCTGAAGGAAGCTGTGACCATGTGAGATTCCGCATAGGAGTAGGCTCCTGGCAGGACCTGTGATCCCGTGGACAGGAGCCCAAGCTGGAGCAGGTTTTCTGGGAGAATCTGTGGCCCCATGTAGAGGAGCCGAGTGCAGCAGCAGGGGAAAAGCACGAGGAGGAAGGAGCGGCAGTCAAACTGTGTTATGGACTGACCACAACCCCCATTCCCCATCCCCCTGTGCTGCTCAGGGGAGAAGGTAGAGAAGTTGGGAGTGAAGGTGACCCTAGGAAGAAGGAAGAGTTGGGGGCAAGTTGGTTTTAGCTTTGTCCTTATTTCCCATTATCCTACTTGTATTTGATTGGCAATACTTTAAATTAATTTCCCCAAGACAAGTCTGTTTGGCCTGTGACGGTAATTGCTGGCTCATCTCCCTGTCCTTACCTCGACCCACAAGCCTTTCAGTGTATTTCTTCTCGCTGTCCAGCTGAGGAGGGGCACTGACAGTGTGGCTTGGTGGGCACCTGGTGGCCAGCTAAGCTCAGCCCATCACACTGGTCTGCTGCTTCTTCCTCATCAGGTGATCTGTAGCAGGCACCCACCACAATGTCCCCCATGCTGATCTCTCTTTCCTAAAAGCCTGGCTCCATCCCCCACAGCACTGCTGTGAGCTACCGCACCGCCTCTCCCTGACCCCATAGCTCTGCAACCAGGCCTCGGAGGAGAAACTGGGCCGGGCAGGACAGGAGCCCAGGCAATGTCCACTAACCTGCACTTCACCACACACCTCTGAAGTTCCCAGAATAGACCCTCGTGCAGCATAAATGGTCTCAGCCCTTCAACCACACCTCCCTTCACTGCCTCTTCCTTCAAGCAATAGCCTGAGTAAGAGATAGATGAAGGAATCCAGTGGATTTTCCATATTCCATACTATCCCCAAGTGAATGGGATTGTGGAATGCACCAAGGGGCTTCTAAAGCAGGGCCCTAAAACCCCACGAACTGGGATGGTCCCAACAGGTGCCAGATGCAGCAATGAGGGTAAACAGCCTGTGGGGAATTAACGGATGCCCATGACTTACCGCGTTCTGTCCTAAGCCTCCGTCTATACTCGCTGGGAAAAAGGAGACTAAAGACCCTGCAAACCCGCTCCATTCTCCTGGACAACCTGTTCTAGTAGACTTGCTCAACGTGGGGCAAGTACCCCTAACCCTAAAAGCTCCCATCAATATTTGTTCGTGGGTGGCTACTGATGCCCATGGGAAAGAATTCCGCATCAACTGCAGGGGATTGTCCCTTTTTTCTAAGCATCATTGGTTTGTTATGTACACATTTGTGTGACAGGGCGCTGATCCCAGACAACGGGGGACCTGTGTTACTCTTGGAGCTTTCAGTGGTTCTAGGCATTATCGGCTAGTTATTATTTGTAATTTGCTTATATTATTATATGGGAAAGATGTTTTGGGAGACCTGGTGTTCAATCTTTGTCCTTGCAGTGACAGGACCATGGGGGGACTCCCCCAATCTATGCTGGGACCTACTATGAGGATTCATGCCCATTTGGAACCCCACTTACCCGGGCGTATGTATAACATCACCGCCCTCTGCCAGAGATGGCTTTAAGTTTAAATGGAATCATAGCTGGTGGGTGTGAAATAAATCCTTGCCAATCAATTACAATCAGCAATGGTATCCATATCCAGGACATTTTACAGGGACTTCTAATGCGTCCACTTCTCGGAAGGCTAACCCGGAGCTGTGCCTTAAGTTACCTTCTTGGGAATCGCCTCCCAAATTAGAAAAGCCTCTGAGTCACCCATATAATAGTGCATGGGCTGCACACTGGTGCTTGCAAACACCAAGGAGGTTGGGGGATCTAACCAGTTCCAGTGCTGGCTCATAGAGCTGGATGTGGTCCTGCCAGCACCACACCCACCGACAGCAGGACGAAGGAATAAAAGACTGGCTGGAGGGGTCTGATTCCACAAATCAAGCGTTAATGTATTGTACTACCCTGCTAGATGGGGGAGGTATCATGGTAACAAGTGATGAGGAAAAGGCTGAGGTGCTTAATGCCTTCTTTGCCTCAAGCTTTAATAACAAGACTAATTGTACTGAGGGAATCCAGCCTCCTCAGCCACAAGACAGAGACTGGGAGAATGACCCCCCTGCAATCCAGGAGGAGACAGTCAGTGACCTGCTGCATCACACAGACATACACAAGTCTATGGGACCTGATGGGATACACCCGAGGGTGCTGAAGGAGCTGGCTGGGGTGCTTACCAAGATGCTTTCCATCATTTCCCAGCAGTCCTGGCTGACCGGGGAGGTCCTGACAGATTGGAAATTGGCCAATGTGACGCCCATCTATAAGAAGGATCAGAAGGATGATCTGGGAAATGACAGGCCTGTCAGCTTGACTTTGGTGCCCGGGAAGCTGATGGAGCAGCTTATCCTGAGCACCATCACACAACACGTGTGGGACAACCAGAGGATCAGACCCAGTCAGCATGGGTTTAGGAAAGGCAGGTCCTGCTTGACAAACCTGATCTCCTTCTACAACAGGGCGACCTGCTGATTGGGTGACGGAAAGGCTGTGGATGTTGTCTACCCTGACTTTAGTAAGGCCTTTGACACCGGTTCCCACATCATTCTCCTGGCAAAACTGGCTGCTCGTGGCTTGGATGGGCACACGCTTTGCTGGGTAGAAAACTGTCTGGATGGCCAGGCCCAAAGAATTGTGGTGAGTGGAGTTAAATCTCGTTGCGGCCAGTCACGAGTGGTGTCCCCCAGGGCTGGGTTTTCGGGCCACTCCTGTTGAACATCTGTATTGATGATCTAGACGAGGGGATCGAGTGCACCCTCAGTAAGTTTGCAGATGACACCCAGTTGGGTGGGAGTGTTGATCTGCTCGAGGGTAGGGAGGCTCTGCAGAGAGACCTGGCCAGGCTGGAGCGATGGGCTGAGGCCAACTGGGGGAGTTTCAATAAGGCCAAATGCTGGATTCTGCACTTGGACCACAACAACCCCCAGCAGTGCTACAGGCTTGGGGAGGAGTGGCTGGAGAGCTGCCAGTCAGACAGGGACCTGGGGGTGTTGATTGACAGCCAGCTGAACATGAGCCAGCAGTGTGCCCAGGTGGCCAAGAAGACTAATGGTATCATGACTTGAATGAGCAATAGCGTGGCCAGCAGGGACAGGGAAGTGATCTTACCACTGGTGAGGCCATTTTGGGTCCCTCACTACAGAAAGGACATTAAATTACTTGAGTGTGTCCAGAGAAGGGCCATGAAGCTGGTGCAGGGTCTGGAGCACAGGTCTGATGGGGAGCGGCTGAGGGATCTCGGGGAGTTTAGTCTGGAGAAGAGGAGGCTGAGGGGAGACCTCATGGCCCTCTACAACTCCCTGAAAGGAGGGTGCAGAGAGGTGGGGATGAGTCTCTTGAACCAAGTAACAAGTGATACGACAAGAGGGAATGGCCTAAAACTGCATCAGGGCAGGGTTAGACTGGCTTTTAGGAAGTATTTCTTTCCTGAAGGGGTTGTTGGACATTGGAATGGGCTGCCCAGGGCAGTGGTGGAGTCCCCATCCCTGGAGGTGTTGAAGAGTTGGGATGACAAATCGCTGAAGGATCTGGTGGAGTTGAGATCTGTGGGAGTGTCAGCTCTGTGCAGCTGTGGGACATTCAATATGTTAAGAGTCAAATCATGTGTTACTGGTAAATAATGAAGAGGTGAGCTGGCATTGGCCTGTCAGCCCTGCACAGCTGTGGGAGATTCAATACTTAAGAGCCCAATGGACATCAGCTGGTCAGCTCAGCCAGAGAGCTCTGTTTGGGGAGCTTGGTGAAGGTGCAGAGCTCTCCTTGAGAGAACTGTGCTTGGTGAGCCAGGCAGGAGCTCTGTTCTGTGCTGGCTTGGAGAAGTGTCAGCTCTGCTCTGTGCTGGCCCAGAGAAGCAGCAAGTGTTGGAGGAGAAACAGGTCATGGAAGAAAGATAAGTCAGCTCAGAGAAAGTATGGAACTGTTTTTGGGAGAGAGGGTTGATGACTGTCTACTTGCTGATTGGCTTATCATGAAGTGAGAGCTAAGGGAGCGAGAGCATAGTGAGAGCATGAGTATGTACCATTGTAATAATAAAGGATTTTCCTTCTGCACTTCAAAGGAGAGTCTGTGCCTCAGTTCCCACAGAGAACGGTCAGTGTGAGGTTAATGTTTGGACTGGATGATCTTCAAGGTCTTTTCCAACCAAGATGATTCGGTGATACTGTGATTCTGTGTACCTGAATATCAAATTGTATTCTCACTTGAATCTCTATAGTATGGCTGGATTGAGATGTTCTATCAGTTTTACAATAAGGTGCGCTTCAAGATTTTATTTACCTACACCATTACCTCACACTGAAAACAAAGAGGGCTTGAGGGCCCTAGTGATGTCAGGCACATAATCAGTGGGGTGTGATATCCACATTACTATACCTGGCAACAGCAGTTGTCCCTGGGCTTAGAAGGTGCCATGTTACCTGCTGATGTGGTTGTGTAACCTCAGATAGTTTTGGAAAATTGAACTCAGCAATTGCTTGTACCAGGGAATTGAACAAGGTGTGCCTTTGTGGAAACAAGTGTGCAGACCCAACAGGCATCTAAGATGGTGTTGCTGAAGGAACACGCAGTGTGCAGTAGGCCGAGTCTAACTGAGGGAGAGTGCTGCATGGCCATCCACAATGCCACCACCTCTCTAGAGGAGACCCGTGCCAAGATGAAGGAGATGGCCAACAGGACCAGAGAACTGTTTCAAGTAATGAGACCGACGGATTGGTTTGATGGATGGAACCCCAGGTCATGGGTCACATCACTGGGATCCTCGGGACTCGGGGTGGGAAAATGGTTTGTAAATATGGTCTTTGGATATTATGTGGATTCTTGCTTTTAATGCAAAGCCTTGCAGCAGTTAGATGTATGCTCTCTCACCTCCTGTCTTCTTTTTCCCCTGTACCTATTCCCGATGTACAGATCACAGTGGTCAAAGAAGAACTTGGAGGGTTTGAGCCATGGGGCGGGCAGGATGTGAGAGAGGACTTAAAACAACAGGTCCTGAAAGAAAGAGGCCTGTGAGAAACAAAGACTGAGAAAAACAGCCTGAGAAACAGATAAAGGATAGCAGGGGGGAAATGGAGGCCCTTGGAGCTGAGGAATGTCTCAAACACTCACAAGTAACCAAATTATAGACCTGGGGTAGATGGTCTGGATGTTGAAGCTGATAAGGGTGCCCCAACACCACAGGATGCAGCTGGAGGGGGGAGCCCTGTGGAGACAGGATGGTTCTGCTCTGGGGCACCTGGTCAAGTTCCAAGGGCATCTGTCTGGTGATTGACATTTGCTTCATTATCACAAAATGAATATTAAAGTTAACACCCCTCAACATGCTAATGAGACTAGATCATGCTAATTACATCATCCCTTGAAACACCTTACCCCTCCCCATCCATGGGGTACGTAGGTATGTGGATTGACCTAGGGGACTGACCCAAGGCAAATGTGTATAAATTGATGTGGGGGCAAAGGTGGGGGGGACCCAGAGAGTGAAGTGAAGAGAAAAAGAAAGATGCTTTCTGGAACCCTCACTGGCAGGATTGATGCAGGAACCCAGACCGGAGATCTCTATTTCTCTATTCCCTCCACCTCCCTCCTTTCCTTTTTCCCCTTTGCCTTCACTACTATGAAGTAATACAAGGCATGCTGTATTGCTTGCCACAACTCGTTACATACGTAGCCAATTACCATGTATCCAATAAGTTCATTGTGGGAAGCTAATAAATATCTGGACTTTGAGACTTGTCTCACCATTGTCAACTGGGGATTTACGAATGTGAGCCACTAGTCTCCCTTGCCTGAGTCGGGATGTGACACCTTCATCCTCCATTTTGTGACACCAAACTGTGGTGACCAGCTGCTGGGAAGAGATGCTGAGAGATCTGTATTCCCTGGCAGGGGGTTCTCTGAGCACTGTGCTGCAGAGCTGCTCCACGGTGCACCAGGCACCACAGTAATGCACTGCTTCATCCCCCTGCTTGGCTGCCTGCACCTGCAGTGTGAGTCTGTTCTGGGAGCTCAACACTCTTCCCTTAAAGCCACCCTGGAGACCTTCCCCATAGGCATCACTGTCCCTGTAAATCCAGTCCAGAGAGCCACGTGGCCCCTGCTGGTACCAGAACATGATGTAGCTGCTCATACAGTCTCCCCTCGTGCTGCACTGGAAGGTGACTCCATCTCCCTCTTGCACGGCCACTTCCCTGATGTGTTGCTCCAAGGCCACCTGGCCAGTGACTGCTGCAGTGAGGAAGAACAAGCCATGATCACGCCAAGATTCAGCAAGGGTCAGGGCAACGCTGGTGGGGGCATTGTGATGGCACTGGAGCTGGAGGGGAACTAAGTCGTTCTCTGTGAACCCAGCTGACAAAGATGGGCAGAGGAATAGAGCTGGTACCATCAGGCAGGGGTGACGAGGAAGGAGACACCACGTTTCCCTCCCTCCTTTTCCCTGTCACATGAGGAACTCTTTCTGATTTTCCCATTCAAAGCAGGAATGTTTTGCACCATGGCGGACAAATCCCTTTGGCTTTGCCAAGCTGGGATGGTGAGAAACCCACTCTCCTGTCCCTGAACCTGCTCTGAATGAGCACAGGAGGGACAAGCACCTCTCCCAGGCAAGTGGGGCCTGGGCCCTGTGCTGCCATGCTAAAACCTGGCCTTGGCAAGATGGGCTGCAGTGCCCCATGAGCAGAGTGTCCAGCCCAAGGGCAAAGCATTAGGCCCCCCGAGGTGGGAGCAGCAGGTGGGTGCCCTGCCTGTCCCCACCCTGCAGAGGAGGCAGGCTGGGCTGAGGGGCCGAACTCAGAGGGAGAAGAGGAGGAGGCCTCTTCCCACTGTGCCCAGCTGGGATCGGTGAGGAGGTCGAGCCCCAGGCACTCAGGCTGCCAGCGCTCAGCACAGCTCCACAGAGCCGTGCAGAGCACAGGGGCCTGCTCAGTTCCTGGGGGGAGCAGCACCCCTCCTTTCACTTCCCTACGAGGGGCAATAACCCCACGCCCAGGGCAGGCCACAGGGCCAGGCCCGCTCTGCCTCGCCTCTCTGCAGCTTCTCTCTGCCTGCAGAACAGCTCTGCCCACATCTTCCCTGCCTCTGCCTCTGTCACTGCAGTCACTCCTAGTTCCTGCGAGTCCCTCCCTCGCTCTGTGACAACACTGAAGGCGAGAGGCAGGGGCTGGAGGAGCAGAAGCTGAAGCTGTGGGTGCACTCCCGGCTGTCTCTGACCCTGCAGGGTGCCAGAACAGAGCACTCGCTTGGCAGGAATCCACAGCTGGGCAAAAGGGGAGGTGTTGTTGTGGGCCCACCCCCGACCTTCCTCTCTCCAAGGAAGGCCAGCAGGGTGCTGCTGGGACCTCACAGCTGGCCCTGGGGGTGCCAGCTTCTCCTTCCAGGGGGACCCTGTCCCTGGCTGCTGCTGTGCTGTTCCCGCATGGAGCCCCACTGAGCCCAGCTCCGTTTGGACAGGGCACCCCTAGGCAGACAGGTTCTGCTTTCTGCTCCCTCCACTCTGGCCCTGCACCCTACTCTTCCACTTGCTCCTTCGTGCTGACACTTCTCCTGCTGCCTCTTCCTGTCAAAGCCCTCCCAGACTCCACCAGCAGCAAAGGCAGCAAAGGGCAGGTGAGATCCAGGACATGCCCGGTGCTGAAGCTCTGGGGTCCATGTGTAGGCTCAAGCCCCCCAGCTCATTCCCCAAAACTCACGTGCACAGGACTCAGCGGGGACCAGGCTGTTGGGGCTCCTCAGCAGGACAGGAACACCCCTGTCTCTGTGCTCACCCTCCCCAGCAGCAACCCAGAGCTCCTCCTTGACCACAGGATGGGGCACCTACTGTGCCCTGACACAGTGTCACCGTCTTGACTGCTACCACCATTTTGGGGAGCATTGCTCTGTCCACAGTGGCCCTTCACAGACCGTCTGAACCCTTCCTATCCCCTCTCTTTTCATGGGTGCTCCAACATGGCCCCTTGGGGAGGGGATCCCCAGCACACAGGTGGCAAAAGGGAGTTGGAGAGGGTAGAGGAACCCATTGAAACTGGAGGCTTGAGGCTGGGAGAAGAAGCAGGGGGATGCAGGGCCAGGGGCACCTGTGGTGCACTGGGACATGTGGAGCTGCCCCAGCGTGGGAGGACATGTCGGGTTCCCCACGGCATCCAAACCCATGGAGGGATGGAATGTTGTTCTGGCACAGGGCACCCTCCATAGCCTCCTTGTTGGCATTCCCTCACAAAATTCCATGCTGGCCCTCACTGGACACACATGAGCAACACCAACAACAGAACGGAGAGACTATTCCTCATAGCCATGGTAAAAGATGCTCTGCAGCTCAGCTTCTGCTCTTGCACTACTCTGGGACTCCCTGAACAAGATGAGGTTTAACAATTTCACTCAACTATGGCTTTCCATACTCAAATTTCAGCTCTTTAATGATCACTGTGCTTTGTCCTAGAAAAAATTTTTCCCTGTTGCTTTTGCCTGTGGGAGAGAAGGAAGAATGTAGGTTAAGGACATGTTCATGGGTTTGTGTGTGCTTGTGGGAGACTCTGCTGCTGCAGCACATCTGTGCCTGTTTCTGGGAAAAGCCAGACCAGACTAGACTTGAGAAACATGGGAAGAGACTTGCCTTGCAGCGATCACAAAAGACCTGGCTGGATTTAACTCCCTTACTTCCAGTTCTGCCCTGGCCCTGCCTGTGCGTCGAACACTGGGCCCTTTTCCAGCTCTCTGGTGATGCAGAAATAGGCCGCCATGACCACAGCTGCTGGCGAGGGCACTTCCAGGGAGAGCTGGTTCCTGGAGGGGTCTGCAGAGCTGGTGACTCGTGTCTGGAAGGATGAAGCGATGTGCTGGAGTCACAGGAAAGGATACTGCAACACCACAGGCTGCAGGTCTCTGCCTGATGGGCCCCAAACCCCGTGAAGATGCCGCAGGGGACAGCAAGGGAGGAGGAAGCTGTTCAGGCACAGCCCAAGTCTCTCTCACTGTGGCCCCTGCAGGGCGCAGGAATAGACCGCACTGTCCCCCAGCTCCAGCCCCGTGATGATCAGCGTCCCGGAGCTCTGGTCAGCCTGGCAGGAAAATCTCTGGCGGGCAAAAGGGGCTGTGTGGCTGTAGGAGCCTCCCCGGCCCTTGCTCTGCAGCAGGTACTGCAGGGCTCCACCGGCACGCTGCCGATACCAGGCCACGTAGAGATAGGAGGCCTTGGAGCTGTAAGTGCATCGTAAGCTCCCACTATTCCCTGCTCGCCACCACACTGCAGACCTCGTCGCTTGGATCTCATCACCCTGAAGTGCACCTGAAACAAAAGCAGGGCTCTTCCATCACTGCTTTGCCTTCACTGGTGCAAGAAACTGGCCCTGAAAAGGGCCAGTGGAAGCTGGTAATGGTGTTGCTAAAGCCAAGGGCTTTGGGTGCCCCAGGGAAGAAGGGGACCAAGAGAAGGCAGAGAAGAGATACAGGCAGGCAGAGTGGCCAGCCTGGTTGGGTGACAGAAACGCATGGAACCACCACCTCAGCATAAAGCACTGCATTTGGGTCTGAGGAGATGGAAATTGGCCGTGCTGGGAAAGGAGCTCCTGCAGAAAGGCCAGGACCAGCTGCGGTGCCCAGTGATGGCCCCTCTCTGCTTGGGAAGACTCCTTACCCACCTCAGCACTCGTCGGCTGCAAACCTTGTGCAGCCTGTGCTGGGCCCAGCAGGTTTGTGTCAGAGGTTTGTCCCCATCTACCCCGAGCCACAAGGTGGGCAAGGACCGTGCCGTGAGCACGGCTCTGCCGTCCACTCCTCCCTTCTCTCTTGCAATGCCACGCTCGGAGCAGGCGAGTGGCTCTGGCAGCAGGTTTGTGTTAAAGCTCCGCTGGATTTCCTGTCCCCGTGCGAACGGCACAGAAGTAGCGGGCAGAGTCCCGGGGGCCCAGGGCACGCAGCGACAGCGACGACTCGGACCGGGAATTGTCCCGGGACACTGCGGCTCGACCCTGCACTGCTGCCCCGTACTGCTTTGGAGGACCCGAGGAGCTGCTGATGAAGGACACCCACTCGAGTCTGTCACCGGGTCTCTGACGGTACCACCAGAGATCGCGAGTCTGCAAGGCGAAGCCGGCCCCGCGGCAGGAGAGGAGCACGGAGTCCCCGGGCGCTCGCAGCCCTCCGCCGGCCTCCAGCAGCCTCAGCTGCGCCCACACCCCTGCGGACGGAGAGCGCAGGCAGCCGGGCAGGGCGCGCCCACGGCCCGAGGCCGTTCCCCCGCCGCCCCGGCAAAGCCCCCCGGGCCGGCACAGCGCCAGCCGCCACCCGCCTCTGTCCCGGCCAAGCCCCGCGCCCGGGCCAACGCCCGCCTGCCCTCCCCGGGGCTGAGCCGCGCCTGCTGCCGCCCGTCCGGCCCGAGCCGCGGCCCCAAAGCCGCCCTGGCCTCCGCCTCGGCCTCCGCCTCCTTCCGCAGCCCCGGGCTCGCTGCCCTCCCCGCCCGGCGCTCACCTGCCGGCCCCGCGGCCAAGGCCAAGGCCAGGAGCCACGGCCCCAGCCCGGGCGCCATCATGCCCTGCCGCGCCGGGGCCGGCCGGGGCCGCCGAGGAGCCGAGCGGAGCCGCGCTCGGGCCCGCTCCTGCCCGCCCCGCCGCCTCGGCCCCTCGCCGGGGCAGCGCCGACGCCTGTGCCCGCCCACAACAGCCCCGCCCCGGCGCCCCGGGGCCGCGGCCCCTTCGCGGCAGGAGCAGGGGGGGCGCGGGGAGGGCCGCGGGGCAGGGCCGGCGGCACAGCAGGAGCGCGGCGCCCCGGCACACGAAGGCTCCTGGCCCTTGGCTCCCAGCGCGGCTCCGGCGCTGGCCCGCCTGCTCGCCCTGCCGAGCCCTGCCCAAGGGGGTCGGCGCCTCGGCCGGGCGCAGCTGGGACCCTTGTGGCCCCGGCGCCGGCTCCGGCCCCAGCGCCAGGGACGGGCTGTCGGCCCGCACATCCCCTCGCAGGCCCCTCCCCGTGCCCCCAGCCCGCCCTGGCCTCACCCCCGGCCCTGCCCGCGGGCACCGGGGCACACCGGGGCTGTGCTGCCATCCAGAGGGACCGCGACAGCCGCAGAAGTGCCTGACAGGAGCCTCCTGCGCTTCAGCCAGGGGAAGAGCAACGTCCCGCCGCCGGCCAGGAACAAGCCCGTGCTCCAGGGCGGGCTGGGCGCTGCCCACATGCAAAACACATTCGCAGCAAAGGCCCCGAGGCTTCTGCTGGACAACAACTTGTCCAGGAGGCAGCGATGTGCCCCTGCGGCACAGAAGGTTCATGGTGGCCTGGCCTGCATCAGGCAAAGTCTGGCCAGCGGCTCAGGGAGCTGATCCTTCCCCTCTGCTCAGCACTGCTGAGCTCACCCCGGGACTACCGCCTCCACTTCTTGGCTCCCCACTACACGAGAGACTTGGGCAAAGAGGAGAGAGGCCAGCGAAGGCCACGAAGGGGCTCATGGGCTGGAGCACCTCTTCCAGGAGAGAGCTGCGACTGTTTACCCTGCAGAAGAGAAGGCTCAGGGCACATCCCAGCAGGAGCTGAAACACAGGAAGGGTGGGTGCAGGGAAGGCCGGGCCAAGCTCTTTTCAGTGGTGCCCAGTGACAGGGCAAGGGACAATGTGCAGCCTGATGTGACACTTTTTCACTCTCAGGGTGACCAAGTGTAGGGAGTGGCGTTCGGAAGATCTGGCGATGTACGGAAGGAATAGCTGTAGCCCCCCTTGTTACGAGGTAAGGTGATGGATAGGCTTGTAATGTTAAGGGCACACCCACGAAGGAGGTACTTAGTGAATGTATATAGGTAAGACACACAGTTTAATAAACGGACATTTTGTATCCATCATATTGGTGTTTGTACTGATGTCCCCGTGAAGGTCTTAACCTCCTGCAGCATTAGTCTGTGATCTGAGCGCCACTGACACGTGGATTGGCAGGTTTAATGAGGCAGGCTAATTGCAGTGTTGCAGTATTAGTCTCTGCGACCTGAGCGCCACTGACACGTGGAGAGGCAGGTTCAAAGAGGCAGAGCTAACTGCAACAACCAAGCACTGGCACAGGTTGCCCAGAGAGCTTGTTGGGTGGCCATGCTTGGAGGGGTTGACAAGCTGTCTGGAGATGGTCCTGGGCAACGGAGTGTAGGTGGCCCAGCTTGAGCAGGGTCTTCGGCCAGATGAATTCCTGAGGTGGCTTCCAACCTCCACCTTTCTGTGATCCTGGGAAAGACTCAGAGGCACATTCAGGGCTTTGTGGGTGATATGGGCCAGGGCAAAGGGGAAGACTGACATTCAGACTTTGCTCCTCCCCTGATGACTTCCAGAAACAGCTTTTTATGAGAATGTTCAGGAAAACTCAGTGTCCTCTTCTGGCTACAAGTTTCAGTGCTGGAACTCAAGAGAGAAATGCACAAGTGATACAAATGTAATATGGGTGGGTAAAAAAGTAGCACCCAGAGGACCCAGGAGAGCTCTTCAGCTTGGGCATGTTTGCTGTATTTCTGGTGTTTCGTCTTCTGTTCGGTCTTAGAGTTGTTCTCTGAAGGTGCAGACCCAGGTCCCTGCACATGTGACAGGGTTGTACAACCGCGTAGCCAAACCCAGAGCCTGGCTTTGGAAGGATGAGCAAGAACATGCAGCCCCATTGGCCCAGGTGACTGGCTGCTTCCTGGAGACAGAGAGGCCAACTGCTGGCCACAGCCTGGTGCTGGGGGCAGGGCTCCTGGAGACAGTGCAGGGGATGGGATGCAATTCCATTGGGAAATGAGTGGCAGAGGCCCTCCCTTTGTCCCTCACAGCCACCCAAAGGCCCCTGCCAGGGAATTGCAGGGGTACATGGCAACACGTTGGCAGTGCATGAGGTGAGGAGGAGAGACTAGAGGTCTTCCCCCTAAGCAGGATACAAGGGCACTCCCAAAGCATTTCCAGCCCCCAAAGCTGCCTCTTCAAAGCTCTGGCTGCCCATCAGGCCTGATGCTGTCCTTCAGGCTCCCCAGAATGAGTATAAGGAAGGGGAGTACTAGAGGAGCCCTTGTTGTTCGTAGGATGGTAGAAGAGTTGAGGCTGTAATGGACCTCTGCAAGAGGTCTGGCTTAAACCTCCTGCTCCAAGCAGCATCGACAAGAGCAGGTTCAATGGTCTCTTTGGGATGGATTTAATTTCCTTCATAGTAGCCTGTATGGGCAGCCGCAAATTTGCTGACCAAAGCCATGTTGATAACACCCCGATACTTTATCTATTGCTGAATTTCAGTCTCGGTGCAGCCGGGATCTGGGCGATGTGCAGAAGAATGACAAACTCACACCAGTTTGTTGAAGGGGGGGCATTGCCAAGAGCAAATGCCGCTGCACTCTCTGCCAGCTCCCAATTTATTCCCACCTGTTTACATGGGTTTGTTTTTACTTTTACATCCTAGTGTCCTTCAGGTTCTGCCTGTTTATTGCTCACATGCTCACCACACTCTGCAGGGGGTGTTTTTTACTGCTGTTTTCCTCCCAACATGGTGTTATATGGTGCTGCCTCAGTTTCCCACAATCATTCTTCTAACCTCAAGGCCAGTTTACGTTTTGCTAACCACCAATTCTTAATTCCACATCTCTCCCTCTTTTGTTTTGTAGCTTCGTTTCCATGACAATCATTGCAATCAGTCTCAGTTGGGCCTTTGTCACTGTGGACAGGAGGCGTCATACCTGTTGCAGGATTGCAAATCCTGTAAAAAAAATCAAACATCCCAGGCCTGCTAAAACCCGCATCCGTAGGTTCAGACCTGCAAATTAATGCCAAGGGTTGAGCCATGACAAACTTTTGCCTGACTCTCTCATGATGTCACCATGCACTAATTTCGAGGATGCCAGTTAAACTCAGACCCCTGAGTGAAAAGAGTAGGCTGATTTCACTACCAATAGTCAAAGGATATAACTAAGGACTACAAAAATAAGCAGTAAGAAAAGTACAGAATAGGTCACTTGCTTATTACTATGTATAATAGAACAAGGCCAATGCACCTAATCTTTACTACACAATGGGGTATTAATATCCAGATCCGCAGGCGCTGGGCAGCCCCGGTTGCAGCGAGGATTTGTTGAGCCTTTCCCTGCACGTGGGAAATCCCACGCGGTGCGTCCATGCGTAGGTGAGGCAGCCAAAGTCGCTGCAAGCGGGTCCAGCCTCATCTATCCAAATCAGCAAGCCAAAATAACTTGCACTTTTCTTTGAGCAGAAACATCTGGTTTCCTCCTCCTGTTGTATTCAACCCAGAGCCTGCCCAGGCCTCGGGGAGGAAAATCAAGGGAGTTTCTAACAAGGTCAAACACTTGGATTCATCTTTAACATTGTTAAACAGGGAAAGTTGGATACCCATTCTCACAACATTTCATCCTTATTAATAACTGCATTTTGTCCAAGCTACATCTTTCAGTAGACACTACTAAGCCTATATATTTTGTTAATGATCAAATACTAATAATTAATGCTAATGGTAATACAGATTTTACTAATTAACAAAAACTAATAATGGATAATGTTTAGTTATAAAGTTCATCTGTAAGTCAACTTGTTTCAGGCCTGTTATTCAGGCCTTAACACTACAAATTCAGATCTACATCTCAAAGGAAAAAATTCCTGTAAGCTTGTGGCTAGATACATTGGCTGTGGATAGACAACTAAAATATTGAGGCTCTGTGATGAAGATCTGATATCGGCCAGTACTATTGCTTCCGTTGGAGCTGATGGAGTGCAGTTTTACTTAGCAATGAAGTACCCAGTGGTGGGAAATTGGCACAGAACCTACAAGCATTTCATCCTATTCCTGCCTCTTTTCCAGCCAACAAAGTATACGGATGAGTTGCACAACGGTCCAAACTGCAGGTGCTGTTGTGGCTGCACACACGCACCCCCTCCTCCTGTGGACACGCACACAGGGGGGGCATCCGCATACAATGTTATATTGGCCACATGCAGATGATATGACTGATTCTCTGTGTCTCGAGGAGGAAGCCAAGCTCCTCCAGTTCATCGTGTGTTGTTATTGCTACTGGTACATCAGGATCCCACCGCTGCCACTGTGCCTTCTGCCTTCTGTTGTAGCTGTTTCAGACTCCCCCAAGTGAGAGCTGCAGTCGCTGGGTTCCCAGGGGAACGTAGCCTGCGTGTCGATTCCTGCACCGTCAGTCGAGGGGTCTGTGGCATCGGGTTGGAGGGTTGCTCCTTCCAGCTCACGGTATGGCTTGACTTTCCTTGCCGGTATCCACCGAGGACGTGTGGGCGATAAAACACAAGCATTGTGTCCCCACCCCAGCAGATCCACTGGCCCTCTCCAGGTCGGGTCTCCTTCGGGATCCTTATACAAGACCCGTGGTTTATTATAGAGTCTGTTGTGGTGCTAAAATGACGTTCTGCTGCGGCCGAGGCAAAACGATTTCTGGTTAAGAAATGAAGAGTGTATAAAGCCATCGCCAGTTGATTATGTGGTGTGTCCAGAGAATTCCCCCTTCTCTGTTTTAAAATGAAGGCTTTTAGTGTAGCATGTGCACGTCTGACTGTTGCCTGTCCTGTGGGGTTATGAGCAATACCTGTCTTATGCCGAATCCCCCATTGCTGCAAAATAAATCTGCCGCCTTCCGTCTCTAAAATCCACCGTCATTCCCCGGGATCCGTCACTTTCCTTGACAGGCCGTATCGGATTGTTCCAAGCTGTGGTGGTTGGCTTTAAAACTCCTACATCTCATAAATCTTTAATTGTCTGTGATATCGCTTCATCTCTTCATCTCCCAGAATTCTGTATTGCTCCTGTGCTGGAATCTGCACAGGAGACATTTTTACTCTCCCGACTGTAACAGGTCTGGCACTAATGGAGGGTTTAACTCCAAACTGAGACTGACCATCAGAATGATTTAAAGTTAGTCCTTTTAGAATGTCTATAACTTTTGTATATTCAGGAACGGGGACAATCATGACTGATATAATCGTCTTGGGAGATTTCTTATTTTCATTTCTATTTATGTTTGTACAGCTTCTATTTATTTTCCTTCCAAACCTGTGATAATCACAGGTTGTCCTTTAAATTTCCTGGGATTCCCATATATTAAGGAAACTTCCGCTCCAGCATCAATCAGGGCATTTACAGTTTGTGGGGACCATAATATTGATTCCCCTCCCTTGCCTCCTGCAGAGGGTACAAGTCAGAAAACGGTGCCCAATCCTCTCTCACCCCCGGAACCATTGATCCCCCCACGGGGGCCCTCTGTGGGCAGATGGAGGGGCCCGCTGAGGTTCGAGAAGGGGCGCCATGGGCTGACCTGTCCCTGGATCCTTGGTTTTAGAACTCTGCACTCTCTTGCGAGGTTTATTCAGCCCTCTCTGTGTATATATTCGCCACAGCTGGTCACTTGGAACACCATCAATTTTTTTCACGAGACATGTCATCTTTTCACAAAGCCATAAGCATTTCCTTCGGACAACTCCTGTTTTCACTGCCTTGAGGGCTGTCTCCAGTGTCTCGATTCCCTGCACTCCCTCGGGGGCCCCACTCTCCAAGGTCACCCAGCTGCTGTATTTTTTCTACCACATTACAAAGGGGATTTCCTGTCTTATTAATCAAAAGAGACATGATTACATTTTTATATGCCAGTGGGGCAGCCTTAATCAGTTTATTTCTCCTGGTGACAGACAAGGGACGCCGCATCACAGTGTCAGCATCTTCTATAAAAACTGCTGCTTTTGGTGTTCGGGGGAGGCGGGTGGGCGCGGGCCGGGGGCGCGGTGCTGGGCTCGGCCGCAGGCAGTTGCCCTGCAGTGGGGGGGGCGCGGGGAGGCCTGAGGCCGCTGCTGCCAACGCTGCGCTGGCAGGTGGGGGGGCGCGACTGCTCAGTACAGAGATCTACACACTCGGTTTTCCTGATGGAATATGCTGTGCTGGCGTTAATACCGGTTTTATAAGAGCCAGCCAATCCCATGGGCCCAATTGATACCCATGAGCGATCGCCTCCAGTCTGTCTGTTGTAAATGAGTTTTGAAGCCCGTCCTCATTAATGCTTTTACGCAGTTCTTCAAGAACCTGGGATGGCCGGGGCTCATGCCACAGCTGCTGGCTGGATCTTAAAATTACCAGAAACACCACAGGGTCCCCATTTTTTAGTGTCTGCCCAAAAAATGTCTCTAGCCTAGATCCTCCTCCCTGAATCTGTACTGGGAATGCCTCCAGTGGGGGAGGTGGAAAATCAGAAGGTACAGATTGTAATTCCTCATCTTTAACCTTTTCATCCCCGCTTGCTTCTGCCGGCGTGGGTAGTAGGAGTTAGTTCTTTCCCCTGTCGGGATGAGGTACTGACAGGTTCTGGCATTTCTGCTGTCAGTGGGTGTAAAGCCATGTAAATCACTGGCCGTGTAAGGACAACAGAGCTCAGAAATGCACTCCCCAGGTCTTCATCAGTTTTAAATTCTTGTCCAACCTTCCACTGTTGTGCTAAATGAAAAGTTCTGTGACCGGGAACCATTTACAATACTACATAATACAACTAGATACAGTGCAGTAACTCATGCACTTGATCATCTGTCACTGAATATTGGCCAGTCTTCAATAACTGCTTTAGAACTTGTATATAGTGCTTTTGTTCCTTAGCAATCCCTGACCCCATGATCTATGAGAAACAGAGAAAAAGAGAAAGAAAGAAAAAACCCCTTATGATTTAAGAGAAAGAGAAGAAAAACCATATGCTAGCAGCTTCCCCCAGCCAGGCGCTGCTGTCCGGTAGTTAAAGAAGAAAACCCCTTCTGTACTTTCGTGTGCCGGCAGCTTTCCCAAAGCCGGGCACTGCACCCTGGTACTTACCAGCGGAATGAATATTGGAGTCTGGACACCACCTTCCTCCTTCGCATATGAGCATGCCACCGTCTTCTTCAATTTTCTGTACAGCTCACGCGGGGCAGCAATTGTCAGTCTCGGTGCAGCCGGGATCGGGGCGACGTGCAGAAGAAAGACAAACTCACACCAGTTTGTTGAAGGGGGGGCATTGCCAAGAGCAAATGCCACTGCACTGTCTGCCAGCTCCCAATTTATTCCCACCTGGTTACATGGGTTTGTTTTTACTTTTACATCCTAGTGTCCTTCAGGTTCTGCCTGTTTATTGCTCACATGCTCACCACACTCTGCAGGGGGTGTTTTTTACTGCTGTTTTCCTCCCAACATGGTGTTATATGGTGCTGCCTCAGTTTCCCACAATCATTCTTCTAACCTTAAGATCAGTTTACATTTTATTAACCACTAATTCTTAATTCCCACAGCTGAATAGCACCTATGCAGCATCAGGGCCATCTCTGTCTCTCATGTTGCCCACCAGCTGTACAGCTGACCCCAACCACACAAAGAGATATTCCGTACTGCATGAAGTCATGTGAAGCAATAAAATCTGGGTGAAAGGGCGATATTTGGTGTTATGACATTTGTCTTTCCCAAGTAACTGTTATGCCTCAAGAAGGCATGGAAAAGTCTACTTTGAATGGGAAATAGAGAATGAATTCCTTTGTTTGCTCGGTTTGTGCGTGCAGCTTTGACTTTACCTATTAAAGTCTCTTTATCTCAACACACAAGTCTTCTCACTTTTACCCTTCTGATTCCCTCCCCCATCTCATTGTGGGTGACTACGCAGGCAGCTGTGTGGGGCTCAGCTGCCTACTGGGGTTAGGGACCGTAGGCTGCCCACAACCTTGTCCAGTTCAGTTTTGAAGATCTTCAGGAATGGAGACTGCACAGCACATTGACAAATCCCCCATGGCATTTTCTTCTCTGTGCTGAATCAACCCAGTTCCCTCATTCTCTCCTTCTATGTCACAGCATCATCAAGTTTGGAAAAGCCCTTGAAGATCCTCCAGTCCAACCATTAACGTCACCCTGACCGTTCTCAACACCACCAGATCCCTCAGCGCTTTGTCAACCCAACTCTTAAACCCCTCCAGGGATGGGAACTGCACCACTGCCCTGGGCAGCCCATTCCAACGCCCAACAACCCCTTTGCGAAAGAAATACTTCCTAATAGGCAGTGTAACCCTGCCCTGGTGCAGCTTTAAGCCATTCCCTCTTCATCTGGCACTTGTTACTTCATTAGAGATTCATCCTCACTTCTCTGCACCCTCCTTTCAGGTGGTTGTAGAGGGCGATGAGGTCTCCCGTCAGCCTCCTCTTCTCCACACTAAACCCCCCCAGTTCCCTCAGCCGCTCCCCATCAGACCTGTGCTCCAGACCCTGCACCAGCTCCATTGCCCTTCTCTGGACACGCTCAGTCATTCAATGGCCTTTCTGTAGTGAGGGGCCCAAAACTGAATCATTGAGGGGCGGCCTCACCAGTGCCAGGTACAGGGGTAAGATCCCTTCCCTGTCCCTGCTGGCCACACTATTGCTCATTCAAGCCAGGATACCATTGGCCTTTCTGGCCACCTGGGCACACTGTTGGCTCCTGTTCAGCCAGCTGTCAATCAACACCCCCAGGTCCCTCTCTGACTGGCAGCTCTCCAGCCACTCCTCCCCAAGCCTGTAGTGCTGCTGGGGGTTGTTGTGGCCCAAGTGCAGAATCCAGCATTTGGCCTTATTGAAACTCCCCCAGTTGGCCTCAGCCCATCGCTCCAGCCTGTCCAGGTCTCTCTGCAGAGCCTCCCTACCCTCGAGCAGATCAACACTCCCACTCAACTGGGTGTCATCTGCAAACTTACTGAGGGTGCACTCGATCCTCTCGTCTAGATCATCAATAAAGATGTGAAACAGGAGTGGCCCCAAAACCGAGCCCTGGGGGACACCACTTGTGACTGGCCACCAACCAGATTTAAATCCACTCACCACAACTCTTTGGGCCCGGCCATCCAGACAGGTTTTTACCCAGCGAAGCGTGTGCCCATCCAAGGCACGAGCAGCCAGTTTTGCCAGGAGAATGCTGTGGGAAACGGTGTCAAAGGCCTTACTAAAGTCAGGGTAGACAACATCCACAGCCTTTCCCTCATCCAATAAGCAGGTCGCCCTGTTGTAGAAGGAGATCAGGTTTGTCAAGCAGGACCTGCCTTTCCTAAACCCATGCTGACTGGGTCTGATCATCTGGTTGTCCTGCATGTGCTGTGTGATAGTGCTCAGGATGAGCTGCTCCATCAGCTTCCCGGGCACCAAAGTCAAGCTGACAGGCCTGTCATTTCCCAGATCATCCTTCCGATCCTTCTTATATATGGGCGTCACATTGGCCAGTTTCCAATCTGTCAGGACCTCCCTGGTCAGCCAGGACTGCTGGGAAATGATGGAAAGCGGCTTGGCGAGCACCCAGCCAGCTCCTTCAGCACCCTCGGGTGTATCCCATCAGGTCCCATAGACTTGTGTGTGTCTATGTGATGCAGTAGGTCACTGACTGTCTCCTCCTGGATTGCGGGGGGGTCGTTCTCCCAGTCTCTGTCTTGTGGTTGAGGAGGCTGGATTCCCTCAGTACAATTAGTCTTGTTATTAAAGACTGAGGCAAAGAAGGCATTAAGCACCTCAGCCTTCTCCTCATCACTTGTTATCATGTTTCCTCCTGCATCTAGCAGGGGATGGAGGCTCTCCCTGGTCTTTCTTTTGCTGTTGACATACTTATAGAAACATTTCTTATTGTCCTTTATTGCCAAAGCCAGATTAATTTCCAGCTGGGCTTTAGACCTCCTGATTTCTGCTCTGCACAGACTCACAGCGTCTTTGTAATCATTGTCAGTGGCTAGCCCTTCCTCCAAAGGCTGTAAACTCTGCTTTTGTCCCTGAGTTCCAGCAAAGTTCCCTGTTTAGCCAGGGTGGTCTTCTCTGGTGCCGGCTTCTCTTACAGCACCTGGGGACTGCCTGTTCCTGAGCCATTAAGACTTCCTTCCTGAAGAGTGTCCAGCCTTCCGTGACTCCTATACCCTTCAGGACCATCTCCCAATGGATTCTGTCAAGCAGGTGCCTAAACAAGACAAAGTCAGCCCTTTTGAAGTCCAGGATGGCAGTTCTGATTGGCCCTCTCCTGGCCTCTCTAAGAATAGAGAACTCTATTATTTCAGGACTGCTGTGCCCTAGTCAGCCTCCAACCACCACATCCTCCACCAGTCCTTCTCTGTTCACAAAGAGGAGTTCCAGCAGGGCACCTTCTCTTCTCGGTTCATTCACCAGCTGTGTCAGGAAGTTATCTCCCACACATTCCAGGAATCTCCGGGACTGGTCCCAGTTTGCTGTGTTGTATTTCCAGCAGATGTCTGGGAAGTTAAAGACCCCACAAGAACAAGGGCAAGCGTTTGTGAGATTTCTCCTAAGTGCCTATAGAATATTTCATCCACCTCTCTGTCCTGGGTGGGTGGCCTCTAGGTGGGTGACTCCTACTACAACATCTGCCCTGTTGGCTTTGCCCCTGATTCTAACACAAAGACATTCCACCCTGTCTTCATTATACTTGTACTCAAAGCAATCCTAACAGTCCCTAACATACAGCGCCACCCCACTGCCTCTCCTTCCTTGTCTATCCCTTCTAAAGAGCTTGTAGCCATCAGTTGGTGCACTCCAGTCATGACAGACATCCCACTATGTTTCTGGAATAGCCACTGCATCATAATTTTCCTGTTGCCATCATGGCTTCAAGCTCCTCCTGTTTGTTACCCATGCTGTGTGCATTGGTGTACATGCATTTCAGACGGGCAAACACTCCCTTGCTCATCTTCATGGCCCTTCATTGCATTTGCTCTGGTATGACCATGTCTTTGCTGGACTGAGGAGCCCACGAGTGGACACAGTAGTCCCCAGTCTCACCAGTGCTGAGCTCAAGAGCAGTCCAGCCCAACGAGCAAAGAGTCAGGTAAAAATGCCAGGAGGCCTGTATGGACAAACAAGGCCAGGGAAAATGCAGGCCCAATACTGAATGGGGTGGGGGACCCGGTGACACAGGCCGTGGAAAAGGGCGGAGGTACTGAATGCCTTATTCACCTCGGTCTTTACCAGCAAGCCCGTCCTTCAGGAATCCCAGGTCTGAGAGTCCAGGGGGAAAGGCTGGAGCAAGGAAGATGCACTCTTCACAGTTCATGTCACTGAGCACTTCTCCAGTCCACAGTGAGTAGCTTTGTCTCTGCCCTTTCTGGGGAAGTCAGTGCAGAAAGTGTAACTGAATTCAGAATGCACAGCGTCCCCTCTCTCCTCATCCACCCAGACCCTTTGGCTTACTGTAGAAGGCTTTAAACATGGTGAAGCAGGATTTCCACTTCTCCAACCCATGCTGAGTGTCAGTGAGGAAGGAGGGGAGGAGGTGGTCCATGTACCAGAGCAGAGATTCCCCTGCAGCCCGTGGTGAAGACCATGGTGACACAGGTTGTCCCCGTGCAGCCCGTGGAGGTCCATGGTGGAGCAGATATCCACCCTGCAGCCCGTGGAGACCCCACGCCAGAGCAGGTGGATGTGCCCTGAAGGAAGCTGTGACCATGTGAGATTCCGCATAGGAGTAGGCTCCTGGCAGGACCTGTGGCCCCGTGGAGAGGAGCCCAAGCTGGAGCAGGTTTTCTGGGAGAACCTGCAGACCCATGGAGAGGAGCCCACTCAGGAGCACCAGGGGAAAAGCACGAGGAGGAAGGAGCGGCAGTCAAACTGTGTTATGGACTGACCACAGCCCCCATTCCCCATCCCCCTGTGCTGCTCAGGGGAGAAGGTAGAGAAGTTGGGAGTGAAGGTGACCCTAGGAAGAAGGAAGGATTGAGGGGAAATCAGTTTTGGATTTGTCCTTATTTCCCATTATCCTACTCTGATTTGATTGGCAATAAATTAATTTCCCCAAGACGAGTCTGTTTGGCCTGTGACGGTAATTGCTGGCTCATCTCCCTGTCCTTACCTCGACCCACAAGCCTTTCAGTGTATTTCTTCTCGCTGTCCAGCTGAGGAGGGGCACTGACAGAGTGGCTTGGTGGGCACCTGGTGGCCAGCTAAGCTCAGCCCATCACACTGGTCTGCTGCTTCTTGCTCATCAGGTGATCTGCAGCAGGCACCCACCACAATGTCCCCCATGCTGATCTCTCTTTCCTAAAAGCCTGGCTCCATCCCCCACAGCACTGCTGTGAGCTACGGCACCGCCTCTCCCTGACCCCATAGCTCTGCAACCAGGCCTCGGAGGAGAAACTGGGCCGGGCAGGACAGGAGCCCAGGCAATGTCCACTAACCTGCACTTCACCACACACCTCTGAAGTTCCCAGAATAGACCCTCCTGCAGCATAAATGGTCTCAGCCCTTCAACCACACCTCCCTTCACTGCCTCTTCCTTCAAGCAATAGCCTGAGTAAGAGATAAATGAGGGAATCCAGTGGATTTTCCATATTCCATACTATCCCCAAGTGAATGGGATTGTGGAATGCACCAAGGGAATTCTAAAGCGGGGCCTAAAACCCCACGAACTGGGATGGTCACAACAGGTGCCAGATGCAGCAATGGGGGTAAAGAGCCTGTGGGGAATTAATGGATGCCCACGGCTTACCGCGTTCTGTCCTAAGCCTCCGTCCATACTCGCTGGGAAAAAGGAGACTAAAGACCCTGCAAACCTGCTCCATTCTCCTGGACAACCTGTTCTAGTAGACTTGCTCACCGTGGGGCAAGTACCCCTAACCCTAAAATCTCCCATCGATATTTGTTCGTGGGCGGCTACTGATGCCCATTAGAAAGAATTCCGCATCAACTGCAGGGGATTGTCCCTTCTTTCTAACCATCATTGGTTTGTTATGTACACATTTGTGTGACAGGGCGCTGATCCCAGACAACGGGGCACCTGTGTTACTCTTGGAGCTTTCAATGGTTCTAGGCATTATCGGCTAGTTATTATTTGTAATTTGCTTATATTATTATATGGGAAAGTTGTTTTGGGAGACCTGGTGTTCAATCTTTGTCCTTGCAGTGACAGGACCATGGGGGGACTCCCCCAATCTACGCTGGGACCTAATATGAGGATTCATGCCCATTTGGAACCCCACTTACCCGGGCGTATGTATAACATCACCACCCTCTGCCAGAGATGGCTTTAAATTCACCATGAGCCCAGTCAATCTCACTGCACTGGAGCTGCAAATTTCACCCAGGTGTTCCAAAACATCTCGGGAATTGATGAGGCTGCAGAAATCAACACTGTCAAAGGAATATGGCAAGGCCCGAACATCTTCTATCAGGCCCCATCAAATGTGATATGGGAGAAATTGTGGCATCATAGCTGCTGGGTGTGGAATAAATCCTTGCCAATCAATTACAATCAGCAATGGTATCCATATCCAGGACATTTTACAGGGACTTCTAATGCGTCCACTTCTCGGAAGGCTAACCCGGAGCTGTGCCTTAAGTTACCTTCTTGGGAATCGCCTCCCAAATTAGAAAAGCCTCTGAGTCACCCATATAATAGTGCATGGGCTGCACACTGGTGCTTGCAAACACCAAACAGGTTGGGGGATCTAACCAGTTCCAGTGCTGGCTCATAGAGCTGGATGTGGTCCTGCCAGCACCACACCCACCGACAGCAGGACGAAGGAATAAAAGACTGGCTGGAGGGGTCTGATTCCACAAATCAAGCGTTAATGTATTGTACTACCCTGCTGGATGGGGGAGGTATCATGGTAACAAGTGATGAGGAAAAGGCTGAGGTGCTTAATGCCTTCTTTGCCTCAGTCTTTAATAACAAGACTAGTTGTACTGAGTCACTGACCTACTGCATCACATACACACACAAGTCTATGGGACTGGATGGGATACACCCGAGGGTGCTGAAGGAGCTGGCTGGGTGCTCGCCAAGCCGCTTTCCATCATTTCCCAGCAGTCCTGGCTGACTAGGGAGGTCCTGATAGATTGGAAATTGGCCAATGTGACGCCCATATATAAGAAGGGTCGGAAGGATGATCTGGGAAATGACAGGCCTGTCAGCTTGACTTCAGTGCCCAGGAAGCTGATGGAGCAGCTCATCCTGAGCACCATCACACAACACATGTGGGACAACCAGATGATCAGGCCCAGTCAGCATGGGTTTAGGAAAGGCAGGTCCTGCTTGACAAACCTGATCTTCTCCTACGACAGGGCGACCTGCTTATTGGATGAGGGAAAGGCTGTGGATGTTGTCTACCTTGACTTTAGTAAGGCCTTTGACACCGTTTCCCACAGCATTCTCCTGGCAAAACTGGCTGCTCACAGCTTGGATGGGCACACGCTTCACTGGGTAAAAAACTGTCTGGATGGCCGGGCCCAAAGAGTTGTGGTGAATGGAGTTAAATCCAGTTGACGGCCGGTCATGAGTGGTGTCCCCCAGGGCTGAGTTTTGGGGCCACTCCTGTTCAACATCTTTACTGATGATCTAGATGAGAGGATCGAGTGCACCCTCAGTCAGTTTGCATATGACACCCAGTTGGGTGGGAGTGTTGATCTGCTCGAGGGTAGGGAGGCTCTGCAGAGAGACCTGGCCAGGCTGGAGCGATGAGCTGACGCCAACTGGGGGAGTTTCAATAAGGCCAAATGCTGGATTCTGCACTTGGGCCACAACAACCCCCAGCAGCACTACAGGCTTGGGGAGGAGTGGCTGGAGAGCTGCCAGTCAGAGATGGACCTGGGGGTGTTGATTGACAGCCAGCTGAACATGAGCCAGCAGTGTGCCCAGGTGGCCAAGAAAGCCAATGGTATCCTGGCTTGTATCAGCATTAGCGTGGCCAGCAGGGACAGGGGAGGGATCTTACCCCTGTACTCGGCACGGTGAGGCCGCTTTGGGTCCGTCACTACAGAAAGGACATTAAATTACTCGAGCGTGTCCAGAGAAGGGCAACGAAGCTGGTGCAGGGTCTGGAGCACAGGTCTGATGGGGAGCGGCTGAGGGAATTGGGGGGGGTTTAGTTTGGAGAAGAGGAGGCTGAGGGGAGACCTCCTGGCCCTCTACAACTCCCTGAAAGGAGGGTGCAGAGAGGGGGGATGAATCTCTTGAACCAAGTAACAAGTGATAGGACAAGTGCGAACGGCCTAAAGCTGCGCCAGGCCAGGGTTAGACTCGCTCTTAAGAAGTATTTCTTTCCCGAAGGGGTTGTTGGTCGTTGGTATGGGCTGCCCAGGGCAGTGGTGGAGTCCCCATCCCTGGAGGTGTTTAAGAGTTGGGATGACAAATTGCTGAGGGATCTGGTGGAGTTGAGAACTGTGGGAGTGTCAGCTCTGTGCAGCTGTGGGACATTCAATATGTTAAGAGTCAAATCATGTGTTACTGGTAAATAATGAAGAGGTGAGCTGGCATTGGCCTGTCAGCCCTGCACAGCTGTGGGAGATTCAAAACTTAAGAGCCAAATGGACATGAGCTGGTCAGCTCAGCCAGAGAGCTCTGTTTGGGGAGCTCGGTGAAGGTGCAGAGCTCTGCTTGAGAGAACTCTGCTTGGTGAGCCAAGTTTGTTCAGCCCGTAATCTAAGGAAATGATTTCTCTGTCTGTTGGGTTTCTGTGTGATGGGGTTTTGGGAGCGTGGGAGGGGCTACAGGGGTGGCCCCTGTGAGAAGATTCTTGGAGTTTCGTCGTGTCCAAGTCAGACCCGTCTCTGGCCAAGGCTGAGTCAATTAGCGATGGTGGCTGCACCTCTGTGATAAGGTATTTAAGATGGGGAACCTGAGAGGAGGAGGGGGAGATGTGAGGAGGAGTTGGGAGGGAAATACCTAAGCAAAACCTGAGGACACTTTAAGAAGGAGGAGGGCAGGAAGGTGTGTGAAAACAGAGACCCCCTGCAGCCAGTGGGAAGAGGGCAGGCTGTGCCCTGTATTCCTGGAGGTCACTGGGAGTCCAGTTGCCACCTGCAGCCTGGTGAGGATCCCATGCCGGAGCAGGGGCTGTGCCTGGAGAAGGCTGGCACTCTGAGGGCAGCTGGTGCTGGGACAGTCTGTTGCTGGAGGGCTGCACCCCACAGCAGGGACCCACGCTGGAGCCGTTTGGGAAGAGCTGCAGGCCCTGGGAAGGACTCATGCTGGAGATGTTCATGGAGGACTGTCACCCATGGGATGGACCCCACGTTGGAGCAAAAGAAGAATAGGAGGAGTCCTTCCCCTGAGGAGGAAGGAGCGGCAGAAACAATGGGAGATGAACTGACCCCAACCCCCATCCCATGTCCCCCTACAGTGCTGCGGGGCAGGAGGAGGGAGAGAAATCAGGATCAAAGTTGAGCTGAGGAAGAAGGGAGGGGTGGGGGAAGGTGTGTTGAAGATGTAGTTGTATTTCTCACTATCCACTCTGATTCAATTGGTGGGATGCAAATATATTTATTTGATTTTGTTTTCCAAATCGAGTCATTTTGCCCATGACCACAATGGGTGAGTCATCCCTCCCTGTGCTTGTTTTAATTCCCAAGGCTTTTGTTTTATTTTATTCTCCCCATTTTCCTGGGTGGGGGAAGGAGTGATTGAGCAGCTGTGTGGTGCTCAGTTGCCCCCTGGGCTTAAGCCACAACAGCAGAGCACTGGATATTGGCTACTATGACTACAGAAACTCTTCCAGGACTGTCTTCTGTAAGATCCTCATAGAGAAGTTTATAAAGTCTGGCCTGGGGGATCAAAGTGTGAGGCACATCCAAAACTGTCTGCAGGCCTGGGACCAGATGGTGGTGCTCAGTGGCACGCAGGCTAGTTGGAGGCCAGCAACTACTGGTGTGCTCCAGGGGTCAATGCCAGCTCCGATACTGTTTGACATCTCCCTTAATGATCTGGAGGATGGGAGAGCGCGCACCCTCGCCAGATGTGCAGGTGATGCCAAGCTGGGAGGATTGGCTGATATAGCAGAGGGTTGCGCTGCCATGCAGAGGGACCTCAACAGGCTGTCGAAATGGGCTGACAGGAACCTCGTGCAGTTCAAAGAGAGGAAGGACAAAGTCCTTCACCTGAGAAGGAACATCTCAAGGCACTGAGGAAGCTTGGGGACTACTCAACGGGTAAGCACATTGTCAAGAAAGGAGCTGAAGGTTCTGGTGGACAAGAGCTTGAGCATGACCCAGGAATGTGCCCTTGGGACAAAGGTGGTTAATGGTGTCCCTGGTGCCCCAGGAGGGGTGTTGCCAGCAGGCAGAGGGAGGTGACCCTTCCCTCCCTGTTCAGCACTGGAGGGCTCATACCTGGAGTACTGGCTCCACGTCCTGTCCCCCCAGCACACGGGAGACAGGGACAGACTGGGGAGAGGCCAGTGAAGGGCCACAGAGATGATTATGGGACTGCAGAGAGAAGAGTTGGATGGTTTACCACAGAAAAGTGAAGGCTTGGGGGGTTCTCATCAATGTAGAGAAATACCTGAAGAGAGGGTGCCAAGAAGACGGGGCCAGGCACTTTTTAGTTGTGCCCAGTGACAGGTGAAGAGGCAACGGACTCAAACTGAAGCACAGGAGGCTCCTGCTGAAAGCCAGGAACCATTTTTGACTCTGAGGGTGTCCAAGCACTGGCACAGGTTGTCCAGAGAGGTTACGGAGTCTTCATGCTTGGAAATATTCACAGTCTGCCTGGAGATGGTCCTGGGCAACAAGATCCAGATGGCACAACTTGAGCAGGGGGCTTGGACCTGATACTTCCAACCACAACCTTCCTGTGATTTGGTGAAAGGCTCAGAGGCACATTCAGGGCTTTGTGGGTCATATGGGCCAGGGCAAAGGGAAAGACTGAAATTCAGACTTTGCTCCTCCCCTGATGACTTCCAGAAACAGTTTCTTATATGAGCGTTGAGGAAAACTCAGTGTCCTCTTCTGGCTACAAGTTTCAGTGCTGGAACTCAAGAGAGAAATGCACAAGTGATACAAATGTGACATGAGTGGGTAAAAATGTAGCACACAGAGGACTCAGGAGAGCTCTTCAGCTTGGGCATGTTTGCTGTATTTCTGGTGTTTAGTCTTCTGTTGGGTCTTAGAGCTGTTCTCTGAAGGTGCAGACCCAGGTCCCTGCACATGTGACAGGGTTGTACAACCCCGTAGCCAAACCCAGAGCCTGGCTTTGGAAGGATGAGCAAGAACATGCAGCCCCATTGGCCCAGGTGACTGGCTGCTTCCTGGAGACAGAGAGGCCAACTGCTGGCCACAGCCTGGTGCTGGGGGCAGGGCTCCTGGAGACAGTGCAGGGGAAAGGATTCAGTTAGGAAAAGATTGGTAGAGGCTCTCCCTTTCTCACTCACAGGGCTGGTAGCTTCTGCATGCAACCTGCAAATTCCAGGATTGTGAGAAAAGGTCAGTGGTGTGTGGGTCAAGGGAAGGAGTGTAGTGGTGCTATCAGGAGGAGTCTTGCCCATCAGAGATGTAGGGATCCACACCACAAGTGCTCTGAAGCCGTGTAGGCATGTTTTGTGCCCCACGGCACTGGCCATATCTCCTGACCTTCATGCCTGTGCTGGGCTGCCCACATCCCTTGTTGCAGGATGAACTCAGCCAGCTAATCCTAACAAAGGAGCCTGGAGGCAGCAAGCAGTTGTGGGCAGCGCATGGAGAATACTGGGGGGAAGCAGGCTGTCTCTGTGCAGCCCAGAGACAAGCCTGCTGCAGGAGATACCCACCCTGCAGCCCGGGGCCGTCCCAGTGCTGCAGCAGGTGGAGATGACCTGAAGGAACCTGCAGCCCCTGGAGATCCCACGCTGGAGCAGGCGCCTGGCAGGAGCTGCGGCCCGTGGAGAGAAGCCCAGACAGGAGCAAGTTTCCTGGCAGGAGCTCTTGCACCCACACTAGAGCAGTCTTCTCCTGAAGGACTCTCCCCCGAAGAGAGGCCTGTTATAAATTGAGACCACAATGGACTATAATTCACTCTTTATTAATTATAGCAAGTAGAATATGAGCAAAGACAGCGCTGGACGGCAGGGGAGTCTGCGCTCCGCCAACTGCCGTGCTGAGTAGTTCAAATAGTCCCCTTTTTATACATCTTTACTTCCCTGCTCATGAGGTAGTGGAGGTACTCCGCGCATGCTTCAGTTGTTGTTAGGGGGGTCGTTTCCTGCCTCCTGGTATTTGTTGAGGCTGAAGTAAGAAGTCTTCCCTCTTTGTCTCATAGTTGATCTTTCACTCATATATCCTTATATGGGCTGTCTTGTCCTGTTTCTTGTCGCTTTCCTGGAAATCTGGTGGTTATCTTGCATGAGCAGTATCTGGTTCAGTTTGTGTGAGCGATTACAGTTATCTTATCTCACACAGGCGGCGTCCAGTGGTTGTTTGCATGAGTGGTTTCTGTCGTCTAACTTTACCTTGAGCTTAACATAAATCTTAATAAACAATACCTTAGTCCATAGTTTCTCACAGGCCCCACACTGGAGCAGCGGGAAAGGGTCAGGAGCAAGGAATCGCAGAGACAGAGTGTTATGATCTGACCACAATCCCTCTTCCTCATCTCCCTGCACTGCTTGGGGCAGGGAGCAGGCAGAACACTCAGGAAGGAAGGAGGAAAGTTGAGCCTGGGAAGAGGAGAGAGGCCCAGGGTGGTGGGTGGTGGTGTGTGTTGTTAATTTTGTTGTCATTTCTCACTATTTTACTATATTTTTGTGAGAAACGCTCAGTTGCCAATTATCCATAGCTCAGACAGGATGCGGTGTGAAGCACTCTTTATTACGTTCTTGCAAGACCGGGCGCCCCCATCAAGTGGACGTGCCTACCAGCCATCATGCAATGGTTTATATCCCTTTCTCCCAACTGCCAGTTCCCTCCCCTGATTCCTCATTGGCTGAGTACTACAGGGTGTACAGACTTCCTGAACCGCCTACCGATACGCCCCTTCATGTCTGTGTTCATACATAGCATGTTCATGGAAATGAACCTTGGCTTTCTCCATGGCGGAGAAGTTAATATGCATGAGCTCATCACGCAAGCCTACTAAGATGGAAAAGTTCGCCCCAAGTCTTTTGGTATCTGCATCCATCTAAAGCCAGTTCCAAGTACTGGGTCATCACAGTTGACAAAAAGACCACTTGCCTTCTAGCCCTAGGTCAGGGATTTCAATGGTTGTGAATTGCTCTTGTTGATTGCTTTGGTGAATCGCTCCTGCCCTTCCCATCAGGCTTATTATGCGAAAACAACATTTTTTTCCCTTACATTTTTAATTGGCAATGCAGTATATCACCCCGCCTACACACACACATATTCTTTGCCTGTGATTGGAAGCAATCTACCTGCCTTTATTCTGACACAGGAGCTTTTTCATCCCATTTTCTCCCCTCGTCCCACTGCAGAAGGGGGTGAGAGAGCAGGTTGATGGGCCTCTGGCAGCCCCCCAAGGTTACCTCACCAGCATGGCAGAGGCACCTCATGGTCTCCTGGCTGGCACCGGGATGAGTGTTGCAAGCAGTTTGAGGTAGGTGATCCTTCCCACCTACTCAGCACTGGTGAGGTCACACCTGCAGGACTGAGTCCAGTCCTGGGCTCCCCACTACAAGAGAGACAGGAACATACTGGGGAGAATCCAGCAAAGGCCCACAAAGATGATTGAGGGTTTAGAGCATCTCTGCCATTAGGAAAGGCTGAGAGAGCTGGGACTGTTCACCTTGGGCAAAAGAATCTCATCAATGCCTAGAAATAGATGAAGAGAGGGTGCAGAGAAGACGGGTCCAGGCTCTTTTCAGTGGTGCCCAGTGACAGTACAAGAGGCAATGGCAACAGGCTGAGACACAGGAGGCTCCACCTGAACATCAGAAAACACTTTTTCACTGTGAGGGTGACTGAGCGCTGGCACAGGTTTCCCAGAGAGGTTATGGAGTCTCCATGCTTGTGTTACTGATTTGTTATTAATTTGAGCTGATTTTAATGTATTTTGATGATTTGGATTCAAATAAGGAATACTTTAGAGTAACTATACAACCAGTTGTGCTGCTACAACGTTCTTTTAAAAGTCCCAGGCTGAGGCCATGCTGACTAGTGATAAACATTAACCAGATTTCTACACAAAGAATAAGACTGGTGATGAGGTACCATTGTGAGACTGTTCAGTCAGGACGATTTATTGCCCTGTAGACCAGGTGTTCAAAAATTACATTGTGAAAGGGCCTCGAAACATATTAAAATTGCTGTGTGAGCCAAAATCCTTGGGTCAAGGGCATTGGAGGGTCTTTCTTTTAGGTCACTAGTCCGTGGTGGTTGCAAAAGCAGCCCCTCAACTCATTTCAGGACTCAAGTGCCCATGACTGGAAGGAGGTGGGAATAAGAATATGAGTTATGGGAATGATCATGTTTATGTATGAGAACTTGATTACTATGTATTACTGTATCCTATATAATCAGCGTGCTACACGAGTTAGGTGTGCGTTGTTGGTGAGACGACTCCCCTACGCACCCAGAGGTTAATAAAGGAGTGTCTGATATCTACATCCCATTGGTGTTGATAAGTTCTTTTATCCCGTTTTGGTGACACTTGGAGATATTCAGAAGCCACCTGGACATGCTCCAAGGCAACTGGCTGTAGGTGGCCCTGCTTGAGTGGGGTAGTTGGACCAGATGAGCTCCAGAGCTGCCTTCCAGCCTCAACCATTCTGTGGAAACAGGGCTGCATGGGCATGGTAAGTTCTCCCGTGTGGAGCCCTCCAGCTCCTCCACTGCCCCTATCCACGTAGCTGGGATGGGCAATGACCCCATGCACACATGATCCCACACCTCTGGAGCTGTGACACCGCCCAGCACGACTGGCCTGGGCATAGCAGGGTAAATGGAAGCTGGCAACTCCCACCACCTGCCCACACAGACAGGGCACAAAGTGCGGAAACGACCCTTCTCGTACCGCCTTCCCCTACTTTCTGCACCACACAGCTCCCTGTCCCGACCACCCCCAAGCCCAGGTTGAGGGAAGAGCAGAGCTGGGCAGAGGTAAGAATTACAGCTGGCAGCTCACTGCCAGTATGTGGAACATTGCGTGAAGTGAGAGTTGTCTGGAGTGCTGGGGCTGGCAGGGGGAACCCTACATCCTCGGCACAGTCAGACTCTGAAAGCCCCGCTCACAACTGGTCGCTCTGCTGCTGGCAAAGCAAATCCACACCTTGGCACCTGCAGCTGCCAGACTGCAAACAGCTGCCTTAGCAGCACTGCCCAGTGTGTAGACGTGGGATGCTGGGCTGGCAGGGGCACACGCCACAGCACGTGGCCGAAATAACAGCACACAGCCTCCTTATGTCAACGTATGCATCTGGCTGCTCTGAAACAAGCATTGCCAGGTCTGGCTCAGGAATAGCCCTGGCACCAGAATCCAGGGCTCAGAGGAAAGAGAAACCCCATTTCCCTCCCTCCATCCCCAGGAATATTCAGCTTTTATCACCTCCCCATGGGAGGAGGGTAGATCTTGCATGGGGGACAGTGTCCCTTTGTCCCTGCCAAGCTGGGAGGGGTGAGAGCCCATTTCTGCCCCTCGCAGAGCCCTGCCCGACTCCAGGAAACATGGGCACCTCTCACAGAGCACCGTCCCTTTGCACTTCTCCTTGTCTTTGTCCTTGCTGGTGTGTTGTACCCGTGGTACCAAACTGGCCTGTGACACTCGTGTCCATGACAAGGAGGAGGGGGAGGAGTGGGAGAAGCAGAGAAACCCCTGAAACAGGACTGAAAGCAGAGCAGGGCTGCTCCCACAGGGCTTCACTGCAGCCAGCACAGCAACCCGTGAGGGCTTGTGTGGAACCAGGAAATCTTACAGGAAACAGCCCCATTAGAGGTGAAGCCTGTACATGGGCCTGCTAAGGAGGGGAGGAGGGGTGGGCGGCAGGACCTGTCTGCAGCACTGCTGGGATCAGCCCGTGGTGGGGAGTGATGGCTGCACTCTCCCAAGGCCTGCCAACACTCCCCACCAGCTCCTGCACCCTGGGCCGTGGGCCAGCCGCAGGGGCTCGCATGCCTGCAGCTGCTCATGGACAGTCACAGGGGCCTGGAGAAGGCAGGAGGGATCCTGTGAGCCCGGCCCCACAAACCTCCATCTCACCATGTCAAGTGCTTGGGATTCGACAACAGGCCCAAGCCAGAGCTGACCTATAGATGACTCCTGTATATTTTATAACTGAGAGCCATTGTGCTAGTAGGTGTTGTACCAGGTTATAACAAACCACCTGTGCTGATGTAAAAAGTGCTAAAGTGTTGAAGTATTGAAGCCTGAACAACAGGCCCCAAGCCGAAGCTGCTAACTTCGTATGTAGTCATTAGTGCCATATGTCTGTTCATTATTAAAAGATGTAGCTGAGATATCATAAAACATGTCTATCCTGAATATATCTTCATCCTTCTTTGTGCAGGGGCAAGTTACCAAGGGCATGGAGCCAGCTGTCTGGCCTTGGGAGCAGATGTGTGACCTTGCTCATCAATAAATTAGATAAGCAGGGAAACTCCCTTGGCTTCCTCCTTGAGCCCTGGCCAGGCCCTGGGGGAATCTAATTGGAGGGTGAAAGCAGATGATTCTGCTCAAAGCAAAGGTGCCAGTTATTCTGGCTTGCTGATTTTTGGTATATAATGCTGGACCCGCTCTCAGTGACTTTGGCTGCCTCACCTACGGGTGGACACACCACGTAGGATTTCCCACTTGCTAGGAAAGGCTCAACAAATCCCCGCTCTAACTGGGGCTGCCCAGCGACTGAGGATCTGGGTGATGGTAACGGGTGCAAGTGGTGATGGATCTATCTTAATCACTATTCTCTCTCTCTCTCGTGGTAATGATTTCACCCTGCATTTTCCTATTTTTTTGCTTTAAGTGTATTATTCATCTTTTCCTACTGTATGTTTTCTGCATTACTCTGTTACATTATTTAGTCATCCCCAGTAACATACCCCTACTCTTTCCACTCTGGTGTCTGACTTTCATTGGGATCCTTAGTCAGCAAAACACCATGCGCTTTGCTCAGAGCTCGTCCTGGGAGCGTGGGATCTGCTCCATCAAAGGGCCCTCCTCTGCCTCCCTGCTCACCTGTACACGGAAAGAAGGTTGAGCTCTGCAGCTCTGCCCTCTCCATTGGGGTGGGAGTGCACAGGGTGAAGGGGATGGTCCCCGGCAGGAGGTTTGTGCTGCTGCAGCCACGTGTCCTGGCCCTGTGAGAATGGCACAGAAGCAGCAGGCAGCTTCCTGAAGGTGCAGGGCAGGAGGGCCAGAGACATCTTGCTCGAGTTGTTCTCCCAGGAGGAGCTGCCTCACTCAGCCACTACCACCCCATAGTTCTTTGCAGTGTCCCAGGAGCTGCTGATAAAGGAGACCCACTTGATTGTGCACCCAGGTGCCTGCCAGAAACACAGGATGTCACAGGCCTTGAGTCTGAAAGCAGAGGCTTGGCAGGAGAGCTGTGTGTTGCCACAGGCTGCTTTCAGCCCTGCCCAGCCTCCAAAAGCTGTACCTGGGCCTGCCTCTCTGGAAAGACACATGGACACAGTCCCAGTGGACTGAGGATGGCAGCAGGGAACCTGTGGCCTCCCTCCAGGTGCTCTCCACCTCACCTGACCTCTCGCATTAGGCTGCTGCTCACTGGCAAAGAACTGTGAGCTGCCCCATGGCAAACAAGCACCTTCACTGAAGGATCACACTGTGGGGCTTCCCTTCTCTCCCACCTCCACCGCTGCTCCCGGACTGCACCAGGACCCTTGTACAGGACAGGAGACATCAGGTCAAAGTCTGCTCTCTTGAAGTGCAGGGGGGTGAGCTTACTGCACACTCTCCTTGATGCCCTGAGCATCATGAATTCTAACATTTCATGGTCGCTGCAGCCAAGGCTTTCTTCAGCTTCACATTATCCACCAGCCCCTCCTGGTTGGTGAGAACAAGGTCCAGCATGGCACCCCTTCTTGTTGGCTCCTCTACCACCCGCAGAAGGAATTTGTCATCAATGCATTCCAGGAACCTCCTGGATTGCTGGCGCCCTGCTGTCCCATCCTTCCAACAGATATCCGGGTGATTGAAGTCTCCCATAAGGACCAGGGCCTGTGAATGTGAAGCCTCCCCTGTCTGTCTATAGAGGGCCTCATCTACTCGGACATCCTGGTCGGCTGGCCTCTAGCAGATCCCCACTATGATATCCCCTTCCCCTGCCTTTCCTTTAACCTTCACCCATAAGCTCTCAGTTTGTTCCTCAGTCATCCCCAGGTCAAGCTCCAAGGATTCCAGCTGGTCATTGACATAAAGAGCAACACTCCCTCCTCTTCTTCCCTGTCTATCTTTCCTTAAGAGCCTATACCCATCTAGACCTCCGCTCCAGTCATAGGAGCCATCCCACCACGTCCCAGTGATACCTATAACATCATAACCTGTAGATGTGCACACATCTCTAACTCCTCTCGCTTGGTCCCCATGCTCCGTGCATTTGCATAGAAGCATTTAAGTGGGGCCCCCACTGAAGCCAACTTGCCGGCTGAAATACATTCTACCTGGAATCCATTACCCTTCACTTCATGTGCTCTCTCACTGGCCTGTGAATGACCCCGGGAGCCAGGGTATCTATTTCCAGCACTGGCCTCAAAATGGGATGGAATGAGGATCCCCTCCCCTGACCAATCTAGTATCTATACTCTCCATAGCTGGGGCAAAGCCAGGGATGCCCAAGTGTGCCCTTGGGGATCACCAGGCAGACGGCAATACGCAGAGGGAAGGCAGAGCTCTGCCTGCCTGGCTCACCCCTGAGCAGAGCAACCAAAGCCTCCCAAGAGGCTCCGAAGCACAGCTCTTGCCCTGGGGCTTTCTGGCAGCGCACCCCATGGCTGGAGGGTATCCCAGCCCGGGGCCAGGCTGGCCTGTTTGCTGTGCTGTGGGAGTGAGCATGGAGAGGGCGTCGAGCCCCACCACGGCATTTGTGTCCCCATGGGGACCGCAAAGAAGTGCTGATGGTGGAGTCCTGGGGATGTGGGACACGTAGAGCAACAGATGCCACCACCCAGGACCTGTCCCAGGAGGTGCTGCCTCATCCAGCCACCGTGGCATTGCAGAAGAGATGGGAAGAATTATTGTTCCTGAAGGTGACGCATTTGAACGTGGAGCTGTGTGTATGCTGGTATGACGAGATCTTACAGTAACTGACCATCGGTCTGGATCCTCAGCAGGAGAGGTACATGGAGTCCCCCAGGGCCCCTCAGCCCAGCCTGCCCTGGGCCGCCAGCCCTCCAAGGACACACAGCTACACCCACAGAAGTGTGGGGACTCCCCCTCAGCAGGGAGCCTGCACACCCCGTCCGGCTGCGCTCCAGCTGACCTGGCTGTTTGCCCTTAACAGCGCTGCTGCTGCAAGGCCTTGACCCCAAGTCCCCATCTACCCCGAGCCACAAGGTGGGCAAGGACCGTGCCGTGAGCACGGCTCTGCCGTCCACTCCTCCCTTCTCTCTTGCAATGCCACGCTGGAGCAGGCGAGTGGCTCTGGCAGCAGGTTTGTGTTAAAGCTCCGCTGGATTTCCTGTCCCCGTGCGAACGGCACAGAAGTAGCGGGCAGAGTCCCGGGGGCCCAGGGCACGCAGCGACAGCGACGACTCGGACCGGGAATTGTCCCGGGACACCGTCGCTCGACCCTCTACTGACTGACCGTACCTACTGAATGACGAATCGTATCTGATATAGGACACCCACTCGAGTCTGTCACCGGGTCTCTGACGGTACCACCAAATGTTGTAACTGCCGAAGTCGAAGCCGGCCCCGCGGCAGGAGAGGAGCACGGAGTCCCCGGGCGCTCGCAGCCCTCCGCCGGCCTCCAGCAGCCTCAGCTGCGCCCACACCCCTGCGGACGGAGAGCGCAGGCAGCCGGGCAGGGCGCGCCCACGGCCCGAGGCCGTTCCCCCGCCGCCCCGGCAAAGGCCCCCGGGCCGGCACAGCGCCAGCCGCCACCCGCCTCTGTCCCGGCCAAGCCCCGCGCCCGGGCCAACGCCCGCCTGCCCTCCCCGGGGCTGAGCCGCGCCTGCTGCCGCCCGTCCGGCCCGAGCCGCGGCCCCAAAGCCGCCCTGGCCTCCGCCTCGGCCTCCGCCTCCTTCCGCAGCCCCGGGCTCGCTGCCCTCCCCGCCCGGCGCTCACCTGCCGGCCCCGCGGCCAAGGCCAAGGCCAGGAGCCACGGCCCCAGCCCGGGCGCCATCATGCCCTGCCGCGCCGGGGCCGGCCGGGGCCGCCGAGGAGCCGAGCGGAGCCGCGCTCGGGCCCGCTCCTGCCCGCCCCGCCGCCTCGGCCCCTCGCCGGGGCAGCGCCGACGCCTGTGCCCGCCCACAACAGCCCCGCCCCGGCGCCCCGGGGCCGCGGCCCCTTCGCGGCAGGAGCAGGGGGGGCGCGGGGAGGGCCGCGGGGCAGGGCCGGCGGCACAGCAGGAGCGCGGCGCCCCGGCACACGAAGGCTCCTGGCCCTTGGCTCCCAGCGCGGCTCCGGCGCTGGCCCGCCTGCTCGCCCTGCCGAGCCCTGCCCAAGGGGGTCGGCGCCTCGGCCGGGCGCAGCTGGGACCCTTGTGGCCCCGGGGCACTCCCGGCCCGGCAGTCACAGCCCAGGGCAGTGGAGCGCAGATGGACCTGCGAGGACACGGCACAGTCAGTCCATCTGCTCGTCCCTGCACCGCAGAGCTCCGCGCTTGGGCCTTCTCAGCTGGAATCGGGCCTGGAAACCATCAGGGCTCTTCCACCAGCACATTGCTCCCACTGCCTCCTTGCCACGGGCCAGCGGAAGGGATGGAAATGGGAAACACGGACACCCCCCCCGGGGGCTTTGGGTGCGTGTCGTATCCCAACCACAGACTCTTCTGCAGGGAGCACTTGGTGACCCCGTAGGAAGCTGACCTGAGGAGGCACAGGCTTAGATGGGGCTGTGCACAGCTCAGGACACTCTGCAGGGCGCTGTGCTGCTCGTTTCCCTGTCGCAGGGTGAACTCAGATGCCAAAGCACAGTGAAGAGCCTGGGGTGGCTACTCGTGTCGCGTCAGCCCCGATGCCTGTTCCTACCTCCCGCTACAGCTCCAGGCACACAGTAACTGTTACGCTGCTGCGTTGGGCAGCTGATCAAAGTGTCCCTGTTCCACCTCTCACTCTGACTAGAAGGGGGGTAGCTTGAAACTGGGTGTGGAGAAAGGACGAGGCACTTCTGTGTGACTGCTCAGGACAGAGGTACCTGAAAGATGCCATGGGGTAGCAATGAGTTTTTCTAGCTGCTGCTTAAATTTGCATACAATTGGGCATGTGGGCGAGTGCACATAGTCCCCAGAGCGAGAGCGCTCGTATGCCATCTGTCTGCCTGCTCGTGCTGTGGCTGCCTCGTTCACGTGGAAAAGTCCTGGCAAGGAAATGAATATCAGCTCCCTTGGGATTGCAGTGTAGGAGCCCGTAATTCCTCCTCTACTCCAACCAGCTAAGAATGACAGCTGGCACTTCACTGCGAGTATGTGAAACACTGCATCAAGTGTGAGCTGACTGGAGTGCAGGAGTAGGAGGGACAGTCCAAGACTGCCTGGACAGTCAGACTCTGACAGACCACTCACAACTGGTTGGGCAGTGGGTGGCACAGTAAATCCACGCCTTGGCATCTGCAGCTGTCAGACTGCAAACAGCTGCCTTGGCAGCTCATTCCACAGCACTTGGCCTAGAGAATAGGACACAGCCTCCTTCTTATGTCAAAGTAGGCAACTGGCACCTCTGAAAGAATGGCCGAGTTGAGAACAGCCCAGTATCTCCAGGATTTGGAAAATGGTGGCCACATCTGTAGGCCAAGTCCTGCTAAGCCAAATCTCTCCACCAACACAACTGCAACACGGGTGGCCCAAGGGATGACTGATAAGCCTGCATGGACACACAGTACGTGTGAGCAATTGTCCTCCAGGTGACATTGGCAAGGCTACTTTGGGCACATACATAATTATTCCACGGGCAGCCCTCTCTACATCCGCTCCTACCGCTGCACTAGACGTTCAAGGCTCTCCGCAATGGGCTGTGGCTCCGAGGTGTCTAAATGGTGCCACAGAAGAGCCAGGTACACCCTGAGCCAGTCAGCAGGCACGTACCTTAAGAGTCCTACGGGATGAAGTAACATCCCTCAAAATGGGAAAATAACTTGCAGGATTCCACTGGTAGCCGTGAGAGTGGGACTTCACCCATCTTACACACCATGACCTGCTGTGACCACAAGAGAACCGTGGCTTATAAAGAGAAGAGTAGTAACAAGAGAAAGATAGAAGCGTCACTATTAATAAAAATAGAATAACAGCCATTAAATATAAACAGAACCAAAAAGACATGATATTGTGTGTTGGGTTTCTGTGTGGTGGGGTATTTGGTAGCAGGGGAGGGGGTTACCGCTGTGTCTCCTGTGAGAAGCTTCTTGAAGCTCCCCCGGCTCAAAGTAAGACCCATCTGTGGCCAAGGCTGAGCCACTTAGCGATGGTGGCTGTGCCTCTGTGATAAGGTATTTAAGATGGGGAACCTGAGAGGAGGAGGGGGAGATGTGAGGAGGAGTTGGGAGGGAAATACCAAAGCAAACCCCGAGGTGACTGGAAGAAAGAAGGAGGAGGAGGGGAGGAAGCTGTGCTGGAGCAGAGACCCCGCTGCAGCCCATGGGGAGAGGGCAGGCTGTGCCCTGCACCCATGGAGGGCACCGGGGGATGAAATGCCACCTGCAGCCTGGAGAGGACCCCACGCCAGAGCAGGGGCTGTGCCTGGAGAAGGTCGGGACTGTGAGGGCAGCCGGCGCTGGGACAGTCTGTTGCTGGGATGCGGGAGAATAATGGACTATGAGAGTTATATCAAGCAAAGCCGTTTATTCTTCCAATAGTACATACTTATGCTCTCGCCAATGCTCTTACTTCATAATTAGCAAATGAGCAATTAGACATCTATCAATCTTTGCTCCTACCAGCATCAGACCACTCTAACACGCACTGTGCAGACCAATCACCCTCTCGTTCACGCGCTGTTCACGCGGTGGTAACTTCTCACAGGTCAGCACTTTTCCACAGCTCAGTGTTGCAGCTGTCCGGTGTTTATCCCTGACACCTTGGCACAACTCAGCAGTTTCTTACATTTCTCCCAAGGACTGTTTCTCATCAAAGCCTTGCTGCTCCTCAGGGGCTGTGCAAGCTGACAGGCCGATGTCAACTTGCCTCTCTCCCACACTGGGAGGGCTGCACCCCACGGCAGGGACACACTCTGGAGCCGTTTGGGAAGAGCTGCAGCCCTGGGAAGGATGCATGTGAGAAAAGTTCATGGAGGACTGTCACCCATGGGATGGACCCCACGTTGGAGCAAAAGAAGAATAGGAGGAGTCCTTCCCCTGAGGAGGAAGGAGCGGCAGAAACAACGGGGGATGAACTGACCCCAACCCCCATCCCATGTCCCCCTACACTGCTGTGGGGCAGGAGGAGGGAGAGAAATCAGGATCAAAGTTGAGCTGAGGAAGAAGGGAGGGGTGGGGGAAGGTGTGTTGAAGATGTAGTTGTATTTCTCAGTATCCACTCTGATTCAATTGGTGGGATTCAAATATATTTATTTGGTTTTGTTTTCCAAATCAAATCTTTATGCCCATGACCACAACGGGTGAGTCATCCCTCCCTGTCCTTGTTTTGATTCCCAAGGCTTTTGTTTTATTTTGTCCTTCCATTTTTCCTGGATGGGGGAAGGAGTGATTGAGCAGCTGTGTGGTGCTCAGTTGCCCCCTGGGCTTAAACCATGACAACAGAGCACTGGCTATTGGCTACTATGACTACAGAAACTCTTCCAGGACTGTCTTCTGTAAGATCCTCATAGAGAAGTTTATAAAGTCTGGCCTGGGGGATCAAAGAGTGAGGCACATCCAAAACTGTCTGCAGGCCTGGGACCAGATGGTAGTCCTCAGTGGCACGCAGGCTAGTTGGAGGCCAGCAACTAGTGTGTGCCCTAGGGGTCAATGCCAGCTCCGATACTGTTTGACATCTCCCTTAATGATCTGGAGGATGGGAGAGCGCGCACCCTCGCCAGATGTGCAGGTGATGCCAAGCTGGGAGGATTGGCTGATATAGCAGAGGGTTGCGCTGCCATGCAGAGGGACCTCAACAGGCTGTTGAAATGGGCTGACAGGAACCTCGTGCAGTTCAAAGAGAGGAAGGACAAAGTTCTCCACCTGAGAAGGAACATCTCAAGGCACCGAGGAAGCTTGGGGGCTACTCAACTGGTAAGCACATTCTCAAGAAAGGAACTGAAGGTTCTGGTGGACAAGAGCTTGAGCATGACCCAGGAATGTGCCCTTGGGACAAAGGTGGCTAATGGTGTCCTGGGTGCATCAGGAGGTGTGTTGCCAGCAGGCAGAGGGAGGTGACCCTTCCCTCCCTGTTCAGCACTGGAGGGCTCATACCTGGAGTACTGGCTCCACGTCCTGTCCCCCCAGCACACGGGAGACAGGGACAGACTGGGGAGAGGCCAGTGAAGGGCCACAGAGATGATTATGGGACTGCAGAGAGAAGAGTTGGATGGTTTACCACAGAAAAGTGAAGGCTTGGGGGGTTCTCATCAATGTAGAGAAATACCTGAAGAGAGGGTGCAAAGAAGACGGGGCCAGGCTCTTTTTAGTTGTGCCCAGTGACAGGTGAAGAGGCAATGGACTCAAACAGAAAACCAGGAACCATTTTTGACTCCGAAGGTGTCCAAGCACTGGCACAGGTTGTCCAGAGAGGTTACGGAGTCTTCATGCTTGGAAATATTCAGAAGCTGCCTGGAAATAGTGCTGGGCAACGAGCTCCAGGTGGCCCAGTTTGAGCAGGGGGCTTGGACCAGATAACTCCTGAGGTGGCTTCCAACCACAACCTTCCTGTGATTTGGAGAAAGGCTCAGAGGCACATTCAGGGCTTTGTGGGTGATATATGTCAGGGCAAAGGGGAAAAGTGAAACTTGGACTTTAGTCCTCCCCTGATGACATCCAGAAACAGCTTCTTACAGGAGCATTGAAGAAAAACTCGGTGTCCTCTTCTGACTACAAGTTTCAGTGCTGGAACTCAAGAGAGAAATGCACAAGTGATACAAATGTAATATGGGTGGGTAAAAAAGTAGCACCCAGAGGACTCAGGAGAGCTCTTCAGCTTGGGCATGTTTGCTGTATTTCTGGTGTTTAGTCTTCTGTTCAGTCTTAGAGTTGTTCTCTGAAGGTGCAGACCCAGGTCCCTGCACATGTGACAGGGTTGTACAACCCCGTAGCCAAACCCAGAGCCTGGCTTTGGAAGGATGAGCAAGAACATGCAGCCCCATTGGCCCAGGTGACTGGCTGCTTCCTGGAGACAGAGAGGCCAACTGCTGGCCACAGCCTGGTGCTGGGGGCAGGGCTTCCGGAGACAGTGCAGGGGAAAGGATTCAGTTAGGAAAAGATTGGTAGAGGCTCTCCCTTTCTCACTCACAGGGCTGGTAGCTTCTGCATGCAACCTGCAAATTCCAGGATTGTGAGAAAAGGTCAGTGGTGTGTGGGTCAAGGGAAGGAGTGTAGTGGTGCTATCAGGAGGAGTCTTGCCCATCAGAGACGTAGGGATCCACACCACAAGTGCTCTGGAGCCGTGTAGGCATGTTTTGTGCCCCACGGCACTGGCCATATCTCCTGACCTTCATGCCTGTGCTGGGCTGCCCACATCCCTTGTTGCAGGATGAACTCAGCCAGCTAATCCTAACAAAGGAGCCTGGAGGCAGCAAGCAGTTGTGGGCAGCGCATGGAGAATACTGGGGGGAAGCAGGCTGTCTCTGTGCAGCCCAGAGACAAGCCTGCTGCAGGAGATACCCACCCTGCAGCCCGGGGCCGGCCCAGTGCTGCAGCAGGTGGAGATGACCTGAAGGAACCTGCAGCCCCTGCAGATCCCACGCTGGAGCAGGCGCCTGGCAGGAGCTGCGGCCTGTGGAGAGAAGCCCAGACAGGAGCAAGTTTCCTGGCAGGAGCTGTTGCACCCACACTAGAGCAGTCTTCTCCTGAAGGACTCTCCCCCGGCGAGAGGACCCACACTGGAGCAGGGGGAAAGGGTCAGGAGCAAGGAATCGCAGAGACAGAGTGTTATGATCTGACCACAATCCCTATTCCTCATCTCCCTGCACTGCTTGGGGCAGGGAGCAGGCAGAACACTCAGGAAGGAAGGAGGAAAGTTGAGCCTGGGAAGAAGAGGGAGGCCCAGGGTGGTGGGTGATGGTGGGTGCTGTTAATTTTGTTGTCATTTCTCACTACTCCAATATATTTGTAATTGGCAATGCAGTAAATGACACACACACACACACACCCATTGTTCTTTGCCTGTGATTGGAAGCAATCTACCTGCCTTTATTCTGACACAGGAGCTTTTTCATGTCATTTTCTCCCCTCGTCCCACTGCAGAAGGGGGTGAGAGAGCAGGTTGATGGGCCTCTGGCAGCCCCCCAAGGTTACCTCAGCAGAGTGGCAGAGGCACCTCATGGTCTCCTGGCTGGCACCGGGATGAGTGTTGCAAGCAGTTTGAGGTAGGTGATCCTTCCCACCTACTCAGCACTGGTGAGGTCACACCTGCAGGACTGAGTCCAGTCCTGGGCTCCCCACTACAAGAGAGACAGGAACATACTGGGGAGAATCCAGCAAAGGCCCACAAAGATGATTGAGGGTTTAGGGCATCTCTGCCATTAGGAAAGGCTGAGAGAGTTGGGACTGTTCACCTTGGGCAAAAGAATCTCATCAATGCCTAGAAATAGATGAAGAGAGGGTGCAGAGAAGACGGGTCCAGGCTCTTTTCAGTGGTGCCCAGTGACAGTACAAGAGGCAATGGCAACAGGCTGAGACACAGGAGGCTCCACCTGAACATCAGAAAACACTTTTTCACTGTGAGGGTGACTGAGCGCTGGCACAGGTTTCCCAGAGAGGTTATGGAGTCTCCATGCTTGTGTTACTGATTTCTTATTAATTTGAGCTGATTTTAATGGTTTTGATGATTTGGATTTAATTAAGGAATACTTTAGAGTAACTATACAACCAGTTATGCTGCTACAATGTTCTTTTAAAAGTCCCAGGCTGAGGCCATGCAGACTAGTGATAATCATTAACCAGATTTCTATACAAAGAATAAGACTGGTGATGAGGTACCATTGTGAGACTGTTCAGTCAGGACGATTTATTGCCCTGTAGACGAGGTATTGTAAAATTTACATTGTGAAAGGGCCTCGAAGCATATTAAAATTGCTGTGTGAGCCAAAATCCTTGGGTCAAGGGCATTGGAGGGTCTTTCTTTTAGGTCACTAGTCCGTGGTGGTCGCAAAAGCAGCCCCCCAACTCATTCAGGACTCAAGTGCCCATGACTGGAAGGAGGTGGGAATAAGAATATGAGTTATGGGAATGATCATGTTTATGTATGAGAACTTGATTACTATGTATTACTGTATCCTATATAATCAGCGTGCTACACGAGTTAGGTGTGTGTTGTTGGTGAGACGACTCCCCTACGCACCCGCAGGTTATTAAAAGAGTGTCTGATATCTACATCCCATTGGTGTTGATAAGTTCTTTCATCCCATTTTGGTGACACTTGGAGATATTCAGAAGCCACCTGGACATGCTCCAAGGCAACTGGCTGTAGGTGGCCCTGCTTGAGTGGGGTAGTTGGACCAGATGAGCTCCAGAGCTGCCTTCCAGCCTCAACCATTCTGTGGAAACAGGGCTGCATGGGCATGGTAAGTTCTCCCGTGCGGAGCCCTCCAGCTCCTCCACTGCCCCTATCCACGTAGCTGGGACGGGCAATGACCCCATGCACACGTGATCCCACACCTCTGGAGCTGTGACACCGCCCAGCACGACTGGCCTGGGCATAGCGGGGTAAATGGAAGCTGGCAACTCCCACCACCTGCCCACACAGACAGGGCACAAAGTGCGGAAACGACCCTTCTCGTACCGCCTTCCCCTACTTTCTGCACCGCACAGCTCCCTGTCCCGACCACCCCCAAGCCCGGGTGTTCCCTCCAGCTCTTGCAGACTGCTTTTGGCCTTGTTTCCTGCAGGGCTGCAGGGCTGTCCTGCTGGGGACCAGTGCCACTGGGCTGCATCCCCTGTCCATTCCACGCTGAGGGAAGAGCAGAGCTGGGCAGAGGTAAGAATTACAGCTGGCAGCTCACTGCCAGTATGTGGAACATTGCGTGAAGTGAGAGTTGTCTGGAGTGCTGGGGCTGGCAGGGGGAACCCTACATCCTCGGCACAGTCAGACTCTGAAAGCCCCGCTCACAACTGGTCGCTCTGCTGCTGGCAAAGCAAATCCACACTTTGGCACCTGCAGGTGCCAGACTGCAAACAGCTGCCTTAGCAGCACTGCCCAGTGTGTAGACGTGGGATGCTGGGCTGGCAGGGGCACACGCCACAGCACGTGGCCGAAATAACAGCACACAGCCTCCTTATGTCAACGTATGCACCTGTCTGCTCTGAAACAAGCATTGCCAGGTCTGGCTCAGGAATAGCCCTGGCACCAGAATCCAGGGCTCAGAGGAAAGAGAAACCCCATTTCCCTCCCTCCATCCCCAGGAATATTCAGCTTTTATCACCTCCCCATGGGAGGAGGGTAGATCTTGCATGGGGGACAATGTCCCTTTGTCCCTGCCAAGCTGGGAGGGGTGAGAGCCCATTTCTGCCCCTCGCAGAGCCCTGCCCGACTCCAGGAAACATGGGCACCTCTCACAGAGCACCGTCCCTTTGCACTTCTCCTTGTCTTTGTCCTTGCTGGTGTGTTGTACCCTTGGTACCAAACTGGCCTGTGACACTCGTGTCCATGACAAGGAAGAGGGGGAGGAGTGGGAGAAGCAGAGAAACCCCTGAAACAGGACTGAAAGCAGAGCAGGGCTGCTCCCACAGGGCTTCACTGCAGCCAGCACAGCAACCCGTGAGGGCTTGTGTGGAACCAGGAAATCTTACAGGAAACAGCCCCATTAGAGGTGAAGCCTGTACATGGGCCTGCTAAGGAGGGGAGGAGGGGTGGGCGGCAGGACCTGTCTGCAGCACTGCTGGGATCAGCCCGTGGTGGGGAGTGATGGCTGCACTCTCCCAAGGCCTGCCAACACTCCCCACCAGCTCCTGCACCCTGGGCCGTGGGCCAGCCGCAGGGGCTCGCATGCCTGCAGCTGCTCATGGACAGTCACAGGGGCCTGGAGAAGGCAGGAGGGATCCTGTGAGCCCGGCCCCACAAACCTCCATCTGACTGTGCCTTTGCTCAGAGCTCCTCCTGCGAGCGTGGGATCTGCTCCATCAAAGGGCCCTCCTCTGCCTCCCTGCTCACCTGTACACAGAAAGAACGTTGAGCTCTGCAGCTCTGCCCTTTCCATTGGGGTGGGAGTGCACAGGGTGAAGGGGACGGTCCCCGACAGGAGGTTTGTGCTGCTGCAACCACGGGTCCTGGCCCTGTGAGAATGGAACAGAAGAAGCAGGCAGCTTCCTGAAGGTGCAGGGCATGAGAAAGCGGAACAAGAGCTCCACCGTGTAGCTAACGCCATCTCAGAAACACAGCAAGCTCGGCTTTCACATGCAATTTTCCCACCAAAATGCCAGGGCAATACAGAACCAGTTTTCTTTATCAAGGCCTCAGGCTAAAGACATCATTGCCACTTGCCCTGAGTGCCAGAAGGACTCTCTCTCTTCAACAGCCAGTGGTGTCAACCCTCAGGGACTCACTCCTCAGAATTATGGCAATCTGACGTCACTCAGTTCAATGCATTTGGATCGTTAAAATAGGTGCCGTCAATATTGCACCACTTCTCATCACAGACACCAGATCAACAAGAAGTCCAGGGCAAGGATTAACTGTTAACAAAAACCTAGGAAGTGCTACTTTGGAAGTACCAGATCCTTTAATAACCTGGGGAAGAGGTTATGTTGTGTCTCCACAGGTCACGGTCCCCGGTTGTTACCGGCAAAGTGTGTGCGACCACACCTGAGGCGTGAGAGGCAGCTTTTGGTGGACACTCAGGAGCCGGCTGTGGGTGCTGTGGATGCCCCTGTGCCGACAGTTCGTGATCTCTTCAACTGATCATTTAAGCAGAATGGATGGGTAATGCTTGCTGCTGCAACGGGAGCAAATACACTGTCTCTGTCCTTAATCACACTACGGTTGTGAACTCTTTGAAGAGAAAATGCTGACAGTAATTGCAACTCCTTGATGAGATATACAGGCTTACTAGTCACTTGTCAAAGATGTAGCTTACACAAAATGTCGTTATTAATAAGGATGAAATGCTGTAAGAATGTGTGTATTCAACTTCCTTTGTTTAGCAATAGTAAGAATTAGGAACTCAAGTGTTTAACCTTATTAGAAACTCCCTTGGTTTTCCCCCTTGAGTGGTGGCCAGGCTCTGGGTGGAACCCAACAGGAGGATGAGATCAGATGTTTCCGCTCAAAGAAAAGTGCCAGTTATTTTGGCCTCTTGATTTGGAGGCTGGACCTGCCTGCAGCAATGTTGGATGCCTCACCTACGGATGGACGCGTCGCGTAGGATTTCCGCTTTGCGAGGACGGGCACTCTAAATTCTCGCTGCATCCAGGGTTCCCCAGCAACTGCGGATCTGAATGTTAGTACCCCGTTAGGTAAGTGTGCTATTTCATGTTTTCTTTACTGTTTATTTTTGTAGTATTTAGTCACATCCCTTAGTTATGGGTACTGAAACTAGCCTACTCTTTTTTAACTCGTAACTGTAACTGCTGTATTGCTTCTAGCCTTCTGTAAATCTTTTTTAAGCATGCTGTGTTTTTGAAGTTTGCCTAACCCTTAAATGATAAAGTCTCAAAATAAGTCTTGCATGTGCAGCTGCAAAACAAAGAAAGGGGAGATGTGGGAGACATTGGCCTGTCAGCCTTGCACAGCCTCTGAGCCATAGCTGGGGTTTGATGAAGAACAGGCCTTGGAAGAAAGATGAGAGGCTGCTGAGTTGTGCCAAGGTGACAGGGAAAACCAGCGGCCAGCTGCAACACTGAGCTGGGGAAAAGTGCTGACCTGTGAGAAGTTACCATCGCGGTAGGGCGGAATGCGCCAGGGAATATGGGAAATTAGTTCAATTGACCTGTGAAACTGATAATGGACCAGCCTATACCTCTCAAAAACTTTGCTCTTTTTTGTCAACTCTGGGGTATACGTCACATCACAGCTATACCACATCCCCCCACGGGGCAAGCCATAGTGGAGAGAGCACATCAAAGCTGTAAAAGCGCTTTTGCAAAAACAAAAAGGGGGAGAGGTCTTGGCTGCTGCAGAACCACTTGCAAAAGCGGTGTATGTGTTAAATTACTGATGGCTCACAGGTGACAGGGAGGAACCCCCAGTAGTAATATATAGTCTGGGTCTGAAATCCGGTATAAGCCGGTGTGGAGATGGTGCTTTTGCTCAGTACAAGGATGTTGCTATAGGATAGAGGAAAGGACCTGTGGAACTAACAATGACGGGTCGAGGCTGTGCCTGCGTTATTACCGACACCGGCACTAGATGGGTTCTGAGAAGATGGGTGCGACCCTGGGAAAAGGAAGTTAAGAAAGATGAAACAGAAACCGAATGAGATATTAACTTGGAGCAGGGGTTACGTTTGTGTTTTCACAGATGCCGGTTCCCTCTGGGTTCCTGCTCGGTGTGTTCAGCCTGTATGGGAACCTGCCTCAGGGTGAAGGATGGGTGGTCTCACAACCAAACACCACCGCAAGCCCTGAAAATCCGTTCTCTACATGCTTGGGAGAAATACCTGTGGATACATGGCCGAACCCACTGCGGTTTTGGCTTAGCAAACAAACTAATGCTACTTCTTTGGCTTTAAGTGGTCTTTTAACTGATGCCGATAGTGTCAGACATGTTACCTTATAAAATAGAGCTGCGATTGGCTTTTGCTTCTAGCGCAAGGACACGGTTGTGCTGAATTTGGAGGAATGTGTGGTATGAATCTATCCGATCGTTCAGAATCTATCTTTAAAAGCATTTGGCAATTGAAGGATGGAGTCAAACGCTTAACAGAAGATGATGGCTTGGACTGGCTGACAAGGATGGTTAAAGGTTGGGGATTATCTGGTTGGTTGATAACATCAGTCAGAACTGTCAGAGTAGTCCTTTTGATTGTAGTGACTGTGCTCTTACCATTGCCTTGCCTTATCGGCCTTCTGCAAAGGGCCCTGCAGAGGACTGTCGGTGCAATGTTTTTAGCACAGGACCACAGGGGGGTCTGCATCGCTCAAAAACAAAAAGGGGGATTTGTGGCATCGTTGGAGAACAACGGACATGTTGTGAGCGATCCAGACCAAGGGGCCTCACTGTACCAGCAAGCTGCAGCTGTGTTCAAGGACATAAACAAGGCCGAGACGGCCTGAGAAACTACATTCCTGCCCAAGAGATAAAGATGTTGGAATGTCAAAAACAGGGGGTCTACCTGGGGGGAGAGCAGCGCATGAACACCACACCGGGACCAATCATAGAGGGCAGAAGGGCGCGTGATCAAGTAGCTTTAGCCTATTAGCAATAAGATAGTGGTGCGTGAAGCTTGTGATAGAGTATAAATTGCTGTGTAGCCTTTAATACAGTGGCATCAACTTGATCACATTGGTCGTCTAAGTTGTGTCCGAGACTTCCGCGTCGGCACTGACCTATAGATGACTCCTGTATATTTTATAACTGATAGCCATTGTGCTAGTAGGTGTTGTACCAGGTTATAACAAACCACCTGTGCTGATGTAAAAAGTGCTCAAGTGTTGAAGTATTGAAGCCTGAACAACAGGCCCCGAGCCGAAGCTGCTAACTTTGTATGTAGTCATTAGTGCCATATGTCTGTTCATTATTAAAAGATGTAGCTGAGATATCATAAAACATGTCTATCCTGAATATATCTTCATCCTTCTTTGTGTAGGGGCAAGTTACCAAGGGCATGGAGCCAGCTGTCTGGCCTTGGGAGCAGATGTGTGACCTTGCTCATCAATAAATTAGATAAGCAGGGAAACTCCCTTGGCTTCCTCCTTGAGCCCTGGCCAGGCCCTGGGGGAATCTAATTGGAGGGTGAAAGCAGATGATTCTGCTCAAAGCAAAGGTGCCAGTTATTCTGGCTTGCTGATTTTTGGTATATAATGCTGGACCCGCTCTCAGTGACTTTGGCTGCCTCACCTACGGGTGGACACACCACGTAGGATTTCCCACTTGCTAGGAAAGGCTCAACAAATCCCCGCTCTAACTGGGGCTGCCCAGCGACTGAGGATCTGGGTGATGGTAACGGGTGCAAGTGGTGATGGATCTATCTTAATCACTATTCTCTCCCTCTCTCGTGGTAATGATTTCACCCTGTATTTTCCTATTTGTTTGCTTTAAGTGTATTATTCATCTTTTCCTACTGTATGTTTTCTGCATTACTCTGTTACATTATTTAGTCATCCCCAGTAACATACCCCTACTCTTTCCACTCTGGTGTCTGACTTTCATTGGGATCCTTAATCAGCAAAACACCATGCGCTTTGCTCAGAGCTCGTCCTGGGAGCGTGGGATCTGCTCCATCAAAGGGCCCTCCTCTGCCTCCCTGCTCACCTGTACACGGAAAGAAGGTTGAGCTCTGCAGCTCTGCCCTCTCCATTGGGGTGGGAGTGCACAGGGGAAGGGGATGGTCCCTGGCAGGAAGTTTGTGCTGCTGCAGGCGTGTGTCCTGGCCCTGTGAGAATGGAACAGAAGAAGCAGGCAATTTCCTGAAGTTGCAGGGCAGGAGGGCCAGAGACATCTTGCTCGAGTTGTTCTCCCAGGAGGAGCTGCCTCACTCAGCCACTGCCACCCCATAGTTCTTTGCAGTGTCCCAGGAGCTGCTGATAAAGGAGACCCACTTGATTGTGCACCCAGGTGCCTGCCAGAAACACACGATGTCACAGGCCTTGACTCTGAAAGCAGAGGCTTGGCAGGAGAGCTGTGTGTTGCCACAGGCTGCTTTCAGCCCTGCCCAGCCTCCAAAAGCTGTACCTGGGCCTGCCTCTCTGGAAAGACACACAGACACAGTCCCAGTGGACTGAGGATGGCAGCAGGGAACCTGTGGCCTCCCTCCAGGTGCTCTCCACCTCACCTGACCTCTCACATTAGGCTGCTGCTCACTGGCAAAGAACTGTGAGCTGCCCCATGGGAAACAAGCACCTTCACTGAAGGATCACACTGTGGGGCTTCCCTTCTCTCCCACCTCCACCGCTGCTCCCGGACTGCACCAGGACCCTTGTACAGGACAGGAGACATCAGGTCAAAGTCAGCTCTCTTGAAGTGCAGGGGGGTGAGCTTACTGCACACTCTCCTTGATGCCCTGAGGATCATGAATTCTAACATTTCATGGTCGCTGCAGCCAAGGCTTTCTTCAGCTTCACATTATCCACCAGCCCCTCCTGGTTGGTGAGAACAAGGTCCAGCATGGCACCCCTTCTTGTTGGCTCCTCTACCACCTGCAGAAGGAATTTGTCATCAATGCATTCCAGGAACCTCCTGGATTTCTGGTGCCCTGCTGTCCCATCCTTCCAAGAGACACCCGGGTGATTGAAGTCTCCCATAAGGACCAGGGCTTGTGAATGTGAAGCCTCCCCTGTCTGTCTATAGAGGGCCTCATCTACTCGGACATCCTGGTCGGCTGGCCTCTAGCAGATCCCCACTATGATATCCCCTTCCCCTGCCTTTCCTTTAACCTTCACCCATAAGCTCTCAGTTTGTTCCTCAGTCATCCCCAGGTCAAGCTCCAAGGATTCCAGCTGGTCATTAACATAAAGAGCAACACTCCCTCCTCTTCTTCCCTGTCTATCTTTCCTTAAGAGCCTATACCCATCTAGACCTCCGCTCCAGTCATAGGAGCCATCCCACCACGTCCCAGTGATACCTATAACATCATAACCTGTAGATGTGCACACATCTCTAACTCCTCTCGCTTGGTCCCCATGCTCCATGCATTTGCATAGAGGCATTTAAGTGGGGCCCCCATTGAAGCCAACTTGCCGGCTGAAATACATTCTACCTGGAATCCATTATCTCTCACTTCATGTGCTCTCTCACTGGCCTGTGAACGACCCCTGGAGCCAGGGTATCTATTTCCAGTACTGGACTCAAAATGGGATGGAATGAGGATCCCCTCCCCTGACCAATCTAGTATCTATACTCTCCATAGCTGGGGCAAAGCCAGGGATGCCCAAGTGTGCCCTTGGGGATCACCAGGCAGACGGCAATACGCAGAGGGAAGGCAGAGCTCTGCCTGCCTGGCTCACCCCTGAGCAGAGCAACCAAAGCCTCCCAAGGGGCTCCGAAGCACAGCTCTTGCCCTGGGGCTCTCTGGCAGCGCACCCCATGGCTGGAGGGTATCCCAGCCCGGGGCCAGGCTGGCCTGTTTGCTGTGCTGTGGGAGTGAGCATGGAGAGGGTGTTGAGCCCCACCACGGCATTTGTGTCCCCATGGGGACCGCAAAGAAGTGCTGATGGTGGAGTCCTGGGGATGTGGGACACGTAGAGCAACAGATGCCACCACCCAGGACCTGTCCCAGCAGGTGCTGCCTCATCCAGCCACCGTGGCATTGCAGAAGAGATGGGAAGAATTATTGTTCCTGAAGGTGACCCATTTGAACGTGGAGCTGTGTGTATGCCGGTATGACGAGATCTTACAATAACTGACCATCGGTCTGGATCCTCAGCAGGAGAGGTACATGGAGTCCCCCAGGGCCCCTCAGCCCAGCCTGCCCTGGGCCGCCAGCCCTCCAAGGACACACAGCTACACCCACAGAAGTGTGGGGACTCCCCCTCAGCAGGGAGCCTGCACACCCCGTCCGGCTGCGCTCCAGCTGACCTGGCTGTTTGCCCTTAACAGCGCTGCTGCTGCAAGGCCTTGACCCCAAGTCCCCATCTACCCCGAGCCACAAGGTGGGCAAGGACCGTGCCGTGAGCACGGCTCTGCCGTCCACTCCTCCCTTCTCTCTTGCAATGCCACGCTCGGAGCAGGCGAGTGGCTCTGGCAGCAGGTTTGTGTTAAAGCTCCGCTGGATTTCCTGTCCCCGTGCGAACGGCACAGAAGTAGCGGGCAGAGTCCCGGGGGCCCAGGGCACGCAGCGACAGCCGTGAGAGGGACCGGGAATTGTCCCGGGACACTGCGGCTCGACCCTGCACTGACTGACCGTAGTTAATGTGAGACGAATCTATTCTAATGTAGGACACCCACTCGAGTCTGTCACCGGGTCTCTGACGGTACCACCAAATGTTGTAACTGCCGAAGTCGAAGCCGGCCCCGCGGCAGGAGAGGAGCACGGAGTCCCCGGGCGCTCGCAGCCCTCCGCCGGCCTCCAGCAGCCTCAGCTGCGCCCACACCCCTGCGGACGGAGAGCGCAGGCAGCCGGGCAGGGCGCGCCCACGGCCCGAGGCCGTTCCCCCGCCGCCCCGGCAAAGCCCCCCGGGCCGGCACAGCGCCAGCCGCCACCCGCCTCTGTCCCGGCCAAGCCCCGCGCCCGGGCCAACGCCCGCCTGCCCTCCCCGGGGCTGAGCCGCGCCTGCTGCCGCCCGTCCGGCCCGAGCCGCGGCCCCAAAGCCGCCCTGGCCTCCGCCTCGGCCTCCGCCTCCTTCCGCAGCCCCGGGCTCGCTGCCCTCCCCGCCCGGCGCTCACCTGCCGGCCCCGCGGCCAAGGCCAAGGCCAGGAGCCACGGCCCCAGCCCGGGCGCCATCATGCCCTGCCGCGCCGGGGCCGGCCGGGGCCGCCGAGGAGCCGAGCGGAGCCGCGCTCGGGCCCGCTCCTGCCCGCCCCGCCGCCTCGGCCCCTCGCCGGGGCAGCGCCGACGCCTGTGCCCGCCCACAACAGCCCCGCCCCGGCGCCCCGGGGCCGCGGCCCCTTCGCGGCAGGAGCAGGGGGGGCGCGGGGAGGGCCGCGGGGCAGGGCCGGCGGCACAGCAGGAGCGCGGCGCCCCGGCACACGAAGGCTCCTGGCCCTTGGCTCCCAGCGCGGCTCCGGCGCTGGCCCGCCTGCTCGCCCTGCCGAGCCCTGCCCAAGGGGGTCGGCGCCTCGGCCGGGCGCAGCTGGGACCCTTGTGGCCCCGGCGCCGGCTCCGGCCCCAGCGCCAGGGACGGGCTGTCGGCCCGCACATCCCCTCGCAGGCCCCTCCCCGTGCCCCCAGCCCGCCCTGGCCTCACCCCCGGCCCTGCCCGCGGGCACCGGGGCACACCGGGGCTGTGCTGCCATCCAGAGGGACCGCGACAGCCGCAGAAGTGCCTGACAGGAGCCTCCTGCGCTTCAGCCAGGGGAAGAGCAACGTCCCGCCGCCGGCCAGGAACAAGCCCGTGCTCCAGGGCGGGCTGGGCGCTGCCCACATGCAAAACACATTCGCAGCAAAGGCCCCGAGGCTTCTGCTGGACAACAACTTGTCCAGGAGGCAGCGATGTGCCCCTGCGGCACAGAAGGTTCATGGTGGCCTGGCCTGCATCAGGCAAAGTCTGGCCAGCGGCTCAGGGAGCTGATCCTTCCCCTCTGCTCAGCACTGCTGAGCTCACCCCGGGACTACCGCCTCCACTTCTTGGCTCCCCACTACACGAGAGACTTGGGCAAAGAGGAGAGAGGCCAGCGAAGGCCACGAAGGGGCTCATGGGCTGGAGCACCTCTTCCAGGAGAGAGCTGCGACTGTTTACCCTGCAGAAGAGAAGGCTCAGGGCACATCCCAGCAGGAGCTGAAACACAGGAAGGGTGGGTGCAGGGAAGGCCGGGCCAAGCTCTTTTCAGTGGTGCCCAGTGACAGGGCAAGGGACAATGTGCAGCCTGATGTGACCCTACTTCACTCTCAGGGTGACCAAGCACTGGCACAGGTTGCCCAGAGAGCTTGTTGGGTGGCCATGCTTGGAGGGGTTGACAAGCTGTCTGGAGATGGGCCTGGGCAACGGGCTGTAGGTGGCCCAGCTTGAGCAGGGTCTTGGGCCAGATGAATTCCTGAGGTGGCTTCCAACCTCCACCTTTCTGTGATTCTGGGAAAGACTCACAGGCACATTCAGGGCTTTGTGGGTGATATGGGCCAGGGCAAAGGGAAAGACTGAAATTTAGACTTTGCTCCTCCCCTGATGACTTCCAGAAACAGCTTTTTATGAGAGTGTTGAGGAAAACTCAGTGTCCTCTTCTGGCTACAAGTTTCAGTGCTGGAACTCAAGAGAGAAATGCACAAGTGATACAAATGTAACATGGGTGGGTAAAAAAGTAGCACCCAGAGGACTCAGGAGAGCTGTTCAGCTTGGGCATGTTTGCTGTATTTCTGGTCTTTAGTCTCCTGTTAGATCTTACAGATCTTCTCTGCAGGTGCAGACCCAGGTCCCTGCACATGTGACAGGGTTGTACAACCCCGTAGCCAAACCCAGAGCCTGGCTTTGGAAGGATGAGCAAGAACATGCAGCCCCATTGGCCCAGGTGACTGGCTGCTTCCTGGAGACAGAGAGGCCAACTGCTGGCCACAGCCTGGTGCTGGGGGCAGGGCTCCTGGAGACAGTGCAGGGGATGGGATGCAATTCCATTGGGAAATGAGTGGCAGAGGCCCTCCCTTTGTCCCTCACGGCCACCCAAAGGCCCCTGCCAGGGAATTGCAGGGGGTACATGGCAACATGTTGGCAGTGCATGAGGTGACAAGGAGAGACTAGAGGTCTTCCCCCTCAGCAGGACACTAGAGGATGCCCAAAGCATTTCCAGCCCCCTAAGCTGCCTCTTCAAAGCTCTGGCTGCCCATCAGGCCTGATGCTGTCCTTTCAGGCTCCCCAGAATGAGCATAAGAAAGGGGAGCACAAGAGGAGCCCATGTTGTTCGTAGGATAGTAGAAGAGTTGAGGCTGTAATGGACCTCTGCAAGAGGTCTGGCTTAAACCTCCTGCTCCAGCAGCATGGACAAGAGCAGGTTCAATGGTCTCTTTGGGATGGATTTAATTTCCTTCATAGCAGCCTGTATGGGCAGCCGCAAATTTGCTGACCAAAGCCATGTTGATAACACCCCGATACTTTATCTATTGCTGAATTTCAGTCTCGGTGCAGCCGGGATCTGGGCGATGTGCAGAACAATGACAAACTCACACCAGTTTGTTGAAGGGGGGGCATTGCCAAGAGCAAATGCCACTGCACTCTCTGCCAGCTCCCAATTTATTCCCACCTGTTTACATAGGTTTGTTTTTACTTTTACATCCTAGTGTCCTTCAGGTTCTGCCTGTTTATTGCTCACATGCTCACCACACTCTGCAGGGGGTGTTTTTTACTGCTGTTTTTCTCCCAACATGGTGTTATATGGTGCTGCCTCAGTTTCCCACGATCATTCTTCTAACCTCAAGGCCAGTTTACATTTTGCTAACCACCAATTCTTAATTCCCACATCTCTCCCTCTTTTGTTTTGTAGCTTCGTTTCCATGACGATCATTGCAATCAGTCTCAGTTGGGCCTTTGTCACTGTGGACAGGAGGCGTCATACGTGTCGCAGGATTGCAAATCCTGTAAAAAAAATCAAACATCCCAGGCCTGCTAAAACCCGCATCCGTAGGTTCAGACCTGCAAATTAATGCCAAGGGTTGAGCCATGACAAACTTTTGCCTGACTCTCTCATGATGTCACCATGAACTAATTTCGAGGATGCCAGTTAAACTCAGACCCCTGAGTGAAAAGAGTAGGCTGATTTCACTACCAATAGTCAAAGGATATAACTAAGGACTACAAAAATAAGCAGTAAGAAAAGTACAGAATAGGTCACTTGCTTATTACTATGTATAATAGAACAAGGCCAATGCACCTAATCTTTACTACACAATGGGGTATTAATATCCAGATCCGCAGGCGCTGGGCAGCCCCGGTTGCAGCGAGGATTTGTTGAGCCTTTCCCTGCACGTGGGAAATCCCACGCGGTGCGTCCATGCGTAGGTGAGGCAGCCAAAGTCGCTGCAAGCGGGTCCAGCCTCATCTATCCAAATCAGCAAGCCAAAATAACTTGCACTTTTCTTTGAGCAGAAACATCTGGTTTCCTCCTCCTGTTGGATTCAACCCAGAGCCTGCCCAGGCCTCGGGGAGGAAAATCAAGGGAGTTTCTAACAAGGTCAAACACTTGGATTCATAATCTTTAACATTGCTGAACAGAGAAAGTTGGATACCCATTCTCACAACATTTCATCCTTATTAATAACTGCATTTTGTCCAAGCTACATCTTTCAGTAGACACTACTAAGCCTATATATTTTGTTAATGATCAAATACTAATAATTAATGCTAATGGTAATACAGATTTTACTAATTAACAAAAACTAATAATGGATAATGTTTAGTTATAAAGTTCATCTGTAAGTCAACTTGTTTCAGGCCTGTTATTCAGGCCTTAACACTACAAATTCAGATCTACATCTCAAAGGAAAAAATTCCTGTAAGCTTGTGGCTAGATACATTGGCTGTGGATAGACAACTAAAATATTGAGGCTCTGTGATGAAGATCTGATATCGGCCAGTACTATTGCTTCCGTTGGAGCTGATGGAGTGCAGTTTTACTTAGCAATGAAGTACCCAGTGGTGGAAAATTGGCACAGAACCTACAAGCATTTCATCCTATTCCTGCCTCTTTTCCAGCCAACAAAGTATACGGATGAGTTGCACAACGGTCCAAACTGCAGGTGCTGTTGTGGCTGCACACACGCACCCCCTCCTCCTGTGGACACGCACACAGGGGGGGCATCCGCATACAACGTTATATTGGCCACATTCAGATGATATGACTGATTCTCTGTGTCTCGAGGAGGAAGCCAAGCTCCTCCAGTTCATCGTGTGTTGTTATTGCTACTGGTACATCAGGATCCCACCGCTGCCACTGTGCCTTCTGCCTTCTGTTGTAGCTGTTTCAGACTCCCCCAAGTGAGAGCTGCAGTCGCCGGGTTCCCAGGGGAACGTAGCCTGCGTGTCGATTCCTGCACCGTCAGTCGAGGGGTCTGTGGCATCGGGTTGGAGGGTTGCTCCTTCCAGCTCACGGTATGGCTTGACTTTCCTTGCCGGTATCCACCGAGGACCTGTGGGCGATAAAACACAAGCATTGTGTCCCCACCCCAGCAGATCCACTGGCCCTCTCCAGGTCGGGTCTCCTTCGGGATCCTTATACAAGACCCGTGGTTTATTATAGAGTCTGTTGTGGTGCTAAAATGACGTTCTGCTGCGGCCGAGGCAAAACGATTTCTGGTTAAGAAATGAAGAGTGTATAAAGCCATCGCCAGTTGATTATGTGGTGTGTCCAGAGAATTCCCCCTTCTCTGTTTTAAAATGAAGGCTTTTAGTGTAGCATGTGCACGTCTGACTGTTGCCTGTCCTGTGGGGTTATGAGCAATACCTGTCTTATGCCGAATCCCCCATTGCTGCAAAATAAGTCTGCCGCCTTCCGTCTCTAAAATCCACCGTCATTCCCCGGGATCCGTCACTTTCCTTGACAGGCCGTATCGGATTGTTCCAAGCTGTGGTGGTTGGCTTTAAAACTCCTACATCTCATAAATCGTTAATTGTCTGTGATATCGCTTCATCTCTTCATCTCCCAGAATTCTGTATTGCTCCTGTGCTGGAATCTGCACAGGAGACATTTTTACTCTCCCGACTGTGACAGGTCTGGCACTAATGGAGGGTTTAACTCCAGAGACTGACCATCAGAATGATTTAAAATTAGTCCTTTTAGAATGTCTATAACTTTTATATATTCAGGAACGGGGACAATCATGACTGATATAATCGTCTTGGGAGATTTCTTATTTTTATTTCTATTTATGTTTGTACAGCTTCAATTTATTTTCCTTCCAAACCTGTGATAATCACAGGTTGTCCTTTAAATTTCCTGGGATTCCCATATATTAAGGAAACTTCCGCTCCAGCATCAATCAGGGCATTTACAGTTTGTGGGGACCATAATATTGATTCCCCTCCCTTGCCTCCTGCAGAGGGTACAAGTCAGAAAACGGTGCCCAATCCTCTCTCACCCCCGGAACCATTGATCCCCCCACGGGGGCCCTCCGTGGGCAGATGGAGGGGCCCGCTGAGGTTCGAGAAGGGGCGCCATGGGCTGACCTGTCCCTGGATCCTTGGTTTTAGAACTCTGCACTCTCTTGCGAGGTTTATTCAGCCCTCTCTGTGTATATATTCGCCACAGCTGGTCACTTGGAACACCATCAATTTTTTTCACGAGACATGTCATCTTTTCACAAAGCCATAAGCATTTCCTTCGGACAACTCCTGTTTTCACTGCCTTGAGGGCTGTCTCCAGTGTCTCGATTCCCTGCACTCCCTCGGGGGCCCCACTCTCCAAGGTCACCCAGCTGCTGTATTTTTTCTACCACATTACAAAGGGGATTTCCTGTCTTATTAATCAAAAGAGTCATGATTACATTTTTATATGCCAGTGGGGCAGCCTTAATCAGTTTATTTCTCCTGGTGACAGACAAGGGACGCCGCATCACAGTGTCAGCATCTTCTATAAAAACTGCTGCTTTTGGTGTTCGGGGGAGGCGGATGGGCGCGGGCCGGGGGCGCGGTGCTGGGCTCAGCCGCAGGCAGTTGCCCTGCAGTGGGGGGGGCGCGGGGAGGCCTGAGGCCGCTGAACAGCACCTATGCAGCATCAGGGCCATCTCTGTTTCTCATGTTGCCCACCAGCTGTACAGCTGACCCCAACCACACAAAGAGATATTCCGTACTGCATGAAGTCTTGTGAAGCAATAAAATCTGGGGGAAAGGGTGGTATTTGGTGTTATGACAAATTTTCTTTCCCAAGTAACTGTTACGCCTCAGGAAGGCCTGGAAATGTCTAAACATCTGCCTGCCAATGGGAAGTAGAGAATGAATTCCTTTGTTTGCTCGGTTTGTGCGTGCAGCTTTGACTTTACCTATTAAAGTCTCTTTATCTCAACACACAAGTCTTCTCACTTTTACCCTTCTGATTCCCTCCCCCATCTCATTGTGGGTGACTACGCAGGCAGCTGTGTGGGGCTCAGCTGCCTACTGGGGTTAGGGACCGTAGGCTGCCCACAACCTTGTCCAGTTCAGTTTTGAAGATCTTCAGGAATGGAGACTGCACAGCACATTGACAAATCCCCCATGGCATTTTCTTCTCTGTGCTGAATCAACCCAGTTCCCTCATTCTCTCCTTCTATGTCACAGAATCACAGCATCATCAAGGTTGAAAAAGCCCTTGAAGATCCTCCAGTCCACCCATGAACCTCACCCTGAACGTTCTCAACTCCACCAGATCCCTCAGCGCTTTGTCAACCCAACTCTTAAACCCCTCCAGGGATGGGGACTGCACCACTGCCCTGGGCAGCCCATTCCGACGCCCAACAACCCCTTCTGCAAAGAAATCCTTCCAAATATCCAGTCTAACCCTGCCCTGGTGCAGCTTGAGGCCATTCCCTCTTCATCTGGCACTTGTTACTTCATTAGAGACTCATCCCCACCTTTCTGCACCCTCCTTTCAGGGAGTTGTAGAGGGCCATGAGGTCTCCCCTCAGCCTCCTCTTCTCCACACTAAACACCCCCAGTTCCCTCAGCCGCTCCCCATCAGACCTGTGCTCCAGACCCTGCACCAGCTCCGTTGCCCTTCTCTGGACACGCTCAGTCATTCAATGGCCTTTTTGGAGTGAGGGACCCAAAGCGGCCTCACCAGTGCCAAGTACAGGGGTAAGATCCCTTCCCTGTCCCTGCTGGCCACCCTATTGCTGATACAAGCCAGGATACCATTGGCCTTTCTGGCCACCTGGGCACACTGCTGGCTCATGTTCAGCCAGCTGTCAATCAACACCCCCAGGTCCCTCTCTGACTGGCAGCTCTCCAGCCACTCCTCCCCAAGCCTGTAGCGCTGCTGGGGGTTGTTGTGGGCAAAGTGCAGAATCCAGCATTTGACCTTATTGAAACTCCCCCAGTTGGCCTCAGCCCATCGCTCCAGCCTGGCCAGGTCTCTCTGCAGAGCCTCCCTACCCTCGAGCAGATCAACACTCCCACCCAACTGGGTGTCATCTGCAAACTGACTGAGGGTGCACTCGATCCCCTCATCTAGATCACCAATAAAGATGTTCAACAGGAATGGCCCCAAAACCGAGCCCTGGGGGACACCACTCGTGACCGGCCACCAACCGGATTTATCTCCGTTCACCACAACTCTTTGGGCCCGGCCATCCAGCCAGGTTTTTACCCAGCAAAGCGTGTTGGATCCCTCACTACTGAAAGGCCTTTGAATGACTCGAGCGTGTCCAGAGAAGGGCAATGAACCTGGTGCACGATGTGGAGCACAGGTCTGATGGGGAACGGTTGAGGGAACTGGGGGGGTTTAGTGTGGAGAAGAGGAGGCTGACGGGAGACCTCATCGCCCTCTACAACTCCCTGAAAGGAGGGTGCAGAGAGGGGGGATGAGTCTCTTGAACCAAGTAACAAGTGAATGGCATCAAGTAGCTCCAGGGAAGGTTTAGGCCAGATATTTGGAAGTATTTCTTTCCCGAAGGGGTTGCTGGGTGTTGGAATCGGCTGCCTAGGGTAGTGGTGGAATCCCCATCCCTGGAGGTGTTTAAGAGTTGGGTTGAAAAATTGCTGAAGGATGTGGTGGAGTTGAGATCTGTGGGAGTGTCAGCTCTGTGCAGCTGTGGGACATTCAATATGTTAAGAGTCAAATCATGTGTTACTGGTAAATAATGAAGAGGTGAGCTGGCATTGGCCTGTCAGCCCTGCACAGCTGTGGGAGATTCAATACTTAAGAGCCAAATGGACATGAGCTGGTCAGCTCAGCCAGAGAGCTCTGTTTGGGGAGCTCAGTGAAGGTGCAGAGCTCTGCTTGAGAGAACTGTGCTTGGTGAGCCAGGCAGGAGCTCTGTTCTGTGCTGGCTTGGAGAAGTGTCAGCTCTGCTCTGTGCTGGCCCAGGGAAGCAGCAAGGTTTGGAGGAGAAGCAGGTCATGGAAGAAAGATAAGTCAGCTCAGAGAAAGTATGGAACTGGTTTTTGGGAGAGAGGGTTGATGATGGTCTACTTGCTGATTGGCTTATCATGAAGTGAGAGCTAAGGGAGCGAGAGCATAGTGAGAGCATGAGTATGTACCATTGTAATAATAAAGGATTTTCCTTCTGCACTTCAAAGGAGAGTCTGTGCCTCAGTTCCCACAGAGAATGGTCAGTGTGAGGTTCATGATTGGACTGGATGATCTTCAAGGTCTCTTCCAACCGAGATGATTCGGTGATACTGTGATTCTGTGTACCTGAATATCAAATTGTATTCTCACTTGAATCTCTATAGTATGGCTGGATTGAGATGTTCTATCAGTTTTACAACAAGGTGCCCTTCAAGATTTTATTTACCTACACCATTACCTCACACCAAAAACAAAGAGGGCTTGAGGGCCCTAGTGATGTCAGGCACATAATCAGTGGGGTGTGATATCCACATTACTATACCTGGCAACAGCAGTTGTCCCTGGGCTTAGAAGGTGCCATGTTACCTGCTGATGTGGTTGTGTAACCTCAGATAGTTTTGGAAAATTGAACTCAGCAATTGCTTGTACCAGGTAATTGAACAAGGTGTGCCTTTGTGGAAACAAGTGTGCAGACCCAACAGGCATCTAAGATGGTGTTGCTGAAGGAACACGCAGTGTGCAGTAGGCCGAGTCTAACTGAGGGAGAGTGCTGCATGGCCATCCACAATGCCACCACCTCTCTAGAGGAGACCCGTGCCAAGATGAAGGAGATGGCCAACAGGACCAGAGAACTGTTTCAAGCAATGAGACCGACGGATTGGCTTGATGGATGGAAGCCCAGGTCATGGGTCACATCACTGGGATCCTTGCGACTCAGGGGGTGGGAAAATGGATTGTAAATATGGTCTTTGGATATTATGCGGATTCTTGCTTTTAATGCAAAGCCTTGCAGCAGTTAGATGTATGCTCTCTCACCTTCTGTCTTCTTTTACCCCTGTACCTATTCCTGATGTACAGATCACGGTGGTCAAAGAAGAACTTGGAGGGTTTGAGGCACAGGGAGGGGGGGCGGGATGTGATAGAGGACTTGTAAAAATAGGTCCAGAAAGAAAGAGGCCTATGAGAAACAAAGACTGAGAAAAACAGCCTGAGAAAGAGATAAAGCATAATGGAGGGGAGTGGAGGCCCTCTGAGCTGAGGAATGTCTCCAACACTCGTAGTCATGGGGTGGATAGTGTGGAGGTTGAAGCTGATAAGGCTGCCCCAATACCACAGGATGCAGCTGGAGGGGGAGCCCTGTGGAGACAGGATGGTTCTGCTCTGGGGCACCTGGTCAAGTTCCAAGGGCATCTGTCTGGTGAATGACCTTTGCTTCATTATCCACAAAATGAATAGTAAAGTTAAGACCCCTCAATATGCTAATGAGACTAACAAGATCATGCTAATTACATCATCCCTTGAAACACCTTACCCCTCCCCATCCATGGGGTACGTAGGTATGTGGGTTGACCTAGGGGACTGACCCAAGGCAAAGGTGTATAAATTGACGTGGGGGCAAAGGTGGGGGGGACCCAGAGAGTGAAGTGAAGAGAAGAAGACAGATGCCTCCTGGAACCCTCCCTGGTGGGATCGATGCAGGAACCCAGACCGGAGATCTCTATTTCTCTATTCCCTTCACCTCCCTCCTTTCCTTTTCCCCCTTTCCTTCACTACTAGGAAGTAATACAAGGCATGCTGTATTGCTTGCCACAACTCGTTACATACGTAGCCAATTATCATGTATCCAATAAGTCCATTGTGGGAAGCTAATAAATATCTGGACTTTGAGACTTGTCTCACCATTGTCAACTGGGGATTTACGAATGTGAGCCACTAGTCTCCCTTGCCTGATTCGGGATGTGACACCTGCACGTGCCATTGTGTGACACCAAACTGTGGTGACCAGCTGCTGGGAAGAAATGCTGAGAGATCTGTATTCCCTGGCAGGGGGTTCTCTGAGCACTGTGCTGCAGAGCTGCTCCACGGTGCACCAGGCACCACAGTAATACACTGCTTCATCCCCCTGCTTGGCTGCTTGCACCTGCAGTGTGAGTCTGTTCTGGGAGCTCAACACTCTTCCCTTAAAGCCACCCTGGAGACCTTCTGCATAGGCATCACCGTCCCTGTAAATCCAGTCCAGAGAGCCACGTGGCCCCTGCTGGTACCAGAACATGATGTAGCTGCTCATACATTCTCCCCTCGTGCTGCACTGGAAGGTGACTCCATCTCCCTCTTGCACAGCCACTTGCCTGATGTGTTGCTCCAAGGCCACCTGGCCAGTGACTGCTGCAGTGAGGAAGAACAAGCCATGATCACGCCAAGATTCAGCAAGGGTCAGGGCAACGCTGGTGGGGGCATTGTGATGGCACTGGAGCTGGAGGGGAACTAAGTCGTTCTCTGTGAACCCAGCTGACAAAGATGGGCAGAGGAATAGAGCTGGTACCATCAGTCAGGGCTCACAAGGAAGGAGACACCACGTTTCCCTCCCTCCTTTTCATTGTCACACAAGGAACTCTTTCTGATTTTCCCATTCAAAGCAGGAAGGTTTTGCACCATGGCAGACAAATCCCTTTGGCTTTGCCAAGCTGGGATGGTGAGAAACCCACTCTCCTGTCCCTGAACCTGCTCTGAATGAGCACAGGAGGGACAAGCACCTCTCCCAGGCAAGTGGGGCCTGGGCCCTGTGCTGCCATGCTAAAACCTGGCCTTGGCAAGATGGGCTGCAGTGCCCCATGAGCAGAGTGTCCAGCCCAAGGGCAAAGCATTAGGCCCCCCGAGGTGGGAGCAGCAGGTGGGTGCCCTGCCTGTCCCCACCCTGCAGAGGAGGCAGGCTGGGCTGAGGGGCCGAACTCAGAGGGAGAAGAGGAGGAGGCCTCTTCCCACTGTGCCCCGCTGGGATGGGTGAGGAGGTCGAGCCCCAGGCACTCAGGCTGCCAGCGCTCAGCACAGCTCCACAGAGCCGTGCAGAGCACAGGGGCCTGCTCAGTTCCTGGGGGGAGCAGCACCCCTCCTTTCACTTCCCTACGAGGGGCAATAACCCCACGCCCAGGGCAGGCCACAGGGCCAGGCCCGCTCTGCCTCGCCTCTCTGCAGCTTCTCTCTGCCTGCAGAACAGCTCTGCCCACATCTTCCCTGCCTCTGCCTCTGTCACTGCAGTCACTCCTAGTCCCTGCGAGTCCCTCCCTCGCTCTGTGACAACACTGAAGGCGAGAGGCAGGGGCTGGAGGAACAGAAGAAGCTGAAGCTGTGGGCGCACTCCTGGCTGTCTCTGACCATGCTGGCCCTCAGTGTACACACACGAGCAACACCAAGCACACAGCAGAGACTATTCATCATGCCCAGTGGAAAAGCTGCTCTCTAGTGAAGCTTCTGCACTTGCACTACTCTGGGGCTCCCTGAACAATATGAGGTCTCAAAATCTAACTCAAATCTGGCTTTCCATGTCCAAATCTTAGTTCTTTCATGCTTAATATGCTTCTTGCTAGAAAAACCTCTTTCCCAGATGCTTCCTGCCTGTGGGAGAGCCTGAGAAGGAAGGAAGAAGGTTAACATGTTCATGGGTTTGTGTGTGCTTGTGGGAGACTCTGCTGATGCTGCTGCTGCAGCACATCTGTGCCTGTTTCTGGGAAAAGCCAGACCAGACTAGTCTTGGAAGCCCTCTTGTAGTAAACCACCAAAGACCTGGCTGGATTTAACTCCCTTACGTCCAGTTCTGCCCTGGCCTTGCCTGTGTGTCAAGCACCGGGCCCTTTTCCAGCTCCCTGGTGCTGCAGAAATAGGTCGCCGTGTCTGCAGCTGCTGGCGAGGGCACTTCCAGGGAGAGCTGGTTCCTGGAGGGGTCTGCAGAGCTGGTGACTCGTGTCTGGAAGGATGAAGCGATGTGCTGGAGTCACAGGAAAGGATACTGCAACACCACAGGCTGCAGGTCTCTGCCAGGAGTCTGACAGATGCAGTCCCAAGGGCAGCTGCTGTCAGTGATCTGTTGTCGCAGATGGAGTGATGCTCCTCCCTCGTAAGAGAGAAGTTGCAATATGTTTATTGATATAAAACTGAGATTGAACAAAGTTTGACAGTAAATGTGACAGTGGTTTAATAAGATTCAATGAGAAGATTCACCTGATTCTTACTACATAGAGGACAGGGTCAGACAGAACTGTCAGGGAGACCCACCCATCGAGTCATGACATTCCGACAGGACCCACTTGCTTTCTAAACTCCTTCTCAGAGAGGAGTCCAGGTGGGGCTGGATCCAATCCTAGTCCCAGACTGGGTTAATGGTTTATTTCTAAAGGACTGTATGTGTGCACTCCATCCTTTATATCCCTTAGCTAAGATCTCAAACTTCCAGCACGCTCATTCCCAATGCACTTACCGAGTATCTGACATGAGAAGGATTCTCTCAGCCTCGAGGAGTAACCCTGAGCGGTGTCCCTCCCTCTGAGCCCAGGCACAGTCCACTCACTGACTCGGCACTGAGATGGGCCCTGACCCCTGTGAAGATGCCGCAGGGGACAGCAGGGGAGGAGGAAGCTGATGTTGTTCAGGCACAGCCCAAGTCTCTCTCACTGTGGTCCCTGCAGGGCGCAGGAATAGACCGCACTGTCCCCCAGCTCCAGCCCCGTGATGATCAGCATCCCGGAGCTCTGGTCAGCCTGGCAGGAAAATCTCTGGCGGGCAAAAGGGGCTGTGTGGCTGTAGGAGCCTCCCCGGCCCTTGCTCTGCAGCAAGTACTGCAGGGCTCCACCGGCACGCTGCCGATACCAGGCCACGTAGAGATAGGCGGCCTTGGAGCTGTAAGTGCATCGTAAGCTCCCACTATTCCCTGCTCGCCACCACACTGCAGACCTCGTCGCTTGGATCTCATCACCCTGAAGTGCACCTGAAACAAAAGCAGGGCTCTTCCATCACTGCTTTGCCTTCACTGGTGCAAGAAACTGGCCCAAGAAAGGGCCAGTGAAACCTGGTAAATGATTTGTCAAAGCCCAAGTGCTTTGGGTGCCCTAGGTTAGATGGGGACCAAGGGGAAAACAGTGAGGAGCTGCTGGTAGACAGAGTGGCCAGCCTGGGTGGCTGACAGAAATATGTGGAACCAGCACCTCAGCATAAAGCACTGCATTTGGGTCTGAGGAAATGGAAATCGGCCGTGCTGGGAAAGGAGCTCCTGCAGAAAGGCCAGGACCAGCTGCGGTGCCCAGTGATGGCCCCTCTCTGCTTGGGAAGACTCCTTACCCACCTCAGCACTCGTCGGCTGCAAACCTTGTGCAGCCTGTGCTGGGCCCAGCAGGTTTGTGTCAGAGGTTTGTCCCCATCTACCCCGAGCCACAAGGTGGGCAAGGACCGTGCCGTGAGCACGGCTCTGCCGTCCACTCCTCCCTTCTCTCTTGCAATGCCACGCTCGGAGCAGGCGAGTGGCTCTGGCAGCAGGTTTGTGTTAAAGCTCCGCTGGATTTCCTGTCCCCGTGCGAACGGCACAGAAGTAGCGGGCAGAGTCCCGGGGGCCCAGGGCACGCAGCGACAGCGACGACTCGGACCGGAAATTGTCCCGGGACACCGTCGCTCGACCCTGCACTGACTGACCGTACTTAATGTATGATGAATCATAGCTAATGTAGGACACCCACTCGAGTCTGTCACCGGGTCTCTGACGGTACCACCGAATGTAGTAATTCACGAAGGTGAAGCCGGCCCCGCGGCAGGAGAGGAGCACGGAGTCCCCGGGCGCTCGCAGCCCTCCGCCGGCCTCCAGCAGCCTCAGCTGCGCCCACACCCCTGCGGACGGAGAGCGCAGGCAGCCGGGCAGGGCGCGCCCACGGCCCGAGGCCGTTCCCCCGCCGCCCCGGCAAAGCCCCCCGGGCCGGCACAGCGCCAGCCGCCACCCGCCTCTGTCCCGGCCAAGCCCCGCGCCCGGGCCAACGCCCGCCTGCCCTCCCCGGGGCTGAGCCGCGCCTGCTGCCGCCCGTCCGGCCCGAGCCGCGGCCCCAAAGCCGCCCTGGCCTCCGCCTCGGCCTCCGCCTCCTTCCGCAGCCCCGGGCTCGCTGCCCTCCCCGCCCGGCGCTCACCTGCCGGCCCCGCGGCCAAGGCCAAGGCCAGGAGCCACGGCCCCAGCCCGGGCGCCATCATGCCCTGCCGCGCCGGGGCCGGCCGGGGCCGCCGAGGAGCCGAGCGGAGCCGCGCTCGGGCCCGCTCCTGCCCGCCCCGCCGCCTCGGCCCCTCGCCGGGGCAGCGCCGACGCCTGTGCCCGCCCACAACAGCCCCGCCCCGGCGCCCCGGGGCCGCGGCCCCTTCGCGGCAGGAGCAGGGGGGGCGCGGGGAGGGCCGCGGGGCAGGGCCGGCGGCACAGCAGGAGCGCGGCGCCCCGGCACACGAAGGCTCCTGGCCCTTGGCTCCCAGCGCGGCTCCGGCGCTGGCCCGCCTGCTCGCCCTGCCGAGCCCTGCCCAAGGGGGTCGGCGCCTCGGCCGGGCGCAGCTGGGACCCTTGTGGCCCCGGCGCCGGCTCCGGCCCCAGCGCCAGGGACGGGCTGTCGGCCCGCACATCCCCTCGCAGGCCCCTCCCCGTGCCCCCAGCCCGCCCTGGCCTCACCCCCGGCCCTGCCCGCGGGCACCGGGGCACACGGTGCCGGAAGCATCCCCTCCTCTCTTATCCCGTGGCCCCACACTCCTCCTTTCCCCACTGCAGCCCCACACGTCTCTCCAGCTATTCTTGCTCTTGTCTCCTGCTACGTTGTACAGTTTTCCTGTGGGTGACATCCTCATTGAGAAAACAGCAGAGGTGGGCAGTGGTAGATGCTCGTAGGGAGGTGCTGGGGCTGCTCTGACTGCTTTGGTGCTCAGGAACCGAGTGTTCTTGTCTCTCTTCCTGGGACTGGAAATAATCCCTTGGACACGGGAGTCCACATAGCCAGAACTTAACTACCTCCACCTTACCCCACATTTGCTCTGCCTGTACCCTTGTCACCACTGCCTGCCCCATCTTCACCCCACTCCGTGCTCCAGTCAGACCCCCAGTCAGACTCTCTTGGCACTCATCTGGCCTGTTCCACCCCTGAACCCAAAAGCTGATGTGGTAAAGAGAAAGTCATTGGAATTGCCAGGGCACCCTTGGTCTCTTGTTGTCATTCCTGCCAGGATACAAGAAGGTGTCCTTCAGCTCCAGTGTGGTGATGCCCAACGTACTGCAGTCATGGCTGACATCATGGGAAAATGTCTTGTGAGTGACTAGACCTATGTGGCTGCAGGAGGCTCCCAAGCTGAGTCCTGCCTGGGCTCTGGGCTGGCCAAGCCAAATTGTCTGCGGGTCCCCGGTGGTACCAAACAGTGAGCGCAAGCCTGGGGGAACCCCATCATCATCATTATCATCATCATCATCATCATCATCATCATCTTTATCTTCACCTTCACCTTCACCTTCCTTTTCATCATCTTATTCATCTTCATCTTTATCAATCATCATTATTTGATGCTCTCAGGGCAGTGTTAGGGGGTACATTTTATTAATATGTAGAGCCTCTTGCCTCATGGGCTGCAATGCTATTGGTCGCTTAGGTATTTCTTAGTTTCACTACATTTTCTTTAACTTTTCTCTTTATCAGTATTTTCCAAAGAAGTTGACTTTATGCTGATTGGGATGTGAGAGGATCTCATCATTTAACAATATGCAGCACAGAGAAGGATACCCTGCCTGGCACTGGGGCATTAAGGTAAAAGCTGCTTTCCTGCTTCTTGGTTGCTCTGCAAAGAGGAGCAAGATGAGGGTCTGTGGTCTGTCCAGCAGCTGTGTGGAGTGCTAGGGCTGACCAGGAGCAAAGCAGAGACATGGATCCCCCAGCTTTGCCCATAGCTCGTCCAGGACACTGTCAGCCAGCAGCATTGGGTTTTGCAGTGTCAGCTCCAGGAGGAACCAAGAGCAGGTAAGGATTGGTGCTGCAGCTGGAGGTTATGTCCAGGGGTCTTGATCAGCCCCTCAAGGGGTGTTGGTTTCTGTGTGAGGAGGTGAGGAAAGCTGAGTGCCTCGGTTCATCTGCAAACAGTCCCATAGTACTGCGTTTCTAAGTCCCTGGTCTGAACACCTCTGCATAGATGGGGTCTTTGAGAAAAGTAAGGAGGAGTTGGGATGGGAGATATTGGAAAGGTTGATATAAGAAGGAGAGGAACATTTCAGGGATGAGAGCACTGCCAAGGTTGGAACATGCAGAGCCTCACTCCTCCCGTGCTGTTCTAGGCGATGCAGATTTTGCACGAGCGGAAATGGGGCTTAGCTCAGCGTGGTCTTTCAGAACACAGTAATAAAGCGCAGTGTCCTGGAAAGAGACACTCGCTATTTTTAGGGGGGCTGTTCTATTTTTGTGGACCACCATGGAGAATTTGTTGTTCCGGAACTTGTCATTCCCTGAAGCTCTATATGCTTCCAGGAGAATTTCCAAGGTTTCACCGGGGAGTTGGCGGTACCAGAAGAAATTCAAACTGCTGTCATCATCCTTGGTAGTGGACTGGCAGGGCAGAACCACTTGCTGCCCAACTGTGGCTGACACTTCGGAGAAGAACTGCGTCTGCGGGTCACCTCCAACAAGACCTGCAACACAGGCAGAAATGTGTCTGTGGAGCAGCTTGCTTCCTTCTCTTACTTGTTCTGTGTTTAAGGCTATGTTTACCCCAAACCCTTCTGTCTTTTCAAAGAAAAGGAAAGTTCAGATCTCTACTTCTGTCACCCATTTTGTCAGTACAGACCTTCACGTAGCCTACTAAAAACTGTGTGAGACAAAAGGAAATGCACGAATACACCTACCTGACTGCATTAGCAGGACACATGCTGGTACAACCACGGTGAAGATGATTTTCCCTGGCTCCAGAATCCCTGTCCCTCCGGAGACTCTCAGCACACTACAGAATGAGACACTCTCGGCAGCACAATGAAATGACTGCATCCTGCAGAGCGTGCCAGAGTGTGTGACACAATCACACCTCTGGGGTGAGGAGGACAAGAAGGAGGCCCATTCACCTTTTACCTTTACTTTTCTCCACAGCAGAGAGTGGACAATCTCAGGGGCTTCCTGCACTTTTCCCTGGCTTTCCCTCTCCCTTTGTAAGATTTACTCTGTGAGAGAACATCTCTCCCATGCTGTAGCGTGCATCTGCTTTTGTGTGCTCTTTGATGGTGGGAGGGCTTTTGAAAGCACAACGGCTCCTCATAACGTTCAGTGCTCTGGGAAACACAGGTGTAGTGTTCTTTTCAAAAGATTTCAGATTTCTCTTAGTTTAGCCTTTGTTATTTTGGAAGAAGTCGTTCAGTATTCCTCCATGCATGAGGACTTGGAGACAGGGGAGGAAGCTGATAAAGGGGAAAGAAAGGTATTTTAATGGGTGAACATATGAATTCCTAGACTAGGGGGATGGACTCAGGGGGTATTCCCAGCATAGAGGGGTTGACTCAGTGTGGGCTGGGGCAGGGCAGGCTGGTGGGTGGTGGAGTGGGTAGGTTTGCAGCCCCATCACCAGCACAGCTCTATACCTGTGCAAGGTATAAGGGCAGGGCTTGGGGCTCCCCAGCCTCTGCTGGCACAGTGAAAATTAAAGGGATCAAGAATGGGACAGGGACAGGGGTGGGAGGCAAAATCCTGGTGTTTGGAGCCAGTGAGCAGAGAAGTGCCAAGGAGCAGCCCTGGCACTGGGAACTGCTCCTGGGAATCACCTTTCTCTCTCTCCAAGCCTTCTGACAAATCCTCAGCCTTTGCTGTGTTTCTCATTTTGGTGGGTACTTTGCATACAATGGAGGGAGGAGCCTTCACTGCTGTGTATCTAATTCCGCAGTAATATACTCCTCTGTTAGTCAAGGCTGCAAGGTGAGGTTGGCCCTGTAAATCATGGACCCTCATCTGAAATCTGTCCAGGAGGTGAACATCCCCTGGACAAAGCAGCCACTGTTCTTGGAAGACCCAGAAGTGCCCGGAAGGTACCTGGGCTCACTGCTCCTGGATGACCAGTACCAGAAGAAGGAGGGATTTCAGTACATGGAAGCAATGGTGCAGGTATCTGGGATGGATGGCCCAAATGACATGAGCACTTTGAGAGCAACAGGAAGGAGCTGGTTTGGTGCAGTGCCTGTGGGAGGGCAACAAGTTACTTATGTTTCCCCCTTTGGTCAGAAGGGCAAAGGCCTGCACCTGGGGATGAACAATCCCACACACCAGTATGTGCAGCAGAAAATGTCCTGGATGGTCCTGCTGGACACCAAGTTGACAATGAGTCAGTAATGTTTCCTTGACTCAAACAAGGAGCTTATAAAGCAAACTCCATCCTTTTGTACTGTGTGTTTGGGACAACAACTCTGTCCTGGGCTGGTGAGGAACAGAGAGGTGACTTCCAGCTATGCTGAGGGTCTCTGAATACTGTCATATTGAATTAAACTAAGAATCCAAACTGATGTCAAACCATCCTTGTTGGGGCCTGAGATCAGCAGCAGTGGACTGTGAGCTTTGCAGGGGCGAGAAAAGGAGGGCTGAAGATACAGAAGGCTGCATTTCAGTGCCTGCGCTGTGGACAGTTTTCTGCTGGATTTGTTCTGTTCATCTGCACTCAGGCTCCTTCTGGCTCTGGCTGTTCTGTGGAGCTCATGGACAGAGCAGTGGAGAGTGCCCCTGCTGTGACTGGCAAATTCCCTCATGAAGACACACAAGGACACACAAACACATGCTCATGCACAATGGTGTACAGTCATGCAAAAATCTGCACTGACAAACACTTGCACAAATCCAACATGCAGCCAAGTGCAGACAAGAGAACACATACATAAACATGACCAACTGTGCACTCAGCTGGGGAAACCACGGGGCCAGCCCTAACAGGGATTCTGGGGAGCATTTTGGGGAAGGACAAGGCCCTAATCATGCTACCAGTGTTGTCCAGGTACCCAGGGAGACTGCATAGAGAGGGGAGGTGTATTGGGAGCCTTGTGGAAGAAGCTGTATTTGAGATAGTGATCTTGGGCAAGATATGTCTGCTCTATTGGATCTGTCACTAAAAGCGTAGAAGCCTGTACATTAGCATGAGTAGCTGCTGCAAGGGAATCTGCTGGAGTGCCCTGTGCCAGCCCGTTCTGCGTGCTGGTGGGTGTTATGGCAGAAATAACCTTCCAATATGTAAGGAGAAGATGTACAATTTTCTTTTTGTTACACAAAATAAAAGGCACCACAGCACGGGAGTGAACCAGAAGCTCTTTCTGGATGTGAACATGAACATACACACACACACCACTGAGAACCAGGATGCCCAGTGCTGGCTCTCAGTCCCTCTAGATGACTCTAGACAAGTCTTTCACTCCCTATAGTTAAGGCAAGGAAGCAGACACCATCAGCTTCAGCGAGCTCAAGAGGTTGACAGTGGTTCAGTCAGCTGTTTTCTTACTAGAAGAGAGAGAGAAAACACAGCAGAGCTGAAGCTGCCATGGCCTTGCCAGGCATTGAGCCTCTCCATGTCCCAAGTCTGTGTGTCAGGGATAACGTAAAAACTAGAGAATGCCCATATTGCTGCAGCCACAAAGAATCCCCACATCACAAGTGAGAAAATTCTTACAGCCTTAGATGCTCCCAGCTGTGCTTAGTGATCTCCTTAGTAGAGATGTGGGGGTGTGGGAGCAGCCCCAGCTCTGTAAAGGAAATGGTGCCTCAGTGGTGTATTCACACAGCAGCAGAGTGTGGTATCTTCGGAACAAGCCGGACTCCCCAAAGGCTGCAAACACTGAGGCTGAGAGAATTACAGAATGAGGTTGGAAGGTACCTCTGGATGTCATCTGGTCCAAACCTCCTGATCAAGCAGGGCCACCTAAAGCCAGTTGCCCAGGACCATGTCAATGTGGTTTTTGAGTATCTCTAAAGAAAATGGTTTGGCAACCTCCCTGGGCAACCCATGGCAGTTGTCAGTCACTCCCATAGCACAGTACAGTGTGTTGCCTCCTTGCCAGGGCACGGGACACTGTGCAGATCCCATCCACAGAAGGGTTACCCCACATTTGTTAGTCACACTTTTAAAGAATTTCCTTCAAATAAAACCAGATCTAATCATCATTACTACTGTTAAACACTAAAACTAGGTAGGAAGTTTATTGCACATGAACAAACACCAGCAACATTCACATCCTTGTTTCTTAGGGTGTAAATCAAGGGGTTCAGCAGGGGAGTAAGAACAGTGTAAAGAACAGCTGCAGCTCTGACAGTAGACAGTTAAAAATACCAGAAAGTAAAAAAACCTTTTGGCAACATTGCCCTTAGTTTGAATTGTAAAACCTACAGGGATCCTGTGCCCTTTTCCTACATTTCCAAGATCATTTTTGTTGGGCCAACAAGGCAGGGGTCATGCCAAGAGTCACTCTGGCAGTTCTTTGGCCAAAGGACTTTCTAATCTGTCAGAAAAAATGCCATCCCTCCCTCTTTTCTACAAGGATGACTGCAGATCGTATCATCTTTAAGAACTTTCTGCTTCTTAGAATGTTTACTGTGGTAGGGATAGGAAGTCCAACTGTGCTGCTGCAGATAATGGTTATTAATAGCATGACTAGGGAAAAAAGACTTCAGGCATGGAAGTGAAACACCTTTATAAAACTTTGGCCTTCAGTCATTCTGAGATACACTTTCATTAGACATAATTCCATGGTGGGGAACATTAGTACGGGCATTTCCATTCTTCCACTTGTACACTTTTGTCAAGACATCTGGATTTTCTTGGCAGGAAATATGATATGAGACTGTAATGGCTGCCAAAATATATCTCCATCAATCAGAAGGGATGAGATTTAAACATAAAAAAATCCTCTCCCCTCAAAATGACAGTCAATTCCTGAGCACAAACTCTCTGAGGGGACAAGTGAAGCAGCTCTGCCCCACCCCTGCAGCTCTCTTGGGAAGTGCACCCAGCACCCTTGTCCTCACTGATCTTCAAGTTCTCCTGCACACTCTGCCTCAGAGCAATTAGATCCCCCTCAGAAATACACTGTTTCACTGTCCCCATTTCTGTGCTCACTGCAACTCAATTCTCACATACTTGGCTTCTGTTTCCAGCCTGAACACCTTCAGCAGCATTGGTGACTTCTCCCTGCTAGTCCAATCCATCCATGCTGGCCATGGCCCCTAGACTGAGTGGTGGAGGGCAGTGGAGGGTGGAGTAGCAGCTCTGGGCCATCCCAAGGGCTGTTCTCCAAAATACCGCTCTTGCCATTCTGCAAAGCAAATCATCTTCTGGAGACCCACACTCTCCCACCACCACCCCACTGAAGCTCCAACTAAGAACAGGCAAGAGGAACACGCTTCCTCAAGAGCTCTTGGGGCTGCTGAGCCCTCAGGGCCTCCTGCCTTTCTGGGCATTTGTGGGCACAGACACAGCAAGGTAAGGCCTGATGGTCAGTGGCAGCAGAGCAGCCAGGGGTGACTTCCTCAGCTCCAAGGATGGAGGATGGTGCCCAAAAGAGGAGCCACTGCAGGGTGTCCCAGCCTCCCATTCTCTGTGAATGGAGAAGAGTCTCCTTGTGCCCTCACCCCTTTTTACCCCAGAGCAACACCCTTCTCCTCTGGCAGCTTAGGAAGTGTTAGAATGGGCAAGGACCACATGGAGACCAGGCTTGAATGCAGCAGAACTTTAATGAGTCAAAAGAGGGAAACAAAGTCACTCCAAGTGGAGGTCAGCAGTGCAGGGATCCCCGGGGGGAAGCCATGACTCTGCGGTTCTTGGCTGTAGAGAAGTTTATTTATGATGTCTATCTGCCTGCCCCATAGAGGGAGAGGAGACAGATGGTCCCCACCAGGCTGGACTTGGAGAGATCTTGCTGTCAATGGGAACCAAAGCAAAGAAAATGGAGAGAAAGACAAAGCCATTCAGCTATCCCGAAAACAACTTCCAAAGTGTCAATCCTCTGGCCAGCACAACATTCTGAGTTCTTCAAGGTGTGTCCCTGGGGCTTTGCCAGCGCCTTTAGCAAGGGGGGCACCTTCTGCCACAGTAGCGGCTGGTAATGCAGGAGAGGTCAAAGCCCCCAGAGTTGATGGGCACTCCGTCACAGCTGAGGATGCTGCCAACGGCAGCGGAGGTGGAGGAGCCCACAACGGTGTTCTGTGGGAAGGAGCTGAGGATGGGTCCGGGCAGGGTCACCACCACGGGGGAGGGCTGGATGGCCACGGTGGAGCTCTGGCACTGCCTGACACAGGGCTCATTGCAGCTGTTGGCCAGTGGGGTGGGGCCGCAGGGCCGGCATGGCAGGCACTGGTCGTAGCAGGACATGTCTCTGAGGGTGGAGGTGCACCTGGGAGAGAGGGCAGGGAGGAAGCAGAGCACAAGGGTGGGTGAGGAGCTGACTCGTTACCCTGGCACAAAGGAGCCACGGACACTACTGACTGGGGAGACGGAAATTGTGCCAGGAGCCACACAGTCTTCATTGCCCTACAAAGAGCAGTAGGGCCCAATGTACCTCTGTCCTAATTTGTAAACTAAAGGCCCCTCAGCCACATCCCAGACTCTCTCTAAGCAGACCTCCTCCCCATGTCCCTTTGTCATGACAAGAAGACCCAAACCCCAGGACAGGACAGAGCAATTTCAGCTGGGATGTCTCTCAAGTGCAGATCTCCCTTTGGAAGAGGAGGAGAAGGGGCTTCAGACTCACCTGGTTCCCAAGCAGAAGGAGCCAAGAGAAGGGCATGAGAGAGCAGGGACTTGGGCTGCCTTTTATACCTGCCCTTCACTGCCGCAGGACCAGAGGAACCTTTGCAGAGGTAACAATTTTCTGAACAAGCTCATCTTGAATGCAAACCATCGCAGCTAATGCTATGGGCTGTGCTTTCATTTCCTGCACTGCTCCTTTTCATTTCCAGGTTTGTGCCATGCCCATTCCCCAGTGAAGGCTTGTTCTGAGCACTGGGATGAAAGGCCCCATGATTTCTAGGGCAGGAATGCAGCAGTGCTGGCAGAAGACTCAGCTCAAGTACTGGACAGGTCCAGAGCAGGCAAGTGATGTCAGTCTGGGTCACTCTGGTGGGGCTGTTTGAAGAGTTGTTCTCAGGAGGAAGCTCCAGACATTCTCCGCCAGATTCAATGGGCTACCGTGTATGAGCATGTGCCACATCCAGTCCATCTCTTTCCTTCCCTCCTCAGCTCACCTCAGTGGTCATTTTTTGTTGCCTTGCCCAGTGTTTGCATTGTGCTGCTGGGTTTTGACCCCAGCCTGCCTAATAATGCCCTCTGGAAAAAATTCTGGCCTGTTTCAACTCATCCCCTCTCTGTGCAGTCTGTGAGCCCACAAACAATGGACATGTGAAGAGCACTCTGCCATGAGTCCATCACCCCACCAAGAGAATTTTTTTTCTCAGACTATATAAAATTGTTCCTCTACCAGAAGCACAAAGCTTCAGGCTACCCAGCTTGGTGCACAAATGATGACAGAACACTCTGTATGTTGAAGATGTTGGGCAGAAATAATGTCATTTTTCAGCCTGAACATTACAAGAAAACACTACAAAACCTCAAATTGTAAAACTTTTAAAATTCTCTGTGGGGAAAATCTGAACAGAGATCCATCCTACCCAATATAAACTTTGTTAGACAACCAGATGAGTTACCTCTTTTTTTCCAGCTTATGATATGTCCTCTTGTGACGTTACTGATGAGGACGTGGCCATTGTTTCATGGAAGCATGCCAAAGGGCTCATGACCATGGAGTACAGTACTGACATTTCTATAGTTTGCTTCACAACAGCATATGCACACCTAGAGCTTTGCAGTCTCTTAGGTGCCCTGTAAGACCATTGTCTTTATCTTGACACAGACTCTATGATACCTGTGAGTCATCAGGGGACTCGGACTTCCCTGCTTGGCAACGACTTATGCAAGTTGTCAGGTAATTTTCTGCCAGATGAATATGTTTTGGAGTTTGTGTCATCAGGTCCTAAATCCTACAGCTACTCACAGTCTGAAGAGAAGTGTTGTTAAAGGTTAAAGGTGTCATTCTAAATGCAACAGAGGAAAAATCAGTTCCGAGACTCCGAGGGATCTTGTGTTGCATTATGGTATAAATCCAGATAATGATGACCCTAAAAAGATTGTGATAGAGCAGCATTCTATCACCAGGAGCAAGCAGAAGTGGGTAATAGAAACCAAGGCTCCTTTGCAAGATGCAGAAGGTGGTCTATGACAAGAGTACTGAGTAAAAATTTAAAAGCCTCCTCTATGGCTTTTGATCATGGACACGCACTGAAAACATCCCTTTTCTGCTATCCTGGAAGGCCTTAGAAACTGTGGGAAAAGTTATTTCATAAACAGTCTTTTGGAGAATGACATAATGGTTGATGTTGGAAGGGACCACTAGAAGTGACCTTGTCCAACCATCCTTCTGAAGCATGGCCATCCAATGCAGGTTCCCCAGGACCATGTCCAGATGGCTTTTGAATATCTCCAAGGAAGGAGAATCCCCAACTTCTCTGGGCAACTCATGACAGTGCTCAGTCACCCTCACCAGTAAAAAAGTGTTTCCTGATATTTCAGACAGAGCCTCCTGTGTTTCAGCCTGTTTCCATTGCCTGTGGTCCTGACACTGGGCACCTCTGAGAAGAGCCTGGCTTTGTCTTCTTTGCACCCTCCTTTGAGGTATTTAGATACATTGATAAGATCCACCCTGAGCACTCTCTTCTTTGTGCTGAACAGTCCCAGCTCTCTCAGCCTTTCCTCATAGAAGAGATGCTCTAGTTCATTCATCCTCTTCGTGACCCTTTATTGGATTCTCTCCAGTTCTTCCATATGTCCCTTGTACTGGGGAGTCTAGAACTGGATGCAGTACTCCAAGAGTGAACTCACCAGTGCTGAGTAGAGAGGAACAATCACCTTCCTTGATCTTCTGGCAACAGCCTTCCCATTGCAGCCCAGAACACTGTTGGCTCTCTTTGGAGCAAGGGCACATTGCTGGCTTATTGTCAACTTGGTGTCCAGAGGAACAACCCAGGTCTTTTTCTGCAAAGCTGCTTTACAGATGAGTGGTCCCCAGCACATACTGGTGCATGGAGTTATTCCTCCCCAGGTGCAGGACTTTTCTCTTCCCCTTGTTAAACTGCAGGAGGTTCCTCTCAGTCCATTTCTCCAGCCTGTCGAGGTCCCTTTGCATGGCAGCATGATCCTCTGGTGTATCAGCAGCTCTTCCCAGTTTAGTGTCAACTGTCAGCTTGCTGAGGGTACACTTTGCCCTGTCAACCAGATCATTAATTAAGATGTTGAACAGGATTGGAACAAGTATTGACTCCTTCAGACACCACTAGTTACTGGTTCCCAATAAGTCTTTGTTCAGTCAGTTTTCAATCCATTTCACTGTCTGCTCATCCAGCCTATACATCAACAACTTCTCTTTAAGGATCCTATGAAAGTCAGTGTAGAAAGCCGTACTGAAATCAAGGTAGACTATATACACCACTCTTTTCTTGTCTACCAAGCTAGTCATTGTAGCTGGATATCAGCATGGTCAAGTATGACTTCCCCTTGGTGAATGCACACTGACTGCACCTAATCACCTTTAGTCCTTCGTGTGCCTGGAAACTCTTTCCAGGATTAACTGTTCTATCACTTTCCCAGGGTGTGCATGAACTCCAGCAGAGCACCTCTCCTTGTTGACTTGTCTATGACTTGGCTGATGAAGTTGTCAATGCTCTTCAGGAAACTCCTGCCTTGCTTATGTCCTGCTGTCTTTTCCCTCCTGGAGTTATTGTGGTGGTTGAAGTTCCCCATGAGGACCAGGGTCTGTAGAGGGCCTCATCCACTGGTTCTTCCTAGTCAGGTGGCCTTTAGCAGACACACCCTACAATGCCACCCTTTCCTGTCTTCTCTTCAGCCCTTACCCACAAGCTCTCACTTGGCTCCTCATCCATTCCCAGGCAGAGCTCCATGGACTCCAACTGCTCTCTCACAGAAAGGACACCTCCTCCTCATCATCATCATCTTCACAGACAGTCCTTCCAAAAAAGCCTGTAATCCTCCATTGCAACACTTCAGTCACGGGAGCCATCCTACCCTGTCTCTGTGATCCCAACAACATTACAGCCCTGCAGCTGCACACAGATCTCCTTGTGTTTATTCCCCAGACTGCATGCACTAGCATACAGCACTTGACAGAGGCAGCCCATCATGTTGACATCCTAGAAAGGGTTTTAAAGATTTCACCACAATAAGTAAATATGTTTGTGATTGATGATTTGAAGAACTCTGCTTGTGATAGACATTAAATTGAGAAAGCTTTTACTGAGTATGTTATCATAGGAATCTTGCATCTTGGACATTGTCCAGAATGTTTTTTCCGAGGGTAAAAAGAGCTGGACCATCACTCACAGCACAAACTATATGGTGCTATTTAAGAACCCACACTCTAAGCTCCAGATTGTGTCCTCAGCCAGACAGCTGTATCCTGGCAAGGCCTGTTCTCTGTAGAGGCATTTGAAGATGCACCATATGGGTTCCTGGTTGTCCATCCAAATGCTTCTACCCCGGAGGTTTTTAGGCTAATAACTCAAACCATGACACTGGTCTTTTCCCGCCAGAGCTTTCTGCCATTTACATATTGGGAAAAAAAAAGAAAAGAAAAAAAGAATATGGCAATAATAGTGAGGAACCAGACTGACAGTCTGTGTTTCTGCCTGTGCAGACTTGGAAATATGATGCCTTACTCTTTGAAGTCTAACCTGTCCCTCCTGGAGCTGTTGTTCTGCTCCTGCCACTGGCAGGAGAAAGCAATACTCTGTGCTCCTTCTGATGACCTGATAAAGGCCATTTCTGAAATTGCCTTGAATACCTTGAAGGGAAACATTATATTAACACCTCACTATGTACACATGCTGAAAAAGGGATGTAAATCCATTAAAATCCTGAGCAGTAAAAATACGTCCTTCAAAAGAAAGAAGCTACTGGTGAAACAAGCCAGAGGGTTTATTGGGCCTCTTCTAAGTTTTCCTCTTTCACTCACCATGGGGCTTTAGGTAAAGCAGGGATGGACTATGTGGAAAAAATGTATCTGGTGCATGTAAATCAACTGGAGCAGCTACAGGTGCTGCCATAACCCAGGGAAGACATGAGGGCTGATACCTTTGGGTACTGAAATGAGGGACATTCTCCAGAAACCAGGTTTGATGGCCTATGAGAAAGCTAAAATGTTTACAGCAGCTCTTCCAAAGTACTTGTCCCACGAGAAGAGCATTCAGGAATGGGGGAAAATAACTCCTGCCTTTCCAGAAGAAAACAAGATAGAGGTGGAAAAGCCCCTGGAGATTCCTGAGGATTCCAACCTGTTCAAGAAGTGCCTTAACTGTATGAAGTTCAATAAGGCCAAATGCCGGGTGCTGCACTTGGGTCACAACAACCCCCAGCAGCGCTACAGGCTTGGGGAGCAGTGGCTGGAGAGCTGCCAGTCAGAGAGGGACCTGGGGGGGGTGATTGACAGCCGGCTGAACATGAGCCAGCAGTGTGCCCAGGTGGCCAAGAAAGCCAATGGCATCCTGGCCTGTATCAGAAATAGCGTGGCCAGCAGAGACAGGGAAGTGATCTTACCCCTGTACTCGGCACTGGTGAGGCTGCACCTCGATTACTGTGTTCAGTTTTGGGCCCCTCACCCCAAAAAGGACATTGAATTACTCGAGCGTGTCCAGAGAAGGGCAACGAAGCTGGTGCAGGGTCTGGAGCACAGGTCTGATGGGGAGCGGCTGAGGGAACTGGGGGGGTTTAGTCTGGAGAAGAGGAGGCTGAGGGGAGACCTCATCGCCCTCTACAACTACCTGAAAGGAGGGTGCAGAGAGGGGGGATGAGTCTCTTTAACCAAGGAACAAGTGATAGGACAAGAGGGAATGGCCTCAAGTTGCGCCAGGGAAGGTTTAGACTAGATGTCAGGAAGTATTTCTTTACAGAATGGGTTATTAGGCAGTGGAATGAATTGCCCAGGGAGGTGGTGGAGTCCCCATCCCTGGAGGTGTTTAAGAGTAGGGTCGTCACAGCGCTGAGAGATATGGTGTAGATGGGAACTGGCAGTGCTAGGTTAATGGTTGGACTGGATGATCCTCAAGGTCCTTTCCAACCTAGTTGGTTCTGTGTGATTCTGTGATAATGCGCATCCACAGTATCAGAAGAATGCACAAGTGCTCCTGGGTAAACCAGGGCAGGACAAGCATATTCCTTCTTGGCTGGCCATGGCCTACATACCAGGTGAAGTAAGGGCCACCCCCCACTCCCAATTCCTGCCATCCTTTGGTAACACAGTATTCTAAGTCTCATTGCTCAACACAGCTCTAGCCAAAGCAAGAGGAGCACTCTTCCCCAAGAGATTGTGGGACTGCTGACCTCCCTGGGGCCTCCTACATGCCCACAGTTTCTCTCTTGAGGACAACTCACATGATGTGTTCCAGGGTCAAAGAGGTATTTCTGAGCAGAGATGCAGCAAGGCAACTGGCTACTGGCTGTGGAGTACCAAGGGTTGTCTTCCTCACCTTCAAGAGGCAGTGCCTGAAAGACAACTCACTGCAGTGTGTCCCACCCTCCAATGCCTCTAGGAGTGATGAAGGGTTCCCCTGTCCCCCAACTAATTCCTTCCTCAAAACAATGGTTTTTGTCATCAGCAGTCAGTATGCAGATGGAAAGAACACCTGAGGGACACAGGCAGAGTTGCAGCAAATTTTGAATCTAAAGAGGGAAATGTGGTCACTCCAAGTGGAGGTGCCCAGTGCAGGGAGAAGCAACAAAGACTCTGTTTCTCTTTTCCTGTCAATCTGCCCCATGAAAGGAGACAGGCTAGCATGTCACTCCAGGCCGGTTTCTGGGGTCCTCACAGCAGGCTTTGAGGGGAACACAAAACCACAACAAAGAAAAGAGGGAAAAGGGTGAGTGGAAGACAGGAAAGGTAGACATTGGTCACGTTTTCAGAAAGCCAAGGCTGCTCGCCTCCAGTCTCCCCTTGCGGGCCAAGCCAGAGGTGGTCAGCTACTCTTAAAACAATGACATGAAGATTAATCCTCCATCCAGTGCCATGTTCTGAGTTCCTGGGAGTCCTTGTCTGAGGCCATTTTAAGAATCTTTAAGGGGGGGGCGGTGTGGGTGGGGGGGCAGCTTCTGCCACAGTAGCGACTGGTAGCAGCTTGGCTGGTAACCAAGGGCATTCTCAGCATCTCCACAATGAGGGGCCCTGAGGGATCTGGGGGTCCCAGTTGTGGGAAGGGGCTGTTCCTGGTCAGCTGACAGTGGAGTCCTCACCTCCCCAGCTAGAATCGCCTGCTCTTCTGCACAGCCACTGCTGGGCCATCTGGGAGGTCAGGGGTTTCACATCTTCCCTTGAGGTCCTCAGCTCTCTGGGGACACTGCTATTTCTCCTGGGAACTGAAGTCTCTTCAGTTTCTCTCACATCTTCCCTTTCTTTCCTCATCTGCGTGGAAACACCACCCCTCCCCCAAATCATCCAAAAGAGATGAAGCCCATTACACAGCAGCCCAGGGGTTCTGGTGTATCTTGTTCTGCTGGGATAATCCAGCACTTGGATTATCTAGACACTTGGTTCCAGTGCTGTTGTTAGGTGCCACAAACCCAGAGATGACAAGGATGAGGGATCAGGAGGTAAGAGGATGAGGGACCAGTGGGTCACCCCCCCACTCCCTGGGAGCACATGAGGCACCCATTGAAGTGCTGCACTGCCAGCGGTGGGCATAGGGTAACCCTGCACCCCAGAGCTGCAAGGGCATGTGAAGCTGAGGGGGATGGACAGGTGGGGTGCCCCACTCCCACGCCCTTTCCAGTTCAGCTCCAAAGTGATCCCATGCACCAGTTGGGGCAGAGATAACAAACTTCATTACTGTTTAAGTTAACCTGAGTCCTGAGTAGGCACCAACCCGCAGAACTCAGGGTTGTTGGAATCTGAACGTCACCCATGTTGTCCTTTTTGTCATTTTGTTGTCTCCAATTAATGGTATTTTAATCAACACTCTGTGGAGCCAGAGTCCCGTTCTTACTGGGACTCTCTAGACCCATACTTCACACCCAGCATTAAAAAAAAATGTTACAAATTTCTCCACAACCTGTCCAGTGCTCCCTCACCCTCACAATGAAAAAGGGTTCCCTGGTGTTCAGACAGAGCCTCCTGTGTTTCACTTTGTGCCCAATGTCCCTTGTCCTGTCACAGGGCACCACGCAGAAGAGCCTGGCTCTGCCTTCTTCACACCCTCCCTCCCGGTATTTGTACACAGTGATGAGAGCTCCCCTGAGACTTCTCTTCTCTGTGCTGAACAGTCCCAGCTGGGATCTCCACACAAGACATGCTCCAGTCCCTTCATCACCTAAATTGCTCGTGGCTTGACTGTCTCCAGTATGGCTGTGACATACAGTTCTCAGTGAAAACACACACCCCTGTGTGTCACAGAAGCTCATGGTCTCAACACTGAGGTACTGTGGGGAGCATTTCAAGGTGCCTGTGACCTCGACATCCCCTTCTCCTCTCGCTGTGGAGCTTGAACTCCTGACTCCATGGGATGAATCTGTAACGGGAGCAGGAACAGTTTGAAAGCTCCATGAAACCTTTAGCCAGAGGATACAATTTTTCATTCAGTAACGAAATGTGCAACCCCTCCTGGCTGTTCTTTCTCAAGGAAAGCTTTTCATTAGCAACTCAGCCCTGGAGTGCCCGTGGGGCCGGGGCAGAGGAAAGCACCTGCTCGGGGTTCCCTTGGCTGTCCTCGGGGGGAAAGGCCGGAGCCCGAGGAGGGGCCCTGTATGTTCCGTGTGAGCCGAGGGCTGCCCGGCTGCCCGTGGGCAGGAGGAGCTCTGCTGCACCGGGTACTTCCTGGGTGCGTTGGCTTCTTAATTGCCCCGTTGCTAATTGGCTCCGTCGAACGTGCAGGGAGGCTGTTGGCGGTACTAACAGCCTTGGGGGAGCCCTTGGTGCATGTGCCCGGGAAGGGCAAAAGCTCTGGGACTCTGTCCCCTGGGCGAGGCATTTCTGAGGCAGAGCTGGCCGGCCGTTACAGACAGGCCCGAGGATGCCCCGTTAGGCAGCAGAGTCTGAGCCCGTCGGGAGGCAGCAAGAGAGCCTGGGGGAAAGCCCGCCCTGCCCTGCCTGCCTTGCCCAGCCCGTCTGCCTGTCCCTGGGCAGCGCTGCCCAAGCGCGGCTCTTTGGTGGCCTCGGGAGCACAGACCCGCAGCGGCCGTCAATGAGAAGAGGTGCTGAGGCCAGGCCTTGACTGCTGGGGGGCCTGGTGGTGCCGGTGTTGGTGGCGGGGCCGGGCGGGCGGGGGAAGCGGCCCGGGGCCCGGGGACAGGCGGGGCCGGGCGGGGCGAGGCTGCCCCTGGCTGGCGGAGCGGCAGCGCCCCCTGGCGGGCCCTCCCCGGTCTGTCCCCCCGCCCCCGCCGGCCCCGCCCGCGGCGGTTCGTGCCCGGCCGCAGCCCCGGCTCCTCTCCCCGTGTCTCCCAGCGCGCAGTAATACACCGCCGCGTCCCCGCGCCGGGGCCGGGCGAGCCACAGGGCGCTGGACCGGCGGTCTGCCGCCACCGACAGCCGCCCCGGCGGGGCCTGCAGATCTTCGGAGCCCTCATAAGCGCTCACGAGGAATGCGGGGCCTCTGCCCGGGAGCTGACGGTACCAGTGGATGTAGTCGTAAGACTGGATGTTGGGGTGGGAGCAGTTGATGGTGACGCCGGTGCCCTCGTTGGTCTCTGCCGACGGCTCCTGCTGCACCTGGGCTCTGCCCGCAGCCACTGCCGAGGAGAAAAGAAGAATCCCTTTGCTTCAGCTGAACATGTCGTGCAGAGGGAGAGGGGAGTGGGGACACTTCACAGATGATGGGGGTGTGATCTGAGAACACGGGATGGAGAGACACTTTCCCTGAGAGTGGTTGTTTGGGGACAGGAATGTATGAGGGATGTTTGGAAGGACAGTCCGAGTGAGGAAGAGGAGAAGACAGTGAGGAAAAGAGATTGGCTGGGATGGATGGATGGATGGATGGATGGATGGATGGATGGATGGATGGATGGATGGATGCAGAAGTGGAGTAAGAGAATAGAGAGGCAAGCTGGGAGGGAATGAGCTTATTGGGGGCAGAAGGGAGGACACAGAAATGAATAAGGTTATAGAAGGCCCCTCCCCGGCCCCCGCAGCCCCTGTCCCAGCCCCCGCCGGCAGCCCCGCGCACCCAGGAGCACCGCGGCCAGCCCCGCCAGCCCTGCGCCCCGGCCCCGCCGCATCCCGCCGCTCCGCCGCCCGCGCCTCGCTGCCCCCCGCCAGCCCCGGCTCTCTGCTCCGGCCGCGGCGCCTCCTCTCCGCCGCCTCCGCTCCTCTCGGCCGCCGCCAGCTCCGCCCCGGGGCTGAGCCCTGCGCCGGCGCCGCTCGGGGGCTCGCCCGGGCTCAGAGTGCTCAGCGGCTCTGCACCGCCACCACTTGCGCTCCCGGCAATCCCACTCTCTCCCTCCTCCAGCAAGGGCTCCCCAGCAACAAGAAGCCTGCCCAGCGCCAGCTGCAGCCTGGGCCAGCAGCAAGGCCTTGGCCCAGCACATGCAGCAGCTTCCCAGAGCTGTCCCCGAGCTCAGCGCCTGCAAACAGCAGCCACTCACCTCCTGCCCATGGCACGGAGGAGGCTGAGAGCCTCCCTTCAGCTGCCCCTCTGCAGGCCGAGCACAATGCCTCCGAGCTGCTCTCTAGCAGAGGGGATGGGAGGCCAAGGGTGACCTGGGCGTGCAGGGTTCAGGGAGGGCAGGGGACAGGGGGAATCACAGAGTCACAGTGTAGCTGAGCAGGGACCCGCAGAGGTTGTCTGCATCAACCCCCGCTTGCAACAGTTCCCATTACATCAGTCTGCTCACAGATGGAGATTGCAAAATCTCCCAGGGAAATCCATTCCTGTTCTCCTTCTTTCTCTTACCCTCTTGTTTAACTAGAAATCTCCCTCTTCCATTGCCTCGACTCATGTCACAGGGGACCTCCATGGTCCAGTCCATCTTCTCTCTTTCTTTTGAACACTTATTCCCTAGATCTGCCAGGAACAATTTGGCTGAGAGAGATCAGTGTCTGCCTGTTCCCTGTGGTTGGGTGTCATCCCCAAACTTGCAGGAAGTTCTGACCTTCGCACTGCTCGTGGTGTTCATGAAATCTTTGGACTATTGATCCTCCTGCTGATCCCTGAGAAAGACCATCAGTACGTGTCTGCTAGACGGGCTTTGCACCACTCATCAACAACTGTTTGAGCCTGGTAGTCCAGCCAATATTCCACTCACATTGACTGAACACATTTCTCACAAATTCGTTCATAATGGAAGTATGAGAGAGGCTGTTAAGGTCTTTCTAAACTCTAGGTACACAACTCCCCTGACCTTTCCCTGTCCACAGTGCCTGTTACTTCCTCAGAAAACAATGAGGGTGGCCCTCAGCTACACTAAAGCCTCAGCTCAGCAGCAGCTCCACGGAGAGGGGAATCAGCCCTGGCTGAGCTCTCCCAGCAGAGCTCCCTGGCACTGATCTCCCCGAGGTCACTCAAGGGAAGGGGGGAAGCCTTGGCTGCACTGTGTCCAAGCTGGGCCTGAGCCCAGGCAGACAAATATTCAGGAGGGGAGATGGGCTTAGAACATTTACCCACTGTACACAGCCCACAGCAAGAAAAGGAGGTCTCAGGAGCCAGGGGCTGCACTTCAGAGCCTCTTCCCTGGACACATCTCTAGCAGGCTGGTGCCATCACCGTTCAGCTGCACTCAGGCTCCTTCTGACCCTGGCAACCTGCTGCTCTGTGGTGCTCATGGACAGAGCAGAGGAGAGTGTCTGGGCCATGAGCAGCACATTCCCTTGTGATGAAGGACACACAAGGACACACACACACAGGCTCATGGATACCAGCATGGAATGGTACAGGAACTCGTACTGCCACATGCATCCACACAAACAGAGCTGCTCACAAAATCACACAAGACCAGAACACACGTAGGAACACACCCAAACATGGTCTCTGCTGAGGACAGCTGGGGACAAGAGCAGCAGGGCTAGAGCATTGTGGGCAAGGACAAGGCCCCAGGAATGCTCATACCACTGTTGGTGTGTTCAGAGCCTGCACAGAGAGCAGACAAATCCAAACAGGCCAGAAATGATCCTGAGGGCAGTGTTAGGCAGGCTGGGGTCAAAACCCAGCAGCACAACGCAGACAGAGGGGAGGAAACAACCAGTGAGCAATGAGGTGAGCTGAGGAGGGAAAGAAAGAGATGGACTGGACGTGGGCACGTCCTCAAGCATGGGAGCCCATTGTTAACAACAGACCAACACTTCAAACAGCCCTGATAGAGTGACCCAGACTGACATCACTTGCCTGCTCTGGAAACATCCAACACTTGAGCTGAGTCTTCTGCCAGCACTGCTGCATTCCTGCCCTAGAAATCCTGGGGCCTTTCATCCCAGTGCTCAGAACAAGCCTTCACTGGGGAATGGGCATGGCACAAACCTGGAAATGAAAAGGAGCAGTGCAGGAAATGAAAGCACAGCCCATATCATTAGCTGCGATGGTTTGCATTCAAGATGAGCTTGTCAGAACATTGTTACCTCTGCAAAGGTGCCTCTGGTCCTGCGGCAGTGAAGGGCAGGTATAAAAGGCAGCCCAAGTCCCTGCTCTCTCATGCACTTCTCTTGGCTCCTTCTGCTTGGGAACCAGGTGAGACTGAAGCCCCTTCTCCTCCTCTTCCAAAGGAGATCTCTCCACAACGAATGTCTCAGTTTATATTGCTTTGTCCTGTCCTACATTTTGGATGTTGTCATGACAAAGGGAAGTGGGGAGAAGGTCTGCCCAGAAAGAGTCCGTAAGAAGGCTCAGGTGTTTTTCAGTTTATGAATTAAGAGAGTCTCTCTGGTCCAGTCTGCATTTCATAGGGAGATAAAGACCATGTGGCCCCTGGAACAATTTCCTTGTTCCCCACTCAGCAGTGACCTTGACTGCTTTGTGCCAGGATAACCAGGCAGCTCCTCACCCACCCTTGTGCTCTGCTTCCTCCCTGCCCTCTCTCCCAGGTGCACCTCCACCCTCAGAGACATGTTCTGCTATGACCAGTGCCTGCCATGCCGGCCCTGCGGCCCGACCCCGCTGGCCAACAGCTGCAATGAGCCCTGTGTCAGGCAGTGCCAGAACTCCACCATCGTTATCCAGCCCTCCCCCGTGGTGGTGACCCTGCCCGGACCCATCCTCAGCTCCTTCCCACAGAACACCGTTGTGGGCTCCTCCACCTCCGCTGCCGTTGGCAGCATCCTCAGCTGTGACGGAGTGCCCATCAACTCTGGGGGCTTTGACCTCTCCTGCATTACCAGCCGCTACTGTGGCAGAAGGTGCCCCCCTTGCTAAAGGCGCTGGCAAAGCCCCAGGGACACACCTTGAAGAACTCAGAATGTTGTGCTGGCCAGAGGATTGACACTTTGGAAGTTGTTTTCGGGATAGCTGAATGGCTTTGTCTTCCTCTCCATTTTCTTTGCTTTGGTTCCCATTGACAGCAAGATCTCTCCAAGTCCAGCCTGGTGGGGACCATCTGTCTCCTCTCCCTCTATGGGGCAGGCAGATGAACATCAGGCAGGAACTTCTCTACAGCCAAGAACTGCAGAGTCATGGCTTCCCCCCGGGGATCCCTGCACTGCTGACCTCCACTTGGAGTGATTTTGTTACCCTCTTTTGACTCATTAAATTTCTGCTGCGTTCAAGTCTGGTCTCCATGTGGTCCTTGCCCATTCTAACACTTCTTAAGATGCCAGAGGAGAAGGGTGTTGCTCTGGGGTAAAATCAGGTGAGAACACAATGACACCCTTCTCCATTCACAGAGAATGGGAGGCTGGGACACCCTGCAGTGGCTCCTCTTTTGGGCACCATCCTCCATCCTTGGAGCTGAGGAAGTCACCCCTGGCTGCTCTGCTGCCACTGACCATCAGGCCTTACCTTGCTGTGTCTGTGCCCACAAATGCCCAGAAAGGCAGGAGGCCCTGAGGGCTCAGCAGCCCCAAGAGCTCTTGAGGAAGCGTGTTCCTCTTGCCTGTTCTTAGTTGGAGCTTCAGTGGGGTGGTGGTGGGAGAGTGTGGGTCTCCAGAAGATGATTTGCTTTGCAGAATGGCAAGAGCGGTATTTTGGAGAACAGCCCTTGGGATGGCCCAGAGCTGCTACTCCAGCTCCTCTCCTCTCCAACACCCAGTCAAAGGAACATGGCCATCACACATGGGCAGGAGTCGCAGCACAAAGTCGCCCATCACACAAAAAATCAAACAGCTCTGATACAGAGCATGTAGGGGAACATGGAGATCAGCAAGGACAAGGGTACTGGGTGCAATTCCCAAGAGAGCTGCAGGCGGGTGCAGAGCTCTTGACTGCTTCATTGGTGCCCACCGAGAATTTGTGCTCAGTTATTGGCTGCCATTCTGGGGCGATGAGGATTTTTTCACATCTAAATCTCACCCCTAACTTGGCAGCCATTAGAGTCTCAGATCCTATTTCCAGCCATGAAAATCCAGATGGTTGACAAAAGTGTACAAGTGGAAGAATGGGAATCCCCCTCCCAATGTCCTCCACTGAGAGGGAATGATGGCTAACGAAGCATATCTGAGAACGACTGAAGGCCAAAAGTTTCAGTCTCTCTTGCCCAGTGACTTCCTTCCAAAGATGCTGGAGGGCTTCCTCAAACCAGGGGACATACCCCTCTCCTGCCATAGCTGCATGGCCCAGCTGTCCTCCTCCCAGCTCCTGGGCAGGGACCAATGCTTCCTCCACCTTCTCATGGCCGATGGCCACTGCTTGGTTACCTGCATCCCACTGTGCCATGGGGCCATCACGCATCAGGCTGTGTGCACCTGGCAGGTGGCAGGGACATGGCTGGCTGGTTCCCTGCCTCCTGCTCTGCACACAATACTCACCTCCCACTTGGTTTACTGCGGGCCCAGGCACATCCACCACTTCTCTGGTGTTCCACCAGCCTTCCTGGACATGGCTTGTGCTGCCCCATCTGACAACAAGGCTGGGATCACATTCCGTATTGGTGATGTGACTCTCGGCTGCTTCCTCTTCATCCTCACTTCTTACAGGTGCAGAGCGAGAACCATCCTGTGTCTCTGCTGTGCGGGATGCAGGCACTGGGCTCTCTTTGCCTTTGCCTCCCATTTCAGTGCTGTGGCCTGTTTCTATGGCCTGTGTGTCTTCACCTCCATGGGAACTGACCTCAAAAGGGTCACTAGACAGAGCGGTGGCTGTTCTTTACATCGCTCTTACTCCCCTGATGAAATATTTGTTTTACACCCTAAGAAGCAAACATGTGAAAGCTTCTCGTAGTGGTTCACATCCAGTAAACAACTGTCAGGGTGGTAGTGTTTGACTCTAGAAATGAAGAACAGAGCTTTTTCTTTTGAAGAATATGCTGTAAAGCTTGACTGTCTAAAACTGGGTAACCTTTCTGTGAATGGGGTCGGTAGAGTGTCCTGGAGAGGGGACAACAGTTTTCCCACTGCTGTGGCAGTGAGTGAGCACTGGCATGAGTTGCCCAGAGAGATTCATTCCTCAGAGATACTCAAAACAACCACCTCGACACAGTCCTGAGCAACTGGCTGTAGGTGGCCCTGCTTGAGCAGGGGGCTTGGACCAGATGACATCCAGAGGTCCCTTCCCACCTCAGCTGCTCTGTGATTCTCTCATTCTGTGAGAGCAACTGATGTAGAGCAGCTCAGGGTTCCCAGCACTTGAAGGGATGTAAGGTCACGGACATAATCCTCCCTTCCTTTCTTGTCATAGCACTAATAATGGGCATTTTAAGGAATGCTTGGAAGAGGCTGAGTACCTCTCTTACTGGAACCAGGCACTCTCATTTCTGGTGCCCCAGCCTCACTGTCTGCAGCCTGTGGAGACACCCAGGCTTGTCCTGGGGACACCACGCTCTGCTGCTGTGTGAATACACCACTGAGGCACCATTTCCTTTACAGAGCAGGGGCTTGTGCCCCACCCCCACATCTCCCTTCAGGAGACCACTAAGCACAACTGGGAGCATCTAAGGCTGTAAGAGTTGTCTCACTTGCAATGTGGGGATTCTTTGTGGCTGCAGCAATATGGATGTTCTCTGGCTTTTACATTATCCTTCACACACAGACTTCACATGTGGAGAGGCTTAGTGTCTGCAAAGGCCATGACAACACGGCCTCTGCTGTGGTTTGTCTCTAAAACTGAAAAACAGCTGACTGAAGCACTGCCAAACCCTTGAGCTCACTAGAGCTGATGGCAATGGGCAGGGACTGAATCGCTGCCTTAACTGTGGGGTCTGAAGGACTTGCCTGGAGTTGTCTAGAGGGGCTGAGAGCTGGTGTTGGCAGTCCTGGTTCTCAGTGGTGTGTGTGCATGATCATGGTCACGTATGTGTTCATGTGCCCGTGCTCATGTGTGCATTCACATGTATGTATGTGACCATGGCAACGCACATGTAAACATGGGTGTGCACAAATGTTCTCTGTGTGTGTGTGTGAGTTTGGGTAAGTGTGTTCACAACTGTGCGTGTGTTTTAGCATAGACACCTGCCTTCATGCAGGAGAACATGAGTGTGTGTGACCGGTCAGCATACACAGAATTGCATGGACACAGGTGCATGTAGATGTGTGCTTTTGTGTGTGTACATCTGTGTAGAGGAGCATGCAGGTATATCTGTATACAAATGCATGTGTGCAGGAACATACATCTGTGTAAGCATGTGTGAATATCTGTGCGTACATGTTGGCATGGGGGGTGGCTGTGCATGTTGGTATGGGCATGGGCTCCTTTGGAAACATGTGTGTACACCCCTCTTTCTAAGGGCATATATATGAGTTGCTCTGTGGGCGTGACATGTGTGGTTGTGCCTTTCAGTTGTTTAGGAACGGCTTCTGAGAGTATTTGCTCCATCTCCCTTCCACGGACTGAGTAGAGACTGTCTGGGCAGCTCCTTGAACACCCTTGGATACATCCCATGTGATCCCATGAACTTGTGTATGGCCAGATGAGAGTAAGAGCTCCTTAGTTCTTTCTTCTTCTACTGTGGGCACTGCTTCATTCCCAGAGAGTCTGCGGGAAGTTGAGGGTTGTGGTAGGCCTGAGGAGAAACCGTATCAGTAAAAACTGAGGAGAAATAGGCATTGATTACACCAGCCTTTTCCCTATCATTTGTCACCAAGTCTTCCTCACCAACAATGAGCCCTCATCTACTCAGCCTTCCTTTTGCTGCCAATAGGCTCAGAGGTACCTTTCCTGATTCCCTTAAACTCTCTTGCTAGCTAGCATTCGAGCTGTTCTTCACGTTGCAGATGACCTGCACTCCAGGGCAGATTCCCATGGCATCCTACCAGGCAGGAAAGTCCCTCATGAGACTGAGATGTGCTCTTCTCAAGTCAGGGGCAGTAATCTTCCTGTTTGTCTTGGTCAGTTCTCTGAGGATCTTAAGCTCTGTGGTCTCCTGGGCACTACAGCAAGGCTCTCCTTGAACTTTACATCATCCAACAGTTCTTCTTCATTTGTGAGTAGCATGTCCAACAGAACTTCTCCCCTAGTGCGATCATGGATTTCCTGCATCAAAAATTTGTCTTCCATATGTGCCAGACATGTCCCTGCAGTAGATACTGAGCTGGAAATAGTCACCCATGGGTAGCAGAGCCTGTGCCTGTGAGGTTTTTCCCATCTCCCTGAAGAAGGCTCTCAGCCTGTCCCAAAGGGTATGCCCAGGGGACAGGGTCCAGAGCCCTGGCTGTCACCAGAGTTGGGAGGTCACACATGTCACTACGTGAAGCTTGGGGAGGGGCTGTGTGTAAAGCAGAGGGCTGTGCTGGGTGTCCCCCCCACCCAGCAGAGTGAGGGACAGTGCCTGTCCCTGCAGGGGGAGTTTCTGCAGCAGCTGCTCTTCATGTAGATGTTTCCCTTGAGGAGCCACTTCTGTGCCCAGGGAGAAAAGGACAGAAAACTCCTTTAGAGGAAGAGAGCGGTTCTGCAGGCACAGATTGTTCAGTTGTGACTGAGCAGACACAGGACACGGGGTACCAGACGTGCCAGTTCATAATCCCAACTGGGCAGGAGGGAAAGACCTGGTCCCCCTGGAATGTCTAATGTCCCCAGCAACAAACTGGGGCAATGATCCAGTGGGGTAGTGCTGACAGGTGGCTGAGGCTGGGGCTGTCTCCCCAGAGAGAACAGGGGAGTGAGGGTCATGGATGCCCCATGCTGGGAGCTGCCTGAATTGAGGTTTTCATGGTCTACATTTGTTTTGATTTATCACCATATCGATAGATAGGAGAAGAAAGCATAGACCACCTCTTTACATCAACTGCCATGGCTGAACTTCAAGAGGAAATAACACAATGGGACCGGTATTAGGGTATCACCATCTCGAAACAATATATGCTGGTTTTGGCTGGGATAGAGTTAATTTTATTCATAGTAGCTAGTATGGGGTTATGTTTTGGATTTGTGCTGAAAACAGTGTTGATAACACAGGGATGATTCAGTTACTGCTGAGCAGGGCTTACACAGAGTCAAGGCCTTCTCTGAATCTCACTCCACCCCACCAGCGAGTAAGGTGGGGTGCACAAGTAGTTGGGAGGGGACACAGCTGGAACAGCTGATCCCAGCTGACCCAAGGGATATCCCAGACCATATGACATCATGTTCAGCATATAAACCTGGGGGAAGAAGGAAGGGGAGGACTTTTGGAGTGATGGCATTTGTCTTGCCAAGTAATGTTACACATGATGGAGCCCTGCTTTCCTGGAGATGGCTGAACAGCTGCCTGCTGATGAAAAGTGGTGAATGAATTCCTTATTTTGCTTTGCTTGTGTGAGCAGCTTTTGCTTTTAAACCATCTTTGTGTCAACCCACAAGTTTTCTCACTTTTATCTTTTCTGTTCTCTCCCACATCCCACTGGGTGGTGTGGGGTGTGAGCTATTGGCTGTGTGGGGCTTAGTTGCCAGCTGGGGTTAAACCATGACACAAGACAAAACCAGGTGTTGTCAGGGAGGATGGATGTGCCTGCAGTTATTAATAGTGGTCAAGATGAACAGATTGTTAATAGGTGAATGCAATGGCTCGTGTGTGTGCTGGTTGCACTTTACCAGGCAGTGGAGCTTCCAGTGCATTGGCAATGGGAAGATTGCACCTTTATTTAGTGTGGTGTGGGAATGTGTAACTGTTTACCATCTTTGTTGATGACATGGACAGTGGGATTGAGGGCACCCTCAGCAAGTTTGCTGATTACACCAAGCTGTGTGATGCGGTCGACATGCTGGAGGGAAGAGATGCCATCCAGAGGGTCATGGACAGGCTGGAGAGGTGGGCCTGTGTGAATCCCATGAAGTTCAGCAAGGCCAAGTACGAGGTCCTGTACATGTCTTGAGGCAATGCCAAGCACAAATCCAGGGTGGGTGATGAGTGGATTGAGAGCAGCCCTGTGGAGAAGGACTTGGGGGTATTAGTGGATGGAAAACTGACTACGAGCCAGCAATGTGAGCTCACAGCCCAGAAAACCAACCCGGGCTGCATCAAGAGAACTGTGGCCAGCAGGTTGAGGGAGGGTATTCTCCCCCTCTACTCTAATCTCATGAGACTCCACCTGCAGTGCTGTGTTCAGTTCTGGGGCCCCCAGTACAGGAATAACATGGACCTGCTTGAGAGGGTCCAGAGGAGGCCACAAGGATGACTGTGGGGCTGGAGCACCTCCCGTATGAGGACAGGCTGAGAGAGTTGGGGTTGTTCAGGCTGGAGAAGAGAAGGCTCTCGGGAGACTTTATAGCAGCCTCCCAGTGCTTAAAGCGGGCCTACAGAAAAGCTGGTGAGAGACTCTTTATCAGGGAGTGTAGGGGTAGGATGAGGTGTAACAGTTTTAAACTGAAAGAGAGTAGATTTAGGTTAGATATTAGGAAGAACTTCTTTACCGTGAGGGTGACGAGACACTGGCATAAGTTGCCCAGAGAAGTTGTGGATGACCCATCCCTGGAAGAGTTCAAGGCCAGGTTGGATAGGGCTTTGAGCAACCTGGGCTAGTGGAAGACCCCACGGCAGGGGGGTTGGAACTACATGATCTTTAAGGTCCCTTCCAACCCAAACCATTCTGTGATTCTATGATTTAATACCATGTCTGCATAAATTGGTGGCTGGAATGAACAGAAAACATTGCATCATAGGATCTTGGCCTGCATATCTCTGGGTGCCCAGGGAAGCAGAGCTGCCAGGGGAGAGCTGAGGGACCCTTCCCCCAAGCTCAGCCTTGCACACACACATCCCCTCCCTCCCCTGGCTTCTTGCACAGCCAAGGAAGCTCCCTGCACCAGGGTGACACCCACAGCACAGAGGTACAAGGCACTGTCAGAGACCTTGACTTCCTCCAGCTGCTGGATGCTGTATTTCCCTGTGGTGTTCAGCAGCGTGGTGAGACAGCGGCTGTGCCTGGGGCCAGCTGCTGCATGATACGAGAGCAGCTGGGGAGCTTGGCCTTTCCTCTGCTGGTACCAGAGCAAGGCATCAAAGCCAGAGATCTGGTATGTGCAGGTTGTTTGGAAGGTATCTCTGTGCTTCACTGTGACTTGTCCTTCTTGCTGGGTGACTGTGCTCTGCCCCATGGTGCCTGGAAGAAAGGGAAGGTCAGTAGCTCTGCTGGGAGGGGCTCGTGTAAGCAAACCAAGAATGGATACAAAACCCTGGAGGAGAAGGCTCCCTCTCCCTTGTCCTGTAGGAACATCATGAGGCCTGGGCACAGCAAGGTGGAGACTAGTTTTGGGCAGGAACTTGGAGCACTCAAAACAGTGTGGATCCTGAGGAGACCTGTGCTGTTTCCCTGCTCCTTCTCCTCCCTGCTCCTTCTCCTACTGCTCAGAAGAGCAGGGAACAGCATCGTATCCCTGTCCTTTGTGTCTTGTGGTCCAGCAGGTTGAGGGGCCTGAGGACCTCCAGCAAAAAGATTCCTGCTGCTTCCCCACCTCTGTCATCTCAGAGGGCTCCTAGCTCCCTGAGTACATGCAATGCTGAGCCCATTGGATGTACTCCCAAGAGGGAGCCCTGATTGTGTTGCCAACCAGAAGAAAACTGGAGGCCATGTCAGGCATGTGCCAGCCAAGAGGCAGAATGGGACACCCTACTGATGTCAGTGGGATGAGAGCTTTCAAGTCCCTGGGGCATCACTGATAAGATCTGCTAATTTGTGGTGGAAAGGGAGAAATGTTGGAGTGTAGAGACAACTGAGATCTCCTATGGTGACAGCAGGTGGATCAGGAGAGAGGTAGAGAGAAATGGACTGAAGGGGAGAGAAAAGCAGGAGAAGGGGTCTGTAGTATCTCTCCTCTCTCCAAAAGTAAGAGCATCTTGATAGAATCAGTGCAAAAGCAAAAGGGGGGGCCAACATTTCTTATTATTTTCCTGTAATTCAAGAGTACTTCCCCGTATGGACCCGATAAGGCTGTTGAGGGTTTCCTGAGAAGAAGAACTATGTGTTTGTAGAAAGCCAGAACTTACCCAGCAGTTGCCCCAGGAAGGCCGTGAGGATGAGATTTCCCAGGTGCATGTCGAGACCAACCTGCCCATTTGCTGAGTGAGAGAAAGTCAGAAAAGCACCTCCCAGCCCTGAGATAACAGAGCTGCCGGAAATTACTCTGTTGGGGGAGCAAAGGAAGAAGCAGGGGAGAGAAATGATTTGTTCTTCCTGTGCCTGAAATGCTCCTTCTGTGTTTCTCCCTCCCTCAACAGCAACACCTGTGGCTCCCTCAGCCAAGGGCATTCTCAGCATCTCCACAGTGAGAGGCACTGGGGGCTCTGGGTGTCCCAGTTATGGGAAGAGGCTGTTCCCGGTCAGCTGGCAGTGGAGTCCTCACCTCCCCAGCTAGAATCGCCTGCTCTTCTGCACAGCCACTGCTGGGCCATCTGGGAGGTCAGGGGTTTCACAACTTTCCCTGAGGTCCTCAGCTCTCTGGTGACACTGCTATTTCTCCTGGGAACTGAAGTCTCTTCAGTTTCTCTCACATCTTCCCTTTCTTTCTTCATCTGCGTGGAAACACCACCCCTCCCCCAAATCATCCAAAAGAGATGAAGCCCATTATGCAGCAGCCCAGGGGTTCTGCTGTGTCTTATTCTGCTGGGATAATCCACAGTGCAAGAGAGGAACTTGGCTCCAGTGCTGTTGTTAGGTGCCACAAACCCAGAGATGACAAGGATGAGGGATCAGGAGGGAACAGGATGAGTGATCAGTGGGTCACCCCCCCACTCCCTGGGAGCACATGAGGCACCCATTGAAGTGCTGCACTGCCAGCGGTGGGCATAGGGTAACCCTGCACCCCAGAGCTGCAAGGGCATGTGAAGCTGAGGGGGATGGACAGGTGGGGTGCCCCACTCCCACGCCCTTTCCAGTTCAGCTCCAAAGTGATCCCATGCACCGGTCGGGGCAGAGATAACAAACTTCATTACTGTTTAAGTTAACCTGAGTCCTGAGTAGGCACCGACCCGCAGAACTCAGGGTTGTTGGAATCTGAACGTCACCCATGTTGTCCTTTTTGTCATTTTGTTGTCTCCAATTAATGGTATTTTAATCAACACTCTGTGGAGCCAGAGTCTCGTTCTTACTGGGACTCTCTAGACCCATGCTGCACACCCAGCATTAAAAAAAAGTGTTACAAATTTCTCCACAACCTCTCTGGGCATCCTGTCCAGTGCTCCCTCACCCTCACAATGAAAAAAGGGTTCCCTGGTGTTCAGAGAGAGCCTCCTGTGTTTCACTTTGTGCCCAATGTCCCTTGTCCTGTCACAGGGCACCACGCAGAAGAGCCTGGCTCTGCCTTCTTCACACCCTCCCTCCCGGTATTTGTACACAGTGATGAGAGCTCCCCTGAGACTTCTCTTCTCTGTGCTGAACAGTCCCAGCTCTTTCAGCTGGGATCTCCACACAAGACATGCTCCAGGCTATTCATCACCTAAGTAGCCCATGGCTTGACTGTCTCCAGTATGGCTGTGACATACAGTTCTCAGTGAAAACACACACCCCTACACCCTCTGCTGTCACTCAACACTCACAGTTGAGCATCCCCCAGATACCAGCACTGGCCCTCAGCCCATCTAATAGCCCTGCCTGGAGCCTGGGCCCAGCACCTGCGTCTCCTCCTTCTCTCTGGCTAGGCCAGCCTGATGTTCACTAGCAAAAAGATGTGTGAAATCTCCTACTCCTCTCACCATCATCCCCACACTCTTGGATCCCTCAAACATTACCATGGCTTGGTAATATCAGCCTGTCTAGCAGCCATGAGTGGGCCCTGGGCTCCCTTACCCACCTCTGTCTCAGACTTCAGATACAGCTTTTCTGCCCACTCCCTGAAATATGCTGCCAATTCCACATACACCCCCGTGACCATCGGGTTCATTTCACAAAGAAGAATGAGAAACACACTGAGGTCCCTCCAGTCACTGGTTCTTAGACCTGCCACACATACACGTGCAATGTGGTCCCTGCAGTTGCTGACAGCAAGATGTATGACCCCTCTGCCATGTTCTTCCGTCTCCAGTTGCTGGCACCCAGACCTTGCTTACACTCCAGTGCCCCCAGCTGCTGGTGCAGAGGGTGATAGGCTCTATGACAAGTGACCCCTATCCAGTTGCTGGCACTTAGATTTTACAGCACACAGCTCCAGTGATTCAACTGCTGGCCCCCAGGCCTACAATCCCTATGGGCATTGGTTGGTTGTCCCGTTCCTGGCACCCAGCTCTCTCTTTCACACCAGTCTCTCCAGTTACTGGCACTCAGACCTTGCAGCACTGCTATTTGGGAAAGGGAGTGAAGTTACTTCAGTAGGATGGTTAAAAAAGGATTTCACAAGTCAAGGGAGTCAACAGTGATCAGGCACAAGGAACATCCCAACATGAGCTCTGACTGAACACTGTTTCTCTGCCACTGGCTCCTCGTTTCTTTCCTCCTGTCTATCGACTCCCCTTGCTCCTCCTCAGTCCCTTCTTCCCCACCACCTTTGACCCTTCCCCTAAACATTCTTTCAGAACTGTTCCCTAGTCCCATAGGACCCCCCTCAAACATCCCAAATCCTCAGGTTCCTCTTGTCACTTCTTGTCACTTACAAAGCTCAGCCTCAAACACTCCAAAGCTTCCCCTGCAGTTCCCTGATGGCCCATCAATTGGAGGCTGAAGAGCTCTGGTCTCCCTCCTTGTCTCCCTCATCACTTCCTGAGAGACTGCTGTCATTGTGTGCCTTGATTATCACTTTCCCTTTGACTTGTTCTTCCCTTTGAAAGGGAAGGGGACTTGATCAGAGAGCTTTAGTCAACCTGTTGCTCTCAGCTTCCACTCTCAGCCCTGACGGTATCTTCTGGTGAAGTTCCTCAGGTGTGTGAGTTCCTCAAGAAGCTGAAAGGCTCCTGTCCCCATTGAAAATTTGGTCTCTTGAGTCAAGGCTCTGGGGGAAAGCCCATGGTGAGTCTGGGGAGTCCCTAGAGCTGAAAGAGACCTGAAAAGCAGGGGGAGAGCTCAAGGGGTTGAACAGAGCATCTTGTCCAGTGTCTGGCTGATGGGCCTTTGTCACATGTTGAGGCTTTCACTGATCCCCACATGCAGGGCTAGGAGGACATCTTCCCTCCTTTGGCTTTTCTTTCCAGGAGGTAAAACCACAGGAGCACTTATGTCTCCTACCAAGAACCCCCTCGCCCTATAATGCTCATTGGTGGATGCTGAGGAAGAGTAAGATTTGGACCAGCAGCTGGGATACTTCTCCTGAAGACTCATGTCTGTGTCCTGATCATTTTCAGCAGCTCAGGATTGTTCCCGAGTCTGCTGTGGCAATGCACCCTCGTGGCAAGGAAAGCCAAGAGCAGCCTGGGCTGCAGTAGGAAGAGCATCACCAGAAGGACAAGGGGACTGATCCTTCCTGTCTACTCAAAGCTGGTGAGGCCACCTCTGGAGTGCTGGGTCCAGTTCTGGGCTCCCCAGTACAAGACAGATAGCTGAATGAGCCCAGCAAAATGGTGCAGGGACTGGAGCAGCTTTCCTACGAGGACAGGCTGAGCGGGCTGGCAGTGTTCAGCCTGGGGAAGAGAAGGCTCGAGGGGGATCTTGGCAGTCTCTGTAAATGCCTGATGGGAGGGAATGGAGACTCTTCTCAGTAGTGCCCACTGGCAGGAGCAGAGGTAGTGGACACCAGTTCAAAAACCCAACCTAGCATGATCCTGGGCATCCTGCTCTACCTGACCCGGCTTGAACAGGGGCTGCATGACCACAACCAGCCCAACCAGTCCCCAGCATGGGAGGAGTGTCCATGGTGAACTTCTGCTGTCATCCAGTGCCCAGCCAGAGACAGGGGCCTGCACCCACCTCTCTCGGTTGGAGACAGGCCCCTTGGCAGCCCCTGATGTGCTCCTTGTCCCTCGGTAGCGTCTGAAGGGAGGCAGAACCAGGAAGAGCCACAGGCACCTGGAAGGGGGTGTCTGACTCCCTGTCCCCTCCTCTGAGGCCACGGCTTCAAGGGAAACATCTCTGGGAACAGCACGTGCTGTGACCACCCCTACCCAGAGTCAGACACATCACTCTCTTGGGTAGCAGGACATCCAGCACAACCCTCTGCTTCACAGACAGCTTGTCCACATCCCTTCAGGTGTCACAATCATCCCCTTTACCTGGGGATGTGTGCCCCTAGAAGGGTGAGAAGAGAGGATCATCTTACAAATGCATTTCTGCCTACAGGGGGATTGGATTTCTTATGGGATGTAGTGGAAAAGCATTTGGGGATTGTGCAAGACATGGGATGCTTAGGGGAAGGAGCAGAGACAAGCAGAGAGAAGGATCAAGGCAGTCTGTCCTGCAGCAAGCATGGGAAGAAAGATAGAGGCAGGGATGAGAGAGGCAGATTGAGTGTGACCATGGGGCTGATCCCTGTGCTGGCCTGGCCATGCCTGTGGCTCTGCCTTGTTTGTCCCCCTGCCAGTAGTTCCCTGCAAACACAGTTACAAAGTCCAGCTGGGACAGGCACCATGGCTGATCCTTCACTCTGTACCTCGGAACCTCTGACCATGAGCTTTGAAGAGCTGTGTCAGATGCTCGAGCCACACAGGGTTCCCCGGGGGCTGGCTGGAGCCCGCAGGTTCTTCCCAGAGGCCTCCTTCCAGGTCTTACTAAGCTCAGACCTACAGCTGCTTTGGGCAACTTGGCAAATCTCTTCCTGACTCACTCCTCAAGTAGGAGCCTGGCATCCCTTGAGGCTGCGGTCAGTGTGTCCAGTCCGAGCTTTTACCGTGTCTACTGGGCTTCAAGTCCAAAGTTTTCAAACCTGTCACAGAAGCTCGTGGTCTCAACACTGAGGTACTGTGGGGAGCACTTCAAGGTGCCTGTGACCTCAACGTCCCCTTCTCCTCTCGCTGTGGAGCTGGAACTCCTGACTCCATGGGATGACTCTGTAACGGGAGCAGGAACAGTTTGAAAGCTCCATGAAACCTTTAGCCGGAGGATACAATTTTTCATTCAGTAAAGAAATGTGCAACTCCTACTGGCTGTTCTTTCTCAAGGAAAGCTTTTCATTAGCAACTCAGCCCTGGAGTGCCCGTGGGGCCGGGGCAGAGGAAAGCACCTGCTCGGGGTTCCCTTGGCTGTCCTCGGGGGGAAAGGCCGGAGCCCGAGGAGGGGCCCTGTATGTTCCGTGTGAGCCGAGGGCTGCCCGGCTGCCCGTGGGCAGGAGGAGCTCTGCTGCACCGGGTACTTCCTGCGAGCGTTGGCTTCTTAATTGCCCCGTTGCTAATTGGCTCCGTCGAACGTGCAGGGAGGCTGTTGGCGGTACTAACAGCCTTGGGGGAGCCCTTGGTGCATGTGCCCGGGAAGGGCAAAAGCTCTGGGACTCTGTCCCCTGGGCGAGGCATTTCTGAGGCAGAGCTGGCCGGCCGTTACAGACAGGCCCGAGGATGCCCCGTTAGGCAGCAGAGTCTGAGCCCGTCGGGAGGCAGCAAGAGAGCCTGGGGGAAAGCCCGCCCTGCCCTGCCTGCCTTGCCCAGCCCGTCTGCCTGTCCCTGGGCAGCGCTGCCCAAGCGCGGCTCTTTGGTGGCCTCGGGAGCACAGACCCGCAGCGGCCGTCAATGAGAAGAGGTGCTGAGGCCAGGCCTTGACTGCTGGGGGGGCCTGGTGGTGCCGGTGTTGGTGGCGGGGCCGGGCGGGCGGGGGAAGCGGCCCGGGGCCCGGGTCCGGGCGAGGCCGGGCGGGGCGAGGCGGCCCCGGCGGGCGGAGCGGCAGCGCCCCCTGGCGGGCCCGCCCGGGACTGTCCCCCCGCCCCCGCCGGCCCCGCCCGGCCCCGCCCGCGGCGGTTCGTGCCCGGCCGCAGCCCCGGCTCCTCTCCCCGTGTCTCCCAGCGCGCAGTAATACACCGCCGCGTCCCCGCGCCGGGGGCGGGCGAGCCACAGGGCGCTGGACCGGCGGTCTGCCGCCACCGACAGCCGCCCCGGCGGGGCCTGCAGCTCCTTGGAGCCCTGAAAAGCGCTCACGAGGAATGCGGGAGCTCGACCCGGGAGCTGACGGTACCAGTGGATGTAGTCGTAAGACTGGATGTTGGGGTGGGAGCAGCTGATGGTGACGCCGGTGCCCTCGTTGGTCTCTGCCGACGGCTCCTGCTGCACCTGGGCTCTGCCCGCAGCCACTGCCGAGGAGAAAAGAAGAATCCCTTTGCTTCAGCTGAACATGTCGTGCAGAGGGAGAGGGGAGAAGGGGACACTTCACAGATGATGGGGGTGTGATCTGAGAACACAGGATGGAGAGACACTTTCGTTGAGAGTGGTTGTTTGGGGACAGGAATGTATGAGGGATGTTTGGAAGGACAGTCCGAGTGAGGAAGAGGAGAAGACAGTGAGGAAAAGAGATTGGCTGGGATGGATGGATGGATGGATGGATGGATGGATGGATGGATGGATGGATGGATGGATGCAGAAGTGGAGTAAGAGAATAGAGAGGCAAGCTGGGAGGGAATGAGCTTATTGGGGGCAGAAGGGAGGACACAGAAATGAATAAGGTTATAGAAGGCCCCTCCCCGGCCCCCGCAGCCCCTGTCCCAGCCCCCGCCGGCAGCCCCGCGCACCCAGGAGCACCGCGGCCAGCCCCGCCAGCCCTGCGCCCCGGCCCCGCCGCATCCCGCCGCTCCGCCGCCCGCGCCTCGCTGCCCCCCGCCAGCCCCGGCTCTCTGCTCCGGCCGCGGCGCCTCCTCTCCGCCGCCTCCGCTCCTCTCGGCCGCCGCCAGCTCCGCCCCGGGGCTGAGCCCTGCGCCGGCGCCGCTCGGGGGCTCGCCCGGGCTCAGAGTGCTCAGCGGCTCTGCACCGCCACCACTTGCGCTCCCGGCAATCCCACTCTCTCCCTCCTCCAGCAAGGGCTCCCCAGCAACAAGAAGCCTGCCCAGCGCCAGCTGCAGCCTGGGCCAGCAGCAGGGCCTTGGCCCAGCACATGCAGCAGCTTCCCAGAGCTGTCCCCGAGCTCAGCGCCTGCAAACAGCAGCCACTCACCTCCTGCCCATGGCACGGAGGAGGCTGAGAGCCTCCCTTCAGCTGCCCCTCTGCAGGCCGAGCACAATGCCTCCGAGCTGCTCTCTAGCAGAGGGGATGGGAGGCCAAGGGTGACCTGGGCGTGCAGGCTTCAGGGAGGGCAGGGGACAGGGGGAATCACAGAGTCACAGTGTAGCTGAGCAGGGACCTGCAGAGGTTGTCTGCATCAACCCCCGCTTGCAACAGATCCCCTTAGATCAAGTCACTCAAAGTCACATTCAGTCCAGCCCTGAACACCTCCCAGGGTGGACACTGCCAAACTTCCCTGGGAAACATGTTCCTTCTCTCCTTCTCCAGCCTGGAGACACTGTTGGGTGTTTCCACAGACTTGCTGGGACTCCCCAAGTTCCCACTACTCACAGCATTCATGAAAACTTTAAACAGCATTGCTCCTACTACTGATCCCTACTACTAGATCACACTATTGAGTGATGGCTGGCTGGGCTTTGGACTATGGTCACAACTCTTTGAGCCTGGTAGTCCAGCCAATATCCCACCCAGCTGATCATCCTCTTCCTGGACACATTCATTGCCAAGGTGGACATAAGAGAAGTGTGAGAGAGTCTGTCAAGGTCTTGCTAAACTGTAGGTACACACCTCCCCTGCCCTTTCCTTGTCCACAGTGCCTGTTACCTCCTGACACACCAGCAAGGTTTCCCTCAGCTACACGAGAGCCTCAGCTCAGCAGCAGCTCCACGGAGAGGGGAATCAGCCCTGGCTGAGCTCTCCCAGCAGAGCTCCCTGGCACTGATCTCCCCGAGGTCACTCAAGGGAAGGGGGGAAGCCTTGGCTGCACTGTGTCCAAGCTGGGCCTGAACCAGGCAGAGAAATATTCAGGAGGGGAGATGAGCTTAGAACATTTACACACTGTACACAAACCTTGTCAGAAAGAGTGTTTTCTGGACAGCCCTGTGGGGCAGCAGCAGGCTTTGGGGGATGTGGTGTCAAACCTAATGCCCCTTCCCTGCCCGGGGCAGTTGCTGGGCACTCAGAGTGAGATTCCAGTGTGGGGCAGGAAGGTTCCTGTGGGCTGAAATCCCAATCCGTTATCAGCTCATTGTCTTTCCTTGAAAGCCACAGGATCTGTCCTTCCCCTCACAGCACAGCGATATCAGACTTCATGCTCCTTTCATTCAGTACCTGTTTCATCCAAGATCTCGGTCCCTGCCTGATACAGCACCAGGTTGATGGGATGCAGAAATACATTTGTCATGTGCAGGGACCTGAGAGAGGGCCATGTCCCAGCCCAGACACCACCGACACTGCACGGGAAGCAGATGCACTCAGGGATGGCCAGCACATGGTCAGCAGGATTCCTCAGCCTTTCTCCTTGCCCAGAAAGCAATCCCCGTGCTTCTGAACTCTCTAGAGCTGGGGAGAGCAGCCGTGTCCTGGCCTGGAGAGGCAGGGAGGGGGCACTGCCAGCCGTGCTGAGGCACTCCCAGTGTTGTTACACTGAATTAAACTAAGGACCCAAGCTGGAGTGAAACCATCCTTGTAGTGGCCTGACATTGGCAGCAGTGGAGCGTGAGCTTTGGAGGGGCAGGAAAAGGAGGTCTCAGGAGCCAGGGGCTGCACTTCAGAGCCTCTTCCCTGGACACATCTCTAGCAGGCTGGTGCCATCACCGTTCAGCTGCACTCAGGCTCCTTCTGACCCTGGCAACCTGCTGCTCTGTGGTGCTCATGGACAGAGCAGAGGAGAGTGTCTGGGCCATGAGCAGCACATTCCCTCGTGATGAAGGACACACAAGGTCACACACAGTGTCTCAGTTAAACTGACATGGAATTATACACAACACTGTGCTCCCACGTTCATCCACACAAACCCATCTGCTTGCAAGGAAACACAAGGAAAGAACAGACATGGGAACACCATGCACCACGGACTCTGCAGAGGATCCCAGGGGACTGGGCAGTGTTAGCCAGGATGGGGTCAAACCCCAGCAGAACAACACCTACATCTGGGGAAGCAACAACAAGGGACCACTGAGGTGAGCTGAGGAGGGAGGCAGGGAAAGACAATGACATGGCTCAATCTCATGCACAGGAGCCCACAGTATCCATCTGAGGATGGCTGGAGATTCTTCCTAAGAACAACTCTTCAAACAGCCCTGATAGAGTGACCCAGACTGACATCACTTGCCTGCTCTGGAAACATCCAACACTTGAGCTGAGTCTTCTGCCAGCACTGCTGCATTCCTGCCCTAGAAATCCTGGGGTCTTTCATCCCAGTGCTCAGAACAAGCCTTCACTGGGGAATGGGCATGGCACAAACCTGGAAATGAAAAGGAGCAGTGCAGGAAATGAAAGCACAGCCCATATCATTAGCTGCGATGGTTTGCATTCAAGATGAGCTTGTCAGAACATTGTTACCTCTGCAAAGGTGCCTCTGGTCCTGCGGCAGTGAAGGGCAGGTATAAAAGGCAGCCCAAGTCCCTGCTCTCTCATGCACTTCTCTTGGTTCCTTCTGCTTGGGAACCAGGTGAGTCTGAAGCCCCTTTTCCTCCTCATCCACAGAGAGATCGTCACTTAAGAGACATCCCAGCTGATATTGCTCTGTCCTGTCCTGGGGTTTGGGTCTTCTTGTCATGACAGAGGGAAATGAGGTCAAAGTCTGCTTACAGAGAGGGTGAATGTGGCTGAGGGAGTTTCAATTTACAAAACAAGACAGAGGTTCATTACGCCAGACTGCCCTCTGTACGGAGATGAAGACCATGTGGCTCCTGGCAGAGCTTCCATCTCCCCACTCAGCAGTGGCCTTGGCTCCTTAGTGATAGGGTAACGAGTCAGCTCCTCACCCACCCTTGTGCTCTGCTTCCTCCCTGACCTCTCTCCCAGGTGCACCTCCACCCTCAGAGACATGTCCTGCTACGACCAGTGCCTGCCATGCCGGCCCTGCGGCCCGACCCCGCTGGCCAACAGCTGCAATGAGCCCTGTGTCAGGCAGTGCCAGAGCTCCACCGTTGCCATCCAGCCCTCCCCCGTGGTGGTGACCCTGCCCGGACCAATCCTCAGCTCCTTCCCACAGAACACCGTTGTGGGCTCCTCCACCTCTGCTGCCGTTGGTAGCATCCTCAGCTGTGAGGGAGTGCTCATCAACTCTGGGGGCTTTGACCTCTCCTGCATTACCAGCCGCTACTGTGGCAGAAGGTACCCCCCCTGTTAAAGGTGCTGGCAAATCCCCAGGGACATACCTTGATGAAATTAGAACATGGTGCTGGGCACAGAATCAAGATTTTGGAGGTTATTTTCAGGGTAGCTGAATGGTTTTGCCTTTCTTTCCATTTTCTTTGTTTACTGCCTCCCCTCATGCACACCAGTGCCAACTGGGGAAGGCCCATCTATCTCATCTCGCTCCCTGGGACAGGCAGACAGACATCATGCAGGAACTTCTCTATGGCCAAGAACTGCAGGTTGTCAGCTGCCCCCAGGGCTCGCTCTGCTGCTGACCTCCACTTGGAGTGACTTTGTTTCCTTCTTTTGACTCATTAAAGTTCTGCTGCATTCAAGCCTGGCCTCCATGTGGTCCTTCCCTCTGTGGACACTCCCCAAGCTGCCAAAGGAGAAGGGTGTTGCTCTGGGTGGAAGGGGGTGAGGGCACAAGGAGACCTTGCCTTGTTGTGTCTCTGTGCACAAATGCCCAGAAAGGCAGGAGGCTCTGAGGGCTCAGCAGCCCCATCAGCTCCTGAGCAAGAGCGTTCCTCTTGCTATGGCTGGAGCTGCACTGCCTTGGCAGGGGGTTGGCTTTGGGCTCTGAAAGGTGATTTGCTTTGCAGAATGGCAAGAGTGGTAAAGAAGGGAAGAGCCCTTGGGATGGCCCAGAGCTGCTACTCCACCTTCCTCTGCCCTCCACCACTCAATCTAGGGGCCATGGCCAGCACACATGGATGGGACTAGCAGGGAAAAGTCGCCCATGCTGCTGAATGTCTTGAGGCTGGAAATTGGAGCTACACCTGTGGGACCTGAGGGTAGTCAGCACAGAAATGGGGACAGTGAAACAGTGTATTTCTGAGGGGGATCTAATTGCTCTGAGACAGAGTGTGCAGGAGAACATGAAGATCAGTGAGGACAAGGGTGCTGGGTGCACTTCCCAAGAGAGCTGTGGGTAAGTGCAGAGCTCCTGACTGTTGCACTTGTCCCCCCAGAGAGTTTGTGCTCAGGAACTGGCTGCCATTCTGTGAGGGGAGGATTTTATTACATGTAAGTCTCATTCATTCTGATCGGTGGAAATGTGTCTCAGCAGACACTACTCTCTCATGAGCTCTTTCCTATATGAACATCCAGATGCCTTGACAAAAGTGTACAAGTGGAAGAATGGAAATCCCCACACCCCTGTCCCTTATCAAGAGGGAATTACAGCTCATGAAGCACAGCTCAGAACAACTGAAAGACAAAAGCTCTATAACAGTGTTTCACTTTCATGTCTGAAATCTTTTTTCCCTAGTCATGCTGCTAATCACCATCATCATCATCCCATATAGACCTCCTATGCTACCACACTGAACCTTGTAACAAGCAGAAGGTACCTCAGGTCCTTGGCAATGATGATACCATCTGCAATTGTCCTTGTAGGAGAGGGAGGGATGGCATTGTTTCTGACAGATGAGTAAGACCCTTGGCCAAAGCACTGCCAAAGTGTTGCCACTGACTCCTGGCATGACCCCTGGTTTGCCAGCCCGACTAAAGAGCTCTTGGAAAGGTAAGAAAAGGGCACAGGATCCATGCAGGCTTTACACTTCAAATTAAGGGTATTTTTGCCACAGGTAGGGTTTTATCTTTGGTGATTTAAACCATCAACTGACATGGCAGGAGCTGTTCTTTACATCACACTTATTCCTCTGCTATACACCTTGATTTACCCCCTAAGAAATGAGGATGTGAAAGCTGCAGGTATTTGTTCACTGCCAACACTGGCCAGGCTGTCGTGTTTGACAGCTGATATGGTGACGAGCTCTGTTTCCAGAAAATGCCCTAAAAGCCTGACTGACCAAAATGGGATAATCCGTGTGTGGATGGGACGTGCACAGTGTCCTGTGCCCTGGCAAGGGGGCAACACATTGCGCTGTGCTGTGGGAGTGTCTGACTATGGCCGTGGGTTGCCCAGGGAGGTCACTGATTTTCCCTCCTCCAAAACCACCTGGACACGGTCCTGTGTGACTGGCTGAATGGGGCCCTGCTTGAGCAGGGGGGTTGGACCAGATGACATCCAGAGGTCCCTTCCAACCTCAACTCCTCTGTGATTCTCTCATTCTGGGAGAGCAGCTGATGTAGAGCAGCTCAGGGTTCCCAGCATCTGAAGGCATGTAAGGTTATCTGTACTATCCTCACTTTCTTTCTATCTTTAGCCTGAATTAATGACATTTTAAGGAATGCTTGGAAGAGGCTGAGTTCCTCTCTTACTGGAACCAGCCACTGTCATTTCTGTTGCCCCAGCCTCAGTGTCTGCAGTCTGTAGAGAGTCTGGCTTGTCCCAGGGACACCACGCTCTGCTGCTGTGTGAATACACCACTGAGGCACCATTTCCTTTACAGAGCAGGGGCCTGTCCCTACTCTCATGTCTCCCTTCAGGAAATCAGTAAGAACAGCACAGATGTAAGGATTTTCTCACTTGTGATGTGGTGATTCTTTGTGGCTGCAGCAATATGGATGTTCTCTATTTTTTACGTTATCCCTGACACACAGACCCTGGACACGGAGAGGCTCAATGCCTGGAAAGGCCATGGCACCTTCGTCTCTCAATTTTCTAGTAAAAAAACACAGTAATGAAGCCCAGTCAATCCCTTGATCTCACTAAAGCTGATGGGAATGGCCAGGAACCGATCCACTGCCTTAACTGTAGGGCCTGAAGGACTTGCCTAGAGTCATCCCGAGAGGCTGTGAACTGGCATAGGCTTCGTGGTTCTCAGTGGCATCTGTGAATGTTCATGCTCACATACATGTTCTTCTGGCTGTGCTCATGTGTCCATTTGCACATACGTGTGCCTGTGTGTGCCTGGGGCAATGCACAGGCAAGCACAAGTGTGCGCAATTACCAGCTGCGGGTGTGTTTGTGCACATCTGTTGATGAGGGTGTATGTGTTTTATCACATGCACGTGTCTTCATGCAGGTGAGCATGGACGGGTGTGACATTGGTCTGCAGATATGTAAGTGTGTGGGCACAGGTGTGTGTGGGTATGTGCTTTTATGTGAGCACATCGCTGTACATGAGCATGCAAGTAAATTTGTTTGCATACCCATGGGTGCAGGAGGATGCATATATGTCAGCATGTGTGTTGAATATCTGTGTGTACATGTTGGTTTGTGGGGTGGCTGTGCTTGTGTCTGCTCATGGGCTCCTTTGGAAACCTGTGTGCACACACCTCTTTGTAAGGGCACAGATATGACACATGTCTGTGTGTGTGCATGCCTCTGTGTGTGTGCGTACCTCGGTGTGGGTATAGGTGTGCATGTGTGTGCACCCATGAGGGTATGTCAAAGGTCTTGCTGAAATCCAGGCACATCCCAGCCAGTGCCCCTCCCCTTCCCCACAGTGCCAGTCACCTCCTCACAGAAAGCAATGAGGTTGGAAAGGTGTGGTTTGCCCTCAGTCGACTCATGTGAGCTGCTCCCTAGCCACTTCTTGAGCCTTTCATGAGTTTAGGAACGGCTTCTGAGAGTATTTGCTCCATCTCCATTCCAGGGACTGAGTAGGGACTGTCCTGTCAGGTCCTAGAACACCTTTGGCTGTCTCCCAAGTGATCCCATGAACTTGTGTATGTCCCGATGAAATTAAGAGGTCCTTAGTTCTTTCTTCTTCTACTGTGGGTGCTGCTTCATTCCCAGAGAGTCTGCGGGAAGGTTCAGGGATGTGGTGGGCCTGAGGAGAAGCCATATCTGTAAAAACTGAGGACAAACAGGCATCAAGTACGTCAGCTTTTTCCTTTTCATGTGTCACAAAGTCGTCTTCCTCACCAAGCAATGAGCCCTCATCTATTCAGCCTTCCTTTTGCTGCCAATAGGCTCAGAGGTACCTTTCCTGATTCTCTTCACTTCCCTTGCAAGTGTCCACTCCAGTTGTGTTTTGCCTTTTCCTGACTCACCTCTTTGCACATTGCAGGGACCTTCCTTGTGCTGTGAGGAGGCTGTCTTGAAGGTTAGCCCCCACTCCTGGGACCCTCTGGGCTCCAGGGCAGTTTGCCATGGCATCCTGCCAAGCAGAAATTTTCCTGATGAGACTAAGCCACGTTCTTCTGAAGTCAGGGGCAGTAATCCTCCTGTTTGTCTTGGTCAGTCCTCTGAGGATCCTGAGCTCCACAGTCTCCTGGTCAATAAAGGCTAATCTGTCCTTGAACTTTATATTATCCAACAGTTCTTCCTCATTTGTGAGTAGCAGGTCCGTAGTCCATTCATGGATTGCCTGCATCAAAAATTTGTATTCCATACACCCCACGTATGTCCTGTTTCACTTATGCCCAGCCATTTTCCTCCTGCAGTAGATGCTGACGTGGTACCAGGTGAGTACCAGGGTCTGTGACTGTGAGGTTTAACCCAACTGCCTGACAAAGGTGTCATCTGCCTCCTCTTCCTGAGCAGGAGATGTGTAGCAGCCACCTAAATACACCACCACCTGCACCATAGGGGAAGTGTGAGAGCCTCCCCTGGCATGCTGTTCCCCCGTGCATACCTCTTCTACCCTTGTGACATCCCTGCTCTTCAGTCTGTGGGAGACCTCTCCCTCCATACCTGCTTCAAACTCCTCCTTCCCAGTTTAGCAGGGATTTGGAAAGACACTCTTGCCTCACCTTGCAAGTAGTCTTCACCCCTGACCAGTACTCTTCACTCTTCCAAGAAAGTCATCTGGGGACAGAAGCCAGAGCTGTGCAGTGCTGCTGCAGCCTCCTGCTGCCATGCACGCTGACCAAATGAGCTCTTCCACATGAGGGAGAGGGAGTCTCTTCTGACTTCTGTGCCATGCTTTGCATCTCACTCTTAGAAAATATGCATCACACTCTTAGAAAATATAGGTAATTAAGGAGTTGTGAGTGAAATGGAACAAGATCCCTTCAGGGGATATGTCCTTCCAGCCCTGTGGGACCAACTCAGATTCCAGCACATCCTTGTGTAGAGGCTCTTTCAGCCCAGACTCACTCACCAGCATAATTCATAGACTCACAGAATCATAGAACAGTTTGTGTTGGAAGGGACCTTGAAAGACCATCTAGTTCAAGCCTCCTGCTATGGGTAGGGACATCTCTCACTAGGTCAGGTTGCTCAGAGCCCCATCTAACCTGATCTTGAACACTTCCAGTGGTGGGGCTTCCTCAACTTCTCGGGTCAACCTCTGACAGTGTCCCAAAACCCTCATAGGAAAAATTTTCTTCCTTATGACCAATCTATATCTACCTTCTCTCAGATTAAAGCCATTGCCTCTTTATTACTACAGGCCCTTCGAAAACATCTTTCTCTGTCTTTCTTATAAGACGCCTTTAAGAATTGAAAGTCCTCAAGATCCTCTCCCCAGAGCCTTCTCCTCTCCAGGCTGAGCAACCCCACCTCTCTCAGCCTTTCCTCATAGGAGAGGTGTTCCATTCCTCTCATCATTTTCATGGCCTCCTCTTTCCCTCAGTCAGGGAAGAGACATCAGCTCCCACACGGGACTTATCCCACCCCAAAGCAGATGTGCATGGCAAATGGAATGAACCCTCTTTCTGGAGACACTGATCCTGCCCTTGACCCATGGTCACCTCTGAACTCCCCAGCTAACATAAGCTCACAGCAGGGTCGGCCTACTTGGTCACATCTCCACGGTTTCATCATGCGATCAGGAGTGAACCCACGGGCTCTCCTGCCAGTAACTACAAGCACTTCCATCCCATGCCTAAAGCCCCCATCCATGTCCACGGTACTCAGGGACAGACAGAGAGCAGGGAAGGGGCTTTTGTGGGGTGAATGGGCTCAATCTGGGCACTTTACTCTCATCAGTTGCTTTTCCCACTCTCACCAAGCACAGATCTGTCTTCCCTCAGCCACAGGGAACCCTTGGAAACAGGGTTGGGAGGAGATGACTCTGTCCAGTCCAACACCTGTGTGGACAGTGTATATGTCTCTCTTTGGCTGTCTTGAGTCTTCTCAACTAACTCTGAATGACTAGAAGTCTAGATTTGTGTGTGTGTACACGTGCACATATTTTGTTTCTTTGTGTATGTTGTCTAAGCCAGCTGTTTAGTCTACCTTGAGTGTCCTTTATTGGACTCCTCCAGGATGCAAGGCGAGTGCTCTGTTCATGTTGACGTGTCTTGCTCCGGAAATGCTTGGGCCTCTCATCCTGTCATGCAAAAGATGCCTTCACTGGGGAATGTACCTGACATCAAGCAGGAAATGAAAAGACAGCGATTCTGGAAGCCAAAACACAGCCCATAGCATTAGGCGGGATGTTTTACATTTATGATGAACTTGTCAGAAAATAACCTCCTTTACAAGGGACGTCTCTGTCAGCCTGGGGCAGTAAAGATCCAGGATAAAAGCCAGCACAGCTCCTCGCTCTCTCATCCACTTCTCTTGCCTCCTTCTCCTTGAGAACCAGGTGAGTCTGAGGCCCCTTCTCTTTCTCTGCTTTCTCACAAAGGAGGTCTCACTTCAGTGAACCTGTCAGCTGTGACCAGCTTTGTTCTATACCAGATCTTGGGGCTGCTTGTCATGGGAGAGGGAAGTGGGGAGAGGTTAAGCTTGGAGGGAGGCTGGAACAGTAGTGAGGAGGCTTCTGGACTCAGGGGTAGACAGTAGCCACATAGGAGCTGGTGCCTCTTTTTGGTCCATGGCAGGATGAGTCCAAGAAACCCTCATACATCTCTGGACAGACTCCACCTTCAGGCACTGCATGTTCTTTGGCTCCCTCACGGTGTGGTGACAAGCTGTGCCTCACACATCCCCATGTTTTTCTTCCTCCCTGCCCTCTCTCCCAGGTGCACCTCGGGTCCCAAGACATGTCCTGCTGTGACCAGTGCCAGCCCTGCGAGCCCTGCTGCCGGCCCTGCGGCCCCACCCCGCTGGCCAACAGCTGCAATGAGCCCTGTGTCAGGCAGTGCCAGGACTCCACTGTTGCCATCCAGCCCTCCCCCGTGGTGGTGACCCTGCCCGGACCCATCCTCAGCTCCTTCCCACAGAACACCGTTGTGGGCTCCTCCACCTCCGCTGCCGTTGGCAGCATCCTCAGCTGTGACGGAGTGCCCATCAACTCTGGGGGCTTTGACCTCTCCTGCATTACCAGCCGCTACTGTGGCAGAAGGTGCCCCCCCTGCTAAAGCCACTGGTGATAACCTGGACAAGGACCCCCAGGAACCCAGAAGCTCATGCTGGACTGAGGACAGAGCTCCTGGCCAGTGATTTCAGAGAAGCTGAGCATCCTTCCAAGGGAGGGCTGCAGCATCTCTCTGATAACATGGCCAAAGTCTAACTCCTCTGCCTTCTACTCCCTCCCATCTCTTTCTTCTCTTCTGTTCTTCTGAGCTGTAAGACCCCAGGAGCCAAGCTGGGGAATCTGCTGGCCCCTCTCCCTCCACGCTCATGGATCCCTTCTGTGATCTCCACCGTGGCCGATGGGCACAGACATTTGGCAGCTGCTGGTGCTCTCCCTGCTCTGGCCGCCTCCTCTCAAAGTCCTTATTTCCCTCTTCAGAGTCATTAAAGCTTTCTGCATCCCAGCCTCTGCCTCCACATAATCCTTTTATTGGTGGGCATTGTATCGAGTTGCTGAGGAAGAAAGGCATTGTCTTGACTGGTGGGGGATAAGGTGGGGGCCCAGGCAGACGTTTCCATCATGCCCAGAGGAAGGGGAGGATGGGACACATGGCAGTGGGGCCCTTTCAGGCACTGTGTCTTGGAGCTGAGAAAGACATCCCTGGCTCCTCCACTGCCAGTGGTGATAGGACTCTGCCTTCTGGCATCTCTGGTCAGACACAGGCCCTAGGCCTCAGAGCATGACCTGCAGAAAGGGAACTTGACCACTCCTGTCCCTTAGAGAGGAGCCCTTAGAGAGGAGCTGGAGGCTCTGAGAGGTCGGTAGCTCACGAGTTTGTGCAGAAGGGAGTTTTTCTTGCTTTAGTGCTGCGAAAAGAAGCTCAGTCAAAAGATGTCTGCAAATATGCAGGAGTGGGGAGACGTGAGAAAAATCCCTTAAATCAGCCCAAGAATTTCTCTTCCTCATCCTCCCACCTGTCCCCAGAATGAGGGGTTATGATCTGCACACAAGGGCAAGGATAGAAAGGACAGGTCACAGCCCAGCAGTTACACAGTTCAATGGGCTAAGATGACCCTAAGATTGATGTTCAAATCAGCCTGTCCAGCCCTCACACCAGAGCCCTCCTGTCACTCACAGTTCCCCAGCTCCCACCAGATGGGGCACCACAAGGACAGCAGCCAGTGCCCAAGACCCATGGTCCATCTGTGGTGCCTGAGCTTTCCCCAGGCCTGAAGCAGCTCTCCCCAAGGCCGCGTCTTCTCCTGGCAAGCCCATGAGGTAGGCCTTGAGAAGGGCTCTAAGGACTGACAGAATGCACTGGGGAGAGCAGGTCCTCTGGATCCCAGCACATAACCATGCAACAACAGAAGAGTCCACAAGGCGGTTATTATCCAAAATTTTAACAATCATGCAATCTCAGGAAGAAATATTGCCCCATGACATGTTATGTGCTTTCCATCTTCCTTTGAACTCTGACCTCTAAGGGACACATCCTGGAGCAGGTACTGTAAGAGACAGGCCTGCAGGAAAACCTAAAGACAGAATGTGCAGCAGGGAATAAGAGAAAGCAAAGAGCAGCAGCAAGGAACCATTGAACAAACAGCCACAATCTCCTGCATTGCCTGCCCCCTCACCAGAGCCATTGGGCAGACGAATCATGTTACTGATGGTGTAAACAAGAGGACCTGAGACACTGTCAGCACCTTCTCCTTCCTCTCAAACCACTGACACTGTCCCCTCCTGGAAGAAAATTTTGACCTGCAGATCCCTGGGTGCCCAGGGGAAGCAGAGCTGCCAGGGGAGAGCTGAGGGACCCTACCCCCAAGCTCAGCCTTGCACACACACATCCCCTCCCTCCCCTGGCTTCTTGCACAGCCAAGGAAGCTCCCTGCACCAGGGTGACACCCACAGCACAGAGGTACAAGGCACTGTCAGAGACCTCGACTTCCTCCAGCTGCAGGACACTGTATTTCCTTGTGGTGTTCAGCAGCGTGGTGAGACGGCCGCTGTGCCTTGGGCCAGCTGCTGCCTGATATGAGAGCAGCTGGGGAGCTTGCCCTTTCCTCTGCTGGTACCAGAGTAAAGCTCCAAAGTCAGATATCTGGTATGTGCAGTTGGTTTGGAAAGTGTCTCTGTGCTTCACTGTGACTTGTCCTTCTTGCTGGGTGACTGTTCTCTGCCCCATGGTGCCTGGAAGAAAGGGAAGGTCAGTAGCTCTGCTGAGAGGGGCACAGTAAGCAAACCAAGAATGGATACAAAACCCTGGAGGAGAAGGCTCCCTCTCCCTTGTCCTGTAGGAACATCATGAGGCCTGAGCACAACAAGGTGGAGACTAGTTTTGGGCAGGAGCTCAGAGATCTCAGAGCAGAATGGACCCTGCGGAGAGCTGTGCTGTTTCCCTGCTCATTCTTCTACTGCCCAGTGGAGAAGGAAACAGCCTGTCATGTTTGTCTTTTGCGTGCTGGGAACAACACCCCTCCGTAATGTTGAGTGGCCCTTGGAGCTGCAGTAAAAAGATTCCTCCTGCTTCCCCATTCCTGTTATCTCTGAGAGGTTTTTGCTCCCTGAGTAAACACGCAGCTGAGCCCAGTGTTTAAAAGGCGAGCCCTTGATATGCTCACAACCAGGAGGAAAGTGGAGGCCATGGCAGGGATGTGCCAGGCAGGAGGCACACTTGAGGCCCCTAGGATCCTCAGGGGTCAGTGGGATGAGTGTTTTAAAGTCCCTGTAGCAGCACTGATAGGATCTGCTAACTTGCTTTAGAAAGGGAGAAACATGGGACAGCAGAGACAGCTGAGATCTCCTATGGTGACAGCAGGTGGAGCAGAAGAGAGCGGTAGAGAGAATGGATCAAAGGGGAGAGAGAAGATGGAGAGGGGGTATGAGGTATCTCTCCTCTCTCCTTTTCAACAGTAAGAGCATCTCGAAAGAACCAGTGAAAACCACAGATGTCAACTGACATTTTCCCAGTGTTCTCCTGTTATTCAAGACTCCTTCCCCATATGGACCCGATAAGGCTGCTGAGGTTTTCCTGAGGAGAAGAAGAACTATGTGTTTGTAGAAACCCAGAACTTACCCAGCAGTCGCCCCAGGAAGGCCGTGAGGATGAGATATCCGAGGTGCATGTCGAGACCATCCTGCCCATTTGCTGAGTGAGGGAGTCAGAAAAGCACCTCCCAGCCCCGAGATAACAGAGCTGCCGGAAATGACTCTGTTGGGGGAACAAAGGAAGAAGTGGGGGAGGGAAACGATCTGTTCTTCCTGTGACTGAAATGCTCCTTCTGGGTTTCTCCCTTCCTCAACAGCAACACCTGTGGCTCCCTCAGCCAAGGGCATTCTCAGCATCTCGACAGTGAGGGGCTCGGGGGGTCCCAGTTTTGAGGAGAGGTTGTTTGTGGGAGTGTCAGCTCTGTGCAGTTGTGGGAGATTCAATATGTTACGAGTCAAATTATGTGTTACTGGTAAATAATTAAGAGGTGAGCTGGCATTGGACTGTTGACGTGCGGAGTCACGACTTTATAACCAGTAAGGTTATAAAGAAGGTATGTTTATTCAGTGCTGGGTGTACGGGGGATCGCTCCTCCACAAACGCGCACATTTTGGAGCGAAAAGCAGCTCCTTTCTATAGCGTAAGTGTTTACATATTCATGATAATCCCGAGAATAGGGAGAGATGTTATAAATAGTTTTGAGAAATCATTATCATAAATCCCGTCCCAAGTCCCTCCCCGTTGCGCCTGCGCAATGTCTCCTGATGGTCTTGGGCAGGGGTCTTCAGGATGAAGACTGAAGATTCCTCTTCTTCCTCTTATGACTTTTCACCCAATTAGGTCTCTTCAGCATGTCAATTTAGCATTTTTTGAATTCCCCTTCCTTATCTTGGGACTCAGTAGTTGCAGGTCCTCCCTTATCTCAAGAGTCCATCCTGCTGAGAGCCCACCCTGTTGAGAGGTCTGCATCTATTTTGTTAAGGTTTCTCACTTCACTGTCAGCCCTGCACAGCTGTGGGAGATTCAATACTTAAGAGCCAAATTGACATTGGCCAGTCAACTCAGCCAGAGAGCTCTGTTTGGGAGCTTGGTGAAGCTGGAGAGCTGTGCTTTGTGCAGGCTCTGAGAAGTGCTGGTTAGTCCTGTGGTGGCTTGGAGAAGCGCCAGCTCTGCTCTGCACGGACCTGGAGAAGCAGTAAGGCTTGGAGGAGAAGCAGACCTTGGAAGAAAGATAAGCCAGCTCTGCATAGACCCAGAGAAGGAGAAATGCTTTGAGGAGAAACAGGCCTTGGAAGAAAGATAATTCAGCTTGGAGAAAGTATGGAACTGTTTCTGGGAGAGAGGGTTGATGATTGTCTAGTTGCTGATTTGCCTATCATGAAGTAAGAGCTTGGATGAGAGTATAAATATGTGTCATTGTATGAGTATGTGTTAATGTAAGAAGAGAAAAAAAGAAGTTAAAGAAAATAAACAGCCCCTGCCCTGCAGAAAGAAAGAAGAGCACTGTGATGTGTGAATTATTTTGGCCACTACAACTTAATATACAACTTAGTATACTTTATTTAAACTTAATGCATTGCTCCTGGTGAGCTCACAGTGGAGTCCTCACCTCCCCAGCTAGAATCGCCTGCTCTTCTGCACAGCCACTGCTGGACATCTGGGAGGTCAGGGGTTTTGCATCTTCCCCTGATGTCCTCAGCTCTCTGGGGATGTTGCTATTTTTTCTGAGAACAGAAGCCTCCTCCATTTCTGTCACTTTTCCCCTGTCTTTCACCAACTTCCTCAACATCCCTAATACTCTCTTTGTTTGACTTTCTGCACCTGGCTCCAACGTAGTGTCTGCCCCTACACCTCCGTCAGCACACCTCTAGGATGCAGCTCTCTGACACCTGAAGAATGACACTCCAAGCCCTGCAGATCCCGACTGTCCCTTTTGAATCCTCCAGGCAGTATCAGCTTTCTCCCTCTACCCAAACTAAAGTACCTCAGGAACCAGTGTATCTCCCTGCCTGCCTGTAGTGGCCCACCGTAACCAGAAGATGATTGTTCCTGGAGGAGTTAGGGATCCGCATGGCAGCTGACCTGAGCAGGCACGGACACGTGCTGTGCTGTGCTCTATATATCACTTGGCACTCGGCAATGATGCCACAAACACGTCCTTGTCTTTAGGAGTGAATGAAACACCGTGTTTTCATATGAACGCTATTTTTCTCAGCAGTAGAAATGATGAACAGACTTGCCTATGTCTAAGAAAATCCCATGACAACTCCAGAGACGACAATGTCAGTGAATCTCAGAATGGGCAGGATTTGCAGCACGTGACAAACCCCAACTCAAGGTCCTTTTCATGATCCATAATTGGGATTTGCCAGAATCTGAAGGGACATAACATTACCTGTGCCATCCCCCTTTTCCTTCTTGTCTCATCTCAGTTAATGGTATTTTAACCAACACCTTATGGAGCTGCAGTGCCATTCTTACTGGGATCCATCTACACCCATGCTCCAACCACATGGGTAAAACCAAAACACATTCCTAATTTCCACTATAAATTTCCCCTGTTCCAGACTGTGTCCATTGCCTTTCTTTCCATCACTATGCTCAAGAAGAGTTTTGCTCCCTCTGGCTTCCTTCAATCATCCTCCAGGTTTGGCTCCTCTCTCCATCCTCCAGTCAAGTGTTAGAAGATTATAAACCTCTCCCTTTAGTGTCTTATTTGAAGGCTGAAGTGGGTCATTTCTCTCAGCCTCTCCTCATGTCTCACATTATGGAATCACAGAACTGTTATAATTTGGAAGGGATGTCTGGAGGTCACTTGCACCAACCCCCTGCTTAGGAGACTCACCTAGAACTGGATTGTCAGGACCATGTCCAGATGGCTTTTGAATGCCTCCAAGGTTGGAGACCTCACAAACTCTCTGGGCATCCTGTGCCAATGCTTCCTCACCCTGACAGTCAAACATTGTTCCCTGGTGTTCAGAGAGAGCCTCCTGTGTTTCACTTTGTGCCCAATGCCTCTTGTCCTGTCACAGGGCACCACGCAGAAGAGCCTGGCTCTGCCTTCTTCACACCCTCCCTCCCGATATTTTTGCACAGTGATGAGAGCTCCCCTGAGACATCTCTGTGCTGAACAGTCTCAGCTCTCTCAGCTGGGATCTCCATACGAGACACGCTCCAGTCTCTTCATCATGGAAGTGGCCTCCTGTTTGACTGTCTCCAGTATGGCTGTGACATACAGTTCTCAGTGAAAACACACACCCCTACACCCTCTGCTGTCACTCAACACTCGCAGTTGAGCATCCCTCAAATACCATCACTGTCCCTCAGCCCATCTAATAGCCCTGCCTGGAACCTGGGCCCTCTCACCCATCACCTGGGTCTACTCCTTCTCTCTGGCTAGGCCAGCCTGATGTTCACTAGCAAAAAGATGTGTGAAATCTCCCACTCCTCTCACCATCATCCCCACACTCTTGAAGTATAAACCATAGTATTTGTGAACCTGACTGCTTCTCTTGAATGCATCCGGACCTACAGCACATGGGCTGTTCGTGCATCTGGTGTCAGGCCTCTCATTACAGCCATAATTGGCATAGCTATTAAGAGATAAGTTCAGTTGCCCCCAGTCCCTCCAATCTCTGAGAACCAGCTAGAATGCAAGGGGATTAATCTCTTACCAAATTAACTCATTACCTTCAATTCAATGCCTCCCCTTGCTCCTCCCCAGTCCCCTCTTCCCCACCACCTTTGACCCTTCCCCTAAGCATTCCTTCAGAACTCTTGCCTAGTCCCGCAGGAACCCCCTCGAACATCCCAAATCCTCAGGATCCTCTTGTCACTTATTGTCACTTACAAAGCTCAGCCTGAACCATGTGCAGTTCCCTGATGGCCCATCAATTAGAGGCTGAAGAGCTCTGATCTCCCTCCTTGTCTCCCTCATGGCTTCCTGAGAGACTGCTGTCATTGTGTGCCTTGATTATCACTTTCTTTTTACTTGTATTTGCCTTTGAAAGAGAAGGGGACTTGAGCAGACAGCCTTAGTGAATCAGATGCTCTCACCTTCCACAGGCCTTTAAGTGATCTCTGGTGGAGTTCCTCAGGTGAGGGAGTTCAAGACACTGAAAGGCTCCTGTCCCCTGAAACAATTGGGTGTCTTGAGTCAAGGTTCTGGAGGCAAACCTCATGCTGATCATGGGAGTCCCTAGAGCTAAACAGTCAGTGTTAGATTAATGGTTGCACTAGATGATCCTCAAGATCTTTCCCAACCTAGATGATTCTGTTATTCTGTGACAGAGACCTGAAAAGCAGGGGGACAACTCAAGGGGTTGAACAGAGCATCTTGTCCAGTGTCTGGCTGATGGGCCTTTGTCACATGTCGAGGTTTTCACTGATCCCCAGATGCAGGGCTAGGAAGACATCTTCCCTCCTTTGGCTTTTTTTCCAGGAAGTTAAACCACAGGAGCAGACATTTCTCCTACCAAGAGCCCCCTCCTGCAAGAGTGGTCACTGGTGGACACTGACGGAAAAGAAAGACCTGGGCAAGCAGCTGGGATACTTCTCCTGAAAACTCACGGCTCTGTCCAGCTCACTTTCAGCAGCTCAGGGGTGTTCTCGAGTCTGCTGTGGCAATGGACCCTCGTGTCAAGGAAGGCCAACAGCATCCTGGGCTGCAGTAGGAAGAGCATGACCAGCAGGACAAGGGACCTGATCCTTCCTCTCTACTCAGCACTGGTGAGGCCACCTCTGGAGTGCTGGGTCCAGTTCTGGGCTCCCCAGTACAAGAAAGATAGCTGAATGAGCCCAGCAAAATGGTGCAGGGACTGGAGCAGCTTTCCTGTGAGGACAGGCTGAGCGGGCTGGCAGTGTTCAGCCTGGGGAAAAGAAGGCTCGAGGGCGATCTTGACAGTGTCTGTAAATACCTGATGGGAGGGAATGAAGAAGGGGGAATGAGGAAGAGACTCCTAGAAAGGTACTTGTCAACACTGACATGGGTGTGCAGAGTCTTATTCCTCCCTCCATTTACATCACAGCTGACATCTCCCTGACAATGTTCCAGTCCCACCTGCAGTCTCTGCTCTACCTACAGAATCAGTCCCAGTTTCCTGCAGAGTCACAACTGGAATTTCCCCTCCCACCACTGGCAGGACAACCTCTTGCCCTGCTCCTCCCCAGCCTGAATGTTGTGTCTCACCAAAAGATGCCAGTGCCACCAGTGCTGCCAGGAAAACCAGGACCATGTCACACACTCCCATGCACGGCATGTCCAGGGTACACACAGAAAGAGGGAGATGAAGCTTGAGAGTTCACCACTTCTCCTCCCTCTGCCAGCCCAAAGCATCCACCAAACCTCAGTGTCAAGGGTGGAGCAACACTCTCCCTGCTGCTGCAGACAGATGTGCTTGGGACTCCACACCTCTGCCACAGGGAGGCTCTGTAGGGAGATAAATTAAAGTTGTTCAAGTGCTCAGCCCTAAGGAAGACACCAAATTGTGACTCTTAATGTGTTCCAGGTTTGCAAGGGCCAAGGGGAGGTTGTTCAGCACTGGGGGGCTCATCTTTGGGCAGTCAGGCCACAAATGGGTTTTTCTCAACCCTCCAAGTTGGGAGGTGCTTGAGCATCCCCTCAGACACACATACCCTGCTGTAGAAGTGCTGCCTCTCAGCTCCAATCACATTGCCAATGGGGTCTGGGGCACCTGGATGTTCAGGCAGGAGCCTGAAGGATGATATCAAGCAGCCTGCTGTCAGGCAATAGGAAGCTGCAGGCTGTTTGCCTGCTTCTTGCTGCTCCTGGAGATCACAACCAGCCCAACCAGCCCCCAGCATGGGAGGAGTGTCCATGGTGAGCTTCTCCTGCCATCCCGTGTCCAGCCAGAGACAGGGGCCTGCACCCACCTCTCTCGGGGTTGGAGACAGGCCCCTTTGCAGCCCCTGATGTGCTCCTTGTCCCTCGGTAGAGTCTGAAGGGAGGTAGAACCTGGAACAGCCAAAGGCAGCTGGAAGCAGGAGTCCCTGTCCCTACAGGAGTTCTCTTTCCCTTCTCCCCACACCACAGATGAGGCCCTTCAAGGGAAATGTCTCTGGGAACAGCAGTGCTGTAAACATCCCAGCCAGAGTCAGATACATGACCTCTCTTGGGCAGGAGGACATCCAGCACAACCCTCTGCTTCACAGACATCTTGTTCACATCCCTTCAGGTATCACAGCATGCTTCTTGTGTGGAGGTGACTCCTCTGAGGAGAGTGAGAATAGAGGATCTTTTTATAAACTCAGGGGTGTTTCTGCCTACAATGGGATTGAACTCCTTATGGGATGCAGTGGAAAAGCATTTGGGGACTGTGCAAGGGGTTGTGCATGGGTTGTGTAGGGGAAGCAGCAGAGATACAGATCGAGGCAGTTTGACCTGGAGCAGACATGGGGGGAGAGCTGGAAACAGGGACAAGAGGTGCTGATGCCATGTGACCATGGGGCTGATCCATGTGCTGGCCTGGCCATGCCCGTGGCTCTGCCTTGTTTGTCCCCCTGCCAGTAGTTCCCTGCAAACAGAGTTACAAAGTGCAGCTGGGACAGGCACCACGGCTGATCCTTCACTCTGTGCCTTGGAACCCTCTGACCATGGACTTTGAAGAGCTGTGTTTGCTACTTGAGCCACACAGGGTTCCCAGGCGAACGGCTGGAGCCCGCAGGCTCTTCCCAGTGAAGAACTGCAGCCCATGGGAAGGACCCACGTTGGAGAAGTTCATGGAGGACTGTCTGCCATGGGAGGGACCCCACATTGGAGCAGAGGAAGAGTGTGAGGAAGAAGAAACAGCAGAGACATGTGTGATGAACTGACCACAACCCCCATACCCCATCCCCCTGTGCTGCTTAGGGGGATGAGGCACAGAATTCAGGAGTGAAGCTGAGCCTGAGAAGGGGGGAAGGGGGAGGATGTTTTAGACTTGTTTTTCATTTCTCACCATTCTACTCTGACTTGATTGGCAATAAATCAAACTGATTTCCCCAAAGTGAGTGGTTTTTGCCTGTGCCTGTAATTGCTGAGTGATCTTTCCTTCCTTATCTCAACTCACGAGGCTTTGGTAATATTTTCTCTCCCTTGTCCAGTTGAGGAGGGGCAGTGATAGAGCAGCTTGGTGGGGAACCTGGCACCCAGCCAAGTTTAACCCACCTCAGGTGCCCAGACCAGGCTTTTCCTGTGTCTCCTGGGCCTCAAATCAGAAAAATCTGAATCCTGTCAAACTGGCTTGTGGTCTCAACAATGAGCCACTGTGGGGAGCACCTGAAAGTGCCCGTGCCCTCGGTATCCACTTCTCCTCTCGCTGTGGAGCTTGAACTCCTGACTCCGTGGGATGAATCTGTAACATGAGCAGAAAAATTTTGAAAGGTCCCTGACAGCCTGTAGCCGGAGGATGCAGTTTTTCATTGAACATCGGAGCTTTTACAAAGTAACGAAATGTGCAACCCCTTCTGGCTGTTCTTTCTCAAGGAAAGCTTTTCATTAGCAACTCAGCCCTGGAGTGCCCGTGGGGCCGGGGCAGAGGAAAGCACCTGCTCGGGGTTCCCTTGGCTGTCCTCGGGGAGAAAGGCCGGAGCCCGAGGAGGGGCCCTGTATGTTCCGTGTGAGCCGAGGGCTGCCCGGCTGCCCGTGGGCAGGAGGAGCTCTGCTGCACCGGGTACTTCCTGGGTGCGTTGGCTTCTTAATTGCCCCGTTGCTAATTGGCTCCGTCGAACGTGCAGGGAGGCTGTTGGCGGTACTAACAGCCTTGGGGGAGCCCTTGGTGCATGTGCCCGGGAAGGGCAAAAGCTCTGGGACTCTGTCCCCTGGGCGAGGCATTTCTGAGGCAGAGCTGGCCGGCCGTTACAGACAGGCCCGAGGATGCCCCGTTAGGCAGCAGAGTCTGAGCCCGTCGGGAGGCAGCAAGAGAGCCTGGGGGAAAGCCCGCCCTGCCCTGCCTGCCTTGCCCAGCCCGTCTGCCTGTCCCTGGGCAGCGCTGCCCAAGCGCGGCTCTTTGGTGGCCTCGGGAGCACAGACCCGCAGCGGCCGTCAATGAGAAGAGGTGCTGAGGCCAGGCCTTGACTGCTGGGGGGGCCTGGTGGTGCCGGTGTTGGTGGCGGGGCCGGGCGGGCGGGGGAAGCGGCGCGGGGCCCGGGTCCGGGCGAGGCCGGGCGGGGCGAGGCGGCCCCGGCGGGCGGAGCGGCAGCGCCCCCTGGCGGGCCCTCCCCGGACTGTCCCCCCGCCCCCGCCGGCCCCGCCCGGCCCCGCCCGCGGCGGTTCGTGCCCGGCCGCAGCCCCGGCTCCTCTCCCCGTGTCTCCCAGCGCGCAGTAATACACCGCCGCGTCCCCGCGCCGGGGCCGGGCGAGCCACAGGGCGCTGGACCGGCGGTCTGCCGCCACCGACAGCCGCCCCGGCGGGGCCTGCAGCTCTCTGGAGCCTTTTAGAGTCAGAGCGAGGAATGCGGGGGCTCTGCCCGGGAGCTGACGGAACCAGAGAATGTAGTCGGTGATCTTTGGGTTGGGGTGGGAGCAGCTGATGGTGACGCTGGTGCCCTCGTTGGTCTCTGCCGACGGCTCCTGCTGCACCTGGGCTCTGCCCGCAGCCACTGCCGAGGAGAAAAGAAGAATCCCTTTGCTTCAGCTGAACATGTCGTGCAGAGGGAGATGGGAGAAGGAGACACTTCACAGATGATGGGGGTGTGATCTGAGAACACGGGATGGAGAGACAGTTTCGTTGAGAGTGGTTGTTTGGGGACAGGAATGTGTAAGGGATGTTTGGAAGGACAGTCCGAGTGAGGAAGAGGAGAAGGGAGTGAGGAAAAGAGATTGGCTGGGAGGAAAGGATGGATGGATGGATGGATGGATGGATGGATGGATGGATGGATGGATGGATGGTTGGATGGATGAAGAAATGGAGTAAGAGAATAGAGAGGCAAGCTGGGAGGGAATGAGTTATTGGGGGCAGAAGGGAGGACACAGAAATGAATAAGGTTATAGAAGGCCCCTCCCCGGCCCCTACAGCCCCTGTCCCAGCCGCCGCCGGCAGCCCCGCGCACCCAGGAGCACCGCGGCCAGCCCCGCCAGCCCTGCGCCCCGGCCCCGCCGCATCCCGCCGCTCCGCCGCCCGCGCCTCGCTGCCCCCCGCCAGCCCCGGCTCTCTGCTCCGGCCGCGGCGCCTCCTCTCCGCCGCCTCCGCTCCTCTCGGCCGCCGCCAGCTCCGCCCCGGGGCTGAGCCCTGCGCCGGCGCCGCTCGGGGGCTCGCCCGGGCTCAGAGTGCTCAGCGGCTCTGCACCGCCACCACTTGCGCTCCCGGCAATCCCACTCTCTCCCTCCTCCAGCAAGGGCTCCCCAGCAACAAGAAGCCTGCCCAGCGCCAGCTGCAGCCTGGGCCAGCAGCAGGGCCTTGGCCCAGCACATGCAGCAGCTTCCCAGAGCTGTCCCCGAGCTCAGCGCCTGCAAACAGCAGCCACTCACCTCCTGCCCATGGCACGGAGGAGGCTGAGAGCCTCCCTTCAGCTGCCCCTCTGCAGGCCGAGCACAATGCCTCCGAGCTGCTCTCTAGCAGAGGGGATGGGAGGCCAAGGGTGACCTGGGCGTGCAGGGTTCAGGGAGGGCAGGGGACAGGGGGAATCACACAGTCACAGTGTAGCTGAGCAGGGACCTGAGGAGGTTGTCTGAATCAACACCCGCTTGCAACATTTCCCGTTAAATCAGGTGCTTTGGGATGGAGATTGCAGAATCTCCCAGGGAAATCCATTCCTGTTCTCATTCTTTCTCTTACGCTCTTGCTTAACTAGAAATCTCCCTCTTCCAGAAGCCTTGACTCATGTCACAGAGCACCTCCACAGTCCAGTCCATCTTCTCTCTTTCCTTTGAACACTTATTTCCTGCACCTGCTGGCAACAATTTTGTGGCAAAGATCAGTGTCCCACCTGTTGCCTGTGGTTGGGTGTCATCCCCAAACTTGCAGGAAGTTCTGACCTTTGCACTGCTCGTGGTGCTCATGAAACAATTGGAGTATTGATCCTCCTGCTGATCCCTGAGAAAGCCCATTAGTACGTGTCTGCTAGACGGGCTTTGCACTACTCATCAACAACTCTTTGAGCCTGGTAGTCGAGCCAATATTCCACCCACATTATCATCCTCTTCCCTGACACATTTCTCACCAATCTGATCATAAAGGAAGTGTAGGATTGTGTCAAAGGTCTTGCTGACTTCTTGGTACTCCCTCCCCCTGCCCTCCCGTTGTTCCACAGTGCCTTTAGCTCCTGAGAAAGCAATGAGGGTGGCCCTCGGCTACACTAAAGCCTCAGCTCAGCAGCAGCTCCACGGAGAGGGGAATCAGCCCTGGCTGAGCTCTCCCAGCAGAGCTCCCTGGCACTGATCTCCCCGAGGTCACTCAAGGGAATGGGGGGAAGCCTTGGCTGCACTGTGTCCAAGCTGGGCCTGAGACCAGGCAGACAAACATTCAGGAGGGGAGATGGGCTTAGAACATTTACACACTGTACAGAGGCGTTGTTGGAAAGAGTGTTTTCTGGACAGCCCTGTGGGACAGCAGCAGGCTTTAGGGGATGTCGTGTCGAATCAAATGCCCCTTGCCTGCCCGGGGCAGTTGCTGGGCACTCAGAGTGAGATTCCAGAGTGGGGCAGGAAGGTTTATGTGGGCTGAAATCCCAATCCGTTATCAGCTCATTGTCTTTCCTTGAAAGCCACAGGGTCTGTCCTTCCCCTCACAGCACAGCAATATCAGGCTTCATGCTCCTTTCATTCAGTACCTGTTTCATCCAAGATCTCAGTCCCTGCCTAATACAGCACCAGGTTCATGGGATGCACAAATACATTTGTCATGTGCAGGGACCTGAGAGAGGGCCATGTCCCAGCCCAGACACCACCGACACTGCACGGGAAGCAGATGCACTCAGGGATGGCCAGCACATGGTCAGCAGGATTCCTCAGCTTTTCTCCTTGCCCAGAAAGCAATCCCCGTCCTTCTGAACTCTCTAGAGCTGGGGAGAGCAGCCGTGTCCTGGCCCGCAGAGGCAGGGAGGGGGCACTGCCAGCCGTGCTGAGGCACTCCCACTGTTGTTACACTGAATTAAACTAAGGAGCCAAGCTGGAGTGAAACCATCCTTGTAGTGGCCTGACATTGGCAGCAGCGGAGCGTGAGCTTTGGAGGGGCAGGAAAAGGAGTGCTCAGGAGCCAGGGGCTGCACTTCAGAGCGTCTTCCCTGGACACATCTCTAGCAGGCTGGTGCCATCACCATTCAGCTGCACTCAGGCTCCTTCTGACCCTGGGAACCTGCTGCTCTGTGGTGCTCATGGACAGAGCAGAGGAGAGTGTCCCTACCATGAGCAGCACATTCCCTCGTGATGAAGGACACACAAGGCTGCACACACTCAGGCAGATGGACAATAACACAGAATTGTTGATTGAAAATTATGTTCCCACATGCATCCACACAAACACATCTGCTTACAAGTAAACACAAGAAAAGAACATACATGGGGACAAAAGGGAACATCGATTCTGCTGAAGATTCCTGGGGACTGAGCAGTGTTAGGCAGTATAGGTTCAAACCCCAGCAGAACAACGCAGACAGAGGGGAGGCAACAACAACCAATCACAGAGGTGAGCTGAGGAAGGAGACAGGGAAAGACAAGGACTGTGGCACAACCTCATGTACGGGAGCTCACAGCATCCATCTGAGGATGGCTGGAGATTCTTCCTAAGAACCCCCACTTCAAACAGCCCCACCGGAGTGACCCAGACTGACATCACTTGCTTGCTGTGAAAACATCCAACACTTGAGCTGAGTCTTCTGCCAGCACTGCTGCATTCCTGCCCTAGAAATCCTGGGGCCTTTCATCCCAGTGCTCAGAACAAGCCTTCACTGGGGAATGGGCATGGCACAAACCTGGAAATGAAAAGGAGCAGTGCAGGAAATGAAAGCACAGCCCATAGCATTAGCTGCGATGGTTTGCATTCAAGATGAGCTTGTCAGAAAACTGTTACCTCTGCAAAGGTGCCTCTGGTCCTGCGGCAGTGAAGGGCAGGTATAAAAGGCAGCCCAAGTCCCTGCTCTCTCATGCACTTCTCTTGGCTCCTTCTGCTTGGGAACCAGGTGAGTCTGAAGCCCCTTCTTGTCCTCTTCCAAAGGGAGATCTGCACTTGAGAGACATCCCAGCTGATATTGCTCTGTCCTGTCGTGGGGTTTGGATCTTCTTGTCATGACAGAGGGAAATGAGGACAAGATCTGCTTACAGAGAGTCTGGGAGGCTAAGATATTTCTGATGTATGAATTAGGAGAGAGCCTCCCTGGGCCAGGCTGATCTTTGTATGGCAATGAAGACCATGTGGCTGCTGGCAGAGCTTCCATCTCCCACCTCAACAGTGGCCTTGGCTTCTTCGTAACAAGATAACCAGTCAGCTCCTCACCAACCCTTGTGCTCTGCTTCCTCCCTGCCCTCTCTCCCAGGTGCACCTCCACCCTCAGAGACATGTCCTGCTACGACCAGTGCCTGCCATGCCGGCCCTGCGGCCCGACCCCGCTGGCCAACAGCTGCAATGAGCCCTGTGTCAGGCAGTGCCAGAGCTCCACCGTTGCCATCCAGCCCTCCCCCGTGGTGGTGACCCTGCCCGGACCCATCCTCAGCTCCTTCCCACAGAACACCATTGTGGGCTCCTCCACCTCCGCTGCCGTTGGTAGCATCCTCAGCTGTGACGGAGTGCCCATCAACTCTGGGGTTTTGACCTCTCCTGCATTACCAGCCGCTACTGTGGCAGAAGGTACCCCCCCTGCTAAAGGTGCTGGAAATGCCTGGAGGAGACACCTGGAGGAACTCAGAGCATGTTACTGGGCAGAGGATTAAGATTTTGGAGGTTGTTTTCAGAATAGCTGAATCGTTTTGCCTTTCTTTCCATTTTCTTTGTTTACTGCCTCCCCTCATGCACCACAGTGACAGCTATGTAATGCCATCTATCTCATCTTCCTCCTCCGGACAGGCAGGCAGACATCATGCAGGAACTTCTCTATGGCCAAGGACTGCAGTTTCTCAGCTGCCCCCAGGGCTCGCTGTGCTGCTGACCTCCACTTGGAGTGACTTTGTTTCCTTCTTTGGACTCATTTAAGTTCTGCTGCATTCAAGCCTGGCCTCCATGTGGTCCTTCCCTGTGTGGACATGCCCCAAGCCTCCAAAGGAGAAGGGTGTTGCTCTGGGTGCAAGGGGGTGAGGGCACAAGGAGACCTTGCCTTGTTGTGTCCCTGTGCACAAATGCCCAGAAAGGCAGGAGGCTCTGAGGGCTCAGCAGCCCCATCAGCTCCTGAGCAAGAGCGTTCCTCTTGCTATGGCTGGAGCTGCACTGCCTTGGCAGGGGGTTGGCTTTGGGCTCTGAAAGGTGATTTGCTTTGCAGAATGGCAAGAGTGGTAAAGAAAGGAATGGCCCTTGGGATGGCCCAGAGCTGCTACTCCACCTTCCTCTGCCCTCCACCACTCAATCTAGGGGTCATGGCCAGCACACATGGATGGGACTAGCAGGGAAAAGTCACCCATGCTGCTGAATGTCTTGAGGCTGGAAATTGGAGCTACACCTGTGGGAGCTGAGGGTAGTCAGCACAGAAATGGGGACAGTGAAACAGTGTATTTCTGAGGGGGATCTAATTGCTCTGAGACAGAGTGTGCAGGAGAACATGAAGATCAGTGAGGACAAGGGTGCTGGGTGCACTTCCCAAGAGAGCTGTGGGTAAGCGCAGAGCTCTTGACTGCTTCATTGGTCCCTCCAGAGAGTTTGTGCTCAGGAACTGGCTGCCATTGTGGGGAGAGAGGATTTTATTACATGTAAATCTCATCCCTGTTGTTCGGTGGAAATGTGTCTTGGCAGCCACTACTCTCTCATATGCTATTTCCTATATGAACATCCAGATGCCTTGACAGCATTCTCCTGGCAAAACTGACTGCTTGGGGCTTGGATGGGCACATGCTTCACTGGGTAAAAAACTGGCTGGATGTTCAGGCCCAAAGAGTTGTGGTGAACGGAGTTAAATCCAGTTGGTGGCTGGTCATGAGTGGTGTCTCCCAGGGCTGGGTTTTGGGGCCACTCCTGTTTAACATATTTATTGATGATCTAGACGAGGGGATCGAGTGCACCCTCAGTAAGTTTGCAGATGACACCAAGTTGGGTGGGAGTGTTGATCTGCTCCACGGTAGGGAGGCTCTGCAGAGAGATCTGGACAGGGTGGAGCGATGGGCTGAGGCCAACTGGAGGAGTTTCAATAAGGCCAAATGCTGGATTCTGCACTTGGGCCACAACAACCCCCAGCAGCACTCCAGGCTTGGGGAGGAGTGGCTGGAGAGCTGCCAGTCAGAGAGGGACCTGGAGGTGTTGATTGACAGCCGGCTGAACATGAGCCATCAGTGTGCCCAGGTGGCCAAGAAGGCCAATGGTATCCTGGCTTGTGTCAGAAATAACGTGGCCAGCAGGGACAAGGAAGTGATCTTACCCTTGTGCTCAGCACTGGTGAGGCCGCACCTCGATTACTGTGTTCAGTTTTGGGCCCTTCACTACAAAAAGGACATTGAATTACTTGAGCGTGTCCAAAGAAGGGCAACAAAGCTGGTGAAGGGTCTGGAACACATGTCGTACGAGGAGCGGCTGAGGGAACTGGGGGAGTTTAGTCTGGAGAAGAGGAGGCTGAGGGGAGACCTCATTGCCCTCTACAGCTACCTGAAAGGAGGTTGCAGAGAGGGGGGATGAGTCTCTTTAACCAAGTAACAAGCGATAAGACAAGAGGTAATGGCCTCAAATTGCGACAGGGAGGGTTTAGACTAGATATTAGGAAACATTTTTTTACAGAATGGGTTGTTAGGTGTTGGAATTGGCTGCCCATGGAGGTGGTGGAGTCCCCATCCCTGGAGGTGTTTAAGAGTCGGGTTGACATAGCGCTGAGGAATATGGTGTAGTTGGGAAGTGTCAATCTTAGGTTAATGGTTGGACTGGATGATCCTCAAGGTCTTTTCCAACCTAAACGACTCTGTGATTCTATGAAAAGTGTTCAAGTGGAAGAATGGAAATCCCCACACCCCTGTCCTTTATCAAGACGGAATTATGGCTCATGAAGCACAGCTCAGAACAACTGAAGGACAAAAGCTTTATAAGGGGATGTCACTCGCATGTCTGAAATTTTTTTCCCTAGTCATGCTGCTAATCACCATCATCATCATCCCATATAGACCTCCTATGCTACCACACTGAACCTTGTAACAAGCAGAAGGTACCTCAGGTCCTTGGCAATGATGATACCATCTGCAATTGTCCTTGTAGGAGAGGGAGGGATGGCATTGTTTCTGACAGATGAGTAAGGCCTTTGGCCAAAGCACTGCCAAAATGCTGCAACTGATTCTTGGCATGACCTCTGGTTTGCCGGCCCGACTAAAGAGCTCTTGGAAAGGTAGGAAAAGAGCTCAGGATCCATGCAGGCTTTACACTTCAGCCTAAGGGCATTTGTGCCAGAGGTTGGGGGGTTTTACAGTGATTTATACCATCAACAGAGCAGCAGCTGTTCTTAATCCTGTGCTGTACACCTTGATTTGCACCCTATGAAACAAGTACATGAAAGTTGCTTGTGTTTGTTCACTGTCAACACTGGCCAGGTGGTCATGTCTGACAGCTGAAATGCTGACGAGATCTGTTTCCATTTCAAGAAAATGCTCTAAAAGCATGACTGACCAAAATGGGATAATCCATGTGTGGGTGGGACGTGCACAGTGTCCTGTGCCCTGGCAAGGGGGCAACACATTGTACTGTGCTGTGGGAGTGACTGACTATGGCCGTGGGTTACCCAAGGAGGTCACTGATCTTCCCTCTTTAGAGATACTCAAAACAACCACCTCAACAGTCCTATGCAACTGGCTCGATGTGGTGCTGCTTGAGCAGGGGGGTTGGACCAGATGACATCCAGAGGTCCCTTCCAACCTCAACTCTTCTGTGATTCTCTCATTCTGGGAGAGCAGCTGATGTAGAGCAGCTCAGGGTTCCCAGCATCTGAAGGCATGTAAGGTTATCTATACTATCCTCTCTTTCTTTCTAACTTTAACACTAATTAATCAGCATTTTAAGGAATGCTTGGAAGAGGCTGAGTACCTCTCTTTCTGGAACCAACCACTCTCATTTCTGTTGCCCCAGTCTCACTGTCTGCAGTCTGTGTGGAGTCTGGCTTGTCCCAGGGGACACCACGCTCTGCTGCTGTGTGAATACACCACTGAGGCACCATTTCCTTTACAGAGCAGGGGCCTGTCCCCCACCACCACATCTCCCTTCAGGATATCACTAAGCACAGCTGGGAACATCTAAGGCTGTAAGAGTTGTTTGACTTGTAATGTGGTGATTCTTTGTGGCTGCAGCAATATGGATGTTCTCTGGTTTTTATGTTATCCCTGAGACACAGACTTGGGACACGGAGAGGCTCAATGCCTGGCAAGACCATGGCAGCTTTGTCTCACTTTTCTAGTGAGAAAACCCCTGACTGAAGCCCAGTCAAACCCTTGAGCTCACTAAAGCTGATGGGAATGGCCAGGAACCGATTCACTGCCTTAACTGTAGGGCCTGAAGGACTTGCCTAGGACTTGTCATCGCAAGAGGCTGAGAGCTGGCATTGAACTTCCTGGTTGTCAGTGCTGTGTGTGCATGTTCATGCTCACATACATGTTCTTCTGGCTGTGCTCACGTGTCCATTTGCACATACGTGTGCCTGTGTGTGCCTGGGGCAATGCACAGGCAAGCACAAGTGTGCGCAATTACCAGCTGCGGGTGTGTTTGTGCACATCTGTTGATGAGGTTGTATGTGTTTTATCACATGCACGTGTCTTCATGCAGGTGAGCATGGACGGGTGTGACATTGGTCTGCAGATATGTAAGTGTGTGGGCACAGGTGTGTGTGGGTATGTGCTTTTATGTGTGCACATCGCTGTACATGAGCATGCAAGTAAATTTGTTTGCATACCCATGGGTGCAGGAGGATGCATATATGTCAGCATGTGTGTTGAATATCTGTGTGTACATGTTGGTTTGTGGGGTGGCTGTGCTTGTGTCTGCTCATGGGCTCCTTTGGAAACCTGTGTGCACACACCTCTTTGTAAGGGCACAGATATGACACATGTCTGTGTGTGTGCATGCCTCTGTGTGTGTGCGTACCTCGGTGTGGGTATAGGTGTGCATGTGTGTGCACCCATGAGGGTATGTCAAAGGTCTTGCTGAAATCCAGGCACACCCCAGCCAGTGCCCCTCCCCTTCCCCACAGTGCAAGAGACCTCCTCACAGAAAGCAATGAGGTTGTTAAGGTGTAGTTTGTCCTCAGTCAACTCATGTCAGATGCTCCCGAGCCGGGTCTTGAGACCTTCATGAGTTCAGGAAGAGCTTCTAAGAGTATTTACTCCATCTGCATTCCAGGGACAGAGTAGAAACTGTACTGCCAGCTCCCTGAACACCTTTGGATACAACCCAAGAGCTCCTTAGTTCTTTCTTCTTCTACTGTGGGTGTTGTTTCATTCCGAGAGTCTGCGGGAAGGTTCAGGGATATGGTGGGCTTGAGGAGAAGCCATATCAATAAAAACTGAGCAGAAATAGGCATTGAGTACATCAGTTTTTTCCTTGTTATTTGTCACTAAGTCCTCTTCCTCACCGAGCAATGAGCCCTCATCTACTCAGCCTTCCTTTTGCTGCCAATAGGCTCAGAGGTACCTCTACTGATTCCCTTCACTTCCCTTGCAAGTATCCACTCCAGTTGTGTTTTGGCTTTTCTTGACTCACCTTTTGCACACTGCAGGGACAATCCTTGTGCTGTGAGGAGGCTGTCTTGAAGGTTAGCCCCCACTCCTGGGACCCTCTGGGCTCCAGGGCACTTTGCCATGGCATCCTGCCAAGCAGAAATTTTCCTGATGAGACTAATCCGTGCTCTTCTGAAGTCAGGGGCAGTAATCCTCCTGTTTGTCTTGGTCAGTCCTCTGAGGATCCTGAGCTCCACAGTCTCCTGGTCAACTGCAGGCAAATCTGCCCTTGAACTTTACATCATCCAACAGTTCTTCCTCATTTGTGAGTAGCAGGTCTAAGAGGTCCTCTCCCTTAATCCATTCATGGATTGCCTGCATCAATAATTTGTATTCCATACACCCCACGTATGTCCTGTTTCACTTGTGCCCAGCCATTTTCCTCCTGCAGGAGATACTGAGGTGGTACCAGGTGAGTACCAGGCCCTGTGACTGTGAGGTTTTACCCAATTGCCTGACAAAGGTGTCATCTGCCTCCTCTTCCTGATCAGGATAGTGTGGCAGTCACCTAAGTACACCACCACCTACGCCGTAGAGGAAGTCTGAGAGACACCCCTGGCATGCTGTTCCCCCGTGCATACCTCTTCTACCCTTGTGACATCCCTGCTTTTCAGTCTGTGGGAGACCTCCCCCTCCATACCTACTTTAAACTCCTCCATCCCAGTTTAGCAGGGATTTGGAAAGACACTCTTGTCTCACCTTGCCAGGCACATTCCACCCCTGACCAGTAGTCTTCACTCGTCCAAGAAGGTCATCTGGGGACAGAAGCCAGAGCTGTGCGGTGCTGCTGCAGCCTCCTGCTGCCATGCACGCTGACCAAATGAGCTCTTCCACATGAGGGAGAGGGAGTCTCTTCTGACTTCTCTGACATGCTTTGGATCTTACTCTTAGTAAATATGCACCTCACTCTTAGAAAATTTAGGTAATTAAGGGGTTCTGAGTCAAATGGAAGAAGATCCCTTCAGGGTATATGTCCTTTAACCCTGTGGGACCAACTCAGATTCCAGCACATCCTTGTGTAGAGTCTCTTTCAACCCAGACTCACTTACCAGCATAATTCATAGACCCACAGAATCATAGAAGAGTTTGTGTTGGAAGGGACCTTGAAAGATCATCTAGTCCAAGCCTCCTGCCATGGGTAGGGACACCTTTCAATAGGTCAGGTTGCTCAGAGCCCCATCTTCCAATGCAAAACTTCCAATGATGGGCCTTCCTCAACTTCTCGGGTCAACCTCTGCCAGTGTCTCAAAATTTTCTACCTGCTTTCAGTTTAAAGCCATTGACTCTTTATTACTACAGGCCCTTCGAAAACATCTTTCTCTGTCTTTCTTATAAGACCCCTTTAAGAATTAAAAGACCTCAAGAACCTCTCCCCAGAGCCGTCTCCTCTCCAGGCTGAACAACCCCACCTCTCTCAGCCTTTTCTCATAGGAGATGTGTTCCATTCCTCTCATCATTTTCGTGGCCTCCTCTTTCCCTCAGTCAGGGAAGAGACATCAGCTCCCACACGGGACTTATCCCACCCCAAAGCAGATGTACACGACAAATGGAATGAATCCTCTTTCTGTATACACTGATCGTGCCCTTGACCCATGGTGGCCTCTGAACTCCCCAGCGAGCATAAGCTCAGAGCAAGGTCAGCCTACTTGGTCACATCTCCATGGCTTGCTTCATCATGTGATCAGGAATGAACCCACAGGCTGTCCTACCAGCACCTACAAGCACCTCCATCCCATGCCTAAAGCCCACATCCATGTCCACAGTACTCAGGGACAAACAGAGAGCAGGGAAAGGGTTTTTGTGGGGTGAATGGGCTACAAGCTGGGCACCTTACTCTCATCAGTTACATTTCCCGCTCTCACCAAGCACAGATCTGTCTTCAGCCTCCTTCAGCCATACGGAACCCTTGGAAACAGGGCTTGGAGAAGATGACTCTCTGCAGTCCAACACCTGTGTGGACAGTGTATATGTCTCTCTTTGGCTGTTTTGAGTCTTCTGAACTAACTCTGAATGACTAGAGGTCTAGATTTGTGTGTGTGTGTGTGTGTATCTGCACATATTCTTTGTCTGTGTGTGCTGTCTAAGCCAGCTGTTTAGTCTACCTTGAGTGTCCTTTATTGGACTCCGCCAAGATGTAAGGGAAGTCATACTGACATGTCTTGCTCCGGAAATGCTTGGGCCTCTCATCCTGTGATGCAAAAGATGCCTTCACTGGGGAATGTACCTGACATCAAGCAGTAAATGAAAAGACAGCGATTCTGGAAGCCAAAACACAGCCCATAGCATTAGGCGGGATGTTTTACATTCAGGATGAGCTTGTCAGAAAATAACCACCTTTACAAGGGACGCCTCTGTCAGCCTGGGGCAGTAAAGGTCCAGGATAAAAGCCAGCACAGCTCCTCGCTCTCTCATCCACTTCTCTTGCCTCCTTCTCCTTGAGAACCAGGTGAGTCTGAGGCCCCTTCTCTTTCTCTGCTTTCTCACAAAGGAGGTCTCACTTCAGTGAACCTGTCAGCTGAGACCGGCCTTGTTCTGATAAAAGATCGTGGGGCTGCTTGTCATGTGAGAGGGGAGTGGGGAGAGGTTAAGCTTGGAGAGAGGCTGGAACAGTAGTGAGGAGGCTTCTGGACTCAGGGGTAGACAGTAGCCACATAGGAGCTGGTGGCTCTTTTTGGTCCGTGGCAGGATGAGTCCAAGAAACCCTCATACATCTCTGGACAGACTCCACCTTCAGGCACTGCATGATCTTTGGCTCTCTCATGGTGTGGTGACAAGCTGTGCCTCGCACATCCCCATGTTTTTCTTCCTCCCTGCCCTCTCTCCCAGGTGCACCTCGGATCCCAAGACATGTCCTGCTGTGACAAGTGCCAGCCCTGCGAGCCCTGCTGCCGGCCCTGCGGCCCAACACCACTGGCCAACAGCTGCAATGAGCCCTGTGTCAGGCAGTGCCAGAGCTCCACTGTTGCCATCCAGCCCTCCCCCGTGGTGGTGACCCTGCCCGGCCCCATCCTCAGCTCCTTCCCACAGAACACCGTTGTGGGCTCCTCCACCTCCGCTGCCGTTGGCAGCATCCTCAGCTGTGACGGAGTGCCCATCAACTCTGGGGGCTTTGACCTCTCCTGCATTACCAGCCGCTACTGCGGCAGAAGGTGCCCTCCCTGCTAAAGCCACTGGTGACAACCTGGACAAGGACCCCCAGGAACCCAGAAGCTCATGCTGGACTGAGGACAGAGCTCCTGGCCAGTGATTTCAGAGAGGCTGAGCATCCTTCCAAGGGAGGGCTGCGGCGTCTCTCTGATAACATGGCCAAAGTCTAACTCCTCTGCCTTCTACTCCCTCCCATCTCTTTCTTCTCTTCTGTTCTTCTGAGCTGTAAGACCCCAGGAGCCAAGCTGGGGAATCTGCTGGCCCCTCTCCCTCCACGCTCATGGATCCCTTCTGGGATCTCCACCGTGGCCGATGGGCACAGACATTTGGCAGCTGCTGGTGCTCTCCCTGCTCTGGCCGCCTCCTCTCAAAGTCCTTATTTCCCTCTTCAGAGTCATTAAAGCTTTCTGCATCCCAGCCTCTGCCTCCACATAATCCTTTTATTGGTGGGCATTGTATCGAGTTGCTGAGGAAGAAAGGCATTGTCTTGACTGGTGGGGGATAAGGTGGGGGCTCAAGCAGATGTTTCATCATTCGGAGAGGAAGGGGAGGATGGGACACATGGCAGTGGGGCCCTTTCAGGCACTGTGTCTTGGAGCTGAGGAAGACATCCCTGGTGCCTCCACAGCCAGTGGCAATAGGGCTCTGCCTTCTGGCATCTCTGCTCAGACACAGGCCCTTGGCCTCAGAGCATGACCTTCAGAAAGGGAACATGACTGCTGCTATTCTCTAGAGAGTAGCCCAATTCTGCTTGAGGCTCTGATTGGTCAGTAGCTCACAAGTTTGTGCAGAAGGGAGTTTTTCTTGCTTTAGTGCTGCGAAAAGAAGCTCAGCCAAAAGATGTCTGCAAAGGATGCAGGAGAAAGGGTAATGTGAGAAAAATCCTTTAAAACAGCCGCAGCACTTCTCCTAATCTTCCCAACTGTCTCCAGAACGAGAGGGTATGACCTATGCTCAAGGGCTGGGATAGCGAGGACAGGTCACCTCTACACCCTCCATCCCCCAAAGAGTTCACTGCACAGCCCAGCAGTTACACTGTCCAAAGGACTAAGATGACCCTAAGGTTGATGTTGAAATCAGCCTGTCCAGCCCTCACACCAGAGCCGTCCTGTCACTCACACACCCCCAGCTCCCACCAGACGGGGCACCCCAAGGACAGCAGCCAGTGCCCAAGCCTCCATGATCCATTTGTGGTGCCTGATTTTCCCCAGACATTAGGCTGGGTTTTCTACTGCCAGGCCCATGGGTAAGGGCATGAGATAGGCTCCAAGGACCAGCAGAGTGCACTCGGGAGAGCAGGTCCTCTGGATCCCAGCACATGGTGATGCAACTACAGGAGAGTCCACAAGGTGGTTCAGAATGTTATCCACTATTGCAATAATCATGCAATTCCAGGAAGGAGCGTTGCCCCGTGACATCTTCTTTATGTTTTCAATCTTACTTTGAACTCTGACCTCTGAGGGACACATTCCGGAGCAGGTACTCTAAGAGACAGGCCTGCAGGAAAACATGAAGAAGCAATATGCAGCAGGGAATAACAGAAAGCAAAGAGAAGTAGCAAGGAACTATTGAACAAACAGCCACAATCTTCTACATTGCCTGTCCCCTCACCAGAGCCATTGGGCAGAAGAATGATGTGACCGATGGTGAAAACAAGAGGACCTGAGACTCTGTCACCACTTTCTCCTTCTCTCAAACCACTGACGTTGTCCTCTCCTGGAAGAAAATTTTGACCTGCAGATCCCTGGGTGCCCAGGGGAAGCAGAGCTGCCAGGGGAGAGCTGAGGGCCCCTTCCCCCAAGCTCAGCCTTGCACACACACATCCCCTCCCTCCCCTGGCTTCTTGCACAGCCAAGGAAGCTCCCTGCACCAGGGTGACACCCACAGCACAGAGGTACAAGGCACTGTCAGAGACCTTGACTTCCTCCAGCTGCAGGACTCTGTATTTCCTTGTGGTGTTCAGCAATGTGGTGAGACGGCCACTGTGCCTTGGGCCAGCTGCTGCCTGATACGAGAGCAGCTGGGGAGCTTGGCCTTTCCTCTGCTGGTACCAGAGCAAAGCATCAAAGCCAGAGATCTGCTACGTGCAGTTGGTTTGGAAGGTGCATCTGTGCTTCACTGTGACTTGTCCTTCTTGCTGGGTGACTGTGCTCTCCCCCATGGTGCCTGCAAAAAGGGAAGGTCAGTGAATCTGCAGGGAAGGGCTCATGGAAGTAAACTGGGAATGGATGCAAAACTCTTGTTTTGCAGAGAGCCCTTTGAGAAGGTTCCCTCTCTCTTGCCCTTTTGGAAAACCCTTAGGCCTAAGCAGAGGCGGGTGGGGAGTGGTTCTGGGAAGGAGCACGGAGCTCGCAGCCAAGTGAGGACCTTGAGGAGAGCTGTGCTGTGTCCATGTTCCTCCTCCCTGGTCTCTGACTGCCCAGAGGAGCAGGGAACAGCCTATCATGTCTGATCATTGCATGTGAGGACCAGGACCCTTCCAGCAGGTTGAGTGGCCCAGGAACCCACAGCAATTAGATTCCTCCTGCTTCCCCATCCCTGTCATCTCGGAGGGCTCCTAACTCCCTGGGTACGTGTAATACTGAGTTTGTAAAGAGGAGACCCTGGCAGGTATGTGCCAGCCAGGAGACAGAAGGGGTTGCCCTGTTAATGTCAATGGGATGAGAGCTTTAAGGTCCCTGGGGTAGCTCAGACAAGATCTGCTAATATGCACTGGAAAGGGAGAAATGTGGGAGTGCAGAGATAGGTGAGATCTCCTATGGTGACAGCAGGTGGATCAGAAGAGAGAGTCAGAGAAAGATCGATTGAAGGAGAGAGAAAAGCAGGGGAAGGGGCCTGAGGTATCTCTCCTCTCCTTTCCAACAGTAAGAGCATCTTGAGAGAAGCAGTGCAAAACCACAACTGTCAGCTGACATTTCCCGGTGTTCTCCTGGTATTCAAGACTCCTTCCCCATATGGAACTGATAAGGCTGCTGAGGGTTTCCTGAGGAGAAGAACTATGTGTGTAGAAAGCCAGGACTTACCCAGCAGTTGCCCCAGGAAGGACGTGAGGATGAGATATCCGAGGTGCATGTCGAGACCAACCTGCCTGTTTGCTGAGTGAGAGAGAGTCAGAAAAGCACCTCCCAGCCCCGAGATAACAGAGCTGCTGGAAATGACTCTGTTGGGGAAGGAAGCGGGGGAGGGAAACAATCTGTTCTTCCTGTGCCTGAAATGCTCCTTCTGGGTTTCTCCCTCCTCCAGCAGCAACACCTGTGGCTCCCTCAGCCAAGGGCATTCTCAGCATCTCCACAGTGAGGGGCCCTGGGGGCTCTGGGGGTCCCAGTTGTGGGAAGAGGCTGTTCCCGGTCAGCTGGCAGTGGAGTCCTCACCTCCCCAGCTAGAACCACCTGCTCTTCTGCACAGCCACTGCTGGGCCATCTGGGAGGTCAGGGGTATCTTTGACACTGAGGTTTCACACCTTCCCCTGATGTCCTCAGCTCTCTGGGGATGTTGCTATTTCTTTAGGGAACAGAAGCCTCCTCCAGTTCTGTCACTTCTCCCCTATCCTTCATCAGTTTCTTGAGAACAATGTGTCTCCCCCAAATCCTCAGAAATAGGAGATGAACCCTGCTGTGAAGCACCCATGGGCTCTGCCTGTGTCTTGTTCTGGTGGGGTAACCTACGTGGAGAGAGAGGAACCTGGCTCCAGTGAGGCTGCTGGATGCCACAAACCAAGAGGTGACAAGAGAAACTACTCTGTAGGAAAAAGGGTGAGGGGTCAGCAGGGAACAGGATGAGGGATCAGTGTGTCACCCAGACACATACCCAGGGAGCACATGGGGCACCCACTGGAGTGCTGCACTTTGAGGGGTGAGGATGGGGCAGCCCTGCACCCCAGAGTTGAAAGGGCATACAAAGGGGTGGGGGATGGGCAGGTGGAGACCCCTACTGCCACCCCCTTTCCAGATCAACTCCAGAGTGGTCCCACGCACCAGTCACAGCATGGATAAAAAAGCCTGTTCATTTTGGTTAAGTCTCATATAGGTTATGCCCCAAAAAATCCTCCATAGTGTGGTGGATAATGATCCAGATACCAATAATGATAATAATAGGAATATTCTCATGGAAGTGTTGCATCTCTGCCTGGTGTAAAAGGAGGGTCCTAGAACTGTGGAGTGTTCCGTGTTTGGCAAAGCCTTTCCCAGGTGGAAGAGCAGGCTAAAGCTCAACCTCCAAGGGGCTACAGAGATGGATCTGCCTTCCTAAGAGTCACAGCAGACATCTGTGGTGGTGCAATCCTTACCCCCCCCCCCCCTCTTTGTTGGGCTGCTTGGTGCTAGGTGCGATTCCACCCACATCCCCCGAGCTATACACCAGTCTGTGGAGATAAGGACTGACAATGTTAACGAGCCTGGCTCCTGCCCCTCCCGATTGCTCGGAAATGGTTAAAATGGCCCATCAACTCCTAAGGGCCTGGCACACCTGTGCCTGGGATGTGGTCAAATGGGAACAATAACGGAGTCGCACATTAATCAAATTCTTGTGTAACTGCTGGAAGGCACCAGAAGGCATTTGACAAAAGTCAATTATCTTGGACCCTATAAATGGCGACCACCAGGGAGACCCTTTGAGCTCTCCTGGATCGCAGTGGGCCTGTGACCAGCATCTCCCCTGAGCTGGGACGCCTCTCAGGTACCAAACCCTTAAGGTGTCGTCTGCTCCAGACGGAAGGCCAGGGCGAAGTCCCCCGCTCGAGTCTCAATTATCGCCCGTTGAGGAATGCCAAGGCATTGGGAGTATTTGCTCTAAACTCGAGAGGGAAATTTTCTTTGAGCTAGCTTCTCTTTACTCTGTGTGTGTGTGTGTGTGTGTGTGTGTGTACGTACCCTTGTTTCTGTGTGTGTATGTCTGTTCTGTGTCCATTCTACTGAATCCAAACACCTTTGTTTCTGTATGTTTGTCCATCTTGTTATGTGCATGCATGTGTATATATGTGTATATATAGGTACCGTTAAGTAAGTTAGTGTGAATCGTGTCATTTTAGAATCTCAATAAGTCGCTTTTCTTTCTTTTAGTATTTCTGAATTATTTTATAATAACAAATTGCTGTTAGTTATTAATAAACCTAGATTTCTTACTAAATATTACCGTGTCAATACTTTCATCCGCGACAAATTGGCGTAGTCGGCAGGATGACAAGCAAAATCACCAAATACTTACAAAAACACGGTATCCAACCAAATCCCACCTTCCCAGAGGATTGGGTTTATAATAATTGGCACAACTGGGAAGAGGTAGAAAAACAGTTAACTATTGCTCGAGGTGCAACTAAATTTGGAAAAAATAAAGGTATGATTTGTAAAATGTTGGGAGTGTGCCTGGAAGCTGCCTGTCATGAACGAGAGAAAGTTAATCGTAAAATACAAAATTTACAAGATGAGATTACAGGGCACAAATCTACCAATCTGCTGTTATCGATTAAAATAGAGCAGCTGCAACAGCAACTTAAGGAATCCCAATTGAAACAACAAAAACTGGGGGAACGTGTTGAAATGATGCTAATGCAGTCTCCGAACCCCCCTGATATCGTTCAAATCAGAAAATTAATTGTGTCCCCTGAAGACTGGGATGGTAACATTTGGAGTGATACACATAATGACGACTCAGACGAAAATAATTATTTGCAGCCGCCTGAGTCTCCCCCTCTTGCAGTCAGACCAATTATTAAAACAGAGGAAACAACAGGACCTCGGGGTGGTGTGAGAAGTCGCATCAGCAAAACAACCCCTTTTGATCCAATTCAAATAGCTCATTTACAAGATCGTTACGGCCGTAAGCCTGGAGAAACTGAAACTGAATCCCTATGGAGAGTTTCTCTAAACGGGGGAGATAGAATTTTACTAGATGGCAATGAAGCCAGTGGATATTGGGGTCCTGGTGTCTTTTTGGATGCTGGTCCCAACCCCCCGAATGACCCCCACTCACTAACAAGCAGAGTGGCATATTGGGCTGGTGGCATTGATGCCTTAGAGAGAGGAGAACCTCTGTTAATACCTATCAAATCTCTAAATGACCTCTCTGCAGCTTTTACAAAAGCTGCCTGTATTCAAGCCATGCATCAGCGTAAACCTACTGATGTTCCTCTTTTGGCACCTGTAGCTCCTGCTATACTTAAAGTACTGATAAAAGGAGCCCCTGCCATGCTCAAACCTTTTCTCATTGCAAAACGGGATGAGATCCAGAGAGACTTAAATTATAATGAATTGGTAAATCTAACACAAACTGTTGGAAATAGTGGGGAAGAAGAATTAGAACCAAGAGTATTACCCACTTGGGCAACTTTAGTACATGAAACTGTAAATCATGCCCGAGAAATGGGATGGGATGAAATTCCCAATGAAACAAAAAATATAGGTCGCACTGTTAGGCAAATTAAACAATTGCATCAAAATAATTCTCAGGAACAAAAACCCTCTGACCGACAATCTAGGGGTCAGGAGTGGAGAAATGAACTGTGGAAGCAAGCATTGTCACTAGGAATTCCTAGAGCCGCGATTCAGAGACAGCCTACCGGCGTCATTCTGAGTCTGATTCAGGCATTTCAAAAAGGTATCGCTTCAAATGCTCCAACCCCCCCCCTCCCCCGGTCGCCAGCTCCCAGAGAAAAAAAAGATAACCCTTTCCTCCCTCAAGAGGATCAGGTGCAAAGCACAGGATCAAAAAACTGATAAGGTCCGGACGGCAACTGGGCCTGCCAGTCCGGCAAGTAGAAGCTTATCAGTGGATAAATGAGAACGGCCCTTACATTTTAATTCCAGTTGGTCCTCAAAATCAATTAATAAAATTTTTGATTGATACTGGTGCACAAATTTCAATAATTACACAGCGAGATGCCAATAAGCTAGGCATACGACCTGGCCGGCGAAAGGTTAAAATTACCGGAGTTACAGGAATTAGCACTGTGTGCCAGACAGCAAAAGTTAATTTACTGCTCCCTGGCGAAAAACGTGTAACATCTCTTCGCTTTGCGATCAAGGAGCATTATGAAAATATCCTGGGTTTTGATGCACTGAACGGCCGGACCTGGCGTTTGCCAGACGGCAGTCTGTGGTCTTTTGGCTCAATTGCCAACCCCAGCCATAATAAAAATCAACAAACTGCCACAGTGCGTGTACTCCGTGCAGCTCCAGCACTTCCCGAATCAAAAATTACTAATGTCCCACAGTATCCAATTTCTGCTACAGCACGAACTGGAATTTCTGAAGTAATTGCGGACTTAGAAAAACGGCAGATTATTTCCCGAACTCACTCCCCATACAATTCTCCTGTCTGGCCAGTCCGCAAACCAGATGGGAGGTGGCGTTTAACAGTCGATTATCGGCGTTTAAATGCCAGTACAGCCCCATTGACAGCTGCAGTTCCCAACATTGCAGCTTTAACTGCTACACTGCAAGCCGCTGCACATCCTTGGATGGCAGTGCTAGATGTAAAAGACATGTTTTTCATGGTCCCTTTAAGGAAAAAAGATAAAGAAAAATTCGCATTTACATGGGAAGGTATCCAATATACCTTTAACAGACTCCCACAGGGATATAAACACTCACCCACAATTGCCCATGCTGCACTTGCTGAACTTTTACAGACAGTTTCACTCCCTGCAGATGTAAAACTGTATCAGTACATAGATGATATTCTAATTGGAGGACCCTCTCCTGACAAGGTGGGAGAAGTGGCAGCAACAGTTTGGCAAACATTGCATGAAGCAAAAATTGAAATTCCACCTGAAAAATGTCAGGGACCAAGTAAAGAAGTAAAATTCCTGGGCACTTGGTGGATTGCTGGAAGTGTAGCAATCCCACCAGATACTCTAAATAAAATAGAACAATCAGAAATGCCACAATCTAGAAAAGAATTACAACAGCTAATGGGCACTTTAGGATATTGGAGAAAACATGTACCTGGATTCTCCATCATTGCCCGCCCACTTTATTCACTTTTACGAAAAGGAAAATCGTGGAGATGGGATTCAGAACATGAAGAAGCAATTTAAAACTCTAATACTGGAATTAAAAACGTATCAATCCCTAGGACCTGTTCATCCTCGTGACCCTATTATAGCAGAATGGGGTTTTGCAGAACATGGTACTTATTGTAACTTATTTCAAATCGGCCCTGATGGGCCAAAGAGACCTTTACTGTTTAGCTCAACTGCATTTAAAGAGACAGAACAAAGATATTCAGAGTGGGAAAAGGGTCTTTTGTCTCTAGTCCGTGCAGTTAAACAAGTTGAAAAAATACGTCAAGAACAAGCTGTTCATGTTATATATTGAGAAACCGAGACCAAAAGTTTCCAACCCAATCAGAATTTATTATAATTTCAGCAAGCAAAGTTAGTGAGCAAAAATCAGCGCTGGGCAGCCGGGGAGTCTCCGCTCCATCAACGGCGGCCCTCTTCCCTTTTTACAGTCCCTTTTTATATACAGTCTTCTTCCCGGTTGACGTAGTTTCTTTCGATATGCTCTGCGCATGTTCGTTTTGCTACTAGGGGGTCGCAGGGATGGAGGTTCTCAATCTTCCTTATTCGATCCTCTCAATACCTGGGTGGAGACTTGACCTGTGGGGGCTGATTAAGCAAGCCTAACGGCGTCTGGGTGGAGACCAGACCTGTGGGGGCTGATTAAGCAGGCCTAACGGTATCTGGGTCTCACCCACCAAGAGGCCCCCAGCATATCCTGCCAAGCAAACAAGCACTTTATCCTGCTGACATTTTAGTGAACAAACCCACCCAATCTATCACAATCCCCCCTTTTCTATTTCTTAGTTTTGTTCACTAAACCTTTTTAATTCTTGTTGACTCAAATTCAAGCTTTCTTCCATTTCCATATCTCCTCGGAGTGGTTCGTATTTAGCTCTAACAAGCATTAAGTGTGCAGCTTCCAAGCGACTTTTTACAATTGTAATTAGTTTGTTAAAAATGCATGGTCCAAAAGTTAATCCCAAAATAAGCAACAACAGAGGGCCAGCTATAGTCGAAAGCAAAGTTTTTAGCCAAGGGGAATAATTGAACCAGGATTCATACCAGCTCTGTTGAGCCTCTCTTTCCCGTTTTCGTTGTTCTAACCTCTTTCGTAACTCAGTCATTGTATCAATTGTTACCCCTGTATGGTCTGCATAAGTACAACATTCTTCCTTGAGTGCTACACATAATCCTCCTTGTTGTAGTAATAAGAGATCTAATCCCCTTCTATTTTGCATTACTACCTCAGATAAGGATCTTAATGACTTTACCAATCCATCAATCGCTAGCTCGATTTTACCGAGATCTTCGTCTACTGTTACTCGGAGTGCCTTCATTTCTTTTTGATTGTTTACTAAGGAGGCGATTCCTGTTCCTGCGCCTATACCACTGATAGTGAGAAGAGTAGCAATGGTAAGGACAGTGATTGGTTCTCGTTTTACTAAATGATGTTCAGGGGTTATATGCTGATCATAAATATATTCGCTAGGATGGTAAGTAATACGTGGTATTATTGATACCTGAATGCAGTATTCACTGCTTTCGTTAAATGCAATAAGAGATATACACGGGGTGATCCCAATGTTTGAACATATCCATTTCGTATTAGCGGCGGGAATCAGCCACTGTGCAGGTCTCTCGTTTTTTGATATTTTTGCTCCACAGAGATGCATTTTATGGGTGGGGACCTTTCCAATGCATCTCCCTTTACCTGTTACTTGGGACAAAGTGAGTCCCTGTGTCTGGTCCTTTCCTTTTTTCCATATGCACCGTGCAGGGTTAGTTCCATTTACTCTTTTAGCTTTAGCAGTCATTCCTACAGCCTCATAAAAAGGTGGTCTAATATTATAACATAACCAACAGTCTTTCGTTAACTCAGGTTTCGTTTTGTTTAATATCCCATAACTAGCTTGCATAATTTTCCATAGAGTACTATATCCATATATATTGATTTCAGAGGTCAAATTAGTGGGTTGGGTATACTTTCTCTGGTAATTAGTGGTATTGTTTTTAACATTAATAGTAGAAATTGCCAGATTTGGTCCAATGGGTTCTGGGGTTTCATTAGGTGCAATTTCTTTCTTAATTGTTATAAGATTTCCCCGATCTGCTCCAGGTTCCCAATGTCTAATTCCCCAGGTTCTTCCCAGGATCCACCCTGGGTCTTCTGTTTTTTTTTATATTAATATATATATATGAACATGTTCCTTTAGAGAGCATTTCTCCTGAGGGACCTTTCCAAGGTGGTGTACACCCAGCTGGACCAAATCCTACTTTAAGATACTGATCTGGTCCTCCTCCTGGAGCCCAATCAGAAGCGATAGTTTCACAGCCCCAATAGGCACAAAAATAATGGCCAGGGTAATTACAATATGGTTTCCCTCGGTTGGAATTAGGACACATGTAAAATCCTGTTAAATTCAAAATTTTACCACAGTGGTCTATTCCCGTTAGATCACACAATCCCACAATGAAGCTTGGAGCCCCTGGTACAGTTGATGTACGTAAGATTTTACCATCTAATCTGGTTAGGGACCATTTAAAAGGTTGGTGTGTTTCCAGTTCTGCAGTACAATAACTTAATTTTAACCATAACAATATTACAATTATGATATGCAAGGTTTGAGATGATGTTCCCCTGTATACCAGATTCCCTCTGCGTTGATTTCTGTGAAATGCAGACAGGGTTAAAAGTATGTTATTCACCCATTTTTCTTTACCAATCCCGTGGTAATTCTGCCAGCATCTCAGCAACGCTCCAGTTGGACGGCTCCTTCCTCCACAGTCGTCTTTCCCTCTGCCTCGCTCGTCGACTCGGGTGCTTCGAGCCACGAGGTGTACCATCTTCTCGGCAGCAAGGATGCTCTTCAGGAGGAAACACTCGCCATCTAAGATCCTGTCTCGTAAAATAGGATCTCCAATTTGTATGTTTAATTTCAGGAACGTCACAACGGACTTTACTGATGAGCTTACGACAGAGGCTCTCAGTGATTTCCGCTACAAAAGGCTTTGGTTCATTCGGGTGATAACAATAAAAATTTGGTTCAATTCCTTTTGTAAATATATCCCACCATTCTTTTGAGCCTGAGGTTAATTCTCCTTTAGATATTTTGCAGGTTAATGTCCAATTAGTGATTTCCCTTTGCGATTTATAACAGGAAATGCAAACCCCTCGGGGAGGGTATCCTTTAACACAATGAGTCCACCACCTTTCCTTGCATACCTTACAGGTATAACATACAAAGGGATGACAATTACAGTACTTATTTCCACACCTTATTCTAACATCATCATTACTTATAAGTCCATCATCTAAGTAATAAGGGTTAGGTAAATACTCAATCCTGTAAGGGTCCAAGTCCATTAAGTCCTCTGGAATTTTAATTTCAAGTCTCCAACCGGGCTGGTGATTTTCCACGAAGAGTTAGTGATAGGTCCTTTTATTAAGCGGGCATGGGTCCAACCTCGTTCAGCAGTTCGGACAGCAGTCTCTGTGGTAAGCAATACAAGGTAAGGTCCGTCCCATTGAGGGGTTAATGATGATTCCTTCCATGATTTAATTAATACCCAGTCTCCTGGCTGGATTTTATGAATAGCCAAGTCCAGAGGAGGTCTTTGCACCACCATTCCCTTTTTCCATAATTCATTTCGATATTTCATTAAGTTTATAATATAGGAGTTTAATTTCTGGTCTCTTACTCTAGGATGGTCTTGGGGTTCCTCTAAATCATAAGGCATTCCGTATAGCATCTCAAAAGGTGAAATCCCAAGATCAGCCCTTGGTCTAGTTCTCAAATTAAGTAGTGCGAGTGGTAAACACTTCACCCAGGATAACCGGGTTTCCATCATTAGTTTGGTGAGCTGTTTCTTAATTTCTGCATTCATCCTCTCTACTTTCCCCGAACTTTGGGGATGCCATGGTGTATGATGTTCCCATTTTGTTCCCATTGCTACCAAAACCTCTTGTATTATTTTAGACACAAAGTGGGGACCTCGATCTGAGTCAATAACTTCACTCATTCCATATCTTGGTATTATGTTTTCCAACAGTATTTTTACTACTGTGTGAGCAGTTGCTCTAACAGTGGGGAAAGCCTCTACAAAATGAGTTAGATGGTCTACTATCACTAGCAAATATTTATATCTTCCCACTTTTGGTAGCTCAGTAAAATCTATCTGAATGTTAGCAAATGGTCTGTGGGCAAGCTGTCTGCCACCCAGTGGTCTTTCTCTAACTTGGGTTTTATTAACCCTTTTGCAAATTAGGCAGTCTTCTACTACTCGTTTTGCCAAATTATATATTCCAATGCTCATATATTTAGTAGCAAATTGGTCTACTAATGCTTGTACTCCCCAATGAGTCTGATCGTGAAACCTTTGCAAAGTTTCTAATGCAAGTGTTTTTGGTAGAATAGTTCTCCCATCGGGGAGATTCCAATGTCCCCCCTGGTTTTCTTTTACGCCCATCTCCTTTAATTTAGCTTTCTCCTGCAGGGTGAAGCTATACAATCTGTATTTCTTTACCTCTGAGGTATCGTGGCTAAGAGTATCAACTGGGGTCCAGTCTTTTAGGGCTGCTCTTTTTGCTTCTCGGTCAGCTACATTGTTTCCCCTATTTCGGATATCCACTCCTTTTTGATGTCCCTTTAGATGTACCACTGCAATTCCTTTTGGACCCCTTAGAGCTTTTAATATCTGCACTATTAATTCCTGATGGATTATGTCCTTTCCCTGTGAATTTATTAATCCTCTTTCTTCCCATATTTTCCCAAAGGTATGCACTACTCCATATGCATACTTAGAGTCGGTAAATATAGTTCCTACTTTATTTCTTAGATATTCCAAAGCTCTTAGCACTGCATATAATTCACACGCCTGGGCTGACCAGGAATGATTTAATGGTCCTGATTCCAATACTTTGAGATTTGGTCCTTTAATAATTGCATATCCTGATTTTCTTTTCCCATTCACTACTCGTGACGAGCCATCCACAAATAATTTTTCTCCTTCTCCTAGTTCTTCCTCTTCCAAATCTGGTCTAATTTTAGTTTGACTTTCTATGGTTATGAAACAATCATGTATCAACTGTGAGTCCCAGGGTTCTCCGTACAGGAACTGGGCTGGATTCTGGAGGGTTGTGACTTCCAGGGATAGTTTTGGGGAATCAATCAATATTCCTTCATATTTTAAAAGCCTGGAATCTGTGACCCATTTTTCTGCCTTTTGTTGCAAGATGCCCCGAATGTTATGAGGCGATAAAACCCTTAATTCTCCATTAAAAGTTATTTTATTTGCTTCTTCTACCAGGAGTGCAGCTGCTACTACTGCTTGTAGGCAGGTGGGCCAACCCTTGCTAACCGGGTCTAGTAACTTAGACAGATATCCTACTGGTTTCTTTTTCCCTGCCCAGTCCTGGGTAAGGACTCCATAGGCAGTTCCCTCATCAGTATTAACAAAGAGGGAAAAGGGTCTTTTTAGGTCAGGTAAGCTTAGTACTGGGGCAGTTATAAGATCTTTTCGCAGTTGTTCCAAATGTTGTTCATCTTCCATAGTCCATTTTAGCAGGTTATCCTGGCTCAATTTATTATACAAAAATTTTACTTTGCTGCTATAATTTTCAATCCATTGTCTGCAATACCCGACCAGACCCAATAATTGTCTTATCTGCTTTTTATTTGTAGGAGGGGGTATTGACAATATCCCTTTTATTCGTTCGGGATCTATTCTCTTTTCTCCTTTTGATAAATAATGCCCCAGATATTTAACTTCTTCTTCCACAAATTGTAGCTTGGATCGTGATACCTTCAATCCCTTTAGAGCCAGGAAGTTTAATAATTTAATGCTTTCTTGCCTTACTATTGCTTCCTCCTTTCCTGCAATTAAAAGATCATCCACATACTGGATCAAGATGGTATTTTCATTTACCACATATTCTTGGAGAATTTTCTCCAATGCTTGCCCGAATAAATTCGGTGACTCGGTAAATCCTTGAGGTAAGACCGTCCACCTTAATTGCTGTCGACGGTGGGTTTCAGGATCTTCCCATTCAAAGGCAAAATAATTTCGGCTTTCCTCACTCAGGGGGCAAGCCCAGAAGGCATCTTTTAAATCAATTACACTATACCAGTGATTTTCTGGCCCTATCCTACTAAGCAAGGTATAAGGATTAGCCACTATGGGGAATCGAGTTACGGTTCTTTTGTTAATTTCCCTTAAATCATGCACTAATCTATAAGACCCATCTGATTTCTTTACGGGTAGGATGGGAGTGTTAAAGGGGGACATACATGGTTCTAAAAGGCCTTTTTCAAGTAACCTTTCAATCTCAGGCTTTAACCCCCACTTTCCTTCTGGTGGAATTGGATATTGTTTGATTCGTATAGGTACCTCCGGATTAATAATGGTTACTGAAAATGGAGGTATCTGTAACTTACCAATCGTTTCTGGGGTATACCATACCTCTGGGTTAACTTCCTTTTCATCTTCCACTCGAAGGGGGCATAATCTAATCTTTAGTTCTTTATTTTTTACTTCCAAATTAATTCCTAATTCTATTATTAGATCTCTACCCAATAAATTGTAATCAGCCTCAGGGACTAATAATAATGATCCCATCCCAAATTTGGAATGTGTTTCAAATACTATATTTTTGATAATGGGTACTTCAAAGGGTTCTCCCTTGACTCCTATAACTTGGGCCGTTTCTGACGATACTTTACAGCCCTGGGGCATTATCTGGATAGTGGATCTTTCAGCCCCTGAATCTACCAGGAACTCGAATTCCTGTTGCTGGGGACCTACCTTAACTTTTATCAAGGGCTCCTTATGTTTTTGGGTCCCCAGCAAATAGAGCCCCTGACACCCCTAATCTTCCTTGAACATTCTTTCGTCCCGCAGCCGCTTCCTGCATTCCCTTTTTATGTGTCCTCGGGCACCACAATAGAAACAGGTGCCCTGTTCTCTTCGTCTTATCATTTCTTCAGTTTTTTCTGTCCTGAATCTGGGGTTTTCTTTTAGGAAATCCCCATATTTTCCTAGTGTACGAGGAGGTGTCTGATTCCTTGGGCCTTTTTGTCCCTCCCGGACAGCTGCCACCATCATCCTGACTTGCTTCTTATGATTTTCGTCATCCCTCCGGACGTACACTTTCTGAGCCTCTCGCAATAACTCATCTAACCCCCGGTCCTGCCAGTTGTCCATCTTTTCTAATTTTTTTCTTATGTCATCCCAAGATTTGGCTACAAATTGAGTTTTCAGCAATGCCTGTCCCACTTGGGTGTCCGGATCCAATCCTGAATACATCTGGAGGCTTTTTCTCAGCCTCTCTAACCAATCGGTGGGGCTTTCCTCTTTTTTCTGCCTCTCATTAAAGGCTTTGTTTATATTTTGCCCCCTGGGCACAGATTCTCGGATGCCTTGAATAATAATAGTCCTTAGGTCCTGCATATGAGTTCTGTGGTTTGGGTTTTGGTGGTCCCAATTTGGTCGCTGTATGGACCATTTTTCATCTGCAAAAGGACCTTGTACATGCTGGGCATCCCATATTCTCATTCCGGCCCTTCTGATCATATTTCTTTCTTCTGCAGTAAATAGTATACTCAAAATAGACTGCATTTCATCCCAGGTATAGGTGTTAGGACCTAGGAATTGATCAATCCTTTCAGCAACCCCCAAAGGATCTTCTATCAAGTTTCCCATTTCTTTTTTGAATTCCCTAACATCCCCTGAGTTAAGGGGTATAGATACAAATCCTATCCCTGGTTGTGGTCCCCCCATTGGTGTCTCCCGGAGTGGATATAATTTTTGTTGTTTTGCCTGACTTCTAGTTGCCCTTCTGGAACTTCTGGGGGTGTCTGAGGAAGTTCCAGAGTCGCTCTCAGTTTCCTCAGGGGCTGAGGGTGGTGGATTGGCAATAGGTGGTGGGGGTGGTATATAAGGTGGGGGTAATAAGGGAACCTCTTCTTTGTCTCATTTTTTCTTACCGTTTTTCCCACCCCCCTTTTCTTTTAGGGCAAACAGATAGCTTTTGGCTCCTGATCCCATCCACATGTTAGCATAATCACTCTCCTCCGGATTAACCGGTTCCTTAGAATTGACATATGTGTTTAGGGCCTCACATACCCAATTTTCAAAAGACCCAAAGATTGGCCAGCAGACATGTTCTTCCTTAATATTCTGACCTCCCCAAATTTCCATACAGAAATGGATCATTTTTGCTTTATTCTTTCCTTTGCTTTTTGAAAAATCCCTCCAATTTTTCAACATTAATCCTAAGGGACTATCAGGCGGGATAGGGGGCAACCGCACAGGGGGCCCTCCACCCATGGGACCAGGGGGCTTGCTTTTCCCCTGTCCCATCTTCCGAAGCGCACTCTTTCTCACTCACACACGTTCCCCTGGTTCGTGGCCCACGCCCTCGCGGGCTATGGGAACCGCACTACTGAGGGTCCGCACTCGCTTGGTTCCACTGGAACCACTCACATGCAACGCTTCAGGATCACCAACCCCAACCGAACGGATTTCCAAATATACTTACACGTCCTGTGTCTTCGTCCGGACTTTTTGTGCACAAAGATTACAGGGTCGACCGGTTCCTTTTGCTCACTACTTTAGATTTTGGGTTCGTCAGTGGAAAGTGTGGAGACTTTGGGAACAGCTAGGACCACCAAAGGATGGTGGGGCGCCTTCCCTGCTGCCCAAGTCCAGCCACTATATTTCCATCCGAGTCACGGCACCAAATTGTTATATATTGAGAAACCGAGACCAAAAGTTTCCAACCCAATCAGAATTTATTATAATTTCAGCAAGCAAAGTTAGTGAGCAAAAATCAGCGCTGGGCAGCCGGGGAGTCTCCGCTCCATCAACGGCGGCCCTCTTCCCTTTTTACAGTCCCTTTTTATATACAGTCTTCTTCCCGGTTGACGTAGTTTCTTTCGATATGCTCTGCGCATGTTCGTTTTGCTACTAGGGGGTCGCAGGGATGGAGGTTCTCAATCTTCCTTATTCGATCCTCTCAATATCTGGGTGGAGACTTGACCTGTGGGGGCTGATTAAGCAAGCCTAACGGCGTCTGGGTGGAGACCAGACCTGTGGGGGCTGATTAAGCAGGCCTAACGACATCTGGGTGGAGACCAGACCTGTGGGGGCTGATTAAGCAGGCCAAACGACATCTGGGTGGAGACCAGACCTGTGGGGGCTGATTAAGCAGGCCTAACGGTATCTGGGTCTCACCCACCAAGAGGCCCCCAGCATATCCTGCCAAGCAAACAAGCACTTTATCCTGCTGACATTTTAGTGAACAAACCCACCCAATCTATCACATTCAGACCAGAGGTCCCTTTAATTTATTAGACACAATCCTAAAAGGGACTGCTCCCCCAGAGGGAATTGCACAAAAACCTACAATTAGAAAATGGTATGCCTATCTAGTGGGTGTGGCAGATGAAATGCAATTAAGTGAAGGACACACAAAAGTTTCTAAATTACAAATGCCTATTAATACTGACCCCCTAGCATTACAACAACCATTCAAACCTTCACCAATTTTAGATGCACCTCCCTTCACTGAAGATTCACCAACCGAGGGTGTCTGGTTTTCTGATGCCTCGGCAAAAAGAGTGGATGGTAAATGGCAATATAAAGCTGTTGCATTAGAAATCAAAACAGGCAAACAAGTTATTGAAGAGGGTGAAGGCAGTGCTCAAGTAGGAGAGTTAAGAGCAGTTGTTTTGGCAGCACAAAATGAAGCAAAAGCCATTTATGTAGACTCTTATGCTGTCTGGGCAGGTGCCACACAGTGGCTTTGTCAATGGGAAGCCCTAAACTGGGAGATAAATAAATCACCAATCTGGAGAACTGAAGACTGGCAATTACTATTAACCATAGCCAGAAAAACACCATTCCAAATAGGATGGGTAAAAGCTCATGCTAATGACAATAAACCAGCTACAAATTGGAACCAAAGGGTGGATGAATTGACAAAAATTAGGAAAATAGACATTGAAGATTCCTCAGACCCCACATGGTATCGACTAGGAGAATGGTTACATCAAAAATTAGGCCACACAGGTCGAGAAGCACTTTACTTTTCAGCCCAAAGCCGAGGATGGCCCCTCAGTAGGAAAACATGTGAAACCATCCTCACTGAGTGCCCCCAGTGTAAATTAAAATTGCAGATGGACCACCCTGCCAAAGCACCACCTTTACACATTAAAGAGGGGAAAACTTTGTGGTCTACTTGGCAAATTGATTACATCGGTCCTTTAAAATCCTCTGCTGGGTACAAATATATTTTAACAGGTGTAGAAATAATATCTGGACTCCTTACAGCTACCAAGTGCCAAAAGGCTAATGCACAGAATACTATCCGAGGCCTTTCCTCATGGTTCTCAATTTTACCTGTCCCTGATTCTATCCAAAGTGACAATGGCTCACACTTTACTAGTAAAGAAGTACAGGAATGGGCAAAGCAAAAAGAAATAAAGTGGGTATTTCACACACCTTATTACCCACAATCTAATGGTATAGTTGAACGAGCCAATGGACTGCTGAAAAAATATCTTAAACCACATGAAGGACAATGGGACAGACGTCTTTCTGAAATTTTACAGCAGTTAAATAATCGGTATGGTCCCTATGGAAGTCCAATTACTCGAGCCTTCTTAACACTTTCTTCAGAAACAAACCTAAATAATGAGCACACCTGGTCCTCAATGAAAGCAGGACAGCCTGTGATGGCAAAAATACCATCTGTAGGAACAATACCAGTAACCCTGGTCAAGCCACGAGGATTTCTAGCATGGGATGCTATTGATAATAATGGAATAAAACATAAAATCAGTACTAGATGGATTTATTCAGCATCCTAAGGGGTAACCTGTTCAGCTTCCCCCCCCCCCCCCCCCCCCCCGCCCCGAGACCGTTCTCTTTTCTTTCCTTTTCAGAAATAACCGACTCCACCAACGACAATGTGGAAGCAGACACCATACCCAGCAAGTCCACCAGTAGCACTGTGGGAACAACCCTCATCTTCAATATGAGACTCTTCGCAGCATTGCACCTACCCTTTCTCTCCCTCACCATCATACCTCGATTGCTACAACAATGGTGTCTATACGGCTTCTTCTTCTCTCTTCCTTTTTCTGCTCATGAGAGTAAAGGCACTTACAATGGCTCACACATCAAATCCTTGGGATCTTGCATTACTGAGATACACTGGAAGCATCAAAACACTACAAGGCAGGTCTAATTGGTCAATTTTCCTCACTGCACAGAAGGTGACAGGATTATTGCATTTGTCCTCACTATACGCAATGCCTCAGTGTACTACATACACCCAATCCTTGCATTAGGACTAAATCACAATGGAAACATACTCTGTCCCTCAGAACATAAAGTATGGGCCCACCAGAAGGAGGGGAAATGGCAAACAATTGATGTAAATGCATGTACTGTGCGAGAAAAACGAGGCTTCATTTGTGAAAGAAATACTCTTGAGGCTCAAGACATTTGTCTTGATACTGAACAAAACATTTGTCACTTTGAGATCCACCCAAATGAAACCCCTGAAAGCGTAGTCATATATGTTGGAAAAGGATGTGTTTGCATGCGAACACGATGTGATTCCTTATTAATAGATGGTACTGTCCATACGACTCCTCCAACATCCTGACTTAATCGACCTCCTGCAACAAGCACAGAAAACTGGACAAAAGACTCTTATCACGGTCCAACATGATATAGAAGAAATACATCAAGTATTAACAAGAGTCAAAAGGAATGGAGAACATCAGTGGTGGGAAAGCTCATCTGGATGGTCACCCACCACAACAGGACTGTTTAATTCTATGTTCCACCCAGTCATGATTTTCTTAATTCTAATTCTAATATGTTTACTGCTCATAATTGTATTGTATATTAAGGTTTGGAGGATGGTTAAACAGATTACTCAGTTACAGAAGTATCCCCATATGTACACCATCCCAAAATAACTTTTTTTCTTTTTGAAGCTAATCAAACACAAAATTTCCTTCAATTGTAATTGGATTATGGCATCCTCTGTTTATAGGCATAGAGGCAAGAGGCAACCACACTGCCACTCTATGGACAAGATAAATTGACTTTAGTCACGGGGTGGATTGTGGTGGTGCAATCCTTACCCCCCCCACCCCCCACCCCTCTTTGTTGGGCTGCTTGGTGCTAGGTGCGATTCCACCCACATCCCCCGAGCTATACACCAGTCTGTGGAGATAAGGACTGACAATGTTAACGAGCCTGGCTCCTGCCCCTCCCGATTGCTCGGAAATGGTTAAAATGGCCCATCAACTCCTAAGGGCCTGGCACACCTGTGCCTGGGATGTGGTCAAATGGGAACAATAACAGAGTCGCACATTAATCAAATTCTTGTGTAACTGCTGGAAGGCACCAGAAGGCATTTGACAAAAGTCAATTATCTTGGACCCTATAAATGGCGACCACCAGGGAGACCCTTTGAGCTCTCCTGGATCGCAGTGGGCCTGTGACCAGCATCTCCCCTGAGCTGGGACGCCTCTCAGGTACCAAACCCTTAAGGTGTCGTCTGCTCCAGACGGAAGGCCAGGGCGAAGTCCCCCGCTCGAGTCTCAATTATCGCCCGTTGAGGAATGCCAAGGCATTGGGAGTATTTGCTCTAAACTCGAGAGGGAAATTTTCTTTGAGCTAGCTTCTCTTTACTCTGTGTGTGTGTGTGTGTGTGTGTGGGTACGTACCCTTGTTTCTGTGTGTGTATGTCTGTTCTGTGTCCATTCTACTGAATCCAAACACCTTTGTTTCTGTATGTTTGTCCATCTTGTTATGTGCATGCATGTGTATATATGTATATATATAGGTACCGTTAAGTAAGTTAGTGTGAATCTTGTCATTTTAGAATCTGAATAAGTCGCTTTTCTTTCTTTTAGTATTTCTGAATTATTTTATAATAACAAATTGCTGTTAGTTATTAATAAACCTAGATTTCTTACTAAATATTACCGTGTCAATACTTTCATCCGCGACAACATCTACACCAACATTAGGTTGGCATAGTTGGGCATTTCAAATGCGAGCAGACATTAAGCCACAGTCCTCAATCTGCAACCATTCTCACTGACCTCAGGGTCACATCCCCAGACATCTCTCCTTCCTTCATTCCTGTTTCTTTCCTCTCACCTTCCCTTACACATTGTCTGGCTTGGCTGCACCTGGGTCCTTCAGTGTCTGCCCTGAGGCTTCTCCCAGCACCATTCTAGGATGTAGGTTTCAGACATGTGAAGAATGACACTCCAAGTACTGCAGATCCTGCCAGTCCCTGTCAAACCCTCCATTTAGAGTGAATTTCTCCCCCTGTTCAAAACCCCCCCTGCCAATGAACCAGGGAATCCATTTCCCAGGAAGCAGTGGCCCACAGTACCCACTAGAGTATTGTTTAAGAAGAAGTTAGGAAACTGCATTTCTAAATTCCTAGTAGACATTGCCCCTGTTCCAGAATGTGTCCACTGCCCTTTGTATTATTGCTGTGCTAGAAGAACGGTTTGATACCATCTGGCCCTGCATCCCCCAGTCAAGAGTTACAAGCATCAATAAGCTCTTCTCTTTGGAAGGCTGAAGAAGGCCAGTTCTCTCAGCATCCCCTCATGTCTTGTGTTACAGAGACACAGAACTGGTACATTTGGAAGGGACCTCTGGAGTTCAGAAGCTCCACATCCCACCACAAGAAGAGTGACCTAGAGCTGGTTGCAAAGGACCATGTCCAGAGGGATTTGGAGTACTTCCAAGGATGGAGACTCCTCAACCTCTCTGGGCATCCTGTCCAGTGCTCCCTCACCCTCACAATGAAAAAGGGTTCCCTGGTGTTCAGACAGAGCCTCCTGTGTTTCACTTTGTGCCCAATGTCCCTTGTCCTGTCACAGGGCACCATGCAGAAGAGCCTGGCTTCTTCACACCATCCCTCCCAATATCTGTACACAGTGATGAGAGGTCCCCGGAGACTTCTCTTCTCTGTGCTGAACAGTCCCAGATCTCTCAGCTGGGGTCTCCATATGACACATGCTCCAAGCTCTTCATCATGGAAGTGGCCTCCCTCTCCACTATGGTTGTGACACACAGTTCCCAGTGAAAACACACACACTTACACCCCCTGGAATAATCCTTCAGGTGCTGGCACTAAAAGGGAAAGTCCCTGTGACCCTTCTCCAGTGGCTGGCACCAAGGTTTAAGATCCCTGTAGGCACTGGCTGTTCACCCAGTTCCTGGCACCCAGCTCTCTCTTTCACACCAGTCTCTCCTGTTACTGGTGTTCAGACCTTGCAGCGCTCACACACGGGAAAGGGCGTGAAGCTACAGAGAAGGGTGGTTAAGAAAGGATTTAATAAGGAATCAGGGGGGACTGTGGTGATCAGGCACAGGGCTTATCCCGGCAAGTGCACTGACCAGCCCCTGCTTAGGGGCAGGGACCTCCTTTTATCCTTCCTCCCCTCTATTGTCTCCCCTTGCTCCTCTCCAGTCCCCTCTTCCCCACCACCTTTGATCCTTCCCCTAAACATTCCTTCAGAACTCTTGCCTAGTCCCACAAGAACTGCCTCAAACATCCTAAATACTCACCTTCCCCTGTAGTTCCCTTATGGCCATCAATTAGAGGCTGAAGAGCTCTGGTCTCCCTCCTTGTCTCCCTCATCACTTCCTGAGAGACTGCTGTATTGTGTGCCTTGATTATCACTTTCCCTTTTAGTTGTTCTTCCCTTTGAAAGGGAAGAGGACTTGATCAGACAGCCTTAGTGAACTGGCTGCTCTCACATTCCACAGGCCTTTACAGTGACCTCTGGTGAAGTTCCTCAGGTGAGCGAGCACCTCAAGACACTGAAAGGCTCCTGTCCCCTGAGAAACCTGGGTCACTTGAGTGTAGGCTCACATGAAATGTCATTCTGGAATGAATTCCTTTGAGCCCCCATATTCCAATATATTTATTGTTTGCTCTCCCAGATGTCCTGCATTTCCTACAAGACCCTGAACCCTCTCTCACAGCTCTTTGGGAACATCCCAACATGAGGAGAGACCTGAATTCCACCTCCAGGTGGGATCCAAATCTTATCCTTATTACCCCATCCAGGTGGAAATGCGACTTCTCATATCTCTTGCAGGACATCACAGAGACACTTTTCTCCAGGTGCCTCACTCACTTTACCTCCTCCTCTTTCCCTGTGGCCCATCTCTCCCTCAGACACATCAGACACCCACTGAAGAGCAGGTCTTTATCTTAAGGCAATGTCATCAGGCCACCTTCCTCTCTGGTGTCCCAGCCTCAGCATTTGCAGCTGCAGGGTATCTGGCTCACCCCAGACACAGCCCTTTGCTGCCATGGGAGCATGTCAGGGCAGCACCTCTCCCTGTGCTCAACTGGAACTGGTCCCAGACCTCCACAGCCGCCCTACGGCGATCACCAGGGATGGGCTGGATCTTGTCCGACTCTGGGATTGTTTTGACTTGTAAAGTGGGGAAGCCCTGCAGCTGCAGCAATAGGGATGGTCTCTAGCTTTGACTTTGTCTCTCACGAGCAGACTTTGCCTGTGAACAGGCTGAATTTCCAAAAAAGACCCTGAAGCTTGGACCCCAATACACCTTCTCTCTTTCCTGTAATGAGAACACAATCAATTGAACTGTTTCCGCCCAACCCACAAAAGCCCAAAAGCTCTCTGCTGTCATTAAATCCACCAGCGATGGCCGGTGTCTGATTTCCCTTCTGAGCACTGGGCTTCCAAGGACTTGCCTGGAGTTGTCAGGGGCACAGAGGCAGAGAGCTGCCTGGTGGAGTCCTGGTTCTCAGAGTGTGGGGAGAGGCTGTGCTTCCTCATGTGCATATGCACCTGCCTGTGCCTGAGGGGGCATTTGTGCCTGTGTGTTTGCCCTTGGGTGCGCATTTGCAAATGCCCATGTGAGAGTGAGTGTGTGCCCGTGTGTGTGTGAACAAGTGCCTGTCTGTGTGTGTCTGTGCAGGGGTTTGTGTACCCGGGCATTTTTGCAGGTGAGCAAGTAAGTGTGTGTGGTGTCAGTGTGCGTGTGTGTGTATGTGTGTGGGCATCTGTGTGTGCAGACGAACACATATCTATCTCTGTACACGAGCTTGCACGTCTATCAACATGCAAGTGTGAGTGTGCAAGTGCGTATGAGCAACTGTGAACACTGATGTGATGACAAGTCTCGGGGCTGAATATGTGTGTGCATGTGTGTGCATGTGCAGGGGTTCCTGTGCAACTGGCTGGCATGCACATGTGTTTTCATGTGTGCTGACATGTCATGGCATCATGCAATGATAGAATATCTCGAGTTGGTAGAGGCCCATAAGGATCATCGAGTGCAACTCCCTGCTCCTTGCAGGACTGCCTAAAACTAAACCATATGACTGAGAGCATTGTCCAGATGCTCCTTGAGCTCTGACACGTTTGGTGCTGTGACCACTTGCGTGGGGAGCCTGTTCCAGTGACCAACCACCCTCTCAGTGAAGAACCTTTTCCTAATGTTCAGGCTGAACTTCCCTGATGCAGCTTCATTCCATTTGTTTGGGTACTGGGTTTGGCTGACAGGGTTTTTGTTCCTGGGGGAGGGGGCTACAGCAGTGGTCCCTTTTGAGAAGTTTCTCAGAAGTTCCCCCAGCTCCAAGTCAGACGCACTCTGGGCAAGACCAAGCCTATTAGTGATGGTGATTGCACCTCTGTGATAAGTATTTAAGAAAGGAAACCTGAGAGGGGGTGAGGACATGGAGGACAAGATCCGAGGTAGAAACCTATGCAAACACCGAGGTCAGTGGAAGGAAGGAAGAGGAAGAGGGAGAAGGTGCATAGTGAGATGGCAGGGCTGCCCTCCCTGCCACTCATGGAGGTCACTGGAGGAGCAGAGATTTGCCTCTGATGTGTGGAGGACCTCCAGGACTCTCTGGGAAGAAGAAGCCCCCGCTGTTGTAGTTTGGCACTGGGAGTACTGACACATGTGGAGGTGACTCATGCTGGAGTATCTAGACAAGAATGCATCCCGTGGGGAGGACTCATGCCAGAGAAAGTTTGTGGAGGGTTGTATCCCATTGGAGGGACGCCCCGTGGAGCAGGGGGAAGAAGAGTGTAAAGAGTGCTGCCCCCCACCTTGGAGGAAGAAGCAGGACGCTGACTGCAGCCCCCATCCCGTGCCCCTGTGCCGCTGGGGAAGAGGTAGAAATATTGGGAACAAAACTGAGACTGGAAAGAAGGGAGGGGTGGGGGGAGGTGTTTTAAGATATGGTAATGCTACTCACTGTCCCATTCTGTCTGTTAATTGTTCTCTTTTTAGTGTTTCCATTACAGAGATGTTCCCGTTTTCTTCCCCAAGGGACCCTGTCTTCGGCTGTTACCGTTAAAGGGTGAGCGACCCCTACCTGTCCTTATCTCCATTCCTGAGCATTTTGATTCAATTTTTACCTTGCCAGCTCTCAGGGGGAAGGAGTGAGTGAAGGGCTGTGTGGCGCTCAGTTGACCTCTGGGATCAAACAGCAACAGCTTGTCCTTTACCTTTCCATTCTATTTCCTATCACTGGTCACCAGAAAGAGATCAGCACCTCCCCTGCTGCTGCCCCCTTGAGGAAGGTGTGGACTGTGATGAGGTCAGCCCTCAGCCTTCTCTTCTCCAAGCTGAACAATCCAATTGACCTCAGCTGCTCCTCATAACTCTTACCCTCAAGACCATCTTGGTCACCCTCCTCTGCATACACTCTAATAGTTTGATGTTTTTCTTATTCCGAGGCTCCCAAACCTGCACACAGTACTTGAGGTGGGGTCGCACCAGTGCAGAGTGGGACAATCACCTCCCTCGACTGGCTAGCTGTGCTCTGCTTGATGCACCTGTGGGCACTGTTGGCCCTTCAGGCTGCCAGGACACACTGTTGACTCACTTGCCTCTCATCCCCCAGTTTATACGTATAACCATGATTACCCTGGCCCAGGTGGAGAATCCGGCACTTGCTCTTTTTACATTTCATGAGGTTGGAGATTGCCCGGCTCTCTAGTCTATCCAGCTCTCTCTGCAAGGCCTCTCTACACTCCAGGCAGTCCACAGCTCCTCCTAGGTCAGTATCATCATCAAACTTACTTAAAGTACATTTGATTCCTGCATCCAGATCATTTATAAAATCTGTGAAGAGAAATGGCCCTAAAATGGAGCCCGGGGGAACCCTGGAGCATTGACTGAACATTGCTGCAGAGCGGTGAGAGGTATAATTGTGTGGAATTTCTGCTGTTGTAATTGTGGTGAAGGGACGAGGGGAGGAGTGTCTGTACAATGTCCACTATTGTTGGTGCTGTGATGGTGTTATTTTGATTTTGCTGTGAGTAATTCTTTTTGTTCATGTAAATGAAGTTTTTGAACATTGTAGATTGTGTGATGAATGTATATATTAATGATAATTCTAAAATATGTGATTCACAGAGCAGAGGGGTGGAATATATTGGGCTTAGGGGGAAAGGGACAGGGGTGTTGGCTGCAGGAGTGGCTTCTGTGAGGAGATGCCAGAAGCTGCCTCCCCATGTTGGACAGAGCCAGTTCCAGCCCACACTAAGACTGACCCTGCACTGACCAAAGCTGAGCCAATCAGTGACACTGGTAGCACCTCTATGATAATAAATGTAAGAATGGGGAAAAACCTGTTGCACAATATCAGTTGGGAAAGATTAGTGAGAAAAAGTGAGAAACAACTGTGCTGACACCAAGGTCAGTGAGGAAGGAGGGGGAGGATGTGCTCCAGGTGCCGGAGCAGAGATTCCCCTGCAGCCTGTGGTGAAGACCATGGTGACACAGGTTGTCCCCGTGCAGCCCATGCAGGTCCATGGTGGAGCAGATATCCACCCTGCAGACTGTGGAGACCCCACGCCACAGCAGGTGGATGTGCCCTGAAGGAAGCTGTGACCACATAAGAGCCCGCACTGGAGCAGGCTCCTGGCAGGACCTGTAGCCCTGTGGAGAGGAGCGCACGCGGGAGCAGGTTTACTGGGAGAAACTGTGGCTCCACAGGGGACCCTCACTGGAGCAGTCTGTTCCTGAAGGACTGCACCCTGTGGAAACCACCCACGCTGGAGCAGTTCATGAAGAACTGCAGCCCATGGGAGGACCTGTGTTGGAGAGGTCCCTGAAGGACTGTCTGCCATGGGGGGGACCCCACGCTGGAGGTGGGGAAGAGTGTGAGAAGGAAGGAGCAGCAGGGAAACTGTGCTATGAACTGACCGCACCCCCCATTCCCCATTCCTCTGTGCCACTTGGGGGGAGTGTTGCATTTAAGGTAATGAATTAATTTGGTAAGAGATGAATCCCCTTGTGTTCTAGCTGGTCCTCAGAGATTGCAGGGGCCAGGGGTGCCTGGATTGATCTCTTAATAGCTATGCCAATTATGGCTGTAACTAGAGGCCGGACACCAGGTGCACGAACAGCCCATGTGCTGTAGGTCCGGTTGCGTTCAAGAGAAGCCGTTGGGTTCATGAACAGTACGGTTTATTCTTATGCAACATGTACAGGCTCTCTGAGAGTGCCTACGATAAATGCACAAAGTGCAGGTTGAATATATCGCACTGCACACAAAAATCGATTGCAATCACAAACACTTAATTCCTGGCTAATCTGTCGGTGTAACCAGTGGCCCAAATCTTACAAAAGGCGTCCCTTCTTGGGGGGGTGAAAAGCACAATCCCGTCAATCTGTCCCTGCAATTTGGTACTGGATTCTCGTCCCTCTGAGTTACACACAAACTCAGGGTAGTATTTATCTAAGTGTGTATGTGTGAGTGGGTGGGACCATCAAGCCATTGTTTCTTGTGTAACGACACAGCACATTCCTTGGTGCCAGGTGTGTGCTGGTTTTGTGGGAAAAGAGGAAGAATGAGAGATCAGGTCTGCAGAGTTCTGCAAAACAGTCCTTGAGAGAAGGGGAAGAGCAGGAGATAAATCTTCATATTCGTGTCAAAATTTGCATTTTTTTCGCTGTTTCACTTTTCTCACACTTCCAACAGGGAGGAAGTAGAGGAGTGGGAGTGAGATTGAGCCTGAGAAGAAGGGTGGGGTTGGGGGAAGTAATTTTTAGATTTGTTCCTATTTCTCATTACCCTACTGTGATTCAATTGGCAATAAATTCAGTTAATTTCCACAAGTTGAGTCCATTTTGTCTGTGACAGCAATGGCTGAGTGATCTGCCTGTCCTTATCTCAACCCACGAGCATTTTGTTTTCTTTTCCCCCCGTGTCAGCTTGGTGGGCACCTGACCACCAGCCAAGGTCAGCCCAACCCCAACAGGCCAGGATGGTGCTGGCCCAGCATCACGGTACAAATGGCCAACAACCTCCTTGGTGCAGAAAGGCTGATGCAGGAGCAGAGTCACCTGGGGGGAGATGAGCACAAAGCCCACTGCCCACGCTGCCAGCGCTGGCAGGATGTAGACTTTCTTCATCATGATGGCGTTTTTCACTGAGCACTTTGCATATGGTGACATAATGATCAAAGGACATGGTTGAGGGGATCAGGAATGTACCCAGGAAGAAGTGGGAAAATGAAAGCAGGAACCACAAATGGTAGTTCTGCTGACAAGGAATGTCTCCAGCTTCTAGGGGACAATGGTGGTGTCACAGCAGATCTCCAGGTAGGAAAGCCTGCCAAAGGGGAAACACATCAGCAGACTCGGGGGCTGCTCACTCCGCACGGGGACAAGGATGAGGCTATTCCCACTAAGATGAAGAGAAAAATGGAGAAGACAAAGACAAGCAGGGCCAGGTGCCCCCTGGCGAGGTCACCCTGCTTGACTGTGTTGGTGTTTCCTTTGGGGCAACATACTGCCCTGTTTGGAAGAGCTACCCAGGCAACAGGGTGGAACCAAAGGTGTGTTCAGGTCAATCCTTTGTCTCTGTTGGTGTCAGAGGAATAAAATCAACCACTGCTGAAACGCAAGGTAAGCAGTGTAACACAGGTGAAGGTCTGGCCCTGCCAGGCTGGAGGAGCAGGTGGTAGACCACAGTAAAGAGAACTTGACAGAGCTCGGACGAACGTTTCTGCTTTGATGGAATGAGCCTTTGCCATGTAAAGACTGACTCCACTAGCCACTAACTCTACATCTGGGTGCGTTGGCTTCTTAATTGCCCCGTTGCTAATTGGCTCCGTCGAACGTGCAGGGAGGCTGTTGGCGGTACTAACAGCCTTGGGGGAGCCCTTGGTGCATGTGCCCGGGAAGGGCAAAAGCTCTGGGACTCTGTCCCCTGGGCGAGGCATTTCTGAGGCAGAGCTGGCCGGCCGTTACAGACAGGCCCGAGGATGCCCCGTTAGGCAGCAGAGTCTGAGCCCGTCGGGAGGCAGCAAGAGAGCCTGGGGGAAAGCCCGCCCTGCCCTGCCTGCCTTGCCCAGCCCGTCTGCCTGTCCCTGGGCAGCGCTGCCCAAGCGCGGCTCTTTGGTGGCCTCGGGAGCACAGACCCGCAGCGGCCGTCAATGAGAAGAGGTGCTGAGGCCAGGCCTTGACTGCTGGGGGGGCCTGGTGGTGCCGGTGTTGGTGGCGGGGCCGGGCGGGCGGGGGAAGCGGCGCGGGGCTCAGGGACAGGCGGGGCCGGGCGGGGCCGGGCGGGGCGAGGCGCCCCCTGGCGGGCGGAGCGGCAGCGCCCCCTGGTGGGCCCGCCCGGGGCTGTCCCCCCGCCCTCTCCCGGCCCCGCCCGGCCCCGCCCGCGGTGGTTCGTGCCCGGCCGCAGCCCCGGCTCCTCTCCCCGTGTCTCTCAGCGCGCAGTAATACACCGCCGCGTCCCCGCGCCGGGGCCGGGCGAGCCACAGGGCGCTGGACCGGCGGTCTGCCGCCACCGACAGCCGCCCCGGCGGGGCCTGCAGATCTTTGGAGCCCTGATAAGCGCTCACGATAAGTGCGGGGCCTCGGCCCGGGAGCTGACGGTACCACTGGATGGGGTCGGAGATTTTTGCGTTGGGGTGGGAGCAGTTGATGGTGACGCCGGTGCCCTCGTTGGTCTCTGCCGACGGCTCCTGCTGCACCTGGGCTCTGCCCACAGCCACTGCCGAGGAGAAAAGAAGAATCCCTTTGCTTCAGCTGAACATGTCGTGCAGCGGGAGAGGGGAGTGGGGACACTTCACAGATGATGGGGGTGTGATCTGAGAACACGGGATGGAGAGACAGTTCCTCTGAGAGTGGTTCTTTGGGGACAAGATTGTATGAGGGATGTTTGGAAGGACAGTCCGAGTGAGGAAGAGGAGAAGGGACTGAGGAAAAGAGATTGGCTGGGAGAGATGGATGGATGGATGGATGGATGGATGGATGGATGGATGGATGGATGGATGGATGCAGAAGTGGAGTAACAGAATAGAGAAGCAAACTGGGAGAGAATGAGCTCATTGGGGGCAGAAGGGAGGACAGAGAAGGGAATAAGGTTCAAGAGGAGCAGGAGGGTCACAGGCGAGACCCGGCCCAGCCCCGCGCACCCAGGAGCACCGCGGCCAGCCCCGCCAGCCCTGCGCCCCGGCCCCGCCGCATCCCGCCGCTCCGCCGCCCGCGCCTCGCTGCCCCCCGCCAGCCCCGGCTCTCTGCTCCGGCCGCGGCGCCTCCTCTCCGCCGCCTCCGCTCCTCTCGGCCGCCGCCAGCTCCGCCCCGGGGCTGAGCCCTGCGCCGGCGCCGCTCGGGGGCTCGCCCGGGCTCAGAGTGCTCAGCGGCTCTGCACCGCCACCACTTGCGCTCCCGGCAATCCCACTCTCTCCCTCCTCCAGCAAGGGCTCCCCAGCAACAAGAAGCCTGCCCAGCGCCAGCTGCAGCCTGGGGCAGCAGCAGGGCCTTGGCCCAGCACATGCAGCAGCTTCCCAGAGCTGTCCCCGAGCTCAGCGCCTGCAAACAGCAGCCACTCACCTCCTGCCCATGGCACGGAGGAGGCTGAGAGCCTCCCTTCAGCTGCCCCTCTGCAGGCCGAGCACAATGCCTCCGAGCTGCTCTCTAGCAGAGGGGATGGGAGGCCAAGGGTGACCTGGGCGTGCAGGGTTCAGGGAGGGCAGGGGACAGGGGGAATCACACAGTCACAGTGTAGCTGAGCAGGGACCTGCAGAGGTTGTCTGGATCAACCCCCGCTTGCAACAGTTCCCCTTAAATCAGGCTGCTTTGGGATGGAGATTGCAGAATCTCCCAGGGAAATCCATTCCACTTCTCCTTCTTTCTCTTACGCTCTTGCTTAACTAGAGATCTCCCTCTTCCAGAAGCCTTGACTCATGTCACAGAGCACCTCCACAATGTCGTCCATCTTCTCTCTTTCCTTTGAACACTTATTTCCTGCACCTGCTGGCAACATTTTCTGTGGCAAAGATCAATGTCCCGCCTGTTGCCTGTGGTTGGGTGTCATCCCCAAACTTGCAGGAAGTTCTGACCTTCACACTGCTCGTGGTGCTCATGAAACAATTGGAGTATTGATCCTCCTGCTGATCCCTGAGAAATACTATTAATAAGTCCCTCTAGATGGGCTTTGCACCACTCGTCAACAACTGTTTGAGCCTGGTAGTCCAGCCAATATTCCACCCACATTATCATCCTCTTCCTGGACACATTTCTTACAAATCTGATCATAAAGGAAGTGCAGGATTGTGTCAAAGGTCTTGCTGACTTCTAGGTAATCCCTCCCCCTGCCCTCCCGTTGTTCCACAGTGCCTTTAGCTCCTGAGAAAGCAATGAGGGTGGCCCTCAGCTACACGAGAGCCTCTTCTCAAAAGCGGCTCCACGGAGAGGGGAATCAGCCCTGGCTGAGCTCTCCCAGCAGAGCTCCCTGGCACTGATCTCCCCGAGGTCACTCAAGGGAAGGGGGGAAGCCTTGGCTGCACTGTGTCCAAGCTGGGCCTGAGCCCAGGCAGACAAATATTCAGGAGGGGAGATGGGCTTAGAACATTTACCCACTGTACACAGCCCACGGCAAGAAAAGGAGGTCTCAGGAGCCAGGGGCTGCACTTCAGAGCCTCTTTCCTGGACACATCTCTAGCACGCTGGTGCCATCACCGTTCAGCTGCACTCAGGCTCCTTCTGACCCTGGGAACCTGCTGCTCTGTGGTGCTCATGGACAGAGCAGAGGAGAGTGTCCCTGCCATGAGCAGCACATTCCCTCGTGATGAAGGACACACAAGGACACACACACACAGGCTCATGGACACTAGTATGGAATGATACAGTGTCCTAGTTCAGCTAGGATAGGGTTAAGTTTCCCCAGCAGTTGGGGGGAAGCTCTAGCCAGGTTATTTATATACCACGGTGACGTCACCTCCGGGCACCCAAGCACGGGAATAATCGGTGAGCGCATGCGTTTGTGCAGCTGTTCCTCTCACTGCTGTATCTGTACATACTTTGCTCTTTTCATTGTTATTATTGTTATTGTTGTTGTTTGTTGTGTTGCTGTTGCACTGTTGTATTAAAACTCTCCTTATCTCAGCCCCGGGGCTTTGTATTTCACTCCCTTTGTGGGGGAGGGGCAGCGACCGCCTGGTCTCAGACCCCGGCAGGGACTAAACCACCACAACTTTTGGCGCCCAACGTGGGGCATGTGAGGGCTGAGATAAGGACCAAAGGAAAAGTTGTGTTAGGTGCAATTTTTCTGTTCTTATTTGTCTTGTTTGATAAGAAACGTTTGCAATGCTGGCCAATTTGCTTGCATGGTGGGGCTGGATTAATCCTTATATCCACTGTGTGTTCCCAGTGCTGGTGTTTGTTCTCGGTGGAAAATGTATCAAGGGTCTTGTTTTGCTGTACTGGCTACTGTCTGCTTATAATGTGCTTGTATCACTGCTTGTGGGGGTGAACCGCTACCTGTTTGCTGCCTGGTCTTTTGTTTGGGGTCTCACCCCCTCTATGGGTGAGCCAGGGGAAGAGATCCTCTCAGTTTTTGAGAGTTTCAGCTATCCCTGGAGCATCCTGGCCACTGTGTTCGCAGCACAATGCTTTCTAAATATCTGCCAAATCTTGTTTGGGGCCATGCGGTATTTCTCCAATAATAGCACCACCTGGAAACCTGCCCCGAGGGCAGATAGTTATGAGTGGCAAGGTGTGTGGGAAAAGATGGGCAAGTACCTGAGTCAGTGGTCACCCCCAATGCTTTGGGATTTCACTCCTGAACAAATGCAGAGTCCTGATAAACTGGTGGAGTATTTGGCAAAGGTGTGCTGCCAATCTGATAAACCCTGGGAAACACAAATCCTTGCGATGTTCTGGGGGCTTGCCCATGCCTACCGTGTCATCTTTAATGCTGTTCACTGCCCTCAAGGGGGAGAAAGGGCTGCAGGATCTGAAAGTCACCTACTGGTACAGCAGCTGGGCCAGGGGGACAGGCAGTGCTAGTACCAGCCGTCTCCACCAGCACAGCAGCTGGGCAGAGGGACAGGCAGTGCCAGTACCAGTCGCCTTCACCAGCACAGCAGCTGGGCCAGAGGGACAAGCAGTACCAATATCAGTCACCCTGATATGGAAAACCAAATATACCAAAAAATTCCCTCGCAGTGTACAGGGTGATGATGAACCAGGCCCATCACGAGAGCAGGAGGAAGAGCCGGAGGTAACCATCTGATCTCTATCCCTGAGTGAGTTGTGAGATATGCGGAAGGATTTTAGCTGCCTTCCAGGCGAGCAAATTTGCACCTGGCTGCTCCGGTGCTGGGATAGTGGAGCTGGTGTTTTGGAATCGGAGGGGAGAGAGGCCAAGCAGGTGGGATCTTTAGCCAAGCAGGCTGGTATTGACAAGGCAATGGGGAAACAGGCTCAAACCCTCAGCCTTTGGAGGCAACTCCTGCTCGGTGTGAGGGAGAGGTACCCCTACAAGGATGATGCTCTATGTCGGTTAGGCAAGTGGACCGACATGGAGAAAGGCATCCAAAACCTCAGGGAAATGGCTGTGTTTGACATGGTCTGTGGTGATCTGAATGATGAGCAGTCACCAATGGATCCAGATCAGGCCCCTTGCACACAGTCAATGTGGCGGAAGTTCCTGCAAAGTGGACCAGAGGCACATTCCAAAGCATTAGCAGTAGCGTCCTGGTGGCGAGACACCCAGACTCAAACAGTGGTCAAAGTGATTATCCAGCTCCGGCAATATGAGGGAAACCTCCCTTCCTCCCACCATGCTTTGGTTTCAGCTGTAAGGGAACTGTCTCAGAGGCTCCAGAAAATGGAAGACGACATGTCCTACATTCCACCTGCACGGGCCGATGTCTCAGCTATTAGAAGCAGGCGCTTCCTCACCCAAGAGAAGGGCAGTGGAAGGTACACACCATGGGGCACCCTGTGGTTCTTCTTCCGCGACCATGGGGAAAACATGAGAAGGTGGCATGGACAGCCCACTCCCGCCCTAGCTGCACGAGTACAGCAGCTGAAAGGGAAGACCACCATGAAAGGGGAGTCTTCCAAGAGAGATGCAGCTCCAGTGTCCAGTCGGAAATCCCCCAGACAGAATAGAATGGCCAACATTATGCTTGACCCTCTTGAGGGGACCAGGAAGTCATTCTTGCAGGAGTCACTCTTAGATCAAGTGAGTGACGGTGAGCAGGATTAGAGGGGCCCTGCCTCCAGCCAGGTGGAGGAAAGGGATAATTGGATTTACTGGAAGGTGTGGATCCGATGGCCTGGCACATCAGACCCACAAGAGTATAAGGCCTTGGTAGACACTGGCGCACAGTGCACCCTGATGCCATCGAGCCACAGTGGGGTTGAATCCATCTGCATCTCCAGAGTGACAGGGGGATCCCAACTGCTGACCCTATTAGAGGCTGAAGTAAGCTTATCTGGGAAGGACTGGCATAAACACCCCATTGTGACTGGCCCAGATGCCCCGTGCATCCTAGGTATAGACTACGTCAGGATAGGGTACTTTAAAGACCCAAAAGAGTACCAGTGGGCTTTTGGTATAGCTGCCCTGGAGGAGACTGAGCAATTGTCCAGCTTACCTGGCCTCTCAGAGAACCCCTCGGTGGTGGGGTTGCTTAAGGTTGAAGAGCAGCGAGTGCCAATTGCCGCCAAGATGGTGCACCGGTGGCAGTACCGTACTAACCGAGATTCCCTGGTCCCCATCCATCAGCTGATCCGTCAACTAGAAAGCCAGAGGGTGATCAGCAAGACTCATTCACCTTTCAACAGCCCTATATGGCCAGTGAGAAAGCCTAATGGCGAATGGAGACTGACCGTGGACTACCGTGGCCTGAACGAAGTTATGCCAGTGATGAGTGCTGCAGTGCCGGACATGCTAGAGCTCCAGTATGAGCTGGAGTCGAAGGCAGCCAAGTGGTACGCCACAACTGACATTGCTAACGCGTTCTTCTCCATCCCAATAGCACCAGAGTGCAGGCCACAGTTTGCGTTCACTTGGAGGGGTATCCAGTACACCTGGAATCGATTGCCCCAGGGGTGGAAACACAGCTCCACCATTTGCCATAGACTGGTCCATACTGCACTGGAGAAAGGTGGGACTCCAGAACACCTGCAGTTCATCGATGATATCATTGTATGGGGGGACACAGCTGAGGAAGTCTTTGGAAAAGGAAAGAAGATAATTGAAATCCTCCTGAAGGCTGGTTTTGCCATCCAGCAACAGAAAGTTAAGGGGCCTGGAAGGGAGATTCAGTTCCTAGGAATAAAATGGCAAGATGGGCGTCGCCACATCCCAGTGGAGGTGATAAACAAAATAACAACCATGGCCCCACCAACCACTAAAAAGGAGACTCAGTCTTTCCTGGGCGCTGTGGGGTTCTGGAAGATGCACATCCCAAACTACAGCCTGATTGTGAGCCCTCTCTACCACGTAACCCGCAAGAAGAACGGTTTTAAATGGGGCCCAGAGCAACAACAAGCCTTTGAACAAATTAAGCAGGAGATTACCCAGGCAGTGGCCCTCGGGCCAGTCTGGACAGGGCAGGAGATTAAGAACCTGCTCTACACCGCAGCTGGGGAGAATGGCCCTTCTTGGAGCCTTTGGCAGAAAGCACATGGGGAATCCCAAGGCCGACCTCTAGGCTTTTGGAGCCAGGGATACAAAGGCTCTGAAGCTAACTATACACTGACTGAGGAGATACTGGCAGCGTACGAAGGAGTTCGAGCTGCCTCAGAAGTGGTCGGCACTGAGACAAAGCTCCTCCTGGCACCCCGACTGCCGGTGCTGGGATGGATGTTCAAAGGAGAGGCTCCCTCCACACATCATGCAACAGATGCCACGTGGAGTAAATGGGTTGCGTTGATAACACAACGGGCTCAAATAGGGAACCTCGACCCCCCAGGATTAGTGGAAATGATCATGAACTGGCCAGAGAGCAAAGATGCTGGGATGTCACCAGAACAAGAAGTGAAACGTGCTGAGGAAGCCCCACCATATAACGAGCTGCCAGAGGAAGAAAAACAATATGCCCTGTTCACTGATGGGTCTTGTCGCATTGTGGGAAAACATCGACGATGGAAGGCTGCAGTGTGGCATCCCACACGAGAAACCACTGAAGCTGTTGAGGGACAAGGTGAATCGAGCCAGTTCGCGGAGGTGAAAGCCATCCAATTGGCTTTGGAGATTGCTGAGCGAGAAAAGTGGCCGAGGCTCTATCTCTACACTGACTCTTGGGTGGTGGCAAGTGCCCCGTGGATGTGGTTGCAGCAATGGAAACAGAGCAACTGGCAACGCAAGGGCAGACCCGTCTGGGCCACTGAAGTATGGCAGGATATTGCAGCCCGGGTGGAGAACCTCGTTGTGAAGGTGCGCCATGTGGATGCCCATATACCCAAGAGTCGGGCCACTGATGAACATCAACATAACCAGCAGGCGGACCAGGCTGCTAAGATCGAAGTGGCTCAGGTGGACTTGGACTGGCAGCGTAAAAGTCAACTGTTCATAGCCCGGTGGGCCCATGAGACCTCGGGCCACCAAGGCAGAGATGCAACATACAGGTGGGCTCGAGATCGAGGGGTGGACCTCACCATTGACACCATCGCAGAGATCATCCACGGATGTGAGACGTGTGCTGCAATCAAACAAGCCAAACGGGTGAAGCCCCAGTGGAATGAAGATCGATGGATGAAATATAAATATGGAGAGGCCTGGCAGATCGATACATCACACTGCCACAAACCCGCCGAGGCAAGTGCCACGTGCTCACAATGGTGGAGGCAACCACCGGATGGCTTGAAACTTATCCAGTGTCGCACGCTACCGCCCGGAACACCATCCTGGGCCTTGAAGACCGAGTCCTGTGGCGACACGGCACCCCAGAGAGGATTGAGTCAGACAATGGGACTCACTTCCGAAATAACCTCATAGATGCCTGGGCAGAAGAACACGTGGCCTTGGCTCCTTGGTGACAGGGTAACCAGTCAGCTCCTCACCAAACCTTGTGCTCTGCTTCCTCCCTGCACTCTCTCCCAGGTGCACCTCCACCCTCAGAGACATGTCCTGCTACGACCAGTGCCTGCCATGCCGGCCCTGCAGCCGGACCCCGCTGGCCAACAGCTGCAATGAGCCCTGTGTCAGGCAGTGCCAGAGCTCCACCGTTGCCATCCAGCCCTCCCCCGTGGTGGTGACCCTGCCCGGCCCCATCCTCAGCTCCTTCCCACAGAACACCGTTGTGGGCTCCTCCACCTCCGCTGCCGTTGGCAGCATCCTCAGCTGTGACGGAGTGCCCATCAACTCTGGGGGCTTTGACCTCTCCTGCATTACCAGCCGCTACTGTGGCAGAAGGTGCCCCCCCTGCTAAAGCCACTGGTGACAACCTGGACAATGACCCCCAGGAACCCAGAAGCTCATGCTGGACTGAGGACAGAGCTCCTGGCCAGTGATTTCAGAGAGGCTGAGCATCCTTCCAAGGGAGGCCTGCAGCATCTCTCTGATAACATGGCCAAAGTCTAACTCCTCTGCCTTCTACTCCCTCCCATCTCTTTCTTCTCTTCTGTTCTTCAGAGCTGTAAGACCCCAGGAGCCAAGCTGGGGAATCTGCTGGCCCCTCTCCCTCCACGCTCATGGATCCCTTCTGCGATCTCCACCATGGCCGATGGGCACAGACATTTGGCAGCTGCTGGTGCTCTCTCTGATCTGGCCGCCTCCTCTCAAAGTCAACTCACTTCCCTCTTCAGATTCATTAAAGCTTCCTGCATTCCAGCCTCTGCCTCCACATAATCCCTTTATTGGTGGACATTTTATCGTGTTGCTGAGGAAGGAAGGCATTGTCTTGACTGGTGGGGGATTGGGTGGGGGCCCAGGCAGATGTTTCATCATGCCCAGATGGAGGATGGGACACATGGCAGTTGGGCACTTTCAGGCACTGTGTCTTGGAGCTGAGGAAGACATCCCTGGCTCCTCCACTGCCAGTGGTGATAGGACTCTGCCTTCTGGCATCTCTGCTCAGACACAGGCCCTTGGCCTCAGAGCATGACCTGCAGAAAGGGAACTTGACCACTCCTGTCCCTTAGAGAGGAGCCCAATGCTGCTGGAGGCTCTGAGAGGTCAGTAGCTCACGAGTTTGTGCAGAAGGGAGTTTTTCTTGCTTTAGTGTTGTGAAAAGAAGCTCAGTCAAAAGATGTCTGCAAATATGCAGGAGTGGGGAGACGTGAGAAAAATCCCTTAAATCAGCCCAAGAATTTCTCTTCCTCATCCTCCCACCTGTCCCCAGAATGAGGGGTTATGATCTGCACACAAGGGCAAGGATAGAAAGGACAGGTCACAGCCCAGCAGTTACACAGTTCAATGGGCTAAGATGACCCTAACGTTGATGTTCAAATCAGCCTGTCCAGCCCTCACACCAGAGCCCTCCTGTCACTCACAGTTCCCCAGCTCCCACCAGACAGGGCACAACAAGGACAGCAGTCAGTGCCCAAGACCCATGGTCCATCTGTGGTGCCTGAGCTTTCCCCAGGCCTGAAGCAGCTCTCCCCAAGGCTGCGTCTTCTCCTGGCAAGCCCATGAGGTAGGGCATGAGAAGGGCTCTAAGGACTGACAGAATGCACTGGGGAGAGCAGGTCCTCTGGATCCCAGCACATAACCATGCAACAACAGAAGAGTCCACAAAGCGGTTATTATCCAAAATTTTAACAATCATGCAATTTCAGGAAGAAACATTGCCCCGTGACATGTTATTTGCTTTCCATCTTCCTTTGAACCCTGACTTCTGAGGCACACATCCTGGAGCAGGTACTGTAAGAGACAGGCCTGCAGGAAAACCTAAAGACAGAATGTGTAGCAGGGAATAACAGAAAGCAAAGAGCAGCAGCAAGGAACCATTGAACAAACAGCCACAACCTCCTGCATTGCCTGCCCCCTCACCAGAGCCATTGGGCAGAAGAATCATGTTACTGATGGTGTAAACAAGAGGACCTGAGACTCTGTCAGCACCTTCTCCTTCCTCTCAAACCACTGACACTGTCCCCTCCTGGAAGAAAATTTTGACCTGCAGATCCCTGGGTGCCCAGGGGAAGCAGAGCTGCCAGGGGAGAGCTGAGGGACCCTTCCCCCAAGCTCAGCCTTGCACACACACATCCCCTCCCTCCCCTGGCTTCTTGCACAGCCAAGGAAGCTCCCTGCACCAGGGTGACACCCACAGCACAGAGGTACAAGGCACTGTCAGAGACCTTGACTTCCTCCAGCTGCAGGACTCTGTATTTCCCTGTGGTGTTCAGCAACGTGGTGAGACGGCCGCTGTGCCTGGGGCCAGCTGCTGCCTGACACGAGAGCAGCTGGGGAGCTTGGCCTTTCCTCTGCTGGTACCAGAACAAGCCTCTGAAGTTAGAGATCTGGTATGTGCAGTTGGTCTGGAAAGTGTCTCTGTGTTTCACTGTGACTTGTCCTTCTTGCTGGGTGACTGTTCTCTGCCCCATGGTGCCTGGAAGAAAGGGAAGGTCAGTAGCTCTGCTGGGAGGGGCTCATGTAAGCAAACCAAGAATGGATACAAAACCCTGGAGGAGAAGGCTCCCTTTCCCTTGTCCTGTAGGAACATCATGAGGCCTGGGCACAACAAGGTGGAGACTAGTTTTGGGCAGGAGCTCAGAGATCTCAGAGCAGAATGGACCCTGCGGAGAGCTGTGCTGTTTCCCTGCTCATTCTTCTACTGCCCAGTGGAGAAGGAAACAGCCTGTCATGTTTGTCTTTTGCGTGCTGGGAACAACACCCCTCCATAATGTTGAGGGGCCCATGGAGCTGCAGTAAAAAGATTCCTCCTGCTTCCCCATTCCTGTTATCTCTGAGAGGATTTTGCTCCCTCAGTAAACACGCAGCTGAGCCCAGTGTTTGAAAAATGAGCCCTTGATATGCTCACAACCAGGAGGAAAGTGGAGGCCATGGCAGGGATGTACCAGGCAGGAGGCACACTTGAGGCCCCTAGGATCCTCAGGGGTCAGTGGGATGAGTGTTTTAAAGTCCCTGTAGCAGCACTGATAGGATCTGCTAACTTGCTTTGGAAATCGAGAAACATTGGACCCCAGAGACAGCTGAGATCTCCTATGGTGACAGCAGGTGGAGCAGAAGAGAGCAGTAGAAAGGAATGGATCAAAGGGGAGAGAGAAGATGGAGAAGGGGGCTGAGGTATCTCTCCTCTCTCCTTTTCAACAGTAAGAGCATCTTGAGAGAACCAGTGAAAACCACAGATGTCAGCTGACATTTCCCAGTGTTCTCCTGTTATTCAAGACTCCTCCCCCATATGGACCCGATAAGGCTGCTGAGGGTTTCCTGAGGAGAAGAAGAACTATGTGTTCGTAGAAAGCCAGGACTTACCCAGCAGTTGCCCTAGGAAGGCTGTGAGGATGAGATATCCGAGGTGCCAACCTGCCCATTTGCTGAGTGAGAGAGAGTCAGAAAAAGCACCTCCCAGCCCCAAGATAACAGAGCTGCCAGAAACGACTCTGTTGGGGGAGCAAAAGAAGAAGCAGGGGAGGGAAACAACCTGTTCTTCCTGTGCCTGAAATGCTCCTTCTGGGTTTCTCCCTCCTCTGTGGCTCCCTCAGTCAGGGGCATTCTCAGCATCTCCACAGTGAAGGACTCTGGAGGCTCAGGGGGTCCCAGTTTTGAGGAGAGTTTGTTTGTGGGAGTGTCAACTCTGTGCAGCTGTGGGATATTCAATATGTTAAGAGTCAAATCATGTGTTACTGGTAAATAATTCAGAGGTGAGTTGGCATTGGCCCGTCAGCCCTGCACAGCTGTAGAGATTCAATAATTAAGAGGCAAATCGACATTGGCCAGTCAACTCAGCCAGAGAGCTCTGTTTGGGAGCTTGGTGAAGCTGGAGAGCTGTGCTTTGTGCAGGCTCTGAGAAGTGCTGGTTAGTCCTGTGGTGGCTTGGAGAAGTGCCAGCTCTGTTCTGCATGGACCTGGAGAAGCAGTAAGGCTTGGAGGAGAAGCAGACCTTGGAAGAAAGATAAGCCAGCTCTGCATAGACCCAGAGAAGGAGAAATGCTTTGAGGAGAAACAGGCCTTGGAAGAAAGATAATTCAGCTCGGAGAAAGTATGGAACTGTTTCTGGGAGAGAGGGTTGGTGATTGTCTAGTTGCTGATTTGCCTATCATGAAGTAAGAGCTTGGATGAGAGTATAAATATGTGTCATTGTATGAGTATGTGTTAATGTAAGAAGAGGAAAAAAAGAAGTTAAAGAAAATAAACAGCCCCTGCCCTGCAGAAAGAAAGAAGAGCACTGTGATGTGTGAATTATTTTGGCCACTACAACTTAATATACAACTTAGTATACTTTATTTAAACTTAATGCATTGCTCCTGGTGAGCTCACAGTGGAGCCCTCACCTCCCCAGCTAGAATCGCCTGCTCTTCTGCACAGCCACTGCTGGACATCTGGGAGGTCAGGGGTTTTGCATCTTCCCCTGATGTCCTCAGCTCTCTGGGGATGTTGCTATTTTTTCTGAGAAGAGAAGCCTCCTCCATTTCTGTCACTTTTCCCCTGTCTTTCACCAGCTTCCTGGGAACAACATCTCTGCCCCAAATCTGCAGAAATAGGAGATGAGCCCTGCTGTGCAGCACCCAGGGGCTCTGCCTGTGTCCTGCTCTGGTGGTGTAACCTACGAGGAGAGAGACGAACCAGCCTCCAGCGAGGCTGCTGGATGCCACAAACCCAGAGGCGAGAAGAATAACTTAATCCACAGGGAAAAGGGCTGAGGTGTCAGCAGGAAGCAGGATGAGGGATCAGTGGATCATCCCACACAGGAGGTTTCTAGAGAAGTGGTGGGTCCTAGTGCCAACACAGTCTTTCCCAGGTGGAAGAGCAGGCTGAAGCTTACGCTGTGTGGTGGTTTGACCTTGGCTAAATGCCAGGTGCCCACCAAGTCGCTCTATCACTTCCCCCCCTTTCCCCTTTTTTTCTCAATAGGGCAAAGAGGGGAAAGAATATAAGATAGGAAAACAAAACAACCCTTGTGGGTAAAACAAAAGCAGTTTTAATATAAGCAAAGCGAAGCAAAGGTCCGCGAGTGGAAGCAAAAAAAAAAAAAACCAGATTTATTCTCTACTTCCCATTAACAGGCGATGTCGGGCCTTCTCAGGAAGCAGGGCTCCAATATGCGTAGTGGTTGCCTCGGAGGACCAAGGGTGACCCCCCCCCCCTTCCTCCTTTCTCCCAGCTTTATACTGAGCAGACGTCATATGGTCTGGAATATCCCTTTGGTCAGTTGGGGTCAGCTGTCCTGGCTGTGTCCCCTCCCAAGATCTTGCCCACCCCGTCCCACTGTGGAGGGGAAATGTCAGAAAGAGCCTTGGTGCTGTGTAAGCACTACTCAGCAGTAGCCACACCACCAGGGTGCTATCAACACCCTGCCAGGTCCCAACATAAAACACAGCACCATGAGGGCTGCTACAGGGGAAAACCAATTCTGGCTCAGCCAGACCCGATACAGTCTCCACCCCTTATTCCATACCATTTACGTCATGCCCAGGTCCCACATAACACTCATTTATTCATTCCGTAAGCTTTCTTCACTCCTCCAGATGTTCAGTGACTTGGCTGCCATCTGTCAAGATGGATGTTCAGGACAGGAGCAGTATGTTTGACTGTTGGACTCCAGCACCGGCTAGGTTTGGGTCATCATCGCACGTATCTGGTTCACTCTTCATCGTTCCTACTTCCTCCATCACTTCCTGCAACATACAACTCAACCCACAGATTATTTCCCCCCCAAGGTTAAGTCTCCTTGAGGCACACACTGAGTAGCCCCATTCTCCCGCATTACCCACCAAGTACATCCAGGTCCCTGAGCAAAAACAATCCCACAAGTGGGCTTGCCTTTTCCCAGGGGAGGAGCAATCCACACTGCCTTCCCCAGCCATTTCCCTGTGTGTACTACAAGGACCTTATCTCCTCCCACAGTATGAAGGGGTTTGGTTTGGGCAGGACCAGGATGGTTAACAGATCCTCTGGTGTTAATTAGCCAAGTGGCTTCTGCTAAATTTATATCCCAGTGTTTCCATCCGCCATTGTCCAATGCTCTCAACATAGTCTTCAACAGTCCATTGTATCTTTCAATCTTTCCAGACGCTTGTGGGTAATAAGGGATGTGATACACCCACTCAATGCCGTATTTCTTTGCCCAGGAGTTTATGAGATTATTTCGAAAATGGGTCCCACTGTTTGATTCGATTCTTTCAGGAGTACCATGTCGCCATAAAATTTTCCTTTCAAGACCTAAGATGGTATTTTGGGCGGTGGCATGATTTACAGGGTACGTCTCAAGCCAACCAGTAGTTGCTTCCACCATGGTGAGTATGTAGTGCTTGCCTTGGCGTGTTCGTGGCAATGGTCCAATATAGTCAATTTGCCAGGCCTCACCATATCGAAAACTGAGCCATCGCCCTCTGTTCCAGGGAGACTTTACTCGTGTGGCTCGCTTGATTGCAGCACATGTTTCACATTCACGAGTGACCTGTGAGATGGCCTCCATGGTCAGGTCCACCCCTCGATCACAAGCCCATCTGTACGTTACATCTCTCCCGAGATGCCCGGATGTTTCATGGGCCCATCGAGCTACAAATAGCTCACCCTTGCGCTCCCAGTCCAGGTCCAGCTGAGCTATTTCAATTTTAGTAGCCTTGTCTACTTGCTCATTGTTTTGATGTTCTTCGGTGGCACGGCTTTTGGGCACGTGGGCATCTACATGACGTACCTTTAGAGCCACGTTTTCCACTCGGGCAGCGATGTCCTGCCACAGTGCAGCAGCCCAGATGGGTTTACCTCTGCGCTGCCAATTGGTCTTCTTCCACTCCTGTAGCCACCCCCACAGGGCATTAGCCACCATCCAGGAGTCAGTGTAGAGATACAGTACTGGCCACTTTTCTTGTTCAGCAATCTTTAGGGCTAGTTGGATCGCTTTTACTTCTGCAAACTGACTTGACTCGCCCTCTCCTTCAGTGGCCTCAATGACTTGTCTTGTGGGGCTCCACACAGCAGCTTTCCACTTTTGACAGTTTCCTACCACACGACAGGATCCATCAATAAACAGAGCATACAGCCTTTCATCTTCTGGTAATTCGTTATATGGTGGTGCTTCTTGGGCACGAGCCACCTCCTCAGGCAGTGCTCCAAAATCTCTACCTTCTGGCCAGTCCATGATCTCTTCCAGGATTCCTGGACGGTTGGGTTTTCCCAGTCGAGCTCGTTGCGTGATTAACGCTACCCATTTACTCCAGGTAGCACTGGTTGCATGGTGTGTAGAAGGGATGTTTCCTTTGAACATCCAATGTAGTACAGGCAATCAGGGTGCCAAGAGGAGCTGTGCTTCTGTACCAACAACTTCGGAAGCGGCTCAAATCCCCTCACATGCTGCCAGTATCTCCTTTTCATTGGAGTGTAGTGGGCTTCTGATCCTCGATATCCCCGGCTCCAAAATCCTAATGGTCAACCCCGAGTTTCACCTGGTATCTTCTGCCAGAGGCTCCATGTGAGGCCATGCTCCCCAGTTGATGTGTAAAGTACATTTTGCACATCTGGTCCTGTCCGAACAGGCCCAAGAGCTACCGCCCGAGCTATCTCCTGTTTGATGTGCTCAAAGGCTTGTTGTTGCTCAAGACCCCACTAAAATTGTTCTTCTTTTGGGTTACTTGATAGAGAGGGCTCACCAGCTGACTGTAACCTGGAATGTGCATCCTCCAAAATCCCACAAGTCCTAAGAAAGCTTGTGTTTCCTTCTGTTGGTCGGTGGAGACATAGCTGCTATCTTGTTGACAACCTCCATGGGCACATGGCAGCGTCCATCTTGCCGTTTTATTCCCAAGAACTGAATCTCCTGTGTTGGTCCCTTGACCTTGCTTTTCTTTATGGCAAACCCAGCTCTCAGAAGAATCTCAATTACTTTTTGTCCTTTCTTGAACACTTCTTCTGCCTTGTTGCCCCACACAATGATGTCATCGATGTACTGTAGATGTTCAGGGGCATCACCCTTTTCCAGTGCAGTTTGAATTAGTCCATGACAAATAGTGGGGCTGTGCTTCCACCCCTGGGGTAGTCGATTCCAGGTATATTGGATACCCCTCCACGTGAAAGCAAACTGTGGCCTGCACTCTTCTGCCAAAGGAATTGAAAAGAATGCATTGGCGATGTCGATTGTGGCGTACCACTTGGCTGCCTTTGACTCCAGTTCATACTGGAGCTCTAACATATCGGGTACAGCAGCACTCAGTGGTGGCGTCACTTCGTTCAGGCCACGATAGTCTACTGTCAACCTCCATCCTCCGTCAGACTTTCGCACTGGCCATATTGGGCTATTAAAAAGCGAATGTGTTTTACTGATGACACCTTGGGTCTCCAGTTGACGGATCAGTTCTTGGATGGGAGCTAGAGAGTCTCGGTTCGTGCGATACTGCCGTCGGTGCACGGTCCTCATACCAATTGGCACCTGTTGTTCTTTAACTCGCAACAGTCCTACAACAAAAGGATCTTCTGAGAGGCCAGGCAGATTAGACAACTGTTTGACCTTCTCTGTGTTCACACTGGCCACACCAAAAGCCCTTTGGTATCCTTTTGGGTCTTTGAAATACCCCCTCTTGAGGTAGTCAATGCCCAAGGTACAAGGGGCTTCTGGGCCAGTTACAACGGGATGTTTTTCCCACTTGTCCCCGGTCAAGCTAACCTCAGCCTCCAGTACTGACAGTTCTTGACATCCGCCTGTCACTCCTGAGATCCAGATAGATTCTGCCCCTCTATAACTTGATGGCATTAATGTACACTGTGCCCCGGTGTCGATTAAAGCCTGGTACTTCTGTGGATTTGATGTGCCAGGCCATCGAATCCACACTGTCCAATACACCCGATCATCCCTTTCCTCCTCCTGGCTGGAGGCAGGGGCCCTCTATTCCTGTTCTTGGTCAGAGTATTCACTGTCTGACCCTTGCTGTGCCAGGCCGGAAACTCCTTCATCAGGGCCAAGGGAGGTGATCTCAGTCTTCCTGTATCTGGGAGATCACTGATTACTTTCTTGCGGTTTCACACCAGCTGCATTAACAACCTTCTTGGATGTCTTCTTCTTGGCAGGGGTCTTTCTTCGCAATTCATGTACATGACCTTCCAGCTTGAAGGTGGGTTGACCATCCCACTTCCTCATGTCCTCCCCCTGGTCACGCAGGAAGAACCAAAGTTCGCCACGTGTCATGCGCCTAGGTTTCCCTTTCCCTCTGACTGGGGTGGAAGAGAACCGATTTCTTGGGGTGCTCCTGACATCTAGGGCACTCGCCCGTAGAGATGAGGAGGTACCAAGACTCTCTTCAAAGTTCTGAAGCCAGGAAGAGACTGCCTCCACAGTTGGCATACATCTTAGTCCTTCTCCCACATCCATTTCTGGATAGTACATCGCAGCCAAGCCCGCAGAATACGAGGATGGTGCACCTTTAATCACCTTTCTCCACATGGCCCGTGTGCACAGGACATCCTCTGGATTTTTAGGGGCTTCATCATTATCTGGATCACTATAGATGACTTCCAGCACTGCTAATTCTCTCAGATACTGGACACCTTCATCCGCAGTAGCCCACTTCCCTGGGGAGTTGTCCGTAAGATCTTCCTTGAAAGGATATCTTGCTTTAACGCTTGAAAGGAGCCGTCTCCACAGACTGCAAATTCCTGTTTCTTTTCCAATTCCCCTTTCAATTCCTCGATCTCTAGCAAGGGAACCCAGCTGTTGGGCTTCCTTACCTTCCAGCTGCTGAGCATCAGCCCCATTATCCCAGCATTGAAGCAGCCAGGCAGCAATCTGCTCACCCGGCTGGTGGCTATAGTCTTTCCGCAGATCTCGCAGTTCTGATGATGTCAGGGACCGGGTAGTTTCTGCCTCCTGTTTGAGTTCTGTTATTCCCTCTTCTGACCCCTTTGCTGAAGGACCCGCTTCTTCCTCCTCTTTCTCGTCCCTTATTAATCGAGGGTATGGACCTGTTGTTCTCCTTGTCCACTGTTTCTTTTTTACTACTGGGGCAATCTCTGCTGTTACTGTTTTTGTTTGAGTTCCCATTTCCACCACAGTCCTTCGAGAGCACTGAACTGCCGCTCGATAAGCACAGGCCAGGCCCCAGTACAGCGCTAGGAGTTGCTGATTTTCATCGGGATAGACAAGGCACCCTTCTATCAGGTGTTGTGTCAGTTTTGCGGGGTTGCTTGCCTGTTCAGGGGTAAGATCCCAGGCTACAGGAGGTGATAACCGTCCTAGGAATCTGCCCAAATCCTTCCACTCCCCCTGCCACCCAGGGACAGGCCGCCTCAGGGCACATTTTGGTATTCTCTCACCCAAAATTTGCTTTCTCTTACACCAAAAACCTAACGAGCTCCACACAGCCCACAATAGGCGAATAGCATTAATGAACAGTATCAAAGAGCTAACATAAGGATTAATAAGTACTTCGGGAGCCTGCAGAATAAAACCACTCATGATGTTCCCAATTTCTTCCAGCATGTTCCCGAGCTTAACAAAATAAAGATAAGCAGAGCAATAAACAAACCCGTGACCAGCACAAGAGCTTGTCGCTTACTAAATGCTATAGCTATAGCACAATTAATATAAAACTGCCGTTGTCCCGTCCCATGTTTGACCTTGGCTAAATGCCAGGTGCCCACCAAGTCGCTCTATCACTTCCCCCCCTTTCCCCTTTTTTTCTCAATAGGGCAAAGAAGGGAAAGAAAATAAGATAGGAAAACAAAACAACCCTTGTGGGTAAAACAAAAGCAGTTTTAATATAAGCAAAGCGAAGCAAAGGTCCGCGAGTGGAAGCAAAAAAAAAGAAAACAGATTTATGCTCTACTTCCCATTAACAGGCGATGTCGGGCCTTCTCAGGAAGCAGGGCTCCGATACATGTAGTGGTTGCCTCGGAGGACCAAGGGTGACCCTCCCCCCCTTCCTCCTTTCTCCCAGCTTTATACTGAGCAGACGTCATATGGTCTGGAATATCCCTTTGGTCAGTTGGGGTCAGCTGTCCTGGCTGTGTCCCCTCCCAAGATCTTGCCCACCCCGTCCCACGGAGGGGGGGAAAATGTCGGAAAGAGCCTTGGTTCTGTGTAAGCACTACTCAGCAGTAGCGACAACGCCAGTGTGCTATCAACACCCTGCCAGCTCCCAACATCAAACACAGCACCATGAGGGCTGCTACAGGGGAAAACCAATTCTGGCTCAGTCAGACCCGGTACACCCTGTAAGCCAAAACAGCTTGTTAACAGATTTTTTTCGTCTTGCTTTTTCATCTTGCCAAACTTTTTTTTTTTTTTTTCTGAGAATAAAGTAGGTCAATGTCAATGTAACTTCTGGAGTGTGCAGATACAGCTGAAGTTTCAGGCTTTCATGCAGAAGAAAGGGGTTTGAAGAGAAGACATTAATAAATAAGACAGTTGGGGCCTATTCTTAAAGATAACAGGAACACGGACAGGGCAAATTTAAACAAACCAGCTCAAGACACAACACAGCTGCACAGCACCTCCTAAACAGGTCTTTGTGAGCATGTGTGAGCACTGAGGTCAACCAGCAGACATGGTGAGGAAGACTACCAACGACCACCAGGGACCCCTCGAGACCACCACCCAGCAAGAAAATTGGGATGCAGATATTATAATTAGTTGCAGGAAATCCAATGCATATGTTGCTCACTTCTCAGAAAAAATATGAGTATGTATGATCACACTGTATATTACCTGCCACTTACAGATCTTGGACACACTCACTTTTTGTGAAGCTATTGGCGTGTGTGCCCAGCACTGCAACAAAGAATGCCTGCTTTCTAAAACTCCAAAAGGAGTCTTAGAGAGTTCCTCTGCTGGCTTTTACAGTAACAACCCTACAACAAGCTCCGGAGGTGGATCTGCCTCCCTAGGCTTCGTAGCAGACATAAGACATGTTCAGGAAGATGAGGATTTCTGTATTTCTACTGAGAGGAGAAACACAGCCATAGTCCTCAACCTGCAACCATCCTCATTGGGAGTCTCTCCATTCTTGATGCTTGTGTCTCCTCCCTCAACATCCCTAATACTCTCTTTGTTTGACTTTCTGCACCTGGCTCCAACGTAGTGTCTGCTCCTACACCTCCCTCAGCACACCTCTAGGATGTAGCTCTCCGACACCTGAAGAATGACACTCCAAGCCCTGCAGATCCCGACTGTCCCTTTTGAATCCTCCAGGCAGTATCAGCTTTCTCCCTCTACCCAAACTAAAGTACCTCAGGAACCAGTGTATCTCCCTGCCTGCCTGTAGTGGCCCACAGTAACCAGAAGATGATTGTTCCTGGAGGAGTTAGGGATCCGCATGGCAGCTGACCTGAGCAGGCACGGACGCGTGCTGTGCTGTGCTCTATATATCACTTGGCACTCGGCAATGATGCCACAAACACGTCCTTGTCTTTAGGAGTGAATGAAACACCGTGTTTTCATAATAACGTTGTTTTGCTCAGCAGTAGAAATGATGAACAGACTTGCCTATGTCTAAGAAAATCCCGTGACAACTCCAGAGACGACAATGTCAGTGAATCTCAGAATGGGCAGGATTTGCAGCACGTGACAAACCCCAACTCAAGGTCCTTTTCATGATCCATAATTGGGATTTGCCAGAATCTGAAGGGGCATAACATTACCTGTGCCATCCCCCTTTTCCTTCTTGTCTCATCTCAGTTAATGGTATTTTAACCAACACCTTATGGAGCTGCAGTGCCATTCTTACTGGGATCCATCTACACCCATGCTCCAACCACATGGGTAAAACCAAAACACATTCCTAATTTCCACTATAAATTTCCCCTGTTCCAGACTGTGTCCATTGCCTTTCTTTCCATCACTATGCTCAAGGGGAGTTTTGCTCCCTCTGGCTTCCTCCAATCATCCTCCAGGTTTGGCTCCTCTCTCCATCCTCCAGTCAAGTGTTAGAAGGTTATAAACCTCTCCCTTTAGTGTCTCATTTGAAGGCTGAAGCAGGTCATTTCTCTCAACCTCTCCTCATGTTTCACATTATGGAATCACAGAACTGTTATAATTTGGAAGGGATGTCTGGAGGTCACTTGCACCAACCCCTGCTTAGGAAACTCACCTAGAGCTGGGTTGCCTGGACCATGTCCAGATGGCTTTTGAATGCCTCCAAGGATGGAGACCCCACAAACTCTCTGGGCATCCTGTGCCAATGCTTCCTCATCCTGACAGTCAAACATTGTTCCCTGGTGTTCAGAGAGAGCCTCCTGTGTTTCACTTTGTGCCCAATGCCCCTTGTCCTGTCACAGGGCACCACGCAGAAGAGCCTGGCTCTGCCTTCTTCACACCCTCCCTCCTGATATTTTTGCACAGTGATGAGAGCTCCCCTGAGACTTCTCTGTGCTGAACAGTCCCAGCTCTCTCAGCTGGGATCTCCATACGAGACACGGTCCAGTCTCTTCATCATGGAAGTGGCCTCTTTTTTGACTGTCTCCAGTATGGCTGTGACATACAGTTCTCAGTGAAAACACACACCCCTACACCCTCTGCTGTCACTGAACACTCACAGTTGAGCATCCCTCAGATACCATCACTGTCCCTCAGCCCATCTAATAGCCCTGCCTGGAACCTGGGCCCTCTCACCCATCACCTGGGTCTACTCCTTCTCTCTGGCTCGGCCAGCCTGATGTTCAGTAACTAATAGATGTGTGAAATCTCCCACTCCTCTCACCATCATCCTCACACTCTTGAAGTATAAACTGTAGTATTTGTGAACCTGACTGCTTCTCTTGAATGCATCCGGAACTACAGCACATGGGCTGTTCGTGCATCTGGTGTCAGGCCTCTCATTACAGCCATAATTGGCATAGCTATTAAGAGATAAGTTCAGTTGCCCCCAGTCCCTCCAATCTCTGAGAACCAGCTAGAATGCAAGGGGATTAATCTCTTACCAAATTAACTCATTACCTTCAATTCAATGCCTCCCTTTGCTCCTCCCCAGTCCCCTCTTCCCCACCACCTTTGACCCTTCCCCTAAGCATTCCTTCAGAACTCTTGCCTAGTCCCACAGGAACCCCCTCGAACATCCCAAATCCTCAGGATCCTCTTGTCACTTCTTGTCACTTACAAAGCTCAGCCTGAACCATCTGCAGTTCGCTGATGGCCCATCAATTAGAGGCTGAAGAGCTCTGATCTCCCTCCTTGTCTCCCTCATGGCTTCCTGAGAGACTGCTGTCATTGTGTGCCTTGAGTATCACTTTCCCTTTTACTTGTATTTGTCTTTGAAAGAGAAGGGGACTTGATCAGACAGCCTTAGTGAATCAGATGCTCTCACCTTCCACAGGTCTTTAAGTGATCTCTGGTGGAGTTCCTCAGGTGAATGAGTTCAAGACACTGAAAGGCTCCTGTCCCCTGAAACAATTGGGTGTCTTGAGTCAAGGTTCTGGAGGCAAACCTCATGCTGATCATGGGAGTCCCTAGAGCTAAACAGTCAGTGTTCGATTAATGGTTGGACTAGATGATCCTCAAGATCTTTCCCAACCTAGATGATTCTGTTATTCTGTGACAGAGACCTGAAAAGCAGGGGGACAGCTCAAGGGGTTGAACAGAGCATCTTGTCCAGTGTCTGGCTGATGGGCCTTTGTCACATGTTGAGGTTTTCACTGATCCCCAGATGCAGGGCTAGGAAGACATCTTCCCTCCTTTGGCTTTTTTACCAGGAGGTTAAACCACAGGAGCAGACATTTCTCCTACCAAGAGCCCCCTCCTCCAAGAGTGGTCACTGGTGGACACTGACGGAAAAGGAAGAGCTGGACAAGCAGCTGGGATACTTCTCCTGAAAACTCACAGCTCTGTCCAGCTCACTTGCAGCAGCTCAGGGGTGTTCCCGAGTCTGCTGTGACAATGGACCCTCATGGCAAGGAAGGCCAACAGCATCCTGGGCTGCGTTGGAAGAGCATGACCAGCAGGACAAGGGACCTGATCCTTCCTGTTTACTCAAAGCTGGTGAGGCCACCTCTGGAGTGCTGGGTCCAGTTCTGGGCTCCCCAGTACAAGAAAGATAGCTGAATGAGCCCAGCTAAATGGTGCAGGGACTGGAGCAGCTTTCCTATGAGGACAGGCTGAGCGGGCTGGCAGTGTTCAGCCTGGGGAAGAGAAGGCTCGAGGGGGATCTTGGCAGTGTCTGTAAATACCTGATGGGAGGGAATGAAGAAGGGGGAATGAGGAAGTGACTCCTAGAAAGGTACTTGTCAACACTGACAGGGATGTGCAGAGTCTTATTCCTCCCTCCATTCCCATCACAGCTGACATCTCCCTGACAATGTTCCAGTCCCACCTGCAGTCTCTGCTCTACCTACAGAATCAGTCCCAGTTTCCTGCAGAGTCACAACTGGAATTTCCCCTCCCACCACTGGCAGGACAACCTCTTGCCCTGCTCCTCCCCAGCCTGAATGTTGTGTCTCACCAAAAGATGCCAGTGCCACCAGTGCTGCCAGGAAAACCAGGACCATGTCACACACTCCCATGCACGGCATGTCCAGGGTACACACAGAAAGAGGGAGATGAAGCTTGAGAGTTCACCACTTCTCCTCCCTCTGCCAGCCCAAAGCATCCACCAAACCTCAGTGTCAAGGGTGGAGCAACACTCTCCCTGCTGCTGCAGACAGATGTGCTTGGGACTCCACACCTCTGCCACAGGGAGGCTCTGTAGGGAGATAAATTAAAGTTGTTCAAGTGCTCAGCCCTAAGGAAGACACCAAATTGTGACTCTTAATGTGTTCCAGGTTTGCAAGGGCCAAGGGGAGGTTGTTCAGCACTGGGGGGCTCATCTTTGGGCAGTCAGGCCACAAATGGGCTTTTCTCAACCCTCCAAGTTGGGAGGTGCTTGAGCATCCCCTCAGACACACATACCCTGCTGTAGAAGTGGTGCCTCTCAGCTCCAATCACATTGCCGACAGGGTCTGGGGCACCTGGAAGTTCAGGCAGGAGCCTGAAGGATGGGATCAAGCAGCCTGCTGTCAGGCAATAGGAAGCTGCAGGCTGTTTGCCTGCTTCTTGCTGCTCCTGGAGATCACAACCAGCCCAACCAGCCCCCAGCATGGGAGGAGTGTCCATGGTGAACTTCTCCTGCCATCCCGTGTCCAGCCAGAGGCAGGGGCCTGCACCCACCTCTCTTGGGGTTGGAGACAGGCCCCTTTGCAGCCCCTGATGTGCTCCTTGTCCCTCGGTAGAGTCTGAAGGGAGGTAGAACCTGGAACAGCCAAAGGCAGCTGGAAGCAGGAGTCCCTGTCCCTACAGGAGTTCTCTTTCCCTTCTCCCCACACCACAGATGAGGCCCTTCAAGGGAAATGTCTCTGGGAACAGCAGTGCTGTAAACATCCCAGCCAGAGTCAGAGACATGACCTCTCTTGGGCAGGAGGACATCCAGCACAACCCTCTGCTCCACAGACATCTTGTCCACATCCCTTCAGGTATCACAGTTGAATTCTTGTCTGGAGGTGACACCTCTGAGGAGAGTGAGAATAGAGGATCTTTTTATAAACTCAGGGGTGTTTCTGCCTACAATGGGATTGAACTCCTTATGGGATGCAGTGGAAAAGCATTTGGGGACTGTGCAAGGGGTTGTGCATGGGTTGTTTAGGAGAAGCAGCAGAGATACAGATCAAGGCAGTTTGACCTGGAGCAGACATGGGAGGAGAGCTGGAAACAGGGACAAGAGGGGCTTATGCCATGTGACCATGGGGCTGATCCATGTGCTGGCCTGGCCATGCCTGTGGCTCTGCCTTGTTTGTCCCCCTGCCAGTAGTTCCCTGCAAACACAGTTACAAAGTGCAGCTGGGACAGGCACCACGGCTGATCCTTCACTCTGTGCCTTGGAACCCCCTGACCATGGACTTTGAAGAGCTGTGTTGGCTACTTGAGCCACACAGGGTTCCCAGGCGAACGGCTGGAGCCCGCAGGCTCTTCCCAGTGAAGAACTGCAGCCCATGGGAAGGACCCACGTTGGAGAAGTTCATGGAGGACTGTCTGCCATGGGAGGGACCCCACATTGGAGCAGAGGAAGAGTGTGAGCAAGAAGAAACAGCAGAGACATGTGTGATGAACTGGCCACAACCCCCATACCCCATCCCCCTGTGCTGCTTAGGGGGATGAGGCACAGAATTCAGGAGTGAAGCTGAGCCTGAGAAGGGGGGAAGGGTGAAGGTGTTATAGACTTGTTTTTCATTTCTCACCATCCTACTCTGATTTGATTGGCAATAAATCAAACTGATTTCCCCAAAGTGAGTGGGTTTTGCCTGTGCCTGTAATTGCTGAGTGATCTTTCCTTCCTTATCTCAACTCACGAGGCTTTGGTAATATTTTCTCTCCCTGCCCAGTTGGGGAGGGGCAGTGATAGAGCAGCTTGGTGGGGCACCTGGCACCCAGCAAAGTTTAACCCACCTCAGGTGCCCAGACCAGGCTTTTCCTGTGTCTCCTGGGCCTCAAATCAGAAAAATCTGAATCCTGTCAAACAGGCTCATGGTCTCAACAATGAGCTACTGAGGGGAGCGCTTGAACGTGCCTGTGACCTTGACATCCGCTTCTCCTCTCACTGTGGAGCTTGAAATCCTGACTCCATGGAATGAACCTGTAACATGAGCAGAAACATTTTGAAAGCTCCGTGACAGCCTGTAACTGAGGATGCAGTTTTTCATTGTATATCGGAGCTTTTAGAAAGTAATGAAATGTGCAACCCCTTCTGGCTGTTCTTTCTCAAGGAAAGCTTTTCATTAGCAACTCAGCCCTGGAGTGCCCGTGGGGCCGGGGCAGAGGAAAGCACCTGCTCGGGGTTCCCTTGGCTGTCCTCGGGGGGAAAGGCCGGAGCCCGAGGAGGGGCCCTGTATGTTCCGTGTGAGCCGAGGGCTGCCCGGCTGCCCGTGGGCAGGAGGAGCTCTGCTGCACCGGGTACTTCCTGGCTGCGTTGGCTTCTTAATTGCCCCGTTGCTAATTGGCTCCGTCGAACGTGCAGGGAGGCTGTTGGCGGTACTAACAGCCTTGGGGGAGCCCTTGGTGCATGTGCCCGGGAAGGGCAAAAGCTCTGGGACTCTGTCCCCTGGGCGAGGCATTTCTGAGGCAGAGCTGGCCGGCCGTTACAGACAGGCCCGAGGATGCCCCGTTAGGCAGCAGAGTCTGAGCCCGTCGGGAGGCAGCAAGAGAGCCTGGGGGAAAGCCCGCCCTGCCCTGCCTGCCTTGCCCAGCCCGTCTGCCTGTCCCTGGGCAGCGCTGCCCAAGCGCGGCTCTTTGGTGGCCTCGGGAGCACAGACCCGCAGCGGCCGTCAATGAGAAGAGGTGCTGAGGCCAGGCCTTGACTGCTGGGGGGGCCTGGTGGTGCCGGTGTTGGTGGCGGGGCCGGGCGGGCGGGGGAAGCGGTCCGGGGCCCGGTGGGGCCGGGCGGGGCCGGGCGGGGCGAGGCGGCCCCGGCGGGCGGAGCGGCAGCGCCCCCTGGCGGGCCCGCCCGGGGCTGTCCCCCCGCCCCCGCCGGCCCCGCCCGGCCCCGCCCGCGGCGGTTCGTGCCCGGCCGCAGCCCCGGCTCCTCTCCCCGTGTCTCCCAGCGCGCAGTAATACACCGCCGCGTCCCCGCGCCGGGGCCGGGCGAGCCACAGGGCGCTGGACCGGCGGTCTGCCGCCACCGACAGCCGCCCCGGCGGGGCCTGCAGATCTTTGGAGCCTTTCAGAGTGAGCGCGAGGAATGCGGGGGCTCGGCGCGGGAGCTGACGGTACCAGTGGATGTAGTCGGTGATCTTTGCGTTGCGGTGGGAGCAGTTGATGGTGACGCCGGTGCCCTCGTTGGTCTCTGCCGACGGCTCCTGCTGCACCTGGGCTCTGCCCGCAGCCACTGCCGAGGAGAAAAGAAGAATCCCTTTGCTTCAGCTGAACATGTCGTGCAGCCGGAGAGGGGAGAAGGGGACACTTCACAGATGATGGGGGTGTGATCAGATAGAACAGGATGGAGAGACAGTTTCGTTGAGAGTGGTTGTTTGGGGACAAGAATGTATGAGGGATGTTTGGAAGGACAGTCCAAGTGAGGAAGAGGAGAACGGACCGAGCAAAAGAGATTAGCTGGGAGAGAGGGAGAGAAGGATGGATGGATGGATGGATGGATGGATGGATGGATGATGTGGATGTGGAGTAAGAGAATAGAGAGGCAAGCTGGGAGGGAAAGAGCTCATTGGGGGCAGAAGGGAGGACAGAGAAGGGAATAAGGTTCAAGAGGAGCAGGAGTATCACAGGCGAGACCCGGCCTAGCCCGTTCCCCGCAGCCCCTGTCCCAGCCGCCGCCGGCAGCCCCGCGCACCCAGGAGCACCGCGGCCAGCCCCGCCAGCCCTGCGCCCCGGCCCCGCCGCATCCCGCCGCTCCGCCGCCCGCGCCTCGCTGCCCCCCGCCAGCCCCGGCTCTCTGCTCCGGCCGCGGCGCCTCCTCTCCGCCGCCTCCGCTCCTCTCGGCCGCCGCCAGCTCCGCCCCGGGGCTGAGCCCTGCGCCGGCGCCGCTCGGGGGCTCGCCCGGGCTCAGAGTGCTCAGCGGCTCTGCACCGCCACCACTTGCGCTCCCGGCAATCCCACTCTCTCCCTCCTCCAGCAAGGGCTCCCCAGCAACAAGAAGCCTGCCCAGCGCCAGCTGCAGCCTGGGGCAGCAGCAGGGCCTTGGCCCAGCACATGCAGCAGCTTCCCAGAGCTGTCCCCGAGCTCAGCGCCTGCAAACAGCAGCCACTCACCTCCTGCCCATGGCACGGAGGAGGCTGAGAGCCTCCCTTCAGCTGCCCCTCTGCAGGCCGAGCACAATGCCTCCGAGCTGCTCTCTAGCAGAGGGGATGGGAGGCCAAGGGTGACCTGGGCGTGCAGGGTTCAGGGAGGGCAGGGGACAGGGGGAATCACACAGTCACAGTGTAGCTGAGCAGGGACCCGCAGAGGTTGTCTGGATCAACCCCCGCTTGCAACAGTTCCCCTTAAATCAGGCTGCTTTGGGATGGAGATTGCAGAATCTCCCAGGGAAATCCATTCCACTTCTCCTTCTCTCTCTTACGCTCTTGCTTAACTAGAGATCTCCCTCTTCCAGAAGCCTTGACTCATGTCACAGAGCACCTCCACAATCTCGTCCATCTTCTCTCTTTCCTTTGAACACTTATTTCCTGCACCTGCTGGCAACAATTTCTGTGGCAAAGATCAGTGTCCCGCCTGTTGCCTGTGGTTGGGTGTCATCCCCAAACTTACAGGAAGTTCTGACCTTCACACTGCTCATGGTGTTCATGAAACAATTGGAGTATTGATCCTCCTGCTGATCCCTGAGAAAGTCTATTAATAAGTCCCTCTAGATGGGCTTTGCACCACTCGTCAACAACTGTTTGAGCCTAGTAGTCCAGACTATATTCTACCTGCATTATCATCCTCTTCCCTGACACATTTCTCACCAATCTGATCATAAAGGAAGTGCAGGATTGTGTCAAAGGTCTTGCTGACTTCTAGGTAATCCCTCCCCCTGCCCTCCCGTTGTTCCACAGTGCCTTTAGCTCCTGAGAAAGCAATGAGGGTGGCCCTCAGCTACACGAGAGCCTCTTCTCAAAAGCGGCTCCACGGAGAGGGGAATCAGCCCTGACTGAGCTCTCCCAGCAGAGCTCCCTGGCACTGATCTCCCTGAGGTCACTCAAGGGAAGGGGGGAAGCCTTGGCTGCACTGTGTCCAAGCTGGACCTGAGCCCAGGCAGAGAAATCTTCAGGAGGGGAGATGGACTTAGAACATTTACCCACTGTACACAGTGCAGGGCAAGAAAAGGAGGTCTCAGGAGCCAGGGGCTGCACTTCAGAGCCTCTTCCCTGGACACATCTCTAGCAGGCTGGTGCCATCACCGTTCAGCTGCACTCAGGCTCCTTCTGACCCTGGCAACATGCTGCTCTGTGGTGCTGTCACGTCCCGCTCAGACGAGGGGGACAAGTAACTCAGATTCGCAAATCCCCAATGAAGCGGACAACAAGTCTCCAAGTCTAAACATTTATTAACTACCCACAATGTACTAATTGAACACACGATAGTTGGCTAAGTATATAGCAAGTTGTGGCAAGCAATATAATATGCCTTGCATTGCTTAATAGGAAAGGGAAAAGAGGGAGATAGAGGGAATGGGGAAATACAGATCACCAGTCTGGGTTTCTGCGCTGCTCCTGCCGATGAGGGTTCCGGGAGGCACGGGAGACATCCGTCTTTTTCGCTGGCATCTGTCTTCTTCGCTTCACTGCACTCTCTCTCCTCGGGCCGCGCCACCCCCCCCCCCCCACTTCTTGATTTATACCCACTTTCCTTGGGTCCATCCCCTAGGTCGACCCACATACCTACGTATCCCATGTACGGGGAGGGGTGAGGTGTTTCATGGGATGATGTAATTAGCATGATCATGTTAGCCCTCGTTAGCATATTGAGGGTTGTTAACTTTAATATGCATTTCGTGGATAATGAAGCAAAGGTCATTCACCGGACAGATAGCCCTTGAAGTTTTGTCCAGGTGCACCAGAGCAGAGCCGTCCTGTCTTCACAGGGCTCCCTCCTCCAGTCCCATCTTGTGTTATTCGGGCAGCCTTATCAGCTTCGACCTCCACAGAATGCACCCTGTGACTCATAGTTTTGTCTTGCGAGTGTTTGAGGCATTTCTTTGATCAGCCTCAACTTTTGCTTTCTCAGGCTGTTTTTCTTAGTTTCTCACAGGCCTGGTTTCTTGTCTCTCACAGGTGCTCATGGACAGAGGAGAGGAGAGTGTCCCTGCCATGAGCAGCACATTCCCTCGTGATGAAGGACACACAATGACACACACACACAGGCTCATGGATACCAGCATGAAATGGTACAGGAATTCGTACTGCCACGTGCATCCACACAAACAGAGCTGCTCACAAAATCACACAAGACCAGAACACACGTAGGAACACACCCAACCATGGACTCTGCTGAGGACAGCTGGGGACAAGCGCAGCAGGGCTAGAGCATTGTGGGCAAGGACAAGGCCCCAGGCATGCTCATGCCACTGTTGGTGTGTTCAGAGCCTGCACAGAGAGGCGACAAATCCAAAC